>NC_044402.1:122076742-123464242 GCF_006542625.1 Nomascus leucogenys
AGGCAGAGGTTGCAGTGAGCCGAGATTGTGCCACTGCACTGAAGCCTGGGTGACAGAGTGAGAGTCTTTCTAAAAATAAAAAAATAAAAATCACACTTTTTATTGCTTCATTTGCTGTTTATTTAGACTTCAGTCTGGAAAAATGGCCTGAAATATTTCACCACTGAAAAGCACCCATAATTATTCTAAAGAAATACATTTTCCACCCAATGATTCTGTCAGCTTATAATTTCTGGCATATAGGGGATGGAGAAATTTTTCACTTTAGGGGCAAAAGTGTTGAAGAGTGGGTTTTTAATTCCATGAAGTCCAATATATCAATTTGTGATATTTCTTGATTGCTTGAGTTTTTGGTGTTGTGTCTAAGAAATCACTCAGAGGCAAACACTTTTGCATTAGAAAATAGTACCATGGACATTTTATTTTCAAGTGAGGAAAGGAGGCTGGTAGAAAAAGTGGGAATCTTGGTGCAGACCAAAGTGCATAAAACCACTTTTAAGTCTTTTCTTTTTGCTGGCAGAGGTGTGTCTGCACATCCTCTATCAATATAAATAGGAAATGCTTAGTTCTCAGATTCATTTACCCTCTACATGTGTGACCAGGGTTTTCTACTCAAAAAAAGAAAAAAATTTGCCAGGTGCAGTGGTGCACACCTGTAGTCCCAGCTACTCAGGAGGCTGAGACAGGAGAATCACTTGAGCCCAGGAGGCGGAGGTTACAGTGAGCCAAGATCGTGCCACTGCACTTAAGCCTGGGTGAATATTTTTTTTTTTTTTTTTTTTTTTTAAGAGACAGGGTCTGGCTCTGTGGCCCAAGCTAGAGCGCAGTGACATGATCATAGCTCACTGCAGCCTTGAACTCCTGGGCTCATGGGATCCTCCTGCCTCAGCCCCTTGAGTAGCTGGGATTCCAGGTGCTAGCCACCGAGCCCAGCTTGCGACCATAGTCTTCTGACAGAACAAATGTGCCTAAATGAGTTTTAATCAACCTGCCTCAATCAAAAGATACTTTGTCAACTAATGAGAAAGGGCAGCCTCTCATGGCTGTGCATTAACACCTCCTTGCATTTCACCAGATCCCTCTGGAGCTATGGAGACGACAGGAGAGGATCCAAAAGTGAGGGTCATGCGGAGAATTTATGGTCCTCCTGCCAATTTAAAAAGTTACTCAAGTAACTGCTGGTAATGAATTCACACGCTTCCACTCTACCCTTTCACCCTCACACCTCCCTAGTCGGACTCTTGGCACCATCTTCACAGTTTTTCTGCATTCCTTTTTCTGTTTATTAAAAGTATCCATTTGTCAGATCCTTTATGAGTCTACAAGGGAAATAAAGATGAATGTCTCCATAAGCAGAGGGGCTTATAAAATAGGCCTGGGCTGGCCTCTTGGATAGTGGAGTCTCCTTCCCTGCACTAGGCAGGGATGCAGTGGGGAGGAAAGGGATGGGGGAAGGGCATAGCTTCTCCAATAGAAATTTTAAATCATTTTAATTCAGTGACAACTGCATTATGCAAATACATCCAGTCGTTTATAACAGTTACAGCTGTAATAGCTACGCATTTTAGAGGCGCGGTGGGACTTTAATACAAAGATCCCCTGTTTCTTCTCTCTTCTGCAGAGGTGCTAGGAAAATCACTGTCTGCGACAGGAAAAACACCCTAAGTTGAACAGAGCCTCCTTTTTAGAAAACGGACCTGCAAAAGTATTTAAAGGGAATGTTATCTTTTAATTAAAGTACTGAAGGGCTCTGGGCGGCCCTGAAGGCCACAGGCAATAGAAAAATATCCTGTGTGTAAAACTAATCTCAAAAAGCAAATAGGGCTATTCTATGGTAATTATAGCCTCCACCTTAGGAAGAAAATTATATATCCTTAGCACCAAAGTTCTTTTTTTTTTTTTTTTGAAAGATTCCGAAGATGGGGAAAGATGTACCTACTTCTTAAGACATAATAGCACCGCTGAATACATACGAGGTTTTTTCTGAAAAAATTTGCTATTGTGCTAACCACTCTATTCTATTTCATCCCCAAAATAACCTTATAAGGCAAATGCTCTTTTTACCTCCATTTTACAGAAGAGAAAACTGAAACAGAAAGATTGAACAAGTAGTCCAAGGTCACAAGCTTTAGTAGCAGCAGAGCTGGTATGCCGTCGTTTGTCCCCAGGCCAATGGTTCTCAAAGTGTGATTCCCATACCAGCAGCATTGGCTTCACCTGTGGTGAGCCCTCTAGCACTCCAAACTTCCGGGCCGCACACCACCTGCTGAATCAAACCTCTGAGGAGGGGGCCCAAGAAACTGTCCTAACAAGCTTTCCAGAAGATTCTTATGTTTGAGGACCCCTGAACTCTATAGTGTATACTTTCTCTCCCATTTTAGTAACCACCTCATTTCTTCTTCCTAAGAATTTTGTATACTAGCCACCTGCCCCAGGTCTAATGTCTCATTTTTTTTTCTTTTCTTTTTTTTTTTTTTTTAAGTAGAGACAGGTTTCTATTAAAAAATAGAGTCCAGGTGCCTCTGTCACCTGGACTGAGGTGCAGTGGTACTATCATAGCTCACTAGGAATGATACGGACAGGCAGCAGGGAAATACTGGGTAGAAGAGGGTGGTTCCCTGCAAAGGCCCCACCTTCAACCCTGGAAACCATGGGTGTTCGCTTAGGAATAGTCAAACTCCAGGGGAAGATTATCTTCCTATTCCTTCCCCTTTCCAGCTCCCCATCCCGCTGACAGCCACCTCCATCACCCAATAAAACCTACACATTCACCATCCTTCAAGTCCATGTGACCTGATTCTTCCTGGACGCCAGACAGGAACCAAGGTACCAAGAGGGGAGGGTGAAAAAGGCTGTCACCCTGACTCTCCACTGAGCTGGTTAACACTTAGCCATCCACGGATGACAACTGCTAAAAGAGCATTATTTGTAACATCCACCTTCTGGGGCTCCAGAGGTCACTGGCAACCACTCGCCCAGGCTCCTGCAGGTGCTAAACTGTGTGCTCCCCTTCCTACAAGAAGTTTGAGCTCGGTGGCCAAGCAAAACAAGTCACACCCCATTACAAGTCCTACGAGGGGTCCAGAAAACTTACCCATCTCAACTACAGCCTCAAACTCCTGGTCTCAAGTGATCCTCCTGCCTCAGCCTCCTAAGTAGCTAGGACTACAGGTATGAGCGATTATACCCAGCATCAGTTTTTCTCTTTAACCTCCCCTCCTCCTACTGCTTCACCCCACTGGGGTGGCTATATTGCCATTACTCTGCACACGTTGACTGAAGATGCTCTCCACTGACACCTTGAATCAAAGAAGAAAAGCCTTGGCCTTCCAGGAGACATAGCCCCAGGCTTATAAGATCCTTGACTTGTAGTAACTGTAGTGTGTATGAGGGCTCTTGGAACAGAGCCACCTTAAACAGGGACTGCCTCAGCTGTACTGTCTATGTGGCACTTTATAAGTTGGTCTTAGCCAGCCTTACAGATTTATTCAGGGTTTGCTTCACAAAATGCATCTGTTGAGCTGTGTCACATTTTAACTGAAGCGTGGTTCACAGGCTCAGCGAATGCTAATGGACTAAAAAAGGAAAGTTCAACCAGGTGTTACTGTAAATAGGTGCTGAACTGCAACAGCCATAAATCAGGCAGAGCAGACAAGCAAATCCCCCAATATATTAAAGATTCCCAAGCTTCACTCTCTGCATCTGGAACCAAAGATTCCAGCACAAGGTGTGGCCAGGTTTTGTTGTGCTTTATAGGAAAAGTACTTAAATTTTATTTTGCTTACCATCTGCTTGAGCCTACCCTATGACAATCAGTTTGGCCTAGCAAATATCTGAAGGATGGCATGGCATACCAAAAATCTGCAATATTAATTTCTCTAAAATCTCACACAAGCTGCCTTGGAGATAGGGTATCAGCTAAAACCAAAGACCCATTTAGAGCTGACTACAAGATTAATGACTTGTCCTGCACTGATTTCCTCCTATTAGCAATCAGTGGGTCTGCGCCATCTGTCATTTTCCTGGAAAGAAAATGTGTGTTTAATTTCCCAGTAAATTCTAACTTGGCTTTGTAAAGGGGGTGACCCACGTACATTTAGTGACCACGCCTTCCAAGTGAATGATGTTTGGATGGTCAAACTGTCCCATGATGCTGGCCTCACTCAGGAAGTCTCTCCTCTGTTTGTCTGTATAACCAGCTTTCAGAGTCTTGATAGCCACACAGATCTCTCTCTTGCCAGGCACTTTGAGACGCCCACTGCATACCTCACCAAATTCACCTTTGGGAGAGAAAAAGAATCTACGATGGACCAGAAACACATTCAAGATGAAAGAATAATAGCTAACATTCCTTGAGTGCTTGTTACATGCCAGGCCATGTGCTAGTGCTTTGCATAGATTATTTCACAAAATCCTCCATGCAACCCTGAAGTAGATGCTACTATTAGCCGCATTTTATTCGAGAAAACTAAGGCTTAATGAAAAAAACCTACACAAAATCTTAGTAAGAAATAGAGTAAATCTTTTGAATGCAATCAACCTGATTTCAGATCGCATTAAGTTTCTAAGAATAAAATCAAAATTTGTACTGGAGTTCTTTATAACACATGATACTTTATACTCAAAAAAAGGAAATTTCATGTATATAAACACATATAATATACTCACAAAAACATTTACATAATCCACACACATATTTAACATCCACCAAGAAAACAGACTCATTAGCAGACAGACACTCAGACACTTACCAACTCCTATAACTTTTTCAATCTTAATGCAGGATGCGTCAATTTCTTTGGCAAACTCTCGAACTGCTTGGTTGGGATCTTCATACGTAAAGGGGTCCACATATGTTCTTACACCTAAGTGATAAACATGATAAGTTGGCTGAATACTTCTAAGGAACCACTAATAAACATAAGTAGTCTGGGTCTAAAATTACAAAACATAGGAAAAGTCAAGTTAGCTGTAAGGTCTTGACATATGAAAATGGTTAAATTCTTGCTCTGGTTTTCATTAGTGGGTAAACAAAATATTGTTAGCTACTTAAGAGGCTACAGCTTTACTGACTTCCTGGAATGTCTTCACACTTTAAGGACAAGATTTTTAAAACAACCCATCCCATGGAGGAAATTTGGATTCTGTTAGCTAAATACTATTGTCCCAAGCAGTGGCTCATAGCTCCCTTGCCTTTGCATGAAGTCCTACCCACTACTTTCAGTTATCCTCCCTCAGGGAAGAAAATAGAAGCTTTTTAATTGCAAACAGCTCTTTCCACATGGTGTCACATTTTGCCCAATATCTGGATGAATTAAATATGTGACCGACAATTAACAAAATTAGGTTAAACCCAAGTTAAAGTAGACAATAAGGTTAATATCAGCTAGTTGATTTGAGAATACAGACTCTGTAGTGGACCTCCACTTCTTTTCTGGTTTGGAAAGAAGGTGTCATAAGCTGAGATATTCAAGTTTTCCAGAAAATTTCAGCTGGAGATAACCATTGTAGCCTAACTGTGAATGGCCTGGACATCAGGAAGTACAATTCAGCCATATCTCATACTACTCATAAACTAAATTTAGATGTGTTTGCAGGCAGCCCAGTGACAGATATCTGGACCAAGAGGCAGAAGTCATTGTAAAAAGCTTTGTCCTGGCATTTGCACCTCTCCCTCCTGGAGCTGTTGGGGCACTGGGGCCCAGAGGGTATGAAGGACACCAGTTGGCCCAGTCCCTTTGCCTTTCCAAGCCTGTAGGTCTTGTCCTCATCCCAGCACCATTGGTTAGGAATAAGCTCCTTAAACTGGCAATTTCTTGCTACTTCTTTTTAATAGATCAGCTTTTTAAAAAAACATATATCCCATGTAAAAATTTAAAAAAAACATATATCCCATGTAAAAAAAACCATGGTTTTAGGAGGAAACGAGGTGAATAAATGGAAAGTTGTTAGACACTCCATATCCCTCATCACTTTATATGCTATAGCCAAGAAAATCTTCAAGATGAGTCTTGTTACTCCCAGTTCCTGTCTTTCTTCTATCTTTTTTTTTTGAGACAGAGTCTGGCTGTGTTGCTCAGGCTGGAGTGCAGTGGTAGGATCTTGGCTCACTGCAACCTCCGCCTCCTGGGTTCAAGCAATTCTCATGCCTCAGCCTCCTGAGTATCTGGGATTATAGGCGTGCATCATCATGCCTGGCTAATTTAGTTATTTTTTGTAGAGATAGAGTTTTGCCATGTTGGCCAGGCTGGTCTCAAACTCCAGATCTCAAGTGATCTGCCCGCCTTGGCTTCCCAAAGTGCTGGGATTACAGGCATGAGCCACTGTGCCCAGCCAATCTTTCTTCTGTCTTTCTGCACTAATATGTGAGTGACTTGTTACATGTGGCTATCTAACTATAAATAAGTTAAATTAAAAAATCACTTTCTCAGTCATATTAGCTACATTTCAAGTGTTCAATAGCATGTGTGGCTATTGGCTTACATATTGGACAGTGCAGATATAGAACAATGTTATCTCAGAAAGTTCTAGTGGACAGCTCTCCTGGATAGTCACCAACCGCTGTCCATTTAAAAGTCTTCTACTGGCTGGGCGCAGTGGCTCAGGCCTGTAATCCCAGCACTTTGGGAGGCCGAGGCGGGCGGATCACGAGGTCAGAAGATCCAGATCATCCTGGCTAACACGGTGAAATCGTGTCTCTACTAAAAATACAAAAATTTAGCCGGGGGTCGTGGCGTGTGCCTGTAATCCCAGCTACTCAGGAGGCTGAGGTGGGAGAAGGGTGTGAACCAGGGAGGCAGAGCTTGCAGTGAGCCGAGCTTGTGCCACTGCACTCCAGCCTGGCTGACAGAGCGAGACTCCGTCTAAAAAAAAAAGTCTTCTACCTTGCTTAAGTCACTCTAGAGCCACTTCTTTTACTGGCTTCTTTGACCTCTTTGGAACATCAAAATTAGAATCCACTAAAAATTTATTGATAGTCACTAATTCTATATCACATATAGCCATTCCCTGGAAAGTAGCAATTACTGTTACATTTCTTATTCTTTTCCTCCTCCTCAAATTTCCAGCTTAGATGAAAAAAAATACCCATTTAATTTTGCCACCCCGCTACAAGAATGAGCCAGCTAGACTGATAACTTTCTCAGGGTAGAGGATTAAATAAAGAAAAGTAAAAATCTAAAGAAACTCCTCTACCTCATCCCACATCTTTAATCTCACCATCCAAATCGCCCATTTCAGTTTGATACCCAGGAAGTATATTATTGGGATAAGGAATATATTATATAACATTAATAGTCACGTAAATATTATTTGGACATGTTTAAACTAGAAAACATGCGACATGCTCTAAAAATAAAATTTTTTAATCCAATTTTTTGTACCTTGATTCAAATGTTTCTCTTCATCCGCTTCTTGTTTGGCTTTACTGTATTTACTCCGTCTATTAAAATTTTTTTAAAAAGGAGAATTATTTTCCTCAAACACCTAAGCTTTAATACATGCCATAAGACAAATTCTTTGCTACTGTAAGTCAGGCAGGTATGCTATGTACATTTCAGAGATGAGAAAACTGAGACTTACAAGAGATTAAATACTTGTCACCTGGGTAGTGAGTCATGGTTTTAAGCTCAAGCAGTCACAGACACCTCTGAACCACAATTTTAAACTGAGGTGTCTTACAATAGGTTAAAGCAAATATTTTGTAATATAATTATAATTTAAAATCTCTCAGAGAAAATTTATCTTATTGAAGATAGGTTTATTGGCTATTTTTCCATTGATATAAATGTACATGTGTACATATATATGTACATGTGTGTATATATGTGTGTGTATGTATATATACATTCTAAATTAAATTTCCATGAGTAATTCTGTGTAAATCAAATGGCAATAATGTTCAGTATGTGACAGGCAATAGTAAATATTATTGTTATAACCAGATAACTACTACCACAAAAATTCATTATCATATTACACGATACTCTTGAAACAATACTTTTGCGATTACTAGTATCTGTTGCTGCATACAAATTCCCAACTTATTAACGAAAAGTTTAAAAGTAAGTATTTGCTTTGTACTGAATTATGTTCCCTAATTTGTAAAAAAATGAGCAAGGGTAAAAGTGAGAAGCTTTGTTTTGCTTTGCCTAATTCACTTTCAGTAAAGTGGTGCATTGTCTTAAACCTGGCATTCTGCTCCTACAACTTTTAATAGTGTAAATCTGGCTTTGTTATAAAGCTTTGTGGATTAGAAATCTTCAGTACATATAAATCTTCAATCAGGAATGTATATATCTCTCTTATACAAACTGGAAAATCAACTCAAGCCTTGCAAATCAAAAATCTTGAATACATATATGTAGTGAGCCAGGAGAATATATATCACTTAAAGGAATCAGAAAATCAACTCAGTTGATATCACAGCTGTTTAAAGCTTGGGAAGTTGAGGCCAAATTAGTAAATAAAATGTATACATTTATGTTTCTGTCAGAAAGGTACAATTTACACTGGAATTTACATTCTGTTTTCTTAGAGCTTCAAAGACAAGGTAAGGCAAGACACTTATAGAAAAAGAAACAGGGTCTGAGATAAGGAAAAATTCCCCCAAGGCCAGGTGTCTTGGCAGTGTGGTCCTGTCAAAATCCTATACCCTGAACTCTTAAACTTTGAACAGGTAGAAAGGCAGATGATTATGAAAAACAGAGAATAACAGAGAACCTAAAGGAGCCAGGCAGTGCAACCAGAGAGGCAGCGGATCCCGGTCACATGCTCCAAGCTTCCCTCCCACATTCCTCTCCTAATTGTCAGCAGCGCAGGAACCAGCTCAGCAAATCAGACCCTCAGAGCCTACAGATGTTTCTCCGTGTGGATAATTCCCTGGCAAATAATAATATGTTGCACTTTTACACTGCATTTAACTTTTCAAAGTGCTCTCATCTCATATATTATCTCCTCCCCTGTTTGCAAAGCAGGAACCAACTTAGCAAAACAGAGACCCCAGTGACTACAGCTAACTGTGAAGTAGGGTATTTCAGTCCCAAATCATAAGCTTGCATTTTCCTTTGCATTTAACTTTTCAAAGGGTCTATTTTTATTTATTTATTTATTTATTTATTTATTATTTTTTGAGACAGAGTGTCACTCTGTTGCTCAGGCTGGAGTGCAGTGCCATGATCTCAGCTCACTGCAACCTCCACCTCTAGGGCTCAAGCGATTCTCCTGCCTCAGCCTCCTGAGTAGCTGGGATTATAGGCACCCGCCGCCCACACTCGGCGAATTTTCTATTTTTAGTACAGCTGGGGTTTCACCACGTTGGCCGAGCTGGTCTCAAACTGTTGACCTCAAGTGATCCGCCCACGTAGGCCTCCCAAAGTGCTGGGATTATAGGCATGAACCACCGCACCCAGCCAGAGTCTATTATTTAATTGCATCTTCATGACAACCCTTCGAAAGCAACCAGGCAGACAGACACGCTCGGCTTCCCTGTAGATGAGGACATGCAGCTGGGGTGGGGTGGGGGGTGTGGAGCAAGAGGATCACCACGTCCTCTCCTAGCAAGTACAGGACTTTGTGGAAGCCCTGATCCAGCCCACGACTTCATAGGGCCTCTCTTACTGGAGATTAGTTACATAAGGATACCTGGTGAGAGTTCATTATAAGTAGTATTAGGTTTTATATCAGTACATTCACTTAAAATGAATTCAACTGTTCTTAAAATCCATTGCTTCATCCAAGTAACTAAACAGGTTTAAATACCCTGAAGCCAAACAACTTTCTATAAAAGATGAAATCTCCTCCAATCTTCTTCCCCTCCCTCCACCCCCGTCCTTTCCCTTCTTTTAAAGGAAATATAATGATCAGGGACTACTAAAATAACATTTTATGTCAGGAAAATGCCATTGATTGGTCCCAAGGGTGTGATAGGGTCCTGCCAGTCTGAAAGATTGTGTCTTATCAGAGCTCCTAAAAGCATTATCTAAAATTACAAGTATATCTTTTAAACCACTTAAGGTCTCGAATACTGATTTGAATGTCTTTCCTTTGAAGAAGGAAAAACTAATGCATAGAGTGAGAAAGCTTTGGTACCAACTTAAAATTGTCAATGAAACAAAAACCTGGCATATACCATAGAAACCCATGGCCTGAAGCTGCCCGGGAAAGTGTTTATCTGTTTTGCATCAAGCACATTCATTAAATATGTGCAAAGCCAGAGGAAATACAAAATGACAGGGGTCATTGATTATAAGGTTGACACGCCCATCCCTTCCTCAGACTTCTAAACATAGAAGGAGGAATTAAATTAGTGGTGAAGGTGTGTTTTTAAATGAGATTTTTTTTACGTGGAGTGTTATTTGGAGGAGAGGACCCTTAAGACTGCAGGAAATGGCTGAAAAAAAACACAAGGATTACTGTTGAAAGGCTAATAGTAGTCTGTTTGCTTTTTAAAAATACCTGGAAAACAAAAATGCCTGTGTCCTGTTCTACCTTTAACACCTGATGGCCCTTTTGCCTTGGCTCCGTGTAGGACAGTGTGGCCCATTATCATCCCAGGAAAGAAAGCCCATTGAAGTTCACCACTGGGGCAGCCAGCCTGCAGGAAGCCACACTGCCTGAAGTCCTAAGTCAAAACTGACATCTGAGGCTGATCACCTGAACGGCAGAAGGAAAACTTTGTTGAAGGTTTTCTAATTATAGAGATGTGGACAAGCTGATTAAAACTGGGAAGGAGTGGAGTGTTTTGTTAGTGAATGCTCCAGAAGGAAACATGGACCCTTTCAGCCACAGGAGTTGGAGAAAAGAGGCCACATTGCAGGTGAAACTTTGAAAGAGTGTGAACTAAGCCCTCCTGCAGTCCAAGGGACAGGGTAATAAGGGTATTAACAGACATTGTTGCAGAACAGCGTGAGCCCTCTCAACCAATGTGCTGTTCCTGGCACCTTGACTATTCAATAAAACAAACAAAATAGAGAGGGGGAGCAAGGCAGGGGCCCAGCGTAAACCGTGCTTTTACTAAATTACTAACTTTTCTGGTCAAGCGGACAGATTTGATTGATGCGGTTCACTGTTCCAAAACTAATTAGTGAAAGGTAAGTAATTTATTCAGCTAAAGTGCATATTAAAAATAAAGCAACGTAACTAGCATGGCTCCAGGAGGTCCCTTTCCAGCACTGAACGGCATCACCCATGAAGATTCACAGCAGCCATTCTTCTTTAAGCTGTCATTGTTCTTGCACCGAATGATGTCTAAATGGTGTTCATGAGTAGCATGTTGAAATGGTTGCACGCAAGTTGTTTAGAAATGTTCCCGAGGTATCATCTGCCCCTAGTTGTGTGAATTTACATGACTTCATCAGAGCTGAATTAGGCTAACATTTAAGTGTTTTCATTTTCACATGATCGTAATATTCCAGGGAAGGAAATTAGGGCCCAGGCGGACCACTTGAGGTCAGGGGTTCACGATCACCCTGGCCAACATGGTGAAACCCCATCTCTATTAAAAATACAAAAATTAGCCAGGTGTGGTAGCATAGGCTGAACAATAACTGTTTTGGCATTGTGTGAACTCTTAGCTCCAAAGTGGAATATCTTAACCTTCAATAGGAGGAGAAAATTAACTTGCAAACTCTGACTTTATATTGTGCAATAGATTTGAACATTAATTCACAGATTACAAATCTTACCAACATCACTAGCAGACTCTTGAAGCTTTGGTTCCATAGAACTGCCAATGTCAGCTTTTTTATGTAGGTCAACTTTGTCAGTTAAGAAGATATTAAAATAACATATCTATCCCAGTATTGGAAGTTAGGAGAGCTGAATTCCTGTCCTGATCAGCAACTAACTCGCCATGTGACCTTCGTTTATTTGTTTAATCTCTTTAGGCCTCCAGTACCTAATATATATATAAATTTTGCCATAACCACTTCATTTTTTTCTTAAAATCAATTCACTTCTTTTTCCTTATCCAGGTAAAGGGGGTACTTTATAACCCTAACATAAATGGAAACCCAGTGTCACTAGCAATCATTAGAAGGTTTGTATAAAAACAGCATGTGCCTGGTTATCAGTAGTACTTTCCCTCACTACTAAGTTATCCTTTAAGAAACAGGGGCTATTTTTGTATTCTAGTCTTTTCTTAAAATTGTTTTTCACATTTGAATAATAAAATACTGTTTTGGGGCCGGGTATGGTGGCTCACGCCTATAATCCCAGCGCTTTGGGAGCCCGAGGCGGGAGGATCACCTGAGGTCAGGGGTTCGAGACCAGCCTGGCCAACATGGTGAAACCCCATCTCTACTAAACATACAAAAAATAGCTGGGAGTGGTAGTACATGCCTGTAATCCCAGCTACTTGTGAGGCTGAGGCATGAGAATCACTTGAACCCATGAGGCGGAGGTCGCAGTGAGCTGAGACTGAGTTATTGCATGCCAGCCTGGGCAACAGAGTGAGACTCTGTCTCAATCAATCAATCAATCAATCAATCAATACTGTAATACTGTTTTGGAAAAAACACTACCCTAAAACAATCTGAATTAATACTAGTTTGTGACGCTTTTGGAGACAACTTGATGAGATCATTACTATAAAAGGGAAGAGGGTGTCAGAGAAAATTAACATCGATTCAGTCATTAGTCTTGGAAGTTATGACCTTATAATTTGTATTTTAGGATGTCATTGTTAACAGTCCTTTTAAAGATCACTTTAAAAAAACAATACAGAAAAGTGGTTATGTTGTGGAGATCACAAATATATAAATATATAAATGTGGAAATGTTGACTTGCTGTAGAGAATTTACAAATAGAGATTTGTTTGTGGTTTGAAATAAAATTTATAGGGACAGCATCACATAGGTGCAAGAAGTGTTGTGCCTTAAAATAACCTAGATAACAAGTACAATTATGTGCTCTGGAAAGCTGAAAGAATTCTGAAATCATCTCTTGAGTGATGAGAAAGACACAGATCAAAGATGCCTACAGAAAATATAAAATTAAGTTGCTTAACATAAATGTGGGTGGTAAAAATATACAATATAGCTAAATCAGTGTGCCTAGTATAACATCTCATTTTAGGTATTTTATAAATTTAGTAGTTTGATTCTTTCACCGCGATCCCTAAATGCTTACATGTTCCATTTGGCCAAAAGAAAAAAGTAGATCTCACTGAAAAAAGTGCAGATTATTCTGGCTTGCCTTAGGCTCAGGCTTCTCCCTATAAGCTGAATGTGTACAATGAAATAAATAAAACAATTGCTATAAAAAAAAATCTAGCAAGATACCAACTGTGAGCCTGAGGCTGCTTCCTCTTTCTTAAATGACAAATTAGCACCAAGCCGGTTTTCTCTCTGAGGTCATCGGAAGGACTGAAACTTTTCTCACTGTGTGAGTTTCTGTCCATTGACTTCCTTAGAAATCTTGCATGCCATCAGCAGAGTGGGAGTCAGTTCAAGGGGACCCCCATAAGGGATCTGTCTGTAGCATCCACTCCAGCATAAACATTCAGTGATTCTAAGAAGCACAAAGCAGCCCCATCATCAAAGGACATGACTCAGATTTTATAGGCTAGGGTGTTTCATCTGTTGCTTTCTCATACTACTGGCTGAAGTCTGGCAAGATTATTTCGCCAGTACCATGTACTACCTTTCATTTGTCCTGTCACAAAAAGCCTGGGCCAGGCTTCCATCCCCACTACCTGTCTCCTCTCTGTTCACCTGTTCCTGTCCCATTTAAACATTTATAGTCCAAGATAACAGAGCAGACAACCTGCGTAAGGAGAAGAATTGGCTGAGTGTGCATGAGCCGCTGCAAGCCTGTCAGCTACCTGGCTCCAGGCGGCCTTTCCCATGACAGCTTTACGGCCGACACTAAAGAAGAATCAATATGAGGGCAAGGGGTTGACATTTCATTTTCTAAAAAGTGATCCATTGAGGACCAATCACCAAGCACTGTTTATCAGCCTTGGGAAGTGACATTTTTTTTTTAATGGGGGACAAGGGACAGGAATCATCACTAGGTAACTCGACAGGCTCAGTTCTCTAAGGTGGGGACTCATAATTGGAAATCTGATGCATCCTGCTATCAATCCTGCCTTATATAATAAAGTGATCAATAAAAGCAGAGAGGAAATTAAGTCATCAAGCTTAAGGATGCTATTTTCCGTAGTCATGGCTTTTAATAAACTTGTCCCCCCACATTACGTTTTCATGTGTTTTTCCTTTCTTTTCATCAAAGCCAATGTTTTAAGCAGAACATCCAAAGGAAACTTACAATGAGGTGGCTTATTTCTCATTACTCCAGTTTGACTGCTGTATTTAGGGCCACTTATACCAAAAAACAAAAAAGCAAAGTAAATCTAAAGCAAAGCTGGACTACAACTAGAGAATGTTTCCAGTCAAGTCAAAGAGATGGTCAAGACACATGGCAAGGCCTACTTTCTGCAGAGAAGTGCTCTGAGCATCCTAGGGTGCTGAATTTTTATCAAATATTTTTAGAGGTGGAGGTATTTAATGAATTGTATCTGTTTTTAAACCTTTAAACATCTTTATTTTCTAACAACCAAGATTATTTCTGTATACTGTGAACATTTCAGACACAGAAATATGTAATTATAAAATCAAAAAAGCACACATAATTCCTATACACTCCCCCACATGCTCCATGCTTCCCACCATCAGATGGATATATACTAATGCATACGGTTCCCAGTGGTTATAAGCACAGCATGTGTACATATACAAAACTAAATGGCAATGTACAAGAAAGAGGGCCATCTTGATTGGCTTTCACAATCAAATACCAGGGAAGGAAAGAACAGTGGGAATTCAAAATCTATGCAGGTCAACCTTAAGTTTCCAAAGGTTGAGATATACTGCTGTTTAGAATATAGAGGGCATGCCAATGTCTATATGTTTTTGTATGTGTGTGTATTAAAGAAACAGAAATGAGAATTTATTGTGGATTTAACATCAAGATTTGACTCATCACTCTAATCAAACATACCTATTCATAGATTGTGCATCAAAAGCTATGAACACAATGTAAAATAGATGCCTGTACAGAACGTGTTGTTCTATACTGTGTTATGTTAAGAGTGAACATAATTGGTCCCTGTATACCAGGACACTTTGGAGAGTGAGGGTGGGAGCATGATATTAAGAAATATATGACCGGGCACGGTGGCTCATGCCTGTAATCCCAGCACTTTGGGAAGCCGAGGCAGGCAGATCACTTGAGGTCAGGAGTTTGAGCCCAGCCTGGCCAACATGGTGAAACCTTGTCTCTACTAAAAATACAAAAATTAGCTGCTGGGTGTGGTGGCGTGTGCCTGTAATCCCAGCTACTCAGGAGGGTGAGACAGGAGAATTGCTTGAACCCAGGAGGCAGAAGTTGCAGTGACCCGAGATCGTGCCACTGCACTTCCAGCCTGGGCAACAGAGCAAGACTCCGTCTCGGGAAAAAAAAAAAAAGAAATACATGTACCAACTGGGACAATCCAGGCAAACTAGATTATATGGTCATCACTCTAATTATAATGTATATCAGAGGAAAGTAAAAGCATTGTGGCTTGCCCAGGCCAGTGGAAATAGCCAAAGGCATTGCTATGACATTGGTGAGATCATCAGTAGGCAGAGAGGGACAATGCAGCAGACACTGGCCTGAGAGCCAAGCACAGCTATTGGTGGGGCCAGCAGAAGCTCAGCCTACCACTATGGCAGTGCGACGACCTTGGGCAAGAATTACTTCTTTCCTAGGACTACTTCCCTCTTCTAGAGAATGAAAAGCTTTACATTTAAGAGGATCCTTTTGACATCCCCAGGCTTAGCCCTTTTTTTCACCAACAGCCCCATCTTGTGAAACAGTTGATGGTATATGGGGATGCAGATCAGGGAAGAGGCAGATTCTTACACATAAAAGAGAAAGAAGGCCCAGATGCAGGGCACATATCAATGACCATTCCTCTGGAGCCTCTGGGCAGGCGATGGGAGTAAGTAAATGGAGACGAAAACAGTTAAGAAAAACTGGTTCAAAAGAAGATGCTGCCAATCTGTTGTTATTTCTCTCTCCTTTTTAGATTATTTTTTAAGTTATCAAGTCAGATTGTAAGTACTTAGAGGATAAGGACTCAGATGTTTCAGGTTCATTTCCAAGAGCAATGGCATGCCCACGATTTGCTCAAGGGATAATCTCTAGAAATCCCTTGCTTCTCTGGAAATGCTGATGGCCTTTCCTGGCGGAAGACTGAATGTGAAGTACCCATTTCTTTGCTTTAGTGACCATTACTGTTAACCAAAATCATGCTGAAGCACCTCCTGTGTGCTGTATTATCTATTTTGCATATCAAAATTCTCCTGTCAATAACCCTGTGAGGCAGATAATAATTATCTCTATTTTAGAGAATAGAAATAAAGACTCAAAAAGGTTTATGTAGTAGTAGCTGGCAAATGGCAGAGCTCAAAATTGGGACCCAAGTTTTATAGGGCTTTTTCTTGCCTTTGGCAGTGAGTCCAGGCTTAAGAGAGGGATAAACGTAACACCTGGCAGCTTAAAGCACCTAGAAATCTCCCACTGGCTTGCTCTTCAGCTTTGTTTCCTACAATTAGCTGGGTCCTTCCGGACCTCTCAGCCTGCCACCAGGGTACAGCTAGCAGCTTTGGCAGGGGTGTGGGAAGATCAAAGCAACAAGGAGGAAACTTGGGATGCAGAAGTCGTGTTTATGATGCAATCAAAAGCCTTAGCTTTGTGTGGAGGAGAAAAAAACCATCATAAACACTGGGAAGGTCGGGGGCTGCACAGTGAGTGGCTTCAGTGCTTACCTCCGGCTGATGACAAAAGCTGCAATGAGAATTACCACCAGCACCACACTGCCTGAGACAGAGACCAGAAGGACTGTGGAGTTGGCCCCATCTCCAATGATCCGGGAAGGCACTGGGAATGACAATTACATAACGGTCACCTTTGGGAAAGTCTTAGGAGGTAGAACTTCTGAATGGGTCACAGTTCTCAATGTTCCGAAGCCACTTGGAGAGAGAAAGACACTTGAACATTTCAGAAAGGACAGCAGTTTTGAATATACCTCCTTCCCCAAGAGCTATCAAAAACCTGCCTATTTTTGCCTAGTTCAAAAGCCACTTCCTCCTTGTACCCTTGCTGGATAATTTCAAAGGATGTCAATCCCCTTCAGATTCAACTCTACTTTCTCTTCTGCTTTTCTTTTCATTCTTATTTAATAATTTGTGAACAAAATTTCTTTCTTAAAGTCAAAAATCTATCATCTTTTTATCAAACATACCCAATTTGGGTTCATTAATTACCCGGATGGAGGTATCTGACACTAACTGCTTGTTCATGGGTAGGCCCCTCTTAAGCACTTTAAATTTAGTCAACCAGTCAATCCAATCCAACTCACAATGTTTAAAGATTTGATATGTTTGTCCGAAGAGTCTTTAAAAAAAAAAAAAAAAAAAAAAAAAAAAAAAGCTTATCTAACTTGATTTAAATGATTCTTAGAAATAAGTAGGGGAAAAATATTTTTGGCACCTTCTTTAATCTTCTCAGGGAGAAAATTCCCTATATTAATGTAGGGTAGCTATGTAACCCTCAATTTGTCAGTTTAGTAATCTCATTTTTCATGCTTTATAGAAGGCTCAAAACAAGAGAAAAACAGGCAACATTTTTCATTCATAGGAAAAGACAAATCAGATAGTATTTCGAAAATGCTTTTCTCTAAATCACCTGAAGTTTTCTGAGTTACGGACATTGGCTAACTTATTTCAAGCCATGTTCATTGCAGCAAAATGTTTGCCCTTAGATTTCACTGTAATGGCATTCACCTGTATTATAAAAATAGCCTCAGAAGTGACTGAGTCTCGGTGGTCCTTGTTACCTGTGTTGGTTGTGACCTCCAAGGGCTCACTGAAGTCTCCATAGCCAGCTGCTGTCCTGGCTCGCACGTGGAAAACGTAGGAAGTGAGAGGGTTCAGGCCTTTGATATCTGTGTTCCTGGCAGCTGTCCGAACTATACGATAGCTTCGCTCATTCTGATCCTACATCATGGCGAGATAAAATTGGGGAAGGTGGCAAAATAAAACTCCTGCTTACTTACTAGGTGCAAGATTAAAGGAGTCAAGCCAGTCGACTCAGAAACTGAAAGTAAATGGAGACGAATAAACTCTCTGGAGCCTATATTCTCTTGGATGTTATAAGTACTATTGTTACTTCTTACTTGTTGAAAGAAATGCGAATTCAGGTATGATTGTTATTGACGCTGACCATATCCAGATCTTTCTTCCTACTCTTTTTTTTTTTTGAAAGGAACATTAAACGATGGTTGGTGGCTTTTCTAGCTCCACACCCAGCAATTTAAAAGAAATAACTGTGAGAAGGTCCCTTGTCTTTTTCTATTTTCTGTCTAGAAAATGTAAAATGTGTTATAACATGGTTTCAATGGAAAAATCCTGTCCCTTTTCTACTTTTAATAAGGAAGCCAATAAGTGATTATCTTTAAAAAGAAAAAGAAGACAACTGTTCATTTTCTAGACAACCTTGAATGCAAATAGCTCTCTTCAAAATTCTGTCCTTTAAGAGAGACAAGTTATTTGTAAAAATAATGCCTTTCTATAACTTTAAGAGGCTGAAGAATGTGATTTTCCTTCCCTGACTTTCTATTAAAAGTCATCAAAACCCACATCTTTATTCTGAATAGCAGTGATCTACTTAAACAGATCATTATTTCAACTGTTATGAGTCACTCTGTCTGATAGAAGGTTCATAGATTAGAACTTCTTAGCTATCTTGGTTTCCATTACTAGAAAGTAAAGATATAGTTATATTACAATACAATGTATTATCATTATTGTTATTTTCTACTTTTCAGGATAACTAAGTAAATGATAAATTTCATAATCATACTTAATCGGGAAGCAAAATGCATTTGATTTGAGGATTCGCTGATATTCCATGACTTACAACTGGCTAACACTTAAACAGAAGGGAGGGAGCAAAGGAGGAGGGGAAGGAGTCGAGGAAAGAAGGAAGAAGGGAGGGAGGGAGGGAAGGAGAAAGGAAAGAAGGAAACAAGGAAGGAAGGAAGAAAGGAAAGGAGTGTTGTTCACTCAAGTAATACCTTCTCATAATACTTGACTTCATATTCCAGGATTACCCCATTGGGCCGATCTGGTTCCAACCAAGCCAGTGCCACACTGTATCTTGTGACTTCTTTAGCCTGGACCAAAGCAATGGATGATGGTGCTGTTAGAAAAAAACAAAGGACAAAAGACATTTTCTTTAGGAAAATAAATGGTTTTGGTGGTAGCCAGAAATAATTTCATCTTATTTAAGAAAAGTGTGAAAGATTGTCTTGTCTTCCCCTTGACCACTTTACTCTTCAGTATAGAAGCATATCATTTTCATCCTTCTCTCCAGTGTATTTCTGCATGTGTTTGTCTTAAAAAGAGAATCTCTGAAGCAAAAGCCTAGTGGGCTCATAGGCCTGTAGTACGATTTCCACAGCATGTAGAGACATTTCTCATAAAAGGCTGTAGGTACAGAGAAGGCTGTCTGGTTTTTAACCTTTTGTAAGCCATGACAGCCTTTGGAAGACCTCATTTTAAGCTCAGTAAAGCTACATCTAATCCTACCTCCCAGTATTATGAGTGCCATCTTACTGTACTTTAATTTCGTACAAGCAAGAGAATGTACAAGTCTTCAATAAGTACTGTAGGGAATGCCAAAAGGCAAACAATTTATATACTTTCCAATATAAATAAAAGTACTGCTTAATTACAGTAAGAGTTCAGTCTGAACACAACCATGTAAAGAATGAATACAAATCAAGCAGTGCTGGTCTCTCTGAACACATGTGGCATTTTGCAGCTATTTTACAAGAGCTGACATGTTGGCTTTGCCTGCTCTTTCCACTGCGAAGGACACAAAGGCAGCCCTCTAGTGGGTGTGTTATGGGGGTGGAAGGAGGGCACACTTTAGATTTATACACCCAGGCTGCCTGATGCTCACTTCTCCACTGCGGTGTTCGCGTCTCCAGCTAGCTGTTATCAGGCTCTGCTGACACTGACAATGGCTGGTACCCATGCACAATCTCCAGGGAGAATAGAAAGCATTCATGAAATCCTTAATCTTATCTAACAAAGCTGCCCTGGAGAACCAGAGATTAGGGAGCTTCCTAACTCCAATGTATATATTCTTTTGTTCCCAAACTGGGGAAACAAACCTCAACAACTGGCCACTGAGGAAGAATAAATTAGTGCTGGGTCATCCTCCTGCCCTTTCGCAATATGTGCGTATGAATGACGACCCCTAACTCCAAGGAACAAAGATAAAAAGTAAAATACATTGTCACTGAAAATGGTATGGAAAAAGCTTCAAACCTGCTTGACCATGTCTGACAGGTATACTGATGGCAGGGAAGCCAAGCAGACACACCACAGTCACACAAGGGAGTCTTCCAGCTAAATTCAGTACAGTAGAGACTGTCTCCTGGAGGGGGTTATTTGACACCTGGCATCTCTGTTAGGGATGGTAACAGGTGCGCACACACACACACACACACACACACCTCTCTATTTTTTTTTTTTCCTCTATCTCAGTCCCAAAGCTATTCCATATTGGATCTCAGGCAAAAACACAAGGGAAAGATACAGTAGATACACATGTCCTCCATCAAAGGCAATCCCAAGGTTAGTAATACCAACCCCAGTGAACAAAGCTGCATGCGGCAGACATATGGAAGCCACTGAACATCTGAGGAAAATGAAAAACGGAAATGTGCTCATTACATTCATTAAGGCCCCCTTCTCCCAACACACACACACAGGCACACACACACATACACACACACTCACATTTTCTCTTTCTTTCCTGGTTGACACAAAGCCATTGTCCAACAAAATGTAAAAAGTGACTTTGTAAAATATAGAGGTAGCAAGGAGGCTAAGAAAACTGCCTGGCTGTGGAAAGTCATTTCACTCCAGGTAATAAATATATTGCCTAACAGACCACTTTAGCATACACTCCACAAAAAGGAGCTCTTTAAACTCTGATGTTCAGGATTGAGGAATGAAACAGAAAAGTGAGGTCATTAGAAAGAAAGCAGGAGGGAGAAAAATCATAAAATTATAAAATGAACTTTCTCTCGGAAATGGTCTTGGTCAGATCCTGATAATCGACAGATTCATTGAGAAAGAATTGCCTGCCTGCCCCTGGAGTGCACTGATGAACTAAGACAGCTTCTCTCTGATTGGGTTATCATTAAACTGCTGCATATGGGAAATTAGCTTGATTTCTATTTTAGAAGTTTGAGTAGCAGTGTTCCTGTGACCATTCAAAGGGAATATGAACTCAACTAAGGTGCTTAAAAAATCTCAAGCAGGGAGTTAGCAATATAATCACATTAACTCATATAGAGTATTTATAATGCAGCCCTACTTGGGAAGCTGATACGCATAAATGTGAAAATAAACCAATAGAGTGTACCTTGACACAGCTGTCATAAAAATGGAGAATAAGGAGAGACTGAAAGAGAAATGCAAGCAAGAATGAAGGACTAAATGAAAATAGAATGCTAGGCTGAGGGCAGTCAGAAAACTGCTGAGTAGACATTTGTCTTTCATACCTACTAGAGAAATAAATGCAACCAAGGAAAAGTAGAATACATAGATCTAATTCACAAAAAGTATTATGTTGAATGGCTGTAAAGTCTAAATTCTTTATTGATCAGATGTTCTTCAGAAGAGCATGTTATCAGGGCACAATGACACAAGCAATCCATGACCAAGTGAGGTTGGGAAATGTACCTAAAACATACAACTGCATTGTATGTGGAGAGCTTACCTTCTCTAGTAAGAAGGAGTGTGAGAAAATCTGGGCTTTGCCATACTGCCACTTTGGAAAGGAGGCAACTTGGATGTTCTCCACATCATAAGCCATATACGGGCTTTTCCCTCACCCTTTCTACCCCATTTCCAAAACAGCCTTCAACTCTACATCTGGAAGGCATCACCCTACTGTGTGTGCCTGCCTATGGGTCATTTCCCTAGATGAGGCATTCGCCAATGACATTTTGCAATTTTCCCCCTACTGCAGTGTTTCCCAAGCATCAGACTTCCACGCCACACATTTGCTGCCACATCCCTCTGCAGCTTGTAAGATGATTTAAGTAATATTTTCTTTAATAAATGCAGTATCTTTAACTTCAACAGTTGTATTTGAAAATAAATTTCCCATTTACTGGTATCAATGAAACCCTGTCATCACTTGAAATTAATGGCAAGTAACCATAAAAATGAACATTGCATGTAAATAAAACAATGTTATCAATGTTTGTTGGACACTCTTACTTCTCCAAGGATTGTTAAAAATGGAGATTAGCCAGTGCTAGAGAAGCAAAGGATATCTGGGCACCCACTTGAGATTCTGACCTTGGAGTACTCAGAATTACTGAGAAAGAATTGAAAATGAACTACATTGTACACAGAGCAATTCAGTATTATATAACATCTCATCGGGGTGTTCCCTAAAATCATCTCTGATGCCACCATTGGTATGTTTCCACACTTCGTTAAACAATGCCCAACCCAAATGTCTTGAATCCTGATTTGCAATATTCCAAGGCTCTGCCCTTTGCTTACAGAATTAGAAGAGGAGATAATATAATTTTTTTAAAAAGATTGTACATCCCACCCTTAAATATATGGTTCAATAAGAGCTTTGACCAATCAATGCCTAAGTTCAAACGAGAGCTTCTAATCATAGTAGAAAATTTGGTCAGCATAAAAAGACCAAGTGGAAAAAAAGATTCTCAGTGGCTGCTCAGTTCTTTGATTTACATTCTGAAATCTCATAGAAACAAGGTTCTTCCTCAACATCAACTCAGCCACTAGACACATACTTAATGAGCACCTATGGAACGAGGCCAAGAGGGGGAAAGGGTAAGCATGGCCAGATAGAAAACAATTCTTGGTATCAGACTAAGTACCACCAAATACTTTAGCCTCTTCTTAACTAAAAGAACTATTGGGAAATTTTTATAGTAGTCTTAAAGAGAAAACACTTTCTAATGTCAAGTCAGAGGACCCATTTTTCTAGAATTTAAGAGGAGACGATTCCTACTGCCCCTCTTCTTATTGAAGTTCTCTCATGGGTGATGGGGAGGAGTAAGTGGAGGGCACTTTCTCACACATTCTATCTGTAGACACTCAATACACCTGCTGAGTGTCAGAAGCAAAGCCGGGAAGAAGCTGGGGGGCTGATAAACACATTCTTACTACAAGAAAGAGATGCATCATAGATTGAAAAGCATTCCTATCCACCCACGGACTTCTTTCATGGAGGAGATACTTGTTTTAAGGACAGTTTTGTGCCTCCGGACAAGTGCAGGCATTCTTTAATGGCTAGAATTTAGACACGACACATAGCAATGAGAGCTAGTCATGCTAGTTGACGTAGTACGGTTAAAGAGAGATGACGATGTAAAAATCACAAGGCAAGCACTCCTAAAGGGTAGCTCTTTAAAAAAGATGTGTGATTTAATTCAATGGAGTCCTTAATTTTCAAACCTTTACAGCAAAATCTCCAATGACTCATAGATATCAATTTTCCTGGTCTAAGGTACCTATCCTGAGACCATCATTTTTTATTATCCCCAAAGAGATTTCAGCAGTTTTTAACCCAAAATATGTCTCTCATTTCTTCTTTTTAACTTACAAATCATGGTGACACATGCATTCAATGGTGCTCAATAATTTTGTCAAATGAATAAAAGTTTTTACATATTAAAATTCATCTAAAAAAATCTTTACTGTAGACAGCAAACATTTTCTAAACATAAAGTACCAGAAGTAAGCCATCCTTAAAACAACTTTCCATCTGCACCTGTTTCAGAAGACCTTTTGAGTGGTTGGTTTTACTATTTAGGTTAACTGAGATATTGACAATTAGGGGTGAAGCAAATGACAACTCTAATTATAAATGGAGTCTCTGTTTCTAAGGTCTGTGTGATGCTTCCGAACATTTTTCAAACACACAGGCTGTAAAATGTCATTCAAATGTAAGTTAACATTAAAACTAGGCATCACTGCACCTGTTACAGACAGTATTTTGAGGTTCTGCTCTTTAGGCTGATGAAGGTGTTGACAATTTGCTCTGCATTTCTCCTCTGTATCTGTAGGGCATATGCAAATAGTTCTCCTGACTTCCTAACTGCCAAGGTGGAGTGGTGGTAAGACTCCCAAGTCATAATGATAAATCCAGAAAGGATCCTAAGCCTCCAAAGATGGACTAGGGCAAAGCCAGTCACTGCCAGCAGAAGCCATTAGTTACTACATATGCAACAGCTACCAATGGACATAAACTTGAAACATGAGGGTAATAGGGTGGAGAGCCCTTTGCAGTCACAGTGTGGGCAAGCAGCATTATTGGGAACAGACTCTGTTTTTCCACATACCCAATGGACACAAGTGAAATTGTAGCAAAATACCATTTTTTAAAAATGATGAAGCAAAAACCAAAAGAGGAGGAAAGGAAAAAATTCACCAAAGCTTTCCAGTTGAATGATCTGAGCTTTCCAATAGAGGTCCAAGATAAACTTCACTCCCAAAGAATGTTGTATTCACAGTTCTACAAATCCCTGAGAAACTGAGGATGCTTTCTAAATAGAATCCCCATTTGCTGTGTACCTGCGGTTACATTTGGTTTGAGAGAAGACCACAATGCACTGAGAAGGTACATGTGGGTTTTCTCTCTGTGTGTGTTTTTGATAAACAGAAACAGCACAGATTAGGGGGCTCTATCATGACTCTCTAACAGTGGTGCATTTCACAAGGAGAAATTACAGGAGATGCTTTGATGTCAAACAAAGGTGGCTTGCTTTAAGAAAATGGTAAATTTAACTTTCTTTGGTTCAAAGCTCAGCAGTTCTCCTTTCTCCCCACTGATGTGAATGCTGCAATTTTCTTTTATTCACTTCCTCAATGACTTGCCATTAAACACCTACAAGTCATTTTACTGCAGCAGTTTGGTACTTGTGACACCCAAATGGGATGGAGAAGAGAGGAGGAGATACAGAGACAAGAAAGAGAGGAAAGCTTCACGTGGTTTCTGAGCTAGAAAATTGTTTTCTTGAGTCCAGTATCACAAGCAATGAATTAAAAACAGTTTGGGGGGAACTTTGGAGGAAAAAGAAAACAGCTGAAGTAGGCTGACTGCATTTCATTACTGGTTCAAATTAGAGGGTGGAGGAGGTGAGCCAGGAAATAAACAGATGCAATGAAAGGTCTCCAGCCTGTGGGCAAGGAAGAGTGAAAACAGCCCTTTATGAAAGCCAAGACACCTGAAGCCATGGATGTCAGTGGTACACAATGGCCAGTGTTTGCAGGAGAGATGGCTTCTTAACCACAGCAGGGTTACCTTTCCCCTCCCCAGGATCTGGATTTAAATAGATGATATTTACTCAAGGGGTCTTTCAATGATAGAAAAATATAAACCCACCATTTATACATATCTCTGCTTAATGCAAATAGCATATTTAAATTTAATTACTTGAAGCTTAAGGTGGTTTTTGTTCCCATTTCTTTCTCAATTCAACACCCCAGCTCTGATTTGCTCCTTATCAAAGGTGTGTGCATTTTAAAATGCTGTCAAGCATCAAAATTAAATGCTTCAGAGCACTAATGATATCCTTGTGATTAAGGGTTTTGCGTCTCCGAGATGCTAAGAGCTCTGGTGCTAATATTAATTGTTTTCTTCTACATTCCAGATGGAGAGAAGGATTCCTCCTCTCAAAGCTAGGCAATACCTATGGCATCAAACATCACTTAGCAATATTTATATGTTCTTTTTCTTACTATTATCATGACAATATTTTATAGTACAAGAGTTTACAAAGTGCTTTCACATATACATGATTTTGTTTGCAGTACATTCGATCAGCTGGATCAACTCTTCTGCCATCTTTTAGGTAAACTCATTAAAATCCCCAACCACCCTCACTGGATGCATCATCAAAGTAAAAAGTCAGCTCCGCCCCCCACAGCTTTTAGTTGCTACATCATGCATCCACACAAGCACAGTTTCTCATAGTCAAAAAGTGAAACTGGTTTGAAAACAAACCAGCAAAAGGTACAGAAAAAAAAACTTGATTATTCCGAAATTGATATAGGATTTTTTTCCTTATTTGACAAAACAACATAGAACCAAATTCTCAGCCAAAATCTTTAGAAGACTGTGAATTAAATGAAATTCATTTATATTTAGATATGTAAGTATTCATATTTATTAAGCTTAAACTTAGAATGTATGAGAGATGCATTTTTTTTTCCATAAAGTGATTTCCAAGGTCAGACTAGAGTCTATTTTAAACACATATTATAAAATAAAGCAGTGTACAGCCACATTATCCTTCAGCAATATTTACCGAAGGATACAATTGACCCACGCTGCCAATGATTTTAAGAGTCTGATTTTGGAACACTGTAAATACTTGAACTAAATGATTCCAGAGTAAGACTTTGCAAAGTCTGTGATTCGCTTTTTACTTTTGGTTTAATAGAAGACGAAAATTTTATAAGCCTTTTTTATTTCCCAGAGAGATGGGATGGCACGTCATTTTCTTAATGCCAGAGAGATGGGCAACAGATTATTTTCAACAAATCCTTTACAGAGAGCTATTGGTTAAATTTTAAATGATAGAATGTGATGCTATTCTTAGGCTTCACGTTAATTGTTTGCATAGGGAAGTTGAAGGTGTTGGGTTGGCCTCTTTGGCTAAGGCATCCAAAACTGTGAGATCCCTTCCTTTCTAGATAGAGCTGCCCAGCCAAAGACTACCCTCCTAGATTCCTTTGTATCTAAGGTAGTTCATGTGACTGAATTTTGGGTAATGGAATGTGGGTTGAAGTGATTTCTCCTCTTCTAGATCTGACCCATAAATAGCTCCCTGTGACTCTCCATTTTCTTGAACCCACAAGCCAGAGGGAGGTTAATGACCCAGGCCCATCTTGGAAGCCCCACACCCAACAACCCCTCATCACCACCAACTGGATGCGATTTCAGCAAGAAAATAAATTTCTATTGCAATAACCCATTGAACTGGCATTTGGGGTTAAAACGGTTACTCATTCAAGTGAAGGGGAGCCTTTTGGCAAAAAAGAGGTATTTGCATATCACAACTAACTCAGATAAACTGTAGAAGTACTGTGGCCCACAGAAGATTGGTTTGTGGTTTTGTAGTTTCCTGAAAGGCCTTTGGGTTCCCTCCAGCTGGTCATGCACGATGAGCAGATATCCACCCATTTGTGAGAAACTGGAATGCGCTGCCCTGAGGTCAGCAAAGCCAGCGACAGAGGCCGTGTGGCTTCCCAGGGACAAAATCATGGGCACCAGTCTTCTAACAGTGAATGAAATCGGCAGAATCGAAAAACACTGAGCCAAAAGATTCAGCTGATCTTATGTTAATGCTAAATGGGAAAAGACAGTGGGGTTCTCAAAATGGTTTAGTTGAGTTTTCTTTGTAGAAAAGAGTTAATTTAGTTTTCACCGAATTATTAACTGCTTAAGCAGATAAAGACTGAGGCCCTGTGAATTGCCACAAAACAAAGAATGGGGAAAGGAGCAAATCAGATGCCAGTAAACTCCTGGGCAAGGCACTTGCTCATACACGCACACCTGACATCATTTCATCCCTACAACTCTCTGAAGTAGTTATAATGATCACCCTTACATTTCAGACATGGAAACTCAGGCACAAAGAAATTAAATAATTTGACCAAAGCCATAAAATGAGATTTAAAACTCAAGTCCACCTGGCTCAAAAGTATGTGATCCTCCCTCTATGCCACATGTCTGTAACAACATACACACTAAACTAGCATTTATTGAGTAATTATGATGTGCTGAGCATTGTTCTAAATCTTTTGCAGGGGTTAATTCATGTCAACCTCACAAAAACTCTATGAGACAGGCATTATTATTATCCTCATTTTAGAGATCAAGAAGATAAGGTACAGAGAGTTTGAATAACTTGCTCCAAGTTATAGCTTATATGTGGTCATAATTCAAAAGTCTGGTCCTAGAGCCCTCATTCTCAACCACTGATCTATAGAAAGCGGCTGGTCTCTGCCCCTCCTTTCTCTGGTAAGAAATAGGAGACTTGAAGGTTTAAGTGACTGTTTTCCCACAGCAGCAGCGGCAGCAGCAACAGGGTAAATCTTTCTAAAGTCTGCTCTGTTAGGTACAGAGGTATCTATGTACATTGCAGGCTGTCAGAAACCCAGGGGTAAGTTAGATATGATCCCTGCTCACAGACAAACCTTAAAACTTTTGGCCGGGCGCGGTGGCTTACGCTTGTAACCCCAGCACTTTGGGATGACGAGGCGGGCAGATCACGAGGTCAGGAGATCGAGACCACGGTGAAACCCCGTCTCTACTAAAAATACAAAAAATTAGCCGGGCGTGGTGGCAGGCACCTGTAGTCCCAGCTACTCGGAGAGGCTGAGGCAGGAGAATGGCGTGAACCCGGGAGGCGGAGCTTGCAGTGAGCTGAGATCACGCCACTGCACTCCAGCCTGGGTGACAGAGTGAGACTCCGTCTCAAAAAAAAAAAAAAAAAAAAAAACTTTTGGTGCAAAATGAACTCACATTTGAACTAACCTAAAGAGCTGAGACAAGAATAAAACAAAACAAATTCAATTACCAAATAAAACAATAAGTCTTTGGAATTAGGGAAGGGGTAAGGATACAAGACAAGCTTCTGGAAGACTATCATTCTGTTTCTTGGCCTGGGTGACGGTTACATAGGTGTTTACTTTGCTATAATTCAATGACTATACATTCGAGTCTTGCCCACTTTTCCATAGGTGTATACTTCACAATAAAAAGGTTATAAAACAAACACAAATGTTAGGAGTATTAAAAAGGAAGTATTGTACCTATTACTAGAAAGATCCATACACAATATTTAGTATACCTCCTGGGTTAAGCCCTAAAGATGTCATGAAAGATGTAAGGTTTTGCAAATTAGAGCTTTTGCAACTTTTTAATCATTATGCTGAAACATACAGCAATCCTCGCTCTTTGTAGTAAATAAAATGCATTACTTAAATGTCTGTTTTACTTTTTTAAGTTAGCTAGTATCTTGAATTAGCATTATTACAGGTACAGTCATAGGATCAGTATAAAATTATAAGCGGGTAACAGCTCAACTGGAAACCAAGGCCCTTGTCCACGAGAATTAGCAGGGAACTAACCTCAGGGGCACCCAAGTGTCTTTGCTGCAGTTCAAGTGTGTCCTGTGTTTCGTCTGGGAGCTGCTTGTTTTACTTTCTACTTGCTTACTAAGAAATTTGTTGGCAGATTCTGACAAGGATAGCTCAACACTTGCCAACAGAAACATGGCAGGATTCAATGTGTGTGTTTCCTGTTGTAAGAATGCCAGTTTGAGGAAAACAGGAAAACAAGTCTTTCCACTGAAAGGCAATTTAGAAGAATTTGCCTGAGCAAGATGATTGTTTTAAGGTAAGAAAATGGGGTGAAACTAGCAACAACAAAAATAAATAAATATACATTTTTTTCTCTGAATGCTTCTAGTGAGATGAATCTTCTCACTGGGCCTAAAAGTGGTGTTGAAAGTTATCTAGTGTTTCCACTCTTAGTTGAAATTATTTTATGTGTAACTTGGTTAGACAGGATGGTGAGCCTTCACCAAATGGGGGTCTCCATGACCTACAATGCCCTCCAATCACTTCCTAGGGAAGATCAGAGAAAAAAAAAGGCCCCCCAAAATTATTTTTTAAACAAACAACCAACAAAAAAATGCTCTCCAAAATTAATTTGGGATATGGAGAACAATGTAAGGAAAAGGTTCATTTTTACTGAGCAGAATACAGAAAAGAGAAAGGAAAGGATTAGCTGCTGTGAATCAAGGCTTCTATTCCTTTTGCTGTCAACTCCACCAGGGAGCTTCAAGCATTCCAAGTCTGGAAAATAAAAGCTACGCTGCAGGCTTCAGGTTCTCTTTGTTACTCAGACAGCTGCTAATCGTCCTGCTGTGTTAGGAACCCATGAGACAATGCTGTAACATTTAGCTTTCTGACATCCAAAGCATCTAGATCAGTCCCCAATTAAACAGGTATTAATCACAAAGACTCTAAAAGCCAGGATGATAGATGCACCCAGTAAATCTTTGCTGTTGCCTTTACTTTTCACACTCAGATTTCTACATTTGCAGGCAGAAATACTTAAAAGCCTGCTCCAGAAACTTGACCAATCAAAAGCCTTGTTCATTACTTTATATCAGATGCTTGATGATTTCCTACCTCTTGAAAGCCTTTCAGAAAGAGGTAAGACATTGATCATTCTGCTAAAAGAGCCTGCCTGCTTCAATAAATAGATCCGCTATGGTTGTTGTCATCTTGACTTTTTAAGTGTGATAACTAATTCAGAAGTGTTGTGGCTTTGCCACTTGCTATAGGGAAATCCAAATCATCTGTGAAGTTAAAGAAAAAGTCAGTGGATGGACCCAGAAAACATCAGTGGGCAAAATATTAATATACTAGTAATAGTAACGATCTCTTCCAACTCGGGCCAAATCATCTTCAAGTCATGAACCTGATTAGAGTGAATGAATGAACTATATTAGTCCAGAGAATAGAAAAGAGTATGTGTTGGATGAATCCTTCTGAATTCCATGTTTTGAAATTTATGTTGATAAAAGGGACTCAGTGTTACATTTTCATCAATTTCCATTTCACAAGGGCATGAAGATAGCCTTATTTAACTCTGTCAAAGAGTATCATTTACAGCTTTTGTTATAAACAAGTGACTATGTAATCAACCCCCAAACACACAAACAAATGAAAAGTAATAATTTTCATAGCCAATATCTAATCACTGTAATACACAATGAAGAGAAAAGCACCAACACGAGAGGCTCATATGACCTCAGAGGAAACCAACATTAGCTATTCTGAGTTATTAGAAATCCTTTTAAATTAGATTTCTGTTTTTTATTTCTCAAGCTAACAGAACCCATGAGGCAAGTACAATATTTGCAAGGTGGCAGCTCAAGGGGCTGAATTCCTTAACTTTCAATGGAGCCTGAATATATTATAAATTACTCCGTCCTCATCACTATCTCAATGGTGGTCCACTGTCTTCCAAGTTGAAAGAGTTGGAAGTCAATAAATGTCACTTATGATATGAGCACCTGTCGACTAAGACCTGGACTGAGACCAATTCCATTAACATAGTCATTCTGTGGCTGCCAAATGGCCGGGCCTTGGACCACTTATGATATAGTCCCCATTCAAGGAGGTGACCTAAAGACAGAAAGGTCCAGAATCCCATTAATCATCTTCCAAGCCATCCAATTCTCCATCAGCTATACTGTTGGAATGGGATACCTAGTTTTTTAATCGTCATTTAAAAAGATCACTTGAGCTGCTCAAAAACATGTCATGGTGACCATAAATTGAAGATAGATGCTCTTTAGCATCGTTACCAGCCACTGTCCTTTAGATCTATGAAATTAGTTTTTAGCAACTTCTATTTCTTTGTCTTGTTGCACTTAAAACACACAGGCAAGAACAGGAAAAAATGAAAAATATTTGACAAAGTATAAATTATAGCATGAAATTATAGGCTACCAATGATTCCTGACAAGGCCAGAGAGTCAGAGGAAACATGGTGGTAAAAATTCAGTTGCAAATCAATATGTCCTGTGCTATTTGGAATTTTTCCAAGTCCAAATGTTGCTTGGCTTAAAGCACAATGTCTAAGGACTGAGAAGTGATGATCACGGACAGTATATACTAGAATGTTACAAATAGGGGACAGAGACAGAGAGAGACAGACAGAGAAAGAGAGAGAGAGAAAGAGAGAGAAGAAAAACAGGACGAAGGCCATTGGGGTGAAGTTCTGAGACTCCTCATGTTTCTTATTGCCAGTTTGGTTCTACTGCATGGAAGTCTAGGGAAGTTCCAAACACAGGGGATCAAAATATTCTGAGGACAATATTCATGACCCATAGAATGCTGAGAAAGTGGGTTTTAGCATCACTTTAGGGAACCTCTGCTTTATGTGTAGCCAAATCTTTCCTGCCCTGTTTCTTGCTTCCTATGTAGACAAGTGTAAGGAAGCACCTGGTGAGTGGAAAAAAGTGGGATAGAGATCTTTGGGTTAAATTACAGTCAGAACATTTTGAAAATTCATCTTACACAAATGATCACCACATGCTATGCTCTCTGAAAATGTGGCCATGAAATTATGTTCTTGCAGACCTCATATTTGAAAATCTGTCTTTTTGACAATTTTCTTAAAAGCTATGGTACAGGTTAGGAACAGGATCATTTAGGAGAAGAGGTTTTAAGCTTGGAAATCTGCAACCCTAAAATTGTATTTTTATTTTACTTTTTATTTTTAGAGTATCAGCCAGAAACTAAGTTCTATGTGCTAGATAGTTTAAATTTCTATAGGCATTATAAGAATGAGGCAGAAACAACTGAGCTATTAAATTTTAAAATATTATTAAGGTCAGTAGATATCTTCAACTGGATCTGTGCTTGAGAATTGAGATGACTTTTGTAGTCATACGAAATAATAAAGAATGTATTATGAAAGCTGTTACTGTTTTAGGACTTGTTTTTTGTTTTTGTTTTTTTAAAAAAAGGAAGAAAGAAAGAAAACCAGGGGGTTCACAGCATGTCACAGGGGCCTCTCTCATGAACACAATTTACTGAAGTGTGAAATTCAGCATAGCTGGCTCCACCCACGGAAGTCAGTATTTAGTCCATTCCTAAATACTGGAGGAGCTTATTGGAATTGCATCTTACCTAGGAATACTTCCACAGCATGATGTCTAAGAAGGACACTGGAGCAAAGCTCCTGCACATATGGAGGAAGTTAATGGAAGTTATTTTTTGTGTTTTCTGAAATAGGAAGAGGAAAAAGAAGTGGAGGGAAAGAGAAAATGCTACCCTCCAACAAACACGTACAGTTAAGGTGAATCCTTGAAGAGTTTACAGTGAGATTGAAAGGGCTCTCATTGATATTTCTCCCCAGACAATACATCTTTACATGATATAAGGGTTTCTTAAATATATTACCAGCCTCTTAGAGCCGCACCTGAATTAGTTGACTGTTCTATATTGGAGTGTACAATGAAGGCTGTAAACACAATGTATGCTTCTTAAATTTTCTGTCCACTGTTCATGGCTACAAAAGGATACTTTCAGAGGGTAAGGCTCTGCTGAAGTTATTCTCCTCACTTCTAATATAAAACAAAACAATAAGAACCTTTATCACACACCTTAATAATAACCCTACTCCTACTGTAAATGGAGAGAAATGAGATGATGTTAGCTCCAAGAATTTCCAAGTCTCCAAAAGCATTCTCCTAAGAAGTTCCCTAAAATCACACCCTCCTGGGAACTCTATAGGATTGGGATTAGATTCAGTGGGTTTCAACATGAGCCTCATCAATAATTTTCAGATAAAATAAAAGTCTTTGGTTATCTTATTTCTTTATCTTTAGATAAAAAGAAGTCTTTGATTACACTTGAGAGTATAGAGAACACTTGATCAAGCTTTCTGCTGGTTACATATTAAAAATCCCTGGCTTGTTTATATGTGTGGTCCTAGCTTTGAAAAAGAAACATGAACGAAACTGTGCTCCTATTTAACTTCACGTTTATGCTCAAAATACGCACTTATTTTACAAAAATAAGGGTTGATTCAAGAGGCAGATTTCCAGCTTGCAGTATGTTATCTAGAAAAACACAAACTCTCCAGGGAGCCATTGTAAGCTACCCCCTTTTCAATGTTTGTACTAATGGATGGATCTTACCCAAGCTTGTAACACCCTGTGAGTCCATTGGTGGCAGGTCACTACTTAGCACCCACTGAGAAGTTGGAGCTACATATTTAAGTCTTGTTTGTATGCACGTGTCACAGACAAAAGGTTCCTAGACAAGAATTTTTAAAAAACTTATCTGTCCCACAGCCTTTATTAAAAGGATTTTTTTGAAAGTGATAACCAAACTGCCTGAAAAATTTATGTACTGGAAGATATGAATCAAAAAGGGATGGACCATAGTTCTTTATCTTTTCTCCCCTTTCCCCTCCCAAGAGTAATAGCAAGAATAGAATAGTAATAGAAAAAATATTTCATGTCTCTATAATTTTATGCATAAAGTATTTTAGATAGATTTCAGGGAGTGTCCCCTGTACTTTTTCATAACAAAACAAAACCCAAAAGACGGTAAGAGGAGAACCACAGTACAGTTCGTTTAGATCAGGCCTACCAATTTATCAGAAGAGAGAAAGAAGAAATGTAATCTAAGAGTGATTTCTTCAGCTCTGTGTCTATATAGGCGGACATTTTGATGACTGTTCAGCCAGATTCCCACAGTGCTCTGGGTGCCAGCCCTCACCTATGGAACCAAATCATTAGTGACATTTCCCAACGAGGAAGCCAAGGGGTTCACTAGGCAAGCAACCACACTGACTGGCACCATCTCTCGTTTTTATCATTGCAGTTTTAGGGGAGCCTGGGGAACCTCTTTCATTTCTAATTTTGGCAGAAGCAAAGAATGAGAAAGCACGAGTACAGGTTGTGGGGGTGGTGGGTGGAAAGGTGGACACCAGAAGAAGGCTCATTAAACAAGAGAGATATTTTTAATACTGACAGATAGACCAAAGGTTTGCTTATCTTGACAGATTAACATGTAAACCCTAAAAGAAATCCTCACCAGTCTTTACCTGAAGACAACATACAGGATACCCTCTTACTGTATACCCACATCACAAAAATGCCACAGGGATGCTGAGACTCAGAGGAATTCTCTATGTATTCGGGTGACATGGACAGGCATTTCAATTAGTCCCTGTAGATTTAAGATCTCTTAATGCAAGATTAGACCTGCAGCATGGCTTTTGGGTTTTCAAGGTGTTTAAAGGAAAAAAAAAAAAAACTATTTAAAGACATCAGCAGGGGGTTAATGGAAGCTTTGATAAAGTTTCTCTGGATCTTTTCATTGATGTTCAATTGCAAACCGGTTTCTGGAGACCCGTCTGGCTCCTCTGGGGAGACAGTAATTAATTGAGCCAGTTGGAGTGACAACTAGATAATTTAGAAGCCCATCGGAAACCCTTGCTAGCCCTGCACTGCCCATTTCTCATCTCAGCCAGGCACTTATTTTTTAAATCTCTTGATGGCTTCTCCAGAGGGTGTAAAAGTTGGTGGTTAGTGTTCGATGGAACAAGCACAACAATGAGAGATGAGAAACAAATCAGAATTAGGCTGTCAAGTGATTACTGGTGAATGAATTTCCCTTCTTACAAATGAACATGCATATATCTTTCTGTAGGAGCAAAAGGAAAGGACTCAGGAAAAATAGTGTTCTCAGTCTTGGGTGTATAAATAAAGCCTTCATTTTCTTAGAGTGGAATATTCACATCTTGTTTTAAAAAATGCAATCTAACTTTTACTTATATGCGATAATTACCACTACGCTCTATAGACATACTATTTGTCTGTGCTATTCAGTCGACCTTGAAAAGTTGGATAATTTAGTAGGCTCTTTTGGCAGGCTTTTATTTTTTTTTCTCCTCACCAGGACTTGTGGCACCCACCCTGAATACAAATTCACAGACACTGGTGCCACACACAAGAGGCTGCACCATTGTATATCTGCTGGTTTATTTTATTTTTAATTATGATCATAATTATTGAGTATGCTTATTAATTATAGTGGTAGCAACAGTATTCTGGAAATGAAATTCTTTTCAGTATAAGGTTAGAATCAAGAGACTGTTTCTTAAAAAAAAAAAAGTACTGCATGTTGTTTTCAAATGTGCATTTCATAGGCCTTATGAAGTAAACCAGGATCCCACGGCTAGACCAGAGCTGTTAATGAGAAAACCACAGCCTGGCTCCTCGGAAGCTCATTGTGTGCTTGCTTGGGCCTATAATTACCAGGCACAGAAAGGATTCTCCAACCAGCTACCGATTCCCTACTAACAACTGAGGATGCGCAAACAACGTTTCAGCAAAATCTCTCAGTGGAATTGCTTTGTTGTCTGTTTGAAGGATTTTAAAATGAGTCTCTAGAAGGAGTTCTTCATTTTCTAGATTTCAGTAGTACCATCATTTGTTTTTCCTTTAAATTTCTTAGGGGTAAGGAAAAATAACATGATTTACTGGAGATCAAAGGCAAGCATGAAATCATCTCGGAGAGAAGATAAGGCATAGGAGCAGAGCATAGAATTATTATTATTATTTGGAGATCGAGTCTCACTCTGTCGTCCAGGCTAGAATGCAGTGGCAAGATCTCAGCTCACTGCAGCCTCCACCTCCCAGGTTCAAGCAATTCTCGTGTGCCTCAGCCTCCTGAGTAGCTGGGATTACAGGCGTGCACCACAACACCCATCTAATTTTGGTATTTTTAGTAGAGATGGGTTTTCGCCATGTTGGTTAGGCTGGTCTTGAACTCTTGGGCTCAAGTGATCCACTCGCCTCAGCCTCCCAAAGTGCTGGGATTACAGGCATGAGGCGCTGCACCAGGCTAACATAGAATTATTGAAAAAGAAAATTGCTGTCAGCAACTATAGGACATAGGCAATAGTGTGAAGAATGCATACTTGAAAGAGAACCAGAATATCAGTGAAGCATGTCCCACATAATCCATTTAAATCTGAGTGCCAATGGGAAAAGATTTGTGGTTCAAGAAAGCAAAGTTATGACTGAAATCCTAATTATTTTAGTTAATTTTTTTTCTGAGTCAAAACCTTTACAAAATAAGGTGTCTTGCCAAATGGAAAGATTATTTCAAATGTGAGATTTACCTAAATGTTACCCATCACATCCTTTGCCAAAACAATTTTCCACAAATGATAATAGTATTTCAATAGCTTCTCAACCTTGTTCTTACTGGTCTCCTTTCTTGATTTAGTAATCCAGAGCTCAGATCAGCAAACATTTTGTGTCAGCAGTGAGATAGTGCCTATGTTCGCTTTGCCGGACGTTTGCTCTCTGTTGCAGCTACTCAACTATGCCATTGTCACGTGAAAACACTCTTACACAATACATAAACACATGAGTGGGAATTTGTTCCAGTAAAACTTTATTTATGAATGCCAATACTTGAATTTTATATAATTTCCAAATGTCACAAAATATTATTCTTTTTTTTATTATGTTGAACCCATTGGAAATATAAAAGCCAATATTGGTGGGTTGTCCCAATCTGAAGGATTGGATTTGGTCCTTGGGCCATAGCTTGCTGACCCCTGCTTTAGGGCACTAAAGGAAGCAAACATTTGTGCCTTAAAAATATCAAATGGCCAGGCGAGGTGGCTCACACCTGTAATCCCAGAACTTTGGGAGGCTGAAGCAGATGGATGCACTTGAGGCCAGGTATTTGAGACCAGCCTGGGCAACATGGAAAACCCTATCTCTACTAAAAAATACAAAACTTAGCTGGATGTGGTGGTGCCCGCCTGTAATCCCAGCTACTCAGGAGGCTGAGGCATGAGAATTGCTGGAACCTGGGAGGCAGTGGTTGCAGTGAGCCGAGATCACATCATCTCATTTAGGTTTAGTATTCCAATACAATTCTCAGAATCAGCAGGAATGTGCTTTCCGCTTGTCCCTTTGATCTCAGACCACATCTCAGGTCCACTCCGGAGGTGCCCCTCATACCTAAGTGTGGGCCAGAACCACTCACTGTCACAACCTGTCTTTCAACACCTTCATTTCAGGCCAAACTGGACTTCCCAACATCTCATCTTTCTCCCTTGTCCTTTCTGCTATTAGGGATAATTACGCAATAATAGTCTTGTTATCTGACAATTGCATTTATCTCAACATAGTCAGAGGCAGAATTTTATTTACCGAAGCTAAAGAAGTTTGTATGGGCCCTTTCTGAAGCTCTGTTCCTAGTCTGATATTTGTAATTTTGTAGGGTTTTATGTTTTCACCCTTAATCACACAATAGTTGTTTAAGCTTTAAACTCCACAAAGTCTGGCTCCGCCATGCCTACAGCATATTACCTAAATTGATTGCTGTAAGATTTTCCCCTTTCTCCCACCATTTTCTTGAAGCTTGCCTCTTACTATCTAGAAGACAGGTAGCAATTATACCCAGTGGGGATGAGAATTCCCACTGTTCTCCATTATCCCACTCAAATAACATGTCTAATTAAAAGATGGCAGAGAGAGAAAGAATGGGAACTTACCAGTTGAGTAATAAAAGACAGTGTGCCTCTTACACTTAGTTATTTCTTTTCTTTATTCATTATTTTGGTTTTATTAAATTTATCATTACTTGACAAAGAGAGTTAACTGATTTGTTTTTACTGTAAATAAATGTTAATCAACAAACAGATGGAACTATACAATGACTACATGTTGCACAGTGGCATTATAATGAGGTGTAATGCCACTTTATTTTATTATTATTATTATTATTATTATTTTGCAGTTAATGCTTAATTGTCCAACCCTAGAGAACAAGGTCAGCCTAACAAGCAGCGCCAGTTCATGTCACGGCAAAACAGCTACAACAGGATTCATGAGGGGCCTTGAAAGGCCCTTACAACTGCCTGTTCTCTGAGAACAGTAATGGGAGCATCATGCTCTCAGCACAGGGCAGTGGAGCCAGAGAAATGTGGAATCTTCCCTATATGTTGAGCCACAGGCCAGCTCAAGCAAAGGCCAGTTGGCTATGGAACCCTGAAGTGGTGGGCACTGCTATGAAGTCTGTTCTAAAAACTATTGCTGGAACAGAGTTTTTTAGCCTTAGCACTGTGGACATTTTGGACCAGAAAATTCTTCATTGCAGGAGTAGGGGATGCTGTGTTGTGAATTGTAAGATGTTTATCAGCCTGCCTGGCTTCTACCCACTAGATGCAACAGCACCAAAAATTGTCGCTAGACATTGCCCATTATGGATAGGAGCAGAGATCACCCGCAATTTAGAACAACTGTTCACTATCTTAGTGTTTTTCCCCGCTGCAACATAAATCCCTTGGCAGGGCAAGGAATTGGAGAGATGGAGGGCAGGCAGAATTCAGGTGATAATTCTGCTGAAGCATTTTTAGAATGTTTTCCCACTCTTAGAATTGCATTGAGGGACCATTTCTAAATATGTTAGAAAAATAAGCCTTACTTCTTCAGGTTCATAGCCCACAGCTCAAGGTTACATACTTAGAATAATAGAATTTTGAAACAGAAAAGATCTTAGAGATTAGCTGGTTTAAATAATTATGTAATGCATCAAATATTTTAACTCCTCCAAACTAAGCATGCTACAGATGTTTGTTTGTCACTAGGACACCATAGCTGTGCTAGAGAGAGATGACCATATCTTTCCATTATGAAGCATCTAGAATAGCGTCACATGCAAAGTAAAAATCAAAAATGGACAACACTGGCCCTGGGTGCAATTTGGGGTGAGGAGGGAACACCATTCACGGGGGTTGGGTCCATAATGATTTAAAACACCAGAATATGGTCCAGCCTCACAGCTAGAGAACTAAGCAAAGGCGGTGGGAGATGAACGGCAAAAAACCATTCAGAGATATTAAGCTACTGCTGGCTGCCATCACAGCCTTTTTAACAAAAAAAATATTCACAGGTCTGTTGCTTGGCCAGAAAACCTAGTTTCATTTATACAGTATTTCTCCCTCCTAGTGACACATCCTATATTCATTTGCCTGAGATGGTCCACTTAAGTAAAAGTAAACCAAAGGGAAGCCATTCAGAAAACAAATCACCCAGCAGTTTGCTTATCCATTTTTCATAAACATCAGGACTATCTGCTTCTAAACAAAAGACGAAACAGTTGCTACAGGATGAAAGATGAAGGAAAGTAGAATCTCATTTTCCTCCTTTTGGCCTGTAATGTAGAAAAGTAACTTTTGGGGGAGCTCCAAGAGCTTCCTCTTCTCCAGTTTTACTGGGTACGACTTCAGCTGGAATAAGTAACACCCCCACCCTTACTCTTTTCCCACCTCTTCCCTTCATTGTTTCTGGCATGGGGGTGAGGCTGGGAGTGACTCATCTCATTAGAGAATTTGGGAAAAGTACTGTGTCCTCAGCTCCGCCCACTCTCAGACCTGCCTATCTGCCTACCTGCCTACCTGCCTACCTGCCTACCTGTCTGCCTGCACAGAGTGTCCTTCCAACAACTTTAGCAGGGCAGGCAGAGAGCCTGCAGGTAGCCAGCTGGGCTGCAAGTGTCACTGAAGCAAGCCCTTTTGGCCACAGATATAAAGCTCACATCCTTCCATCAGCTTATCAGCAAAAAGCTGACAGACATTCAGATTTCCTTTGTCTTCTGTGTCAACTGGTTTTCAACCCAGAAGGGGAGCGAAAGGGTGTTTATTAACCCCCTAAGACCCCAGGAGTAAGATTTGGGTTAGGATTGTTTAAATAACCTTGTGAGAACACAGGCCCATTCACACCACATTCTACAATTAAATGATCAAAGCCCAGTTAAATCTCCATCTCCATGCCCAGATACTCATATAATCTGGTCTCACAAATGGGGAGAATGCCAAGCTGAATACATGAATGCTATTCATTATCTCCTAATTTTAAAGGAAAGCAACTTTCTACTTTCAGGAGTGGGATTCTCCCTGGTTTTTAGTACTGGCTCTGACATTAGCATGGGTGAGTCACCTCACCTTCATGGAGCTGCTCCTCAACTCTTGAAGTCTCAAAGGTGGTGAACATAGGACCCAAGAATTCTAGCAGGTTTTGCATGAGTGATTTGATTTATTATTTTTAACATGTTACTGATGAGAGAAAGAACCCTGTGAAAACAGAGCAAAGATGGAGAACCACTAACTTTTGTGGCCTCCAGGTGCTAAATGCTAACATACATTAATTCTATGTATTCCTTATAGAGTGAGACACCGTTGCCTATAGTGGTCCTCAAGGAATTTAATTTAATGAAATGATAGGAGCAAATTGCAATTAGAACATAATTGTGTGTACGTAAATATGCTTAGGGGAGCTTTGATAGAGTTTACGGTTGCTACATTCACCCGAATTTTGGCCTACATTATTAATTTGCACTACTATGAAGAAAGGGTTTGTTAATCAAAGATAAACTACAGTTCTGCGATTTGAATTAGAGAACTTCAAATTATGATAAGATAATGAAGCAGTGCTCTGCACATATACAATTCTCTACTAAGTGAAAGCTTTCTGGCTGGCCACATAGGAGGTATCCTTATTGAAAGATTTATTTTTAATTTTGAACAGCTTCCCAGCATTACACTTCATGAAAATTAAAATAAGGAGCTGGAATTTTGTCCTGTTAAGCAAACCTCCTTGGCAGGACTACATGCCATGGCAAAGAAAGCCTTATTGTGTCAGAGTAATTCTCTGTCTGCTTTTCTCCTAAATCTAGAAGAATTATACCTACATTTAAAATAAAACTTCACCCCACCCCACCCCACCCCGCCCCTGGAAATGTTTTTGCATTTTCTTCTTTTGGAGGATTTTAGTGTGTCTTCTTTGGGATCTCTGGACCTTTTGCCCCAGTAGGTGTTGACATAACTTCTTGGCTCAAATCCCTAGGTGTACAGGGAGTCACAGAAGTCTCCCCCAAAATCTGTGGGAGCCAAGCCTGTCCTCAGCACGTCTCCCACAGGCTTTTCTCTGCCAAGGAGAATGACTTCACCTTTTACAGATGAGGCTCCAAAAGTCCATCCCTAATTTTAATTCAGTTAAGAAAATGATGTAGTGCTTGCAGATGAATAGCCAAAAAGGTAGAAGGGGGCTGCATGTAAGAATACTGATTGGATCATCAACCAGATTCTCCAGACGGTGCAGAAATCGTTCTGCATTGCATCAGCTCCTAATTCAGAGAGACCAGTGGCACCGATGCATGTTCCCAGGATCTGTGTGTAATATTTCCATTGCATTCTTCCAAAAGAGAACTAATAAAATGTTGGCAATCACAGAGTACTCATGTTTCTATCAAAAACTCCTAAATCATACTAGTCTTTGTAGAAAAATAAAACTAATGACCGCTAACAGTGTTCACAACCTAAAAATATGGAATTAAAAGACAAAGGCCTAGCTGGATGACCCGTTCACATGAGATATTTTAAAAGACTGTTCACATTTGCAGAGCTGAAGATACATTCAGGTAAGGCTTGCCATTCTAGCCCCTGCTCAAAACCTTCCCCAAGTCTTAACTTTTTATTTATTCCAAAGAGTTCAGGGCAAAATGGAAAAATAATGGCTTTGGATTGGGACCCTGGAATAGTTTTCACTTATAGGATCAATTAGTACAGATATTTTACTAAACCATGGAGTGCACTTACTGAAACATTCATTTAAAAGAAAAGTGCAGTTAGAGGCAATAGGATTGTTGGCAATTTATAATCCTTTTCCGGCGATGTTTTCTATCCCAAGAGCCTCACAAAGAATAAGCCACTCTAACTCTGTTTCCCTTCTCCTCTCTAACTCTCCAGAAATAAAAAAGCCGGCAATGTAAAACTCCTGGAGGGGTGGTAACTTTTTCAGGGAAGGAATACAGATGAGTAAGTCAGAAGCGAAAGCCTAGAAACCTAGATTTTCAAAATATTTGATATTCAAGATTTCATGACAGTTCTGCGATTAACTCAGTAGAAACACTTCATGAACAGGAAATGTTTTCTAGTCATCTGTATTAGCAGAAAGTGACGTAGGAATTGGAGGAGACTGGCCGCCCCACCCTCCGCCCCACCCTCCCAGCCCCCACGTCAATCATGAAATCAACTATCAAAGTAGCTGCAAACACGTCTGTAATCCCAGACCTTTGGGAAGCCAAGGTGGCCAGATCACGAGGTCAGGAGTTCGAGACCAGCCTGGTCAATATGGTAAAACCCCGTTTCTACTAAAAACACAAATAAAAATTAGCCAGGCATGGTGGCACGCGCCTGTAGTCCCAGCTACTCAGGAGGCTGAGGCAGAAGAATTGGTTGAACTCGAGAGATGGAGGTTGCAGTGAGCCGAGATCACACCACTGCACTCCAGCTTGGGCGACAGAGTGAAACTCTGTCTTAAAAAGAAAAAAAGAAAAAAGTAGCTGCCAAACTATTAAGTGTCTTAAGGTAAACTTCGTTAACTATAGACACAAAGATGTACATGGAGGTTCTAGTATAGGTCCATCTAGATCATTTATAATATTTTACATTAAAGCATAAGATCAAAACTATTGCTGCTAATGCTTTTGTTGGAAAATATAACAAATACCAATAGAGCACTCTGTATTGGTAAAAATCAATTTTATAATTGTACATAATCTGTAAGTGATCCGATGTCCAGCCATGGACATCATAATTCAAATGACCGAGATGAATCCCAGCCAGCATGGAGTGACTCAGCTCACTGCAACCTCTGACTGCTGGGCTCAAGCAGTCCTCCCACCTGAGCCTCCTGAGTAGCTGGGACTACAGGTTTGCACCACTATGCCTAGCTAATTTTTATATTTTTTTGTAGAGATGGGGTTTCATCGCGTTGCCCAGTCTGGTCTTGATCAAACTCTCAGGCTCAAGTGATCCACCTGTCCTGGCCTCCCAAAGTGCTGGGATTACAGGTGTAAGCCACCATGCTCAGCCCCTAAGTATCTTTTATATTATAACACAGCTCCCAGGCTTAATTGATTCTATTTCAATTATAGCAATTTATTATAATTCATTATTTTAAGCCTTTTCCCTACATACATTCAGATCATACAATAAAGTAGATTCAATTCCTACCTGCTTGGTTGGTTGTCACAGTGACAGAAACTGATTGGTCTGGGTTAGGGTTATATTTAGACACTCCATTCACAGCCCAGATTTCAAAGGTGTAATTGGTATGAGCTAGGAGGTCGGTGATGGAGACTTTGGTGGTCTTCAAGCCATTCTGCTGTGGGGTGTAGTGGACCCCACTTCCACAGGGTCGGCACTTGCTGGGGTCACCAGCTCCACATTTCTTGCATACCACATTATAGGAAATGTCCTGGCGGCCACCTGTATTCTGCGGGCTACTCCATTCCAAGTTCACAGATGTCTCGTTGACATTTGAAATCAAGTTCAGGGGAGCAGATGGTGGACCTGGAAGAAAACCACATAATCACACCAAGAACTGAAATATCCTTTTGGAATCTCTCAGAGTTTGTATTATTTTCTGCAGCTCTCCAAAGCAAGGCAAACCCGCTTGGCAAAGAAAGCAAAAAGCAAATCAAGCCAGCATAAAAGATCTTTTAAAAGAACAATATAATAGAAGGCTGTTACGCGAGTGTCATTCTCTTTCCTGCGCAAACAAACAAGGCATCGGTTGTCACTTTGAGATGTGAAGCAACTCTCCAGCAAATGGGCTTCAAGCCCAGGCTTTCCCTCTGAAGTGGCAGAAAAATATCATAATTTATCTGTTCCATCTTATCATCTAAAAAAACGAAAGTGATTCTAGTTCCCAGGGCTGTTGTGAGACTCTGATAAATTAATAGTTATATACCACTTCTGAAGATAAATTATAATTCCTAAGTACAGCATGTCATCAATAGCAAACAAAATTAACAGCACTGTAGAGATGTGCCTCTGCAGTTCAACATGGCAGCGGAGAGTTAAGCTGTTTATGGGTAATTAGTAGGAACTGGTTTAACGCAGTTGCAGAGATGTTGAAGATACAGCTGTGTAGAGATGGCAGGGGTTTTGTTCAAGGCTCCCAGACCCCTCCTCCTGCCCTTTAACTCCTGCATTTCCACCAACATTAAAGAGTTTCTGAAATATGGGTGATGGCAGTGGTTGTTATGAAAGAGAACAACTGATCACCAACAACATAATGGTTGGTTAAAAAATAATATTAATAATAAAAAATAAGACTATAGATCATGATGAAACTCTTGTTTCTTGATGTAGGTTTTTGCGTGTGTGTGTGTGTGTGTGTGTGTGTGTGTGTGTGTGTGTGTGTGATGGAGTCTCGCTCTGTCACCCAGGCTGGAGTGCGGTGGCGTGATCTCAGCTCACTGCAACATTCGCCTCCCAGGTTCAAGCAATTCTCATGCCTCAGCCTCCTAAGTAGCTGAAATACAGGTGTGTGCCACCACACCCGCTACCTTTGGCGGGGTTTGGCCATGTTGGCCAGGCTGGTCTTGAACTCCTGATCTCAAGTGATTGGCCTACCTTGGGCCTCCCAAAGTGCTGGGATTACAGGTGTGAGCCACCGTGCCCGGCCATGATTGGTCTTAATATGGCAAAAAAATTGTGACACAAACTGCCTTCAAGTGGAAGAATCAGGCTGGGAGAAGGGAGAGGGAATTTTCTTGGTCTGAACCAGTTCCAAAGGCTTAAAAGGTAGCTGCTGCACTCAAATGAGACATATCTACTCAGTTTGACAGTTGGAAAGCTATTTCTTTCCCATTTCAGTCTTCCAAGAGATGAGCAAAATGAGTTTTAAGAAAAATTTGAGGTTTCTTGATCACTGTTATCTATACTACTTCTAATGTAATTGAAATGGCTACTTTGCAGGAAATTAGTACAAGTTTCTCAGGAAAAGAAAGTTAACAGGAGGCTTGCAATAGCTTGGATGAGCTTTACCTAGTCTACCACAATGAAACATACTGTTCAAAATGGCTGTTGAGATAGAATTGGAAGAGGTAACCTATAAATAAGGAATTATATTCAGTATTTATTACATAGCTTGCAGTGATTAATGGCCAATTATTTTTTAGTGGTAACATTTAATAAGGGTAATTCACTCTCCTTTTCTCCTTATGCCACTTATTGAAGACTTTATTTTAACAAGGTAAGCAGGACTTCCCAAACTCCCCTCGGGACTAATTACAAACAACCTCTTTAAGCATTAAGACCAGCTCCCCATCCTGTGAAACTTAGAAAAATGCAAACCTTTAAAACATTTCACAAAAGTATTGTAAAATTTGTATTAAAGGGAAGATTTCTTCATATAAGTCCTCAGAGAGAAAATACAAATGTCTTTCTCGTTTAGATTTCAAAACTGCATTTACAGTTTTTAGCATGGTAACTGGAACATAATGACAAATGAATGCTTTTTGAATAAATGAAGTACACAAAATCACCAACTCTAAGAGCCACATAGGATGTTAAAATCATTTGGACAAATACCCTTATTTTAAAGACAAGGAAGCTGAGATCTGGAAAGTAAATCTAATAATACTGAAAGTTCATGCAATCTAATTAGTGACAGAATTTGACTGAAATCCAAAAGTACTATCTGCCATTTGGAGTTATTTTTATTCCACCATGTGTTCTTCACTAAAGGTATAATGATAGCAAAATGAAAAATTTCAGCCGCAGTTTGAGAAGGCAAACATGGAGGTGGCAGTGCGCTATCTTCAGCCCTGTTTTAATTCTGTAATGCTTGCCACCAGTCTGTAGCTGAAGCTGACCATGGCTTGGTTTATAAAATGGGTCAGTCATTGGTTCTTCTTTTGCTGTGACTTCCAGGGTTAAATAAGAGTGACTCTGAAATCCATTAACCTCCTTGCCAAGGTTCCTGGTCCACTTTCACATGGGAAAATGTGACACAATGAATTAAGCACCACAGAAGCAAAAAGTCAGTAATTAGTATGTAGGACGGGGCATGGCAGTGTCTAAACAGAGAAGAAATGGAGCAGAAAACTAAATGGTTTCAGGACTCAGAGATATAGCACTTCCACGTGGAAAAAAAAAATACAAAGATGCTGCAGGATTTCAAAATGGAGGGCTGGCACGAAAACACGTGCTAACCTGGGGCAGCCTTCTTCCTGTGGGCAGCGATTCTGAAGGAAAGCTCTAGGGTGGATGCTCAAGACTGAGAATTAGGCAAACTCAAGTTCAATGCTGGTGAATCGTACTGCATATGTTTTATGCTTTGCTATCATAGAGAGTGACAGCTTTGTGGGGACATCGTCACTGCCTCGAAATTGGAGTATAACGAAGTCATATTATAGAGGGGAAAACAAAGTATAGAAAACCCATCCAGTGTGACTATGATGTTGGTCTGGAAAAAAACCTGGGAGAGGGCACATGCTTTACAATTTAAAATCATAATGGTGGTATGCTGTGCTTGTGGGATTGTGGTTTCTTTTATTTTTAAACTCCTGCCAATTAAAAGATTACAAATATATAAGTGTGTTTCTCATTTAAAGGGAGGGCCCATCTCCTCTTTAGGAATAAAAGTATTCTATTCTCAAGACAATGAGAAACAAATATGCACTTGAATACAGTCAAAAGCCAATCTGGGCCTGTAGTTATACTGAACGGCAACATCTTAGTAAACAATTACCTACAGAGATGGCTAAAAAGAAGAGAAAACTGGTATTCTGAGTAAGCTGAGCTCTCCTTTTAATAAATACAAGGCATCCAGAAGTAAAAAACCTAATTCCGATTATTTTCTCTTTCATTTTTGTAAGTATTGTGTCTGGCTATTTAGAAGCAATTAAATTTCTGACACAGTGATTGCCTTTGTCATCAGAAATATGTCCACCTGCGAGTAAGTCTCCAATTACAAATATGAGGTTTATAACAAAAAAGGGCTAACTGTTCTACTTGTTCTAATTTTCTAGTCTCCACATCTGAATCAACCTACTGAGCACATACACCCATCGGGTAGCTTGAGGGTCATTGTGAATGGCAAGATTTTATTGTTTTCAAAACTACCCACTACTAGCTTCAATACAGGACTGTCATAACACCAGTCCTTATGCTTGTTTGACATTTCAGTTCCTTATTTCCTGTCCCGCTTTGTTTGTAACACATAATGGTGTCTTGCTACTTAACATATAATGGTGTCTTGTTACTTAGACACCATTCCATGTCTGTTTCTATCACCAGTATACGTGCTCCTCAAGAATTGATGTCCTGGCCAGGCACAGTGGCTCACGCCTATAATCCCAGCACTTTGGGAGGCCAAAGTGGATCATCTGAGGTCAGGAGTTTAAGACCAGCCTGGCCAACATGGTGAAACCCCCGTCTCTACTAAAAATACATAAAAAAAATTAGCCAGGCGTGGTGGCGCATGTCTGTAGTCCCAGCTACTCGGGAGGCTGAGGCAGGAGAATCACTTGAACCTGGCAGGCGGAGGTTGCAGTGAGCCGAGATCGCACCATTGCACTCCAGCCTGGGTGACAGAGTAAGATTCTGTCTCATAATAATGATAATGATAATAATTGATGTCTTTATCACTTCTTGTTTTCTACCATAGTTCCTCGTTCAGAAATTTCAAAAAATGTTTGATAAGTCAATGAATGAATGAATGAAAAACTAATGAAGTCCTTTAATGCATCTTATACCCAGTGTATGAAGTCTGTGAACTATGCAGCCTTCTCCGAGCCAAAGCTGTATTAGTCAACTTTTCACATACAGATTCATTAGCTTTATACCTATGAAGTAGTAACTCAGTGTAACTAGTTTGTTTCAATTGCCTCTTTTTTTCATGGTTTAGAATTACTTTGGAAAAAGTAGAAAGGGCTATATATAAAATATTAAAATATTAGTGGTTACTTCTGCTGGGAGGGATTGTGAATCATTCATTTATTCAAAAAACATTTATTGTATATCTAGTGTTTATCATCTGCTTTAGAGGAGAGAGGAAAAATATTCTTATTCATTTTGATAACTTCCTGATAGTTGCCTAGATAGTTGCAGGAATGGATAGGGAACCTAGGGGAAAAGGCAGAGACTCAAGGAAACTAAATAGGGATTATATGTGCAGTGGATGTCAGAGCAAGCACCTGCCTTGTCCTGTTTTTACAGCTGTGTAACCAGTGACGGCTGGGAATTTGAAATGTGGGTTCTATCAAATAAGGTTTTATCAAATTGGGATTGGTTATTACACTTTTCTTCCTCCACCTCGATTTCAGGAGGTGATTTACTCAGACATGAAAGCTTTATCTCTGGGGAAAACTTTAACTCTGAAGAAGCTTAATTTTAACATTTCTAAAGGTAGGTAGGTATTTTCCATATTAGTCTTTGTGGAACTACAGCTTTTGCCTTTAATTTTAATTTTTTCGCCCAAATCAAGACATTCTAAAATATTAGATTGATGCAAAAGTAATGGTGGTTTTTGTCATTACTTTTAATGGCAACTACTTTTGTACCAACTTAATATAAATTAATCAAATGCTGAAGTGTATTTAAGGGAACATAAACATCCTTCCTTTACGTTTTTGGTTGTATTTGTAAATTTCCCATGAAATTCACATATAAGCCTGGGATTATCTCTGTGCCTGCACCCAAAAATGAAAATAGCATGTTCAACTATTTTAAAGTTTTCATATTTAGTATGCCCTTTGCATTTGTAATATAATTTAGTGGCACAGATATTAATGGTAATCCCAGAAATAGAAGTCAAATGCAATAATCTTTAGTTTATAAATCTTTTGCACAGGGGCCAGCATAATTTCTCTGTAAAGAAATTTTATGATCTGGCCAGAAAATAAATATTTTAGGCTTTATGGGCCATCTGCTCCATGTAGCAACTACTCAACTCTGTTATTCTATCTCCAAAGAAGCCATAGACAATACCTTAACAAATGAGCATGGCTGTGTTCCAAGAAAACTTATTTGCAAAAATAGGTAGCAGTTAAAATTGACCTTCAGACCATTTCATGCTATTGAAAATATGATGAAAGCAAGGCATCTTCTTTCTAGGAAGATGCTCTCTGGCACCCTCAGAGTTCTGTACATAATTCTAGGAACTAAAAGCATACCCTGAGCCTATCTAAAAAGCTCAGTCCAGGAACCCCTGATTAACCTATTTATATAGCCCAGGGGACAACTCTGGCTGCTAAAGTCCAAGTTAGACCTACCTTTATTGACTAAGGAGGGAATAAAATGAGACATATGGCTTATTTCTTGAGTTTCTCATTGCTCTGAAAGAAATGGGCACTGAATTTCTTGCCATTATAGATACATTTCATGAACATCCATTCACTTCACTGGTGTGAAATACTTTCTGCATCACACAGCAGGTACCGGAGAAAGGTGCTACAATGGATAATTATTATTTTCTAGTGGGATGTCGCCTCACATTCAGTTGACAGGAGTTTGACAGCATTAAGCCCCAAAGAAACTATAACCACATTATAGTAGATACAAAGGACTATCATATCATATTATAAAATATCACGTCATATCATGTTATATTATAAAAGGAATCTTGATCTTCCTTTACCAACCATGTGCTCTTCTCTGGGAAAAAAACCAAGCTTCTGGAAATGAACCACATACTGTCAATATGACATTTAAGAATGGCAATATTCCAAGCATCAAAGAAAATTCCAGTAATTCCACATATCTTAATTCTTTCCTCCCATGGATTAGACTAAAATTTAATTCTTGAGTAGTTTAGAGAACACAGTTGCTGGCTTACGTCAGGATTTAAAGTAGCCCCTTTAGGACCAGCCAGTATTTACACATCCACATGAAATCTGTGTGAGCCTTAATAATGTCATTTAAAAGCCGTCAGCCAACACTGAACCTAAAGTCATAAATGTCTCCAGTGTGTCTACAAGTTTGGTATGAACCATTCTATGGAAAGTCCAGGCACCCTGTGTACTCTACCTCACACCCAAAGTCAGGGAAAATGCATTTCTTTCTTCTAACAGGAAGCAACTGAAACTTCAGTAAAAGATGAAAACCTGCTATGATAATTGCATTTCGAAATGGGTTTGGCAGAAATGGGTTCTGCCAAAGGGCTTAAATATATGTTGATATATGGTGTAATGTGCCATATAAACCTAAAAATGCTATTTCTCATAACAATTGGAATTAAAGTGCCAACAAAATGCAAAACTGTGGAAAAAAGTAAGTCAACTTTAAAACTCACATTGTTAGCAAAATTTTGCACATGCAACTCAAAATACCTTGGAGCTGGTAGCTCTGCTTGGAATTCTCACTCCCAGCCCTTTGACTAACTGACTTCTTATCCCTGGAATAGTTCTCATTCCTGACTACTTCACACAAACTGAAATCCTCCCTTTCCCTGTCCCAATGCACCCAGTTGCATCACATTTAAAAAAATTTCCTTCTTATGAGAACCTTCAATTATCTTATTTATTCATTTGTTTGTTGTTTATATTCCCATTAGAACATAAGCTCCAGGAGAAGAGGAATCTTTTCTTTTTCAGGTTTATGAGAATATCTACAGCCCTCAGAGTAATGCCTGACATCGAGTAGATACTCAATAAGTATCTGCTAAATGAACAAATGAATGGATGATGATGCTTTAGCCCAGTCTAGCTCACTAATCAGAAGCATCACTGACATAGCACTATGCTGAGCACAGTGGCTCATGACTGTAATCCCAGAACTTTGGGAGGCCATGATAGGTGGATGGCTTGACAAGCCCAAGAGTTCAAGATCAGCCTGGGAAACATGGTGAAACCCTGTCTCTACAAAAAAAAATGTAAAAATTAGCCAGGTGTAGTGGCACGTTCCTGTAGTCCCAGCTACTTGGGAAGCTGAGGTGGGAGGATTGCTTGAACCTGGCAGGTGGAGGTTGCAATGAGCTGGGATCATGCCACTGTACTCTAGCCTGAGTGATGAACTGAGACCCTATCTCAAAAAAAAAAAAAAAAAAAAAAAAAAAAAAAAAAAAAAAAAAAACCACTGCCATAGCACTTTTGTATGTCACAAAAGCTAAGCAAAATAATAATAATAATAATAATAATAATAATAATAATAATCAAGAAAGAAAGAAAAGAAATGGCAATCACATGCCAAAATGTAAAAAAAAAAAAAAAGAAAAGAAAGAAAGAAAATCAAGTCTGCAACCAAGGCAAGAAGACAGTTGATAGAAAAACCAGTCTCTGGTCTCATGTGATAGAGTGGTTTCCAGAGCTATCACAGACATTTAATACTTAACTGATTTTTAATCGCCATTTTAAAATTCAATGCCTGGGCTATGAAATTCATTCTGGATGGGAAATGGAGCATCTCCCAAGAGCATGAGCAGAAAGGTAACTCTCCCATGATCAATGTATTTAAGCACTACTGTCATCTCACTAAAATGCTAAGGCAACCAGTCCAACACATATCTTGGAGGAAACAGCACCTTGGGTCTGTAGTTCCATTTCCTAAGGCTTCATTAATCATGTACAACTTTTGGACTGTCAATAGCACTTCAGCGTCTTAGCTGTAAAACCCTTCAACCCTTCAGATAAGCCTTTGTTGTTAATCTCTCTCCAGCTGAAAGACAGGTTATAAGGCAGAGTCAACAGTTGGGGTGCATTACGTTTTGACTCTGAAATAAAGCCCATGCTTCCCCTGACATCTGTATATGTTGCCACCACTAATTGCTTTCTCCCAGTCCTATCTGCTGTGGGTTAGTTTACATAAAGATGGCTGTTTTAAAGACATCCCTCCTGACATATATGAACAGTGCATAACCTCTTATCATGGTGGTTTATGTGTTTTTACAATGAAGACAGCCAAGCAGGGCTGTCCATGATTAAACCAGAACCTTTTGGATGCATCAATAATTTGCTGCTGTCATGAAAAATTCTTGGCTTCCTATAGAGGTTCATTTCTTGTTGTGAGACTTTCCCATAACCTATTTTTCTGGTTCTATCTCCTTTTCCCATTCTCCTCTCCAGGAATCTTTTGTCTTTTTTTTACTGGGTTAATTAAGGGTTTGGTTTCTTTTTATTAGGATGACTTGTTTATGGCTGAAGTGCCTTATAAATTCTCAATTGTACGTAAGACAGCTACAATGCCAAAGACCAAGAAAAGTAGAATTATTTCATTTTTAAAATTATCTAGCCTGTGCATTAATTTACTTTTCTTGCAAAGCACTTTTTTATATCTTATCTTATTTAATAGCCGCAATCAAATCTGACAAAAAAGTATTTATTGTTCACACCAATCGGATTACCAAAAACTAAGATAAGTTAAGCAAATCATCAAAATTAAGACAGCCAATATATGCAAAGCTGTGATCAGAAACCCTGACTCCAAGGCTAAACAACCCTGCTTCCCTTTCATAGAGATATAAATAACATAAAGAAAATAATAACCCATAATTACAAATTCTTTTTGAGAATTGGACAGAAAGTTTCCAACTTTCTCAGTTCACCCCAGAGTTCAATTTCACCTCACTTCCCTGCCCTTCATGATGATGATGGCTAGCTAGTATTACTTCCTGGATGATCCTCTTTTATTATTTTTATGGGGATTATCTTTTCTGCCTTGTTCCTACCTTCTGTGCAAGAGAGTAGCTAGGAGTTTCTATTAAAGGTTCTTTTTCTAGGTGGAAGACCACAGGAATAGGGCAAGGGGCAATTATATCTCTATGGCAGAATCTCTCATAAATCTAAATGTTGATAGCAAAGAAGATACCTTGGGCTGAGTGTGGTGGCTCGTTTCTGTAATCCTAGCACCCTGGGAGGCTGAGGTGGGAGAACTGCTTGAGCTGGGAGGCGGAAGTTACAGTGAGCTGTGATCGCACCACTGAGAGACAGAGTGAGACTCCGTCCTAAAAAAAGAAAAAAGAAGATACCCCGTTCTCACCCCAGGGGATCTCAGAAAAATGTGTAATTAACCTTGTTTCATGGAAGCATGCTGTGAATAACCGCTGTATGACTTCCATGCATAGTATCAAAAATGGCATCCAGAAATGACAGGACTTGGTCAATGACAAGCCACTCTTAATTATTCAGGGTGGTAGAAAAATTGTAATAACCTGTCTAAATGGCATTGGCAGATTATTCAATCCTTCCACTTGGGCATATATTAGTGTCCCTCGAATCTTTGCATTTTCCAGTGGAATCCATAATGGGCTGTTTATGACTATAAAATGAGGAGTATGTGAGGAAAAAAAAAAAAAAAGAGGAGGCTAAAACAGCATTTTTTTTTAAAAGAATTCAGTGAGATGATACCTGATCTTTATGAAATATCATAAGGCTCTTAAAATTTTGCAAAAAACCAAATGGCAAATGATCAGTCTGGGGTCTAGCTAGTGCCTTCGTTGAAGCTCACCTGGTGATCTTTCTCCTTCTATCTTTAATTTTCTTCAAACAAAAACCATCCACTTGGTTGTCCAGAGGTACTTTTTCCTTTTAGTAGCTAAAATGCTGAAAGGCAATCCAAAAGGAAGAAACAAGAATGTGGTATACTCACTAGCTAATGTCAGATGTTGAACTACTAAGATCTAACTGAAGCAGCAGCATATGTTGACGGCTGCATCTGAATCATCCAAATGTCTTTGGTTGCTTTGATCAGTTTGTACAGTCCATGGGACAGACACATTAGCTGGCTTACCAGCTAACAGGCAGCAGGACCATATGTTCTGAACTAAAAACCAACTATGTAATCTGGCAGTGGGGGAGTTGGTGTCTCAATTTGAGTTTTTGTCCTGTGACAAATGGAATGCAGTATGAAACTATACTATTACATTGCAAATTTGATAAATGACATGGAATGAGAAATTCCCCTGGAAAACTTGGATTTGAGATTTTTCATAAAAATATGTTCATGAAAATGATTGATTGCATGAATGATAAAAAGGCTAGAGATCAACCAATGAATCTTCTGAAACACTTTCATTAATGACACTTTGGGAATCTTTGGCCTTTGTTCTCACTTTTCTAACTAGTCTTTCACTAGAGCTAACTGCACACTCACTGACCTATTTCATAGAATGTATGCCTTCCCCCTCATTATATGATTAGTTACTTGCAGCTCTAAAGCAAAAAGAAATATGCTTTCGGGTAGATAAAAAAAAATGTAGTTTACTTGAAACTGAAGGCTGCATTTTATCCTATGGTTTATACATCAAAGCCTTGCTCTAGACATCCCTCCCCAAATCCCTTAGCCAGACTGCTAAGCATGTAAATCTTTGGGGTAGAGAATTGAACAGAGTATCAGGGGCACCTTCAAGAGCTTGTTTGAAAATGGATGTGAGATTCCCAAAATTAAAGCACTTAAAAAAATAAAAAAATATAAAAGGAAGAGTCCCTCCCTTCTCCTGACCTTGGAAACAAGTAAGGACGATGTTATTTTAATTTGCATTCAAATTTTAACAACACAGTCACACAGCACCGGTGGAATCAACATTGGGTTTCCACCGAAGATTGCTCATCATTTCATTATGGTTCATTATGTTGATAACTGTCAGAACGCATTAGCAGCGAGGGCTTTGAGTAATAGAACTGAAATGGTAATTTTAAAACAATACACTTTCTGGAGGAAATACAGCAGCTCACTGAATTCAATTAGAAAAGGCAAATGTAGAGACAAAGTAAGTGATGTTTGTTGTTTGGAACTTGGCTGTTTCAATTTCTTGATAATGTAAACCTGGAGAAAGCTTTTTCAAATCAGGACCTCTGGTCATAGATCTTAGTAAATCTGCCCTCATTAGCTCTGAGCTCTCCTAGTATAAATTGTCTTAAAAGCTGCAATTTTGGAATATTTTCGGCCACGTCTAAGTATCAATCAATCACTCTTTGTTTGTTTGGCACAGCTGACTGAATTATTCAAGGCCGTTTACTTGGAGACAGATTCGTGAAGGCCCTTCAAGTTGGCAATCTAAAATAATAATCTCTCATTTACAGAGTGTTCCCAATCACCAGGCTCTAATAAGTTTCATCAAACAAGTTAAATAAAGAGCACCCAAAAGCACAAGGACAGATTTCCAACTGAAAAATACGAAAAACTACTCTGGTAATAGTGCTCAGAAGTCAAGGTGGCAAAATGACAGATGAGCTACATTTTTCTAGATATGCAAAGCCAATTTACTACCTTTACAAGGTACTTTTCTAGCACATTTTGAAACACAATAAGGGGTTGGAAAATAAAGTTACCTTAATGCCGGGTGCAGTGACTCACGCCTGTAATCCCAGCACTTTGGGAGGCCTAGGCGAACGGATCACTTGAGGTCAGGAGTTCCAGACCAGCCTGGCCAACATAGCGAAACCCAGGCTCTACTAAAAATACAAAAATATTAGCTGGGCGAGGTGGTCCATGTCTGTAAATCCCAGCTGCTTGGGAGGCTGAGGCAGGAGAATTGCTTTAACTGGGGAGGTGGCAGTTGCAGTGAGCCGAGATAGCGCCACTACACTCCAGCCTGGGCAACAGAGTTAGACTCTATCTCAAAAAAAGGAAAGCAAAAAAAGAAAGTTTCTTTAAATATAACATTGATTTAGCTTCCCAGTGGGGGAAAAGAAGATCTTGCTCACTACAATCATTGAACAAGCAAGTACATGACTAAGACAATCAGAAGTCTTCCTGCAGGGGTGTGCTGTTGACCATGCCCAGTCCTGCTGATAACCAGACTGCATTCCAGAAGAAAGGGGAAGGGAAACAAGGAGAAACAGATCTGGAGAAGGGAAAGAGCTAGTCATTTGTGGAGTTAAAGGACATTAATTTCATTAATAAAAATCACATCAAAATCCCTGTTAAGAAAAGATTCATAAAATCAAAATCCTGCCATCAGCTTTAATGGCAGCCCTGAATGTGCAGAAATAATGGTGCTTGTCCTGGCAATGTTGCCAAAAAAAAAAAAAAGCCTGTTGCCTCTCTTGACTGATACAGGGGTCTAAGGTGAACATTTACATTTCTACTCTCTGGCAATAACTTAGTGAGGATTCTGGAAGAAACAAACAAACAAGCAACAGCAAAATTAAAAAGAAAAATAATTCCACAGTGAGTGCATTTGGTTATATGATTCTACCCAGGCTAGATTTTCTTCATACAGGAGACAAATGAAGTATTCCATTTCCATTAAGGGAGAATGATCAGAATCCATGAAATACCTTTCTAGAGTCACCACTGAGCTGAAGAACAGGTCTGAAAGTTACAGGCATCAAAACAGAATCTCCTGTCTCCTGACAGCCGTGGGGCAGGGAATCTAAATCCTTGCTGCCTAAAGATGGTTTTACAGATCAGTAGCTTCAGCCTCACCTGGGAACTTGTCAGAAACAGAATCTCAGGCCTAACCTCGCTCCTCCTAATCCACAGGTGATTTCCATGTGATTTTTGTGCATGTGGGTGTTTAAAAAGCTCTGTTCTAAATTCCCTGTTCTAAATAGTTACGGGCTATTTTCTAGAAAATATTCTGATGGTGCTTCCATAGAAACATCTCAGTACATCTCACAGGCAGCCATTTACGTTAACCTAACCAGAGGCTCCACCACAAGTATTCCCAAAGGTAAAGTTTGTTTATGATTAAATTCTCTTAAGCTCTCCAGCAGTGTCGATGGTGCAAACTTCCTAGGCAGTTTCCTTCTAAATTAGCCAATGCTACTTGTATTCACCTGGTCTAATCGTTCTCCAAGTGAACAAAAACCTGATTTTACAAGCCAGTGGAGCACAGTCTCTCTTTGGCTAGAAGAATGAGTCTCAGATAGTGTGTTTTATTTCTTCATTAGTGTGCCGTCACGGTGAGCGATCACTAAATGCGAGGCTGCATAAGAATGCTGGGGTTAAAGACAGCATAACGAACAAAGAAGGTGCCTGATTATCATGGCTGTCAGCACAAGGGAATTGGGTTTGTCACCTGGCTTAACCAACTGGTAAGAACTGATTAGAGGCTGGAATCAGTTTGAAAGGATCCCTGATGTTTATGCTCCTTCCCATCCCCACATCTTGTCAAGAGAATCCGATAAAGCTGGGGGCAGCGTGCGAGTGGGGAGAGTTAACTCTGTGGGTCATCTGAACAAGAGGTTGAGAAACTCCTACTGTCTTCTCTATTAGAAGGTCTACTACTACTATTGTCCAACAGAACTTTCTTGGTGATAGAAACGTTCTCTGGGTCTGCCGTCCAGTATAGTCTCCATTAGCCACATATGGCTATTGAGCACTCAAAATGTGCCAAGTTTAAATAAGAACCTGAATTTTAACTTGATGACCTTAAGGTTAAATAGCCACATGTGTCAAGTGTCTACAGTACTAGACAATACAGGTCCACTATATTCACTAGGAAGGGAGATGTCGAGAGGAAAAGCCATAGGCTAAGAATTAGAATCCAGTTCTGCTGCCTGACTTACGACTGTATCTATTATCAGCAAAGTATAGTCACTTCTCTGATTATCCCTATCTCAGAGGAAGTCTTCAGAGGCTTGTGCAGTTAATGTTTAAGTTTAAAAAAATACTTACAAATTTAGTTCTGTTGGCTGGGTGTGGTGACTCATGCCTGTAATCCCAGCACTTTGGGAAGCTGATGCAGGTGGATTACCTGAGGTCCGGAGTTCAAGACCAGCCTGGCCAACATGGTGAAACCCCGTCTCTACTAAAAATACAAAAAATTAGCCAGATGTGGTGGCGTGTGCCTGTAATCCCAGGTACTTGGGAGGCTGAGGCAGGAGAATCACTTGAACCCAGGAGGCAGAGGTTGCAGTGAGCCAAGATTGTGCCATTGCACTACAGCCAGGGTGACAAGAGCAAAACTCGGTCTCAAAAAAAAAAAAAAAAAAAAAATTTAGTTCCGTTGGAGGGGTCTGAACCTTAACTGTACAATAAATTAACAGACCGATTTTTGAAAATACTGATGCCTGAGTCCTACCCCCCCAACCAGAAATCCTGGGGTACAGGGCAGCCATCAAATAATTTAATTATGCACTCAAGGGTAAAGTCACTGATAGGCAGTGAGATAAGCTGTCAACCTGCTGTGGAGGCAGTTTGGGGAAGGAAGTGACCAGCTGGAAATAAAAGAGGAAGAGAACAAACATTTGTTAGATCCCTACCAGGTGCCAGACCTTTGCAAATATTTTTTTATTTCGTTCTTAAAACAGCCCCAGAGGTAGATGGTGAGAATTCCAACTTACAGATGAGGAAATTGGGGCCTGGTGAGGGTAAACTCTCTCTCAATATCACAGTGTTGGTCAGTGGTTAGAGCCAAGGCGATCTGATCAGCAAGTTGATGGTGTCGCCATCAGCACTTTGTTTCCTCTTAACTGAAGTGCTGCATATAAAGTAAGTGGGATATGATAACCATTAAAGTAATGCACAAGGCTGGGTGCGGTGGCTCACGCCTGTAATCCCAGCGCTCTGAGAGGCTGAGATCCATGGATCACATCAGGTGAGGAGTTCAAGACCAGTCTGGCAGATAAGGTGAAACTCTGTCTTTACTAAAAACAAAAACAAAAACAGGTGTGGTGGTGGGCGCCTGTAGTCCCAGCTACTCGGGAGGCTGAGGCAGGAGAATCACAAACCCAGGAGGTGGAGGTTGCAGTGAGCTGAGATCACACCACTGCACTCCAGCCTGGGTGACAGAGTGAGACTCCATATCAAAAAAAAAAAATGAATAAATAAGTAAGTAAAGTCATGCACAAGACCTTGAAGTAGCGAAGTGTAGGAGAAGGAGTTCCAAGAGCAGGTATTTTCATGGACCTTTTAACAATGACACAAAAAGCCACCAGCCTTCTTTCCCTTCACCTTGTGGAAAATGACTTCTGAAACATGCAAATGTTACTTTAATTTTTAGACTTTTTGGTCCATCCATATGCTAAAATCAAATTTTCTCTTTTTCCCCTTTGCATCCTTAAGATAAAGCTAACAGTTAAAAATACAATTCCAAGGGCTCAACTACCACAGCCTTATTACACATACATCAAATGTTCCAGCAACACAGACATATGGCCATCTTTGGAGGTTTCCTAAACTCCCAAGTAGCAAGACTTGGTAATAAAGTGATGGGCACATGGTCCCCTTAAATGCTAGACAGGTTGGCATCATAAGACTGAAAAATACCTGGGAGAAAGAGCCAGGCCTTCCTGCCATCGGAGATATATTTCACGACACTCATAATACAATCAAATCTCAACCTAGGGAGGGCTTTATCTGCATGGAAAGTAAGTGGAGAAGTACATGATGCAAACTGAGGTCATCCTCAAAATGTCAGCCCCAAATACTTCCCCTTGAGTTTACTATTGTGTCCCAGATTCCCACAAGAAAATTGTCAGTAGCAGGTGTGGATAAAAGAAAAAGGTTGGGACTGAAGAGTTCAAACAAAAGTGGCCACCCAGAGAAAGTTCTTAGTCTGTGAAGGAACAGGAAAGAAAGAAAGCAAAAACAATCCTTGCCTATTTACAGTTTTTCTGTTTTGTTTTATTTTTTTAAGACAGGGTCTTTTTTTGTCACCCAGGCTGGAATGCAGTGATGTGAATGCAGCTCACTGCAGCCTTGACCTCCCAGGCTCAAGCGATCCTCCTGCCTCAGCCTCCCAAGAAGCTGGGAACACAGGTGGAAGGCACCAGTCCTGGCTATTTTCTTTTCTTTTTATTTTTTTTGAGATGACAGAGTTTCCTCTGTCATCCAGGGTGGAGTGCAGTGGTGCAATCTCAGCTCACTGCAACCTCTGCCTTCCGGTTCAAGCGATTCTCTTGCTTCAGCCTCTGAGCAGCTGGGATTACAGGTTCACACCACAAAGTCTGTTTAATTTTTTATTTTTAGTGGAGACAGTTTTGCTATGTTGCCCAGGCTGGTCTTGAACTCCTGACCTCAATAATCCGCCTGCCTCAGCCTCCCAAAGTGCTAGGATTATAGGCCTGAGCTACTGCATCTAACCTTTTTAACAGTTACATCTGAGACTGACCCTAGGATTCTCCGTAACTCTGAATGTTTATGCTTGACTTGGGACAGCCAGCAAGAGAATCTCCCAGATTCTCTATAATAGAATAATATAAAATATAAATATAATAATAATATAAAATAGAAACTAGGTGAGTCTTCAGGTTGTACAACTCTGTCCAAGGTAGGGTGTGATCTTGGGCATGTTCCTTAACATTTCTCAGCTTACAGTTACCTTTTCTATAAAATAAAGATTATACCTACCTTACAGATTTCTTATAAACCACATATTAAGATTTTTTTCATATACCTAATACATTACCTGGGCATAATTATAAAATTGTCATCATCATCATTATTATCGCTCATTATGAAAGAAACTCTGGAGGTTATAGCAATTTGAATATAAAGTCAGAGAGACCTGGAGTCTGACTCCACTCATTTTAAAGATAGGACTTGATTGCCCAGTGGCCCAAAGTGCTCAAATACTCAAAAAAACTTTTATTTGCAGGGTTGTTAGCTCCAGATTGGCCAAAATACCATTTGTAGTAGTTAGGAAACAAAATAATAATAGTCATAATGATAACTAAAGCTAATATATATATATATATATTTTTTTTTTGAGACAGAGTTTTGCTCTTGTCACCCAAGCTGGAATGTAATGGAGCGATCTCGCCTCACTGCATCCTTTGCCTCCTGGGTTCAAGTGATTTTCCAGCCTCAGCCTCCCAAGCAGCTGGGATTATAGGCGCCAGCCACCATGCCAGCTAATTTTTGTATTTTTAATAGAGACAGGGTTTCACCATGTTGACCAGGCTAGTCTCGAACTCCTGACCTCAGGTAATCCGTCCACCTCAGCCTCCCAAAGTGCTGGGATTACAGGCGTGAGCCACTGCTCCCGGCCAAAGCTAAAATATATGAAAGTGGCATCATTCTATGTGATGTACATAGCACATAAACAACATGAGGCTGTTTAATACCAACAACCCTTAGGAGGCACCATTATTAACTCCATTCTCCAGGTGAGAAAACAGACTGAAGAGACTCAACAGTCACCCAACTACACAACAGGCTGGGAAACAAACTCAAAATCTGTGGAAGGTGTCTGAGCTGAGCCATGAGGCTAGCCCTCCAAGCACAGATTCACCTAATGGAAATTCATGGGCCCAGTGCTCCCTGTTCCGATCAAGGTCACAGCCATTGTAGGGTCTGTGAAGCCCCAAGTGTACATGAAAGGAATGGTAACACCTAGGAACACTGTCCATATAAAGTGTGAGAAAATATTTCTTCACTCCTGCTCTTCATACCAAGCTTCCCAGCCTCATCCATTCATTAACCCAGCATTTATTAAATGCTATCATTAAACAAGCATTTATTAGGATTTGGGCCTAAGTGTTATGAACACAAAACTATGAGTAGAGAAGGAAGAGGTGTAATGACAACATAAGCAATGATCTCAGTGCACACTGAGCTGTCCTTTACAGACTGAAACCACATTCCCAAACCCTGCCGTCTACCTGTTTCTCCTGCCAGTTGTCAAGCTTCCCCGAGTCCTCAGTGCAATGGCAAAGCCACTAATAAATTCCAATCTCAGCTCTAATTACACTGTCAGACAACCTCTGAACACCCAATCTCTTTTCCACCAAGTAGTCTGTAGGCAGCTGTGAACACTGAAGGCAACGAGAAGCAGTGGGAAAGACCCTTTCTTTTTACAAGCATCTCCCCTGCTATGATTGAGAAAGGTTGAGAAAGGATGAATGTTTGATCTCAAGTGCCCCCTGCATGATTATCCTGGGAGAAGATCTGGCAGCGCCTTGCCAAATGGTAATGAAAGCTGTTGGCATCACAGGAATGAGAGACAAGCATACAACTTACGGGTGCAGGGCATAGAGGCAGCATCGTTGTCAGCTCTGAAAAAGCCTCGGTCACAGGTGCACGAGGTGGCTCCTTCCCAGACAGAGTAGCTGTGGGGTGGGCACTTGGCACAGGTGGCATCCGTGGAGAGAGCCTTGTAATATCCAATTTTGCAAGCTGCAGGGAAGAAGAAAAAAACAAACAAATATAAACCACTGCAAATACAGCAAAGCAAAAATGCAAAGCCACCTCCTTGATTCAGAAGAAGGGAGACATTCTTGCTAATCATTAGCGATCATGTGGCTTGAAATGCAGGTGATGCAACCAAAAACATTCATTGAATATAGTCGCTCTTTAAGGGCCATTAACATTCCTGGTCAGGTGACAAGAAGTCCAAAGGAAGAAATTTTCTTAAACCTGACAGAATCAAGGAAAAGCACAGCAAAGTTTACTGAATGCCTTTCTATGTGCCAGATACCCTTTATACACATTACGCTGCTTAATTCTTATGGCACCCCTTTTCTACAGGCATTATCTCTACCTTAGAAGCGAGGAATTTCAGCTTTGAGCAGTTAATTGCGGGCACAAGACTATACATCTGCTAAGTGTCAGCACCCAGCTTTGACCCCAAGTGTTCTGCCCTCAAAGCCTGTATGCTTAGTCACATGCTATGGAATTTCAGAGTGTAGCCTTTAGCCAACCAGTGGGAAGTGTATCCAAGTGCTAACAAAAAAACCAGTTGGTGATTATTCCCTAATTACAGCTACAGAAAGAACCAAATCGAAAGATCAACAAAGGTAACCAAGTAAAAAAGACGAGTTTGTAAGGCACGGGTCACCGTTTCAGGGTGAAATAATAAAAACTATCAACTGTAGATTTTGGAATATAGGATGCTAAGATTTGTTTTTTGATCAGTGAATATTTTGTGTCTATTTTCAAGCTCATAAAACCCTCCTGTTTTTCCCTCTTTCCACTTTTCCAGCACCCTTCCCCCGCAATGCACACGCCTTCCGACAGCCTGGTGTAGAGAACACGGGCCATATAGTTTTTTATACACCTGACGTGCTTTCCATGACTTCATCTTCATAAACGTCACACTGACACTGTCATCATACTGACACTAAGGACTACTTTTACTAGTGTGGAAAAACTCACTAATTCTAGGAAAACTCATAATAAAAAATAGTGACTACTTGCTCCCCACTCTTTTTTCTTCCCCCATGGCCTTTCAGGATCGCCTCTCAAATCTGTCTCAACCCCAAATAAAAATTGACCGACACCATCAGCATTAAACCCACAGAGACAAGGCCATTAAGAGTAAAGTTATTTCATAACACCAGAGGTTCAAAGAAAATGTGCCAGTAACCCACAATCTTTCCAGCATGATTCAGTCCCATTTCTTTTCATTCATCATGTCCTTAGGACTTGTCTATACTATCAGAAACAGCAGTGGGGAGAAGGACCTATCAGCCATTTTCCATCAGCCTGGCAGCCAAAACAGAACAACCATGCTAGCAACGCAGCAGATCTTATTGAAATGAGTACGAGAAAGAGATCCATGAAACTGCTTGATTCTCTCTGGAGATAGTGCCATCATCTCACTGTCACTACTCATCCATCAAGCATCTGTATGGCTTCCAGTTGAAGTCTGTTCCACCCACTCGCATATCCTTTTGGCATTTTCTTAATCATACTCTTGTAATGGCAAGCAGAAAGGGAATTTAGCAGGGGCTCAGGAAGGCACACAGTTACTTCACTCTTACTAACTAAAGTTGTTTATGGAATTTTCTTTAACAAGCCAAAACTTTATGACGTGTGGAGCACTGACAATAAAAGTGCTGGGAGATCAATCTCTCCCTTGTTTGCTTTCGTCTTTCACTGGACCGGAGCATCTTAGAAAAACAAGTTGCTCCAATGACTGAGATTTATGTGTCTCAAGTTTATACACATTGCATAATTAGATAAGGTTCAGCTTGCAAGGTGCTTTTCTGGTCATGCTTAAGATGGCCCTAGGGTTTTGATTAAAATCAGAAACCCTGACTTTGGCAGGAAGAAGGACTGGGGGCCAAGCCCGGCTTTCCCACATCAAACACTATGAGTCTCTGAACAGGAACACAAACCCACTGGGTCCCACCTGTCACTCAGTCAATCGCGGTCGACAAAAGCAACTCATGGCAACTCAGGACTGCAAAGAAGGAACAAAATGCTTGCATTTTTTTTCACATCTGAATGTTTGCAGAAAACTGCAAATCACTGACTGATTCTCATGCACCCCTCAATTTCAACAAGCATCGAAAATGAAAAACTCACACTGGGAGTAGAAGATCAACAAGAACAAGAAACTGTCCAGTGACTGATCATTACAAAGTCCAAATGGCATATTTGAAAAGCTAGTCTGATAAGACTACTTCCAGTTAAAAAATTAAAGTCATCTTTTGCAAAAATCAAAATGGAAAATGTTTCCTTCAATTTCATTAAATTTCTTACAGTGCAAAAACTTGTTGTATATATTATGTGAATTTAAGAAAAAAGTGCATTTGCAAGTTTGTATTTTTTCCTATTTTTCCTCGAAGCTGGTATTAATATGTCACCAGGAATAAATATATGTGAATGCATTTGGGAAATACAGTTTTATACCAATTTGGAAAATTGAAGGCTGCTGTTCTTTAAACACACACTCTTTTCCTTTTGCTTTTATAAAACACAGGCAGAAAATACAAAATTGTCATTGTGCTATTCTCGGCAGCCTTGCTACCCTTAACACATTCTTTTGTCTCCAACTACATTAAGACCATGTTATTAATATTTCAGGATTCTTAGAAAGGCTGTCTCAAAATATAGTAGTGGCTTTTCACGCACACAGCCATTTTGCTGCCTACATTTAAAATGACCTAGTAAATTGATGGTTTAGTACATTTCTTTGCTCTGTGTGGTGCACAGCCTTCCAGCACTTGGTACATAAATGTGTAAGTACATTCTGCATTTATTCACTACTTACTAGCATCTTAAAACTTTCACTATCTCTTTTATTCTAAACAAAACCCCTGTGAAAGATGTACTTGGCATAACAAGCATTGACTGTTAGTATTTTTCATCCTTCTATTTTAGGTGAGAACTGCTACACTGTATTTTTGAATACTAATGACTTTGTGAGCAAGAAACTACTTCCTCCTCCCCTATTTCCACTTTAGTTTCACTAGTTAATGAACCGTATGAATGGGTGTCTTACTTGATCTTCTAGATATGCCATGGAAAAAAGATTAGTTCTCATGTATGATACAAACTTTGCATTCAATTCCTTTAGCTTTGCTTTAATTATTTCTTTCTGCTGGCCTTAAATAAAAAAAAGATGGAGGAGGAGAAGCAGGAGGAGGAAGAAGAGGAGGAGGAATAAGAAGAACCAACTCTTCTTTCATTGGCTTACCCACTACCATAACAAAGTCGAATTTTAAGATAGTCTTGGTAACGTAGCATATTCTGGATTTTTGGTGCATTGATGTGTGAACATGACAGTATAATGCCCAGTTTAATAAGCTGATTACACCTAATATTTGAAAAATTTTCTCTTTCTATATATGGCTATGTCATTTTTCTGCTTTTTAAGAAATGTAGAATAATTGATAGTATCTGATTGTCTTTATAGTTCATTTTAAAACTAATTTAGTGCCTAAAAGTAGCTAATAATAGCAATTGTGAAAATAAATATCAAGTATTCATTGAGTATTCATTGTTTTTATGCTCATTGGTCATTTAATTGTCACAATAATTCTGTGAGCTTGAGGCATTATCACTGTTCCCATTTTGCAGATGAAGAAACAGGGTTTTCAGTAACTTGTCCAAGGTCATACAGTTAAGTGGTAAGACCAAGCATCTAACTCCAGTGCTTATGTTTTTCTAAAAGTTTTTATGTGAAAAAGGTTAAGTTACCTAGAGTTAGGTCTGACCTTCAGCAAAAATATGACTTGGGTATAACGGATGGCTGAGGATCTGGGCTGGTCCCAACTTCTATTTGTTCCCCCAGCCCATCCCCTTGATGCCTTTATCAGCCACGAAGGCAGCCACACTTTGCTGTGACCCACTTTCCAGTTTAAGGCCCTCCAGAGCTGCACTGTCCATTAAAATAACTGCTTACCCCATGTGGTTACTGATCACTTGAGATGTAGCCGGTCAATGAATACTGGCTGTGAGTATAAAATATACACCAGATACCAAACATTTAGTATCCCAAAAGTAAAACATCACTAATAATTTTTATATGGATTACATGTTGAAAGCAATAATGTTTTGAATATATACTTAAATTATTAAATTTAATTTCACCTTTAAAATTTATGCATTTTTAAATTTTTTTTTGAGACAGAGTTTTGCTCGTTGCCCAGGTTGGAGTGCAATGTTGTGGCCTCAGCTCACTGCAACCTCCGCCTCCTGGGTTCAAGCGATTCCCCTGCCTCAGCCTCCCGAGTAGCTGGGATTACAGGCAACTGCCACCTTGCCCAGCTAATTTTTATATGTTTAGTAGAGATGGAGTTTCACCATGTTAGTCAGGCTGGTTTCGAAATCCTGACCTCATGATCCGCCCGCCTCAGCCTCCCAAAGTGCCAGGATTACAGGAGTGAGCCATCACGCCCGGCCTAAAATTTATTTTTCAATGTGGCTACTAAAACACTTAAAATTATCTATGTGGCTTGCATTATATCTCTATCAGACAATGCTGCTCTAGAAGCTAGAGTATGAAGTCTTGCGTGTGTGCTCTCGTGTGCACACACATGCTACTCTTGCAAACGCAGGGTGCTGACAGTGAAGGAGGATGTATCACTATCACCCAAGGACCTATTTTCAAAACTTACCCTGAACCTACTTAGAAGAATCTGATTCACTTCCTGAAGAACTGCTCTCAGCCAGCGAGGTAACTTTAAAAACCTAATTTGGGCTAAAGTACTAACAAATGGACATTAATGGGGGGTTAAAAATTACCTTCCCAGGTAACAAATTTGCAACTAATATAGAGTCGCTTGAAGGTCTGGAAATTCCAACGCTGATTCTAAGGAGAATCTGAGCCATTTATGCATGCTGGTCCCCATATAATATTTCGCAAAGAGAGGCTTATAGGTCTCTCCAACCCTATCTTGTGGGCATGATATTAGGCACATACGACCAAAAAGGTTCCATGGGGAACTCTGTCTTTTTGTGTACTGGATACATAATATATCCAGTATGCTTAGGAATCTACGTTGGAAATATCAAAGTCTCTTAATGGCCATTATTAAATTAGTTCTTCGATAACTGTTTCATTTGTTAAACTATTTCTTATGTTAATAATATAAGAAAAAATGATGGGAAAGAAAAAATATCTGTCAAAAAGCACTACAGCTTTTGAAGTTTTTGTGAATATGTGCAAGCCCCAGCCATCTTTGGGGAACGTGTGAACATTAACAAATTAATTCCCCATAGTACAGATGGGATATTAAGGCACAAAGGTTAAGGATTTGCCCAAGGCAGGGTGGATTTTCTAACACAGATAATATGGCTTAAACTAACATGCTATAGATCTCTTCTCTTTCTTTTCAAACATGCAGGGTGAAGATGGACAATGGGAACTGTTATTGGACCCATCTGACTCTCTTCCATTCATAAACAGCCAAATGCTGGCAAATCCATATTGTCCAAATCACCTGCATTCTACAAGTGGTTTGACTGATATCTGTTGAGAATAGTTAAAAATTAGATTGTTGAAGGGACCTTAAAAATCATCTCATCCAGGGATGGGCAAACATTTCTGTAAAGAGCCAGAGGCCAAGAGGAAGACCAAGGATATGATGAAGGTATCTATGTAATAAGATAGAAAACAAATTTTTACAATTTTTTTTTTAGTGATAGAATTCAAAATATAACAGTAAATCATTAAGTACTTTTTTGCAACATAGATTTATTGGTGAGGAGAATGGAATTCTTTGCTGGAGAGGGAACATTTCACTTAATTTGGTTTCAAAGAAAATGTTCATTATTACCAAATCAATTCCAAATGTCATCTATTAAAAAACATTCTTGGCTCTCAGATCGTATAAAAACTGGTGGCAGGCCAGATTTTGCCCAGGGGTCATACTTCGCCAACCAGTGATCTTGTAGGACATGTTCATTTTTGAGATGAATAACTTGTCCACGGGTCCTTTCTGGAGCATACTAGGATTGAGTCTCTACTCCATGGTTCCTCTGTTACTCTGCAGTGCCTCCCTAAGTTTTGAATGACAAAGCATAATAAAGTGCGTGTTCTTGCCATCGCCGCTAATGAGTAAACTTTTCATCAACTATCTTACTGGAAAAGCTGATTTTACTCAGTATCATTATAAGTAAAACCACTTTTCAATTGATTTTTTTTTTTTTTTTGATTAAATGGTATGGCCTGATTTGGAAGCTATTCCTATACCATTTTGGGGCAATTTCTTTTAGTCAGTTCAAATTTCTGCAATTATAAATTATGATTAATTTTACATTTACATTGTTTTAGGGTTTTTCTTTCCTGAGGATCCTGAGCTTAAACTGTGTTCATCTATGAAATAAAAGAATGATACTGATTTTTTTTTTGTTTCTGAGCCACTAAGTTTATGAAACAACTAAAGTACCAATTGAAATGCTTTGTGTTGATGACTGATGTAGACAAATAATGCGTTAAATCATTTGCCTGTGAAAAGGGTTTACTCTCAATCCCAAGACTGAGATAAAGACAGAGACAACAAAAAGTGTTCAAGAGCTTTGAAAGATGTAACAGGTCTCTCAGGTGTGGCCTAAGCTCTAGTTTGGACATTAGTTAACTAAAAAAAAGTTTTTAAACTGGAGATTACCTGAATCCAAATTCAGCAAGAATGCCAAACTTCTCATCTCAGAAGCTTCTAATCTCAGAAGATTAGTAGTTTCTAATCTTTCTTCTCAGAGTCCAGCATGTATCAGAATGACCTTAACAAAGGACTTGTTAAAAGACCAATTGCATGTCCTCACTCCTAGTTTATGATTGTCTGGTGAGTCCTGAGAATTTGCATTTCTTATATACTCCCAGGCAAAATGTGTCCCTGGACCCGATGACAACATTGCTGGTCCAGGGACACGTTTTGAGAACCACTGCTTAACTGTAAATAGACCCATGTCTAAGTAAAAATTTAACAATGCGGTTCATCTCAAATAGGTTCAAACCATCTCATCCTTTTTCTAATACCCAATGCTAAAGGGACAAATCATTATCAGGAGAAGAATAATTGGTTTTGGAATTCATTTTGGAGTGGAGAGAGGGCATGCCAGAAATCTGACATGTTTGAGGCTGGGCGTGGTGGCTCCCACCTGTAATCTCAGCACTTTGGGAGGTCAAGGCAGACTGATCACCTGAGGTCAGAAGCTTGAGACCAGCCTGTCCAACATGGCGAACCCTGTCTCTACCGAAAAATACAAAAATTAGCCAGGTGGCGTGGTGCATGCCTGTAGTTCCAGCTACTCTGGAGGCTGAGGCAGGAGAATCGCTGGAACCCGGAAGACTGAGGTTGCAGGGAGCCAAGATAGTGCCACTGCACTCCAGCCTGGGCAACACAGTGAGACCCTGTTTCAAAACAGAAAGACAAAAAAAAGAATAAAAGAAAAGAAATCTGACATGTTTGAAATGTAAAATTTAAATTATTTCTCAAACCAATATGAATGTGCCCTGTATTGCTCCCCAAATTATGGGACAGAGCCTGGAGTGAAATGTTCTTATAGAAATGGGTTGCTGCCAAAGAGAAAGGAAAAGAGATGAAGCTCACACATAGAACTCTGTATGCTAAAGATTACACCATGAAAATCAAAGGAAACTTACCAAACTAATACTGTCTCAAGTAAGTAGTTATCCTCTGACATCAATATTGTGAACTGATCATTGTTGTTTTTTGATACTGTGTTTCACAAGTATTAAATGACACAGTTAATTCTTATTTGATTTCAAGGATTTGTTTATTTGATACTCTTCTGTTTTCTGGATCATAAAATCAGAATAGTACAACCTGATTGTTGTTTAAAATTACTAAATAATTAAGGCCGGGCCCAGTGGCTCACACCTGTAATCCCAGCACTTTGGGAGGGCTAGGTGGACGGATCACCTGAGGTCAGGAGTTCAAGACCAGCCTGACCAACATGGAGAAACCCCTTCTTTACTAAAAATACAAAATTAGCCGGGTGTGGTGGCGCATGCCTGTAATCCCAGCTATTCAGGAGGCTGAGGTAGGAGAATTGCTTGAATCCGGGAGGCGGAGGTTGCAGTGAGCTGAGATTGCGCCATTGCACTCCAGCCTGGGCAACAAGAACAAAACTCCGCCTCAAAAAACAACAACAACAACAATTACTAAAAACTTAAACTTGGCTATTTCGAGATTTTTTGTGCACTCTGAGGAGACTAAATTCCAAAACACGATTGCATCACCAGAAATTCAAGTTCATCTCATTCATACAAAGTTTTACTTTCTCTAGTAAACCTCTGAGAATTCAGAAAAGATGTACTGAGTTGTTTGGCTGTGACCTAATCCTGATCTTTAGTTGCTTTAGAATATTATTTTAAAATGGCTGTAGGGGAGAGAGTAGATATGTAAAGGTTGAAATAAAATTGAAATATTTAATTTTGGTTACCTTAATCAAGTTTATAAAGGAATATACCAGACATCCATTTAGAAAGGTTAAAATATTTAGGACAGAGATATTTCACAGTCAACAACAGCAAGAATGTAAGAATGACAAAAGCAAAAAATAAACTACAAACAAATCAAAGGTGATTTTCTGTCTGACATTCATACTCACTGTCTGGAGGTCTCTTTTTGCCCTGCAGAATAATTGATAGCAAGGGCAGGGGGAGACATAACGGGAAAGGCCTGAACTTGGTTTTTAGCTTTGCCCCTTATTAGATGTGTGAACTTGAACGAACTATTCAACTACTCTGAACTTCAATTTTTTCATCTGTAGGGCTGAAATGATGATGAAATGAGATAATACACAGGAGGACAAAAGACAGTTTGTGCTGTGTATAAGCTACTCACTAAGAGTAACTCATTATTCCTATAGCACGATGCATGGCTGCAAGAGAGGAAGATGGAAATGACCAATGCATTTTCAGAAAACTTCAAGTTTTTTGTTTTGTTTTTAAATAAGATTGGATATAATTTCTAAAACACTATGGGATAACTTCTCCATTATTGTTTTTATTTCTTCTGTTATTAACATTAAGATTGAAGTCTAACTCATTGCATCTGCAGTTTAGTAACTATAGACAAGATTGGCAGTATGTAAAAATTTATTTTTATTTAGACAATTTAAACACATTCCTAAAGTTAAATAAATTATTGTATTGGCTTTGGAGGTTTCTTCTTTCAACCCATAGTTTATAATTCAGATCATCTCCTCTGGCAAGACACAGTTCTATCCTATTTTCTATGTTCCATCTCCTTCCATTTTTCCCCTCTTACCTTAGAGGTAGTTTTCAGAAAAACAGACAAAGAAAATAAGTGACAGAAAGAAACTATGCTGAAAATCGATTTGCTCTTTCAAGAACAGAATGCAGTATAATCCCGTAAATAAGTGAGTAATTCTAAAATGTCAGATGAAGATGGTTTTCACAAAAGATTCAGTAAATCTTCTAGAAGAAACTGTACATAAAGCTTGCTAAGTCTAAATTAACTCTATAAAAAGTATTAAACACAAATGAAAAGAATGCAATGGGGGAGATAACTTATTATTTTCCCATCTTGCCTTTAGAACAGATCATCTGATTATTTGAGGAGCTATTTCTCTTTGGTGAGTTTGGAGGGAGTAAACTTAAACAGTAAAAGTTCCAAAGTAAGTAAACTAAACATATTCAACTAAACTCTCTAATTTACTTCTCTGAAGAGTAACTTCCACTGTCATAAACTCTACTTAAAAACAGCTCTGCTTCATATATGTATAAAGGTAATAGGAATAAAGACTGCTAGCTCCAGTCTCTAGTTGATAATCCTGGGGTTTTCTCTCATCAGGGCTCCATACAAAAGCAATGAGGCCACCAAATTTCCATGGAAGTAACTGGTAAGACAAGTGATAGATAGGCTTCTGTATTTTTGGAAAAAAAATAATGCATTCTGTTTTAAAGTGTGGACGTTGCTACCAGGTTTGATAAAAGATACTCTTGGAAACTTTTACTTAGTTTTATCATTGCAGTTTTCCCTGTTAAAGTGAACTAAAAATGGCCTCAGAACGACTCTGTACTTCTATCGTTGAGTCCCTGTGGAAGAACTGTAACCTAACTTAATAAGTAGACAAAACTGACGATCTAATTTAGGAGTATGCACCTATAACAATGGCTGAGTCTTGGCCAATCCCAGCAGCCATGCTTCAACCTCTCATACACTGCTGACGGTTCAAACTGTGTTCAAATAAGGCAAACGCCAACCTGTAACCAATCCAGCTGTTTCTGTACCTCACTTCCGATTTCTGTATGTCACTTCCCGTTTTTGCCTATAAATCTTCCACCACATGTCTGTGCTGGAGTCTATCTGAATCTGCTGTGATTCTGGGGGCTGCCAATTCACAAATCATTCATTGCTCAATTAAGCTCCTTTAAATTTAATTTGGCTGAAGTTTTTCTTTGAACATCCCTAAGGTGGAAGCTAATATGAATTTTTGATTAATCACAATAGAGCATTGTTAGAAACAAACAAATACATTATTTCAATTTGGTAAGAGATGACAATTTAAAAATAGAAGGCAGTACAGCAACCTATAATCACAATAATTCCTTTTTGAAAAACATGTTATTTCCTTAAAGATCCCTTATTCTTACTCTAACCTTTGTTCTAATTCTTCCACTTAGAGCACTGAAAATTTGCTATCTGAAAAAAAAAAAATTATGGTTTTCAATATTTCCTTATAAAACAGCTCAAGGAAACAAACTAATACCTAGGGGTCTACAAATTTTTAGGGTATTTTCCTTTTCTTTTCCCTCATGCCTGAATTTCACATAAAAATGACTTTCTTTAGTAAATTTTGAGATTAAAGAAATATTAATTTGATTTTCAATAAATTAATTCTATTGGAGATATAAATTCAAGTAGATTAAGCAGAACTTAATTGAATGACTCTATAATAATATTTTTAAGTCACAAAAGCCAAGTAAACTTGTTTGCTTAATATGTTGAAGTTTATATTAGGAACAGAAACAAATGGATGCTAAAAATTAAAATGACCACCATGTAAGAAAAAAATCAAGAAAATCATATATTTTAGATGAACTAAATGCAGAAAGTATGTAATCATATTTTGTAAGAAAACCCCTGCCTTTAATTTGAATTAAAATTACTGAAAATATCTGGAAATACTTTTGAAACATTTAAATAAGTGCTGCCATATAAACTATCAATCCTCACCACAGCTAGCACATTAGTCACAGCCATGAAATGCAAATCAGGAGACACTAAACCTAACTTGATTGCCCAGGACATTTCACAGAGGATCAAGCATTTTGATGAGTTGCTATTGTCTTCTTCACCCTTTGGTATTTGGGGTACATAAAGATGAGTGGCTCATTATACATCCCCCGATTACAGATAACAGGTCAGGGCACTGAATAAAGGAAGCAGCTGTTCTTTTCTTCTTCCTCTCCTCACACTAGCCCGTCTGAATTTAATACATGGGTCTATGCAGATTAGTGTCATTATGTAGAAATTTAATCCATTATTAGGTATGTGCATTTATTCATTCATTGGGCCATTTATGTTTTAGCAAACATTTATTAAGCCTTTACATAATAATAGTAATGGCAATAATGAGAGCAACTATTTATTGAGCACATACTAAGAGCTAAAAGGCTGGCAATATGAGGCTGTTCCCTTCAGGAAGGAAGCAGACCACTGCTTCCTCTCACATCTTAAGGAGTGATCTCTGGTAGAGGTGCTTTGAGACTTTCCTGGGGACCTCACCCATGCACCTAACCCAGGCTGTCTGCTTGCAGAGGTAATGGAATAGAAGAACCACCTGAAAGAAAAGGTGCCCCCTGAGTATCACCTGGAGAAAAAGAGTTTAACCCAGAAGCTGGCTTCACCCAGAAGAAGCTAAAATAATAGTGACTGCTAGCCTGGAACAAAACACTGCGGTGGGTACTGTGGGTATCACCCAGACTAATTTAGACAAGAATCCTCTTTTGAGGGAGAGCACAGTCCAATAGGAGACATAAGTGATTCTGTCATTAACTTTATGCATATCTTATACTTGCTCAGTTCCTCTATTTATTTAAAAGTAAAGGCTGTACAGAGGCCTGGGAATGAATGAAATATGTTCTGAAGCCAGGGCCAGACCAAGAGAAACACATGTTAAATAATTATTTGATTAACTCCGGCAGCGTTGCTAGTCATTGTCATCCAAACGACTTTACAGCCTGAGTTGTCAGGAATCACGATTTATGCAGCTGAAATGACTGCAGTAATAAGTGCTCAGTGCGCCTCTTCTTTTTTGTTATGTTGATGGGGCTTGAGAATCACACACACACACAAAAAGCAGAACCTTTAAAAGACTGAATTCCCCAATGCTACAATTATTAGCAATGTATTACAATTCTCTGCTGAGGTTTTTAATCCTGGCTCCTCTGATGGGTCACTTTTAAAAAATGAGTGCATGTATTAAAAATTTTCTGAAAGTTTTTGAGCACACAAGATTTTTAAAAAGTGTTTTATATTTAACAGATATGATCAGGTTAAACATCTATTTTTGGTATTGCGTGTAGTGGACTAATGATTTTATACGACTTTCTGCCAGCATTTAATGTCATATGTATTTGACTCTTTCAACATTGCTTATGTCTGAGGAGCACAAAATAAAAATTCTCAAGGAGCTCCCTGAAGAGACCTAGTCTAGACTAAGTGAAATTTATGGAGAATTTGCACTGTCTGTCTTTGGTGGGGTACAGGGAAGCCCCAGGGCTGGTAGCAAAGATGAGAGCCCCCAACGCTTGGGATAACAGATGATGATTTTACTCTTATACAAAAGGGTGCTGGCAACAACCCACCCTTTCCCACTGACTCAGTTATACTACTGTAAGCCGGGGGGATTTGAAAACCTACTTAATGCATTTTGAACTCTTCAGCTTGATGGGTCATTGTCCCAAGAAATTGGTTTGAATCGGTAGCCAAAATACACAGGGTAACAGTGGAAGGTCCTCTGCACCCAGTTTGACAAGGACGACTTGGCAGTTTGTCCAGCCTTACAGGTGAGCCTTTCATAGGACCACATCCACAAAAGGGAACAGAGGGGAGCTGCACATCCCTAGACCTGAATCCCAAAGCAAGTGGACCATTTTCTTGCTTTCGTGTGATCTACTCTTGTAGGGCACAAAAGGATAGTGTTTAGTCCTTCTCACAGCATGGCAAGTGGAGCTGGTCCCAACCTCGGGGGTTTTGGGAGGTTCTGTGGGAAGTGTTTTGGCAGCCTGAGCATTCTCTGTCAACAGTTCAAATTCATGGGAAAAGGCATGAAGCCAAAAGTGCTTGCAGGTGAATTATTTGTCCCTTTCAAGTGCATCTTACTTACCCTGATGACGTGTAAGTGTGTTTATCTTTGTTGGGAGGGACTATCAGGTAGGTCAGTAAATCCTTCCATGTATAAATTATAAATCACAAATGGCATGCAGGAGAAATACCAAGTCAGAATCTGCTCATTTGTTTGTCCGTTTCTCATCCCAAATATTAAACACAAGTGATGGGTGAAAAATTGATATTAATCATAATAAAAACAAGATCATGATGTTGACATGTTCCCAAAGTGTTTGGTCATGAGAGAAGAAAAAGTGGAACAACTGTTCTTTGTAAAATATGGATGAGCTGGAAGCCAGAATCGACCCATTTAAAGAAAGCAAGAGAAACAGATCAGGCTTATTATCAAATACAAAAGAACAGCATGTCACTAACAACCTAAATTTATCTCAGATGTACAAAAAAACTTACTCATCCCAAGCAGATCTCTAGACCAACATTCAAAAATGACTATAAAAGGCATGGGAAGTTGAAAACTTTTTCTAGGATTCTATTTACAAGATACTACTTCAATTTTTGTTTGTTTGTTTGAGACGGAGTTTCGCTCTTGTTGCCCAGGCTGGAGTGCAATGGCACGATCTCAGCTCACTGCAACCTCCACCTCCTGGGTTCAAGCGATTCTCCTCCCTCAGCCTCCCAAGTAGCTGGGACTACAGGCATGTGCCACCGCGCATGGCTAATTTTGTATTTTTAGTAGAGACGGAGTTTCTCCATGTTGGTCAGGCTGGTCTCGAACTCCCGACCTCAGGTGATCTTCCCACCTCAACCTCCCAAAGTGCTGGAATTACAGGCATGAGCCACCGTGCCCAGCCAAGCTACCTGAATTTAAGAAACATTGTTTGATATCTCCTTGCTAATTAGTCTTCCTTTTAATACATCACAAAACAGTTGAAAATTACTTAAAAAGTACTCCTAATCAACAACCAAAAGTAGATCCTGGCCACGCCACGCACGGTGGATGGCTTACCATGCCTGTAATCCCAGCACTTTGGGAGGCTGAGACAGGAACACTGCTTATATCCAGCAGTTTGAGACCAGCCTGGGCAACATAGTGAGACTCTGTCTCTACGAGAAGTTTTTAAAAATTAGCTGGGCATAGTGGCATGCACATGTAGTCCCAGCTACTGGGGAGGCTGAGGTGGGAGGGTCCTTTGAGTCCGGGAGGTCAAGACCTCAGTGAGCCGTGATTGTGCCACTGCACTCAGCCTGGGCAACAGACCAAGACCCTGTCTCAAAAATAATAATAATAAAAGACATAGATCTCTTTTGTGTCTGGAAAGCAGACCATAAGAAGATCTATGTTTTATTTATTAAAATAGGATTTTTCCCCCCTAGTCTTGAGGCAGGATCATTTCTAAAGAGGCTCAGATTTGAAGGCAAAAAAAAAAAAAAAAAAAAAAAAAAAAGATGAAGTCATAAATCCTTCCCCCAGGAAAAGAAAGAAAAACAAAACATAGCATTAAAAATTTTGGCAGATGGATGATCACCTTCATGTTTTCCTCAAGGCTGTGTTAAGGTTACATTTCTCCTGTCAAAAACACACCCAGGAATCCGTTCTCTGCTATGTAGAAGTGGAGGAAGTGAATGGCTGAAATACAAGGACTGAGAAGAGGCCAGGCTCTGTGAAAAGGGGACCTGGATTCCATTCTTAACATTTAACAATTTAAGGTTTCTAGGGGTCAGTTTCATCTAAGAGTACCAGACTAAATAATTTAAAATATCTCTTTTTAATCCTCAAAAATTCCAAGTCTATATGGATCCCATGATCTGATAGATTCAATGATTTTTTTTTTTTTTTTTTTTTTTTTGAGACATAGTCTTGCTCTGTCCCGTGGGCTGGAGTGCAGAGGCACCATCTCGGCTCACTGCAACCTCCGCCTCTCAGGTTCAAGCGATTCTCTTGCCTCTGCCTCCCAAGTAGCTGGGATTAGAGGTGTCCGCCGCGACACCTGGTTAATTTTTGTATTTTTAGAAGAGACGGGGTTTTACCATGTTGGCCAGGCTGGTCTTGATCTCCTGACCTCAGGTGATCGGCCTGCCTCGACCCAAAGTGCTGGGATCACAGGGGTGAGCCACCATGCCCGACCTAGATTCAGTGATTCTGAAATAACCTAGGATGCTTTGATAAACCCCAAAGTCACTTAAAATTCAGTTCAAATGCCATTTAGCACTTTAGTCCAGTATATTTATCTTTCCTTCCAGGACTGGTGCAGACTCATTTATGGAGCTCAGGAACTGAGCTCCAACACTTTCTCAGCTCTAGGACTGTGAGCAAGGTATTTTTTTTCCCCAAATAAATCCACACTTCCAAACTGTTTATTGAAATTTCTCTTACCTGTCTTAGCAGAGATTCCCAAGCACTCCCGTGCTCTTTTTGTCACTTACTAAAAATCAGATCAGAAAAAAGAGGGAAAGAATGTTCAAGGGAAACAAATGTCTTTGCTCTATGGTGTGGAGGTTCACTCATCCACATGTATTGCTGAGCACCTATGTGTGCCTGACATAGGGAAGGGATGACTGGCACGGCCTGTGTTTCCACAGAGCACACATTCCACTGGCAGGGATAGAACTGTACAGGAGAATAAACCTGGTAATATGAGAGACTGAGGATGGGGCTGGGAAGGTGGTTCATAGGGGATCTCAATTAATAAAGGGCCAGCAATTGTGAAGATTACATGGGAAAGCATGCCAGGGAGAAGAGAAAGTTGCAGAAGGCCTGCAGTAGGCATGTATTTTAGACAGACAGAAGATTACTGTTGCTAGGAAATGATGCAAGAGGCATGCCAAGATCGAGATCAGAGGGGCCATCCTGAACCCACAGGCCCTTAACTCAGTGAGGAGTTTAGTTTTTATTCTCAGTCTGGCAATATGATTTGATACAAATTTTCAAAAGATTCATTTGGCTGCTGGTAGAACGTGGATGACAGGAAGTATGATTAGAAGCAGGGGACCTGTAAGGAGGCCGTTGAGATCCAGCAGAGAGGGCATGGCCACCTGGGACCAGGGTGGAGGAGGGCAAGCCGGGAGTGGAGAGTTCCAAGTAAGTGACATAAATGACTAACTCTGCTCTTCCTCACAGTTGCAGGACTTTTTTTTTCTTAAGTGGACTTAAGATTCCAAACAAGTGACATGCAAAGCAAATTTTGATTTTCCCCTTGGCTGTATCCTTCCAAATGAGTCATGTCTGCATCTACTTAAGCAGACTGGGCCACCACTTCCCAGCTCAAGAATGCCACCCGCATGTGCTATCACAACAGCTTTGATGAGGCTTGGCCACCAGGCCCTGGGTCCTGACCACTTACAAGTGGGCCACACCTTGATAGCAGCTGCATGACAGCACCCACTAACTCGAGGAAGCCAGCCGAGGGGCCAGCTTTCTGAGCGTGATTCAAACCGGAACTAAGGGTGCAGTTGACAAGAGTTTGTTGACAGCCATTGAAGTAAGTGAGTTATGAGGTTTCAGGTTGAAATTAGGTGGCTGCTGATGTGGGCAGTGCAGTGTTGTTTTACAAATGAGGTCTTTACTTTCCTGTGTCCTCCCAGAACAGAATTTCCTCTAATTGGGAGGCAGAAAATAGGTAGCTGGTTTTCAGGAAAACTCAGAAATTGAGTGGGTTTATTCAGATCTGAAACTGTTCATGCTTCCCCCTTCCCCCTCCATGGCTTCTGTGGTTAAGAGCTCAGTCCTTATCCTCCAATGCAAAATGGTCACCACCCCCTGCTTGTAATTAACAAGAATCCTCTCCTGATGCCTGTAGTCTAGGTTAGGAAATCTCTCTTCCCTAGACCCCGCTCTTTACCCGCTCCTGCTGCACAACTGTAATCCAGTCATGAACTGGGTGTTTCGAGGTTTCATGTCTGTCACCCTTTGCAGAACGCACTCTCAGACCCATAGCAGCCGCAAATACGCCCATCCTGTTTACTATTACATCTCTAACATTTAGTACAGGGACCTGTAACGATGGCTACTCACCACAAATATGTAGACTAAGTACACGGATGAATGAATGAATGATGACACAGTTGCCTTTAGCATCTAAATGTCTAGACACAGAGAGCAACTCAGACCACTCCTTGCTGTGAACCAAGCTGTACGAAGATCATTTCAGATTTACTTTTCTTTTTCTGTTCCTATGTTTTCTGTTTCTATGTTTCTTGCCATTGTGACTTACATTTCCCTTCAAACAACCTTGCAACATTATGGGCTTGGCTGAAGGTTGCCAAAAAGGAATCAGCACAATCCTAACAGGGGTAAGCAAGCAGGTCTGCTGATAATACTTAAAAGGCGGGAGGAGCAGGGGAGGCAGAATTGTAATGCTCTCTTGCTTGGGAGCACTTGTCTCCCAGAGGAAGGTTTAGATCACTCAACAAAATATGAAATCAGAGAGCAGAGTAGTTTTAAAAAGTTAAAATATTTAGATACGAATAATTTTCAGAGGAAAGATAGCAGTAAAGGTTGGAGGGGTGGGGCTGGTAGGAGAAGAAATAAATCTTATCAAAGGCAGCCTTGGGAGCTCAGGCAGATAGGATAAGAGATAAGATCCTTTGCAGAGTTAGTCACACCCTCCCACATACAATTCACTTGGCAAAGGTTCCTTTACTAACAAAGCAGGTGCATGTTTTAACCAAAAAACAGTGCAATGCAACAGCTAGGGTGGCTATAAATGTAGTTTTAAACATTTTTTTTAAAGCACTCAAGTAGGCAGGATATAACAAAACATAATCTACAGGAAATCTGAGAATATAGGGTCTTATGGCCACAAAGCAAGTCCAAGTTTTCTCGTCGAACTTTAAATGATGGACAGTTTCTGAAAAGGGGCATTTGGACCTTACGTCAGAGACAACAGAGCTGACATTCCTCCCAAAGCTCTGTGGAGTGGAAAACAGATGGTGATTCCAAAGCAAGAATCTGAGGAAAGGAGCCAGGTTGAGATGAGAAAGGGGCAATTAACAGTGAGAAAACCCAGTTCCTTTCCTTCAGCTCTTCAGACAAATCCAACAGAACTTCTTTTCCTCTGCTCCAGCTATTAAGTTGGTACAAAAGTCATTGTGATCTTTGCCATTATTTTCAATGGCAAAAACCGCAATTACCTTTGCACCAACCAACCTAATGTAAGGACATGCTACCTGGGAGACCCTGCTCGTGGATGCTATTAATGCTTCTGCCTCTGCCACACAAAGTCAGCCCTACAACTTACTATCCCTTAGCAAGGGAGCTACTCAGGGTTTAGAAACAAAGAACATTAAAAAGGCCTGTACATAGTGGTAGAATAACCAAATCAGCCTTTCAAATGCAAGGCAAAGAAGCATTCTACACTCACAGCCCAAATAAACAAAAGCAGTTTACCTCCAGTGCAACCTAGAGTCCTAGCCTCACCCTTTCTCTCCTTCTGGACTAAGACCTCTTTACTTCCTCTGTAGTTTCTCGGTGTCTCTTCTTTTCTCTTTTGCTTCCTCTCCCATTTCGTTTACTGACCATTATCAAAATTTAAAATTAACTTTTAAACAACCATTTTGTGTAATTTTTAAAAAGTATGATGTTCATGCTGATCATGTCATTCCTGTGTTGAAAATCTTTCAATGACCCCCACTGTATATACCACAGGATTCAACCAGAAGAACAGAGGCTCAAGGCCTCTCATAGCCAGCTCCAATTTGTCCCTCAAACATCCTGCACTTCAATCAAACCAGACAGAGTGCAAGTTGTTCTCACTTGGGTTGTTCTTTAAACACTTCCCATCACCTACGAATAATGAAATTTTATCCTCTCTTCACAGCCTAAAATCAGCCACTACCTTTTCCATCATTACTACATTTGGGAATCAGAATTCAAATGTTTTTTGCATACACAGCGCTTCTGTATACAAACACATATATTCCTTTGAACATACATTTATTTACTTTATTATCCAGTAGGCAACTGTTAGACCCAGAGTATAAGACTTATTTCCTCTAACCACGCACACACACACACACACACACACAAACACACACACACAGAGAGAGAGAGAGAGAGAGGGAGAAAGAGAGAGAGAGGGAGAGAGAGACAAACACAGACAGTGCCTATTATCTTAAATATAATAGATGTATCTTTAGGAAGTAGAAGTTTTAAACTTAGTAGCCAAGTGTTTCGAGACTTTCAATTTTACGTTTTCTTCCCCCAAATCTTGTTTTTGAAAATTAATGTAATCTATGATTTTGTTTTCTATGAGCTGGTGATGCTGAACAAATGAAGATAATCAATCATTCTTGAAATTCATGTTTCATAATGTAACATCACCAGAGTTTCGTGAAACTCCCTTGACAGTTGCACTTTTAGCATGAATTTTTAGAAAAAGTATAGAATGACAAAAGGCTACTACACATTCAATAAGTCTTTAAAATATATCTGCATTTTGTTAACCATAGTAGGATCTGCATGCATTTGAAATTGGCTACGACTTATGTTTTGTTATATTGCGCCCCCTTTGATGCTTTTTAGAAAACAACATTTAAAACTACTTTTTGAAGAAACAGCAATTATGAAATTCTGATTATTTCATATACAACAAGGCTTGGACCATATAGTGTTAACCCAAAGATAATTCTTGCAAGAATTCTTCCCTATTCTCAACCCTCAGACTCTATTACCTACTGTTGTGAATGTCAATGAACTAATTATTCCTTGGCCTAACTTCTAGAATCCAACTTCATTCCAAACCTGCCCTTGAGTAAGGAAAGGAAGAAAGCGCTATCCAAGACCAGTGCAACAGGAGGATCTCATTTCCACTTAGATGTTACAGGATATTTTAAAAAATAAAATTGAAACTGGACTTAAGTTTCCCAGACCAAATGCCAGAGACAGTAGAGATGCTATAACCAAAATAGGGAAGACAGGAAGACATGTCAGTTTCAAAAGGAAGGGCATGAGGTCAGCTAGGGGGTCATGATATGTTAGAGTTGAGATGTTCAGAAAGCAATTGGAGAGACAGGTCTGGAGGTCAGCACTACTAGAGGCAGAGATTTGGAAAATATCTGCCAAAAGCCTAAGAGTCACAAGAGTGCATGAACTGTAGACTCAGAAAAAAGTTTAAGAAAGAACCTTGTAAATACTGTATGTCAGAGGTAATTGGAGAATACAGAATTTAAAAAAACAAAACAAACAAAAGCCAGGAGCAATGACTCACACCTGTAATCTCAGCATTTTGGGAGGCAGAGGCAGGCGGAGCACCTGGGATCAAGAGTTCGAGACCAGCCTGGCCAACATGGCAAAGCCCCGTCTCTACTAAAAATAGAAAAAACTTAGGTGGGCATGATGGCACACGCCTGTAGTCCCAGCTACTTGGGAGGCTGAGGCATGAGAATCGCTTGAACCCAGGTGGCAGAGGTTGCAGTGAGCCAAGATCGCACCACTGCATTCCAGCCTGGGCGACAGAGCAAGACTCCATCTCAATAAAAAAACAAAAACAAATAAACAAATGAAAAACCCAAAATAGACCAGAAATACAGAGTAAAAGGGAGCTAGCATTTATTGAGCACTGCCTGGGACTAGGCCAGGCACTTTAAATATGCATTCTTATTTAATTCTCACCATTTTCTCTTGATAAAGACATTGCCAGTTATGCCCATTGTACATGTGAGGCACCAGAGAAATCTGAGGCCCAATGTTACAGATAAAGTTACATTCATGTTGAAGAACGGGGAAGGTGCATGAAGAAACCCAAGAGAAAGCAGAATTTCCAACCATCAGGTAGGGTATCAAGGAAAATGAGGCTTGGATAAAGACTTTTGGATTGTCAATATCACACGTTTGAATTCTTTGAGAACTGCACAGGGAAGTGACAAAGATGGAAGTTAAGCTATAGGACTGGTCCAGTGCATAAAGGCACAATTAATCAAAAACTTAGCTAAAAACACCTGTTCAATGACCAAACTATAAATGATATACGGCAACAGATTCTTGACACAACACACTCATTATTACAGGGATTTGAACACTGGGTGAAATTGAGGTCTCTGAAACCGAACTGGCTTACCTAATAAATTCCCACTCTCACCCCAAAACGTGTTTCAAACAAGGTTTCCCACACTTCATTTACTTATGCTTCATTTTTATGAGTTTTACCTTCTGAGAGTTCAATTATGTTCTTGATACGTCAAAAGCAACTTGCCATAAATCAAAGGCAACAATAAAAATAAAATCCTATTATTAATTTTTTTTTTTTTTTTTTTTGAGATGGAGTCTCCCTCTGTTGCCCAGGCTGGAGTGCAGTGGTGCAATCTCAGCTCACTGCAACCCAACCTCTGCCTCCCAGGTTCAAGCGATTCTTTTGCCTCAGCCTCCTGAGTAGCTGGGATTACAGGTGCACGCCACCGTCCAGCTAATTTTTGTACTTTTAGTAGAGACAGGATTTCACCATGTTGGCCAGGCTGGTGTCGAATTCCTGACCTCAGGTGATCTGCCTGCATCAGCCTCCCACAGTGCTGGGATTACAGGTGTGAGTCACCACGTCCAGCCAAAAAAAATTTTTAAACTGTCTATCATCATGCAGGATTTGAAAACCCCAGTACTGCCAATATACCTTCCTCACTTACAGAAGAGAACAGTGGCAATAGGTTGAGTAATAAGAATAGCAAGTAGTTACTGGGGTTCTGTATGTGCACTTTCATTAATTCCTTTGATCCCCCCAACAACGCTAAGAAGTAGCGGCTATTGTTAGTTGGCTAATTAATATATTTAGTCAATGTTTTTTTTTTTTTTTTTGAGACGCAGTTTCCCTCTTGTTGCCCAGGCTGGAGTGCAATGGCACAATCTCGGCTCACCGCAACCTCCGCCTCCCAAGTTCAAGCAATTCCCCTGCCTCAGCCTCCCAAGTAACTGGGATTACCGGAATGTGCCACCAGGCCCAGCTAATTTTGTATTTTTAGTAGAGCTGGGGTTTCTCCATGTTGGTCAGGCTGGTCTCGAACTCCCAACCTCAGGTGATCTGTCCAGCTCGGCCTCCCAAAGTGTTGAGATTACAGGCGTGAGCCACCATGCCTGGCCAGAATATCTTTTATTAACTTTTTTTTAGACAGAGCCTCCCTCTGTCACCCAGGCTGGAGCGCGGCGGCGTGATCCCGGCTCACTGCAACCTCCAACTCTGAGGTTCTAGAAATTCTCCTGCTTCAGCCTCCCGGGTAGCTGAGATTACAGACTTGTGCCACCACGCCTGGCTAATATTTTTTGCATTTTTAAGAGAGACAAGGTTTCATCATGTTGGTCAGGCTGGTCTCAAACTCCTGAACTCAAATGACAGCCTCCCAAAGTGCTGGGATTACAGGCATGAGCCACCGTGCCCGGCCCTCAGTAGAATATTTTTTGAGCATCTGGTATGTCTTAGGTGCTGGGATAAATTCAAACCCCTTTTGTTAAATTGATGGAAGAAGAGGGGAGTGGAAAGAAACAAACAAAGCAAAACAAATATATATATAAAATGCCTTATGGTGAGAAACGTTCTGAAGGAGAGGAAGAAAATGACATATATTCCAATGGAGAAAACTGAGGCACCCAAATCATACTGGACTTGCAGAGGGCAATGCAAAGTTCATGAAGTGGTGGAGCAGAAGTCAGATGCCAAGAGAAAACTCCAGAGCAAAGATGTACAGCCACTTGTGTGTGCTGCCTCCTGTCCTGCCGGATGCTAACTCCACTTCTTAGCACCAGTATCAAACCCATCAGATACTGCCTGAGTACCCTTTAATGCTAGGCTTCAGGGTAAAAGAAAGAACAAGTGAAACTTGAGAAAGCACAGTCAAGAGGGAAAGTGGTAAATGACATGTCTCTATGGTTCCTCCAGTGTTTGCCTATCTTTTCAGGACTTTTTGCTGAAATGAGAATGAGAATGAGGATGTAGGCAGTGGTTGGTCCATGTTAAATCTTAGTAGAAGGCATTAGAACCCACCCAGTTAGACTTACAATCAGTGTTACATGGGGATGAATGTCACCTGGGAAGAGCGGCTGTAATTTCCTGACAAAGCCTATGTCAAATGAAAAGGCAAATTGGGAAAGATAAGGAAGTACATCGTACTTAGTGATCTTTCAGAACTTACCAAATGCTTAATCATCTATATAAGGTGCAAATATGCTTTAACGGCTTTACTTAACCTGGGAAGATACAACATATAAAAACATCTCACATGTCAATTCACATTACTAAACACCAGCTGGATTAGTTGCCACACAATTGATGCTTATTAGCACTCAAAACCTTGACGTGACGGCTACGGCATGGCTACTGCTCATGAATTAAAATGGACATCTCATACTTAAGGTATGTGTTTCCCAATTCAGAAATTTAAAGTGAAATTTTCCAAGTAACAATTATATTTTTATAACTCCTAAGTTCTCAAAAGTATCCTATTATCTTATTTACCTGGAATGAGTGCTGGAGAGAGAAAAAAGAGGCAATTTTTATAAATCTATAAATATGTAATTTTATAGCCTTTTGAAAGAGTTTACTATTTGCAATGCTCCCCAAATCACATGCGCATGATAGAAATTTCTATTTCTTAAAAGAATGTGATAAAAATTGACGATGTAAACTAGACCAATCTGTCAAGGAACACAGTGTTCACAATGGCCTCAGGGCAGAGCAGCTGCAAGTCATCTGTCCCCGGCAATGTGAGCACAGAGAGGACACCCATCATGCTGCGTGGAACTCCCCATTTAGGCAGATGAAAACGGGCATGAGACTCAATGCGCAACATATAGATTAAGTTAAAAGGTTAATTTTCTGACTCGTGGTCTGGATAGTAGAGCTGTGGAGGAGAACGAGTTATCATATGCTCCGTAAATTTCCTTTCAGTTAAAAAAGATAAGGGAGAGAAAGAGGGATATGTCCTTGATTCAGTGCCATTAGCTCTGGCAGTGAGGATGCTCACTTGTCACGCCTTTCCCAGGTTTGATCTGATGGAGGACAAACGACTCAGTGGTTAGACACGGGCTCGACAGTCAGACAAACACATTGAATGATGTTGCTGCCACTTGAGAGAGCAGCTGAGATGTGGCTCTTAACTCTCAGCTGTGGCTTCCTCAGCAAAATGGGGTTGATATTAAGTGAGGAATAATAATAAGAAACTGCCCACAAAGTACTTGGCACCAGCACTCAATACACCACTACCTGAGTCCTCTCCAGGAAACAGAAAGTTGGAGCCTATATCCCTTACAGGGAAGAATTGAGATTCTCTGAAAAAAATAAAACGTTGCCAAGAAAAGAAGCTGGGAGGAGAGGAAAGGGTCTACCGAGTACTTTTAGGGACCATGTCTCCAGAGTGATAGAGTGTATAATTCTTTTATAACTCTGTATTAGATACTGTGTTTCCTATTTTATTTTCCAGATAAAAAAAATTGAGGTTTAGCAAAGGTTCCAACTGGTTACATAGCCAAAGCAGGAGTCCAGTTGAGGTTTATCTCAATAAATATTAGTTAAAATATATTAATAAATATATTAATAAATATCTCAATAAATATTAGTTAAAAATAATTATGGCTCAGCACTTTATATATATAATCATACTAAATATATGACACTCTTATGAATAAGAAAACACATCCCCATTTTAAGCTAAGGAAACTGAGGCATATACAGTTAAGCAGTTGCTTGAGTAAATATGGCTAATAAGTGACAGTGTCAGGATTTGAAGCAAGGCGGTGTAATTCCAGGGTAACAGGCACGATACACGTGTGCCTCGAAGGTTGCAGGCAGGATACATGTGTCCCTCGAAGGTCATGAGCATGATACACACGTCTCAAAGGTCTCCACCTTTCTCCTGTGTGCTCAGGAAACAACACAATCTAGTGTAAAAAAAAAAAAAAAATTCATGGCTGGGTGCAGTGGTTCACACCTGTAATCCCAGCACTATGCGAGGCTGAGGTGGGCGGGTCTCTTGAGGTCAGGAGTTCGAGACCAGCCTAGCCAACTTGGTGAAACCCCCCCTCTCTACTAGAAATACAAAAATTAGCCAGGCGCAGTGGCAAGCGCCTATAATCCCAGCCACTTGGGAGGCTGAGGCAGGAGAATTGCTTGAACCCAGGAGGCAGAGGTTGCAGTGAGCTGAGATCGAGATCGTGCCATTGCACTCCAGCCTGAGCGATATAGCGAGACTCAGCCTCAAAAAAAAAAAAAAAAAAAAGACAGACAAACACATGTTTAAAATGAGCAGTATTAAAATCTGAATCTACCCCTGTCTCTACTAAAAATACAAAAAAAATAAGCCGGGCGTGGTGGCGGGTGCCTGTAGTCCCAGCAGTCTCAGGAGGCTGAGGCAGGAGAATGGCATGAACTCAGGAGGCGGAACTTGCAGTGAGCCGAGATCGTGCCACTGCACTCCAGCCTGGGCAACAGAGTGAGACTCTGTCTCAAGAAAAAAAAAAAAATCTGAATCTACTATTTTGTCCTTGCAACAACATAGGAATAAACTAGAACGTTGTGGAAATTGGAAAAATTCAACATGCTCCATGTTCCCTTGGTTTAGAGGATTCTTATTAATAACCCTGTTTGACTCTTGAGGCCTCTTCACAATGACAAGTGCCTCTGATTAATGTCCACGTGCACATATTCACCTGCCGAGTCTCTCATCAGAAAATATTAAGAGGAAGGGAAGAGAAAAGGAGAAATAGAAAACTAAAGAATAGATACACACAGTTCCTCAAAAGATGCCCGGGACAGACCTTCACGATCTCCAGATACAGGACAATGATTCAGCCCCATATGACAGAGGCTCCTGTGGTGAGGCCCACTGAAAGTCCACTCTCATTGTCACCTGGTCATTTACAGCTGAGTATGGAGGCCCCAGCCCCAGCAACTGGGGAGGTCCACTGGGGGTCTGCCCGACACTGGGCAGTTACAGACAACGGGGCAAGAGGGGATGTCTGTGCTTCCTCAGGGCCACCTTCTCAAATCCTTCATAAGGATTCAACATAACGTTGGCCTGGATCAGTTCTGAAGATATCAGCCGTTTATATTTATCTCACAATAGCCCGATGAGGTGCGCTGTATTATTATTACCATTTTACAGAAGAGGAAATTGAAGAACAAAGAGATGAGGGAACTTATCTGTCACATGGCTAAGGAACTTGTGGAGCAGGGTGGAGTCCAAGGCAATCTGACTCCAGAGCTCAGGAGCTGCCCTGCAAACCCCTCCTTTTAATATTTCCCCAATTTCTGAGGCTCATGAGCAGAGACAAAGACATTCTTTCACAAGTTAAAAGTGTTTATACATCTTTCCCAGGCCCCACCCCTACCTAACCACCCCCGACCCTGCCGTTTCCCCTCCCCTTCCTTCTCTGTGCACACAGCAGACAAATCTTATCTGTTGCTTAAAACACAGAGTTATGCCTGTCTCATTCTCTCTTGTGTAAATGCAGCAAGATTTCTGATACAAAGGCCTGTAATCCATAGTAAAAGTCTGATAAGCGTCTCTTAGGTGAAAGAGCAAACATATTAGCATCACAGGAGAATATACTCATTGAGTAAAAAATACACAGACTCAAGAAGACAGGGTGACCAGCATAAAAGAGCAAATACTAGCCTTGCTATGCTGCCTCCGGAGTAATAATCCAGGCTTGGTAACCATTTAAACAGGAAGTGTATATTAACCATTAGATGCATCAGCAACAACAATAACAACAAAATTCGAGCAGCCAATTCAACGTTTTCTCTGCTCATGGACACAAGGCTATAAATCCCAGCCACCCACTGCTCACCTTAATCTTATTCCCTTTGAATCACCACAGCCAAGTCTGAACAACTTTTTCATTATAATATTATTATCTGAGTCTTGCAGTGCTTGTTTATAAAGCATTTTCCTAAACAGTACCTCATTTAATTAACTGAATCATCAATACATCCCGGTAAGGTAGGAGTTCTCCTTTTTCCCAGATTAGGAAACTGAATTTCAGGGAGATTACCCAGCCAGCAGGAGCAGAAACTGGCTTTTCTGATTCTAGATCCTGTGCTGCTTCCATGACACCATTTCCCCATCCTCTGATGCCACTTCTATACATTTTTTAGCCTTGGCTTCTGGGTTCCATGCTCTCCTTGCCATCACCAAATAGGCTACATTCCAGATTTCAAATAGCTAAATGGTCCACACAACTAAAGGCATGCTCTTATCCTCTGTCCGACATACTCTCTAACACAACCAGATAAAGATCAAAGTGGCATTTACAGGTCAAATACATCAAATGCATGGATCATTAAAAAAAAAAAAAAAAAAACTATGTACATGCCAAAAAAATTTTAAAGAAAAATTTTAAAAAACACTCCAAGAGTACATACAATATAGTAATAGATGTTTTCCATGAGTAAGAGGAATGTGCATGGTTTCCTTCACTGCAATAGTCTATTCTTTCTAAATTTTCTATAATTTACATACATGACACTGTTGCTTGACATCGGAAAAAAAAAAATTTTCAGAAATGTTCAGTAGTGAAAGCACTGAAAAATTCCAGGTCTCCAGAGGAAGGAAGGAAAGGGACTTTGCTGCAGGGGGCTGATTTTGCCCCACCTTAAGGAAGGCTGGAGAGGCTGGGAGAAGGGGCGGTCACCATTCACAAAGCACAGGAGGGAAACTGAGTAGACAGTTTCCTCTCTCCACCAGGAATTGTGACTTCTGGGAAACAGCCACCCCTCCCTGCAGGCTGCCAACTCTCTCCACACCTAAACACGCTGACTTGTACCAATGGAAACGCCTAGCTTTTAAAACAAGTTTACAAATCTGTTGCATCCAGGCAGAGAAGGAGTTGATTATTCTACAGACAGAGCTAATTATTTTGACCTAATGCTTTGAGATCCTCCGGTATCAAATCTGTCACTCCAAATAAATGGAGAGGTCATCATCACATGTTATCTTTACGCCTGGACTTAAAAACAAAATTTGAGACAACGCTGAAGGGCATAAGCTCGCTCACTGTAGTAGCTTTAGTACAACACTTTCTGCAATGTTGCTGACAATGGAGTATGAAGCACCAGTCTGCAACACTGAGGGTTTCTAGGTGTGACACCATGGAGCTTTTAGACACAAAGCAAACAACTTTTTTTTTCCCCTACATTTGAGGAAACCCATGAGTATATTGTCCTGGACGTGAAGACAGAACACTGATAACAGAAAAAGGGCTCTCTTGTGAGTATTTTCATCTGAAGATGTCCGACCTACCACAAAACCACCCAAGAAAAAGAGAGAAAAGCAGATTCAGAAAGCGAAATTATTTCAAGTGTTACGTTAACCGAATATCCAAATAATAAACACCCAACGCAAACAGTCCAGTAGGGGCAGGTAATAAATCATAATACTTGTGGGGATCAGACCTCATTAGATTTGAAAAAAGGGAACATTGTTGCACAAACTGGCTATTAGAACAAGGTTCTGTCACCCTGCTTTTTTTTTTTCTCTTAAAAAAAAATTGGGACAAAGCCCAAATCTTTTACGATGTAATTTCTTTCCTTATTGTACATGTCTCAGCAAGTCGCCATCAGCTGTTATTTGTTATTAAGGATCTGTATAAACATTAAGGCAAGGAGACTGACTCATGCCTCAGAACAGGAAGAGAAAGGATGTGATCACACTGTTACTTTCATCTGCAGTCATGTTCGGCATTAACCATTATAGAGATGGCAGTTACCATTCTCTAAGGTGAAACATTTGCGCACAGTAGGAAGCAAATTCTAGAATGGAGCAAACCAGCAACGGGCTGGAGGACTTAGGGATGGGTGAATCCCTGCAGCAGGCATGAAGCTAGAGGTGGCTCTGCCACAGGGCAGCACCCTGCAAGAAGTGGGGGGACTGGGGGCCCATGGACCTCCTGGACATCCTTCTTGGGAGCTGAGAAACCACCTGAAAAAGCTACTAGGCTAGGATTCTTAAATCTGAGGGCTGAGGGCTTTGGGTATATGATTTGGGTTTGGGGGACACAGGGAATTCGGTTCTCTGGCTCCATGGGGTATATCTGTAGCCCTGCCTCAAACAAGGGAAGAATCACAGCAGGACATTGTGGTCTGCAGGAGGTCAGTGCTTTTTTAGTCCAAAAATCAGCACATCCTACACTCAGCCCAGATCGCACTACTCCATTGTGCTGTGGGCAAATGGGATTCTTTAAGCACCACCACCTCCCCCTCCAAGTACCCTGGAGGTCCTTCAAATATTAGCTCTAAGTGGCTGAGGACAGAGTTGACACCTCAAAGGCCTGGGAATTAACTTATAACAGCTAATTTAGAGAGTCACATGATCAGCCAAGTGTACCCAGTTACAATCAAGTTAAGAAAATAATCAGACTACGGCTGCTTTAATTGCAGCAAATAAATACGCGCTAAGACTACTCAAGAAAGCAAGGACAAGTGAGATCTACAACGAAAAAAATCTAACACATGATTAGTATTGAAACTGCAGAATTAGGTTAAACTTTCTCTCTAAGGTAAGGTGAGAACTCCAAATTCTAGTTAGCAGATGTTTATACTGGTAGGTTTATTACCCTAGTATAGATTAATAAATTAACCACCTCAATGCCTCCGAAATACTGATTATATTTTACATTCTTCAAAGCATTAGGACCTGCTTCTGCTTGCAAAAGCCATGCGTACTTTTTGAGCTTAAAAAGTCAGCATGCCTGGGACTCAAAATCCTCTTTCAAAGAATTTTGCATTGTTTAATTTTTACAAAATTCCTGGCAGCCCTTAGGCAGGAATTTCATAGTAATCACAAATGGAAGTAGAAAAATAAAAGACAGTTTAATTCAAGATTGAACCATAACAGAAAGGAAAAGTATGCAAAGCTACTTCCTATATAAATAAGCACACTTGTTTTTCATCTCAGGGCTGATTCTAGATGATACCTTTTTCTTCATTGGTGTAGTATCTAAAAAGCTTTTTTTTTTTCTTTGAAGAACAAAGCCAATATAAATAGGATAAAAACAGTTAGACTCATCTATCTGTCTCATATGTATATTCAGCCTAAATAATTTCTATGTATCTAGATATAGACAAAATACTTTATCTAAATGTCTATTTTTATTGTTTACATTAGTTATTCAAATCTAAATAGAATCTTCTTGTTTTTGTGCAAAGGCCATGATTTTCTTCTCAGAGAAGGTGAGAGTCTTTAAAGACAAATGTTTGCTGAGCAAAGGAATGATTGAATGAGAGAGGAAATACCTTGTACTGAATTTCCCAAGGAAAACATGTCAGGAACAAGGACCTACAGCCCCATCACTGACCCCTTTCTTTTACCAAGGGAGTAGCCAGTGCTCTTTCAAAGGAGAACTCACTGAGACAAACCAAATATGGTGGGATGTTTGAATAGGGGAATTTCAAACACCAGGCAATTGTCACACAGATATTTCAATTTATTCTTTTTTTTTTGAGACAGGGTCTCACTCTGTCGCCCAGGCTGGAGTGCAGTGGCGTGATCCTGGCTCACTGCAAGCTCTGCCTCCAGGGTTCAAGCAATTCTCCTGCCTCAGCCTCCAGAGTAGCTAGGATTATAGGCACGTGCTGCCATGTGTGGCTAATTTTTGTATTTTTAGTAGAGACGGGGTTTCACCATAATGGCCAGACTGGTCTCAAACTCCTGAACTCCGGTAATCTGACCACCTTGGCCTCCCAAACTGCTGGGATGACAGGTGTGAGCCACTGTGCCCGGCCAGATAGTTCAATTTATTCTATCGAAAGATGAGAAAAACTCAGATCAGTTGAGATTTAACATTTTAGTTCTGATTACTGGCCATTTTAATTTGCTAAGCAGGCACATGAATTAACCAAATTCCTAGTCATCACAAGGGCAGATATTAACTTTTAGTTCCTGCTTAAGGAACCAACATTTTAGAACCCAGAAGACCAGAGTGAAAGTCAACGCAGTCATGTCAAAATTGTCTGTTATAGATCCACACAGCCTTGGCCGGGCCAGGGGCTGCATTCTGCCATCTGGGCACCTTATCTGTAGCTGGTGCCTTAGGCTTGGCCTCCTAAGGGGTGCACACCACTCAGTTCCTGGATGCCTACTGGAAGGAGCTGTTTGACACTGCCAATGCCCACCACTTCTCACATAGCCTAGCCCTTTTGAGGGGGCTCCATTACAGAAGCCCTCTGGGCCAGGTGACTGTTTGCCTCTGAAACCACCTTATTCTCAGCAGTTTTACTACCAGGCTCTGAGTGAAGACCGCAATTGGCAGACTTGGCCTTCTGTAGGGGGAGTCAGCTACTCTTGGGCAGACTTGCCTTGGCTCTTTGAACTCACTTGTGTTTAATGACTGGCTTTTGGGGGTGATTTGTTGAGAGTTGGAACAGGGAGATGATTAAAAGAGAAATGTAAATAAAGAACAACAATGAAAAATTGCCAGTTACATTTCACCTGAGCCATACATGTGGCCTTGGCATAAAAATGATGGGAAAGTTACTTTGAACAATGTACATGCATTATAATAAACCCAGTATTTATCCTACCATCAGGCAGCTCCATAGCTCCAAAAACTTTTTTGTTGTTGTTGATCAAAATGTGTTACAGCCCACCTTAAATACAATCTGTCCTCTTTAATCTGGTTTCTCTATTTCTGTTTGTAGACCTTTGCTAATATTTGAATGAGAAAACAGAGGCAGTGGCAGTAACCGCCCTCACCCCTGCCCCCGTATGTATCAATAAAGGATGCAGATGTGTAATTCACTGAGGTGGCTGATGACTCGGAGGGAGGAGGAAGCTGATATGTTCCAAGCAGAATTTCAAAGGTGTGTCCCTGAAAGAAAAATGTTGAAACACGGGTCTACACCCACCTGTGTGACTCCTAAAGTCAATACAGCTTCTAAACACACAGATTACAGCACGCTGAATGAGTTCCAGTCTATGGAGTTTCAAAACATATATAATAATGATAGTACTGGGGGCTGTGCCTCCTCCAGGGAAATTGTTCTGATTTCAAAAGCATCCTGACTGTTAATTTTGTGACTAGTGTCAAAAACAAACAAACAAAAAAGCCTGTGAGGGTAGGATTCAGATTATAAAGATCAGAGAGAGAATCTCTCCCTTATGAAAATCCAAACAACCTTCTCCAGGGCTATCCCACTGTCACTTCTGGATACCATTGACAGGCAGACTTTTTGCCACCTTGGGTGTGTACTGGAAGAGCCAGCAGCACCCTACCAGAAGAGTTCTGGGCAAAAGATCCTTGCGAGTTACCTTTTCCCACATCTGCATGACACTCCATGTGCTTCACACTTAAGGAAATAAAATATACATATAAGAACAGCCCTAGGTAATTATCCACTGATAATTCATATTTAATCTGTTGAATATAGGTAGGCAGGGACTCAATTTCAAAAATCATGCCAACTACTTCTCTTGAAGGGTAACAGATGGGATTTTTAACTGATGTCTTTATAAGGATTCCCAAAAGAATGATTTAAGAATGGCCTGCAAGTAGCATAAAGCATATCTTGTTTACTAAAAAATGAATTTGTGCAAAAACATTCCTGTAATTAGTAAATCATTGGCGTTCCAGTTACCCATAAGTGGCTCTGGAAAATTTGTTTGCTCTGTTTCTGCCCTGGATTCTATTTTGATCTGGGATCTTCTTGGCTAATCCATATCCAGTACTGCCCTAAATAGGTTTTTCTTGTATTAGAATGCATTCTCATTACCTGCAAGTACTCCAAGTTCTAACACAGGCACCTAGAAAGGCTCTCACCCCTCAGAGGAAAGACTGCATCTTGCACATGCTGGTAAATGCCTAAATTGGCCTTCTTCCCTGGCCTGGCTACAGTGGCTGCGGTTGTGTGAATTTCCCTACCTTTCAGAAGAAAGAGAATAAGCAACTTCCAGGCTGTGATTATCCCTGGAACTCATGGTCAATTTGTTAGCTCTGCCTGAAAGTCTCAATAGTCAATAACTTTTTGATTGGTTCTTCTTTATTCCACTAGGGTGTCACGTTTAGCTGAAAATTTAATTTTATGCCCATAATCAAGCTGAATAGCCTTTCAGTTCTGTGTAGTTGTACTTCCAGTTGCTTTTCCACCTCAAGAAACAGTTTCTAGGGGAAAAAAGGTAAATAACTCACCTCTTTCCAGTAGACAGAGGTGCTCTTCACTTGAGCATCTACATGATTTAACCTTTTTGTTGACCAGAAAGCATATATTCGCAGCATCCAATCTAAGCATATGCGCTACTGGCTAATTTCTAGCTGTCTGGGACTAACTTCATTGGCAATTCGGGGTGCAGGTTCTGTACTTTTTCCATCGCTATTGGATCCACAGACCTTTTCAATCTTATCAAGTTAAAAAGAAATAAGCAGCACTATTATCTCTCTTGGATCTTTTACTTAGCAAGGGGACCTGGAAATCACTTTCAACTCGGTATCATCCAGAGTCAGCCTGAGTGGTGTGGGCAATACACAAGTTTACCCGTGGCTTCCAAAATGCTATTCCTCAACCTAAATTCATCAGAACCACCTAGGAGCTTGTGAAAAATTCAGATCACAGACTCCAAACTCCAAAGTCTCGGGGCTTGATGTTAAAAGTGTACATTTGTAATCAGTACCTCAAATGATTCTAATGTATAAACTCATTTTTGCAACCACTAGGGTTCATCATCAGACAGAAAAGCTCAGAAAGCACTCACCTTCCACTAAGTTATCTTATGCCATTCTTACAGCTACTAAAAGTAACAACCATATATTGACTTTCGAGAACAGTCCCAAATCCCAAATCTAAATAAACATTATCATCTCTTGTCCAATGCCCTAAACCACCTATCTACAAAGCAATAAAGCATCAATCATGCCAAATCAAAGGCACTTCTTTTTTTCTTTTTTTTCCTCTTCAAATAACTGATTTGTTATTTTCTCCTTTTGTTCAAATAAAGCCAATCGTCCTTCAAATATAACCTGCAAGTCAACTTTACTGTGAGGGTTTTCTTATCTTCTTCTTCTATGCCTAAAGTGGTAGAACAAAGATTTTTTGGCAAACATTACAAATCTTCATATCAAGGGCACATTCCCTTTGGTTGGATGAAATATCTTTCCCAACTCCAGTAGGGAAGGAATCTTACATGATCAGTGGCTCTCAATGGCAGGAAGATAGCTGGCAATCAAGAAATATCTGATGAAGGAGCCAGGGGTAGAACCAAACTCTTCCCCTGCTCTTCAAAAATCTTTCAAAACTCAGCTCCACCTACCTACCCAGTCTCTTCAGCCCCAGGGTGTGGCAGCTAACTCCCGTTCTTGGCTCAAGGGATATTCATTCCTCTTTTACCAGCTTTATTTAACTACAGTTTACCAAGTTCCTCTTCTTGGAAGCCTTTCCAGACAACTGTCAACAAAGATAGTCCTTCTTATCTTTGGCAAAAGAGCACTTTATCATATCACTCATTTTACACTTAAGAGTTACCAGGCACCCTGTGGATGACCTTGTCCAGTTAGCTATTTTCTAGATGAGGAAACTAATGTGGCAGCCTAAGGAACTTGTCCATGATCAGATCAGATAATTATTCAGAATAAAAATTAGAAACAGTCTCCCACCCTCTTGTATTGTATTCTTCTAAAGATTATAGGCCTTTTGGAAACGTGGGCTTTAAATGAGAAATGGTTTTTAATCCCCGTACTAGAGTGCGTACCCGCTCACTGAAGGCTGCTCTCCAGATTACGGGCCTTACAATGCTCTGCACTAGACCCTGACATTCTTGAAAGACGTTTCCCCAAATCCTCATTAATTCCCAATAATTAAGACCTAACCCCCAATGTGATTACATTTGGAGACAGAGGCTATAAGGAGGTAATAATAAGTCCATGCTTCATCCATGAAGTCATTCTTCAGAAAATCCCTCTAAACAATGTACTTTGGTCAATTCCCTTGTCTCTCAAAGGGGGTTATTATATCCCCAGTTTAGAATGATTGAAACATAATATGACAATATGACCAAATCAGGACAACAAAGATGTGCTGAAAAGCAGCCCAGATTTGTAGTTAAGGGTGAAGGCTTGGTCAGTGGCCAGACTTTGCAGGTTGAATCCAGACTCCTCACCTATTAGCTGAGTGACTTTGGGCAAGCTGCTTAGCTTCTCTGGGCTTTAGTTTCCTTATCTATGAAAAGAGGATAATGATAGTCACTATTTCACCAAGTTGTAGTGACACAATGAAATACTGAAAATAAAGTGCTTAGCACAAAGACAAGTTCTCATCAGGTAAATACATAGCAACCTTGACATAAATTATTTTAAATTAATGCCATAAAGGCTAAAAAAGAGAGAGAGAGAGAAATCTCTATGCCATGGGACTTCGAATGCATTTGTGAACTGTTGCATTTAATCCATTCATTCATTCCTTTCAATAACAACTATGTGTCAGGCTCAGTTTTAGGCTCTGAGACTCCTGCAAAAAACAAGCAAGGCTCAACAAACAAAGCCTTCTCTCATGGAAGTAGCATTGTGATTGACAGCTAAATCCAAGTATGCTGGAGATCTTCCACATTCTTCTTCCACTGATGTTCTCAGTGCTTCAAATACTTCTCTCGAAGGTACACTCAAAGCAAGTTAAAAGTCACTCCTAAAAATAGTCTGTTACTTTGCAATCACTCATTGTTCTTGAGTAAAGCCCAATATTACCGAGTATGGCTGATCTCATTTATCAATAGCCTGATCTGTGAATTATTTGACTTCCAAAAATTAAATTCAGCTTCAGGGACAAAATTGTTCAGAACTAAGCACATTTAAAAAGAAGGCCCTAGGCCTGGCACAGTGGCTCACACCTGTAATGCAAGCACTTTGGGAGGCCAAGAGGGGAAGAGTGCTTGAAGCCAGGAGTTCAGGACTAGCCAGGAACACAAAGTTAGACCACCCATCGCTACAAAAAATTAAAAATTTAGCAAGGTGCAGTGGTGCACACCTTTAGTCCTAGCTACTCAGGAGGCTGAGGCAGGAGGATCATTTGAACCTAAGAGTTCGAGGCTGCAATGAGCTATGATGGTGCCATTGCACTCTAGCCTAGGCAACAGTGAGACTCCATCGAAAAGAAGAAGAAAGAAGGAAGAAGAAAGACAAAGATGACAACAACGAAGAAGGAGGAGGAGATCATCAATAAAAAGAAGGTCCCGGACATTTTAAAGAAGACAGTTCCAAAACATTTCCACAAAAGTTGTGGCAGCCTTACAGTTATCCAGACTGTCCTTTTCAAGGATTCATTTGCATGAAAGTCTCTGTATTTGTTTGCTAAAAAAAGGGGGGTCATACTTTAGAATTATACAGACTCTTTTGTGTAAGTATACTGCCCAGCAAATCTGACACAGTGCTGAGTGTGTAGCAAAATTAGTAATTTATTGAATTGAACGAAGAGCCTAAAACATACTGGGATGAAACAGATGTATGAGTAGGGTTATAAGTCTTCTGTTATAGGACACAAATGAAAATCTCCTTAGGGATACTGTTCTACCTGTAATTTATTTCTACATTATTCTTGTGTGTAATATTATTTTTGGCATGTTAATGTATTGTCAACGAATTCCAATCTGGTGACATGACAAAAGTTGTATTTCATTTTGGAATGTAAAAAATGTGAAAATCAATTGAATTATATATCAATGACATGCAATAAGAGTAACTAGTATATTCTGGGTAATGTCACTTTTCTGGAATGATTAGCAGCCTAGAGCTATTAGATTAATTGCTAGAGTTTTATTCTTACTATTATAGTCAGTTGCATTTGCTGAAGTGAGATAAAAACTCAAAGCTCTCTCTTTTTTTCTCCCCCAAAAGAAAGAGAATTTGCCAGAATCTGCCTAATTTAGATTATTAACTTATTTTCCTGGCATTTGACTGAACCTGTAAGTTTATGCTGGCAAATAAAATAAGCACTGAAAGTTGAAGTCACTCTTTGATCTAGTAAATAAACCTGCAGAAAATTCAGACTCAATTACTCTTTAAATTTATGACATTTCTAGTATTGTAACAAGATGGTGACAAATACTGCTTTCTCACTGAAAATACATGATATATTCGGTCTGTATGCTTCAAAAATCAATGGGCTGCTTACAAATAAAACCATATTGACATTTTTACATTTTCCTTTTTACATTTGTTTCTTCGTTCATTTCAATGATCACATGTGGCGTGCAAGGACTGAATAGGACTCTATGTACTGTATTGTTTTAGGTGCTATAGTGCATGCAAAGATAAATACAGACTTAGCCTGGGAAGTGCACAGATTCTGGTACAGAACTGCCATATATAGTTGTACAGGTTGTTCACTGAACAAGAGTATCCAACTGGAGGGGAAAGTGGGGTCTAGAGCCCAGCCTGCACTCCTTTTACCAAGTTCAAGGCCCTGACACAGGGCCACGACAATCCAGGAGTAGTAGCAGCAGTAGCAACAGTAGGAGTAAACGCTAATATTTATTGCATGATTCCTGCGTCCCAGCCATCGTTCATGTGTGTTTCACGTATTTACTCATGACGACAAGCTGATGTTGTAGGTACTATTACTACTTGCATTTTATATATGAGAAAACCAATTACAGAGAAAAATAATTAATTTGCCTGAAGTCAAACAGCTAATAAGTGGCAGAACATTTACTCACTGAGTAATACTGTACTCTATGCCCTAAAAAGTCCGATAAGATGGCATTACGCAGTATAAGCAACATGAAGGAATGCAATCAAAATGCTGGTGGGAGTTAGAAGAGAGAAGAAAAAAATGATGCTTCTGCAGAACCTTGTGGAATGTGCAAAATTGTGACCAGAAGGAGGGCCTTTGGGGCAGGGTAAATTGTGTAGAAAAAGGCACAGCAGCTAGATTCTTAGAGCAGTGAAGGAGCTTTGAAGAAAGAGCTTGGAGACCTATCCTAAAATACAGCATAAACTCCTCTTACCGACGTTAGAGCTTTGATACAGGGCCCCAATAACTCGGAGTAGTCACAGGAGTAGTAGTGGTAGAAGAGCTAATATTTAAAAGCCAATGGTGGTTTCAGAGTAGGAGTGATCACAGGATCAACACTCAGATTTAGGAAGACTTGTAATCCCCCAATACAATGAAGGCTGGAAGGGTGTGGAGGAGGGGAGCAGATAGAAGAAGGGAGATGTGTTGGTACACTCATTTATTGGCACTTGGCACTTATGCATCTTTACAAGCCAGTTTTCTTTTTTCTTTTTGGTTTTTTTGAGATGGAGCCTCACTCTGTTGCCTAGGCTGGAGTGCAATATACGACGATCTCCACTCACTGCAACCTTTGCCTCCCGGGTTCAAGCAATCCTCTCACCACAGACTCCCAAGTAGCTGGAATTACAGGTGTGTGCCACCATGCCCAGCTATTTTTTGTATTTTTAGTAGAGATGGAGTTTCACCATGTTGGCCAGGCTGGTCTCGAAATCCTGACCTCAAGTGATCTGCCCGTCTCGTCCTCCTAAAACACTGGGATTACAGGCAGGAGCCACCATGCCCAGCCCGGTTTTCTTATTTAATTCAATGAATTCTCTCTATTCAAAGCAAAATATCCAGTTGCTGCTGTTGTGGTTACTTAAATTTCCACGTGCAAAACAAAACAAATGAACACCCAACTAGTCTGCACTGCAGCCAGTGAATCAAAGCATGCCCTCAGTTGTCATATCATCTCACAGAAGGAAACAGGATTACTATGTAACTTAAATAATTTGGCCAATACAACTTAAATGATCAAATATGCCAGTTTCGATCAACTCATTTTTTCCCCTCTTTTTGTACTGATACAACCTTTTTCAAGAGATGAATACACCACAAAACCTGTCCCAAGTCATGCCCTGCACGGGACTGGGAACATAGTGAGAAACTTTTCATTGCCTGTGAAGTAGGAAGGGCAATCACTGTTGAATTGTAATAACCTCAGAATTATGAGGCACCAGGAGTTATTCCAGTCCCTGCAACTGGATAACCAGCCAGGGGTAACAGCTGAAGCTTCTTTTATTAAGGACTCCCTCTACTAAGGACTCCCTTTTATTAAGGACTCATCTTTCCATGACATAGACCTTACTGCTTATCTTTGACGGGATAGCTGTACAGGCATGTCGAAACTTCACTGACATAGGCAACAGAGGGAGATGGGAAGAAGCTGGAATTCGGGGGATTACATTAAAAGAAACTGATATAGGGCCAAGGCAGTGTCCCAGAATGTTGTGGAAAACTGTCTTTTTTTTTTTTTTTTTTTTTTTTTTTTGAGGATATGGCAGGGAGAGAGTCTTACTCTGTCTTCCAGGCTGGAGTGCAGTGACACAATCATAGCTCACTGCAACTTGAAACTCCTGGGTTCAGGTTAGCCTCCCGCCTCAGCCTCCTGAGTAGCTGGGACCACAGGTATGCACTACCAGGCATCACTAATTACTTTTTTATTTGCAGTGGAGACAAAGTCTTGCTATGTTGCTTAGGGTGGCCTTGAACTCCTGGATTTAAGCAATCATCACATCTCAGCCTCTCAACGTGCTGGGTTACAGGCATAAGCCACCTTGCCTGGAGTGAGAACTAAGTCTTGATATGAGACAACATCAAACTCTCAGGACATCTAGGCAGAGGGCAGAGAACAGAAGCAGCTAGGGGATCCCTAAGAAGGTACCATATTAGAGTCAGATCAATAAGCCGAATTCAAGCTCCTGGTGATTCAGAACAAGATTCTGTGGGATTGAGAAACAGGGTGCAGCACCCTAAGGGAAGGGAATGGCTAGAGCTCATTCATAGAGGATTTCAGAGTTACAGCCGAAGGTGCCAGCCCTAATGGGGAACTGGAATGTTGAGCCGGGGAGGCAGACAGAAGTAGCTGCAGTTTGTGGGCCAATAAAGTGTGTGGGAAGCTGTAACTGCACAGGCATATAGATGACAGTACTCATCCCAAGCAAAACAGAAATGCAATCTAAAACAGCAAATGAATGCTTTACCCAGTGAGGTAGGTGATTCTGACGTTACCAACAAACCACTTTCCTTGGTTGGACCAGCAGTAGAGAGGAAAAGGGGAGCACCACCACCCAAACAGAGTAATACTCTTTATACTTTGTACATTGTATTTATACTTTGTACATTGCATGTACAGCAATGAGACAGGGAATAGGCACCCAGATGTTACCAAACGTGATTTCAGGTTTACTTTGTGTGCGGCAGCATTTCTTTCTCTGCATTTTCCAAACATTCTACAATAAACAGCATTTGTTTCATAAATAAAATATATAGAAAAGAATTCAAAAAATAATATGATTTTATACTCTTATTGCTGAAGAGAAGAGTTACAGAAAGCAGAATGAATGCTTTGGTTTCAAGAAAATACATCCCTGGTTTCACTGACCTTGGAAAGTCTACTCTTTCTAAATGACAATGTCCTCTAGAACAGAGCCAGGGTAGGTAGGAGAGAAGGGAGAAGCAAAAGGACTAGGAAAAGGTGAGAAAGAAAGAGTGAAGCATTTTTCAACAATCTGTGCAAACAATTGGAAAAATAACTTGCCAAAAATATTTTTTAAGAAGGTGCAAAACTTAACTGGATAATTATTAATAATAGTCCATGGTGTATAAATTACAGCTGGGAAACAAGTTTATGGACTGGTAGTACAGGCATTTAGATGACCCACTTTCAAGGTGATAGAGCTCAGGAGTCTAACAGGATGAATTTCAAGGTCACAGAAACAATTGATTACACAGCAATCAATGCACTGAACTCATAAAGAAAGGGAATTAGGCAACTCTACAGGGATTTGAACTCCTGGTTCTGTATGGGGAAACATTTTAAAGTCCATACTTCATCCATGAAGTCATTTTCCTTTCCAGTTGGTGAAACCCTAAAGGCATTCTGTAAAATTGTAAGACAACCGTGTCCAAGCCATTATATAAAAACAATCAGCCTCATCAAGCTCACTTTTAACAATGCCTTTTTGAAAGGGAGTTTTGCTTTGGGTTTCAAAAGCAATGATGTTCCTGAAATAGTGGGAAGGAAAACTTGCAGTAGAGTTAGAGGCGATAATTTGCATCAGGAGACTAAAATACATAACCCTTTATGTTAAAGGGTAGCTGCCAACAGATGTAGCCAAAGAATCCTACATTTGTTTAAAACAAGTGTTAAAATTAATTGATTTTTTAGAATGAAAAGAAAGGCTTTGATGGCAAAAAACCTTGAGAAAGTAAATCTTTAAAAGAAGTTTTCTCACATGCAAGTGCTAATGAGTAAAACTACCTCCACTTTGGAGTTCATTTCATTAATGAGTATTGCATGGAAATTAACATATAATGATCCTATATGTATGCTCTTTCTCGTTATGTTTGTTTCAAGCTCAGGAAGTATGTGTCTCAAAACTGAGCCTTTTTCAGTATGTACTGAAGCTTTTTTAAAAAATGCATATTTTTCAACTTGGCAATTATTTGAAAATAATTAAGGCTACGTTTTAAAACTTAGGCCGAGGATATTAAGGGCAACATTATTGAAAGCATCAAACTGAAAGCATCTTAAATGTCCAAAAATAGAGGATAGTTGAAGAAATTGTGGTACATTCAAGTAACAGAAAACTCTGTAGCCATTAAAAATAATGTTATGAAGTTATATTTATTGATCTGAAAAGATTTTATGATCATGCTCCATGATTATTAACTCATTTGTGGTGTGTGTATACGTGTACATCAAAGAAAGTCTGGAAGCACAAAAAGCAAAATAAGTGTGGCTCTCGTTCTGTGGTCAGCTTATAGATGATTTTGCCTATCTTTATATTTGCCTGTATTCCACATTTTTGTACATACAAAATTAACTTGCGATTTTTTACTAAACCTGATAACCTTATGATTAATAAGTTCCCTTCAACATGGCTCTAAGCCATATTTAGATACCTTAATAAGAAAGGCTTTCTATGCTATACTTAGCAGCTATGCACACAATAAAACCACAGTACAATTAATAATAAATCTGATTATGTTAAAGTCTAGTGAAATATTAATCAGCTAAAACACACAGATGATTGATAGATATAATATGATCTCCATTTCACAAACAAGGAATACAAGGGCTTAGAAGGATAAAGTGGCTTCTACAAGATTCACACATCCAGAAAAGTCCTGGTCACGGGGGTGGAAGGTTTAGGATGCCACGTGTCTTCAAATGTTCGGGCTGCTATAATAAAATATCATAAACTGGGTAACTTATAAATAACAGAAATTTATTTTTCACGGTTCTGGAGACTGGAAAGTGCGAGATCAAAGCAAAGTCAGTGTCTGATTTCTGGCTCCTAGACAGTGCCTTCTTGCTATATCCTGACATGGGAAAGGGGTCTAGCTAGCTCTCTGGGGTCCCTTTTATAAGGACATTAATCATATTCATGAGGGCTCCACTCTCATGACCTAAACGCCAACCAAAGGCCCTACTTCCTAATACCATCACCTTGTTGATTAAGATTTCAACATATAAATTCGAGGGGGGCATAAATATTCAGATCATAGTACCAAGTTACACTGTCATCACAAGAAACCCACACAGGTGTGAACACAGAAACCTTGATACAACGGCTAAGTCTTATAGATCTGCCACATATTCACAACCTTTCATTTTTTTTCATTTTTTATTTATTTACTTTTTTTTGAGATGGAGGCTCACTCTATCACCCAGGCTGGAGTGAAATGGCACTATCTCAGCTCACTGCAACCTCCACCTCCCAGATTCAAGCAATTCTCCTGCCTCAGCCTCCCAAGTAGCCGGGATTACAGGCATGCACCACCATGCCCTGCTAATTTTTGTATTTTTAGTAGAGACGGGGTTTCAACATGTTGGCCAGGCTGGTCTCGAACTCCTGACCTCAGGTGATCCACCCGTCTCAGCCTCCCAAAGTGCTGGGATTACAGGCCACCATGCTACAGGCTACAGGCTTGTTCACAACCTTTTATGAAAAAAGAAGAAATACATGAATGTGGGGGGAATGAATTGTATCCCCCCTCCAAAATGTATATGTTGAAGCCCTAACCCCACAATGTGACTATATTTGGAGATAGAGCCTATGAGGAGTGAATAAAAGTTAAATGAAATCATAAAGGTGAGGTCTTATTCTGATAAGGCTAGTGCCCTTACAAGAAAAGGAAGAGACCCCAGAGATTGCTATCTCGACTCTACCCTAAAGAAAAAAGATCATGTGAGGACAGAGTGAGAAGGCAGCCTGCTGCAAGCCATGAAAGAAGCCTCACTAAAAACCAGCCCTGATGAACCCTTGATCATGAGGCTTCAGCCTCCAGAACTGTGAGAAAATAAATTGCTGTTGTTTAAGCCTCCCAGTCTGTAGTACTGTATTTTTTGTTATGCCAGCCTGAGCTGACTGATAAGTCTCCCAACGGTATCAGTCTAAAGCCTCTCAAAACTTGCTCTTCTACAAAGTCAAATTCAGAATTGCAAAGCAAATAAAACGGTATGGCCGGGCACGGTGGCTCACGCCTGTAATCCCAGCACTTTGGGAGGCCAAGGCAGGCAGATCATCGGGAGATGGAGACCTTCCTGGCTAACATGGTGAAACTCCGTCTCTACTAAAAATACAAAAAAATTATCCGGGCGTGGTGGCAGGCGCCTGTAGTCCCAGCTACTCAGGAGGCTGAGGCAGGAGAATGGCGTGAACCCGGGAGGTGGAGCTTGCAGTGAGCAGAGATCGCGCCACTGCACTCCAGCCTGAGGGACAGAGCGAGACTCCGTCTCAAACAAACAAACAAACAAACAAAGAAAAAAAAAGGTGACCACCCTCCTTTCCTGGATCAGTACTCTCACTCGTTTATATATTCTACTTTCAGCAAGTATAAATTAAACTGACCTTTTATCCTGCCGTGCCAAACCCCTATCCCTTAAAAATTACCTCCTCCTAGGATTTTCTGAAACTAAGGATGGAATAACCATGCACCAATAGATTAAGCCTAAAACTTAGAAGTTACAGCTTTCCCTTTCACTCATCCCCTAAACCCCAATGGCCACTGTATCCATTGGTGGGCTCCCTGCAGTACACACATTCACATACACACACCACCTGCACACAATGTGTCCTTCTTCTGTTGACCTGGAATGCACTTGCTTAATCCACAAGAGTCTACACTTAAAGGCCATGTCAGGCATTTTTGCCTTTCCATTGTCTGAGCAGATGCTTAGGAAATGTTTATAGTTGAAAGTAAACTGCTGTTCAACATTGTTTAATTTTCCAAAAACCTTCCTTTGTACCTCATCCCCCACAGGACTCAGCATCTCCCTCCCCCAGGGCTTTACCTGAACTTAGTTATAACATATTACAATCATTTTTCTAGGTCTGCCCATCACCTTAGACTGTGAACTCTTGCAAAGCAACAGTTCAGGGAAAGGCATGGAGACCTCAGAATGTACTGGCATAGACACGATATATCCAGGCATTCAAGCCTATATGGGGATGGGGGAGGGGGCAGCTGAAAACCCAGTGATTGTGGTGAGGGAACAAGTTTGATCTAATTCCGAAGGCTTAAGTTGAGAGTAGGTTTGGGTATATGAGACTTCACTCCTCAAGGCCTCCTTCAAAGATACACAGACGCAACTTTGCCTTCAGCTGCCCATGTGTTTTCTGAGCTTATCCTACCTTTAACACTACCAAGAAAGCAAGACTCAAAAAATCCAGAATTAAAGCACCAGTCTTTAATATTTATTATATACTTTTTTCTTTTTTACTTACTTTTATCATTTTTCTTTCATTTCCTTTTTCCCCTCCCCCTCTTCCCATCTGATATTTATTATATACTTTATTAATTTAAGCCTCAGTTTCCTCATCTGTAAAGTGAGAAGCATGAACTAACTAAAGGATTTCTAAGGTCCTTCCCATTTAAATATTCTCCAAGGCTATAATGAGAGATTTTTTGCTTCACTAAGCTCTGGCTTAGAAGAGGCTTTCCCTCTGCCTCTGTCAATGACTCAAACTATTCTATCTTGCCATAAGGCTGAGAAAAAAGGATAAAGAACCATTTAAGACATCCCCATTGTTTATAGTACTATAAAGAAACCTTTTGGAAAAAGAACTACTCACCCTGGGCAAACATCATGTTTCATATGTGAAATACCTGTATATAGATAACTAGTCTGCCTGTTAAAATAATGCTGCCTGACCTCCTGTATTAATTAGGGTTGTGTTACAAGAAACTGAAAATCTGACTCTGAATAGCTAAGAGGCTAAAAAAAGGGGGGGGGGGACAAATTTTTGTGGCTATCATAGTTCAAAATATACTCGCTCTACTGAGCTGAAAGGTGAGTCATTTCCACTGAAGCCGCAGGTAGCAATACAACAGGGGAAGGTGAGAAAGTACTTGTGGATGCTACAGGAAGTGACAAGTACCTCCAATAGCAATTGCTTCTTCCATCTCTTTTCCCTTTTCTTACTACTTAAATGGATTGCTTTCCAAATAGGTTCATTGCCATTGTTTTTTTCTGTAAACGTTTAACAAATATTCTACCTGAATCAGCTAAAAATCACATACCCAACATTGAGATTATTAAAAGTTCACTTTCATTTTAAGATTGATTTTCCTTCTAAATCTCTCTAGATTTATTACAGAAGCATTTGAGAAATCAAAAACTTCTCATTTGGTTAAGCTGTCCTCCTGCGAAGATGAGATGATATTCTGTCTTTTCTCAAGTTGGGTCTATGCTTCTAACTTCCCAGTTACTTAAGTTGAAAAGAAAAGGGATCATCTGTTTCTGCTGTGATACAGAGTCAAAATAAGAATAATTTGCTCAGTAATATACCCTTTGATAAGGTCTCCAGCCTTGCAGCTGCATTTTGCTCTTTGTAAGGCCATTCAAAATAACACAAAGGCCACCCATTGGCAGGTGAATATCTGAAAAATTTTAGAATAATTACGGGGCACTCTTAACAAGTCAATCACTCAGGCATTTTTAAATACTCTTCTCACCTTATATAAGAATGCAAGGCACTGGGGGAAAAGTTTCTTTCTAACAGTTCTCTAGTGTGTAAGCTGGAGCCAGTCTATCTGGGTTCAAATTGTCAAGTATTATACATGGCCAAACACATCCATCATTTTGTGCCCCGGCCTGTAGAAATGTGATTCCCAGTGTTGGAGGTGGGGCCTGGTGGGAGGTGATCAGATTATGGGGGCAGATCTTTCATGAATGGGTTAGCACCATCCTCTTGGTGATGACTGAGTTCTCCCTCAGTTAGTTCACACAGATCTGGTTGTTTAAAAGGGTCTGGGACAAATTAGCCAGGCGTGGTGCCGCATGCCTGTAGTCCCAGCTACTTGGGAGGCTGAGGCAAGGGAATCGCTTGAACCGGGGAAGCAGAGGTTGCAGTGAGCCAAGATCACAGATCGCACCACTGCACTCCAGCCTGGCGACAGAGCGAGAGTCCGTCTCAAAAGAAAAAAAAAAAAGTCTGGGACGTTGTCTTTCTCTCTCTCTTGCTCCCACTCTCACCATGTGAATGCCTGTTCGCCTTTGCCTTGGGACATGAGTAAAAGCTTCCTGAGGCCTCACCACAAACCAAGCAGTTGCTGAGGCCATGCTTTCTGTACAGCCTGCAGAACCATGAGACAATTAAACCACTTTTTTTTTTTTTTTTAATAAATCACCCAGTCTCAGGTCTTTCTTTATAGCAATACAAGAACAGACGAATACATGGAGGAAACATGATATTGATTTTGAAATGTTATGATGTACTTTTATTTAGGGAAAATAAAAATAAGAAAGAGAGATGGCTAGCTGGGATTGTTGAAAGAGCTCCTCCATCTTTTCTGTTACAAGATCTTAGACCTAGATTATCTACCCAAGGATATATGAAATACCTAAAGTAGAGTACTCAACACCCTATCTTAGAATCTTAGTAACCTCATAGTATAGAAGTTCATAACTGAGATTAGCATCCATCCCAGGACATTTCAAAATGCAAGGGCAGCTTTTGGCCCGTCAAAATGACTGAGGACGACACCGGGAGTTAGCGCTCGGGGACTACTAGGGCTACTAAATCCTCCATAACTCCTGTAGTCCCAGCCACTTGGGAGTCCTGCAAAACTCCGTTCTTCATGGAGTTTTACTTAATGAAGAATCATCCTGTCCAAAATACCAGTGGTGTTCCTTTTAAGAAACATAGGACCTCCAATCTTTCACTGTTAGGTACCCTGGGGTCATGCAGCCAGTGTGAACACATCCAAAAAATACGCCTCAAAAAGCATCACACTCTACTCTTGTCTGGTTCAAAATGCTAAACAGTTCTTCTTTATACTGAGTCAGTCAATGTATGTCCTCTGGTCTTCATCCTGCCTGCTGTGGCCCACAGAATTTGTGTGGTTATGTGAAAAATGAAACTTGCCAATCCTCAAAACCAATGTAAAGTATTTACAAATTGCTGTGTCAAAGTTGCTGATCTAAGGAGCACCAGATGTGTCTCCAAACAGTTATTTCATGGTCTCTCTCTCTCATTCTTGCTCTCACTTTCACTCTCCCCCCTCTCTCTGGCTGTTGGTCTCTCAATAAAAAGGAGAGTAAAGTACCACATCTCAGAGGGGCTGCATCCACATTCACTCTGCAGTGAAAAGTAGCTTCCCCTAATGGGATATTAAGTCTTTTCTCAACCAGAATTCTCATTAGCAGCCAGGGCTCCTGATGAAAGAGTAGCTCTACCATGCCTATGAACTAACTGAGTTTAACAAACCCATTACCTTTAATTTCCCATGTTTAAGATCTATGGCCAGCGCGGTGGCTCACGCCTGTAATCCCAGCACTTTGGGAGGCCGAGGCGGGCGGATCATGAGGTCAGGAGATAGAGACCATCCTGGCTAATAGGGTGAAACCCCGTTTCTACTAAAAATACAAAAATTATCCAGGCGTGGTGGCAGGCGCCTGTAGTCCCAGCTACTCGGAGAGGCTGAGGCAGGAGAATGGCGTGAACCCAGGAGGCGGAGCTTGCAGTGAGCCGAGATGGCTTCACTGCACTCCAGCCAGCTTGGGCGACAGAGCAAGACTCTGTCTCTTAAAAAAAAAAAAAAAAAAAAAAAAAAAAAATTCTACACAAGGCCGGGCACAGTGGCTCACGTCTGTAATCCCAGCACTTTGGAGGGGCCAAGGCAGGCAGATTGCCTGAGGTCAAGAGTTCGAGACCAGCCTGGCCAACATGGTGAAACCCCATCTCTACTAAACACACAAAAGAAAATTAGCCAGGCATGGTGGCACGTGCCTGTAATCCCAGCTGCTGGGGAGGCTGAGGCAGGGGAATTGCTTGAACCAGGGAGGGGGAGGTTGCAGTGAGCCGAGATAGCACCAGCCTGGGCAACAGAGTGAGACTCCATCTCAAACAAACAAACAAACAAAAAACCATACAAGTAATGAGAAATTTCAATAATGTAATTATGGATGACAGCAATGTGTCATCTTTGCTGTTCACCATAAAGGCAGCAGAGGCTGAAAAGACACCAAATCAAAGAATTTATCCACTACGTTGGGCTGGGAAATCTACATATGTGATTTGAAAAGCAACTGAACAAGGTCCGAGAGATAGTTTCTTTGTTGTGGTTATTGTACTTTTTATTAAAGTCTAGCAAATATAGAGAAAAGTACCCAACTTCAAAGTGCACGGTCCAGAGCCAGTGTTAATGGTGGAATCTTTCAAACTTGCAAAGAAAAGATAGTTCTCATGCACATTAACATTCTACAGTGCTAATTTTTTAATGTAAAACTATTTTAATTTTATGAATCAATTATAGTACCAAAACCTGCTGAGGAAAGGAGAGAGAGAGAGAGAGAATGTAGACTAATATCACATGGATATTTATTAGAAATTCAAAATAAACAATAAAAATTGTGACACTTACTGAACACTTAATAGGCACCATTTCCTTGTTGAGACTTAGATATATTATCTTATTTAACACTAAGTATACTCACGCAATCGTTATTCCCATTTTATAGAAGAGAAAGCCAAATTACTGAAGTTCACTAACTAGCCCATAGTCACATAGTGAGTGGCAGAGCTGAGATTAAAATTCAATTGGTATTCCAAAGTTCTGGCTCCTAATCACTGTTTTCAATTAACAAATTGAATTCAAAAGACTTCGTCAAAATTCACTGCTATCTAATAAGGCTTTTTTTTTTCTACAAATGCAAAGAGAGTTTATGGTTTATCACGAGAAAAAATCTACTAATATATTAGATCTCATAAATACAAAATACAACAAACCAAAAAAGCAACATAACCAAGATAAATATGTAAACTTAACAAAATTCAACATTCACTCTCTCTGAGAAGTGTTTAAAAATTATTAATATGATATTAAGAAAATAGATCTACTATTATAGCTAAGTTAGATCCACTAAAATTGGTCATAAGGATGCTCACAATCTACCCTATTATTTATCACTGGTCTGAAAATTCTGACCAATGTTGTAACATAAAAGTTAGAAGTAAAAGGCTTAACTTTTTAAATAAGAGAAAAATACATATATAATTGTTTACAATGGAAGCTACTTGCTCTCTAGAAAACCTCAGAGAATTAACTGAAAACTTATTAGTATTCACAAGATAGTTCAATAAGAAGATTGGATGTAAGATAAACATACAAAAATCAATAGCTTTCCTGTAGATCAGTGATAACCAGCTAGAAGATATAATTGAAAATATTGGAAAAACTCAATGGGTTGTGTTTTCTAATCACTGTCTCTTGTAGAAGTCAACAATCCTTTTAGGGGAGGGGTTCTTTTTAGTATATCTAGTTTTCAAAGCTGCAATAAAAGTTATGATTTTCGTATGGTAAAACATTACTTCTCTTCAGTAAAAGATTTTATGTTTCTCTAGAAGAAAGATCTAACAATGCTTTTTAAAAAGTTTTAGTACAATTGCTGAAATTACAGTGTAGGATTCTTGTCATATTCAGTAAACATTTAAAATTATTGAAATAGTTGTAGCTCCAACATGTTGTAAAAGAGAATCCCAGAATCATGTATGAAGGCTAGAATAAATTAGGTACTTGGGCTTATTTTAGTTAAGTACACTAACCATTCTTTATCCTATGGAGGAAAACTTCCAAAAGTCAGATCATTTGAGACCATTCAGTGGTTGATTCCAAATCTTTTAAGAACGCTTTTCATTCATGCAAAGATAATGTTTTCATTTTTCCATCAACATGAGTTTTTTTTTCTTACCAAAACAACCACGCTCTTACCTTGTTTTAGTGTATCAGTGCTAATTTTAAACTCTAGGATACAAACAGAGAGGCAGTTCTAAAAGAAAGGGTTTGAAAAAGAAACCTGAATATTCAAATATTACTTTCAACTGCACTTCTTTGCTGGCACCTGGTTAAAGAACACAGTAATGAAATCTCAATCTCTCCCATTGGTTAATTAGTACCTTTGCACCTTAAGGACTGGAAGCGTTACATTGTTAAGTATCTACAAGTCCGTGCTCAAAAACCAGTGGCTGCTTCTGTCTTCTTTTTCTTATGTATAGGTTTACACAACCGCTAAAAAAATAAACAAGCCTATCAAACATTCTTCTCTAAGCACAGGCTAAATATTACAAAATGGAGTACCCTAACAGCTAAAGGTGAATTCAGTCAACTAGCGCCCTTGTATTGATCTCTTATGTCACCCAACACTTTTCTTCTAATCCTCTCCATAATTACATGAACTGCTAAAGCTTTCCTGAAGCTGTCAATTCCTCTTGCATCCATTTTCAAATGGCCAGCGGAGAAGCAGTCTGGGCACTAGATCAAGCTGTCAACGTTCCCCACTTGGGCTACTGACAGTCCTCTTGAAGCCTCCTGGCACCTCTGTCAAGGGCCTCCTAGGGTTCTTCAAAACCCTTCTCCCTTGGAAGAGAGCGAGGAGGGCAAAGGAGCCAGAAAGATATTGATCCATTCTTTTAACATGTTAATTTGCCTGGGGCTGCTTCAGCCATTGCCAAGCTGGGCACTTCAAAAGGAAACTGTTTTTCAGAGTTGAGATGTCTTTTTCAAACACTTAAATCTGAAAACAAATGAATCCAAGCCTCAAGTTCACAGTGCAAAGCAAGAGAGGTTGGCCAAACACAAACAGGTTAGCTAATATGTAAAAAGATGTCCTAAAACTAACTGATGAATTTTGATCAAGAAATTTGAAAGTTTGAAATGTATTTTAAATGTCTAAAGCCTGTGAATGCATCATAACCAATTAAGATGCAACCTATTGAGTAATATTAGTCTATGGGAGAAAAATTAAGGCTGATATAATTAAACTGATGTAAAACATTAATAACATTGATATTGATGAATACTTGGGCCTCTCCGTAAGTGATGAAAATAGAAAGTAAAACTGATTGTTCATTTAATTGCACCTCTAACTGGCAACACATCATGAGGATAGACAAGAAAAAGGAGGGGTTGGGGAATTGCCACATTATAAAAGTATCTTTGTTTACTGCCTTTGTTATCAGTTTATTATTTCATCAGTGAAACATACAGTAGAGATAAGACTACAAGACATAATTAAGGGCCTAAAGATTGCAAAGTATTACCATATTCAGTTTGTAAAATTAATTCATCAAAAGCAATGGTTTGCTCGTAGTTTTCAGCTCAGGTATTTCTGGGGATATATTGTTAGTTGTGAATGGTTATTAAAGGAAGAAGTCACATAAAAGAGACAGCTGCAATCCTAATGAAGAATCCACTGTGGAAAGCAATAGCTAGGAAACGTGAAGTCTTAAATCAGGGAAGTTCTTAAGGACAAAAGCCCAAGAGAAAAAGCATTCCTAACTGAGCCGAGTCTTAACTGATCATGAGGTTGGCCCATATTTACCTGCCATGGTATTATGGGAGGAAATCAGTATTCTGTTAACCTCTGACCCCTCAGATCTGAAGCAGACAAAGGCCCAATCTGGAGCCCTGGGAGAACATAGCCAAATGTCAAACAGCAGGGAAGCGATTGTTACAGAAACATTTGGCTTGGGCACAGGCAGCTTCACTGGGGCAAACTGCTATTCACAGAAACAAGCCATGAAGAGATAACGCCATAAAATATGAACAACATGGAACCTTTTTCGCCTTGCTTCTAAATTGTTGGCTTTATGGGACTTCATGCTGAACAGTATGAAAAAAATCCAATTTGCTTTGAAGCGCATTAGTCTGTCTAACATCCTAATTATTGTTTACATTGCCATTTGCCTTCTATTAAGAATTGAATAATTACCCAGCACTTCATAGTTTAAAAATACAAGCAAACAGGATTATCTGGGTAATTAAGAAACTGTACCACAGCTTTGTACTGGTGCAGAAAATATCTGTAAACGGAAGGGAAATGATAATTATCAATCAACTTACTTCAAATGGTGTTTTAAGGATTTTGAGCAATTTGAGATCTGTAACTTATTAAGAAGAGGTTAGTAAGATCACCTTTGAGAAGTGTGGGTCTGTTTAAATCCATCCTGAGAAACAAGAGCCAGATAAGCAGCTGAATTTTCTCATCCACTAATGACACCAGGGAACACACCATGTACAGAGCATTCTGCTGCTCTTTAATCCTAATAATCCATCCCAAATGGACTTTGAACAGCATCATCAAACTTTGTCAGGCCATGTGGAGCAAAACCAAAGCTCTTCCACATTTAGATGTTGTTTTAACTGACTTTGCTTTTACTTAATTAGACTGCAATGTCTAGCTATGCCCGTTTTCTGCTCTGTGAAATTAGTTTGAATTCAAGTCTAATTGAACTTCAAAAACATTTCATGCAAAGTCCTCTTCTTCTAGTTTATAGAATGCATATATGATCATGGCCTTTCAGAAAACAGTGCTGGTTTCAACCAGAGTTAAGTTTGTTGGGTAAAATATGCAGTGCGCTTGCCTCCCCATTCTAGAAGGAATAAAGGTAAGGTTAAAAAATAAGTAAATGTGGAGACACTGGGGGCAGTGGGGAGGAGGGAGACAGAAACAAAAGACAATATTCAACCAAAAGTGAATCCACAAATATAATAAGGAACAGAATTATATTCAATACACATTTTAAAGAATTTTATCTGGGGACATAAGTGAAAATATGAAATTTTAATTGTGATTCTAGGTATGATGATTGATGTATTCGTTCATAGATGAAGAAACACAGATGAAAATCCCAGTGGTGATTTGTACATCACAGACTTTAAATATCTACTCATTGATGGCATGAATGGACTCCAGCCCATTAGTGACCTAAGGCCTATTTTCAGAACTTCCTGAGCTCTGACAATTCTTTTTCAAAGAATTGTATCTTCTACTTTACAATTTTTTAAAGCCCTTTGTTGGGACACTTCTGAACATTCCTAGCATAATCTGAATAGTGCCATCCCCTCCCACCTCAGAAAGAACAGCAAGATTCCAGCTGAAGCTGTCACTAAACAGACAAGCCAAGGGATTCACCAAGGCTGGGTTCCTTTTCCAAAGGTCAAAATGAAATGAGCAGCAGGGACTTGGGTTATTTTGCATGGGGCAGGGGGGCCGGAGAGTGACAACCAGCCACACTGGGGGCAGAGGGTGCATAAAAAGAGCCCTGTGCAAATAGTCTCCTCTCTGCCTCCCACCCCTGATCTCTGGAAGCATTCAAATCAAAACCAAATTAATTTGCATCGTGTCTAAATCACTGGGCTCTGCATAAACAGAAGGAGATTTTGGCTGGGGTTTCCAAAGGAAGCCCTCATTGCCTTTGTGAAAGGGGGAAATGGGTGTGCTGTTTTGCATGAGGGCGAATACAGAATATGCAAATGAAGAATCTGCTGCCTGGAACTGCAGGGCTGGGCAGACAGCTGACGACCTGCATTCACCCAGAAAAGGCTGGGGTCTCCAAAGGGAGTTGTAAGCAGTACCAACATGTGTGTTTCCCAGGAAAAAGAAATAGACCCTGAATACTCATAAAATGTCCATTTAGTCATGGGATTCTTAATTACCCTCCAGATCATGGAACCAAGTGACCTCACCTGTTCTCCTCCCCAAAACAGCTCAGAGGTACCAGCTGTAACGGGATACAGGGAGAAAGCTTTTATGCCTTAAGTGAAAAAGATACAGTCTCTCAGGGTCCAGGGGACAGCTGAGGCCTTCTTTAATCATTCCTTCTCACAAGCACAATAAAACTAAAGGGAGCACTGAGCCATGTTATTGGACACAGATAACCAGTTTTTAAAAAGCCAAGAGCTATAAATTGCTGCCTAATTTTATAGAAACGTCTAAAGGGTTGAGTAAATAAAATGTCATTCTTCTAAACTATCTAAGTCTCCCAGATTATGAAAAAGTTTTCAGAGCTTTATTTCATTTTCATTTTTAAATCCTCTGCATGACCTGCAGAAGTGCAGTCTCTGTTACCTTCCAAAGAAACTAAAAGGTGATGGACTAGGTGCAGTGATTCTCAACATTTTCGGCCTCAGAACTGAACTCTCAAACATTTTACACTCTCAAAAATTATCGAGAATGTTTTCGTGTGTGTGAGTTATAACTAGTAATATTTACCAATACAAATTGAAACTGAAAAATAAATTTTTAAATTATTAATTCATTGAAAAATAACAATTAACTTATTACATGTTAACACAAATAGCACATTTTAAACACTGTTGTCCAAAACAAAAGTAAACTTCGTGAGAAAGAAAAGTGACATTGTTTTACTACTTTCTTTTTTTTTTTTTTTTTTTTGAGACACAGTCTCGCTGTATTGCCCAGGCTGGAGAGCAGTGGTAAGATCTTGGTTCACTACAACTTCCACCTCCCGGGTTCAAACGATTCTCCTGGCTCAGCCTCCCAAGTGGCTGGGACTACAGGCTCACACCACCATGCCCAGCTAATTTTTGTATTTTTTTTTTTTTTTTTTTTTTTTTAGTAGAGATAGGGTTTCAACATATTGGTCAGGCTGGTCTTAAATTCCTGACCTCGTGATCCACCTGCCTCAGCCTCCCAAAGTGCTGGGATTACAGGCATGAGCCACTGTGCCCAGCCACTACTTTTTTTTTTTTTCCATATTTCTTGAATGTCTGGCTTAATAGAGGACAACCAGATTCTTTTACAGTAGTCTCCTCATATCCATGATTTGGCTTTCTGTGGTTTTGCCTACCGAAGGTACAGTACAGTAAGATATTTTTGAGAAAGGGATAGAAAAAATGATAGAGAGAGGCTATATTCATACAATTTTTATTGATATATTGTTATAATTGTTCTATTTTATTATTATTGTTGGCATTCTCTTACTGTGCTTAATCTGTAACTTAAACTTTAGCATAGGTACATATGTATAGGAAAAAACATAATGTATAAGGGTTTGGTACTATTTGAGCTTTCAGCATCTATTGAGGGTCTTGGAACATATCCCCCAAAGTTAAAGGGGATCACTGTATTTGCTTCTATATTCAACTTAATAACATTATCATACATCAGTTAGCTTCTGGAAAACTCCACTCTTCACTCATGAGAGAATTAGAAAAAAAAGACAAATAACATCTTAGTGTTATTAAGAAAGTTTTGACCTTGCAGACCACATGAAAGGGTCTTGGGGAACATAGCTGGACCACATGGAGAACCACAGTGACTTGGGGCACAGAGGATTGGATCAATGTAGACAAGACCAGCCATTTGGTACCATCCCTTCACTCTTCCCTGTATTTGTCACCATTGCCTCCTCAAAAGATTAAAACCAACCAAACAAAAAACTCTCCACTCTGGAACCTAAATGAAATGGTTTCTTTGTTGGATTGATCAAACAGCCTATATTGTCACCATATTTCTACCTAACAACAATAAAAGTAAGAGTAACAATTTTCACTTTCTAAGCATTTTAATGATTCTAGGCACTGTGCCAGGCCCTTTATACAGTCATGCATATATGTGTGTCATATATAATAATATACTATTGCCGCCAATTTGCAAATGTGAGCTTGAGGTTAGGGAAGCTAAGTTAGTGTCTACAATTGCACATCTGATTAAGTGGCTCAACTCCAAAGGCAGTTCTTGGCCATTTTGTGCTAACTGTATGTTAACTTCATATGCTGCAGAGAATTTTGAAGGTTCAGATGTAAAGAAGATTCATAAACATGATTTAAAAAGGACCCAATTGAGTAGAAATCATGAACAAGGACCTCATTAATACATTAGTTGCATGCAAAGATTTTAATATATCATGTTGACTCCACGAAACATAACTCCACCAAATAATTGATGTTACTACTTTGGTTATGCCTCATGCTCCCCCCCACTGACATTCTCATAAGGAAGTTCTACTAAATTCATATGTCCAAGATAAAGGCAGAAAAATTACAAAGCAAGGTTAATCATTCAATGTTTTAACAAAAATATACATGTATGATTACACATTAAAGTGTTAGTTTAAAAATATTACCAGGAAATACTGAGACAATGTGGATATCTACCAATAAGGAAAAGATTAAATAAAGCATGGTATACTTATACTACAGAATATTAATCTTCAGTGAAGGAGAATTAAGAAAAGCTATATTCTCTAATATACAGTGATATCTATGACAGTCAAGCATCATAAAAACAGGATGACAATTACAAGGATGATTCCATCTATTATTTTAAAAATACATGTATATGGCTATATTTGAGTTGCCTGCCAAACTGTAAAAATGGTAACTTGTAAAATGTTGGAGTAAGCTTTTGAAAACTGTGTGTGTGTATGTATGGGTGGGTGTGGGTGTGTGTGTGTGTGGGCAGGGAATGGAAGACTTACAATTTTTAGTTTATGTAATTCTATGTGAGAAATTTATCTGACAAGCATGCAGTCCTTTGCTAATGTTAAATTTACCAATTACCTGTTCCCCCCCCATTAACTGGTAAAGTTCAGTTATGTGAAAGTCAAACTTATATCATGACCACCCCTGCTTTGCACAGCAGTAACTGAAAAACCACTTAAGAAGGCTTTTTCCTGGAGGCTCAAATCTTAACAGAATAATTATGTCTTAATTCATTTCTGAAAGATACAAGGAAGCTCAGTTAGACTAAAATAAGTCATCAAATCTTGAATACCATATTCAAAAATACCTAACTGAGATAATTCCTACGCGATGCTTTGGTGAACCCCAAATAGAGACTATTGCATGATTCACACTCACAAAGGCAGCCTGGTCACACAAAGAGGAAAAAAAAAACGTATCTCAGAAAAAGGACAATAATTAAACGCTGCTCTCTTACAGATAAAGAATTACATTTTTTCAATGATCACAGCCATGCTTCAAAGCCAGAGATAAAAGCAGCCATGTGATTCAAGCAATTGATTCTTAATGATACGATTCAAAGGTAGAGGAAAAATTTCAACAGTGCAAAGGATATGGAAGCAGCATCTCTGTCAACTAGATTTTAAATACTTCCTTTCCATTACTTCTTTCTCCTCAGCTCCTTCTATAGTACAGTTGAAAAAAGAAAAGTAATCATTTCTTTGACATAGCTCTCTTCCTCTTTTCAGAGCACAAGTGTGTTTATTTTAAAACCATTGGAACATTTCTATCTTGTTCTTTCTTTAAAAAGCTTTTAATATGATACCTTTTGTTGATATGAGTACATTTTAATATTGATGACCTCAATATACAACAAAATTGTATAGTTCAGCAAGGCTTGCTTCTTACCCAGCTTAATTTTGTCACGGTTGTAATTGTTTGGCCTTAAGAGTGACTCCAAAAGAATGTTTTTATTGGTATTATTTTTATATGTCTGCTCTGAAAACTGCTGATTAATATTTCCCAAAGAGAAAATCAGGAGCTCTCCTTTCATTTTTCGGCTTTTTAATTAAGCAAAAAATACACTAATAAAGAATCTTTTTGGCTGGGTGAGGTGGCTCACACCTGTAATCCCAGCACTTTGAGAGGCTGAGGTAGGATCACTTGAGGCCAGGAGTTCAAGACCAGCCTAGGCAACAGAGCGAGACCTCATCTCTTATGTTAAAAAACAAATAATAAAAAATAAATTTAAAAAAATTTTAATGGAATATTTTCCTCTCTTCCTTCTGCTTACTATTTCTAAAGTAATGAAAACAGTCCTGTAAAACATCTGGAACGTTTCTTCATTAGGGGTATGTCTGTCCGGAAGGAGATGTCTGAAGTGGATTTTGTTTCCTTTTTCCAACAGTCTGATGTGGCCTAGAAGCAGGACTAACTAGAATCAGTATATTATCCTCTGCATCCAATCACTACGCAAGTTCAAAGGGCTGCTAACTCCTGGGATACATTCTCCTTGAGAAGATGGGTAAGTAGCTCACACACATTGTTGTTCTACTGAGACCAAGCCAAATCATTTCAGAAAATGTTATTCAAGAGCAGAATGAACTTGCGGCTGCTTCAGAGGGCAAAGCCACCATCCCCCTGCCCTCATCCTTCCTCTCCATTAGCATGTACTGCTGGGGATAGGAACTGCAAGAGGAAGTGTAGTTCTGTCCCCAAGGTCCTTTGACGACTCCAGTGGATGATCAGGGTTAGAGTCAAACAACAGCACACCCCAGGCCCCCACCCACCCTGCCCATTTTTGCCCAAGGATCCTTTGTCAAACATTTAAGATCTTAATCAATCTTCGCTCTGACCTCCCGGACCCCAAGGAAGATGGATGAGGAAGTAAGTGACCTTTCACCTGTTCTTCTATTTGTCCTGCCACAGTAGAACCATTGAAAAGACAATTGGGGAGGAACCTGCTGCCAGAGTTCTGAAGACTTGGCCAGTTTTCCTTTATATTCCTTCTTAAGCTTTCTTTACACCCTCTTTCTTGTCCTACCCACAAGTCACTTTTCGCTCGTTCAAAGGAAAATTCTCTTTCCTATCAGGGAGGAAAAAAAAATGACATCCTCCAAATAATATTTTCAATACAAAGTGTGAAAATGTATATTATTATTTGTTAGGACAAAGGAGAGAGATGCTTCCTATCTTTAGCCTTGATATCAAGGAGTGGTCAGGGGATGGATTTTCCTTCTACTATTTCAACTCAACCCTCTTAAAAGTCAATAGCTATGACTTTGGGAAGAGCACAATGACAACAGAAATGCTAATATCAAGTTGTTGCATGATCTATGAGGTGACTTTTACCAATCTTACAACCCCAAGTCCTCATCGCAAGTCTGTAAACTAAATGTAACTATTATCGTCCCATTTTATGGATGAACAAACCAAGGCTCACAGGACTTAAGAAACATGCTCAAGGTCATCTAGCTAAGTGACCAAATTCATACATCTTTCCTTGTCTCTATATTCTTTCCATTATGCCCGGGTGCTACTCTTGATGCCTGTCATGATATCAAGGATAGGGCCAACTGTTTTTATTACTCCTAAGATTTTTAGAGTTTCAAGTCATCTTTTAAAAATCTCACTCTGGCTGGGCGTGGTGGCTCACGCCTGTAATCCCAGCACTTTGGGAGACCAAGGCTGGCGGATCACGAGGTCAGGAGATGGAGACCATTCTGGCTAACACGGTGAAACCCCGTGTCTACTAAAAATACAAAAAATTAGCTGGGCATGGTGGCAGGCGCCTGTAGTCCCAGCTACTCAGGAGGCTGAGGCAGGAGAATGGCGTGAACCTGGGAGGCAGAGCTTGCAGTGAGCCAAGATCGCACCACTGCACTCCAGCCTGGGCGACAGAGCAAGACTCCATCTCAAAAAAAATAAAAAAATAAAAAGTCTCACTCAAGCTTGGAATCCTTTGTCATTCAAGTTTTTTCCTACCTAACTACATCAGAAATTTCTACATGGCAATAACAGAAAAACAACCAAACAAAGTGCAAGATCTTGTGCAAAAAGTGTCTTGAAAGAGTTAATCATTTTATTAGCAGAAAAAAAAAGCAAAATAACAAAAACAAAAATAAAAGCAAAACAAAAACAAAAAACAAAAACAAACTTGGTTGACACACCTGAAAACACTGAAGTTTCTCAAAAACGACTCAATCCACCTTCTTCTTCTGTTAAATATCTGGCCTCATGTTAGGAACAGCTTGCTCAGACTTGGACTAGATTTGAAACCCTAAATTCCTCCCCTTCGAGGACCCACGTGATTAACTGGATGCCCCCCAAGACTATTTCCATAAAGCAAACCAGAAAAATGTTCGATTGCCTTTATATTCACTTTGCCCACCATCTTTTTCTCTTTTCTAATTTTGGTCGTAAAAATGTCAAGGAGTTTCACAATGCAGCAATGTATGAGTTACTAGGCTCTGTGACAATTGAAAATCAATGACATTGATACATGAAGATGTGCTAATGCTGAGAGTGAACATTTTAGCAGGAAATGGAAGCCAATGTTGTTTTTTTAAAAATATATATAAGAATCTTGACACGTGAAGATGTGCAGGTCCTGTATTACAAAATGGAAAAGGCAGAATAATTTACTCTAAAATGTGATGGCATGTCATTGCCCTGCTTATTTCACTGTTCCTGCTATGATCATAGTAATTTAGTTGCCAGTAACAATGTACTCACATATTTTCTTATATTAATACTGGAATATACTTTGGGGTATCAATTCGGTACAGCTTATCTAGTAGTTGCTAAGTCAAGAGCAAACAAAAAATCGAGGCCTTAATCTTTATTTTAAAAATCCTTAAATTCCAACTTGTAAACTTTTAAATTTACACATTTCCGTTTTTTTTTTAATTTTTAACACTGAGTCAACAGAAAAGCTAGCCACTCTTTGTTCTATTTACCACAATATGAAAGAACATTCACTGTTAGTTACTCCTAGAAATAACTAGAGCTAAGCAGGAATGCCACTTCAGAAAAGTGTAAACTATGAAAGGAGTAACATGTAACTTCATGACACCAAATCACCAAAAAATGCAATTTTCTTCAGGTTCTAACTGGATTTTCAGTCAATCAAGTGGATTGCCCCATAGTTAATCCCACCCTGTCATTAAGATGGTTGAAATGCCACACAAATTGTTTGGCAGTCAGTTAATTCAGGCCTAATAACCACCAAATCAGACGAACCATGTGGCAATGCCATCTACAGCTCAACAATTACCCAGAGAAAAGATTAATCTGATTGTTCCATAGATTAGACCAGAATTACATTCTAACTATTTAGTAGTAACCATAACGGGATTGGCAGCCGCAGACTATTGATAACTACTATTATAAAAACAAATATCAAGCAAAACAAAAACTTGCAATAAAAGATATTTTTAAGTCTTATTTCACACATGACAAACAATCTGTATAAATAGGAATTACTCTCATCTCTTACTCAGATATAAAGTTTCTGTAAAGCAAAGGACTTTCTACACTACCCAGTATTCTGACAGGAAGGGGTAATAAGGCAAGAATAAATTGCATACACTGAACCTTAGGTGAGGAAAAAAAAATCCACTTAGTAATATGGTAAGTAGTAATTAATGTGATAAAAATACATAGATTTCTTCAAAAACTCAATAACTGAAATCAATAGCAAATTGGGTCACAATTTGCTATTGCTTCTGACCACAGATCAAATAAGAAAACCCTTGCTTGCTTAATTACCACCTCCTAAGAGAAATAAAGAGGTCTTTCATCAAGATTAATTTCATTTAGAGAACCCATCAGTGGGTGTTCAGGGAACAGAATGTACTTGAAGCAATGTCACTCCACTTTGTTGGGTCGCATCTCCACCAGTCCACAAGGCAGAAAGAAAAAATGGACTTTCTTCACTTGATTTTAGTCAGTGGGAGGGAACTGGAACAACTTAATCCTAATTTCACATTTAGATCATTCACGCACATATGCAGAAGACGGGAGATATTTACAATCTTTGTCATTTTACCAAGTCCACAGACAGGAAAACTATGGCTCAAAAATGTGTCCACCCTCTTTAAGTAAGGATCAATCAAGGCTTTTTCTTCAGCTTGTTCATTTACATTTCAGAGGGTGCATCAAGCCAGTTCAGATATAAGTGCCTGTTAGCAAATGTGTTTGGCTTTCTGCTGATTACAGCAGCATCATTTATTTTGTCAGTATTAGAAACGTCTTAGCTTTGCCACCTGGAGCTATAGCACTTACTCATTAGACCCCTATGTCCCACCACATCCCACAGGGGCTACTAATTACTGGCTTTTCTCCATTTAGTCTCATCTCTGATTTAATTACTTGCACTAAGCCCCAGTGAAAAAACTACAATATGGACCCTCTTACCTTGGCATTCTCCGCTCCGCTCCTCATGCCCAGCGTTGCATAGGCAGTTGCCAATGGGTACCAGCCATTCACCATCTGCCCCACAGTACATTTTTGGCACATCCTTCTCTTCTGAGTTGTTGACACAGGAGCCTCGAACTTCCACCAGGGAAGACGTATCAGCCCCTGTGATGGTGTCAGGAAACTGAGCCAGATTGCGAACTGTGAGTGGACACTTTTTATAGAACACACGGACTGATACCAGGGCAATGCAGGCCCCCACATCCTGAAAAGCCAGGTAAAACCCCTTTTTGCTTAATGGCCCTACATCCCGGATCTCGGTGTTCAGCTTCATGATTCTGTCACCAATGTCCACTTGGGTGAAGCTCTCATCAGCAGCAATGGTGTCAATTTTGACAAACTGGTTCTCTCTGATGAAACGCTCTTTGTCGTTGTCTGATTCATAGTAGTACAGGTTAAACGTCTCCTTGCAAGTCCCCATGACGCCCGGAAGACTATTACAGTCCCTCAAAGTGAACTTAATCTCAATATACACCCTCTGAGCCCCTTCTCGGGTGATCCAATCAGTTCGTAGCCAGTTATTCTGGCTGGGTTCCATCACATTGCACACTTGGTAGGTTCGGATTGGTGTATTTTTTTCATCCATGATACTCACTTCCTCCCACTGCAAAGATCCAAAGCAGATGTATCAACTACAAAGTTTCAACATGCAGTGATTTGTCAATCCCATTTTATTCTCATAGGACACCTGATTATTTTTCTTTCAATAATGAAGCAAACTACTGAGCACCAATCATCACTAATAAAGGATCTTATGGGAGATAAGATAATATTTTACTGAGGAAGTGTTTTTTTGTGTTTTTTTTAATTGTTTCTATCTTTTGCCTGAAATCCAGAGGCAATGGTGGATTTACTGCTTGTGAGTTCTCAGCAGTTCCTTGTGGTGGTCCAACAACCTCAAATTCACCTATTACAACAGCTACAATTTCAAGTGGCAACAGTTCAAATTTACTCATAAATGAAAAACTAGTATGTGTATTGTTTCAACCACTGAGCAGAGACCTGCAAATTAAGGGCAGGAAGAGCAGAGCTTGCCAAGGGAAGACAATTATCAGTTAATTAGTAGTGCTCCTGTCAGAACTTTGCTCTCTAATACCTTAAAAAAAAAAAAAAAAAAAAAGGCAATTGATTTTTTTGGCACCCTCACTACTCTTTAAAGGTGAAAAGAAAATCCCACCATTCTGGTTTCAGTAATCCTAGGAAGACAGGGAGTAAATTTTATGGCTGGGTTTCTCAAATATGCTATCGTTTATAACAGTAGACAACTTTTCAAGACTGTGTATTCAATTAAAAAATTTGTACATGTTCTCATTTTTAAAACATAGACAAATAACAAAACTAGAGAACAGACATGCTTTGCTTCTAACTCTTCCATGGACATTAAAAATAAAATAGCAAGTAGTGTTTATGACTGAAGGCCCAAAAAAATGAAAGGAGATGGTACCATTTTCTTTGCATTCCACTGCCTAACACAAAGAATCTAACGGTAGGACAACTTGAATTCAGCAGAATTCACTGTGACTAAGGTAATAGTTTCACTGTCATTATAGCTTTTAAAAATAATCCTAAAAGCAGCAAAACTTTTGGGGCTCCTACTAGGCTGGTAGGCAGCCTCAAATTTTTCATTAACATCTAGAGTAATGCATTGATATAGATCTGTTATAAATCAGCTTAAGTATTTAACAAACATATGAATATAATTAGAAGGAACAAAAGATAGTTTTTTAAAAAATTGTATTCTGTAATAGCTCCACTTAAAGCTCCATGCAGTCCAATGAAGTACATAGAATCATAATGTACCTTTTAACAGGCTTCCCAACTACGCACTGGCAAACTCTTAATGGATGGAAATGTTACTATGTGAAGGACCATAAGCCATACAATTCTGTATCCTTTTCATCTGCTACCATTATAAAAGTTGAAACTAGGAGGGTTAAGTGCCCTGTGGTGATGAAAATTTCTTTTTATCCAGTAAGCAATAAAATTACCAGTAATTTACTTATTTTAGGAAATTCATGTAAATCCAAAAATAGATTCCCATCTTCAAAAAAACCTGCTCAGCATGCTTCTCTTCTCAGAACAATGGGAATTTGGAAAAACACATTTATCAATGAAGGCACATAGGGTATCTCTACAGAGTTCATGCAGGATAATTCAGGTCTAATATGAACTTTGCAGCCTGAACGTAATTGTCTAACCACATTGATCAATTCACCGGAACAGTGACAAATCCTCCCTTAGTTTTATATTTCACAGTCAGTGTCAGCAACTCAATATACTCTTTTAAGTGATTATTACCAAGAAAGTAGCTTTTTGCTACAACGATGTTATCAGGAGCCATCACTTTCCCTGATTCTCATGTCTTGCTTAGTTGTTCTCATAGACAAACAATGGATTGTCTCTGATCCTAATTTATATTTTCCTTGGTGGTATTGTCAGATCAAGTTTGTTTTTTTCTTTTTAAACATAACAACAACAAGAAATAAATGTCATTATCAGACCAAATTACTATCTCAAGTTAACAGTGAATAAAGACATTAAATGTCCTAACTGCAAGCAGAGATTTTAGAATGATCAAGACTCAATATGCTTTTACTCTCAGCTAGAAAGAACTTTTTAAAGACAATCAATCCATTCCTCGTTGATAGATACCCAATTCATTCCTTTGCTCTAAGCCTGAAAAAGTCCTCATCAATTATAAAATCTAGAGATTAATTAAACTTTATAACTTGACACAATTTCTCAATGGCTACTATGTATTTCGCAAGGACTAATTCTTTTATATACAAATAAAATTTCATTTATCTTACAATAATGCTTAAAATGTTACATGCCTAATATTTAAGGAAAAGAAAAAAAAACCTGCTTATATCCAGCCCATTAAAAGTACTGGGTTGTATACAATCAGCTCTGCATAGTTTTAAATAGACTTCAAGTCAACCAAGATAAGTTTTGTGTCTAGAAAAAGTGATCAGGTGCTCTTTCAGCAGCTCTGGAGAAGAAGAAGAAGAAAAGAAAAAAAAAAGATGTCTGCAGCATATTAAGTTGCAATAAAAGCTTCCCAGAAACTAGATAGACTATGGACTGTACCCTAAAATGTGTCAGTTCTTGTTGTCATATAGTTCACACGTGTATTTAGTGAAACAAGTCAGGTTCAAAATTTGGTTAGATGTATATACTCTCTTCAAACTTAAGAGCAGCCAGTAAGAAAAATAAGGCTCATTGAATTTATTAATACAAGTACTGACACTTTCCATCCTCAATTTTACCAGCAGTTCTAATACATTTTAACCTGCCAAGCAATACCTCTGGTACATGTAGCCTGGGAAAGCCTCGCCTGAATCGGTGACCTTTCCAGGGTATAGGATTAACAATGAGTCTGACTCTCACCAAGATAAAGCTGTACCTTTCTTCACATTCAAAGGATGAGGGCAATTGCCTGCAATCAGTGGTGAATACAGCCTGTCTACACTGCCAGAGGCCTGCCAATCACTCCTCCCTCCTTTAAAAAGATGGTTTTAAGGGCAGACTGGAATTTTTCAAGATGGAACAAACCAATGGCAGTCAAGTTCAGGCAGAAAAAATAGGAAGACAGGGCAATCTGTTTTATTTCAGGTGGATTACAAAATCTGTTTGCAACAAGACAGCCTAAAATGCTCCATTTTCATGACTACTTTCTTGCTTAGTCTTAGTTCTGAAATATGGCCTTGATAGCAGACTCTATGAATCTTTATTTTAAAATCCTTCATTCTTTATTCAGTGAACCAGTGTGGAGCCCATGCCAGGTTCTAGCATTACAATTTTTGCCTAGTAAAGACTCCTAATCTTTCACCCCCATTGTTTTTAATCAATGGACTCAGCCATAAACTATCAAGCCTGTGAATGTAGGATGATTTGTTTAATTTTAAAAGGATTTGAGAGTTATTTCAGTTTGGCAGAAGTCAGTTACATGTTGTACTGTTTTCTTTCCAAAGCTGATTCATTCTGACTGGTTATTTAGGGGGAGTAGGAGAATGTGGCCATTGACCTAGTAAGATGGAGGCAGTATTACAAATTTGAGAAGAAATGAAATGATGTTTTTTTCAGACCTTATAATCCAGCCTACTCAATCCCCAGGGATTCTTCAAGATTACAGACACTTAAACTTTTCATATTTAGCACCATTAATGCACAAGCTTGGGGTTTTTCGGACACAAGTTCACATGACTCTCTCTCAGTGTGCAAGAGAACAGCAGCTGACTTAAGAGTGAGAGCAAGGTACAGAGCCTTCCTGCAGTTCGTGCAGGTACAATTAGAAATGTCTTCCCTCTCACATCTTTATTTATTCTTTTTTTTTTTTTCATCTGGAAGCAGGACAATTGCTCTTAAATTAACCTTGTCAGGACTTCACGGCCATCACAGTAACAGGCATAAATTCTAATTCGGTCCCCAGATCATATTTCCTGTCGGTATTTTAGTTTTAAATAGGCATCTAAGTCTGTGCCTCCACCAATCTCCTAATTTTGAAACCCCTTTCTGCCCTTTTGGTTTCTAGTTCTTCCATGACAGAGTTATCCAAAGGGAGTATAGGATTTCTCCAACAAAGCGTAATTCACTTCGTAGGCCACAGCGGAAATCTGACCCCCTCACCACAATCAACAAGAATCAAGCCATTAGGACTCTCAGAAAGTTGCTAATCACTCCTTTTTTACCCTTTGGATCAGAGAGCAACTCAGGACTTACCCCTCCTTCCAGAGGGCTTGCTATCCACCCAAGTTCTCCCTGAACAGATCTGGAATCCAATAAGGTAACTGCAAAAAACAAAAGAGAAATAGATGAATTTCCAATTGCAAAAAGCCAATAACACAAAAACCATTTGCCTGAGAGTTTCCATATGTGCTGAGGGTGTGCATATCCAACACTGATCAAAACCTCAACTTGGGCTCCTTATGTAAATAATCATTACTCATTTGATCTTCTCCCCCTCTTTAAATCTGCAGGTTCTTATTTATTTAACTTGCTTAGCATTTAAAATTCCATCCTAGGACTCACTTGATTCATTTTTCTAAAAAGGATGAATAGAGAATCTGAAGTACAATTCAAAAAGATAAATACATCTATGTAGAGCAGTTGCACTCTAGAGCAAAATCTGCATTCATCTCTGTCTGGTATCTACTAGAATGATTTGTTTTTGCAAGTTTCAGATGACCACATAACTCATCAGGGTGACAGAGCCACAAGTGAATTCTCTCTTCTATCAGAGAGTATCCTATCCAAAGGGTCAGGAAAAGGCTCTCCCTAACATTTTCCCTTCCACAACCAAGTAAATAGTCCCTGAATATGGTATCCGCTGCTTTTTTAAATATCAAAGTTTCGGAAAAGAGAGAATGCCAGACATGCAGAATCAGAATGCAAATGTACCGAAAGTATTCTCTCTTTCTCAAGATGTGTTGGGGACAATCAGAGACTCGTCTTCCACCCGTAGGAAATCACTGGCTTGAATTTTAGGCATGGAGTGCTGCCTAACGGCTTTAGTGTGCTTGTGCTACACCTAAGAGTGCGTCAAAGCTTCGGGGGAAGGGAGGACAGCCTACCCAGCTGCGGTACCCCGCTCAGCCTAGAACAGCGCTACGTAAGGGGAACATCCAAAGGGACGCAATGAATTCAAAACCTCTCTTTCCCACCGAGATCTGCAGTCCTGCGGGTCGAAGGGCCCACCTCAAAGGAACCACTGGGTTATTAATTTGATCAGCCAGGCTGGCTCTTCAGGCTGGGGGAGGGGTGGGAATGGGAAGCCTTCATCTGTGCTCATGCGTACCCCAACACTCAAGCTTACCCCCAGGCCCCTGGATTCTGCCCACTTTCCCTCTCATTTCACCTCAAAGTCAATGGAGTTAAAAATCAGTCTCTTTCCCTTAGTTTTCCTGGGGAGTCTGAATTCCTGGGGTCTGTTAATGATTTTAAAATGTAGAACCTTCCCTGGGTCGCTACCGCCTGGAGTTCCCGCCCCCTTCCCTCCTCTCCCCTCCCCCCCCCACCCCCACCGCAACCATTCTCTCCTCTCTGTCCCTAGAGAAAAGCCCGCTACATCCATTTGGATTTATGTAAGGTGGATTAGGGACACAAAGGAAACAATAAGACCCAATTTACAAAAAAAGGGAGGGAGTAGAAAGGGAGGGTAAAAGGGAGAAAAGGAAACGTGATGGGAATAGAAAGCAACAAAGTGAATTAATTTTTAAGGGGGAGGTGGGGGAGGGGAGGGGAACAGACATCCCTCCCTCCCCTTCAACGTTAGCCTAGGGCTCTCAGCGCCTTTTTGTCTTGGGCTCCCAAGTTTTTCTCTCAAAAAAAAAAAAAAAAAGGGGGGGTGGTTAAAAAAAGAAAGAAAACAGTCTCTACATCTAGGGCGAGAGAGGTCTCAGGGGACGTCCTAACAAGTGTGTGAAGTGGCCAGGAGAACGCGGGATCCACGATGCCGCTCAGGGGAACGAATAACCCTAGGGACCGAGGGGCGGCGACGGCCGAGATGGCACCAGAACCACCAGAAGCCACGTCGGAAGGAGAGGGGAGATCCAGAGGGCGAGAGAGCGCCCCTTCCTTCCAAGCGATGTCTGTGGGCAGGTGTATAAATCTCTCAGAGCCTCCGTCTGGAGAGCTCCGGGTACCGGCTGCCCAGCCAAGGCTAAGTTGGTTTTTGGCTCCCTCCTTCGGAACAGAGAAAACGATAGATTGCACAGGGATGGATGGACGGATGTCTGGAGAGATGGAAAGATGAATGGATGGATGGATGGGTGGATGGATGGAGGGATGGATGGACGGACGGACAGATATGTGGATGGATGCATTATGGATGGATGCATGGACGGACGGACGGATCACGGAGAGATGGATGGATGCATGGATGGATGGATAGACGGATGGACGGACGGATGGATAGATGGATGCCGGAAAGGAGAAGAATGAGAGACGGATGTGAGATTAGATGCACGCAGGCCGGAGCACCAACATACGCTGGAACACAGCACGAGCATACACTAGAACACAGGCACACACTCGAACACACGCGCACTCAGGACATTTGCGCACATACAACCCTCCGCTCCGCTTCCACGCAGGCATTCGCGCACCTACATACACGCAGTTGCACGCGCGCGCACACACACACACAGGTACACACACACGCAGACACGCACACACGCAGACATGCACACACACACCACACTACAGACATGCACACACACGCAGACATGCACACACGCAGACACGCACACACACAGACATGCGCACACACAACACACACACAGTTCACCTCTCCCTGGGTTTCTCATAAACTAAATGATCACCGCCCCCCCCGCCTAGCCCCACCTCCCGCCACAGACACACAGGCACATACAATCCTCCCAGCACGTCCGAACGGATGCACAGAAAACTGAGCACCCAGACGGGTCCCGTCGATCCCGCACGTTAGCTCTAAACTGTGTGCAATTCTGGGGCGAAAAGCTAAAACTCGACTGCGTTCAACTTGCCGGCGGGTTCCCCAAGTCTGCGGGGCGAAGAGCTCGGGCCCCTCAGGCCCGCAATCGCACCCTCGGGGCGCTGGGCTTGGCGAGGAGAAAGGTGTCTGACTCCGGGTGCTAGAAATCAGGTCACTGGCGCCTGACCAGCGGCGCCACGACCGCTGCGCTGCGGAGCAGGCCCCGCAGCCCGGTCCCGAGAAGCGCAGGGCTCGGGAAACTTTGCAGAAACCAGAGCTCGAAAGGCTTTCGCTAGAATCCGGGAGCACCAAGCCTTCACTGTGCTCCAGGCTGCGTTTTCCCCTCGCCCCGGGCTGGCTCAGGAGAGGACGTGGTTCTTGTAACATTTTTTTTTTTTTTTAATCCTGGCGTTGTCTCCCCTGCATCCCCTCGGGGCGCCTCGAGCGGGCCTCTCCGGCGGATGCTGATAAACTTTGGCCTTTCGTTACAAACTTGGACAGACCTGCCGCGTGCACGGGTCACCGCCTCGGGGCACGCTGTCCGGCGGTTCCCCGCTGCCCCTTCGCCGATCCCCTAGCCTCAGCCCCCTTCTCCCGAATCGGGACGCACCATTCACGCCGGGCTCCCCCCGCACCACCTGGCCCTGCGCTCCTGAGGACCCCTCACCCTCGATGGCCCCTCGCTGTCTCCAACCACAGAAAGGCCGTCCCGCTCTTACCTTCATTCGCGGGGTAAACCCTGGAACCGGTGACAGCGTCGCAAATCCCGAAGAGACACGAAAAGAGGGCGAAATAGAAAATCCCAGCCATGGTTCGCCGGTGCCAACGCTGCTCCTGCCGCTTCTATCCCAGTGGAATAAATGCTTAAGTTAGGAGAGCAGCGGGCTGAAGACATTGCCAAGGGGGCGGGCCCGGCCGGTGACGTGAGCCCGCCAGTCCTGGGCCCGCGGCCAATGGCGGCGCAGACGGGGCGGCCGAAGCCCCGCCTTCACCGCGCAGGGCCCGCCCCAGGGTTCCGCCCCCTCCGGGCTCCACGGGGCGCGCGGTCTCCCGGGGCTTGAGGGTGCGAGCACGGCCGGGTCCCCGCCCCCGCCTGCCGGAGGGAGCCAGCGGGATCCCCCACGTCACCTCGAAGGTCGAGCCCCTGGACGGCGGAGGGACCTTCGAAAAGCTCGGAATTGACCCAGGGGAGCCAGAGAAGAGGTTGGCAACATTTTCTCCCACCACGCGCGGTTTAAGATGGAGGAAAACGCTCTTTTATTGAAATAAAAGAAGTCTAAGTTGACCTGCAGTTGTTTCTTTAGGAGGGTCGACGTGTCTGCGTCCAGCGCGCCCGGGCTGAGCTGCACACGCGCGCCTGCCACCGCCACCCTCTGCCACCTTGCCCTGTTTTGTCTTTATGGCGCTTCTCCCTCTGAAATACTCTTTGCGGGGAGTTTTGTGGCTCTATGACTCGCTTCTTCCCTGGCTTCCCAGATGCCTGGAGAGCGGGGACCTACTTGGTCCCCAACGTCCAGCCCGCAGCAGGGCTCCGTCACTATCTCCAGAGACTGAACGAATGACTTTCTAGCAGTAAGGAAGTCCCCGCTGGCCCCGTCCCCCTGCACACGCTGTGGACCTCGCCCAGGGCCCAGGACGCCCCGAGATGGCCTTGGGCTGCAGGGAACCAGTTGTGGATTTCCCGGGGGCAGGGTTGAGGGGAGTCCCTGGAACCGGGCCTAGCCTGTCCGGGAGCGGTGGGGGGTAGAAGCGAAAGGCTAAAGTGTGGGTGCGGGGACTTGCAGCTGTACAGACAAGGCAGACCGGGACTGGGAAGCTGCCCGGAGCGGCTGCTGCGACTCTCCACTCCGACCTAGCCAGGACAGCCCTCCCTGCCCCGGGAGAAGACGGCGAGGAGGAGGACCCGCAGAGCCCCGCCCGGCTGCTCCGGCCCCGGGGGCACTGGCACCATCGGGCTGTGGTCTTTTCCCGATGCCCGAGCCGTGGACGCGGCCACCTAAGAGCGGTCCGGCGAAGGCAGCACAGCCGGTGTCCCAGGGACTGGTCCCCAACGCCACTCGGTGCATTTCCCCAGGCGTTGGCAGGAGCACTGATTCCTAGCGATGAGGCCTCCCTTCCCCTTCCCAGGCCGCCCCTCCTCTGACTCCCTCTAGAGCAGGGCCGGGTTTTCCTGGGGAGCCTGGGTCCCGGCGGCCGGGCGGCCGCGGGGAGGTGGAGGAGTCTCTTCAGCCCCGGCCGCAGCTCATCGTGAGCCAACCGCGCCACCTGCCGGCCAGATGCGGGAGTGTGCGGCCCCGGAGGAAGGGCTAGCGGACAAAGACCACAACCCGCAACCCGCAACCCCGCAGAGAGGTGGTGCGTGCGGTTGGGCGAGCTTTTCAGTCACCGCCAAATCTCGTGCACTAGAGCTACTCCTGCCGTGGGGCTGCGGGCAGCGCTCAAGAGGTCCTGGAGTCTGTCGTGACTCTCGCCTTCTGGATTTCAAAAGATGGAATCGGAAAGCGTTTCAAGGAGAAACTCCTAACAAACCTTCCGGGGGTTGCCTGAGTGGCTGCTCTCGGAAAAGCAGATCCTAAATAAAGCGGGAGGGGTGTAGGGCGACGTCGAGGAGAGGACAGGTCTCGAGTCACTGCTACGGTTTCAGGTCATTGGGCTCCGCAGCAGATCGTGTTTTCCGCCTTGGCTCCAGAGCTGAGCTGGTTTCTCATGCAAACTCAGAGCCGAGCTAATGACATGAGCAACTTTTACTTTTACACAAGATGAGCGCGCGTGCCGACGCGCTGGGCGGCGGCTGTGTGAGTTGGTGGCCCAGAGGAACAGCTTGTGCGAGACTCTGGGCATTTCGGTTTCTAGATACAAGATTTGCTTAAATGTCACAGTCCAAAGAAGTGGATTTCAGTTATTGTAGCTACTGATTGCACACAAGTAAAAAGGGAAAAAATATGTACTCGGGGGATACATGTATGTGTGTGTGCGTGCATAAATTATTTAAAATAACTGCACTAAATCCCTTTAAGAAATGCATTTCTAGGTTCTTTCATGTGTCTTTCTGAGTTTTACAGAAAAAGAAGACGAATATTGGTCCCTGTCATTTGGCACACAGATTCAAAAGAGAAAAGAGCAATCCGAATTCTTTTTGAAACCTTTTTAAACAATAGATGCTGGTTGCCTCTCTGCGGGAGCTTGAGTGTTGCACGTATCTATCTGTGGTTGAAATGGGAAACTGACTGCTTGCATTGTTATAAACAGTAAAATTTCTAAAACATGTACCACTTTTTTCCCCAGGATATGCACATTGAATATTAAACAAAGTCTTTCCAGACACAGCTGCCTGAAAGCAAGGCATCATTTGCTAGAGTACATTCACTGACTTTCCCTTTTTTCTTCCTATGTTTTAGTTCAGGACCCAAGGCAGCCGGATAATCAGGAGAACCAAGAAGCAGGAAATGCTAACTTGGAAAAACTGAACTAGAACTTCCTCTTTAAATCATTTCTGGGTTGCAGAACAGAAATGAGCTGCTGAAAATTCCTCTGTCCATTGTGACTACCTAGAGCAAAGGTGTTCTAACCTAGCAGATATGATTTCTTGAAGAGTAAGGCAAAATTTTAAAAATGATGGTGGCCTTTGTCCATCATCAATGCAGAAAACCCCCCACATTATAGGAAGACATCCTGGAGTTTTCAAATGTTGGAGACTGTTTACAACACATCAACGGAGTCATAAGGATACAATAGAATATCATACCTTTAAAAAGCACCTAAAATCACCTAATTTTAAAATAAAATTGCTTTACTCTTGAGTAAAACAAGTCTCTTACTACTGTAAAAATTTGGGGTTATTTTGAATCCACTAAGAAACATGTCAAAACATATCTGCTTACACACTTAATGAAAATAGTAATTGAATGATCCAAAAACAATGATATACTTTTTTTATACAGTGCCTACCACAAACATTTGAGCTACGAAGTACCTTGTAAATGCTGAATTGAATTAAGGTTGAATTCCAAAGGTGTTTTTAATCTGTAAAAGATGTTTGTAAATAGCACCAAGCATCCCAGGGTTTCCACCTCTCTGTGGAGGGCCAATTTCACCAAAGTAAAGAGAAAAGAGCCTTTGACCTGCAGACAAATAGTGATAAGGAGGGTGTATGAAAGACTGGAGAGACAGAATAAGAAGATGAATCCACTCTGCTTTTTCTAGGCATCCTGGTGGATTTTTTTTGTGAATAAAATGGAACCTGTCCATAGTGCTCCAGTGACTCCCTGAGTTCTCTTTTAGAGAACCAGAACTTTCAATTCAGACAACCCCAATTTGATACTTTAGCTGGGCTTTTTCTAGCTGTATGTCTTTAAGTTCCTTGACCTCTCTGAGATACGGTTTTCTCATCTATAAATTGTAGATAGTTAACATTATACGACTCTTCTAAATAATGAATGTTATAGAGCTTCTGGTATAGTACCTGGCATGTGTTAGCCAGCTGCTATTACTCATTTTTATTTTTACTTTATGAGACAGGGTCTCACTCGGGTCACCCAGGCTGGATTGCAGTGGTGTGATCATGGCTCACCACAGCCTCACCCTCCCCAGGCTCAGGTGATACTCTCACCTCAGCCTCCCGGATACCTAGAACTACAGATGTGTGCCACCACACCTGGCTAATTTTTTGTATTTTTAATAGAGATGGGGTTTCACCATGTTGCCCAGGCTGGTCTCAAAAGCCTGGGCTCAAGCAATCCTCCTGCCTCATCCTCCTAAAGTGCTGGGATTATAGTCATGAGCCACCATGCCTGGCTATTATTTCTCTAAAATAATATTTAATTAATAAGCATTCACATTTTGAAATGAGAAATCATTTGTTCAGCTTGAATTGTTCCTTCCACAAGGAAACCAAGCACTGTGATTTACCTTTTGTGCTCCATGAGAAAAAGATGCTTTATTTTATCAACTCCTAGAGTAGGGAAGGGAAATAAATTCTAAATTATTCTCTTCTTCTATTGTTGATTTGTGACAGCTGACATCCAACTTTTATATTCCTAGGTAATTCCACCGGATTTGGACCTAGAGGCTATGCTTGTCTTCAAATAGAATAGTGTAAAAAATAAGTGAAAGAAGGTGTGAGGAATCCAGAGTCCCACAACCAAGTGGTAATGAATAACCAAAGCTCTACCTAATGAAATTCCCACTGTTGTTAGAAAACGCTTCTACCACAAGCTACTGCATCTTAAATATACTAATTTGACACAACGATTGGTGGGCTTCCGGAAGCCCCCAGGAAACCCAACTGGAGAGTTCATCCTTTGATGTCAAGGCTTTGATGCTGTTTCTTATTCAAATAAGAAGCAGGACACTTATGAGCCCTTTACACCTGAGTGGGAAAAAAAAAAATGGCTGCAGAGCTCAGGCCTTCATGCTTCAAGAGGATGGGAGAGCAAGACAAAGCAAGAGGCCTTTTTTTTTGTCTGTTTCATTTTTTTTATAAGTTGTTGGGGTATAGGTGGTATTTAGCTACATGAGTAAGTTCTTTAGTGGAGATTTGTGAGATTGTGGTGCACTCATCACCCGAGCAGTATACATTGCACTATATTTGTTGTCTTTTATCTCTCGCCCCCTCACATCTTCCCCCCAAGTCCCCAAAGTCCATTGTATTATTCTTATGCCTTTGCATCCTCATAGCTTAGTTCCCACATATCAGTGAGAACTTATGATGTTTAGTGTTCCATTCTTGAGTTACTTCACTTAGAATAATAGTTTCTTTTGCATCACTGAGGTGAGGAGGGGCAGACAGGAAGGTTGCAGTTCTCAAGGGAGCAAGGCTTTTCTAGAACTTCATTTGATGCCGTCCGTGAATTTTATTCGGTTCTAACAAACATTTCTTCAATGTCTACTATGTACCAAATCCCACATTAGGAAGAGGTCAAGAGATCGAGACCATCCTGGCCAACGTGGTGAGACCCCGTCTCCACTAAAAATACAAAAATTAGCTGGGCAAGGTGGCGGGCGCCTGTAATCCCAGCTACTTGGGAGGCTGAGGCAGGAGAATCGCTTGAACTCGGGAGGCGGAGATTGCAGTGAGCCGAGATCGAGCCACTGCCCTCCAACCTGGTGACAGATTGAGACTCCATCTCAAAAAAAAGGAAAAAAAAAAAGATTTCTTCCTAATCATGACCATATGTGATATCGACCGCACAGGGCTGTGGTGGCCAAAAACCATCAGGGACCTTTCCACCACCTGGGGCCCAAGATGGAGGAGGAGAGACAGAGAAGGTGTGTGCCAAGATGCTCAGTTCAGTTCTGTAATAACTCTAGATCCCTCTCAGGAACATTTTGCAGAGACAGTGTGGCCTTCTGGAGGAGAAATTAGAGGAGACAATTTGCATCTCTTTTTGTCTGCATTGAGAAAATGAGTTAAACATGAGAACAATTTTATGTTTTAGGCATGAAAGCCATTCCCCAAAAGAAGTGTAAAATGCTTTTTACCTGAAACCTTTCAATATAACACCTCTGAACTGAGGTTCACTCATTCTAACTCAAAATGCCAACACAAAGCTGCAAGCCCCAGATATTAAATATTTTAGCTATTAAACACTTTAATATTTAACAGCCATGTTACTTTGCAGTTATCAAAAGAGCTTTGGAATTATAGTTGTCTTATGATGAAAAACGAATAATATATGTGATACATGTGTGATATATGTGTGAATAAAATAAAGCTGGCACAATTTTTTTAGCCACTTTTTTTTTTTTTTTTTTTTTTTGAGACAGAATCTCACTGTGTCACCCAGGCTGACTGGATTGCAGTGGTGCGATCTTGGCTCACTACAACCTCTACCTCCAGGGCTCAAGCGATCCTCCCGTCTCAGGCTCCTGAGTAACTGGGACTACAAGCACATGCCACCATGCTCAGCTAATTTTTAAAATTTTTTGTAAAGATGGGGGTCTTACAGTGTTGCCCAGGCTACTCTTCAACTCCTGGTCCCAAGCGATCCCCCTGCCTTGGCCTCCCAAAGTGTTGGGATTACAGGCATAAGCCACCAGCCATTTTAGCCACTCTTTTTTTTTTTTTTTTTTTTTTTTTTTTTGAGACGGAGTCTCTCTCTGTCGCCCAGGCTGGAGTGCAGTGGCGCAATCTTGGCTCACTGCAAGCTCTGCCTCCCGGGTTCACGCCATTCTCCTGCCTCAGCCTCCCAAGTACCTGGGACTACAGGCACTCACTACCACGCCCATTAGCCACTCTTAAGAGAGAAATAATTGTCCAATCAGAGCACCAATTTACAGAGGTATTGCAATAGTATTCTGAAAAACAATGTGTAATTACGATACAATGTTGCAAGAAAGAAAATAATATGACTATGAACATAATTTATGATTAACTACATAATGACAATGTAAGTTTGGAAACCTAACTTTTCCTTTCCCCGTCATAATCGAAAGCATTTACAAAGCACTTATGTTCCAAACAAATATTTTGTAATTTCAAAAGATCTCTGAATATTCTAAAGATGTCTAAAATGACAGATAATGCATTTCTTTATGTACAGTGCAAATCCTTTAAATGCTTACTTAGATAATGGAATAAGTGTACTTATAAAGAAAATGTTACTTTTGAAATCATATTTATATCTTATTTCTTTAATCTAACCATTTGTACCAGTTAGTAAATAAGAAAAGCCTTTTCCCTGCTAAAGATTATGCCTTTTGACCATTTATTCAAATGGACTAAAGAGGGAACTCAGTGAAAACTCCAAGAAACATAGTATAGGCTTTTTCCTAAATTATGTAGTATTTGGCTCCACAGTAAATTAGTGAAACCTTATTAAAATCAGTTGGACATAAACTCTCTAAATGCAGAAATACCAAAGTGACATTTATAAATATGGTTTGGTTAAAACTGACATTTTTGGGGGACTTTCTGGACATATTACATTTAAAAACAATGAAGAATTTATCTAAAATAAGTGTTAACTCAGGAGTCTATAAACAAAGATATGTCATACAACTTTACAACGTAAGTGATATGTGGAATCACTTTCTCTTTGACCTTGACTATCTCTGCACAAATAAATGGGCTTAATTCAGGCAAACAATGTGTTATTTGATGTAAGAAGGTAAAAAGAAATTCAGTTAGTAACGGATCATTTGACTCAAACTGACATTTAAAGTATCTCAATTCAACCATTTGTTTTTCTTCATATTCGACTCCGTATGTATACGCAGCCCAGGCTTTTCTTTTGCAGAAGAAGGAGTTAAAAATAAGGCATTAAAATATAGAGGATATTTCCACACCATTGATTATTTAAATCTGTGGCTTTATATAAAAGTAGCTTTTTTTTTTTTTTTTTTTTTGAGATGAAGTATTGCTCTTGTTCCTCAGGCTGGAGTGCACTGATGCGATCTCAGCTCACTGCAACCTCTGCCTCCCAGGTTCAAGCAATTCTCCTACCTCAGCCTCCCAAGTAGCTGGGATTACAGGCACCTGCCACCACGCCCAGCTAATTTTGGTATTTTTAGTAAAGACAGGGTTTCACCATGTTGGCCAGGCTGGTCCCAAACTCCTGACTTCAGGTGATCTGCCTGCCTCGGCCTCCCAAAGTGCTGGGATTACAGGCGTGAGCCACTGCGCCCAGCTTAAAAGTAGCTTTTTAAAAAAGAATACCCTTAGCCATCTCTTGCTGAATTGGAGGTTATGTTGCCCCTGTTTAGTATAAATCTTTCTTTGTACATGATAAATATTACAGGATTTATCTCCTGAAATTTAATGCTTCTCTTAGACATTCAGGATTAACACGTGTAGAACCACGCTTTTCATCTCTATCACCTTTCTCTCCTGCAGCTCTGAATTAAAATAAATTGGAACCAAAACATACACAGGTGATTATGAGAGCGATTCCAACATAGTTTAAGAGTAAGGTCCCACGGCTGCAACTTCAACTTGCCTATTTATATTACATTAGACACCTATCAGAGGTAATTGAACATTGGCAGGAAATTAATCAAGTCTGTTCCATTAAATGGTCAGTTTGCTGCAGCTCAGGAAAGCTGGTCCCTTTTCCTTCGTGTCTCATTATGTTCTCATCTGAAACTTATATAGTTTTCATTCGGATTGTTGCAATTTAAAATACTCTGATAAATGCCTAGTTGTGTCCGTATTATTTACAGATCACCCTGGTTAAGATACTGAGTGAACTACATTTGAAATGCAGAAATCATTGCATAGGTAGAAATCACGATGAATTGCAAAAGTAGTGAGGATCTCCAGGGTGCTTTGGGTCTTCCCACCTCTAGCTTTCTTTAGCAATACACTTCTTTTGGCACTTTACAATATGTGTATGTATGTGTTATAGATAGCCATCTATTTATAAACCAGGGTACTTGTTTTATTTTATTTTATTTTTTTGAGATGGAGTCTCGCTTTTTCACCCAGGCTGGAGTGCAATGGCTCAATCTCAGCTCACTGCAAGCTCCGCCTCCCGGATTCACGCCATTCTCCTGCCTCAGCCTCTCCGAGTAGCTGGGACTACAGGCGCCCGCCACCATGCACGGCTAATTTTTTGTATTTTTAGTAGAGACGGGGTTTCACCGTGGTCTCTATCTCCTGACCTCGTGATCCGCCCGCCTCAGCCTCCCAAAGTGCTGGGATTACAAGCGTGAGCCACAGCGACCGGCCAATCAGGGTACTTGTTTTAAAAACCTGATTTAGATAAAGAACAAGATTAGCCGGCTTTAAAGCTCTTATACATAAGTACTTCACATGGTTAGCAATCACCGTGGGGTAGCTCTAAGTCTGGAAGGATCTGTGATTTAGAACCTTCCTCTTGCTGTATTCTGACTTAATCTGCTCAGTTCTTTGCTTTTTCCATGTCCACCTACACACCACTGTCCATTTTCCTGCAACCTTTTTGCTGTCAGTCAAGTGACAGCCTTGGATAGAATCTTTGTGTGCCAAGATCTCCTGAGGCCCAGCACCACATTTAGATGGAAAAAGCGAGGGGTGGCAGAAACACAAGGGATTCTTCAAAAGCTGGGGGTGGGAGACTATTAGTGGGAGGGTTTTCGTGTATAGCTCCTTCAGAAACTGCTTTCTCAAACACACACAAAAATGCAAACACATATACCAAACCCCCACATCTGCAGCCTAGCACCAACGTAATGTAAAATCATCCTGGAAGTCAAGCATTCCAAGACTTGTTGAGGCAAAGAATAAAGCACCCTTGCTGTACTTTAACAGGGGTTGGAGCCTAAGAATAGCCCTAGTTTCTATCCTAATGTGAGTGATCCGATGTGTCTAGCTTTCCCTTTCTTGGATTGACTGACTCTTAGCTGACCTGTAAGTACTAACATCTCTTCCTAAAATTACTTGGGAACATTTGATTTGCTAATTGGAGAGAAGCAGGGGAATGTTCTGCTTATTACTTTGTACAGATTTTTCACCCTGTATAATTTAATGTCTTAATATTGAAGGGAGATGGCATCTTATAATACGAAGCCACACTTTTAAGACCTTTCTATTTGTAATAGTGCATTACTTCCCTGAAAAGTCAGATAGGTCATTAATACAAACTAGGTTTTGATATCTAGAAAAAGAGCCTGAATTGAGACATAGGCCTTATTTTAATTACTTTGTTTTTAGTTGGTGCCATCTGCATTCTGATTATAGTCTCTTAAATTTGACTTCATATTCCTGATCAGCTAAAGTTACAGGATCCAAGTTTTCACTAAAACTACCAGCAACCTGATATTCTCTAAAAATAAAGAGATTATTTTCACCTTGTCACTAGAAATTAAATATATTTGCTTCTGTCTCAATTAAGGCACATGTCACCTAAAATATTTAATATGTTATAAGATAATAATATACTAAAATGAACTTTTTACATCAGCCACACTCAAGTTTTACTCTTCTTGTGTTTCTATTTCTGGGTTTCTTTTATTGGAGATAAGAAGGTATGAAAGTAAAAACTGTGAATGACATAAATTTGAATATTATGGTTTATCTACCTATATAAATTGTCTGTTTTGCCGTCTGTCTCTTGCAACAATTGAGTTTCTCATCCAGCAAGGCAAAAGGCAAGCAGCAGTAGTTATTCAGGGCAAGGGTATAACCAATAAACCTGAGCAAATAACTTTATAACCCTGGAGCTTATTTGGGATGTTAACACAGATGCCTGGCAAATCCATGGGGAATGTTTGGCAAATGTTTGATTCACCAATGCCTTAAACTTGTTAAGCATAAAGCTAACAATTACCAAGAAAATAATTTTGTAATTTTTTTTCTGAACATAGTTAATCTCTAAAAACAGTGCTTCTTTTTAATACTTAGTATAAAAATAGAAAAGGCTATGAAATGCAAAGAAGGCAAGAAGGCTGGGAAATTATGTGCACACACACACACACACACACACGACTGAAGTGTGGCAGAGATAGTAAAGCTTTTAACATTTAAAATTAAAGCCATATTATTGATTACTCAGTTTACATAGATTCTTTTTCAAAGATAATTTACCTATTTATAATTCCGTAATATGTTTTGCTATTCGTATTCTGATAAAACACATGCATAATTTAAATCTAGTATCATTTAGTGTTCAACTTTTTTGACGGTTGATTAATTTTCAAAATGATGAAATTGTTGAGAATAAATGAAATGGTACTCGGAATTAGTATTTTAAAGCTCTGGAAACTCCCACTAAATTACACTTGGTTATGGACAGATATAGGCTTTTAGTAAGTTGTCTTCTTTAGTAAGATAACGCCAAGAATAATACTGGTCTTTAGAATTCAATTTGGGTTGGTTTGGTGTATTTCAATACAAAGTGTACCCGGAGATTATCTGTACAAATATCACACATGTGCACACACAGGCACAAACTCACACAAACCCAGAAATACTCTGTAAGCCACAGAGGTTCATTATTTCCAAAGAATATGCCTGCTAAGTAATACTTCTTAGCTTCTCAGAATAAAAGCAATTTATATAAAGGAGGGGGAAGGATATTGGTTATTAAAGAAAAAATAGACTTAATTAAAGTCAGCATCTGTATACAATTGCCTCTTTAAGCCTCAAGATAAGTTACTGATTTTCTTTTTTAAATCCATATTATTAAATTTCTCTTTAATTCTTTCTTTACTGTGGAATACATATATTTTTTTCCATGTATGTTCAGTGTATTTCATTTGGGAAATAATAACCATAAAAATAAGTTTCTGAATGTATACAGTATAGAGGGATACTTCCCTATATATATTTTCATAAATGATTAGTCTGTAACTAATCCATGAAATAAAATTAAAGTAGCTGATGGTGAAAAATTTCCCAAAACTTTGGGAGGTTTACCTTTTTTCTGCACTCACATAGAATTTGCATTGACTTTCTTTGTGGGGTCCAATCATTATAGCCATTGAAGAAACAAATTTAAATTGTCATGAAGTTACTTTCTTGCTCCCACACGAAAGTGAATGGACTTGTGTTATATCATATTGGACAAACGTGCCCACTTCTGTAAACAGAATATCTCATTACATTTCCTGTTGTCTCTGCAGTCAACTTTAGATTTCAGGAGCTTGAGGACTGTTTTCCAAAGCTGCAGACATTTGCTGCTGCTTCTAGCTGGTTATTTGCCCCCAACAAAGAGAGGAAAGGCATAAATCCCCAAACAAACACAAATAGCTTAGCTGATTGTTAGCAACTGTGCTTAAAAGTTTGATGGTTTTGAATAGCCAATTGGTGGTTAAAATGAGGTTTAGAGAAGCTAGGGCTTTTCCATTTTTACCTTTGTTCTCACTTTTTCCAGGAATCAAAGATAATTTAGAATTGGCTGACCTTTAAAAATATTCTCAGAATTAAGCATTATCTAAAAATTGATTTCTTCTTGGATATGGCATAGAACACTCACACACAGATGTAATGTTGGCGGTTTTGACCATTTGAGAGTAGCCTTGATTGCCCATGACATGTGATTTGTAACTTTATTGAGACTCACATTTGATTTCAGTGCTTTAAGGCCAAAATAGGGGAGGCAGTGATTTGGAAGACCCTCACTGACCATTTGAATTCAGCTCTTCTCAGCTCTCATGTTCTCTGCTTCTCATCTCGCGCACAGTAATTCTCTTTACTTTTATTACATTCTAGGAGGGAAATGTATGTCTACATGAGAGTTGCAGTTTCTTCATCTCTAAAATGGGGCTAACAATAGTGACTAACTCAGGACTGTTGTAAGAACTAAGTGAGACACTCTATATAAAGTCATAAACAGAGTGCTTGACACAAAATAATTGGTTGCTGTTAATATTTTTGCACCTTAATTTGTGATTCAATGGGTGAAGTCACAGGTAATTTCAGTAAATCATTAAAAAAAAGAACCATACATTTTTATTATTTAATATAATTGAAAGATTTTTAAAAGAGTCTCACAAGTACTCTTCTACTGAAGAGTACTGTTTCCATTTGTCATTAGTCTTTTTTCTTTGTTCTTTTATTATAAATTGACAATTTATAATTGTATATATTTATGGGGTACAAAGTGATGTTATGACTTATGAATACAATGTGGAATAATTAAGTTAAGTTAATTAACATATCTATCCCCTCAAATACTTATCATTTTTGGGGATGAAAACGTTTGAAATTTACTCTTGTTGTAATTTTGAAATGTGCAATACATTATTATTAATTATATTAACCATGCTATGCAATCAATTAAAAAAAACACTTATTCCTCCTGTCTAACTGAGATTTTGCACCCTTTGTCAAGCATTTTCTTTTTTTTGATACAGAGTCTTGCTCTGTCACCCAGGCTGGAGTGCAGTGGCACAATCTTGGCTCACTGCAACCTCTGGCTCCCAGGCTCAAGCGATTCCCCTGCCTCAACCTCCAGAGTAGCTGGGATCCCAGGCACACACTACCACACCTGGCTAATTTTTGTATTTTTAGTAGAGATGGGGTTTCACCATGCTGGCCCGTCTCTTAGGTTGATTCCATAACTTGGGTATTGTGAATAATGTTGCAATGAAGATAGGAGTGCAGACATACTGATTTCAAACCTTTTGGATAAATACCCAGAAGTGGAATTTCTGGATAACATGGTAATTCTAATTGCAGTTTGTGAGGAACTTCCATATGGTTTTCTATAATGGCTATACTAATTTATATTCCTGCCAACAGTGTAAAAAGGTTCCATCTTCTCCACATTGTTATTAGTCTTACCAGAGATGGCTGCACTGTTAGTCCATAGGGAATCATCTCCTTCCCATGCACTGTCTCTTGCAGAGATTAATTTGTTTTTATATTTAGATATTTTATGTTAGATTTTACCTGTTGTAGAATGCGTGTGTGTATGTGTGTACATGTGTGCAAGCTGTCTCTTTGCCTGGCTATCAGTGTCAGCCACAGCTTCTTTTCACATCTGAAATTTACACTGAAATACAGACATCAGTCAAAATTGCTCTCTTCCAAACAAAGACAATACAATCTTAATTAACAGAAAGTGTATTATGCTTAAAATATAACAAAGCGGAACATGGAAATCAAACAAGTTAACTCAGGGTACTACAAAAACATGTCAAATAATGAAAGGAATATCACATTAAAAGGCAAGAGCCCTAGATTCTGTATTGTTTGATGTTGGACAAGTAGATGCATCTCTTTAAGCCTTAAGTTCTAATCTAGATCATCTTGATGGTCCCTTTCAACTCTAATAAAATAACATAATCTTAGCTCTATCAATTTCCACATATTTTCCTTGGGGAAGAATCAAGTTTCATATTCAATGACTTCAAGGTAATTTTCTACTATTTATAAAGAAAGTAAAAATCGAACCAGGTCATATGCAACTTGACATTTTTGTATGTAAATCCCTTATTTTCTGTAAAAATTCTATAAGGAGAATAGCTGAATCCTATTTTATATTTTATATAAAAAGGTCTGTTTCCCAAAATTACTTGTTTAAAAACCCAAATTTATTAAAAGACACAAACTACTCTGTGTACTTAACTTTTATTATAATGTTAACCTTTATTATGTTTATGAATGCAAACTATGGATTCATAGCTCTCACAAGCTAGAGGGTCTTCATAAATAAAGCAACGTACTTAGATCTGCATGTTTCAGATAGCAAGGCAATAAGCAAACCAACAGATGGATGCATTTTTAATTAGTCAACCCATTGCTATCTTTTGGTAAGAAAATTCTCTTGCAGGTTGTAACAAAATCTTTCATTGGGTGGAAAAAGAAGTACAATCTCAGAATCACGTGTTTTCTAAGAGAATTATATATTTCAGTACTTTGATAACCTATTCAGATTTTGTATAGTGATAAATTAAACTAAATGATTGGTGTAAAAACAAATCAAGCAAAATAATTTAAGGTTATTGTAAATTTGAGAGATGAATAAAATTGTCATCAGTATCTAGTTTCTTTTATGTTTTAACTGAGTTAAGTAAGCCAGTATGATCCAATTCAATTCAAGGCTGTTTTTGAAATATTGTGAGAAAAGAATCTACAATATTATGCTTCAATTTTTAATTTGTATTATACTGACAAACAAGTTTGGAAAAAGATGCTCTTTGCTTTGGAAAAACTGCTATAAAAGTGAGAAGATAATATTTATCAAAAGAAGCCAGATGCAAAACTGTGAAAGGTTTTCAGAGATTATATTGGGTAGTTCCCAGTATTAAATCAGTATCCTTTTCTAAAAAGAAAAAAATAGTCTATCAGATTATCTCTTCATATGCACAGAGAAAAGGGAATGGATAAATGAAGTAATTATTTTGATAATCCAGGCACTTAAAACTTTTCTCTGAAATATCCACATGATTGATATGATAATTTTGACTGAATTAGTCAAATTGCTCTTTCACAGTTTGCCTTCTCATTACAGGAGTAGATACAATCTGAGTGTGGCTGTAACATTCATAAATGCAGAACACTAAACACATAGCTTACAGTCCCTTTCAAGATTCAACCGATTATATATAATCACCTACCTTATGGCAACATAGGTAGTCACAATTTATCATCCTCTTCTTCAAAAGCACATACTTAGGACTTTTCCTCTGGGACCCTGTAGCAGTGCCATAGAAAACATTTCAATGTATGACACTTGACCATTCTAACCACTCAGTTATTGCCAACTACTGCGGCATATATATATATGAAATATAGGTAACAGAGCAAACCCTGAGCAAATAATTAAATGAATAATATTTTCCATGATAATTAGTCCATTTAATAAAATGTGTTAATATCAAAATAGTATATACTTCTGCAGAAGCTACAAAAAAGGCATCAGTCTTAAACTGAAAGTTTAATGGGATGTTTCTATAGCAAATCTGATAACAATTTGCTAAAATTTGTATTTAATATGACTATATTTTTATTTTTTTAAGTTGGAAATACAGAGTAGAGGGGAGAAACAGTTATACAAAGGCTCCAAATGATCTATTAATATGAGTAAACTCACTGTAAGAAACTGAAAGTGCCTCCTGGAATCTATTTTCATCACCTTGATGAAAATTATGTATATAAAACTAGATTTACCTTTTATCTTCAGAAAATGAAGGAGGAACAGATTTGTCGATTATAGGTAGAAAGATGAAAAAGATGCTTTAATATTAATATTAAATGAGAGAAGGCAGAAGACCTATATGACTTAATTTTTCTTCTTTTTCACTGAGGTGAAGAGATGGACTTTCTAACTGATAAGAAACAGGAAGGAAAAAAGATCGAAAACTTAAGCAGTCAATAATCGGGTACCGTGTTAGATGCCAGGCTATGGTGTTGACTAAAGCAGAAAAGATTTCTCCAGGATGAAAGGAAAAAAATGAAAATAAAGAGAAATCTTAAATGATTATAAATCTCTGAGTACAATCCAACTCTCTCTCAAGAAAATAAGAAAACTTACATGTGCAATGATGGAATCACGGTTGATCATCTTTAAAACACACTGAGAATGAAAAAGACATGAAAAAACTGGCCAGTGACAAACGGCATCTTGGTATTTGAAGAGTGAAAAGGCTAGGCTATAGAAACTACAAACTGGTAAGATTAATGATTATCTCTGGGAAAATGTCCTAACAATCCTAACAGATTATTAAACAGACAGCTTGGCAACATGTAGAGAAGGAAAAGGTAATTATTAGACATCAGAATTTTTTTTTTTAATTTTGAGATGGAGTCTCACTCTGTCGCCCAGGCTGGAATGCGGTGGCACGATCTCAGCTCCCTGCAACCTCCACCTCCCTGGTTCAAGTGATTCTCCTGCCTCAGCCTCCGGAGCAACTGGGATTACAAGAGTGCACCACCATGCCAGGCTAATTTTTGTATTTTTAGTAGAGATAGGGTTTCACAATGTTGGCCAGGCTGGTCTCAAACTCCTGACCTCAAGTTATCTGCCCACCTTGGCCTCCCAAAGTGCTGGAATTACAGGTGTAAGCCATGGCACCCGTCCAGGCATCAGAATTGTTACACTAAATTCAACTCGTACCTTGGTACAAAAAAAACAAAAAATTGGCCCACATAGTAGGCCAATAAAGAGTTGTTAACTGCTATTATTTTCTGGTGGAATAAGTTGATCAGATAACATCATAATCTATCTTGATTTTAGAAAGAGAGTTGGCAAAATCTCTCATATCTTAATGGGCAAGATGGTTCTGTCTAGTTCAACACACTTATCACTGACTAAGAGGACATCAAAAGCATGTTTATCGTATCTTTGGTACACAACTGAGAAGAATAGCTAATTCACTGAGCAAGAACCAGACTTAAAATTCTCTTCATGCACTGGAAGAGTAGAATAAAGCCCCAAAGTGAAACTTTACTAAGATAAACATAAAGTCCTGGGTTTATATTTTTAGAAGGTCAATTATATAAGTCAATGATAAAGAAGCTGTGACTTTATATCAGTTGATGTGAGAAAAGATCTGTTAAGTTTAGTGAATGAAAAGCTCAACATGTTTCAACAACAGGATAGAGAAGATGATAAATCAAATGCAGTTTTAGGTTCACTAAACCAAACCCTAGTGTCCAGATGGAGAGAGGGGATGGTCCACGGCAGCTCCACAACTGTAGCTGGGGCTCCACTTCCAGAGTCCACATTTTTACAGGGACATTGACAAATGACAAAAATCTGGGGGAGGGCCACAAGAATGGTTGAGCCTCGAGGCCATGTCTTATGAGAAACTGTTGAGGGGAGTGGGTAATGTTTAACAGAGAGAAGCAAAGCTTGGCAGACCATGACGGCAGTCCCCCAGTGAAGGGAGAGTTACCATCTGGAAGAGGAGCACCCTCACTCAGTTTTATTCCAAGGGCAGAACTAAAAGCAGCAGGTAGCTTTTCAAAAAAATGTGTTTATGTATTCATTTTGTGAGACAGGGTCTCACTCTGTTGTCCAAGGTAGTCTTGAACTCCTGGGCTCAAGTGATCCCCTTGCTTGCAGAGTAGCTGAGACTACAGGCATGCGCTACCACACCCAGCCAGCAGGTAACTTTATAAAAACAGCTGATTTCATGTCAATATAAGGAAAAACTATCTTAGAATTTGAGTTTTTCTGTATCTGCTGTTCTGTTAAGTAGTGGCCCCCAACTCTGGTTAACCATCTATCAGCACCGTTGTAAGAGGGAATTCCTGTGTTGATAGGAAAATTGAATTTCATAACCTCTAAGAGTCTTTATGAAATGATGGCTGAAACAAGCAAATTGCAAGGCAATCCGGAAAGAATGAGCTGTGGAGGCTCTGCAGAGGATGACAGCTATTGAAAATGTCTATGTGGATTAAGATGGGAGTACTGATCAGAGGAGAGATTGGAAAGAGGAATTAATGATCTAGGAAAGTGCTGCCTGTAAAAATATAATGTGTAACATATATGTAAGCCACATTTGTAAGCTTAAACGTTATAGCACCCATATTTAAAAAGTAAAAAGAACTGGGAAAAATTAACCTTAATAATATATTTTATTTTACCCCATATATCCAAAATATTCCCATTTTAACATAGACAAGATTAATGAAGTTATTAATGAGATATTTTACATTTTTTATGTTAAGTATTTGAGGACCTTTGTTTATATTACACTTACAGGACATCTGAATTCACACTAATCTTATTTTGAGTGCTCAGTAACCACATCTGGTAAGTGGCTACCATATTGGACAGCAAAGATGAGGAAAAAAAGTCTCTGAGCATGGCTAGTTAAAATAAAAGGGATTATTAGCAAAATCAAGCTGAACTGTACAGGTTACCAAGAAATTCTGGAGACACGGCCAAAATAAAGAAGGTAACTGTGGAATGTTTTCATTTTGGCAGCGGCAAGAGTGATAAGAGCCAGGAATACAGGTGGAGTTTGACCAAACTGAGCAGAGAATCCAATTGAGGCTGAACTGCACCTGCCCCACTCCTGGTTGCTCTGGCAACCAGACTCCCTCCCCATGCTAATGACATTATAATGAGAACATCCACATGCAAATGAATTAAGCAGTAATTACAGGCAGATCCTCACTTGTTCTACTAGCTCAGCTTAAGAGGGTGGTGGTTGAGAGAGGAGTTGGGGAGACTTTGATACTGCACAGGGGAGACTGGGAAAGGAAAAGAATTTGAGTTACAAAATAAAACGTTATCTGGAACCTATATAACAGGCAATAAAGTCATGTGGTTACATATTCACATTGTTACATCCGTGGCTTTTCTTGCTCTTACCATTACTCACGGGAGACAGACCACCCAGGCAGAAAAGGGGAAAGAACAGAGAAATAACAGCAACTCTATAGGAAAGGCACAGATTTTGGGAGAAATGTCGTCTTCCTCCCCTCCTTGGTCCTCCCATTTCAAAAGAAATTACTTATGGTTTGCTTTACCTTCCAACCCACCCACGCGGAGCTACAGTGAAAAACATTGAAACTCTGGAAAAAGATAAAAAGTAGAAAGAAAGCTTGTCTTTAATTCTTGGTTCTGATTTTTTCTTAATTGCTTTTTGTAGTTTTCCCCAAGTTGATCAGAGCCACGTTGTAATTAATGATGAATAAGTTGAATACTGAACTTCAGAAACTTGATAACCCTGGCCACATGGAGACCTTTATTGATGTGGGAATAGTGTGTATACTGAAGTTTTGCATCTTGCAGGAATTTTTAGGTTTCCAGAATCATGCTAGGTCTCTCATTAAATATATATGTGTGTGTATATATATATAATGCTTACATAAAGAAAAAATGGTTAATGATATGCTCAGAAAATATTCACATCAAACTATTAGACATGCATTGGGGGTACATCACTTTGGCTGGCATACCAATAGATATGATAACATTATTTACACTATACATCAGTATATGGCCTTTAATTTCCATCGTTCAAGATGTCGAAGTGGGCCAGGCGCAATGGCCTAAGCCTGTAATCCCAGCACTTTGGGAGGCTGAGGTGGGTGGACCACCTAAGGTCAGGAGTTCAGGACCAGCCTGGCCTACATGGTGAAACCCCGTCTCTACTAAGAATACACACACACACACACACACAAAATAGCTGGGCATGGTGGCAGGTGCCTATAATCCCAGCTACTCAGGAGGCTGAGGCAGGAGAACTGTTTGAACAGGGGAGGCGGAGATCACGCCATTACATTCCAGCCTGGGCAACAAGAGTGAAACTCCATCTCAAAAAAAAAAAAAAAAAGATGTTAACGCGAGGACGTGGTGGGTCCTCTGGTGCAAAATTCCAAATTTCCTTGAGTCTCCCAGTAGGAGCTGTGATCAACTGTGCTGACAACACAGGAGCCAAAAGCCTGTATATCATCTCCATGAAGGGGATCAAGGGATGACTGAACAGACTTCCTGCTGCTGATGTGGGTGACACGGTGATGACTACAGTCAAGAAAGGCAAACCAGAGCTCAGAAAAAAGGTACCTCCCGCAGTGGTCATTTGACAACAAAAGTCATACTGGAGAAAAGATGACATGTTTCCTTATTTTGAAGATAATGCAGGGGTCATAGCAAACAATAAAGGTGAGATGAAAGGTTCTGCCATTACAGGACCAGTAGCAAAGAGGCATGTAGACTTGTGATCCCGGATTGTGTCCAATGCTAGAAGCATTGCATGATTCTCCAGGATTATTTTTTTAATAAAAATAAAAATAAAAAACTTCAAGCCAATTAAAAAGTATTTGTTCCTGGCCGGGCGCGGTGGCTCAAGCCTGTAATCCCAGCACTTTGGGAGGCCGAGGCGGGCGGATCACGAGGTCAGGAGATCGAGACCACGGTAAAACCCCGTCTCTACTAAAAATACAAAAAATTAGCCGGGCGTGATGGCGGGCGCCTGTAGTCCCAGCTACTCGGAGAGGCTGAGGCAGGAGAATGGCGTGAACCCGGGAGGCGGAGCTTGCAGTGAGCCGAGATTGCCACTGCACTCCAGCCTGGGCGACAGAGCAAGACTCCGTCTCAAAAAAAAAAAAAAATTTTGTTCCCAAAACAAAACAAAACAAAACACCCAAAAAATACGGCCTTTAAATGTGCATTCATAAAGGAAATGATAATAGTCTAATTACCTAGTGCTTACTATATTCCAGGGACTATTGTAAGTTGCACAGCAACTCTGTGAGATGAGCATGACTGTCAGCCCATTTTACAGACAGGGAAACAAGGCAACTTGCCCAAGTTCCTAAGCGGCAGATCCAAGAACTGAATCCAGTTAGCTTAGCTCCAGAATCCACAGATGTGTGTCATAAGATATCAAGGATAGATCCTTCAAAAAGATAAACCGATCTTTGTTAATGGTTCACTAATCAACTATTTTGCTATCTAGTAGAACTACTAATACAGTATTATAAAATTATTTATTATGACTATTACATGTAGAATAAAAAATGGAACAAGTAGGCCAGTTTGCCTGGAATGGAAGGTTCACTTAAGACATAAGAGGAAGGTGTTGATAAGGGCCCAATTGTCAAGGAATCCTAAATAAGAAAGGCTCTAGTAGGATGCCACTGAAAGTTTTTGATGTGAGGAAAACAGTATTTCAGGAAATGTAATTTAACAGTAGAGTGCAAATATAGGAGGGAAAAGAGATGAGCTATTGGGATCGGTTAAACTATATTTTTTACCCAAGTGCATGCATGTAAGAATGGTAGTAGTAGGGATGAAAATAATTAACGAACAGAAACTTTCAAGGCAAAAACCCAAATGAAACTCTGGATATTGGCTAAAGTGAGATAATTGAGGAATTAGGATTAAATCTCAGACTTTCTGCCAAAGTGATGAGGTGACAGATGAGGGGAAGTTTCTTTCTTTCTTTCATTTTCCTTTTTTTTTTTCCTGAGATGCAGTCTTGCTCTGTCACCCAAGCTGGAGTGGTGTAGTGTCGCGATCTCAGCTCACTGCAACCTCTGCCTCGGGTTCAAGTGATTCTCCTGTCTCAGCCTCCCGAGTAGTGGGGATTCCATGTGGGTGCCACCACATCTGGCTAATTTTTTTTTGTATTTTTCAGTAGAGAGGGGGTTTCACTATGTTGACCAGGCTGGTCTCAAACTCCTGTCCTCAAGTCATCCACCTATCTCAGCCTCCCAAAGTGCTGGGATTACAGGTGTAAGCCAATGCATCTGGCCAAGATAAGGGGAAGTTTCAGTGGCAAATGGATTCAGACACGATTTCAGCCTGGACATCAATGACTCTTGGGGCCAGATCATTCTTTGCTGTGGGCACTTCCCTGTGCATTGCAGGGTGCTTAGCAACACTCTTGGCCTCTACTCACTAGAAGCCAGTAGCACCCTTCCCATTGCGACAGTGTCTCCAGACATTGCCACATGTGTCCTGGGATGGGGGTGGGCTGTGGAGAGAAAGCAAAAAAAGCACCCTTGATTGAGAAACACTAGTTTAGGGAATTAGAGTGTGAGTTTAGTAGAGGAGTTTGATGCAGTAGGTGGGACAAACAGGTGAGAGCATCAGGAGGCCTGGGAATGGCAAAACTGAAATTCCAGAGATGAGAGACAGAGAGAGAGAGGGAGAGAGAGAGAGGGAGAGAGAGAGAGAGAGAGAGAGAAAGAGAGAGAGAGAGACCAGAGCTGAATAGGAAGATTTGAAGGTTTTGTATTATCGCACAAAGGAGCAATAGTGGATAAGATATTCGAAGTGGGGATTTGGAACAACACCAACAAAGAAGCATAGAACTCTGGAATAAACAAACTCAAAGGAAGAAAAACTACCCATGAAGGAAACAGAGGCAGTGTCCTGAGGAGAGAAGAAGCCAAGGCTTGGCAATGTGATCAATCCCAAAGGTGAGAGCTGTGCAAAGGAGGGAAACCTGCAGTTCTCCAGGAGTGACAGAGAAGCCATATGGATAGACACTGTTGGTTAGGGCCAGGCGCGGTGGCTCATGCCTGTAATCCCAGCACTTTGGGAGGCCAAGGCAGGTGGATCACTTGAGGTCAAGAGTTCAAGAATAGCCTGGCCAACATGGTGAAACTCTGCTTCTACCAAAAATACGACCATTACCTGGGCTTGGTGGTACCTGCCTGTAATCCCAGTTACCTGGGGGCCTGAGGCTTGAGAATCACTTGAACCAGGGAGCAGAGGTTGCAGTGAGTCAAGATTGAGCCACTGCACTCCAGCCTGGGCAACAGAGCGAGACCCTGTCTCAAAACAAAAACAAACAAACAACAACAACAACAACAAAACCAAAACTGTTGGTTAGGATGACGAACGGTTCCCCAGGAAAGACAAATTACATTGAGGTCTCTGTGGGTGGTGGTAGGGTGATGGTGTTAAACTAGATTTCAAAAATGTGAAGAGTGAGTGGAAGGTGAAGAAGAGAGGGTGGCTGGATTATTCTTTGGCACTGACAATTAGAAAATGGCAAGGTCAATTAAACAGGAAGAATTTGCCTTTTTAAGATGCAGAACGATACGGGGAGTTTTATGAAAAGCAGCCAGGGAGAAATCTCTGAGAAACCAGGATCTTAAAGAAAGTTCAAAGGCCCTGTCTTTTTGTTTTTGTTTTTGTTTTTGTTTTTTGAGACAGGGTCTCACTCTGTCGCCCAGGCTGGAGTGCAGTGGCGCCATCACGGCTCACTGCAACCTCTGCCTCCTAGGCTCAAGCAATCTTCCGGCCTCAGCCTCCCTAGTAGCTGGGACTACAGGCACATGCCACCATGACTGGCTAATTTTTGTATTTTTTGTAGAGATGGGTTTTCACCATGCTGCCAGGCTGGTCTTGAACTCCTGAGCTCAAAGGATCTGCCTGCCTCAGCCTCCCAAAGTGCTGGGATGACAGGCATGAGCCACTGAGCCAGGCTAAAGGCCCTGGTTTGATCTTCAAACGAGAAGGTGAAATTTTGGGATGAACATAGTGCTGTAAGCACCTCTTCTTAGAAATCTCAAGAGCAAAACAGAACAGAAAATAAAGATGCCAATTTACTTCTTCATGAAACAGGAAAGCCAACTTAAAAAAAAAAACTTTGGGCGGGGCACGGTGGCTCATGCCTGTAATCTCAGCACTTTGGGAGGCCAAGCTGGTTGGATCACCTAGGTCGGGCATTCAAGACCAGCCTGGGCAACATGGTGAAACTCTGTCTCTACTAAAAATACAAAATTAGCTGGGTGTGGTGGCGCATGCCTGTAATCCCAGCTACTCGGGAGGCTAAGGTAGGAGAATCGCTTGGACCCAGGAGGCAGAGGTTGCGGTGAACTGAGATCACACCATTGCACTCCAGCCTGGGCAACAAGAGTAAAACTCCGTCTCAAAAAAACAAAACAAAACCACAAAAAAAAAACTTTGTAAGGGGAGGGTGTCATGATACGCCTTTAGTACTTTTTGATGTTTGACTCCTATAAATGTGTATTACTTTTTGCAAAACAATTAATAAATTTTGTCCAAAAAAAGGCAAGATCTGGAAAATAAAATATCACACTGTTTTGGTCTTCTCTCAAAAAGAGAATTCCAGAATTACATAGTGCACAATTTTTAAAACGCGTCACTCATGGGTGTGGGACTGTATAACACTGGCCTTTTGCCAATTGCTTGCGTCAGTTGTTAGAATGTTGAAGCCAGAGGACTGTAGTAGTCTTAAGTAAGTGCAGCTGAGGGGGAATATCTTAGATGATTTGTATGAAAAGTATATTTTAGTACACTAACAGTCCATGGAATCATCTAATTTAAAAGTTTGTTTGATGTATAATCTTGAGTCCCTTAGAGAAAAGACTTTTCAACAACTAAAATCTTTCATTTTTGAATTTACTTTCCATTTTTATCAACATGTCCATCTCTCTATGCATTTAGGGTTTACTAGAATCAGAGATAATTACCATGTACAAAAATTTCAGATTGTTAATTTATTCTACATTTTATTATAAAATTTTATTTTTAAAATTTGTGTTCTAAAATTATACACATTCGCTGCAACTTTTATGCTCAAAGTTTTATATGCTACTCTCTTGATCACAGAGAGTAGCATATATTCCGTTTTTTGTTTGGTTTGTTTTTGAGATGGAGTTTCCCTCTTGTTGCCCAGGCTGGAGGGCAATGGCACTATCTCAGCTCACTGCAACCACCACCTCCCGGGTTCAAGCAGTTCTCCTGCCTCAGCCTCCAAAGTAGCTGGGATTACAGGCATGCACCGCCATGCCCAGCTAATTTTGTATTTTTAGTAGAGATGGGTTTTCTCCATGTTGGTCAGGCTGGTCTCAAATTCCCGACCTCAGGTGATCTGCCCATCTCGACTTCCCAAAGTGCTGAGATTACAGGTGTGGGCCATCATGCCTGGCTATATACTGTTTTAAAAGTTTCAGTGAATGTGTGTAATTTTAGAATAAAATATAAATTTATTCTAAAGTATTCTAAACTATTTTAAAATTATTTTATTCTAAAATTACACACATTCACTGAAACTTTTAAAACAGTATATATGCTACTCTCTGTAATCAAGAAAATCTCCCCTTTCATTATTGTAGTTGTTACCATAAGCAAATTTAATGCAGGCATAAATAATACATCCATGTTGGCAAACGAACTTCATATAAAATTCAGAAAATCTAAGTATTGAATACAATATGCTGAACTTGGTTTCATTTAATTGATTTTACAGGCCTTTATTTTGTGAGTCATGGAATAATACCTTGAGGATTTCAGAAATTTTAATGATAAAGCTTTATTGTGGTTTATCTAAACCTCCTTTCACGTTCCCTTTTCAGTTGCTCTATGGAAAAGTACTTATTGAAAAGGATTCACTGAAAAAGATTATTTGTGAAATGCATGCTAAAATATTTCATGAAAAGCATTTAATTTGAATGAAATATTTTACATTATTACTGACATTATAAGATCGCAGATCTTTATCTTTTCAGAAAAGAGCATGTGCATTCCATATATATTCAAACATTCATACGTAGCTTTTGAGTGCCATGCATTGTGTTATGTGCTAGGAATGCTGTAAGGACCAAAGCACTTAATGCAATGTTGTAAGGACCAGAGCGACAAAGTCTCTGTCCTCTTAGAGGTAAACTTCTTAGTGACAGAGAGATGAAAACACAAATGAACAAATCACATAATGTAATAAATAAGATGAGTGGTTTCTGTTACAGGAATAGGGTGTCAGACAAGGCCACTTGGATGAGGTGGTATATCATATACATCACATGCTCTGTGGTGCCGCCCTTCGTGTTTATATATGTAATATATACATTATATTGCCATGTATATTTTTATCCTGAGTTCAAACAAAACTTGGCTCTTCAAAATTAGAATGTCAGTTTCTAAGTGCCCGATTAAAAAGGAACAGATATTCAAAACACAAATTAAGGCCAGGTGCAGTGGCTCATGCCTATAATCCCAGCACTTTGGGAAGCCGAGGCCGGTAGATCACGAGGTCAGGAGTTCAAGAGCAGCCTTGCCAGCATGGTGAAACCCCATCTCTACTGAAAATACAACAATTAGCCGGGCATGGTGGCATGCACCTGTAATCCCAGCTACTCGGGAGGCTGAGGTAGGAGAATCGCTTGACCCCAGGAGGTGGAGGTTACAGTGAGCCGAGATCACACCACTGCACTCCTGCCTGGGTGACAGAGCGAGACTCTGTCTCAAACAACAACAACAACAAAACCCCACAAATTAATTTGTTTTAACATAATTTCTTGCCTGCATTTAATCTAGTTATTTAAATCACCGTTTAATTCTAACATGTAAACTTTGTTTATTGGAAACACACATTCAATAAATTCTTATTGTCCTTAGGCTATATTTTTTGTTTGACTTACAGTTTAAGAACCAGGTTCAGATATGCTATAATTACTGTGTCTTAAATAACTCCAAATTCTTCTTAATAATCACTAACAATCATATACTTGACTTTGTTTTTGTTCCCTTTCACCACCCACACTTTGGTCCACAATTTATATACACAAACTAAATGTAAACCTTCCATCAAAAAGAGTAAGAACCTGTTATAACCATCATGACATCTCTCTACCATTTGTATACATAGTAAATATGAAATATTTTTATTGCATCCATGTCCCAAATAAATGTTGTTTCAAATGCAATATGATATTAAAATTGTAGCAATGTATAGAACTCAAACATGAGAATATATTCAGGAATGGATATAATAACTTGACCACAATATAGTTTAACTCTTTTTATGTGTATGATTAAGATTCATAAAATGTTAGAAAAAACAATAAGGTGTAAAAAGTAATTAATATGGACAAGTTCAAACGACATCAGTATAGACGTTAAAACAGTACACTATACCTAGGTAACATGGATTTTTCCTGATCATCTTGAAATGCCAGCTTCAGGATATGGCTGGCATTTTTCTAGGGTTGTTTCTAAACACAGCAATTTATTCATTCAGCAAGAGTTCCAATTATTTTACACTCGATGAAGTTACTGCTCTGGAGAAGTGTCTTTTATTTGCAGATTTTATAGATTTCTATGAGTTAGTAACCAATACCCCTAGATGCACCTGCAAATGGTCTCTTTATACTGTGGTTATAAACAAGACTGGATCATGAAATGTTGGCACAATTTTTAGGATATTAACTTGAAAAATCATTCTGAACATGCATAGGAATTTCAGGCTCCTGATATCCTCAATTTGAGTGATAAAATCTGACTGCTTGGCCTTATAATTTTTAGTATGGGCCAGGCCAGCAATTTCCAAACCTTGGTTTTCTCACTCTGCAAGTTGTCTTCAGTTTTCTTACATGGCCTTTGAAAATATTTTTAAAAATAAGAACCAACCGACTAAACAAAAATAAACTGATCAGTCATGAAGCAACTAGTATATGTTTAGTTTTGTATTGGGGCCAAAGGGGAACCACTGCCGATTGTCATTTTGTTGAGATTGTCATTTTGGAGATTGTCATTTTGTTGAGAAGATGAGATAAAGACAAATAACATGCAGAGGTTAAAGCAGGAGAATAGAATCCAAATTTAACTATAACACATCCTAACATTAAATGGGTGAGTGCCTGTGTATGTGTGTGTACATGTGCCGTGGGGTTCTTTGAAATCAAAGGAACAACACTTAGGTATAAGTTACAGGTTGTTAATGCATAGAGATGTAAAAATATAGCTTGTATTTTTGTTCTTGTTGCTCTTAACCTAATCTGTATCCTATTTTTTTGAGATAATTACTTAAAAGGGAGGCTTCTAAGGAAAACTGAAAGGAAGTGGATGGACGGCTTGGCCCATTCTCTGCGTCTCTCAGCAGCTGCCCACATGAGAGCGTCCCAGCAACCATCGCCTTTGCTGGGCTGCATTGTTCTGACCCTCTCAGACCAGTGTAGTTGTGCTAACCCAATTTATGAGATGCAGCAACATCTGGCGGCATTGGCCTCCTTGTTCAGCGCCGATTGTCAATCCGTGTCACCGGATGAATATGTACTAAGTGCCTGTTGGGGTGTGTGATAATAAAGCCTGCATTAGCAAATGTTGGGGGCAGGGTCAGGCGGGGGCATTCTTGAGCTCCCCATGCAGTGCTGCGGTGTGGGCAACAAAGGGGAGGTGGCAGGATGCACAGAAGTGCTGATGCAGAAGGCCTGACACGCCGCAGGCGGTACGTGACATGTCGTGGCTTCTGGCTGTTGTTGGGTGTGATGAATGTCACAGACATGATGGATGACTTTCAGATCTTTCCCATTATATCATATCTGTAAGAAATTCCGTCTTCCTCAAATGTCTTTTTGTTTCCCCACCCCTGAGCTGCAGATGGCATCTGCCCACGCATCCCCATTGTGTGAAGCTCACAGAGAACCTCTCCATTCTTCTGGGATCCTGCTCATGGTTGAATTGCTAGCATTCAATTAAGACTTGAAATTATGGCTTTGGGCAGTTTAACCTCTTTTAACACAGATTAATGGTAGCTACTCTGGACATTTAGGAATTTCCTGAGGTGTCCCCAATATATTTCATTAAGATCTGAAAGGATAGAATGAGTAAATAAGATAAAGGCAATTGTTTTCTTTTACCTGCTTCAGAATTAAATTTTTTTTACAAAGAAAAAATACTCTTTTTGTGAATAAAGCCATTTGAATACATACAAGAATTCCTGACAAAACGTGAAGTGATGTCTCAGTTGCAAAATGCAACCTGACAATATAAGAATTCCTATTAGGTGTAGAGGTTAAAAATACGTGAATTGATAGCCAAAGCTATAGCTTCTCCTTTATTTTCTCCCATTAGCTCAATGACATAGATTTTACATGTCTGATTTATGAAGTAAATGTTTTTTTCTTTGGAAGAGCTGCAATGATTAGTAATGTGGAAAAGAGCAGATTGGTTATACACAGCCTTTCCTGCTCCTTTCTAATGATTGTTCCAAACATTATGCTCAAAGAGAACATAAGCTGCAGTTATAGATACGCCAGTGAATGGGCACAGGGATTTTCTTCTGAATTATAGAAAATGCAATATGCCATTCAGGTACTCCCCGGTTCAACATATGCTCCATGATATTTGCAGCATGTAGGTGATTTAAGCTACTCAAATGAAACACTCCAAGCTAATGTTTAAACATTTGTGGATTGAAGCAACACTAGTTATAGAGGGTAAAAGCCAGACAAATCCTTAGAAGTCTCGGATTAATTGTAAATAGTCAACCTCACACTCCAGGTTACAGAAAAATTGGGCTTAGAAGGTAGGATCAAGGTGCATACCTTGATGATTATCAACAGAATGTTGGAATTCCCAGAAAGGACTCCTTGTGTGCAGGTAAAGAATTAAAAGACTCTTGGAATTAGAAGAATGAAAAGACTCTTGGAAAACTCAGTATCAGGAGGAACACTCAAGTTAACGAGAGAGATAAGAAAGCAACTAAACATAGGGGAGTTAGTGAAAAACAGAAAGGAATTAGGAAAAGCACCTGAGGAAAAGGAGAAAAGGAGTTATGGACCCAGTAAACACAGGCCTCTGGGCCATTGACTGAGAAGAGCTCATGGTTTTTGAAGGTTGACTTAGGGAAGTGACAGTCCTAATCTACACTGAGGCATGACAAGGGAAAACAATAATATCCAGCACTTATTAAGAGCTTACTGTGTGCCAGATACTTTTCTAAGTGCTCTATATGTATCCAACAACTTTTCAAAGAACAGATACCCAATCCATTAATAGTTTAAAATAGTGTCTGTTCAAGTCTTCTATATACATGCATTCTCTCTGGGCATTCTCAACCTAGCAAGCCACATGAATCCCTGGGTCCCATGCAGCAAACCACCATGGCACATATATACCTATTTAACAAACCTGCATGTTCAGCACATGTATCCCAGAACTTTAAGTAAAATTAAAAAAAAAATACAGATTCCTAAGACCCTCCCACAGAGGTCTCGGGCTACAAAGCCTTTTCTTTTAATAAGCCATCCAGATAATTCTTTATGCTCAGGATATTTTGGAAAACACTGACTTAAGAAAAAATAAAAGGCTTCCAAGAATTTTTGCTTTATAGATCATACTGCCACATTCAGAAGTAAGCAGAGGAAAAATATATATGTATATATATTAGGCAGTGTACACTCAATACATATTTTGAATGACTGCATGACAACTTTGGATTATAGAATATTATTAAAGAAACGTAGCTTAAAGTTCCAGAGTAGTTTGACAATAGATAAGAGAAATTTTCAAGTAAAAGTAGTGCCTAATTTGTCTTAATTAGAATTCTTAGAAGTAAATAACTTACAATTAGTACATTGCATGTTACTAAATTATTCGTGACTTACTGAACAATACACTTTGTCGAAGTGTGTGGACCAAGGATGGACTCTGTGGCCATGATACTGTCTGGTGCATTTCTTTCATTGGACTATAAACATCTGAAAGAGGATATTGCATTCTAATGAGATATGCCCTATGAAACCGCACAGGCGAAACTCAACAGCCTCCTTCTCTGTCAGTTCCTAATCATGCAGAATTCTAACATCAACTAGCAGAACTCTATGAGTCAAAAAGACTCCAAAAGAGGACATTCTTTTTTGGAAATTTCTACCATAGCAAGTGTCTTATTCAAAAAAGATATTTGAGCTTTCTGAGAAAATCGCCAGTCCGCCTTTGTGTTATAGCAGAAAATAGGCTACAAAGGTGGTTGAAATTACTTCTTTTTTTTTTTTGTAAAAGCCATAATTTGTGAAAAGCAAATAATTTCCAAAGTAAAAATGCTATCTGTAGTAAGGCTGGCTTTCAAAAAGTCCCCACACAAAGGAAAATGTGGGAGTCTGGGCTGCAGAGCTGCCAAGCCCTTTCTGGGCACTAGACCCCAATTCATGATAGGAATGCAGAAGTGAAGCGGTGTGGAGAACTACCTCATCACAACAAAAGGTTTGGGCTTAGGTCCAGTCACTAAATTATGAGTCCAAAAATCAAACTGAATATTTATAAAACTTTGAATTTTTTTAACACATGAATTAGAGGCATCATAAGCATCATTGCTATGAATGGGTTATGAATATGTAGTAGACACCTAAGCAAAGTTGTGAAAACTCAAATTGTTTTTTGTTTTTTTGTTCTTTTTAGACGGGGTCTCTCTCTGACTCTCAGGCTGGGGTGCAGTGGCACAATCATGGCCCAGTGCAGTCTCGACCTCCCAGGCTCAAGCAATTCTCCCACCTCAGCACCCCAAGTAGCTGGAACTACAGGCACGCACCACCACGCCTGGCTCATTTTTGTATTTTTTGTAGAGATGGGGTTTCACCATGTTGCCTAGGCTGGTCTCGAACTGAGCTCAAGTAGTCCTCCTGCTTCAGCCTCACAAAGTGCTAGGATTACAGACATGAACCACTGTGCCTGACCAAGTAAACAAAAACTTTATATCTTTGTAAAAAACTGCTTCCATGAAATGAAAGAGTGAGTGGTAGGAAAATGGAAGGGATTCTCAACTTCAACACCACTAACATTTTGGGTACAATATGTACCTTTCTTGGAGGTAGCAGGCTCTGTCCTGTGTGTTGCAGGATGCTGAGCAGCGTCTTTCATCTCTACTTAGTAGGTGCCAGCAGCACTCCCTACCCAGTTGTGTCTATGAAAAATGGCTTCAGATACTGTCACAAGTCCTATAGTGGGACGTGGAGGGGAGGTTCACCTCGGGTTGAGAAACAGAACTCCAGAGTGAGCATCACTTACAGGAAAGCAATTCCATTTTACCAGACCTATTTTACTGGTTTGTCAAGGAAATGGTCCAAAGGTGTCACTGATCAATGTTAGTAAAACACAGTCTTTTTTTGGCTGTGGAAAAGTGTCCTTTCTTTTTTCTTATACTGACATTTCTAAACTTCCAGAAAATAGAAAGCAGCCTGCTCATTGTAATGTTAACATGAACAGATGGATTAGAGAAAAGAGTGTTTCCCTTAGAAACTCTAGAAGCTGAAGGAGATGGAATCACTTCATCCATAGTCCACGCTTATTCTTCCAATCAATATTACAAGGATATTGCCAGTGGGAGGTGGCTTCCTTCCTCTGGACAAATGTGTTTGTCTCAAAATGCTTAGGGCTAAGGAGGCACAAGCCCCAGTGTCTCTCAGGGCTTGCTTACAACATGCTGAGTTTATTTATAACGTTTTCTATTCTCTTTCCACCTTATATTGTCTCTTGCAATATGTAAGATGTAGCAATAGTTTTCTTTTGCTTTCACATTGCAATGGAAATTGCTGTGGTAAGGAATCCTGTGTCCTTGAATAGTGCTTTGTTTCATGCAAGTGAAGGCTGAATTTTGCTTTCAGGTGAAGTGAGTCTAGGAAATTAGCTCATTAAACATGTAAAGATCTTGGGTCAAAATAAAAGTCAGATAAGATTCAGGACCTAAAATGATATTCAAATACCACTTTCCATAATAATACTACAATATAAGAAATAGTCTCAAAATGAATGTAAGTGCATTTGTTGGAGACATTACCCTCATAGAGATAGATTGCCCCAAATTTGTATTTTTTTAAAAAAAAAATCCATTTGCAATGATAATACCTATATTCTAAGGATAAAAAAGTATGTGTATGTTAATGTAGACATTTAAGGCTAAATACCACGAGGAAGTGCATTGTTTAGGTTCCCCAAGTGTTCTTTGCTTTAAAAACAAAATTCAGAAAATTTACTTTCAGAGTTGACATCTGATCAAACTTTACCTGTGTTATAAGTTCGTCTTCCCCTAGATGGCTACGTGAAGTCATAGAGTATTAATTTACTATTCCTCCTCTTTCTGCAGAAATGAGCTTGCATTTCTGATCAGCACCTGTTCTCATATGTTGTCTCTCTGTTTCTGTTTCCTGCTCACTCTCCCTCTCCTCCTTCCTGCATCCTGCTACTGTTGAGTGGGTAGAAGAGAGTTAGGTTCATTGACTTGAATGTGATGAAAGTTCTATAAGGTCAGAGACAGAGGCACATTTTTAAAAGACTGAATTACTTAAAATTAAGTACATGCAGTAAGGCACTATGAAAGAACAGGGTCTAAGAATCTCAAGAACATTTTTTCCCAAGAAATCAGCAATCGTTATTTAGTGTAAAGCACTACTTAACATTCACTTCAATCAATGTCCCATCTCTAACGACTGCTTCTCTGAGTGGCATCCACCCAAGGCTCCAGTGATAAATATTTAATAAAGGAAACTCCCTCTACTTTTTTTTTATTTCTCCCATAAGCGTTCAATTAATTACTTCATTTTAACAAGCAAAGCTGCTCTCTCAAATGCTGCCTCAACATTTCACATTCTTGAAAACTGTCTCTGTACCAGGTTGATTTACAGAGAAACATTTTGAAAAATTAAAAATTTGGAGATGGATTTTTGGCAGGAAAAAAACCATAAAAAGGTACTTAGCCCACAAAATGGCAGCATTCTGATATGCTTTTCTCTTTTGGATGTGATAAGCATTGCCCCATATTTGGTCATTTCAGTGGGACGGCATAGAAATTTTGCTTACTGCTAAGGGGAAAATAAAGACATTTTACTTGTTCTGTGGAGGGTTTGATTTCCCAGAGACTTTTTTTCCCCTCCTTTTATTCTTTTTCTTTTTTGGGTATAATTCTCTGTGCACTGAAGACATTCTGTTCTGGTGAGCTCTGCACTTCTTATTCATGGCAATTACGTTCACATCTTTGATCTTGGATGAGATCTCTTGTGCATATTTTGTTCTATTTATGTCTTTGATCTGGTTTCTTGTGATTTTCTTAAGGTTGTGTTTTTATGCGAAAGACGTTCAGCCTACAATATTTAAAAAGGAAAAAAAGGTGACATTTAGTTTATCCATATGACATTGTCTTTTTAGGCATATGGATAAATTAGACTGTCTTTATACTCCTTAGTTCCTTCTTCCAGTATACTGAGAATTTGTTTTTAGCTGTCATAACAGTGGAAAATTCAACAATCAGATGGATTACAGCATGGTCGATCAAATTCAGCACAATGGTTTTTAAATCGCATTATTACATTTGTCTTAAAAGAATCAAGTCGGTCTTCCAATGAACTGGATAGTGATATAGCTATAAAATAGTAAGGGAGTAAGTTCATAGAGCTCCTGCTTATGGAAGGTTAAGTAGTCTAATTCTTTGTCATTCTTATTATCATTTTATTTAGTATACTTTTTTTTTGTTTGTCTAACACATTATTTATACTCGGGTTTCAAGAATTCACCTTAAAGGTGACCTGTATTACTAAGGGGAGATTAAATAATAACATAACAGCTAGCGGTCGCTGTCGTGATGGCAAAGTGCTCTGAACAAGGGGGCTGCATGGGACCTAGGAATGTACATGACAAAAATTGGTCACCATGGCAACATTTGAGCAGTTGGAGACAGGGAGCTGAACTGAGCAACACAGAACCGCAGTGGCCTGATTGAAAAGAACTGCCTATAATTTAGCTTGACTGACTTCTTATGTAATATGTTTTTTGTACTATGCAAATGACTATAGAGATGTGAGAATCCAAAACAGTCTATAAATCCAGACTGCAATCACTAATGTAGACCTTTCTTTGAAGGTGCAATTGGGAATTCCAGTGTGTAGCAAGCTAGAGGGTTCTCTGTTCTAATGATCTTAGACTGTGAGCATTATTTCAGGTGTTTCTGTATTAAGCCATGTCTACAAACAAGATTTGTGTATTTTAGAAGCCTGTTTATGCAATCACTACATATCATTTTGTAATAGCAAGAAAACCAAAATTAGAAGGCCTAGAAAGGTGGTAAAACTATAAGAAATTGGTAGTTGAACAGTTCCATGGTGAGCCTCATCATACAAAATATAATTCAATAAAGATTTTCATTTCTTTTTTTTTGTTTTTTGTTTGTTTTTTGCTCCTTGAATTATCTGAATAATTGTCCTTAGTTTGTTTTTCAATTGGTTTGTTTTGCATACAGAAGGGAGCTCAAATGACTCTCTGAGCTGATAGACAAAGGCCAAGTGGCTTTTTTGTTTTATATTTGCGTAGTAGGACAGGGGGCCTCTAAGGAGAACTCACTTCATGTGAATGAATAAGAACAACCAGAACATAACTTATTTAAAATGCCATAAGAACAACGATGCCTCAGCTAATAAATCTTCTAAACATTAAATCTCTTCCTAAGATTCAGTACTGTTGATCATGCAAGTACTTTATATATCATGTTGAGTAGAATTACAATGAATCATGTAGCTTAATGGCAATATCCCTGCAAAATTATGCAGATAATAATAATAAGAATAATAAAATTAGTAGTAACTATAGAAATGATTACAGCTTAAATCTACTGAGTACTATGTCTATTCCTCATTTTATCCTCACAAAATTGCTGCAAGATAGAAATAATCATTCTCCCTATTTGGCAGATAGAGGATCAGAGAGGCCAAGTAATTTGCCCAAGGTTACACAGATAGTAAATTATACATCCCTGATTAGAAGCTAGAGCCATCTGGCTCCAAAGCTTTGTTTTTATAATCATGTTTTTTTCTGGCTTTGTGTACTCAGATAACTTTTTAAATAAGACTTTTCTTCTCTACTTGTATGACCAACACTTTTGTCTGCCCAAGTCATCTCTTATCAATCAATTGCAGCCTTTTATTGCTAAGTCTCAGCTTCCAGCCACACACACACACTGGAAACTTACATGAGCTAAAACTCATTAACTTGCCTCTTAAAAATAGGCTAATTGTAAAGTTTTCTTTCCTTATGATAATGTGTCATTGAGCCTTTCCTTCTATATTTTTTTTTTTTTTTTGAGACCGAGTTTCACTCTTGTTGCCCAGGCTGGAGTGCAGTGGCATGATCTTGGCTCACCACAACCTCGGCCTCCCAGTTTCCAGCAATTCTCCTGCCTCAGCCTCCCAAGTAGCTGGGATTACAGGCACTTGCCATCACGCCTGACTAATTTTGTATTTTTAGTAGAGACCAACATGTTCCCCAGCTCAGATGATCCACCTGCCTGGGCCTCCCAAAGTGCTGGGATTATAGGCGTGAGCCACTGCGCCCCGGCCTACCTTTCCTTCTATTTTATTTGGCTATAGTAGATTAGGAAGGAGAATTCATCTTTCTTTGAGTCTTGAATGTCCTCATTCATGAAGCATATGTGTGTGTTGCTATCATGAAAGGATCAGGCAGCAAAAGGGAGCCACTGGCCAGGATTTACTAGAACCCAGAAGTTACTTAGGCTGGAAGATCTACCTGGCATAATGATTCAGGAGGTTTCTCTTCTCTTTTGTGTCTGGCTTCTGTTGCTCAGCACTCCACTTGTGAGATTCATCTATGTTGTTTTGTGTGGCTGTGTCGTTTCTATATAGTATTCCATTGTATGAACATTGCACAATCTATTCATCTACTCTATTACTGGTGGACATTTGGATGTTTTCTGTTAGGGTCAGTATGAATAATGCTGTTTAAAACATTCTAGTGTATGCCTTTCGGGAAATATAGGCATACATTTGTTTAGGTGTCACAACTGGTAGGGCAGACGATCTGCATATAATCAGCTCTTGGCAGTAGACAGTGCCAAAGAGCTTTCAAACATGATTATACAATTTACCTTCCCACCAGCAAAGAGTGTAGGAAAACTCCAATCACTTCACATTTGTGACAACACTTGGTGTTGTCAGTGGTTTTGACTTTAGCCATCCTGGGGGTTTTGGGGTTGTATTGTGGTCATGCGATAACCAATGAGATTGTGTACCTTTTCCTATGTTTCAGTTTCATGTAGATATTTTGCATGTGTGAAGGGCCTTTTTAAGTATCTTGCCCGTTTTTCTATTTGATCATCTGGCTTTCCCTTGATTTGTAAAAAAGCATTGATTTTAAGTGATAAATCAATGCACTGATAAATGATACATATAGGAAATGTTTCATGCTTTTTCTTTTTTTTCCTGTCCAAATTCTTATCTTTTTTTTTTTATTTCACAGCACTCGAGTATTAGTCAAGAAACAATCTAGTCTGCTATAATAAGAAACCCACAATGCAATGACTTAAATAAGGAAGAAATTCATGTCATTCTCATGTAACAATCTAAAGAGCCCTGGATATCAAGAAGCTCAGCTATGCTGGGACTGAGGCTCCTTCCTTCTCAATATCTGAAATTCTGAAGGCAATACTCTTGTCCTAAAGGTAGGTCATCACCATTTCTGCATTCAGACTCAGGGGTAAGAGGAAAGAAGAGAGGGGCATGCTTTTTTTGTTCATGGATATGACTTGAAAGTTGTACACTTCTGCTCACTTGCCAGTAGCTAAATCCTAGTCTTGTTGCTGAGCCTCTATTAGTGAGGTTCAGGGAAATAGCAAGGGGAGCAAGGACTAGGATGAAAGAGGGAGGCTGGGAAATATGCTGTTAATCTGGTGCCCATTTTACTTAGCTAAGTCTTCTGTTGCAGTGGAAGAAGGGAAGAAAAAATTGCCGATGGATTACACTCCACACCCCAACTGTCAGATTTCTACACCCTGAATTTACTTCCCCCCACCACTTATTTATTTATTTGTTTTGAGATGAGAGTCTCACTCTGTCACCCAGGCTGGCGTGCAGCGACTGTAGCCTCAAACTCCTGGGCTTAAGCAACCCTCCCACCTCAGTCTTCCAAGTAGCTAGGATTATAGGCGTGCACAGCCATGCCTAACTAAACTCTGAATTTAGAGATTAGAAAGATTTCTCAAGTAGGTACCTCCCATGTATTTCTGTTAGATTACAAAACTTGTGTCTGAAAAATATTTGAAACCCCTTCTACGCAGCAGTCTCCAACAGGGATGGCATTTCAAAAGTTTCTTTTTCTCTAATGAATTAAGAGGTTGCATAAGATTTTCACATGAAAACAAAGGCAGGCATAGTTAAATTGCCAATGAGGGTCATCTTATTTATACACCAGTGACAATGTTTAGGGGTATTGTGTTAGTTTTCTAGAGCTTCTGTAACAAATATCACAGACTATGTGGCCTAGACAACAGAAATTTATATTCTCACAATTCTGGAGGTGTCAGGAAGGTTGGTTTCTTCAGAGGTCTCTCCCTGATTTCTAAGTGGTTGCTTTCCCCCTGTAAACTTCACATGGTCTTCCCTCTGTGTATGTCTGTGTCATAATCTCCTCTTCTTATAAGGACACAAGACATATTGGATTATGGCCCACTCTGGTGACCTCCTTTTAACTTAATTACCACTTTAACGACCCTATCTTCAAATACAGTCACATTATGAGGTTACTGGGGATTAGGATTTCAGCATATGAATTTAGGGCAAGGGAGGAGGACATAATTCAGACGTAGAAGGCAGATTAGTTGACTGTACTGGTGTAAGTTTCTACACGAATGAGACTTGAATGAAGAAAAAGGAAGTTTGGTGAGAAATTTCAGCATAGCAGTTTTCACCTGGGACATTTATTTCTTGACAACTTTGAGGGTTTCCCACAGTTGTGAAGGTTTTTCCTTTCCTTGTGAAGTTGAGGTGTGACTGTAGGGATTATTCTCCCTTCCCCCACTCCCACCTATCCACGGAGGCTGTTTCTATGTATGGTACTGCATGTTCCACTTTCCAAGCACAACATGTTCCTATGGGGAAGTACATCGCCAGTGCCAAGGTCAATACCAGGAAGATGTACACCCTTCGCTGCAGGCCCATGAGTGAGAGCAGAGGTGTTTTTTTTCCTTTTTTTGAGATGCAAGTCAGCTGGCTGCGTGTTGGTTGTCAGCTTGAAGCTGCTGGTGGGGTTTCCTACGGCTAGACAAAGAAGATCCTGGGCTTGGAATTAGGGCTTTTTATGCTGTGAATATAGAAACTGGGATAGGAACTCTGGAGTGAGGAGTGTCCTATGAGGGTACGTTGAGGCACTGGGACCAGCACAGGGAAACAGCAAGAGAGCAGGCACTGGGATGAGGAGGAGCTGCAGTACTGGGGAGGGAGGGCTGGGATGGAGGGACGGGCTCATGGAAACAGGACAGGCTGTGGCCCTCCCTGGCCTTTGTCATTTGGACTCACCTCTCCAACCATCAATGACAAATTGATAAGAAGGGTATGTGGTCAGTAGAGGGGATATAAGAACTGGGAAAGAAAGAAGGAAAGAGAATTGTGAGGTCTGCAGCAGCTGGCGGAAAAGAAGCTGCTGTTGTAACAGGGAAAACTGTTGAGTTTCTGTAGCCATGCAGCAGGGGCTGCGACCCCAGCCACACCTGAGTGGATGCTTTAGTCCCACCCTGGCCACAGTACACTCACAGAATCTCTTAATTGTTTATACTTTTGTGCTTTGTTTTGTTTTTCTTCACCGGGAACCATGGTAATATGGCTATTTTTTTCTCCAATTGAAAAATAAATACCTGAATCATAAATAACAGGTGAATTAGTTGAATTAACGTTTAAATTTATTTAGAAATTATGAGATATGAAGCTGTTTCTGGAAATTCTACATCTCATGTTTAAATCTGGAAAAGTACACACTTTCATTTGGTATAAAAATAAGAAGTTACAAAATTGGATGATAAGTTTTCCTGTGAATATTTGGTGCATACTGGATGTTACAAAAAAAGACCGTGAAATCACAGAGATATAAAAGTCTTTGAGTTCCTTCTGTGCACACACCTTTCTTCGAATCTGCATTTCTCCGTATACTTATTGCATATGTTGTCAAAACAGGTCCTGTGCACCTGGACCACACCCCTACTAGAGCCATCACCTGTGTTTGGTAATGACATCGTTCTAGAAAAATAACTAAGCCATGGCCATATTTCTCTTCTGTTTCCTCATTTCCACTGTGCGTTAACATCTCTGCACTGAACACTTACTGGGAGAAAAACATCATGCTAGCTACTGTGAGGTTTTACCTAGTCTGAAGAAATGCTCTTTTGCCCTTCAGCAATTTAAGAACTAAGTGGGGTGACAGTCATCCTAACTCCCAGCCCATATGTCAAGAGAGAGGACTGTCATATGGCTATATAATGATGATCACTCTGAAGAGGTTCTCTCCTCAGTAATCACAGAGTGCTGTGACTTGTTCAGACTCTACATATATTAGATTTGCTGTCTGGAAGTCTGTGCCATCTGGGACCTGGTGAACACAGGCCAAGAGGACCACCCGTAGTTTAGCTCCTGTGGTTTTTCAGGCAGCTGGACAGCAATGCCGCACGGGCTTCGGGAGTCCATTGTAACAAGGGTCTTAATGCAGGTGAAGTTTGAGATGGGAGAAGACTTTCTATTTAATTAGGAAAGACATCAGAGGGAAGGTGAGATGAAGTAGGTGGAAGAGGAGGCACAATAGGAGTGGGTGGGGAAGAAGCACCCTTTTATAAATTAGCCATTATTTGTGCATATTTACAATGTGGAGTCATGAGAAAAAGAAAGTGAGTGACGGTGAGTCTGTTTCTTGCTCATATGTTTTGGAAGTCATTCATTCTGGAAATACTCACGGAGTGCTTGATGTGTATTAGTCAGGGACTGACATCCTGGGAAGACAACAATTAAGAAAACAAATTTCCAGCTTTTGTGCAGTTTATATGCTAATGGAGAGAGCTATAATGCAAGAAAAATACATGGGTATGGCATATATTATCTTAGAAAGTGATGTCCTATGGGAAAAGAATAAAGTAGGTTTAAGAGGATGGAGGGTTATGAGGAAGTGCGACATTTGGAGTGGACATTTGAGCAGAGGCTTGAAAGAAGCAAGCACCATAGGCCGTGGGTATCATGAGGCAGAAGAAACAGGAAGTGTGAAGGCTCTGAGGTGGCAGAATGAGGACAGCAAGAGAGACTGGAGCACAGGTCAGGCTGCCTTGAACTCCTGAGCTCAGATGATCCGCCCGCCTGGGCCTCCCAAAGTGCTGGGATTATAGGAGACTGGAGAGACACAGAGGAGAGAAGGGCAGAGAGGAAATGGGAGCCAGACTGTGTTGGGCCTTTGGGGCCCTAGTGAGGACTTTGGCTTTTACTCTTAGTTAAGAGAGCAGGCGGGGCACGGTGGCTCACTCCTGTAATCCCAGCACTTTGGGAGGCCGAAGCAGGTGGATCGCCTGAGGTCAGGAGTTATGGTGAAACCCCATCTCTACTAAAAATACAAAAATTAGCCAGGCTTGGTGGCAGGTGCCTGTAATCCCAGCTACTCGGGAGGCTGAGGCAGTAGAATCACTTGAACCCGGGAAGCGGAGATTGCAGTGAGCCGAGATTGCGCCATTGCACTCCAGCCTAGGTGACAAGATTGGGACTTCGTCTCAAAAAAAAAAAAAAAAATCAAAAAAATAAGGCAGCCACTGGGGCGTTCTGCAAGGTGGAATATGCTCAGATATTTCAATATTTCATGAGCTTGTGTTTCAGACCTGATGTTGTACTGAGTACTGAGGATATAGTGGTAACTGTGAAAGCAGCCTTTGCCCTCAAAGAATTTATTTTACTGGAGGATTTATTTTACTGGACCACCTAAGGAAGGGATGTGTCAGACTGGGAGCAGGCATAGCAGAGAAACGACACGGTTGGCCATTAGGTCTACGATGTGAGCAGTACTTGGTCAAATGCTTTGACTGGCACCAGGAAGGCAACCCAAGACTCATCATCAGTGACCCACCCCAACTCTACAGCCTCACCTCTGGAAAACGGCATTCCCCAGGGTGGATTTCCCACTCTCGGAAGTCTGAAGTGTGGACAGGTGCATTTGATGTGCCTATCTCCTGAAATAAATGCTTGGCCGGGCACAGTGGCTGATGCCTGTAATCACAGCACTTTGGGAGGCCTAAGCAGGCAGATCACCTGAGGTCAGGAGTTTGAGATCAGCCTGGCCAACATGATGAAACCCCGTCTCTACTAAAAATACAAAAATTAGCTGGGGGTAGTGGCAGGCGCCTGTAATCCCAGCTACTCGAGAGGCTGAGACAGGAGAATCGCTTGAATCTGGGAGGTGGATGTTGCAGTGAGCCGAGATTGTGTCATTGCACTCTAGCCTGAACAAAAAGAGAGAGACTCCATCTCAAAAACTTAAAATAATAATAATTTTTTTAAAAAACCTAATGCTTTTGGAGGAGGAGAGTGTGGCCTCAGTCTTATCAGTCACCACACCGTGGGAAAGGAGTCCGAAGCCTCTCCTGCCAGTATGTTTTGAAGGGGAAAAAGGAGGAGCTCCTGAAATGACTAAATGTTTGAGGTGGGAATGGGTGGAGGAAAAAGGTGGAGGAAGTGCCTGAGAATCGTAGCGTTGGTGACGCCAAAGGTAAACCCAATCTGAGGGATAGCGTGGCAGGACATGTACTCTGTGAACAGGTGGAGCTCATTAAGTTAAACAGATGTAAAGGAGGTCAGCCAGGTAGTGACAAAAAGCTATGGACATAATTGGCAGAGAAATGAGGGAATGTAGGCAATATGTCAAAGTGAAAGCATTACTGATTGGTAATAAACTGAATTAAAAATGTGAAGACAGGGTCTCTTATTTGTTATAGTGTTTTCTTTTCTTATTTTTTTCTTTTTTTCTTTTTCTTTTTTTGAGATGGAGTCTCTGTCGCCCAGGCTGGAGTGCAATGGCACGATCTCGGCTCACTGCAACCTCCTCCTCTCGGGTTCAAGCTATTCTCCTGCCTCAGCCTCCCAAGTAACTGGGACTACAAGCACCTGCCACATTGCCTGGCTAATTTTTGTATTTTTAGTAGAGACGGGGTTTCACCATATTGGCCAGGCTGGTCTTGAACTCCTGACCTTGTGATCCGCCCTCCTCAGCCTCCCAAAGTGCTGGGATTACAGGCGTGAGCCACCGCATCCAGCCTGTTATAGTGTTTTCTGAGTATCTGAATAACTGAACACATCAGCAAGTTTATTTCTTCAGGGATGCTCCAAAGTCTCAGTTTTTCTTTAGGTTTTATTATTTTTTTCTTTTTTCTATTTCTTCTTCTTCTTTTTTTTTTTCTCTTGAGGCAAGGTTTTGCTCTGTCACCCAGGCTGATGTGCAGTGGCATGATCACGGCCCACTACAACCTCAAACTCGTGGACTCAGTTGATCCTCCTGCCTCAGCCTCCTGAGTAGCTGGGACTACAGGGCACACCACCGCCACTCAGCTAATTATTTAACTTTTTGTTGAGACAGGATTTTGCTATGTTGCCAGGCTGGTCTCAAACTCCTGGCCTCAAGTCACCCTTGATCCTCTTGCCTCAGCCTCCCAAAGTGCTAGGATTACAGGTGTGAGCCACCGTGCCCAGCCTCCTGTAGGTTTTGATTCTCTTTGGAATGCTCTTTTAGGAACAATCCATTATCTTAAGTCAATATTATTTTCTTGAACATTTGACTAGTTTTTGTGTCCCCTCCCCTTCAAAGAAAGAGCAAAGGAAATTGCATCTTATTTCTGCTTTTTTTAAGGGAGAAAATATCTAAATATTTTATGCTTTATACCAGGGATTTGCAAACATTTTCTGTAAACAGCTTTAAAAAAACACTTTAGGCTTTGCAGGCCATACATACCCTGCTGCATCTACTCAGGTCTGCTGCTATAGCATGAAAATAGTCATAGGCAGTGTGTAAAGGAATGAATGTGTCTGTGTTCAGTGAAACTTTATTTGTAAAAACAGGCAGTGGGCCAGATTTGGCCCTTAAGCCAGAGTTGGCCAAATTTAATCATTACATTATCATCTTCAAAATACGCCTTTGTTGAAGATTATTTTACTTGTGACTATTTTTTGTTGAGTTGATGTAATTCATTATCATTCCTATTGTATATCATGTTTTATACCCAAATCTTATGGTTTTAACAGCAGTGGTTTTAAAAGGTTAAAACTTTCCACATTTTTACTTTTTTTTTTCCCCAAATTTCAGTCTTTTGTGGACATTTAGAATGGATCCAAACAGTGTTAAAGCTTTTAATTGTCCACTTTCTTTTCACTGGAGGAAATAACATTTATAATTTCTTGTGTCATTTTAATTCTGCACCAGCTATGTCATCAGTAGTTTTCTATTGCAAATGTAATAAAAATGTAAAAATTAATTTTCTATCCCTTGACTCAAAGTGTCCCAATGCCTCGATATTGTGCTAAAGTAAAACTGTAAAGTTAATGGAATATTATAATCTGCAAGATGCTCTTTTGTTGAAGAAGGAAAATTGGCTCATATTCCATGGTATGAGAGGTTTATAGCAACAGGACCAACTAAATCAGCAATTAACGGTAAAAACACCAGATAAAAATGGATTGGTCCCATCTTCTTTTACTGAGAGAATAGGAATAATCCCTATTAGATAACTCAAAGGTTCTTTTCTGTCTCATTTTTAATGCTTAGGCAAACAGATGCCCTGGCTTCCAAATCTTGCATTAGGAAAAAAAATGTAGCAGTATTAAAAAAGAGCAACATTTACTCTTTGCCTGTACAGGAGTGATTAAAATGTTGACGGCATACTGGCATTCTCGAGCTTTGTGACAGCTGCCATTGCTATGGCACCTAGCCGTAGAGCCAGGGCAGGCTTTATTAGTAAACTGCTCTGCTGGGCCACAGACACTCTGCCTCCAATTCACACTAGCACCCGTTGCTGTATTTTAAATCTTCATTCCACAAACTTTGACGAAGGCAAAGATTCCATACCATATGCATTTGCTCCTTCAATAGAGCAGGTCGGTTTTCTAGGACCACAAGCTACACTTTTATTTCTGGAAATTAACGCTGCATTTCGCCCCTGATTTTGTTAGTAGCAAAAAGATTTTCACTTTTTTTGTACAATATACGTTTAGAAAATGGGAATTATGTTGAGTTAGACTTTCTTTTTTGGCAGGAGGGAGAATGAAGGCTTCTAACAAGCCCCACCAAATAAGACAGGCAGCATGCATCTTTTAGGCATTTTCAAACTTGTTCCAATTTGTGGGGACGGCGACCACCACGTCATTCTCTGATGACAACAGCTTCAAATGTGACCGTACCAATGCTACCAAGACATCCATTTAAAAAGAGAAGCATGTAAAATTCAGATTTGAAATTCAATAAGGAATCCAAAGAAAAGTCTAGCTTTCAGGCCATCTCCTAGCTAAATGAATAAATGAATAGGCAAACTATTGCATTAAAAAAAATCTAGAGGGTAACTAAAGGAAGCCTTGCTCACTACTGTCTGAAAATAGCCTCGTCTGGAAAGGTATGCTTTTAGACTAAGAAAGCAGAAAAACCTAATTAGACAAGAAGCAACCGTGAACAAACATGTTAGCAGAATCAATAACTGGAACTGATCAGCTATTTCTTTAATTGTGCCAGCTGGACGTCCGTGATGTGCTTAGCAGAGCATAATTACCAACTTCCATCCCATAGCAAAGATCTTTTCTTTTTTCTTCCTTTTACATAAATAGCTGGGCATATGCCATTTAATAATAATGATGATAATAATAATAATATTTTTAAAAATGTAAAAAGTAGTGGAAAATGAGATATCTCATGTAAGATGATATTTTATGAATAATTATAAGGAGGCCAAGTAAGTATGCCAATTGTGCTAATAAGAATGTGAGCTATCAAGGAAATGTAACTAATTTCTTAATTTAAAGGCCATTATGTGCTCTGTGTGCAAAGCTGCATTATTAAAAGTAGGGGCCATTTGTTTTGCTGTTTTAGTATGGGTCGTGCAGCTTGTTCCCATTTGTACAGCTATGATTGATCTGGGCCCAAAGCACTTCGCCTACTGCAACTTGAAGGACCATACAACACAGTTGTCTGGTACCATTAGGAGGAATTAAGATGGACTTTTTGAGTTGTGTAAGTAAAAGGAATAGAGAAGAGAAAGGTTTCACTAGTTAATTCAAAGGAAAAAGAAAAATCCTAGCCCAATTGATTTGTACACTTTTTTCCCCCAAGTGACAGCAAAACAAAGGTTTGTAAGCATGTAATAGACTGGAAAGACCAGTGTTTAAAAGGCCAAGTTTAGCTGTGTGTAACCAAAGAAAGCTTATCGTTTCTGACATATTGCTGTGGGAAACTGGCCTCTTTAGGGCAGTTGTCACCTGGAAAAGTGACATGTTAAAGGAAATATGTACATAGGGAGTGAAGGGCAAACCAGAAAATACTGGAAGATTCTGATAAAAGTAAGGATTTACTAATGCTCATTCAAAACTTACCTAAGATGTTTTTTCTAGAGGGAAAATATTTCTTCAATTTGTTTGGAACGACAAACATTATTATTATAGGGACGAAGTCATAATAGTAAATGTTTTGTTTGACACATTTGCTCCTAGATATAGAAAAAACTTATGGAAGATGGAGTAAAATAAATTTTCAAGTGACAATGGTCTGCTTTTATTTTTCTGATTTCATTGTTCCACGTTAAATTAGAAAGATGAATGTTTTATTCAGCAGGCATAACTCATCACAGCTGAAAAGACTGTAGCTACATTGGGGCTGTTGATGCCCGGGTTCTACCAGCCCTGGAGAACAGTTTCTGTGTCTTCGGTGATGTTCAGAAAAGACAATCCCTGCACTATCTCTTTTCATTACCAGCAACTCAGTTCAACTTCGTCGAATTTGGTTCGGTTTAGTGCAATTCACCCAACCTTTATTGTGCAATTACAAAGTCTATCATAAGGCACCAGTCCTTAGAGAAGCCCATCACCTTCCAGTCCCAGAGGGAACTGTATATTTCCTTTTATTCAGGCTGTCTAAAGGCAGTCAAACCAAGCTACTTGGCAGTGCGGTGACTCATGCCTGCAATCCCAAAACACTGGGCAGCCGAGGCAGGTGCATCATCTGAGGTCAGGAGTTCAAGACCAGTCTGGCCAACACGGCAAAACCCCATCTCTACTAAAAATACAAAACGTTAGCTGGGCGTGGTGGTGCACACCTGTAGTCCCAGCTACTCAGAAGGCTGAGGCAGAAGAATTTCTTGAACACAGGAGGCGGAGGTTGCAGTGAACTCAGATTGTGCCACTGCACTCCAGCCTGGGCAACAGAGCGAGACTGTCACAAAACAAAACAAAACGAAACAAAACAAAACAAAACAAAACACAAGGAAGAAGTAAATTGCTGCCTCTAAGAGATTTCTACCTTGAAGTTGCCAGATAGTTCTGTTTGAATGAGGATGGAAGGAGAGCCCCTTTCTCCCATCGGTAATTTGCTTTCTGACTTTGGCTAGGTTATTTGACCTCTCTGGAGCCTTACAAGTTTCATCTATAAAATGGGGAATGCAACATTTATTTGTCTCTTTTGTAGGGGGAAAATTAAAAAATTACAGAATAATACTAAAAATAAGACACTTAAGTTCTCAATATCCAGAATTTACAGAAGTTTATAATATTTGTTTCTAATAGTGTTTGTTAACACTTTTTTCAAATCTAATGAGTCGTGTGTGTAAACAACAGCTATAAAATGGGAAGACAGCTATTGTTGGTATATTAGGTGCTTTCAGGTTGAAAGTAAGAAATAGCTCAGGTTATCAGGTGCTGATACTTTATCCTAAAACACAGGAAGTGAGAAGTTTAGCCACCACACAACCCCTCTGGGTCCCCAGGCTCAGGTCTCTTCATGGAGAAATGGCCTTTGTAATCAAATCATGCAGATGTTGCAGTTAATTTCATTAGTCTATAGGGTGAAGCATAGAAAGAAGTATGGGGTCCAGAGGAGCATATAAACGTTTGCTGTACAGCACAGAATTTTAGAAAAGAAACGCCTGCCTGTATCCAGTCTTTTGCAGGGCAAGGGGAGTATTAACTGAAGTTCAGATTTAATCTTCTCAGTGATGATGTATTATTTAATACTTTAATGACCCATGCCCTTCTTTCCTGATTTTATTCTTGTCCCTATAACACTTACTACTTTTTAGCTTTTTATTGTGTATTTTTTTAAATCTCTGTCTGCCTATAGAATATTAGCTCGCATTGGCTATTACCTATTCCTATAAATTAGCCGGAGTGTGAGGACAAAGGACAAGCTGATTCTAATAATCACAACGCCCCTTCACAAAATAAGGACTGGCCAATATCACCAGCGCATGGCACCTAGACTAGGTAGAACACGATTTTCCCCTTTTCTTCCTTTATACAGTACCTTTTAAAAGTAAAATTTAATTTATTAGCAAAATGGTTAACTGTAAATCATTTTTCCCCATTTTTTTGTGGTAAAATACACACAACATAAAACTTACCATCTTCACTGTACAGTTCAGTGGTATTAAGTACATTAGTATTGTTGTACACCCATCACTACCATCCATCTCTAGAATGCTTTTCATCTTGCAAAACTAAAACTCTGTACCCATTAAACAATAACTCTCCATTCCCTGTTCCCACCAGCACGTAGCAAACACCACTTTACTTTCTCTCTATAATTTGTACTACTCTAAGTACTTCATATAAAAGGAATCATACAGTATTTGTGTTTTTGTGACTAGCTTATTTCATTTAATAAAATGATTTTAAGGCTCATCTATGTTGTGGCATGTGTCAGGATTTCCTCCCTATTCTCTATCTTGTTTGTCTCAGCTCCAATCTTTATTATTTCCTTCCTTCTGCTAGCTTTATGCTTATTCTTATTTTTGTAGTTCCTTAAGTTGTAAAGTTAGGATTTTAATTGGAGATATATCCTGGTTTTTAATATATGCATTTGTAGCTACAAATTTCTCCCTTAGTACTAATTTCACTACATCCCATACGTTTTGGTATATTGTGTTTTGTTTCCATTCATCTCTAAGTATTTTCTAATTTTCTGTGATTTCTTCTTTGATCATTGGTTATTTACAAGTTGTTTAATATCCATAAATTTGTGAATTTTCCATTTTGATTTCCAATTTTATCCTGTTGTGGTCAGAGAAGATATTTTGTATTATACCTATTTTTTAAGTTGATTGAGGCTTAATATATGGTCTATCCTAGAAAATGTCCCAAGTATTCTTGAGATGAATGTGTATGCTATTGTTATTGGGTAGAGTTCTAATAGGTCTAATTTGTTTATTGTGTTATTTCAGTCATCTACTTCATAACTTATCTTCTGTCTGTTTTATTAATTATTATTATTATTTTTTTGAGACAGAGTTTTGCTCTGTCATCCAGGCTGGTGTGCAGTGGTGTGATCTCAGCTCACTGCAACCTTCACCTCCTGGGTTCAGGCAATTTCCCTGCCTCAGCCTCCCAAATAGCTAGGACTATAGGCGCCTGCCACCACAGAGACAAGATTTCACCATATTGGCCAGGCTGGTCTCAAACTCCTAACCTCAGGTGATCTGACCAACTTGGCCTCCCAAAGTGCTGGGTTTACAGGCATGAACCACTGTGACTGGCTGGTTGTTCTATTTATTATTAAGAAAGGTATTGAGATCTCCAATCATTATTGTAGAACTTTCAATTTCTCTCTTCAGTTCTGTCAATTTTTGTTTCATATATTTTGATGGTTTGTTATTAAATGTGTAATGTTTATAACTATTATATTTTCTTGCTGTATTAAATTCTTTATTAATATTTAATGTCCTTCTTTTAATTCAAAGTATATATTGTCCAATATTAGTATAATCAACCTACTCTCTTTTAGTAACTTTGCATGGAATTCCTTTTTTCATCCTTTCACTTTCTTTTTTTAAAAAAAAGTTATATTTTTAAGTTGAATAAAATGATGTTTGATATACATATACATAGTGAAATGGTTACTATAGTCAAGCAAATTAACATGTCCATCATCTCACGTAGTTACACATTTTGTGTGTGTGCAGTAAGAGTACCTAAAATTTAATCTTTTAGCAAAACTCCCAAGTACAATAAAATACTATTAAGTATACTCCTAATGTTACACATTAGATCTCTAAATTTGTTCATTCTACATATTTAATAATTTGTATCCTTTGACCTACATCTCTCCATTCTTCCCACAATTCCCACACCTCATCTGGGGTAATCACTGTTTTATTCTCTATCTCTGTGTATTTGACATTTTTTTTTCTTTTAGATTCCTCATATAAGCGAGATCATGCAGAAGTTTTCTTTCTGTGTCTGGCTTATTTCACTTAACATAATGTCCTCCAGATTCATCCATGTTGTGACAAACAAGAGCTCCCTCTTTTTATAAAGCTGAATAATATATAAATTGTGTATATATCTATCTATACACACACGTATACACATACGCTATAGTTTCTTTATCCATTTATTTGTCAACTGACACTTTGGGGCTTCATATCTTGGTCACTTTGAATAATGCTGCAATGAACATGGTAGTGCAGATATCTTTATGAGGTGGTGATTTTATTTCCTTTGTATATAATATATTCAGAAGAGGAATTACCAGGTCATATGGTAGTTCTATTTTGAATTTCCTTACATTCTTTCACTTTCAATCTATTTGTGTCTTTAGATCTAAAGCGAGTCTCTTGTAGACAGCATACAGCTGGATCATGTTTTTGTTTTCCATATGCCTGAGAAATTTTGTCTATTTCCTGCATTACTGTCTGCTTTTGTGTTTAGTTAATTTTTAAATAGCGAAACATTTTAATTATCTTCATATTTCCTTTTGTGTATATTCTATACCTATTTTCTTTGTGGTTACCATGGGGATTACATTTAACATCCTAGAATTATAGCACTCTAAGTTGAATTTTTACCATATTAACTTTAATAACACACAAAACTGCTCCTTTACAGCCCCATCCACATCCCTTTTGGTTGTTGGTGTCACAAAATTATATCTTTATACATTAAAGTTTATATACATTAATGTAAACATCCAAATTTAGGTTAATGTATAGTGTAAATAAATATGATGCATGCATAAAATTAAGATACATTAATACATCATATTAAAGATATTAAAGTTTATGTCCAACAACATAAACCAACAATTTTTCTTTTTGAGACCCTCATCCAGGCTGGAGTACCGTGTCATGATCATGGCTCACTGGAGCCTCAACCTCCTGGGCTCAAGCAATCCTCTCATCTCAGCCTCCAAAGCAGTTGGGACTACAGGTGCACACTACTACACCTAGCTAACTTTAAAAAAAAATTTATTTAGAGATGGGGTGGTCTCATTATGTAGCCCTCACTGGCCTCTAACTCCTGGCATCAAATAATCCTCCCACCTTGGCCTCCCAAAGTGCTGAAATTACAGGCATGAGCTACCATACCCAGGCAACTAATAATTTGTTAATGCATTAGTCACTTACATAGAAAACAAAATGTAGAATTACAAACCTGAATTACAATAATGCTAACTTATATAATTGCTTTCCAGATTTTGCCTTTGGCTGGAATTGACCCAAATTAACTGCAATTTACCTTCTAAGCCTTTCCCAGTATTGCTGTCTGGGTAGAGAAAAGGATTTCTGGTGCTCTCTACTCTGTTATATTCCCAGAATTCTCTGGCTTCTTATATTTAAAAAGAACATTATTAATTACAGAGAAACTGAAGTTCTCCTTAACCACCATCCATGATTCATTTTCTCTCCCTGCGATAGTGGATGTTCTCCCAGCCTATCCTTTGTATTTTTCCATACAAATATATGGAATCATGAACAGCATGTAGTATTGCTTTTTGTGGTTAAAGTACACACACTGCTGGCTGTGGTGGCTCATGCCTATAATCCCAGTACTTTGGGAGGCAGAGGCAGGTGGATCACCTGAGGTCAGGAGTTCAAGACCAGCCTGGCCAACATGACGAAACCCCTTCTCTACTAAAAATACAGAAACTTAGCCAAGTGTGGTGGCATCTGCCTGTAGTCAGTCCCAGCTACTCAGGAGGCTGAGGCAGGAGAATCACTTGAACCAGGGAGGTGGATGTTGCAGTGAGCCAAAATCATGCCACTGCACTCCAGCCTAGGCAACATAGTGAGATTCCCTCAAAAACACACACACACACACACACACACACTCACACACACACACTTTAGCTATTAGCACAGACATATTTTGCAACTTTTTCACTTAACAATTTATATGTTTCTGTTGTACTTTATACATGTTATATATGACATGTAATATATACATACTTTATTACTTTTAGCATTTAATTTTATGCATGCATCACATTTATTTACACTATATATTAACCTAAATTTGAATATTTATATGGTTTTTAATTTTTCGCCATTGAAAACAATTCTCCCTATAAAAATACTCAAGTCATCTTACCTGTATGAGTTTTTCTAAGAATGACATATCTAGAAGATTTGCTGGACTGGATTGTAGAACTTATTGCTGTTTTTGATCTTGTATTCAAGTTAACTGTTCTCTTGGTATTTGTTTAATACCCTGTACGTATCTTTGATTTAAACCCTTAGTACATGTGGCTCAGTCACTTCTTGGCTGAGGTGAGACAAGTCTGTGGCTTGGTGAGCCTGTGTGACCAGCCGTTTCTGATCTGTGCAGGGTATTAATGTATCAGAACTGAGTGCTCTGGGAATTCTCTAGAGGCTGGCAAGCGCTCCTGAACCAGTTGTAGTTCCTGTCTTGTCAGTCCAAACCATAAGACCCAGCTTCTTTTCTTACCTGTGTTTTCGTGCCAGAACACCCTGGGCTGTTACTTGCCTTGAGTTGGAAACAGTTTGCATTTACACCTGTAAATTTATTTATCCTTCTAATTTATGTAAGGTTTTTTTTTTTGGTATGCAATTCTTGATTCTTTAAGAGGTGACAACAAATTTTGGTTTTCTACTGTTATGTGAGAACATTAGGCCCAAGCAAAAAGTCATTGCGTAAGAAAACATAAAGTGCTACTGCTGTTTAAAAAAAAAAAAAAAAAAAAAGGTGCTGGGTTGGAGGATACTGCATTTTTTAAATTATTATTGGAGACAGAGTCTTGTTCTGTTGCCCAGGCTGGAGTGCAGTGCTGTGATCTCAGCTCACTGCAACCTCTGCCACCTGGGTTGAAGCGATTCTTCCGCCTCAGCCCCCCAAGCAGCTGGGATTACAGGCACGCACCACCTACCCAGCTAATTTTTGTATTTTTAGTAGAGATGGGTTTAACCATGTTGGCCAGGCTGGTCTTGAACTCCTTACCTCAGGTGATCCTCCTGCCTCAGCCTCCCAAAGTATGGGGATTACAGGCGTGAGCCACCATGCTCGGCCACATTTTCAATTTAACAAGATTTTGCCAAATTTCTCTTCAAAGTGGCTGTACTAATTTACATTTCTAGAGCAGCTTGTGAATATTTCTATTTCCCGACATTCCTACTATAACTTAAAATGTCATACTTCTTTATTTTTACTAACTTGACAAATAAAAAAATTTTATTACTTATTCAATTTAAATTATCTTAATTGTATCTGTCTAACTAAGCCAATAGGATACTCTCAGAACCTTGAATTTTGAGTGGAGTTTTAAAAGGGCAAGGAAAAACAAAAGTTCATCTAAGAACAGCACCTTGATAAGACTGTGGCATTGCCGACAAGAGCAGAGGTCCTGAGGGCAGCATTGCCACACAGAACTTTCTACATAATGGAAATGGTTTCTATCTGTGCTTTCCACTATGGTAAAGCACAAGCCACACATGGCTGTTGAACACTTGAATAGTGACCAATGTACCACTGTGACTGGGGAACTAAATGTTTTTATTTAATTTAATTTTATTTAATGTAAATGTAAACTTAAATAGTCACATGCAGCTCATGGCTACCATATTAGATAGCACAGCTCTAGGCTAGCCATTCAAATCCCAGCTCTGCTATTTTATATTTGACCCGGGGCAAGTTACTTAATCTCTCCATTCCTCTGTTCCATTTCCTGTAAACTAGTTGTTGGTTTTTTTTTGTTTTTGTTTTTTTTTCTCAAAATGATTTAATGAGTTCAGATGAAATACAGTGCTTAAAGTGGTACCTGGCATATAGTAAATACCATACAAATGTTTGTTATTGTTCCCTAGTGGGAGTGAACATTTTTATGTTTATTTGGCTTTTAGATTTCTTCTGTGATTCCTTGCATGTAACCTTTGCCCATTTCACTATCTGGTCATTTGTCTTTATCTGTGATTCAGTCCAAATAAAATTAATTTTAAGGACTATCTGATAAAGACTTTAAAATATATTTAAGATACTCAAATAGAGAAAAAATAACATCCACTAAAAGTTCAGAATAAAGACATTTTAAATTAAAAATTTCTAGTATGCCTCTAATAAAAGTTCCAAAAGAAGAAAATGTAGAAATATAACAAATAAGAATTTTCCAGAATTTTAAAAAGAAACAAATCTTGGCACAAAAGTATACTTTGACATGGTTAAACCCATCTCTACTAAAAATACAAAGTATACAAAAGTATACTTTGAATATTTAAGTAGGAAAAATAAAGATAAAGCCACATCTACAAACATGGTAGTAAAACTGAAGAACAAGGAACAAAACCCCCATCTACAAATCTCCTATTGGTTTTTGCTTCGTACATCTTGCACTGGCTTTATTTTTTTCCTCGAAGAATTAACTTAATAATCTATAGGTGGTAAACTCTCATAGCCTTTTTATATTAAAAATTCTTACTCCCTTTCTCCCTTTCTCTCTCTTTCTCTTTCTCCCTTGAATTACAGTCTAGCAGAATATTAAATTCTAAGTTGGTCATTTTTTTACCCTCAGCACTCTACAGGTATGAATTCATTGTCTCCTGGCCTCTATTACAGCTCATGAGAAGTCCTTTGCCAATATAATTGCCATTCATTTAAGGTAAAGTACATAACAGTTATAATTAATTTAAAATGTTGTTTTAAATGTGTCATTCACAATGATAACAAAAACTACAAGTTACAAACCATAAAATACAAAGATGTATAAGACCTTTGTAGAGAAAATTATAAAACATTTACAGGAAGACCTGTATAACCTCACAGATGGTCCATGTTCATGGATATGTAGAACCATACATGTCTTTAGATGTGTATAATAATAATATACATTCTTTGTAAATTCCATTCAATTCTAACAAATATTCCAACATTTTTAACAGATATGGCAACCTCATCTTAGGTTTTTAACAGAATGTGGCAAGCTCATCTTAGGTTTATGATGAAATCACCTAAGGCCGAAAATAAGACAATTCTGAAGAAAACTAGTAAGGGAGTAAGAGCCTGTTCTATGTGGTAAATCATATATGGCAAAGCATATAATTAAGTCATTGTGGTATCAGTAAAGGTATAGACTGAGAAACTCAGAACAGAATAGGAGACTTAATGCTAATTTTATTGTCTGCTTTTCTTAGCTTTAGTTTTTTTCTTGTTTGAAAGTTTGCTTTGCACATTCCTTTTGAGAGAAGTTTCTGATCATGTTTTGTTTTTTTCTTTCCTTGTCTCTAGCAGCTTTGTAATTTTGAGTTTCTCCCACCAAGGCCTTTTGCTTCCCATTTAGAACCAGGTCCTAAAATGCAATTTTAGAATACCTGTTCTGCAGCAATATCGACAATATCACAGATCCAGGGAAGTGAGCTGCTTGATTCCTGGTCATAAGAACGTCAGGGCATAGCTTCTTTGAAAGCCCCAATGCCACAACTCAGTTGGGCAGCCTTTTCCCTCATTCTTTCTTTACAAGCAAGCAAGCTTTACTCAGCTCCCATCTTCAGGCACTCCATTTTGAAATTTTGAAATTTTAGTTCCCATTATCCTTCAGAAATTGAACTCTCAGCCATCACTATTGGTTTTCAGCAACAGAGTACAGCAGACCAGAGGTTTCAGTTCTATTCTGTTTCTCCAGCCCTCTGTCTGCTTTTCATCAGTCTTTTCAAAAGTGTTTGGAGCAGGGGGTTGGGGAGTATTACAGATCATGAATTTATGGAGCCATCTTGAGTCTATGTCCCTTGGGTTACAATGAATTACATTTGGAATTTATTTCCAATGAAATGAGAGAGCACGAATTTACGTCTGTGTTATAAAAAATATCTGATTTGAGTAGGAATAAAATAAATGCCCAAGTGGTAGGCCGGGCACAGGGGCTCACGCCTGTAATCCCAGCTCTTTCAGAGGCCAAGGTGGGCAGATCACTTGGGCCAGGAGTTTGGGGCCAGCCTGGCCAACATGGCAAAACCCTGTATCTACTAAAAATACAAAAAAATTAGCTGGGTGTGGTGGCCTGCGCCTGTAATCCCAGCTATTCAGGAGTCTGAGGCAGGAGAATCACTTGAACTCCAGAGGCAGAGGTTGCAGTGAGCTGAGATGGCGCCACTGCACTCCAGTCTGGTGACTGGAGGGCGACTGTTTCAAAAAATAAAAATAAAAATAAAATAAAATAAAATCCCTAAGTGGCAATCTAAGTTGCATTCTAAGCAAATTCAACAAATTCTGCTTTTGGCATCTTTGCGTATGAAAATATTCAATGAAAATAAAAGGTACATGCTCATAAAACCATGAAATATGAAGCATGTGCTCACCTCCAGCTCCTGCCTGGCCCCTGCCTGACAACATTGAAAACAGGTAGCCCTTCCTGACCTATAGAAGTGGATTTCTGACTGCTCTGTAAGTTCTACAGAGGTCAGATCAAGAAGCCTTTATTTGCTTTATGTTTTGGGACTTCCTCTAACATTTAATTGTAGAGAAATTCCACTGCTGTAAATGTATTTGAACATTCATGATCTATCATAAAATCAATCTATAAGTTGTCAACTATCATAACACCTTGATATTCTCCAGGATTATATCCTGAGACCTTCACAATTCCCCGAAGTAGCATTTGCAAATAACCACTACACAGTTAGTTTTCTTAGTTTTCTCATCTGCAAAGTGGACATAATAATGTTTGTATCATAGCATGCTGGGGGTGTTACATGAGACCGGATGTTGAATAAAGAGACCAATGAAGCTGCATCAAGAGGAAAGTTGGCTGATGAACATGTCTTTCTCTAGTTAGCTGACTTTCACTCATATATCAGCCTTGGAACACATGGGACTCTACTTCATGCTAAGGGAAAATAAATTATAAACTGTAGAATATCGTTCGTCAATAGATAATCAGAACCACAAATGCCCATTTAAATACAGCAGGGCGTCCTAAAGTTAGAGGTCCCAAAGCCCTCAAAATACCTTGGCCTGTGGTCTGTTCACCTTTCCAGGAGATGCCTGTGTTGCTGCACCAGCAAATTGCCTTAGGCAAAACACATCTCAAGAAGACATTTTTATTTTTAGTAAATAAAATATTCAGAGTCGAGCTCCAAGAATGATAAGGATCAATGTAGAAGTCAGTACCTAGGTACTTACCACAGTGCTGAGCTTGTGCCCTCCTCACAAAATTTAGAGAGTAAGTAGATTTATAGCATACATCTGAAATGCTATTTAACAATGCGAGAATCCTCAGTACAAGTCTGGGGGACTGGATAAATGCTATAGAAGTTTCATGTTAGAAGAGCTCATGGTGCTATCTCAGGGTGAGCCAAGGTTGCTTCATGGGGGCCATGAGACTTCAGTATTTCCCTTTTGTGGCAAGGGATGCTGGTGGAGATGACACACAGGCAGAAGAGCTTAGTGGTTAAGAGTTTGGGCCCGGATTCAGGCTTCTGGAATGCAAATCCCCATTCTGACTTTTCTTATTTCTGTGATCTTGGGCAAATTACTTAACCCTCTGTGTCTTGGTTTTCTCATCTGTAAAATGGATTTTAGTAATAACACCTGCCCACATAGAACTATTGTGAAGATTAAATATGTTCATGTTTGTCAAGTGCTCAGAGCAGTGCCTGGCATCTAGTAAGCACTGTGCTAGTGTTTGTTAAATAAAACAAAGATCTGAGACCAAATGAACCTGTTTTTTTGGAACTCTATGCAAAGCTCTGAGTGTTTTGAGGGTAAAGGAAGCTTTTTCAAGTCTCCAAAACAGATGGGCTTAATTTTTTCCCCTGCTAAGATTGTTGGACTATTTCTAGACTTATATAAAAACAGTGAACTACAGTATGGTCTTGAAAGTCATATTGCTTGCCCAGTGGTTTATTGCAAATTAAATTCTTCTAGATGGAACAGAAAGCAAGTTTCAATTAAATGCACTATTCCAAAACGCTCAGCTCCTCTCTGTGTCTAGTTCTGGTGGTATGAGCTAAGAACACTGGCCTTTGAGAATAATTGCTCCTTCTGAAGAGATGAATTGGATCTTCCAGAGTCCTAGGGTATTGCTGAATATGTTACCTTTTCCAATTAGGAGCTCTAAAAGAAGTTGAGTTTTTTTTATTCTGTGATTTAAAATGTTCTGCTCTCTTGTACCGAACGTAATTTGGCATAAGTAGAATTAGACGAGCTACTTTGTCTGCCTAAGTTGTTATCACCTAAGCACTGATTTGAAATAGCAGCTAAAGAGAAATAGAATATAAATCTGCCATGTATGTGTGAGTAACGAAGTTCAGAGGTAGAGCGACTTAAGTTGTGTAATTGTCAGCTAAGGCAACAAAGCTATTCTAAGGGTTTCCTTCTAGCACCAAATTACAGTCTGTCCAAACAGAGAAAATTAAATCAGACTGCTTATAAATCAAACCTCTTCCACTAGCAAGATTGTTCTGCCCTAAAAGAAGTGTTGCTTTCAGGCAATATATAGCTTCAATAGCATGACATCTGGATCTGCCACAGAACTTACAAAGCCATCCCAAAAGTTTGAGCTCTTCTCTCTTCTTGGCTCCTACCTTCCTTAGAGAAAACAAAATTGGCACCAGCAGGTTGTTTGGAATTAGCATTGGTAGCACACCTATCTGGGTATCAGAGGTTTGGCATGTTCATCATTTTAAAGCAGTGTTTACAAAGTTGGTCTCCCATATTTGTTGGAGGCACATTCATGGCATGGTATTAGGAGCACCATCCAAAGGTTACCAAGCTCCAAATGTCTTCTCCTCTGCTCTTCTTTCAGGTTTGAAGTGCCCTCACTGGAGCCTTGTTCTCGTGGGTTAGGTTAGGAACAGGGTCCGAAAACTTTTTCTATAAAGGACCAGGTAGTAAATATTGCAGGCCATACAGTCCCTGTTATAACTATAAAACTCTGCAGGGTAGCAGGTGGAAGCAGTCACAGACAATGTGTAAATGATGCCCATGGCTGTGGCCCAATAAAACTTTATTTACAGAAAGAAGAAGCCAGCTATATTTGGCCTGTGGGAGTAGTTGGAAGACAGAAAAAGCGAAACAACAACAAAATGGTTATTTACATAAAAAAGAACATCAGAAAAGTCTATTTTCTTTTCTTTTTGAAAACCTGAAAGCTAAGAAGACAGTGGAACAATATGCACATACTTGTAAATCCCAAATTTCTATAACCAATGAAGGTATATCTCACCTGTGGGAGATAAGGAGCACATGTTCAGATACGTAGAAATTCAGAAAACACATCACCAAAAACACTTGTAAGCCCTAAGGAATTACTTCAGACTAACGAAAATGAAGTCAGATCAAGAACTCAAGATGGAGAAAGGCAATATAAGAAACAATGATGAATAATGACTTACAAAATGTAGAGTGACATTTAAATGTGATAAGTTATAATATGTGCTATAATATGTGGAAAAATGTGTGTTAATATATTTGTTAAAAGCAAATTTTTGTAAAAGAATAGCTATACTTTAAGAAAAAAGTTAGAGAAAGCCCTGGATTAAAATCAACTATAATTAGAAGAGTTTTATGCTGGCAGAAGATTAGCAAAATATAACACTGAAGGCTGGATATCATTAGATATCATAGAAATCTACATACAGAAATAAAGTCAAGTTTATATGGAGACCTACATGATAAGGGTGGCACTAGAAGCCAATGGAAAATTGATGGATTATTCATTATAACATCAGAACAACTAACTAGCTCTCTGAGAGAAACTAATAAAAAACTACTATATCATAATATATACAGCAATAACTTGCAGAAAGATTGAATATCTATGTAAATTTAAAATAACAGAGGAATATACAGGCAAGTATTTGTTACACTTTGAGGTAGAGGGGGCACTTACTTAGCCAGACAAGAAATTTATTATTTTTTCATTAAAAAAATTGATAGACTTGTTGGCCAGGCATGGTGGCTCACGCTTGTAATCCCAGCACTTTGGGAGGCCAAGGTGGGCAGATCACAAGGTCAGGAGATCGAGACCATCCTGGCTAACATGGTGAAACCCCGTCTCTACTAAAAATACAAAAATTAGCCGGGCGTAGTGGTGGGCACCTGTAGTCCCAGCTACTCGGGAGGCTGAGGCAGGAGAATGGCGTGAACCTGGGAGGCGGAGCTTGCAGTGAGCCGAGATCGTGCCACTGCACTCCAGCCTGGGTGATAGAGCGAGACTCCGTCTCAAAAAAAAAAAAAAAAAAAAAAAAAAAAATTATAGACTTGAATCCATAACAATAAAGGTAATGTATAAATAAAACATAATAAGAGAGAATGTAATAAAATATTCAGAAGAGAGCCCCAGTTGACTTCAGAATGCAAAAAAAAAGAATAAAAAGTCTTAGGATGTCTATTTATGTCTTTAGCACAATTTAATCCCCACATACAACTTGAACTCTGATATGTGGAAGTAATTGTATACAAAAACAAACAAGTAAACAAAAAATGCAAAACCAAACGACAGCACATAATACAAATGTAGTTTCCTTTTCTTCTTAACCGAGCATAAACAGGGTTTTTATAGGGTCTTACAAAATCAATGAAAGCAATAATCTAAACTCCTAGAACTGTATATATAGATACCCTCCCCCGACACACTCACATGTACATACTCATACACACTCTTCCATCCATAAATTAAGAATATAGAAACAAATCAAGAGTCATCTGAAAAGACTGAAAGTCAAAATAAAAAGACCAATCTGAGAAGTAAGATGGTTTACTTTTGTATGAAAACAATCTGTAAAAACACAAAAGACAATATTTATAAATTACTAAATGTATATTATCAATATAATTTTTAGGATAATGAGTAATAAAGGGGAAAGAAGTGAAATCAGAGAAGCCTGGGTTTCCATAAAAGTATGATTATTGAATTTTAAAATGAAGTGGAGATAGTGAATAGCCAATTGGGTAGTGCAGAAAACCAATTCGGGTATTTGAAGATGAAATTAAGAAATTCTTTTATTCTGAAGAAGTCACTCAGAAAATATAGCACCTGCATACTTTTCTAATTAAATTATATGATAATTACTACTTAATTGACTTAGCTACTAAAGCTAAGTCAATAAAAATAATGCACTAAAAATAAGGAAGATACCTAAAATGATGTCAAATAAAATCAGTAAATCATAATTGTATATAAATAGCATTTGGAAACGTGGTTATAAAACTTAATGAAATGTTAAAATTCTTGCAATTTTACATTTTCTTGGAATTCTTCAGCAAGGAAGAATAGAGCATGTCTATCCATAATGATCTGTATTTAAACAGTTTATTTCTATAAAATATGGTAGTTTCAGGGGTAGCAGAATTAATTTTTTGTTTAAATTTATTAGCCCATATGAAGAGCACCAAAAGATGCTACCTTTTATTTGTTAGAAAAATGTAGATTTTTTTCTTTTACTTTAAAGGTAACTAGCAAAAAATTGAAATGTATTATTTCCAAATCAGAGATTGCATTACTTCAAAATAAAAGTTGATCGATAAAACAAATAAGCTTAAGGGGAAAATAATAGCCAAGGAAGCAGGGAAAATAGCATAAAAGCAGGCAGGAAATTGACAATGAATATTTTGTTATCAAAATTAATGTGAATACATAAAGCTTTTCTATTTAAAGAAACAAAGATTTCAGGTTGGTTTAAGATACACATCTAAAATAAAATAAATTAATTATAAGAGTTAAAATAAAATAGGCCAGGTGGCTCACACCTGTAATCCTAGCACTTTGGGAGGCCGAGGCAGGTGGATCACTTGGGGCCAGGAGTTCAAGACCAGCCTGGCCAATCTGGTGAAACCCCATCTCTACTAAAAATACAAAAAGTAGCCGGGTGTGGTGGCACATGCTTTTAATCCCAGCTACTAGAGAGGTTGAGGCACAAGAATCGCTTGAACCCGGGAGGCGGAGGTTGCAGTAAACTGAGATTGCACCACTGCACTCCAGCCTGGGAGACAGAGTGAGACTCTGTCTCAAATAAAATAAAATAAAAACAAATAAATAAAGCAGGTGGGCAAATACGTTAGGATAGAAAGAAACCAAAAAGAATTTTTCCGCAAAGTTTCTCTTTTATCATTTAAAAGAATCTATAGCCCTAAATCAAAAGCAACCTGGTATCCAGCTACAAGAGACTGGCTATTTTATGGCACATTCACAAGGCGGAATGTTAAGAGTTAGTGTTGAAGATTCAGTATTAAGGGAATAAAGTGGATTATAAAACAATGTTACACTGAATAGATCATATAGCACAATGTGAATGACATTCCGAAAATATAGATCCTCCTTAGATCTTATACTTCAAGAATCTTGAAGTAGCTTGAAGTATATCTTTGCTTTGTAAATTGCCTGGTAGGAATGAAAACAGAGAATTGAAGGTGTTTGAACAAGAGCACGAGGTAAATATATAATGGCTGAGTATAAAGAAGGACAACAGCCTTGGAGGTGGCTTGTGATAACTCTACCCAAAAGTGATATGGAATGTTCTATGTAGGTTCTATATTGTAGAAGATAGCAAACAAACCCAACCCAATCTCTTCTTAGGAAAGTAAAAATGCTAAAAGCACGCGATGAACTAGGGTTAGATGTACAAAGAGAAGATTTCAATCTGCTTCTGCATTTGGCCTAATGAAATCCCTGTCTTTGAAGCGTTTGGTTCTGGAGTGACTATACAGCTAATAGAGCAGCTTCCCTTATTTTTCCATGTTCCTATGCACTCCTGATATAAATCCTCATTATCGATAGTAGTCTGTGATGTTTCTTCTTTGAGACCTTATAGAACTTGATATATATATATATGTATAACTCTGAGTAGTGGAATTTCACATGCTTTTTATTCCATTCTTGTTACATATCTGTATGTTTAATTTTTCTGTAATGAATATGCATTATTTATGCAATAGAAGAATAATAAATGGTACTTTAAAGTTAAATTTAATTTAAAGGCAAATTAATTTTATAGATGAACAACAATGCTTTCTAAGCAATGGAGTAGTGTGTATATACTAGAAGCTTTCACATTATTGATATTCTTTTTTTTTTTTTTCCCCAAGAGGAAGTCTTGCTCTGTTGCCCAGGTCGGAGTGCAATGGTGCGATGTCAGCTCACTGCAACCTCCTCTTCCTGGGCTCAAGCAATTCTCCTGCCTCAGCCTCTCGAGTAGCTGGGATTACAGGTGCCTGCTACCATGCCCAGCTAATTGTGTTTTTGTTTGGTTGGTTCTTTTTTTTTTTTTTTGTATTTTTAGTAGAGACAGGGTTTCACCATATTGGCCAGGCTGGTCTTGAACTCCTGACCTCGTGATCTGCCTACCTCGGCCTCCCAAAGTGCTGGGACAACAGGCATGAGCCACCACTCCCGGCCACATTATTCATATTATTTGACCTGGTCATTATACTTCTGGGAATCTACCCTAAAAATTATCTTTGATACAGAAAAAGCTTTACGTACAGAGTTATCAATCAAAGCATCACTTATGATAATTCAGAACTGGAGGCAATAGTCACTAAAGAAAGTTTGGAAATGCCATTTAATGGAATATTAAGGAGTAAAAGATAATTTATACCCAGGATTTGTAATAACATGGAAAATTGCTGATGAGTGAGTAAAAAATCACAACTAGGGAAAAGTATGCTTTTTATAATGAAAAATTATATGTTATATAAACTACATATTTAAAAAGGTAAAAATACAAGCAAGTGGAAACAAAGCTTTTCCTTCCCCCCTTGATGAGATTTGATTACAAATGTTCTCTTCTGTGCAGAAATCAGATAAACCTTGGGTTACTTAATAACAGACCCAGCCCTTGTTCAAGTGTCTGTACAGAGACTCAGAGCCTCTTGGCAAACACCAGTCCTGCAATGCCCAGTTCAGCCACTTTTGACTGGTGGGTACTATTATACCTGTAGGTGCCCAGTACTCTCTGGGACTGGAAAAGAGAGGATGATGGGTAGAAAGAAATTAAAGCTTCCTAGAGACCAAAAGCACACTGTCATCTCTTTGTCTCACTTAGGGTAAAAGCAGTTGTACCAAGCCATAGTGGGGTTGGAAAGACAAAGCTTTGACACCTCTCCTTGGCTCTAAGTTTGTCCCAATACACCACCTTGCTCCAAGGGCCAAGAATGCCACCTGAAGAGAAGGTACGGCTCATGTGGGGTGAAGAAAGGAGTGGCAGCTTATTTAACTGGTTTTCTCTGCAATGTGCTCCCCAGGTATACTTGCACTCCTGTGTCCAGTTCAGCTCATAAATATTTATTAAACAACAGTTCATTTAGTCAGTCACTTATTCAGCTATATTTGTTATCAACTATGTGGCATGCACTGTATCAGGCTGATAGCCCCTGTTCTCAGTGTGGTGGGAAGTCAGACTTAAAATCTTACACAGTATTTGAAGTCTGACAAGACATTCGATAATTTTAAAATACTCATTAGTTTTTGGAAGTGTGATCATGTGAAAATATTTTGGGAATTTTTTTTTAAAGAAATAGTCCTTATTGTTTAGAGATACAGACTAAAGTATTTAAGGGTAACATATAATATTGGGGAGGAAGTGAGGTAGTATAAAGATACAAAAGATAAAATATCCATATGTTGTTGATTATTAAAACAACAAGAAGAAATGGGACTTTGTTATTGTCTCTGTACTTTGTGCATGTTTGGAAATTTCTGTAATAAATAATTTATTTTGTGAACACACAACAACTAGATACTGTTGAGTAAAAATAATTGCCCAGAAACATGAAACACTATGAACTGAGATGAGTATTTTGAAGGAACTCACAGGAATGTAGAACTAGGAAAATGAATAGCAGGGGACTTGACCTGGATTGAGATATCATGGAGGCTGCACCTAGCAGTTTTTGGACTGACATGAAGAGCAAGAGATGTTAATCCAGTGAAATGATGGAGGGGCTGAAGCACTCTAAGCAGTGGGACCTGCTTGTGTCCAGACCCTTAGGTGGGGAACTTGCATGGGGTCTTCTAGAATGAAATGAAAGGATGGCTAGAATATAAACAATGGCTCACATCTAGTGAGATTAGCTGTAGAGGTCAGACACAGTCAGACTTTTAAGAGGGGCTTTAGACCATCCTTAAAGTTTGATTTCTTATTGTCCCAAGTACAATAAGAAATGGTTATGGGTTGGTGGTGACATGATAATATTTACACTTTGCAAAGATTACCATGGCTACAATGAAGTAGGCAAATGGAGATGGTGGGTCGGGTGGGGGAATGGAATTTGGAAGGCCTAGTAAGAGGCTATTGTAATATTGCAGGTAGGAGATCATGAGCCTCGGTGGCTTGAGTGGACATGGAAAGAGGTGGATGACTTTGACAAGCATTTAGAGGGTAACAGCCACATGAGTGAAGAGTTAGATATGGGGGACTAGAGAGAGAGGGCTTAAAGGATTCCTGGCCTAGCTTTTTATACTACAAAGATGAAAAACAAAAGACCACATTTTAATAAATGTTATAGTCAAGGAGATAAGCAGTTTCCACCTAATATGATGAGTACTAAGGTAGAAGTAAGCCCAGAGCTCCTACTGAAGCACGAAACATGTGAGTGAACTTATATCAGCCTGGGGGTCAGGAATTGCTTCCTAGGAAATGCACAGTTAAGCCAAATCTACGCTATGTGAATTAGAATTAGCAGGAAAAGGAGAGTAAAAAAGGTGTTTCAGCAAGGGCAACAGTATGAGCAAACTAGTGGAAGATATACAAGAGCATGAAGCACTGAAAACCAGAATGAGAGAAGCTGGGTGCATAAGGAATGCAATTTAAGGAGGCACACATTCTCAGGTGTGCTCTGTATAAACTAAAGAGTGAGTACCGCTTTAAATTTTGCACCCTACACACCTTGCTTGCTTTGCTCTAATCCCTGCCCTGATGAAGTGACTACTTACTGGTGCATGGGATTGAAGCAGAGTTTAGTAGGAGATGAGGTAGCAAGGGTGAGATAATGGAAGGTCTTGCTTTGTGTACTAAGAAGCTTGGACTTTTATTCTACGGAAACAGGAAAACATCAAAGGGCATCACACACGAAGAATTAAGGGTCAGTTTTATATTTTGGATAAATCTTTGTGAAGTAGAATGAACAGAGAGAGAAAGAGAAGACCGAGAGATCTGCTAAGATCCTATTGCCTCATATTGCAGGGAGGAAATGGTGATGACTTGGGTAGGATGACAGTATGACAGAGAAGGAGATATATATAGATATAGATATAGATATAAATATTCAAGATATATATAGGAAAATTTGGTAAAAGATGAGTCAAAGTTAACTCATATTTTTCTCAGTTGGGTAACTTAGTCCATGATGCCGTTTATTGATATTTCCTATATGCATACGTGTGTACCCAGAAACAGACACACACACGCACGTGTTCATTTGCTTAAAAAGCCACTGTGCTATTTACAATAGTCGGCCACCATATTTTCTATTTATACTGTTCTGCCTTGAAATAAACACACAACAAACAAAAAGCAAAAACTCAACTCATTGTCTAGTTTCTACACCATAGCTTTCTTCTTGAAATATTGCATAGAATTAAACATTCACATGACCAGGAATGTCTTTTAAGAATTTAAATTTTAAAATCAGTAGATGTCGGGGGGTGGTGCAATGACAGGCTGTATAAAAGAATCCTTTCTCTTTTTAATATGAATGACAGACTCATGACTGTAAGCTCTGTTAGATCAAACGGCACGTCCATTTTATTTATGATCATACCTCCAGCAGATAACACAGTTCTGGGCATGGAGTAGGTACTCACATTTTTATGAAATAAAATAATAATATTTTAGGTTGGGAAGATCTTTTTTTTTTTTTTTTTTTTTTTTTTGAGACGGAGTCTCGCTCTGTCACCCAGGCACCCAGGCTGGAGTGCAGTGGCGCGATCTCGGCTCACTGCAAGCTCCGCCTCCCGGGGTCACGCCATTCTCCTGCCTCAGCCTCTCCGAGTAGCTGGGACTACAGGCACCCACCACCACGCCTGGCTAATTTTTTTGTATTTTTAGTAGAGACGGGGTTTCACCGTGATCTCGATCTCCTGACCTCGTGATCCACCCGCCTCGGCCTCCCAAAGTGCTGGGATTACAAGCATGAGCCACCGCGCCCAGCCTGGGAAGATCGTTCTATGAAACAAGCTGGCCCCAAATTCAATAGCTTAACAATCATTTATTCTTGCTCATGTTCCTGTAGGTCAGCGGATTCAGCTGATTAAGGCTCCAAAGATGGGGTTGACTCCAGGCCATGGTGATTGCTGTAAACATATTTCAGGCCTCTGTATTATATTTGCTAATATCCCATTGGCTAAAGTAAGCCATATGGTAGAGGCTAAAGACAAGGAGCAAGAGGAAACATTTGACTGTAGTGGAAAGAGCTACTAGGTCACATGGCAAAGGATGTGATTGCAGAGAATAGTGAAGAGCTAGGGACAATTATTTAATATACTACTGCACACACTCTTAGGAACAATTATTCAACTCCCTCCTACATGAAAAATAAACTTACCCCCAACCTAAGATCTCCAAAGTCTTATCTAATCATGGTATCAAATTCAAAGCCCAGGATCTCAATATCTAAAGCAGTCTAGATTTGGTTTATCTTTTTAAAAAATGTTTTTAATTTAATTAACTAATTTTTATTGATGCAGACTATAATAAATGTACATAGTTTTGGAGGTGCATGAGATAATTTAATACATTCATATAATTTGTAAAGATCAGATAAGTTCTTGGGATATTCCAGTTCTTAGGATATCTATCACCTTAAATATTTGTCTTTTCTTTCTGCAATAACCATCGAAATTTTTCTATTCTAGCTATTTTGAAATATACATTATTATAAACTATAGTCACCCTGCTAATCTATCTAGCACTAGGTCTTATTTTTTTCTACCAAACCATATATTTGTGCCCATTAATCAACTTCTCTTCATCCCCTTCTACCGCCTATCCTTCCCAGCCTCTTGTAACTACCAGTCTACTCATTCTTCATTAGATCCATCTTTTAGTTCCCACTTGTGAGATATGCCCTGCACATTGCAGTCATTTGCGGCCACACTTGCAGATCCTTCAAATTATGGAATCATCTTTACTGTCCTAAGAGGTACTTTGATAAAAACTTTGAGGAACACTTCTACTCAGCTTTTCATCTGTTATTTTCCACCTCCTTATTCAGGATATTCCTTAAGGCCAGGGACTTGGCAGTTGCCACTTTGTTATTCCTGGCAGCAGCCAGCACAAGGCACACCACGGGAGAAGCATTCAACTGATGTTGCTTGAATGGCTTTGTGCCTTGCCTATTAGGGATATAGATGATCCTCTATCTATATTCCTGATAAGAGGGTAGAGAAACCTCAGATTGAGTCTAGACTTTGATCTACATAGTCATGTGGCCTTGCACAAACTACTGAATGTCTCTGAGTTTCCTTGTCTGCAAAATCCAGAATACCCATTACATAAGGTTATTTTAAGACTTAAAGGAAATACTGTGCAAAGTATTCATCACAATGACACAAAGTAGGTACTCAACAAATGAGAGCTGTTATGACAGTCATATGGTTTGGGTCTGTGTCCCTACCCAAATCTGATGTCAAATTGTAATCCCCATGTTGGATGTGGGGCCTGGTGGGAGGTGATTAGATCATGGGGGTGGATTTCCCCTTTGATGATGTTCTCACAATACTGTGAGAGTGAGTGAGTTATTGTGAGATCTGATTGCTAACAAGTGTGTGGCACCTCCCCACCCTCTCTTCCTTCTGCTCCAGCCATGTGAAGGCTCCTGCTCCCACTTGGCCTTCAGCCACAAGTAAAAGTTTCCTGAGGCCTCCTTAGAAGCCAAGCAGATGCCAGCATCATGATTCCTGTACAGCCTGCAGAATCATGAGCAATTAAACATGTTTTCCTTATAAATTACCTATTCTCAGGAATTTCTTTATAGCAGTGTAAGAATGGACTAATACATACACCGATGATGATGCTGGGATGTTGATGATATTAGCTCAATCAATAACTAACATAAATCATGAAAGAACTGTAAAGCAAATTAACAAATAAATGAGGAAAGACATTTTCAAAAATAAATATTTTTTTTTGCTCAACATCAAATATCAATTTTATTCCAGCTAGTAAAGAAGACAAAACTGATGTCTATTCTAAGTCTACTAAGACACCATAACATAAACAAACAAAATCATCAGTATTCTCTTCCCTGGATCTAAGCATCACATGAAAATCCCAAGTCTTACTCATATTTTCTAAGTTAATGAGGAATCAAATATAATCGATGATGTTATAGAGAAAACACTAAAAATAAAACAAATATATCTTGGAGAAAGAGTTTAAACATAGCTGTGAGAAATAAAAGCCTCTAGCATCATTTTTCTCTGTCAATTTTGGTAAAAGCATTTTAGGAAGATGCTTTTTACAAGACATCATTATGGAAGAGTGATAATATGAAAAGATCTTCTCTCAGACTTAGAGCATCTAATGAAAATGTATAATCTTCCATTCTCAGTTCAGCAAGGAGGTCTGGGTGCCACAACTTAAAAAGGGATTTTTCTTTTTTTTGCCACTGTCTGTATTTATTCAGCCTGACAACATCACATTCTCCATAGCCTGTGATTGGGTGCCACACTGTCCATATTATCACACCTAGGTCAGTATTTAATCAGAAGTCTTCATTTTCAAAGTGTCTCATGTCTATGAATCCACTGTCACATTAGTGGTGGCTGGATGGTGACTTCAAGGATATCTTAGGTCCCGTAAGTCCTAATAATTTAGAGGCATTTTCCTGATAGCATGAGTACATGCTTGCATATCCATCCAGGCAGGACCTGCTCCTAGAAGTGACTATCTGCTCAGAAGAAATCCAGAACTCTCTGGGGTGAGAGCACAGGATGTTCCTAATGAAACAAATTCACAGGCCTCAATGAATGTCAAGCATGGCCTGTATGGGGGACTGGGTGTCTGTTAATGGCACTTATTTTCTCCACCTGAATTCTGAAGCATGCAAGAGGTTTACCGTATGCCTTAGATGTTGAGAAACAATGGCCTTCCTAATGCTGAGCCACCAAATTATAGACTTATCTGGTCACTCTCAGGAAAGATGAGGTCTCCTTGTGTTTCCCTGGAGCCTGAACTGTAAGGCATGTGGTATGGAGTAATAGAGCAGAGCCTGTGGGATGCTCAAGACTCAAAAGAAAGGGATGAGGCTGGTCTTCATGTTCCCAGGTTCTCATCCAGGTCTCACCAATCTGAGGAATCACCCCTCTCCTGTGTGAGGCTGCAGAAAGAGGCCGTGGGTGTTAAGACAATAGGGCTATCTCCAGTGGAAAGAAAACCTAGGAAACAAGGGACATGTGTTCCCTCTAATAGCTTATGGCAGGGTTCATCAGGCTCAGCACTATGGAAAATTTGGACCAGATAGTTCTTTGCTGTGGGGTCCATCCTGAGCATTGTACCATAAGTAGTAGCCTCCTTAGCCTCTCCCCACTAGACATTAATAGCACATGCCCCCAAGTCATGACAACTGAAAATGTTTCCAGACATTGCCAAATGTCCCTCTGTGGGTGGGGGTAAAATTTTCCTAGGTTGAAAACCACTGGCCTAGACTCCAGTCTTCTTTGCTGTAAATTGGTTCATTCAGAACACTTCTGTTGAGCACTTACTATGTGCCAGGCTGGTGGGGAAATGTGTAAGTTCATTCTCATGCTGCTAATAAAGACATACCAGAGACTGGGTAATTGATAAAGGAAAGAGCTTTAATGGACTCACAGTTCCACATGGCCAGGGAGGCCTCACAGTCATGATGGAAGTTGAAGAAAGAGAAAAATAATGTCTCACATGGAGGCAGGCAAGTGAACTTGTGTAGGGGAACTCCCCTTTATAAAATCGTCAGACCTTGTGAGACTTATTCACTATCATGAGAAGAGCATGGGAATGAGCCGTCCCCATGATTCTATTACCTACCGCTGGGTCCCTCCCATGACACATGCGAATTACGGGAGCTACAATTCAAGATGAGATTTGGGTGGGGACACCGCCAAATCATATCAGGAAATGTAAAAAAGATCTAGTTTTGGCCTTAAATAGCTTGCATCTAGTGGACTCACAGAGATGCGCCAAAGGAGATACTTGGTGCTACACGTGAACCCTAATGGTTCCCCAGCAGTGGCCTTGAATCACAAAAATCCTGTTTGACCATGTGGAGATAGATCTGTTGTTCCTTCCATGACAAACTGCCTCTTAGGGAAACAGACATTTTTCTACAGATCTTTCAATTTCTGTTTGGAGAATGACTACTGTATCCAGGCTTGACATTCAGAATGTATGCCTGCAGCCCATGAAATTTGTTTTCTCTCTGAGTAATGGGGCTTTTCCACCCAGTGTCTCCATGGCATCTGTGAGATCAAAGTCATTTATTTCACAACAAATATTAAGGCCCAAACAGCTTAATCTTGACAGAAGGCAGAACCTCTAGGGAAAATGCAGAGTTTAAACAAAAATAACTCACTAAGGCCCTTATCCAGTACTTCTGAATTTTATATACCAAATATATTGAGCCATTCACTGATATGATTGTTATACTTTGGATATATGTCAAATAGTCATTTTTAAAGAAGTAGCATTCTATTTTCACTATCTAAATTTTATGGCAGATCGTGGTGGCCTAAATGTAACGACCTCACAGGGAAACGTTTCCTATGGAACCTTTTCCACGGAACATTTTCCACAAAGGTGTCAGATATCTGGGGCACAAATGATAGTGAAATTTGGGATTGACTTTTTAAAAACTTATTTTAGCAGAATAGAAAGGAAAACAATGTATTTTTATAATAGTAGATCTCGCATTTTCTAGGGCATAGGCCATTTTCATGAAAGATGAACTTTGAGCCTTCCTACTTTTCAAAACATAGAAACAGCACCAAGACAAATGGGAATGCAGCTCGTTTTTAATAGGATGGTGAATTAGAGAGGGGAGAAGAATCAGAAACTCAACAGGGGTCAGTATACCTGAGTTCTAGACCCAGGTCTACTTTGTCTGTGAGATGATCTTTTATGTCATTTTCCTTTTATTACATTGAGGTTAAAAAATGAGATTCATTCTCTGAGTTTTCTGATATTAAAATAAAGGGTAAGGTAAATGATATTATTACTAATATTGAACAACTTTATTTATTTAACATTTGTTGATAGCATACTCTGCACTAAGCTCCATTCCAGGCACTGGGGCTGTGATATGGTTTGGCTCACCTTGAATTGTAAAAATCCCCATGTGTCAAGGGTGGGGTCAGGTGGAGATAATTGAATCATGAGGGCAGTTTTCCCCATACTGTTCTTGAGGTAGTGAATAGGTCTTGTGAGAGCTGATAGTTTTATAAAGGGGAGTTCCCCTACACAAGCTCTCTTGCCTGCCACCATATAAGATGTGCCTTTGCAGCCGGATGCGGTGGCTCATGCCTGTAATCCCAGCACTTTGGGAAGCTGAGATGGGTGGATCACGAGGTCAGGAGATCGAGATCATCCTGGCTAACATGGTGAAACCCTGTCTCTACTAAAAATACAAAAAATTAGCCGGGCATGGTGGCGGGCGCCTATAGTCCCAGCTACTGTGGAGGCTGAGGCAGGAGAAAGGCATGAACCCGGGAGGCGGAGCTTGCAGTGATTTGAGATCACACCACTGCACTCCAGCCTGGGGGACAAAGTGAGACTCTGTCTCAAAAAAAAAAAAAAAAAAAAAAAGAAAAAGATGTGCCTTTGCTCCTCCTTCACCTTCCCCACCATGATTATGAGGCCTCCCCAGCCATGTGAAACTGTGAGTCCATTAAACCTCTTTTTCTTTATAAATCACCCAGTCTCAGGTATGTCTTTATTAGCAGGGTGAGAACAGACTAATACAGGCCACCACTAAAGGGGATTGCTAGTTTAGACAAGACAAATACATATTCTCATGACAAATATCAAAGTTTACAAGACTTCATAATTGTGTCAGCATTATGTGTTAAGAATCTCATATTTCAAGGAAAGTTTAGAAACCTATCCATAACCTTTAGGCATCTTGAAAAATGGAAATAGATCTCCTCCCTACCCTTAAAAGCAGAGCCACTAGAATGAGGGAGAATGAAGTCTGGACAGGTAAAGGGATGGAGCATGTACTGGTCTAGGATGCCCCAGCATTCACTTCCTCATCTTTACACCCTCCTCTCCCAATGCTTATTCTGTGCGTCTGGGGAATACTGACATTTACCCCACCAAACATACAGAATCGTGCACACACACATACCCACACACACACACAAACGCACATACATGCTCAACATACATATACACACATGGGCCCGAGTTCCTCAAAATGGCTAGCTAAATCCATGCAGCACACTAAAGAGAGCTAAATCCATGCAACACTAAAGAGAGAGCATCACTTTTCTGAATTCAAAAGACTGGATTGCCTGAATATAATGGGTAAACAACTGAAATTTCAAACTCCAACAGCCTTAGTAGACAGAGAAAGCATGGTGTACTTACTATAAAAAATAGTAACAATTATTCCCAGTCAATGATAGTGAATCTTTCCAGGATATTTTGGTTGATAATTTGGCTGATTGGACAATCCTGGAATTTAGAATGTTATTCAGTATTGAGCACAACATTTTCGGGTAATGACTGAAGCTGATCTTCACTGTTTAAAGACAGAAGATTGGTGGTTAAGATTGCAGAAAAATTATTAGGGCTGTAGTTTCACTTGTGAAATAAATGAATCTCCTTTGAATGTGGAGATCCTTGAAAGTCCTCCTAAGTGGCATTTATTAATGTGCTTTATCATGTCCAGGAAATAGTAGTAGTGTGGGTGTTTCTTTTCAGGGGAATGAGGGTATAAGAGGGGGGAAAAAAGAGTTGCTCTTTCATGAATGTCTAAGAAGGGATTCTGAGAAATGTCACAATACTGGACTAACCCATTTATTTTGTAATAAAGACTAGGTATAACTCATCTTTTGGAATTTTGTTTAATTTCGAACCCCTAACTCTATTGTTAATCCCTGTCAGTTTCCCCCATAATTACAACCTGTTAACATTTCAAACAGACAGAAGGTTGTAAACTTCTTTGAAATTCCGTCGGTAGGTAGAGTTGATATTATTCAGACAGGATGAATTCCACTAAGGGGGAGAAATGTGGAGGAGAGGAAACAGATGAGATACTGGGGGTGAGAATGTAATGGGAATAAATCCACAGGCCCCAAATTGCACACCTGGAACATCCCTGCTACTGCTCTTCCAGCTTGTTCCCAGGTGATCCTCAGCACAGCCTTAGAATCTTTGGAAACCCAGGCAGCCATGACCACTCAATTATCCTGGGCACTAGAGATGAAAACTAATTCTTAGTTTTGGGTAGGATTTGTGAGATAAAAAGACAAGGAATCATGGTCTACCGAATCAAAAAAAATATTTCCGGATTCTCACCAGAGTAGAAGGCCTAAAAAGCCTGACCTGAAAAACACCTTAGACATAAATTTTACAAATGAGGAGGCTGAGTTTCAGAAGGCTGTTCCTTGACAAACACCAATGTAATTGATGACAACCACAAATAGCAGGTTTCAATGGCATCACCATGTACGCTGTCCCACCCATCAATCAGAAGCATGCATCTGCATTTTAATATATGCCTATAATTGCTTATTATTCAAGTTTTCTATTGAAAAAGCACTCTTGGTCATATATATTGTGAGTAATTGAGTCTCTGCTATATATTGGTAAATGATTTGCATGATCTGGACCCCACAGTCCTAGCATGACATTTTCCTCTTTTCCTATTACTAGCCATTCACAGCATCCAAAGACAACAGAGGTGCTGGATCACTGCCAGGCCCCAGGCATTGAAGCTTTGCTTGCTGCAATTCTCTTTGGCTAAGTTAGGCACATACTAAAATGGATACAAGGATCCCATAGCAATTGCCTTGTAAGACACTTAAAGGCAACTGATCACAAGGTGGACAAGGGAAAGCTTTCAAGAACCCTGAAATTGAATTTGGAGTCACTAATACAGCTGGGGAATGATAGCGTGGAATGTCTCAAGGTCACTTGCAACAGAGAAAGGGGGCCTTATTTCAAAGAAATTGCCCTGTCTGCCAAGATAAAAATGAGACACACACAGCAAAGAGAAAAGAGCAGCTGCTACAGAGCACTACCAAGGGAGAGACTGCAAAACAAATCATCAGTGGGAAAGAGAATGAGGAACACCACGAATTTCTTCCATCACTGGACAAGAAGCGCTCTCTCCTCTAATTCATAGGATAAAAAGAAGGCTGGCCCCAAATGGCCATTTAAGCCCAGTAGGGCCCCTTGCAAGAATGGGAAAGAGAGAAGATAACATGATTTTCTCCACTGTGTCAAGATGCAATGGCTACATATACCTCCTGCAGCTGAATTATCAAGGCAGGAGCGTGCTTGCGACCATTTGGACCACGTGGTTCCCGCTGTCAGAAGGTACCCCCCAGAGACATCATTTTCCACTGCCTATGGATCAGACGTCCAGCAGATTCCAGGAGGCACAATGTTAATAGACTGAAATTGTCTTTGCTTCTGGAGATAGGCAGGGCAAAGATTTTCTGTTGTGCTTTCTTCTAGAACTTTTATAGTTTTAGGTTTCACATTGGGTATGATCCCCTTTGAGTTAATTTTTTTATGTGATGCAAGATATGGATCAAGATTTGGATTTGAATATGGATAACCAATTGTTCCAGCACCATTTGCTGAAAAGACTATCTTTTCTTCACTAAATTGCTTTTTTAACTTTGAAAAGAATCAATTAACCCATATATGTTTGTATCTATTTCTGGGCTTTCTATTCTGTTTCATTGATTTATATTGTCTATTCTTTTGCCATTACCACACGGGCTTGATTACTGTAGCTTCATAGGAACTCTTGAAATTAGGTAGTGTGATTCCTCCAACTTTGTTCTTTTTCAAAATTATGCTGGCTATTACAGTTCCTTTGTCTTACCATATATATTTTAGAATCAGCTTGCTGATTTTTAAACACACGCACACACACACACACACACCTGCTAGATTTTTCACTGGAACTGTACTGAATTCATACATCTATATTATTATTATTATTTTTAAGATAAATTGCTTCATAAATTTATTCTGATGCTCTGGTTCAAACTCAAGGATACAGAGGTTTCTACTTTAACCTCTTTTCTGTTACGCTTGTGTCTCTTTCCTTCTACACCAAATATCCTAGTTCTATAGGACACTGAAGGTGATAGAATTGGAACATTTCATAATTGTTCATCTAGTTTATTCCATATTACAAACATAGTCTCTGAATAATACTCATAACAATATAATTACTAATTAATTAAAAACTTTTTTGCATATGCTTCTTTATTTTTCTCCCATTTTTATAATCATACTATACCTACATTTTCTGAACATATAGTCATCCCATTACTGTAAAAAATCTGCCTCGATATTTTTTCTAAAAGACACACTCATCTATTTATTTAACTTAGTTATTTTCTGCCTCCTTCAAAAATGATTTTAAACTCCCTTAAAAAGAGGAAAATACAGTTGGGCAAAAAGGAGGAAGCAAATATGCTAACCATAATTTAAATATGTGTTATGATTAAGTGCAATATTTGGCTCAATGCATCCTAACAGCCAAATTAAAGACAAAAATGTGACAAGTTACATAAAGTGGTAATTTTCAAATACAATTCTTATTTTTTCTTAAGATTAAAGGCAGAAAATTTTTTTTACATTACATTACTAGGAGACAAAAATTGAGATGTGTAATAACATCCTCAATAAGAGTTTCACAGAAATATAAAAAAAAAAAATTCACGTGAAAAAAGTTCAACATAATATTAAAGTGCAAATCAGTAAAACTGAGAGATCTTTTAGAGAAAGACCTTTATCTTAAACTGTTTTTTAATACTTTTAACGTACATAATGTAGCTGTTTGTCTCTTTGTATTACAGTATACATCATTATAGAAATATTTTAAATATTTATATTTAAATATATTTATACATATATACGGTACATATGTATATATTTTTGCTTTTCTAATGTTGAAAAGTTATCAACATTATCATTAAGAACTTTAGCTGACTCTTTGAGCCAAGAAAACACTTTGAAAATTCTACTCAGCCACACCTTAGAAACTGCCCAAGGTGCTTCACCACCAAGCTTAGGCTATGTTAAAGCAAACGTGGCATCAGCTTCAAGGGCAAGGCAGGGGAAGAAGACATTAGTTGTAGATATAATAATATGGGAAAAGGGGGTCAAAGAATGGACATTTGACTAGTGGGGTGAACAGCGAGAGAAGAGTGTTAGTGACTATGAGACAGTGGATGTGGAAGGAAAGATCACAGTACCATTGACTGTCCATTGTAAAAGTCCAGCAAGACCTAAAGGAAATGAGTACGTCTTAGAGAAGCCTGAATTTGTTAACAGGAGACTAGCTTAATGGACAGTGAATAACGGGATTACTGGAAAAGGTAATCTCGATAGGAATAAGATATAGATAAAGCAAAGATTGAAGTTTCCTGAATTCTCCCACACAGAGTTGCATACCAATTCTAATACCACAATATTTTCCACCTTGAGTCATGCTTCATGAGTTTGCTTTATGAAAGAGCATTTCATTTACTTGAAGGTGACAGCTTGCCCATTTTCAGGTGACTACATCCTTATCACCACTTGAGAGCCAGTGGGCTCCTATCAGAAAATCTTGGGCTTACACAGACAAAGTAATCCACAGTTTTATGCCAAATTTCTCTATCTATCTCTTGCTACTCTTTATCTTAGACTGTGAGGGCATTCTGACCTCTTAATTCCTTGAGGGCCATAACTGACCAGAAACACTCTTGACTGCATCAGGAATTGAGTGAGAACTCTTGATAGGTCTTTGGTCAATCACTTCAGAAAATCCATTCATTTAAGTCATTCCTGGAAATTTTTTCTATTACTTAATTATGCTGTGTACCCTTTTGCTTCCCTCTCATGATATAAGGACACACAGGTTAATGTGAAAGAAGCATATGCAATTACTAAAGAAATGAAGTTTTTCCACTGATAGGTATATGGTTTAGACTGAATATTAACACTGATTCCTCAAGCTCTTTCCTTATGATGCCTAAGTAATAAGTTATTTGCTTTCATAAATTTTTGAAATTGTATGTGATTAGTAATAAAAGGTCTTCATCAGAAAATAATATCCTTACCAACAGGAAACAGGGGTTTCACTTGAAAAGCATGGAACATATATTTTCTTGGTAAAGCTGATATGGTTTGGCTGTGTCCCCACCCAAATCTCATTTTAAACTGTAGCTCCAACAATTTCCCACCTGTGGTGGGAGGTAATTGAATCATGGGGGCAGGTCTTTCTCATGCTGTTCTCGTGATAGTGAATAAGTCTCATGAGATCTGATGGTTTTATAAGGGGGAATTTCCCTGCGCAAATTTTCTCTTGTCTGCCACCACGTAAGACCTGCCTTTTGCCTTCCACTATTATTATGAGCCTCCCCAGCCATGTGAAACTGTGAGTCCATTAAACCTCTTTTTCTTTATAAATTACCCAGTTTCAGATATGTCTTTATCAGCAGTGTGAAATAAAGTATAGGAAGTCTATTATACTGGAAAGAACACTGGGGCTCAGGCATTGGCTCAACCCTTAGGTCCATACCTTATGGTCACATAACATTGGATAAGTCATTCAATATCTTTGGGCCTTGATTTTCCCATGTTTAACATAGAAATAATAATAATGACCTCATCGGATTAGTCACGGTCAGATTAAATAACATGTGAAAAAGTTCTTGGTAAATGCTAATGTATTCTGTAACTGTATTCTATCAGTATGTGTGGCTTTTTTATAAAAGTCTAGGTCTGCTTTGTGATCCCAGAAATCCCCTTCATCCTATTCTGGTGTGGGGCCTGCATTCATGCTGCCTAATCTCCACAAACAGCTGGAGTGAGTCATTAGGAGTTGTCATTCTTCCCACCTGGGAAGAGTAACTGGCTTGTGTCTGATCCCCCAACAAGCCGTCAAGGGAAGAGGAGTCAGGAAGCCGGATGGAGAGTGAGTGACATTGGACCCACAGTCAGCACATCACATACCCCATCCCAGGCCATGACAGCTTCTAACTATGAAGAATGACAGCAAGCCAATGAGTCCTTTCATCTTCAGGGCAAGACGTTGGCTGCTTTAAGATGATGAATGTTATTTATTTGGTTGAGAACAGAAATGATCATACACATTAATATAATTTCATCAGCTTCTGAAAGAGACCCCTCCATCCACACCCTTCCCTCCCACCACTTAAACTCGCTGGTTATATACCAAACTTGCCATTAAATAATATGTTTTTCTTTTTGCTGACAAACAAAATCAGATGCTAATCAATAGGAATTCAATTGGCAGAGACATCTTGCTCATCAGTGAAATTACATCTGGATTTTGTTGGCTTGATGGTAGGAAATCCCTTTGATGAGAAACTAAAATGAAAAAAATATGCTCTCTCTTATCATAAGAAACTATAAACAACCACAACACTCAACAATCAATCAAGCAAATAGAAAACCCCTCAGTGGTTGGGGTGTTGGAAACTGATTTTATCACACTTTTGCCCCCTCCCCCAATCTAATACAAGGTATTGAGAAATAATTATACGATTTGCTTATTCAAAATTTAAATATGCTTTCTAGATGATTACTCTAAAAAAACAGTGGGAGCTCAAAGAAGGATGTCCTATTGTTTTGGGGCCACCTTGACAAAGCTGTGTCCATCAAAACTGACCCTTTCACTCATATTCAATGAGGCTACTAACCTAGCTCCATAGCTATTGTTTACCCTTTCAAGGAAACACATGAAACATTAGCATTTCCTAATAAGTCTCCCCAGGTGTTCTTGTTTAGGTAGAACCCCTTCATCCAGCAGTGAAGGTCCATTGCCAACCTGTAGATCTAGGATAGTGTTGATGCTTTTGTTATTAACCAAGCTCTTAGTACATCAAAAGAAAGTGGCTCATTCCCTTCTTTTCTCCCCACCAAATATTGTGAAGACAACAGAATAAGGCGGAAAACACTCACCAAAAACATAAGCACAGTGTATAATTTGGAATGGCCATTAACCAGAATATAATAATTCTGTCAGAGATATTTCTCACATCACTGAAGAGTGTTTTGAATTGGTGAAACCATTAAAATAGAATATTGAATATCATAGTCTCTCCTTCCTTCCTTCCTTCGTTCCCTCCTTCCTTCCTCCCTCCCTCCCTTCGTTCCCTCCTTCCTCCCTGCCTCCTCCCTCCCTCTCTTCCCTCCCTCTTCTTTTTCTCTTCTCTTCTTTCTTTCCTTTCTTTCTTTCTTTTCCTTTCTTTCTTTCTTTCTTTCTTTCTTTCTTTCTTTCTTTCTTTTTCTTTCTTTCTTTCTTCCTTTGTTTCTTTCTTTCTTTCTTTTCTTCCTTTCTTTCCCTCTTCCCACCACCCAGCTCCTCTTCTTTTTAGCTATAGGGCCTCCAAATGCTTTCACATATATTAGTTTATTTACACATATATTAGTTTACTTTATCTTCATAGAAATCCTAAAAACTAGTTAGGACCACTAGAATGATGTTTGGGTGTTAAAAATAAGATTAGCAACTTTTTCAAGGTCAATCAAATGAGAGATTGTACATCGGAGATTCAAATGCAGGTTTCCTAACACCTGAGGTAGGGCTTTTCCCAATATTTCTAACTACTCTATTCCTATATAATTTAGGTACTGAATGCCTGGTGGCCAATCCACATTTTAAGGTTGCATTCACTAGAATCAGATGTAAGTATAAAGTCCAAGTAAGCAAAAAAGCATATTGAAAACAATTTCAAAATTTCTGGGAGAACTGCTAAAAATATCAATAAGAATAAGCATTTTCTAGCTTAATCCTTTACATAAATAGATGCTACTGCTGACAGTGTTTTTTCCAGAGCTGGACTTCCCACTGTCAGCAAGAGGCATGCTGAGATATTTACAGTGATCATGTTTTACATCATTCCATCTCTATCCTCCCTGGCTTTCTCAGCATTCTCAGAGCGGGGTGGGATAAAAGGCTGGTATCATGTAGTGATGACCTCAAAAGCCCCACACTGGGCACTGTTAATATGGCATGTTCTCCCCAGCTTCCTGTTCTTTGAATCCCTTCCCCGACAACCAGATGGATTGTTATGCATTTGCTTGCATAATGTGGCCCCCAATACTAAACTGGCTGTCTCATTTCTCATAGACAAGGATGTGGGACTCACGTTAAAGCTGAGTTTCCAACTGCACTCACTCTGTGTATACTCAGTGTTGATTATCTACTTGTCTGGAATAAAACAGGAGGGGCCACCACCATGGTTCATCCAAATGCTCCAGTAATTTAGATTCACTATGATGCCACCAGGTTGGGTCCATGCAGATTGGGGTGGAGTAACAATACTTCCAAGAACCTCAACTGTAAACATACAAAAACCAAATCTTAGGAAGAAGTAGTGAAAAGTAAAGGAAAGCAAATGGGTCTATCAGAATGAGCAGAGATAATGGTTTAGCACACGGTTAGGAAATCAGAGAAAGTAGAGTCCTATAATATCTGACATTCCCTCTTGGATTCTTTCCTTCCCTTTTGTTCTTCCCTGCACTTGCTTTGTTCAGTTCTTCTGCAGAAACGCTTACCTCTTCAGTCTTGCAGAAGCCTTCCCTTAGTAACAATGGTACTGAAATTCATTTTCAATGGTAACCCAAACCAGGAGCCAGAGGCTCCCTTTCTGAACTCCAGACTGATGCAGAGACAAATTTATGTTTTTGCTTTGTATTGAGCACAAGCTCTGCTCACCAAATCTTGATGGCTCCTTCTGTGCCTCCAGAGCCCAAGTTCATGCTTCTTTTGGAGCATTCATTTACTTTGAACATATTTTACAGGAACTTGCTTTCATATCTGTCTGTATCCTTAGTTCAAAAATGTCTGTGAGGCAGGGACAGTGTCCTCTTAGAAAATTGTGACCAGTACATCAAGACAGTGACGTGGACATAATATATCTCTGAAACATCTAATAGATTTTGCCCCCATGGCTTAGGGCAAGGGTGGGCATTTGACCATCTCTAGAAATATTTTTAATTGTCAAAACTTGGCAGGAGGCTGTTACCAGATAGAGGCCAGGGATGGGGCTAAACGTCCTACAGTGCACAGGATATCACTCTACTGCAAAGAAGTTTCCAACCCAAAATGTCAATAGTGCTGAGGTCGAAAAACCCTGTTAACAGAACAAACTACCATCCCCAGGTAAATCTATATGTATCTCCCCAAATAGGCAATTTTTCTGAGATGAATCTGACTAACATGTCTGTCCAGGACAGTGTCTCAGCCTAAACAATAATGTTTCCAGCATAGAATGTCTTCTCTTCTCAACATTAGCTCATGTATAACCCTTTGTGAAGCTTATTAAATAGACTTTATTATCTCCATTATACAATTAAGGAAATTGAGACTGAGGAAAGTGATCTGTGAAGGTTTCATACCTATGAAGGTGGTAGCAGACCTTGAATTTGAGACTTCTGGCTCCACGATCAAGAAAAAAAAGATCAGTCAAGACATGAAGGCACACAAATCCAGATCATGTTAAGAGACCAGCCAGGAGTGACGTGCCACTGAATCTTAGGGTGCAAAACAGAAAGAGAAATTGGCTTAGGGTCAGATGGTTAGGCCTCTGAATGCCTTTTTAGGTAATTTGAACTTAGGAGAAGTGGAGGGCTGAGGGTAGATCGCAGAATAGATGATTAGACATTTTCTTTGGAAGGAAGGGTGATTTGGCAGTGGATAGGCTGCTTGGAGAAGGAAAGATCATTTAGGACGTGGCTGCAGTTCTTCAAGTCCCACTTCTAACTACTAAAGTAGAGTGACAGAGGAACACATCAATCCCTAGAGCAGCCAAACTTACTAGAAGCTGCATAGTTTGCTCCAGATAATGTCAAAGTGTCAAAGTTTTGGGGAAAGTAAGTAACTATTCTCTGGAGGTCGATGTATACACTCTGTCTAAGCTGCCATACACTGAACTAAAGACACAAATCCTTAAATTGTACATTTCACATCGATAACCTAGATGTATATAATCTGTAGGCCTATAGTTTAGATCTATGTTTTCCTGACACATGATGAATAAACAACTAGTTTCCAGGACTCCAAAGCAACATTGCAAGACTTCTTTCTCCCCTTAAAATACTTGTACTTTAATGACCTTTATTAACCAAGTAACCCACCTCTATCTTTTAGGGTATGAGGATTTAGTAAACATATAGACAAAGAATGTGGTGAAGTTTCTTCTAAAAAATATGAGCCTGATTTGAGCTTTGAGATTAAAAAAAATCTCTAAGCAGCTAGAGGGAATGTAGAATTTCAGGGAGTGTGTACATGTTCTCGAAAGAATAATATGCAAACAGCCTAGAAGCCTCCCACCAGTTATACCTGGAGTGAAGCTTATTCTTCTGTGAATGCAATTTCTTCTTAACCTCCCACAGATGAAACAGAATCCAGCATCACTCGTGATCTATTTCTAATGTAACTAGTGGTGGCAGCTTGTTTTGCATTTTTTTAACCTTCTTTTTAAACATCAGACTAATCCATCATGAACAGTGACTGCTTTCATTGTATAGGTCTTTGAATTTCAGAATGCCTAATTTGTTTATTTAAATGAAAAAGAGTTTCTAAAAGAAAGTGGAAAAGCTAAGGAGAGGTTTGGGTTCTTGCCTGCAGGCAAATATTAATTTTGCCTCTAGGGTCACCATTTTTTGGGAGCTATCAGACACAAATATTCTGTAAAAGCCTCATTACAGGGAGTTTCTACTTTGAGATGGCCAAGAGAGTTGCCTCCAGGCCACAGCCACTCTGACCTTCTAGGATTTTGGCCATCTTCACAGCACAGCCGATTTAATGATTTTATGAGGAGTCTTCCCCACCCAGTCCTCTTAACAACTGGGCAAGTATTTACCCCATGCATTGGTGCTTTGGTTCAGTGGTATCTAGGAGAGAATTGGAAACAACCTTGGATAAAAGAGATGATATTTCTCAAGGCCTATGCTTTTCCTTTTTGATTTGATATATAGAAGATCTCAACCATATTGTTCTTACCCTTCAATGTTGGCCTGGAAGGGAGAAAATTTCCCTAAGCAAGACATACCTTTTTGGATGTGTCAGAATATACTAGAACACTGGACAGCAGAATTTCTGTCCACAAAGTCTTCCTTCCAGGACAGTTTTCTTTCTGTTTCAATGCAAACCTTCAGAAAGTTTTTCTATCAGAATATATCTAACATTGAGGATCATCAATTGCATTAGTTCAAATCATGGACATGTGGACTGTGTTAAGCAAAAAGAATTTACTGAGTTTCTACTATATGTTGTTTCCTAGGAAGGTTATAATGGAAGACTGACATACAATTATACTTCTTTGAGGAAGTTAAAATCTATTTGGATGGCAATCCTAATTTACCCAAAGAAATGGCAGAGAGAGAAACAATAGCTTCTGATCACAGGAGAAGGGTCATTTGAAATAGACCTTCGGTGTGCCCTTAGAATTTATAGAAGAAGATAAATGAAAGTTGGCATGCTCAGAGGATACTTCCTTGAAGAGGTAACCCTTGAACTGAATTTTAAATCTTAGATAGCATTTAAATACATCAAGATACAGGAAACAGAATTTCAAATCTGGAGAGCAACATAAATAAAAATTTGGGGCCAGGTGTGGTGGCTCACACCTGTAACCCCAGCATTTTGGGAGGCCGAGGCAGGTGGCTCATGAAGTCAGGAGTTCGAGACCAGCCTGGCCAATATGGTGAAACCCAGTCTGTACTAAAAATAGAAAAATTAGCCAGGTGCAGTGGAGCTCGCCTGTAATCCCAGCTACTCAGGAGGTTGAGGCAGAAGAATCACTTGAACCCAAGAGGCAGAAGTTTCAGTGAGCCAAGATTTGCCAGCGCACTCCAGCCTGCGTGACAGAGTGAGACTCCATCTCAAAAAAAGATAGCATTAGGAGATACACCTAATGCTAAATGACGAGTTAATGGGTGCAGCACACCTACATGGCACATGGATACATATGTAACAAACCTGCACATTGTGCACATGTACCCTAAAACTTAAAGTACAATAATAATAAAAAAACAAACAAAAACAAATAAATAAACAAACAAATAAAATAAAATAAAATAAAAATTTGGCAGGACACAGTAGGACTGGGGACAGAAAATTGGTTATGTGGATAGGCAGACTTTCAGACAAAAACTACGTGTTATATGCAGAGGAGTAGACAATAAAATATGAGAAGTATCATGGTAGCAGATTGAAGGTCTTTGAAAACTTAACAGAAGAATTTGAACTTGATGGCACATGCAGTAGTCATTGTAGGTTCTAGAAACGGAGGCCCATGTTGAAATCAGCATTGCAGTGCAAAAGGTTTGATGACCAATGAGGGATGGAGGAGAGGGCATCAATGAAGGTGACTCCAAGGCTGAAGGCAGGACTGTTATCATCTACAGAAAGAAGCCTTCCACAGGTTTAGGAAGGAGCACCTGTTTTATTCCCCAGGAGAAGAGATTCCATTAGGCTTTCCCTAAAGAGAATCTGGAATGAAAAAAGAAACAAAACAAAAGCAAAAACTAGCTATCATTTTCTCAAAGTGAGTGGAAAATTAAATGGTATTTCTAAGAATAAGTCCTTTCAAATATGAAAAGTTATTACTATGATGAAGTACTTGATTTAGTCAACTTTTTATTCATTATGACAATGTCAGTATATATAGACAGAGAATAAAATCAATAGAGAGGAAAAACCTAGAGCTTCTTCTTTGTTGCTTTGTGTTCTCATAATACAAGCTCCTATCTCTCTACCTTGGTCTGTGCTAGTGCAGCCTTCTTTTATCCAGGTCTACCTCTTATACCCTCATCATTCCTGACTACTAATATGAAACCTTATTCCACATAGTGTACTGAGAATCAAACAGATTTTCTCTTCTTTTTCAGTCATAACTCTCAGTTCTCCACTTTTCTACCAAGAACTCTTCCCCTCTATACTCAATCCCATCAGGACAAACCAGTTAAGTAGAAATGAAGCTGACATACAATCAGACTCTTGCTGTGCTTTATCCCAATTCTTTTAGCTCTAAACCAAGGAAGCCATCTTGGTGAGACAAAAGGAGTGAGAACACAGTGCTTAGAACCCATGCTACTGTGGCTTCTCATGCAATGTAAAGCAGTGGGGAAATACTTTGGAAATAAACATAGCTTTACACCTACAACAGGCCATATTTAAGTATTTACATGCTTCTACTTATTATGTTTAATGTTATGCTGAAATTACATGTCTATCATGTTGTTTAAACGATCTCATAGAAAGCCTTTTAAAGGAATATCTTGACTCCAGTGAGCTCTAATTTTTGTCTTTCAAATCAAATGAATGACTTTCCCAAATAGGAGAAGAAGAAGAGCAGGAGTGAATAGTATAAAGCAAGAGACTTGGGTTTGGCATAGAAATTAATCGTAAGAGAAGCTGGAAAGTACTTAAGATAATTCTGAGTTGCACTGATGATGCTCTCACCAGCATCTCTGGCCTTAACAATGGTCTCTTCTCTGATTTAGTCAAAGAGAAAACTGTCCCTCAATTTGTTGACAAAATCTAGCCTATAGACATGGTTTGTTTCTTTCCTGTGCAAGTGTCATTAAGCTCAAATGGACCTAATCTTCAACTGCTGAATGCCAAGGTGCCAGCCATAGCAGAGAAGTTCAGAATATGAAATTTGGAGCGAGTTGGGAAGACAACTGATGTTTAAATTCTACCTCTGACATTTACCAGGTTTGAGACCTTAATAAAGTCACTTAATATTCTGAATCTTGATTTTTCTGTAAAGTCAAAATAATAATTATTTATTGGTTATTGTGAGAATTAAATAAGAATGTATTGACAGGGCTTAGCAAGCACCTGATAAAATATTTAGCACCTAATAAATATTTAGCACTGAATAAAATATTATTTGCTATGACCTCTCTATGAGCCTGAGGGACAACTTTATAATGATGAAGTACAAGTATCTTAAGTTTGTTCTATAGAAAAGAGAACTCGTAATAGTTTCAAACGAAGCTTCTCTTATCAGTGTCCTTCTCTTGATTAAAAATGTCATTACCCTCTGAACAACTCAGGCTGGAAACTACTGGACTTTTTATTATTATGATGATTATTTTTCAAATCCTTTAACATCCTCATCCCCTAACCTAGCAAATCTTCCCTCACTGCTAGTTTTTTTTCTTGAAAACAATGGTTTGCCAACTTTTTGTGGTTTATAGACTAATTTTAGAATATTGTGAAGCCAGGAAATAGTCTCCATAGAATAATGCACTCAGGTGTACAATATTTTATAGACTATTTTTAGGCTAAACAGACCCTCCAGAGCCCACATAAATACCTCCTAGGTGTCTAGGGAGGAAATTTTGAGAACCCCAGCTCTAAAATAGTTCTTCAAACTAGATGAGCCTTTCCATGTCTTTGACATCTACTCTAGTTCCAAATCCTTTTCATCTCTTGCCTAAATTCAACTTGGTCTCTTTGATTCCAGCAAGCTCTTTCTCCTACCGAGAATCCACCCTTTTCCCAATGTCTTTTTCACCTAAAGTAACATTTTCTTCCTCAAATTCTTTGGAAATTTGTTGTTAATTAACACTGGTCCTCAAATGCTACCTTATAATATGAGATAGAGAGATTTTGAATGTAGACAAGAGATGGGTTACAGAGACCTAGATGCTTTTAAAAAAATTTGGAGATGATTCTGACCCTAGTAGGCCCAGACCACACTTTGAGAAACATTATCCCAAGATGATCTCTTCAAGCTAATTTTCTCAGTCATCATTTTGTTCAACTTAGCCTCTGTACTTTCATAAACTGGGTATGTTTTGAACTTTGTTTTTATTTGCCGTTCAGTTTAGAAAACTCTCCTCACTCTCATAATTTGGTTGAAAAACTTTCTTTTCTTACATTGAAAAAGAAATTTAGAGACAGGGTCTCACTGTATCACCCAGGCTGGAGTGCAGTGGCACCATCATGGTTCACTGCAGCCTCAAACTCCTGGGCTCAAGCCATCCTCTTGCCTCAGCCTCCTGGGTCACTGAGATTACAGGTGTGAGCCACTGTGCCTGACCTTAAAACTGCTTATTCTTTATCACTCAGTACAACCACTGACTCTTCTATGGATTCTTCCTTCACCAGCTGCCCTAATAAGAAGGCAATATACCTTCTTCTAATGTCCTACCATTGCCCTCTGCAAGCACTGCCATTACAGCACATAGGAGACTTTCCCTTGAATTACTTCGGCTTGTGTGCGTGTCTTGCACCTCCACTAGATTACACAGTCCTTGAAGGTAGATCAGATTCTACTTACTCCATATGTTGTAGATATTCCTAAAATGTTTACTGAATTATAAAATTTGCTATCATTCATATATGTGCCACATTTTAAAATTATTTTGTCTATCCTCAGAAGAGCAGAACTCAGTTATGGTACAGAGGATACTCGTTTGTTACAATGCAGGGCCATGCTATTGTGCTGGGGCCAGTTTGTACTGGCTCGGAAGAACTGCCTGTGTGCATTTCTTCCCAATCCTGAATTCAATGATGTCTTTTTGGTAAGCTTGAAATCAATCATAGTGATAATATTTACCCCAGAGAAATCAGCAAATGCTATAAATCAGGGTTTTTTCTTTTAAATAATTTTTCTTTTTTTTGAGAATGATTTACCAGCACAGCACTGCCAGTAACCAAAATAGTCATATAATTTCTGTGTGCCTTCATAGAATCCAATCTAATAAGAAAAACTCATTTAGCAATCTTGAAAGCCACTGTTTGCAAGTAAAAGAGCTACGTATAAATCAAAGCCCTAGAACTTCACTGCTCAGAATGACATGGAGTAGAATATACCACTGCACCAAGATGTAGAATTTTCCTTGATCTTCCATTTGCAAACTATGTGACATTAAGCAAATTGCTTGAATCTCTGGTAGGCTTTAGTGTTATCACCTTCACACTGAAAAAATTAATGCCTTCCCCTATTTCAAAAACCTAATTGAAGAGTAAATGAGGGAAGCCATGTGTGCAGAAGCATTTTAAAAATTGCTATCAAAATGTGTTCTTTCTGACTCTGAGCTTCTAGATTCAGATTTATAAAGGAGATTCCAGTCAATAAGAGAGTGACAGTTCTTTATCCTCACTAATCAATCTAAATCTATGAACAGTTAATGCATGCTTTAAATGCTGTATGTATCATCCATTTCCTTCCTCACAAGACAAACCTGCAGAAACATCAACCAGACTAGGCATTTTGCCTCTTCTCCTAGAAATTTTCCCTTTATTTGCACGGAATTTCCCTTTCCTTAAAATGGTAAACACTAGAACAATCTGATCTTTATCACAGACTTTAGTGAAATACAGACATACCATTTAACTATCCTTCCTACTCCCCATAATACAAAAATAAATGGCATTGATTAGTGATTGACTTCAAAGTGAGTAATTGAGCTTTAATGAGTTTATAAAAGGGATTGAAATCAAGGCAATAAATTAAAAGCAAAATAAAAGAGTAAACAAGAAAGGATGTTTTACAACTTGGTTCCATTACAGTCTATACTAACCAGATTAAAAACTAATTGCCATGTCAAGAAAAATTATAGTGGCCTCTGCAAAATGAAAGAGCAGTAGGCTGTCTTTGTGTGTGGGTGTAAAATGAAGAAAATAGAAAGTAAATAATTACAGAGAGGGAGGGAGAGGGCAAAATTCTTTCCTGGCGGTCATTACACTTTTAATATCAGAGATTTCTTCATAGAAACAGACATTATCATCAACACATGCTAATGAGCTGCCTGATTTAAACTAAAATCTTTAATGTCCTCTATTATCTTTGTATAAAGTGAAGTTTCATGCTTTGTAAAGATATAAAGATATCTAATATCTTTTGTATAACATATCAGGAGTATATTTATGACTGCATGGTTTAACCATTTTAAATGTCCCTAAATTAATGACATTAAAAAGACATAATATTCTCAATATTTTAGGGGACCTTTTAAAAATAGGCTTTAAAAAAATAAAAAATTGATGACATTTAGACAAATGATCTAAAATAAGAAGCACTTGTGATTGGAGAACCAAAAGCCACCATAAAATAGGGAGATTACGTAAAATAAATTGGATGTAGCTATCATCTCTATGAGCCCTGATAATATGTCACGGGGCACTTATGGAATTGAATGCAACCCTCACAGACCCACAGCTCATTATCACTGAGAATTCATGGGCAGCTGGTGAGAAGCCTAAATAGTGGTAAAGGGCAGATGTAGCAGCAATTTTTAAAATAACTATCTCTAGAATCTTCACAGCCTGAGAATCTGCTCTAAGAAAACAACCAAAAAGATGCAAGCATCAAAATTCAAGATGGTATCTGTTGATAAATCTAATAAGCAAGATAATTGTGACTTAACATGTATACAGGGAACTGTGGTGGGTACAATGTTGATAGCAGTGAATTGGAATTAACCAAATGTCCCCACAGACACATCTATCTGTTGGGACTTCCAAGTTAGACTGGGAGCACTTGTATAGAATGCCTGAGAGAGTCGAGACAGCCAAATGAGGAACCTGTTTTGAGATAATAGGAATGTTTTCCAGGAGTGTTAAGACCAGCCCTTCAGTAGTTGGCGTATCTTGACCTCTGTATTAGTCCATTTTCATGCTGCTGATAAAGACATACCTGAGACTGGGCAATTTACAAAAGAAAGAGGTTTAACGGACTTATAGTTCTACGTGGCTGGAGAGGCCTCACAATCATGGCAGAAGGCAAGGAGGAGCAAGTCATGTCTTACATGGATGGCAGCAGGCAAAGAGAGAGCTTGTGCAGGGAAACTCCCCTTTATCAAACCATCAGATCTTGTGAGGCTTATTCACTATCAAAAGAAAAGCACAGGAAAGACCTGCCCCCATGATTCAATTACCTCCCACTGGGTCCCTCCCACAACATGTGGGAATTCAAGATGAGATTTGGGCAGGGACACAGCCAAACCATATCAACCTCTAACAAAGGCTTAGGTATCACAAATAAAGAGGAGAACAGACCTGTTTATACTTTCATCACACCCTAAGACAGGACTAACACTGACTTTTATTGTGCATTTACTTTAAGAATCTGCAGTCCTGGCTAGATTGAGGTCAAAAAAATAAATAAGTAGATGTTCAGATAAATACACAATTGTATGTGAAAGATTATTTGAAAGATAATCACCCCCTTAAAGAGTCATCATTCACTTAATACTATTGACAGTTAATATCCTTTGTACAGATTCTTTTTTGATTTTTGATTTTGATTCTTTGTTGATTAAACTCAGAAATTCAACTGCTACTCTAAGCTATGTGATAGAGATTGAGTAAAAACGTTTCTCTCCTTTATTTTCTAGTTTTCCTATTAAAAGAAAATTCTTAGATGCATTTAAGATGTTCCTCTCTTTTCAGGACATAAACTCTTTCATAGCAGAGCTTTAAAAAAAAAAAATCCATGACCACAAAAGAAGAAGCAGGATTCAAATTGATTCAAAAACTTAGAAAGAATTTTATCTCAAATGGAAGAATTGTTTATTCATTTCCATAATGTTCTTGGTTTTAGTTGAATTATTTCAAGGAAGTTTGCTCAGGCAAGTTAGGTAAGTTGTGTGGAGCTATCACAGGCTACAAAAATACAAAAACATACAGACTTCTTAATTTCACAAATATTACAAAACAAAAAATTGATCAGAAAAACCTGAAAATTTAATTTAAAATGGGATGTGATACCACAAGGCAGAAAAAGAATTGCAAATGGTCTTTAGACATACTAAGATGCCCAAATTAATTAAAGATAAAATAAAAGCAAAATAAAAATGCACTAGATATCATTTTTTCACATATCATGAAAATGAAAATCCAAATAGTTAATAGCATACTTAGTTGGAAAGTTGTGGGGAAACAGGAATACAGAGATATTTGACAATATCCTTTTAAAAAAGGAAAGTGCATATACCTTATAGAGTGGATACTATAGCTAATGCTCAGACATGAGCAATAGAGATTTTCAAAGTAATTCATTGCATCATGGTTATAAGGGCCAAAAAACTGAAACAATGTTAATGTCTACAAAGAGAGTACTGATAAAATAAATCATGGCAAGCTAGGCACAGTACCTCACACCTTCAATCCCAGCACTTTGGGAGGCCAATGCAAGAGGATCACTTGAGCATAGGAGTTCAAGATCAGCCTGGGTAACATAGTTAGACCCTGTCTCTACAAAAAATAAAAAATAAAAATCATCTGGGCATGAGGGCACATGCCTGTGGTCCCAACTACTTAGGATGCTGAGGTGGGAGGATAGCTTGAGACTAGGAGGTCAAGGCTACAGTAAGCTGTGATTGCACCACTGTACTCCACTTTGGGTGATAGAGTTAAACCTTGTCTCAAAAAAATATATGGCAGATCCATATGATGACTACTATGTAGCTGTGGAAAAGAGTGAAAAGAATCAAAGAATATAATTGCTCTCTAAGATAAGAGCAAAAAAACAAGGTGCAGAACAGTTTGTATAGTAAGATATATTTTGTGTACAAAAAAAGAGAATATGTATTTATATTTGCTTGAATACATATTTCAGAAACTCTGAAAAATTACACAAACATTAATAGCAGTAATTGGCTGGGTGCAGTGGCTCACTCCTATAGTCCCAGCACTTTGGGAGGCCGAGGCGGGTGGATGGCTTGAGATCAGGAATTCAAGACCAGCCTGGCCAACATGATGAAACCCAGTCTCTACTAAAAATGCAGAAATTAGTGGGCATGGTGGTGTGTGCCTGTAATCCCAGTTACTCGGGAGGCTGAGGCAGGAGAATAACTTGAACCCAGGAGGGCGAGGTTGTAGTGAACTGAGATCGCCCCCTGCACTCCAGCTTGGGTGACAAAGTGAGACTCTGTCTCAAAATAATAATAATAATAATAATAGTAATTATCAGGACAGGCAGAAGATACAGGGTAGGTGAGCATACTTGACAGTTCTAGAAGCATATTTTAAATGACAGCCATAAATCACTTCGCTATTTTTCTATGGTAATTGAAAGACAGAGACTCTAGGGAGTTTTGAATGAATATTGACTTCTTCTTAATTCTAAAGCTCTTGGGATTTGGTACATAGCTAAATTCAAACTTTAATTTGTTTCAAAGTGTTTTTACGTCGACTTTTTATTACAGATTCTAAGATGCTCTAAAGAGCTAAATTTCAGTCGTTTACTAGTCTTTCGTGAAGTAAATGGGATGTTCTTTATAGACCCATTTACTATAGCATTATATATGGTAGATACATGCCATTTTTGTAAGGATGTGATGAAGAGGCTGTATTGAATTCCTGCAAATATAGAGTGTCTGCATCAGTTTGGGACTTTCTCCTGAGTCACATTTCCATTAGATGTCGCCTATATGTTACACATATCCTTACACTACAAAATAATCACCTTTTCAACTTCTGATAAAGCTTGATCTATCTCATGATGATCGTGTCTCAGTTTAAATTAGTTCCTACAATATATCTCCTCATAGCACTATCTACTTTCCTAACACTTGCACTTTTAAAGTTATTTCTATAATGATTTGCTTAATGCAAATCTCTGGCACCCAAATGTAAATACAATGGGGGCAGAGAATGTGTCTGTTTTTCTCTGTGCTGTACTCTCTAGGCCTAACACAGTGTAAGTCAATCAATATGTGTAAAATTAGTGAAATTCTGCTCTAAATAAGCCCTATTTTAATTTTATTCTTTATTTTAAATAAATCTATTATTTTAATCATTAGCTAGCATATACTGCAGAGAGGACAGTAAAACACAGAATAAGCTTCTGTTTCAGACATACCTGAGCTAGTCTTACTAGCATTGACACTATCCAGTGTGTGCCCTTAGACAATGTCTTGGTTCATTCAAACAGCCATAACAACAACAACAAACAAACAACAACAACACCAACAAAAAACAAACAACAACAACAACAAAAACCCATAGACGAAGTGGTATATTAACAACAGAAATCTATTTCTCACAGTTCTGGAGGCTGAGAAGTCCAAAATGAAGGCACCAGATGATTTGATTTCTGGCAAGGGCCTGTTTTCTGATTCACAAACAGCACATTCTCACTATGTTGTCACAGAATGAAAGGGTTTAGCTAACTCGCTAGGGGCTCACTACATCATCACAGTGTGGGAGGGTCTAGCTAGCTCTCTGGGGACTATTTTATAAGGGTGCTAATACAAATCATGGAGGCCTCACCCTCATGATTTATTCATCTCCCAGAGGTCTCACCTTTTAACACCATCATCTTGGAGTTAGGATTTCGACATATGAATTGAACACTTTATTTGACTTTTCTAATCCTTGGCTGTTTTATCTATAAAATAGAAGAAAATATATTGTTTCTAATCCATAGGGTTATATTTTGTGGATTAAGTGAAATCAAGAATGCAAAGGACTTAACACAATATCTGGCTCAGGACAAGAACTCAGTAACAGCCAATTAGGCTTATTGTCCTTGTCCCTGAGCTGCAGAGTTAGGCAGTTAGCTATGCCAACTTAGTAGCTATATCTTCTCTCCCATTGTCACTAAGTTCATGTGATTTATGACACAGCAAAATGACAAATTCCTTTTGCCTTTGACCCCTCACTCAAATTATCAAAACCAAGAGTATCGAGTCTGTACGTACAAAGGGTTGACTGCCACTCTCCTAGCTTCACAGGGTCACCTAGTACTTGATTGGTGATTGTATGGTAAGATCTGTGATTCCAAATAAATATTTTGAGCATCTGGATGAGAATTTTTTGTTGGGGGCAGGGGGAATCATTTCTCTACATGGGATCGATTGCATGTATTTCCTTTAATAAAGTTTAATTCTAGTATTTCAGAAATAAATATTTGATATAATTCTCCATTAAAGTAAATAAAAATTGACTGTTATTTTACTATTAATATTTGCATTGACTTTTTACAGAAAATCATAAGAAATGTCTCAATAGAACCCAGTCCTATGTTTTTGTGAGTCTGTGAGTTTTCTTTTGCACACATTCTTGTTTACAAAGCAAGACCTAACCACAGCTGCTAATGCATTAAAGTTTAAAGTAGTGGTTAAAATCAGAGACTGCGGATTCAGACTATTTAATCCCAGCTCTGCCACTCCCCACTTTCTAGCTGCATGGCCTTGAGCAAGTGGTTTTTAAAACCTCTCTGTGCCTCAGTTCCTTTATCTGTAAAGTTGAGCTAATAGGGAGTTCATCAGATTGTTGATGAAATGATGCAAAGCATCTAGAAGATGCTTGATGTAGAAATGCTATATGCAGACTCCTACTATTTCATATGAAGAAAGTATTATTGTCCTTCTTCTTTCTGTAGACCAGATAATGAAGCTAGGTTTACACATACCACAACTGCAATCAAGACCTAAACCCAGTTCTTTCAACTTCAAAGCTCACATTATTTTTTTTTTGGCTATCATTTGTTCCTCAGTTTAAGGCCTGCATTCCCAACAGGGCAAAAATTGAGGTTTTGGTAGAACCAAAAATTCTTATTTATTATTACAATGGTTTGTGGTCTTCCAGTGTGTCATTGTACCTAAACAAATATACAGCATATATGTGGTATTAAAATTTCATAGACAGGAGGTGATTAGGGGAAAAACATCTAAAAAGGCTGTTGAAGGGGACAGTCATGAAAACAGGTTGAGAAACGCTGCTCTAAGTATAGAATGAGGTCATCTGTATCAGAGTCTTCTCCCATGCCAACTGAAAACACAAACTTAAGTCCCACTCCTCGCAAGTCTACCACTCTTCCCCTCACCTCTGTCAGAATTTCTAGGGCTGGGGCCTGGGAGCCTGCATGAACACCAAACTCCTCAGATGACTCTTACCCAGGTTTAAGTTTGAGATCCCCCGATCTGTTGGTGAGCTTCTGAACTCCATCAGCTCCCAACGACACACAGAACAGAGCTGTCCTTCTCACTGCCCCTGTTAGTTGCTCTTGCTCTTCCTCCAGCTGATGTCAGAATCAGGGCCACACACATGGGACCATGATGAAATGACTATGGACTTTACCATTCAGTAAATGTGGAGGATTTCATCATCTTCAAAAGGCTAAAAGATGAGATACTGAGGAATGTGTAGCACCCCTGGAATAGCAGAGGAGAGAGGTAAACAATAACAATTGCTACTCCCATCTCCCCATTTGTTCTGCACCCAGCTTGAGCTAATTTTTTTTTTTTTTTTTTGAGACAGAGTCTCGCTCTGTTGCCCAGGCTGGAGTGTGGTGAGCGATCTTGGCTCACTGCAATCTCCACCTCCCAAGTAGTATCTGGGATTACAGGCATGTGCCCGGCAAATTTTTGTATTTTTTTCATAGAGACAGGGTTTTGCCATGTTGCTCGTGGATCTCAAACTCCTGACCTCAAGCAATCTGCCTGTCTCGGCCTCCCAAAGTGCTGGGATTACAGGCATGAGCCACTGCGTTCAGCCCTAAAAGTGTTTTTATATCCACATTTCAAACTGTTTATTTGAAACTGTTTACAAAAGTTAAGTTCTGTGAGAAAGAATATGGCCTATTTAAAAGAGGAGCACTACATGTTGCAGTGCCAGGGGGTAAAACCTGGAGGAAACCAGCAAGCAATGACAAGGAACTGGCTGTCTTCTCCCAGGGTCAAGGTGGTTTCCTGCAACTAGCCCAAGTTTGGGACCTGGAAGACTGAGTCTAAATCATGGCTGTGCCATAACTAGCTGGGGCTAGTTATGCTGGACCTCAGCTTCCTTATCTGTGAAGGGAAGGAATTGCACTAGAGAGTTTCTAAAGTCTCAAATCGATCTAAATTCTGTGTCCTTTCAAATTAATCATTAAAGGCTACGAGGCAAGTAAATTTCTGATGGAGAAAGGAAGATCAGAGCAATTAATCAAAGAGGGAGAAATTATTCCTTTTAGCAAGCTACCAAATTATTTTGACTATTTTTCTTCTTTTGAGTTTTCCCAGATTCAGAGAACAGACGAATAGAGGATTGCAGAGGCCACTGGGGCAATGGAAAGAAAAAGCTATCCCTCTTAATCACTGAAAGCCAGGCAGGGCCCCAAGTGGGTAGCAAGGAGGCTGGACACAGTGTTGGCCAGAGGGCTGGAAGGGGTCCAGGTCCAATCATATTTCATGGCTGTGCATGTGCTGTAAAGGTTTAGGTTTATTTTTCCTCCATCCACTCTTGCTGAAGGGCTCAGAATGTTTTTCCAGTGACTGAACCCGCTCTCAGCATCCCTGAGGCAATTGCCTATGCTTAAAATTTATATATATATATATATCCATTTTCAGGCCTATGTGTTAGGAAAATCTTTGCTTCCCCTAGAGACCAGATGTATTTTCCCCTTATATACAATGCAAAATTATATAACTGATTATTCTTTCTTCTAGGCCTTATCCACCAGGAAGATAGGAGCCATTATTACAACTGATATGGTTTGGCTGTGTCCTCACCCAAATCTCATCTTGAATTGTAGCTCCAATAATGCTCATATGTCGTGGGAGCGACCTGGTGAAAGATAATTGAATCATGGGAGCAGTTACCTCCAAGCTGTTCTCGTGATAGTGAGTGAGTTCTTATGAGATCTAATGGCTTTATAAGGAGCTTTCCCCCACCCTTCACTTTATACTTCTCCTTGCTGCTGCCATGTGCAGAAGGATGTGTTTGCTTTCCCTTCCATCATGATCATAAGTTTCCTGAGGTCTCCCAGCCATGCTGAACTGTGAATCAATTAAATCTCTTTCCTTTATAAATTACCCAGTCTCAGGTATGTCTTTATTAACAGCATGAGGATAGACTAATACAACTCCTAACTTCAATAATGTAGGACCCTAGACCCTGCACATCTGCATTCTGATTCTACCTTCACAGTCCTCCCACCCTCCCCCGCCCCACCCTTCTGTGGCTCTATCCTGAGCCACATAGCACAGCCATCCTTCTATTTGCCAGCTGTAAAGAGCACATAAAAGCTATTCACCTGTAACCACTTCCGGGTATTTGTTTGTCCTCTTGATTTTTCACATAGCCCATTTTCCATAGCTGCATCTTCCTGCCACTTATAGCCACAATTGTCTACCCAATTCTGTTTCTTGCCCTTCTCTTTGGTTTCAGTGATCCTTAGATTTCTCAGCGAAGGTTCACCACCCTCACTGGCCAGGTGGCAGTCAGCCCATGACCCCTTCCCAGCAAAGGTGGATGTGAAAATGTTTTAACTATATTGTCCCCAGTAATGATTTTTATCTGCCTGAGCTTTCCCATTTTATAATAACTATTCTTATGTGCCACCAAAAATTTTTGGTGAAATAAGATGAAAATTAAATAAACAGGATTTTAAAATATATTTTAACTTTTTCATGAAGGAAAATTTTAAACATATATAAAAGTAAAATCCTCATGTACCTAAATCCAGATTCAACAATTAGGAACTCTCAGCCAATTTGTTTTACCTGTACCCCAACCACTAAACGGCATTTCCCTATTCCATGTTATTTTTTAAGTAAATCCCATTTATCATACAATTTAATTTGTAAATATTTCAGTACATACCTCTTTAGAAAAATTTTCTAAAAACAATTTCATATGCAGGCAGTTGTAGAAAAACTCTCTGAAAACAATTTCTTACACAGGCAGTTGAAAATTACTGGTTCGAAGGAGAATTATAAGTGAAGTTTTGGTTCAAGACTAACTAGTAATCCCAGAAGCATGAACAAGAACACTGATCTCTTCCAGAGAAAAAGAAAGTTTCAGAGTGAATTCCTTGCTCACAAAACTGGAGAATAATGGGATCATACTAAACAGTGATTAATAACATTTGATTTTGTAACAAAGTAGAGAAAATGTATCTTACTCGTCAGCATTGAAATTTTTCCTCAAGGCACAATGAGACACCATGACACACCCACTAGAATGATTAACATTAAAGAAATTGACAATGCCAAGTGCTGACAAGCATATGTAACCATTAGACATCTCTTAGATTTCTGATATGAATGTAAAATGGTACAAACTACTTTGCAAATCTATTTGGCCGTTTCTTATAAAGTTAAACATAGATCTACACTTCCAGATCAGCTTTTCCTCTCTAACCCAAACTTACAAACAACTTAAATGCCCATCAACTAGAAACTGTCCATTCCTGGAATGTTACTCAGTAATTAAGATCAGGAGCAAACCTCTGAGACATGTTGAGTAACCATGTGATTCTTACACCTAAATTTGCAAAATTCATCAACTATATGCTGAAGATCTATGCAATTTACAGATGGTAAAATATGCCTCAATAAAAAATCATCTTCAAGAGAAAACTGGCTTTTCTGGAGAGACGCCCTGATGAAGTCTTAATGTAGAAAATGAAGCCTTGCCCTTTGCTCTCAGTCCAATCCCTGCCCCATGTGAGACATTGGTGCCAGTGTGCCAAGGCTTAAGGAAGGAGAGCAAAATTGCTCCACTTAAAGAGAGAGCATCCTTGGAGGAGGCGGGGAGAGAGGGAAACAGAAGAGAAAAGAAGAGATTGAGCAAGAAGAGGGGGAGGGTTCATGGGCTGAAAATATCCCTTCCCAATACCTCTTAGAATGTTTAGTAAAATTAGATAAACAGAAAAAATGTTGCTGTGGTTCTGTTACTGTTGGTGTAGAAACCATAGATGAGGCTAGGTTTCACTTAGAGGAAAATATAATGAGGAAGAAAAACAGCTCAAGAGGAAAGCAGATTCCTAGGGGCAGAGCAGAGCATGTGCAGAATTAATGCACGATTTTTTTTGTTGTTTGTTTTTTGAAACAAGGTCTTGCTCTGTCGCCCAGGCTGGAGTGCAGTGGCATGATCATGGCTCACTACAGCCTCGACCTCTCAGCTTCAAGCAACTCTCCCGCCTCAGCCTCCTAAGTAGTTGGGACTACAGGCGCACATCACCATGTCTGGCTAATTTTTGTATTTTTTGTGAAGATGGGGTTTTGCCATGGTACCCAGTCTGGTCTCAAACTTCTGACCTAAAGTGATTTGCCTGCCTCAGCCTCCCAAAGTGCTGGGACCACAGGCATGAGCCACCATGCCCAGCCTAGTGTGGGGTTTTGGACTTTTATGGGCAGTGCAATTGCTGGATCTGAGCAATTTCAGGGGGAACTCATAGAGCAAGGAAGTTTCCCAGAAGGGACGTGGGTTAATGTAGAATGCTTAATTGCACCTCATGTTTCTCATTCCTTTGAATCACACTTTTCTGTGGTCTTAAACTAAGATCTTCAAGGGTTTTGCTCAATTATTTTAATAAAGAGGATTTTTTTTTTGTGGGAGTGAAGAATCATGATTGATGAGGATTGTGCATACATTGTATTCTCTAAATCAATTCTCTGTTATAGCATCAAATATCTTAACCAAAGCTGAACTTCCCATAAGCAGGAAGCTTACACTAATTAAAAACTAAGTGCCTAGAAAAACTGGGCATTTTCTATTAGCATCATAAATACAAATCAATAAAGTAATAGTATATAAACTGTGAAACACCTCATCTTTAGACTCTATGACCCGAATAAACTTGAATGAAGAGGTAGATATTCAATAGAGTAAGTACCTAAGCAATAGTGAGGAAAGGGGCCTCCATAATTCACAGGGCCAAACCAGTGTGGATTTAACATGGATCTTAACTTCATGTGAAGAGGATAGAATTTGAATTCCTTGTGATGTCTTTAAAATCACCTCCCTTTTATTTCTCCTGATTTCCTTTTATTTCTGGTTTCTTATAGTCTGATCTCATGAGACTGCCTGGCTTGGTTCTGAATCTCCCACTTGAAGGCATTTGTACTCGTTTAATTAATTGACCCAGTGAGTGCTGCTCAAAAAACAGAGCGACTCTCTCTTTCCTATTAGATAATTGCATGGTGCCACAATGACACTGCGGAGTTCATCATTTGCAAGATTATATATTAAGGGATGGAAACTCACAGTGAATGGTAACATATACTCTTATAACCCACTTATCTTTATATCACTCAATCACTGGAAAACACAAAGAACTGCAAAAAAGAAAAAAAGAAGTCTTTTCATGACCGTTGTTGCCATTCTCTGACCCGTTGGCTAGTTCCTCCTATAAAGGAGTCATTTATGGCGGTGAGTCCAGGAACTGACTGGAGTTTTATGTCCGAGAGAGCCTCCTAAGCCTTTCATACTTGGATTTAGCATTACTAAAGGGCATATTAACATCAGTAAATCTTGGCCCCAGTGACTTCATGGCATCTCAATAAAACAGTGTAAAGGACTTTTTCAGAATGCGAGTAAAAACTTATCAGAGGCCATTAAAGGGAAATTCCACAGCCACCACTTTTTTATTATGCCTTAAGCTTTTTTCTTGGCATGTTAACCATGAACTCAATGAATGCATTTCAAATATTAGACAATTCTGTTCACACCAAAGAGTCTATTTTTACATAAAACTTAAATTGAAATCATCTTATGTTTAATAGAAACAGACGTGTATTTAAAACGAGAAGTGGTGGGAGCAGAAAACCTATAAAAATGGATTTTATTTTTATAGGACGTAGAAGTAGTAGAAAGTCATTTTTGAAGAAATTGCCTAATTGATGGGATTCTGGGTGATTTTATTCACTTCTTTACACTTATCTGAATTGTCCAATTTTCCTTTAATGAATATTTTACTTTCATAATAAGAAACATGTCTAATAGTGGACAAATCATTAAAGTTTGTTTAATGAGCACAGAGTTGAAGCAATGGAGGTTTACTGTATCAGTTAGATCTCTCATCCTCTGGTTAGGGGGGAAGCCTAATACAAACCTTTTTTTTTTTTTTGAGACAGAGTCTCACTCTGTCACCCAGGCTGGAGTGGAGTGGCGCGATCTCGGCTCACTGCAACCTCCGCCTCCCAGTTTCAAGGTTCAAGTGATTCTCCTTCCTCAGCATCCCGAGTAATACAAAACATTTCTCAAATACTCAGATACCAGTCAGCTATGCAATCTCTTTAAGCCTCAGTTGTCTCATATGTAAAATGAGGAAAGTGAAAGTACCCACCTGATAGGTTTGTGAGGATTAAGTGATGCTGTATGAAAAGTATTTAGTATATGGCCTGGCACGTAATCAACATCCACGATAGCTCAGTTATTATTAGTCATTCCACCAAATAGGCCAAGCTAAAGTCTGTTTATTCTGCCTGCTTTTGGCTTAGAAAACTTTCTATCTTAGAGTCAGTTGAGAAATAGCTAATCTCCTTGCTACTTTTCTTAGGTCACAATATCCTTTGCTTAGAGTTGTATAAATCTGCTCTATATAAATACACACACACACAGACACACATATGCACACATACCAGATACTTCTGAATAGAAGTTCGGTGATTTCATGGTGGAAATCCAAGCCTGGAAGGGGATTGTTGGAGGGATGAAATACAAGTGACTAACCAACAACCACCAAGGGAGGCTGGCTAAGCCATGTATGAACAGCAGCTGCCTCTGCACTGGGGATGGACCTGAGGTCACTGCAAGTCAGCAGGGCAGGTAATAAGGAGGGAAAGCAGATTCGAGGTGGATGAGAATTAGGACAAACCAGGACCCTCATCTTTAACCTCAGTGATGTGCATGACCTACAGAAGAGGCTGGAGCCCCTCACCGGGGAGCTGCACACACATCTGGCCCCAAACTCAAAGAAGCTGCATAACTAGGAAGACAGGGCAGCTGCAAGCTCAGCTGCTGGCCTCAACCAGCAAGCAAGACCACAAAGCAACCACGTAGGCAAGCTCTTCAACAGCACCTGACACCTACATCTGCCTTCAGAGAGTGACAGCTGCCGCCTTACTTCCATCTTCCGAATTTTAGGCACATTTCTCTTATGGCCTGCCCTAACCCAGAACCATCCCGGGAAGGGAGTTCTTGGATACATGCCTCCCTTCTTGGATATGTGGTTCTAGATTTTAGCTAAGCTGACACTGTACAAAACCACCTGAGGTGGCCTTCTATTTAGGTCCAGGTCCTTGTGGGCACTGCTAATTCTGATCCAAGCTCAGCTGATTTCCAAACCTTTTGGCTCTGAATTTAATGGAAGATAGAGGAGTGGCTTTTCTTCTTTTCAGGGGAATAACTTCAGACACACTGCAATCTACTTGAAATTTATCATGTCTATCTGAAGTCTCTTAAAGTCTCAGCAGAGAAGTTAAATGTATAGAGGGCCTACTGAAGGGCAGCCAATTCTACTCATTCTCCTATATCAGTGCTTCTCAAACAGAATCACCTGGAAATGATTGCTGTCCTCCCCTGCGCCCCCAATAGAGTTTCTGAGCTCTAGGTCTGAAGCAAGGACCAATAATTTGCATTCCTAACAAGTCTTATGTGATGCAGATGCTGCTAGAAGAGCTACTGCTCTGAATAATAGTTAAGAACCATATCAGAATCACCTGGGGAACTTTCTAAACTTCAGAGAATGGTGCCCATGGCACATCATGGACTCAGTCTCTTCATTTAGGGTGGAAGATGAATATTTTCTTTCTGAAAAAGTGCTATAAGTGATTGTGATTTGCACATCAATCTAAAACCTACATGTTTATAATTTTCATGTAGCTTATTTCCAGCATGTTAATAGATGTTATTGAAAAAAAGTGGTAGGGGCTGGAGTTTGGGGGCTTCTGTGATCAAATATGGTGTGAAAAACAGAATTCAATAATGTTAAGCTGGTTTCTATGCAAGACCTATCTATAAGTGATAGCAGATGCTGGTGTCAGGTATTGTACATGATGAATTAACTTAAACAGCAACCCTATGAAGAAAATACTATTATTATTATTATTCTCACTTTGCAGATGAGGACACTGAGGTATGGAGAGGTTAGTAACATGTCCCAGATGTAAGTGCAACTAAAACTTAACAACAAGAGTCAAGTGATATGGTTTGGCTGTGTCTCCACCTGAATTTCATCCTGAATTGTAGCTCCCATAATGCCCACGTGTTGGGGGAAGGACCCGGGGGAGGTAATTGAATCATGGGGCAGTTACCTCCACGCTGTTCTTGTGATAGTGAGTTCTCATGAGATCTGATGGTTTTATAAGAGGTTTCCCCCCTTTTGCTAATTCTTCTTCTTCCTGCTGCCATTTGAAGAAGCACATGTTTGCTTCCCTTTCTGCCATGATTGTGTGTTTTCTGAGGCCTACCTGGCCATGCTGAACTGTAAGTCAATTAAACCTCTTTCCTTTATAAATTACCCAGTCTTGGGTATGTCTCTATTAGCAGCATGAGAACTAACTAATACACCAAGATAAAGCCCAGACACTTGGGCTCCAGAGTCTGAGCTCTTGACCCAGTGCTGTAGTGATTTACCCAAGTTCTTAGCAACATAATGGGTACACAGGACATCTCTAAGAATAATATGCAGCCTTTCCCAAACTTATTTGCTTATAGACAGCCATTAGGTTATAGTACGAACTGCAATGAAAACATAACCCCATGGAAATAATCATTGTGCTTTTTGTAAGAACATGTGATTTTTACATCTCACAGTGTCTTGATTATATGGCTCCCATTGGGTATCAGCAATAAATGTGACTTTTTAATACTGAGCAACTAACTTTTTTTTTTTTTTAATCTCAGGGACACCATGAGTCATGTAGTTAATCCTATTTTACTCCTGGAGTTTGCTACTGGCAAACAAGCATGTTATTACTGGCAACAATTAGTACTAAAAAACCTTTTCATATTAAAGACCAAAATTTTCTAGTAAATGATCACAGTGACTGGGTAGGAGGTGAGTGTAGGGATAGAGAAGGTTGATAGAAATTTTATCTCAAAAGCAAAATTTAAAAGAAGTTTATTTTCTCTTATAACATACGTAGAAGCTATGCACTGACTTATCAAACGAAACTCAAATTATGTTGATTATTTGAGTTTTTGTCCCCAATAAAATTATATGATAGCTTAGTAAGACATCTTTCACATTTGACATTCATAGTAAGTAATAGAAGGTCATTTCTGCAGAAATACTCAAGAGCTTCATTGATTTTTCCCAAGGGCCTTTCTGATCCTTTGATATTCAAATCCTTTGCTTTTGAAGCACACACCAGTGATGTTCTCCCCATCCATTTTCCCTTATTTAGTTGTTAACCACCCTAACTCTGCCAGATCCTCATTTGCCACTGGCTTGTAATTCAAGCAGTTATCCAATCTGACTTTCATCTCCTTCACGAACCCTTGCATCTTTTCCAGGGTTAGCAATTTCACCATGCAATGTGCTGTGTTTGCATTGTACAATTGCAATGGCCAGGAACAGATTGATAGAGGACTCAACTGGTGAGGACAGATGTTAGAGTTAAGCAAGGAGACCATTTTCAAAGTTGACATTCATTAGCAAAAATTTCGTGATGACTTTGCTTTCTTACACAACCCTTGCAACTTCTCAGGCTCTGTTAATGAATTCAGATTATAACACCCTATGTAAAATTTCATGCTATGCGTGTTTGTGAACGGATTTCATCCATGTCTTTATTTATGACCCTACTCATATTCCCTTTGTTCTGTCTTTTTGATTGATTCTAATTTAGGTCATTTTGCTTTTCTTCTTTCTTTCTCTTTCTTTCTTTCTTTCTTTCTTTCTTTCTTTCTTTCTTTCTTTCTTTTTTGCATTTCTGTAAGCAAAAGCTTGGCATTGTTTGGAATGCATAAAAGTAGAATAAAAGGACTAAGTACGTAAATATTAATTATATTCTATAATCTCTTTCTTGACACTGCTGTTTAGTGCCACAGCGTCCGAGGATTTTGACTGACAGCCTTCACATTGCACTGCCTTTGAACCATGACATATGAACCAGGCACTATTCAAGTTTTATGTCTCCAGTTAAGCTTCATGACAGTTGGTTTAAAAGCATTTCTGAACTCCTATTTTTCAACTTCTGTTTTCCAAATATTTACATGGATCTTTATATTATTTAAATGCAAGATAGGTCCAGCTGTCAGCAATTGGGACATCCATATCGAGAGGAAATGAAGTATAAAATGACTTTCTCTAGTTCTTTTCCAAAAGGCAAGTGAGAAACATTTTCACAAATATATGTAATCCTCACAGCTAATTATGATTTTTCTCATTTCAATTTTAATTATTATTTTTTTAATCCACACTTTCTTTTATCCCTCATGGCAGTTTCATTGTCATTAAAAGTACTGCTCTATTGTGTACATCCTCTATTCATATTCATGAGGTCAAGACCATTCAACCATGGTAATTGAGCGGTCTGATTGGCTGAATGTCCCACAGTGGTTTAGAGTGATACTGATGAACAAAAGGCACCAAAGCCTCTGCCATGATAGGAAGGATAATTATGTAGGATCTTAAATGGGGGCTCTAATCATTTGACAATGCCCATTGGACTTGCATAATATTAATACATTATCTATCATCTCACTATGATTAAGTAGTACTTAATTATTCTTTTTCATGGGGATTATCCCCAATAAATATGTCTCATACCTACCAGCTTAGCACACCTGCTTTTCTGGATTATCTAGGAAGGAATTTATTTTTATGTAGTATGAATGTCAGACATTAACATATGTAAAATTATAATCACCAAATTGGTAAGATATTTTCAAGAATATCCTGGAATATCATGATAATGCTAAATTGGATATAGATTGTTTTGCTCCAGGATGGGTAAAGTAGGACTACCTTTGTCTTGTGATTCCTTTCTTTGAGTTCCAAGGAAGTTTCCCACTTGCACTTCTTCCACTGCTCTGGAGCCATGTAACCTCCGGCATGACATTTACACTGTCTGGGTTTCTGATTCCTAATCTGTAAAATGAGGGAGGTTAGGGAAACTGGCTTGGAAGCCATCATTCAGCTTCAGAATTCTGTAATCTCATATAAATGTCTATTTTGCTTCATTAGTGGGATTTTTGTCCTCCATGATAGTTTATACAGTGGTCTTCAAAGTAAAGTCTAAACACCATAGAAGGTGTACAAAACTGTTTCCTTAGTGTAGAAAGAATTCACTGGAACTTTGTTTATATTTATTTTAAAATATCTTTAAAGACTTCCTATTATATATTTGTGTTTCATATTCACTATGATTTATGAGTATTTAATATGTGCTAGGCACTATTCTAAGTGCTTTAAAGTTAGTAATGGTATTTAATCTTTACTGCAACTCTATGAAGTAGAAACACTTACCATAGTTGTTTTTACTGCTGAGAAAACTTGAGACGTCAAAGTTATGGAAATTGCCCAAGATAACACAAAGTTGAAAATGTTTTAATGGAGACAATCAAGGTATGAGTTCCACCTCTTTTTTTTTTTTTTTTTTTTTTTTTTTCAGATGGAGTCTCGCTCTGTCACCCAGGCTGGAGTGCATTGGCGCAGTCTTGGCTCACTGCAACCTCCGCCTCCCGGGTTCACGCCATTCTCTTGCCTCAGCCTCCCGAGTAGCTGGGACTACAGGCGCCCACCACCACGCCTGGCTAATTTTTTGTATTTTTAGTAGAGACAGGGTTTCACCGTGTTAGCCAGGAGAGTTCTGTCTCTTAACTACTTACTATGCAATGCTTGTACAGTTATAGAATCCAAAATAAATAAGCACAAAGTAAATAGATGATTACAATATAGGATGTGTATTAGACATACTCGAAAGTGACCCCCCATTCCCATGATCCCTGCCTCCTGATATTCATAGGTTTGTGCCATCCTCTCTGCTTGAGTATGAACAGGACCTGTGACTTCTTTTTAATGAATAGAATATGGTCAAGGTGATGGATTATCACTCTCATGATTACCTTTGCTAACAGATTTTCTCTGACAGAGACTCACCTCTGATGGCTCTGAAGAAGCAATCTGTGAACTACCTATGGAGAGGTCCACAGGGCAGGGAGCTGAGGGCAGCACCTGGGAGCCAAGAGTGACTGCCGGCCAACAGCCAGTAAGAAACTGACACTCTCATTCATTCCTACAACCACAGAAACCTAAATCCTGCGAATAGTTATGTGAGGAAGTGCATTCTTTCCCAGTCCAGCCTCTAATGAGACACCAGTCCCAGTCTACACCTCAATTACTGCCTTGCAGAGAACACACCTAAACTGCACCCCAACTTCTGACCCACAGACACTGTGAGATAAGAAATAAGTGCTCTTTTCAGCCTTAAAGTTTGTGGTAATTTGTTACACAGCAATAAAAATACAGGAGGCAGCTACCTACTGTTTTAGCCCCAAAAGGTGAGCCATTTAAAAATATACCCCTTTAGTTTCTCTCTGTAACCAATCAAATGGAAATAAAGAATTCAGTTTTGATCTATTATGTTTTCACCAATGACAGTGAAACTTTTTCATTAAAAAAAACTTTTAAAAAGGCATCAATTTATGCAATTAGGAAAATAACATAACATTTAAATCTGGAATTTTTCTTTCCCCCACACTTTACACATTTTTAAAGCATGTTATCCTATAAGAAAAAGTGGCGTAAGTGTCCTATTAGTTATTATATAATTTTTAACATTCACAAAGCTCTTTGTTACCTGAATTTCAGAAAGAACAGTCACAGACCATGAGAATCTCTTTTCTTCTCCTTCTCCCTTCCCTCCCACCAAAATCAAACATACAAACAAACAAACAGGCAAACAGTTGCCTTGGTAAATGTTCTCTAAAACAGAGTGTATTGGTCCGTTTTCATGCTGCTGATGAAAACATACCCAAAACTGGGTAATTTATAAAGAAAAAAGTTTAATGGACTCACATGTTTGGGGAGGCCTCACAATCATGGCAGAAGGTGAAAGGCACATCTTACATGGTGACAGATAAGAGAGAATGAGAGCCAAGTGAAAGTGGTTTATAAAACCATTGGATCTCGTAAAACTTATTCACTATCACGAGAACAGGATGGGGGAACCACTCCTGTGATTCAAGTATCCCCCACTGGGTCCCTCACATAAGACATGGGAATTATGGGAGCTGCAATTCAAAATGAGATTTGGGTGGGGACACAGCCAAATCGTATCACAGAGGTTCAATCGACCTTCAATCATATTTTAGTTGCTTTCTCTGTGTTCATAATGCTGATAATACTTTTAATTATCATCACCATTGTACAAGATAACTGTCTCCAGACCAACATTTTTTATGTGAATATTAATTGGTTGAATTACTGATTCCAGAGAAGGGAAATTACTTAACATTCAACTTAATGCATGAAGAGGCAGGGGGATTCTAGGAAGATGGACGTTTCTGCCTTCTTGCTACTCTCAACTCCATTCCAACTCATCTGTCTCTCCTCAGCCAGTGACTCCTGGGGGCAGTGTCAGGTAAGCTTGGAGAACATTAGTGAAGGAGCCATAGTGGTCTTTTGTGCTCTGGTCCTGTGGACCAGCCAGAGAGCACTTCAGAAGCACATGGTCTGTACAGATTTCCAGTCCTCAGTGAAGCTTATCTTCTGTACATGGGAATGTGGTGGGCCATCCTAGCCCACAAGGGGTTAGAAGTGAACGGGTGGGGAAGAGTCCTCTTCACCCATGAGGCTTGGAGATGCAAGAAGCACAGATCACATCAGAGATTCTGAACACCTGTCTGCTGCTGCACCAATAGCCTGCAGGGACCACTGCCACTTAAAGTCCCCTTGCAACTGGAGTGCTGACACCTTAGGGACATGATGGAGAAGAAAGAAAAAAAGAGCTATATATCTAGGCAGGGATCAAAGGACAGAAAAGGATAAATAGAAGAGTCTCCTAAGAAAAGTAATTGTTTAAGGAGACAGGTGTCAACTTGCACAATTAGATTGGATTTAAGATCAACACACAAAAAAGACTTTCTGGAATAGAAAACATTATGAACTGAAAAATACATAATAAATGAGTTTAAAAACTTGATGGTCACAATTGACCTAAAAGATCACTAGAAGAAATCTTCCAAATCCTAAATCCTAGAACTAAAGTACAAAGAGATCCAAATTGTAAAAGAAAAGATGAAACTTTAGAGATGGACAGATGAGACCTCATGTATATATAATTAATATTGAAGGATAGAAACAAGAAACAGATGGGGGAGATGCCAAACATAAACTAGCAATAGAAGAACATTTCCAGCCAGATTCAGTGGCTCTTGCCTGCAATCCCAGTGCTTTGGGAGGCCAAGGTGAGAGGATTGCTTGAGCCCAGGTATTTGAGGCTGCAGTGAGCTATGATCACACCACTGCACTCCAGCCTGGGCAACAGAGTGTGACCCTGTCTCTTTTTTAAAAAGTAAAGAAAGAAAATTTCCTTGAACTAAAGAACAGAGTCTGTATTTTTTTTTTTTTTTTTTTTTTTTTTGAGATGGAGTCTTGCTCTCTCATCCAGGGTGGAGTGCAGTGGCGCGATCTCAGCTCGCTGCAAGCTCCGCCTCCCGGGTTCATGCCATTCTCCTGCCTCAGCCTCTCCGAGCAGCTGGGACTACAGGCATCGACCACCACGCCTGGCTAATTTTTTGTATTTTTAGTAGAGACGGGTTTTCACCGTGCTCTCGATCTCCTGACCTCGTGATCCGCCCGCCTCGGCCTCCCAAAGTGCTGGGATTACAAGAGTGAGCCACTGCGCCCGGCCTGGAGTCTGTATTTTTAAAGGGTTTACTGCACAGGCTTCATAAGACATTTTCATAGGTATATGCTTATAAAATTAGTGAACCTCAAAGATAAAGTGATAATCTTACACTTATTTTGGAGAAAGGACAAGCTATTTAAAAAGATAAAAACTTAGACTGGCATCACAGTTTGTGAAGACCATGTTGGAGTCTATAAGACTGACCAAAATTGCCACACCCAAGTACATGAGAGTCAGCCAATAAATGAGTATTGAGTGTCAACAATATCCACATATAAAATAAGCAACTAGGGCCAGGCATGGTGGCTTATGCCTGTAATCCCAGCACTTTGGGAGGCCAAGGCCGGGGGATCACTTGAGGTCAGGAGTTCGAGACCAGCCTGGACAATATGGCGAAATCCCGTCTCTACCAAAAGTGCAAAAATTAGCCGGGTGTGTGGTGGGTGCCTGTAATCCCAGCTACTCAGGAGGCTGAAGCAGAAGAATTGCTTGAACCTGGGAGGCGGAGGTTGCAGTGAGCCAAGATCGCACCACTACACTCCAGTCTGGATGACAAGATCGAGACTCTGTCTCAAAAAATAATAATAATAATAATAAATAAAATAAGCAACTAGTACAATATCTTCAGAGAGACATGTTAAAGGTTTCCTACCCTATGGCTGGGCTGGTCATTAGGGAAAAGGTTCAGGCATTTATTTATTTAAAAATGTATTTATTTCTTTATTGAGACAAGGTCTGGCTCTATTGTCCAGGTTGGAACACAGTGGCACGATCTTGGTTCACTGCAACCTCTGCCTCCCAGATTCAAGCCCTTGTCCCACCTCAGCCTCCTGAGTGGCTGGGACTACAGGTGTGCACCACCATGCCTAGCTAATTTTTGTATTTTTTGTAGAGATGGGGTTTCAGCATGTTTCCCAGGCTGGTCTCAAACTCCTCGGCTCAAGGGATCTGCCTGCCTCAGTCTCCCAAAGTGCTGGAATTACACATGTGAGCCACTGCAACTGGCTTAAAAATGTAATTAGAGAAGAATTAATTAATAAATGGTGCTAGCCCAATTTATCATTTATATAGAAAAAAATGAATCGAAACCCTATCAAACACTGTAAAACAAGAAATTCCAGATATTTGTAAGACAGGAAAAATTTATTGGGTTGCACACCATGATTTTATAATTTGTAACTCCAAGGAGGCAGAAGCAAAGGAGGTGAGGTAAAGGAGATTGCCTCGTATGTCTTTGTATTGCATGAAATAACTCATGAAAATAACTCATGGTGGATATGTCTATTGCAAATTTTAGTTTGAAATACATTTAACAAAAAATTAAAACTAAAAAATAGAACAAGGTTTATTTTACTTGCTGCATGTAAATAATTGCTGAAAAGATATATACGTGGTTCTATTCTTATTCTGTGTGAACAGTCTTTTATAAAAACATTTATATTAGGCTTAGGGGTACCTGTGCAGGTTTGTTATATAGGTAAATTGCAAGTCAGGGAAGGTTTGGTGTAACAGATTATTTCATCACCTAGGTAATAAGCGTAGTATCTGATAATATTTACTTCATTCAAATTTTCAAATTACAAAAACAGTGGTTTGTCATTGTAACAAGTGAATCTACGTAATGGTGTTCTCTCCCTTTTTTTTTTCTTTAGTCTGCTTGCTCTCCAACTTTTCCATTCCATTATCATTGCAAACTCTTTGGTGGATATTTTTTCAAGTTTCTCTATATCTGTGCAAACACAGACTATAGTGGGAGAAAAGGCATTTATTTTGAAAACAAAGTCTAGGCATTCAATGTGCTCACAACTAAGGGGTGTCATTACTTCTCTGGCCCTTTTAGTGGACAGAGCTAGGACCTATCAGTTATAAATCATGGATTTATACTATGCCTTCACATCCTGCATTATAGGGCTCTTAACTTCTTGATTTCACATTTTATCTTCTCCCACAGTTAGGATGCCAATTTCTAACATCAATATATTTACTCATTTGTTGTGCAAAACATGCAAAATTATTTTATAGTGACTGCGCTACACCAATACCATTATAAAAACAAATCTTCTAACTAAAGTTCAAGGTTTCTTTACAGTACCTTTTGACCATAGACTCTAACCCATTAATGATATACAGTTAGATTACTGTGTACAAAAAGTATTCAAATTAATTATTTGTGTAATTATGTTATCAATTTGATATACAGTTAGGTTCATTTGTTTCTGTATGTAAATATTAGAGTTGACTCTTATCTTTTTCTATGTACTATGATTTTTGAACATGTAAAACATTTACATATTTCAAAGGTCAAAACTACATAAAATCATATACTCAAGATGTCTCCCTCTAATCTCTATACCCTACCTTCCTCTGACGACTCACCCCTTAATTAAACAATTTTTAATTAGAATCTAAATTATCCTCCCCATGTTCTTCTTTGCAAAAATAAGTGCCTACATGTACACATACACATTTATTTACATATTTTGGTTTTAATTTTCTCTTCTTTCTGTCGTAAAACATAGCACATACATGTTTTTGTAATCTATTATTTTATTTAACAACCTATTCTGAAAATCATTCCATATGAATTCATAATGACTTTCTCTGTTTTCTTTTCGGGGCTCTGACTACCATGTGAATGCACCATATATAATAAACATTCTTTTGTATGTATAGTTCAATTCACAATAAGTAAAGAGAAATATTAAAGTACCAGAAAGGAGGAGAAAAAGGAACACCAGGATGGTTAGCAAGTGTGGATCCACTACAGCTGCATTGGGAACAGGCATGCTAGTGGGAATCACGGGATTGTGGCCTGGGCCATAAATTTTTATTTCCACAGTTCTCAGGTCTGTTTGAGGCAGAGAGTTAGAATTGAAATACCCCCACGTAAAGCCAAGATCCTAAAAGAACTGTATCTTTCCTGAAAGGATAAACCAAAAAAAAAAAAAAAAAAGCTTCCCACTGGCTTAGGTAGACAACAAGCAAATTTGTTTATGTTTTCCTAGATATTATACACCCTCATGGTCTGGAAAGCCTTAAATTAAAGATTTAATTTAAAAATTGTTTCTAAAACAGTGATCCAGAATGAAGCAATATAAAACTCATTTCAAGATATAATCCCAAAACCAGGTCATAAAGACTGTCTCTGGGGGAAGAGGAAGGGCTCTGCTATACTAAAAATAATTACAAAACCAATTCAACAAATAACAGAACTAGAATTTCATAAACCCAAGCTAATAGAACAATAATCAGAAAGGAGTATCGATAAGTATGTTCAAAATACTTAAAGACATAAAAGAATAATTATACATCTAAAAATGGATGGAACACCATTAACAAAGAAAGAGTAGAAAGGGAAGCAAATGGTATTTCTTGAAATTAAAAAAAAAATTTTAATTAGAAACTTAGTAAATAGCTTAAACACAAGGTTAAATACAACCAGTGAAAAGACTGGTAAACGAGAAAATAAGTATGACAATTACACATAATGAAGTTTATAGAGATAAAGGAATGAAAATTATAAAGACATTAAGATATATGTGGGACCTAATAAAAGTTCAATATCCATTAATAGAATTTCTCAAAAAAGAGAGTAGAGAGAATAAAAAAGTAATTTTCAAACATAAGAATAAAATATGTCCAGAATTGGCCAAAGAAATGAATTCTCAGATTATGAAAGCATAACAATTTTCTTGACAAATAAATAGTAACCCATACCCAGACTTAACAGCAAAACTCCAAAATAACAAAGGTAACATTAATCTTTAAAGTAATCTCAAAGAAGATAGCTTGCCTTCAAATGAACAAGCTCATCGAAGCCAAGTTCAAATGAAAATGGCTTTAAAGAAAAAGTTGTATCATTTTAAAAAGCATTATCAAAAAATATGGAGGAACAATACACAATGCTAAAAAAAAATTATCATAAGAAGATTTCCAACTTATAGATACCTAACAATACAGATTGAAAAACTATGGCAAAAACTAGGAAAACTACAAGGAGAAATTGATAGATCCACACTTACAGTGGGAGATTTTAACATACTTCTTTTAGTAATTGATCAACCTAACCCATACATTGGTGTCATTTAATAACATAATTAATAAGTCTGTTAATAAACATTTATAAATACTGCACCTAACAGAGAATACATATTTTTAAGCATACTTAAAACATATCTAAAAATGTAATACATATTACACCACAAAGGAAATCTCAAAAATATTGAGGAATTACTGTCTACACACCATGTTCTCAATAAAGTCAAAACAAATAACTAAGAAACAGAACCCAATAGGAGTTCTGTTTAAATAGGAGTTAACCAGAACAAAGAAGATGAGGTGAGGTTAGGGGGGTCAAGGAGACACTATCCTAGACCTAGAGAAGAGCATTAGTGGGTCTCCTTAAAGTGGGTTGGGGGCCTTGTACATTTCACTAAAAGGGCAACATGGCTGGAGTTCCCTAATGGAGGAAGTTATGAAGTGGAGGAAGACAGAGTGATACAAAGCTGAAAAGATAAGCAGAAGGTAGACTAGGTAGCTGTTTCTGAATTATGATTTTTTGTTTGTTTGTTATATTTTATTTTTTTTTGTTTTTTTAATCGACCAAAATTTGTTTTTTGTCTGAAAACAATGAGAAATGATTGAAAGGTTTAAGAAAAGAAGCAGACTTGACTAGACATGGAAGAGGAAAACTTGCCCCTGAGTGCTGCCTGTAGACTGGATCCAATCAGACAAGAGTGGAAGTCAGAGATGAGTTAGGGAGCAAATTTGTAATTCAGGGGTGACATGATGGGACTTTGGACAGGATGGGAGCAGGAAGTGGGTGGAGATGATCATGAATGAACTAATGTGAAATGTTTAGCAGCTAAAATTTACAGGATTCAGTGATGACTTAGCTGTGGGAGTAGAGAAAGAGGGGGAGAATGGTCTAATTTGCTGAAATTAATAGATAACACCAGTAGGAAGAGAACCAGGCATCACGTTTCACAAACAGGGCTGAATTCTTTCTTTCCTCTGGGTCCTTTTGTTTGGAATGCTGAACTTCTTGCTTAAAAAACAACAACAGCAGACTGCATATATCCTGCAAGACCCAGAGGGTATCTATTTTTTTCTATTCTTGGTAATTTATATTCATACAGCACTCTCTGCCCTTTACAATTTCACTTAATTATTACAAGAATAGACCCAGGTGGGCCTGAAGGTCTACTAGTGGGGCAGGATGCCCAGCAATGTGAACCTGGGAAATTGAATTTTGATTCACCTTAAACACTCAGGAATATACCAAAAGTACCAGGGATGTTTCCAGTTAGAGTCTAGCAAGAAGACATACATATACCCAGAGATTCCAGAAACACAGAAAGGACTGAAGACTACAAAAATCCCATTAAAATAGCAAAGAGCTTCTCAAAAAACCTACAAGTTTCTTTCCCCAAGAGGCAGTAACAGCAGCTTCTGGCCGCCTTCAATTGGAAGCTGCCCTATCTCCGACTCCATGTAGCAGCCATCTGTGCATACTGAATTAATTTGTTTACCCATATTAAAGGGGCTCATATCCTTTCCGTGTCTTTTGACATTTTAGAGCTTCAGCTGGTGTTACACACACACACACACACACACACACACACACCTGAGGGATTTATTCATATGAAATCAAAACTTTGGAACTGCCTGCATCTTGAAACTATTTGGACCACTTTCTATTTACCTGGTTAATAATTCTTTTTGCCCTTACATATCTATTCATTTTGATAGTCTATCATTTTTGTTTATCATAGCTACCTTTATGTTGTATTTTTGTGATAACAGGAGAGATTCACAAATTGTAATATCATCCCCAGTCTCAAGTCTCTGCCAGTGATTTCCCATCATACTTAGAATAATAATGATGGGCTATGAGATCCCACATAATCTGATCCTTGGCTTCTTCTACACCCCCTTCCCTTCTCTTTCTATACTCTAGCCACATCGCCTTTCTTCATAGAATACAACAAGCTCATACACGCCTCAGGGCCTTTGCAAATTCTGTCCCCTTTATTTGAAAACTCTCCCTCCAGATATTGCTATGACTTATCCTTTATAGTAAACACCACAATGTTCACTAATATCTGCTTCTCTTTTACTTCCGGGTACACAGAGGATTACACTGATGATAGGCTGATGCCATGTGAAGAGAAGGGCATGTCACTTCTAAGTGAAAGGTTTAGCTGTGCTTAGTTGTGCTGTTTGACTCTCCAGCCTTCTCCTCCCTTGTTGTATCAGAAAGATCACATGTTCCAGATGGCTGCCACAAGATGGCAGAGCCAAAGTAGGCAGGGGTTACAGCATGAAGGCTACAGAGCCCTCATCAACCTAAGCTGGACATTGATGTGGACAAGAAACAAAGTATCTTTGTTGTTTTAAGCCACTGAGGTTTTGTGGTTGTTGATTACCCCAGCATAGTCAAGACCTTCCTGATGGAACACCTCATTTAGTCTTGGCTGAAATATCACCTCACCAAAAAAAGTCTTCCCTGATCACCCTATCCAAAATAGCAGCCCTCTCCCTGTCACTGTTTGTGCCCCAATTTGGCTTTATTTTGTTTCATTTGATCTATTTTCCTCATATAACTTAGAGTGGAAGCTCTGTGAAAGTAGAATCTTTGATTTGTCCATTAACATACTAGTTAGCATCAAGAATAGTCCTTGGATATAGTAAATAATCAATAGCTATTAGTTGAAAAAATGAATATTCATTAAAAACTGAAATATAGATATATCAGTATAATTAAGAAAGTAAAGTTCCATGTAATTTCTTCTTTCAGAAATAATTACTAATGTTTATATTTTAAAAATTATATTCTATTGATATACTAGCTCATGGGTAAATACATTACTTTTTTTCTAAAATGGAATATACTCTCCTAAATGAATTATTCTGCAACTTGTTATTTTATGTAACAATTACTCATGGATGGTTTTCATGTCAGTGTTTAAAGAATTCTCCCTCTTTTTAAACTGATTAGTATTTGCCTTCTTAATAATTGAAAGTATAAGTTTCCCAAGGTTTCTGAAACTTAGTATACATTGATTGCAACTAGTACTTACTGCATGCTTGCCATTCTGGGGTCTGGAGACTTGCCAATAAGCAAGAAGACAAGGTTCCTACACTTAATGAGTTTATGTTCAAGTTCTGACATATTATAAACCAAAATATTTTATATAGTGATAAGTATAGCAAAGAAAATAAAAATAAACATGGTAATGTGATGGAGAGTGGCTGGGGCTGGAAGTGATCAGAGCAGACTTCTCTTGGAGGGACTTTTGACATCATCTCAAAGATGAACAGGAAACAGATCTACATATATTCGGGAAAGGAGAGTTCTAGAGAGAAAGTGCTCATGGGCGAGCTCGCCATAGCTGATGAGTAGAAAGGTCAGTGCAGCCAAAGTGTAGTTTTGAAGAGAAGTGTGATATAGAATGCTGTAAACAAAGAAGACTCTGATAATGTGGAATGGTAGGTGCTCGAAAAATGTAACTAATCAATTCCTTGTTTTACAGCAACAAGCAGAATTTCAATGGTAAAATCTCAATAAATACAATGTGAAAAATTTATCATCTTAGTCTCTGCTTATAGCATTTCATAGGACATACTAAATCCATAGGCCAGGAAGAATCCTAGCATGTTTCAGCTCTGTTATAAGGCACCATTAGGATGGCCATAAAATGTTTAGCCCTTAAAAATACTTTCTATAGCTCAGCAGTATATCTGAGATAACTTTAAATGTTAATGAAATGTTTCCTAAGTCCACTGTTTTTAAGGGTGTTTATAGTTTAAGAAACTTCTCAAATGCCATCTCATAAAAAAGATCTAACTTTAAGATTAACTAAGACAGAAAAAAAACATGTCAAAGAAAACCTGGTATATTACTTAAATTCTATCATTATTTTCTTCTGAGAAGGAAGCAGGATTGATTCTGTAGTGGCCTCAAATAAGTTCTTAAAAGACCTGTTTCTTTCCAAATGAAAATATATCAGTGGAAATAAAATTCTTTATAGCCTATAATTCAGAAGTGAACTTTTATGAAACACTTTGGCATTATGGATATGTGTCCAATGGAATGACATATAATTTAAAGACCTAGATTGTTTAGTTCCTGGGGACTCATTAAGATAAATTTTGGGGCAGTGGAAACCATATTTCTTGACACATCCTGTTTACTCAATTTGAGACAGGTGAAAGGAATTCGAGCACTGTGTTCTTATAGGCACAATTTCTGTTTCTGTTAATTATTTTTTTAATGCGCTCTTTAATTCCCAGTGGGAACAACCTTCTGAAATCTAAAGAAACACCTAGGGAAGAAGTTGCAGAAGTTGAGCCCAGGACATTAAAGCAAACGGGTGTAGTAGCTATGGGTGTAGTAGCTATGATAATACACATACCTTAAATTTCTAAGAATCTTTCATTCATCTATGAGAAGTTCATGTAGATTTGAGGAGTTTCATGTGGATTCGCCCTGTTTAATTAACTTTCTGTGGTACACTTTACATGTTTCACAATGGGAGATATGTGTGAGTTGAATCAGAGCAGCATGACAGTATTTTTGTCAATGCTGGAAAAGCAAATTGCTCCTTTCAATTACCCAATTCCTTTCTCACTGAAGCAATACACAATCAAGTTATACATGTCATTCCTCTTTCCCCAAAGGATATTCTGGCCAAGAACTTCTATGTCCTCTTTTGGTTTGGTTTGGTTTGGTTTTGCTACTACCACTGAAGTAATGAAGGCAATGTTCATTGTCCCTTGCCATTTAATGGACATAATAATTTCCAGCCAGCACAGGTTGTGATGCTAAAACCAAGAAAAAAGCCTTTTCAGTCATAGCCCCTGCATTTCAATCCAAGCCCCTGCTGTAGAACACTGGAGAACAAGGTGTAAATCAGTTTAAGAACATAGTTCTGCATTCAAGGCATTGTGGTTTACAGCTCCCAAATGACCTCCATCTATCTTCCTTAGCTGCAGAGGTGTATAATTGAACTAAAGAGAGTTTTGAGTAATGAGGTTGAGAGTGGCAGCTCCATTGCTGTGGCTTAATAGTGTAACTGCCGCATGCTTTTTTATCCCCTAAAATGTAACGAAATAGTCTAGTAGGCCCAATTCTTCAGGGTGACACTTGCTGAGAGTCTATATTTCAAAATAGAAATAGGTTTTTATAAGCAAAAAACTATAAATCTCTCTCTACAAGAGAGTTCCCAAAATATAATTACATAAGCCATTCTCTGCTGGAGCAGAAACTAATATGAATGCATGCAATAACCTGTATTTCTTTTTGCTGGGAAATTATTTTTAAACTTTTATTTTTCTTATGCAAGGAGCAGCTGCTTTTTCAGGCTCCGAAGGGGCTAGGGAGTGACAATATTCTCACATTGTGCTCTGCTGGGAGCTATAGCCAGAGGACTCACATTATTGCCAGTTTTCGTTTTTTTTTTTTTTTGGTTTGGTTAGTGAAACTTGTGAAAATGTTGTTTTTAGATAATTTATTTTTCCAAGGAGAACTTCACTTACAAATAATTTTTTTTCTTTTAAGAATATATAGTTTATGTGCATTTATCAGGCCTTGACCGCATGCATATTCCTATGTGAGGACATTAGCAGAATATAAAAACTGAACAAAGATATAACCACCTGATCATGGAACTCTCTGGCATTATAGTATTAGCTGACCATTAACAATAAGCCTATTAAAGACAGTCACTTAATACGAGTAGTTCGATTCCATGGAGGGTTTCAGGGGCTCTGAATCTCCATTTTCCCCACAAACTAGATCCTAAAAATCAAAAACAAATATCCTGACTGCAGCCTGTGCTTGAAATTCCATCACTGAACATTCAATCCTATTGTACAAGATACTCCTTGTTAAAAACTAAATCTTGCCAGAAGAAGAAACGTATTAAATAATAGTAGTAACAATAACTAATGCTTAATGGGAGCTTACAACACTCAGAAGAGTTCTAAGCACTCTGTATTATTTAACTCATTTCATTCTCAAAACAACATATTAGTTGTCCTCAGTTTACAAACGCAAAAACCGAAGCAAGGACAGAGGTTCCAATTCATGTACGTCAGAGCCAAGATGGTCTGATTTTGAAGCCCTTAGTCTCAACCATTCTTTTAGTATGGATGAGTTGATCAAATCCATTAGGGGAACAGAGGAGGAGGGCTGGAAAGGTTGAGAGACAGGAAGTTTGCAGGATCAGGATCTTCTTTTCAGAACTCACATCTCAGCCTGGGACCAGCAGTGGGTGTTGTCTGTTTTGCAGAGCTGGTGATATCACTGAATTCTCTTGAAAATCAATGTATCACTTATGCCATGAGTGAGTCACAGAGGGTCATCGAGGTCAAGCCTATTTTCACAATAATATATGCTATCTGCCATTTTCACTTTTTTGACATTTACAATGATGATACAAAAGCAAACTCTGGGTAAAATGGCTGGCGACTCAGGATGAATTAAAGCAATGGCACCAAATGTTAAATTCTTCTCTGCCATACACTTGCAGTAAAAATGTGCCAGTTTCACTTAGGAATAACCTTGATGAAGTGGTAAAAATTTAAAATTATTAATTTTATTAAATTTTAACCCTACACACATGTGCTTTTTAATGTTCTGTGTAATAAAATAGGAAGCATGCACAAAATACTTCTTCTGAGCACCAAAGAGTGATGGTTGCCTCAAGGAAAAGCACTCTTGAGATTGAGTTACTAGTTGAACTAGCCGCACTTTTTGTGGAATACCATTTTTTTATAGACAAACTTGGGTTTTGGGTAAATATGTTATCTAAAATGAGCCTTCCATTCCAAGGAAAACAACTGACAAGATTTGGTGCTAATGATAAAATTTGAGTTTCTAACCAAAAATCAGAATATTGGAAAACTTGGCCACCATGAACTTCAAAGCTTCCTAAAACTTTAAGACTTTCCTGATGAGGTTAGTGATGCTATTGATAAATGTGACTTTAAAAATAATATATAATCAAACATGTCAACAATTAAAAGATCTGTACAACTCAGTGAACCAATATTTTCCAAGTGTAACATCAATGTATGATGTTACAAAATCATGCATGAGTAAAAGATCCATTGAATGTGCTAGGTAAATCAATGGATTTCAGTGTAAAAAGAGTATGAAAAGTTAATTGATATAATTTCAGATTCTACATTGCAACTAACCTTTAGAAAACTACCACCTGTTTAGTTTGACTAATGTGTCAAAAAAGAAACCCAAAATTATATGAAAAAGATATTAAAATATTACTCTCATTTCCAACTACACAGTAGCATGAAGCTAAATTTTCTTCATATACTTCAACCAAAATAACATATTACAACATATCACAGAAGCAGATATAAGAATTTAGCTATCTTCTATTGAGCCAGCACTAAATAATTTTTTTAATGTAAAACAGTGTTCCTTTTTAGTTTGGGGAAAAAATACAGTTTTTTTCATCTATATAGTTATAAATCCTTATGCTAACATGGAATGTGTTTATTATTGTTATTTTAAATGGGTTAATAAGCAATTTTCAAAGGTTTTCTATTTAAATTTTGAACACAATGACTATCAATAGATGTGACCTACATAAAAGTTCCTTGAAGTCTTTAATGTTTTTTAAAAATGTAAAGGCATCTGGTCTATGGACTGCACTTTGAGAACCACTGTATATCCTTTAGGGTAGACAAAGCATCTGACAATACAACGTCCTATGGAGGGTGGTTTAATGCATAGAATATGTTACTCTGTGAGGAGTTTTCACCAACTGTGAGCATTAGAGGAAACAGTCCTCCACATAAGACTAACTTCACTTCTGAAATCAATTGCAAGCTTAGATGTCCCCAGAACCACTCTTAGATAATTCACTAGAAACATCCAAAGAACTTACTGTAAACAGTTACAGTTTATTACAGGGAAAAAATACAGATTAAAATCAAGGACAGAGTCCAGGTGGAATCCAACTGTTCAGTTTACAGTCATCCTCTCTCCATGGAGTCATGGCCAGTGTTAATTCTAACTCCTCTGGCCACAATGTGTGACACACACAGAGAATTACAAGTGAAGCTCACCCAAGCCTCAGTGTCCAGAGATTTTATACAGCCTACATGGCTGACCTGTAGTCTCCAGCCTTCCCAGAGGTCAGGCTGACACTTCTAGACTCCAGTTCATTCAAAGGCAAAACTGAAATGACTACTCCCACCAAAAGCCTCCATCGTAAATCACATTGTTAGACTATGTGGTGACTGAAGTCGTCAAAGACATGCCTATCAGGCGTAATGTTTCAAGGATGCAGAGATTACCTTCCAGTAGTTGAAAGCAAAGACCAGACCTCACTTTGGGTAAGGCTAGTCCTTTATTACACATTCTCTTAATGAGAGCACTTGATGTGGCCACTATCGGGGCTGGATCAGCACCTCAACAATATCCTCAAAGACTCAGGCCCTAACCTTATACTCTGCCATCTCCACAGTGTTGGTGTTTTCTTCATTGTGTTGGCCTTTCCTCATTGTTATTATGTGAATGCTAAATAGCAACCCAATTCCAGGGATTTTATCCTCTCACAGGATTCAAGGGGAAGAAGCAAGGTGTATGGGAGAGTGGAGGGAGAGAAAAATGTTTCTGGAAGCCTGCCAAGTAACTTACCCTACATCCTTGGTCAGAATGATGTCACAGGGCCACACTCCAGCTTTGGAATGTAGCTAGGAAAGTGAACTTCTGATGTTTACTTTCCCAGGGAAGCAGAAGGGTGATGATTGGCTTAGCACCATTATGATTCACTGCTGCTCACAGGAACACCAGTAGTTAAAAGGGGAGGAGGATGACCATTGGGTAAAAGAACGCTTCTCAAATATTAATGTGCACACAAACCCCTTAGGGCCTGTGTTAAAAATGCAGCTTCTGATTAGATAGTTTGGGGATAGGGCCTGTGTCTGCATTTCTTAAAAGCTCTCCTGTGATTCTGATGCTGGTCTATGGATTGCATTTTGAGTGGCAGGGAGTTAGGAAACAGTATCACAGTGAACTGGGTACAGATACAAATAGTATGTATCCCATAAGACCAAATTTGCTCTCAGTACAACTACTATATGAAGTAAGCATGCCACAGGATTACAGATGGTAGAATTTCAGGTCAGAAAATTGTTACAGATGGAATTTTTTGAGAGGTTATTATATACCAAGAACTTTACTTCATTTAACTTTCATGACAACTTTATAAAGTAGGTATTGTTTTCATCTCTATATGAGGAAACAAAGACTGGAAAAGTTTAAGTAAATAGTCCTTATTCAGTAGTATTTGCTGGCAAAGCTTGAAAGCAAACCTGTTGGCCCCTAGAGCCTAAACTCTAAGACACTAGAATATTGGCAAATGCCCTTATTACATAGAATGAACTTACTTGAGATTTCACAGCTGATGCCAAATCAGGAAGTTCCTTGGTCAGTCCCCAATCCCCACTGCACTCCCCTGTTCCTCCTTGTAATGAATGAGGTGTACAATGGGCAGTTGTCTCTCCCTCCTTCCCTCTCTGATACGTTGCCTCCAATTCATTAGCCTAATTCCCGCTACTACACAAAAAAGGGTTCTAGTGGATTTTTCTTCTCTTTGAAATAAAACATCTCTTTTCTAAACTGAGTGTCCTGTTATTTTCTAAATATGATCTGACTTCTTTCTAAACCTTCCCATTATGTTTCTGATCCTGGTGGAAACAGAATTTTTTTTTTTAGAAAATTGTGTTCTAGAATACTGAACATGAATACATACACATAGAATGGATTTTGGATTTTTAAGTTGATTTGTTTGTATTTGTTCCCTTTTGTTTCTTCATTAATTTGTGCATTTTTGAAACAAAGATATATTGAGCAACCTCTACGTGTCAAGCATCCTTCTAGTTGTAGACAATATGGACACAGACTTAAATTTTTTTTTTTAATTTGTAGGATAAAAAATGTTTTTTTTTTTCTCAACAAAAATATTTTGTTGGAAAATGTGCTACTGTTCCTGGGATGCCTCCCAAGCCATTTAGACACAACCACATCTTTCATAGCCTTCCACTAAAGAATAACCTATGTGTTTATACCAATTATAGGTCAACAATCTATTCCCAGACACCAATCCCCACAAATATGAGACTGAGCAAAAAAGAAGAAGAGGTACGGATCTTACTCAAGGACACAGCTATATCTGAAGCTGTTTATTGCAGAGTTTTTCTCTCAGAGCAAGATATATCAAAAATTACTAGTAGCTTGTGTATGTAACAATAGAGAAATGCTTAGGTAAATTATGGTACATCACTTTGATCAACTTGTATATCACAGAGCTATTACAAATAATACTTATACATTCTGACAATATGAAAATTATTTAAAACATGATATGAATATGACAAGTAGTTAAGATGTATTAATCCTGGGTAGTAAGTGTTATATTATTTCCAATACTGCTAAATGTTTAATGTAGTTCAGAATTTTAAAAAGAAAAAGAGAAAAGGATAGCTAATGAGTTGAAAGGCAGATGCAGTCTTCTCCAGTTCTACTGTCTAGAGAATTCATCTGACAACTCCCATGCCCACTGTGACTGCCTTAATTCAGACCTTCCTATTTCTTGCCTAGATTTCTGCAGCAGTCCTTTTATTCAGTCATGTGTTCAACAAAAATTGGTTAGGCTCTGGAGACATAAAAATGAAAGACTTGTACCTGTCCTCAAATTGCTTAGTCTACATTTGAGACATTGCTTCTTAATTAGTCTCCCAGCCTCTGGCCTCTGCACTGCCTCCAGGAGTGATCTCTCTAAAACATGACTTTGATGATGTTTAAACTCATTCAGAAGTTATCCGTTGCCTCTGATGATGTCTACAGTCAGTGTAGTGTATAACATCCTTTTCATGGGATGCCTATTGGCTTTTCTAGTTGCTTCTGTTGCCATTGTTTTATATCCCAACCTAAGCACTGCCTTTTTTAAACCTTGTGCCATTCAATAAATGCACACCATCACCTCCTTGTCACTCGTGGTGTTTGCCCTGTTGTTTTTTCCACTTGGCAGCCTTTGCAGCTCTTACTAACCTGGCCAACTATAGCTCAGTTTCAGGATTCACCTTGGGTTGGATTCTCTGAGAAAACTCCCTTCCATGCTGGGTCCAGTGCCTCTCCTAGAAATTCTCCTCATTAGTAAGCCAGTACTTACCAATGTCACAGTGCTTATCACTCTGTACTGCCCTTCTACTAGTCAATGATCTTTGGGACAAAGACAGTATCCTTTATTTCAGACAGTGTAGTGACTAATGCACAAGGATTTTGGAGTCAGCCCAGGTTTGTATCCCAGCCACACCCTTTTGTTATTTAATTTATTATTAGCTCATTGAGCTACTGTGTGCAATTAAATGAGATAATTCAGGCTTTGCATATGGTGATCTTGCAACACATTTAAGCTGTTGTTATTTCTATTGATTTTTAATCTCTTCATCCCCACAGTGTTTTACAAGTGTTCAGTGAGCATTTGACAAATGAAAATAGAGATGAAAGAAATAGTGGCTTCTAAATTTAGGAATGATTGCTTTTGATCTAGACATTTCAGCTAGTGCCTCTGTACTCTGAAAAATACCTGGAAAGGACACGCCAGAAAGAAGCAGCCACTGAGCAGGAAAATGCCATGAGAGATGAGAAGATGATCAAGGGAAAAGGATATAGGATGAAGATACAGAAGTTTGGGTGGGGAGGAGAAGAAGAAAAGGAAGAGGATAATTGGAAGGTAAATTAGACTCTTGTAACTTGCTAATTATAGTGTGGCCATTTCCTATTTGCAGTAGAAGTCTGTAGAACTACCTCTCAGGAGGTTCCCTTTCTTCTTCTAAGAAATATCTTTCTCTACCCTGACCAAATTGACTGGTTTGAGTTTGTTGCCTGATGTAAGCAGCATCAATGAGCCCAAGGCTGTGGTATATAAAGCCCACAAACTATGTGGATCACGGTATTCATCCAGACTGGAGAAGAATAAGGCTGCCATTTTAGGCCAAAAGAGAGGAGAAGAAGGTGACTATGATGTTCAAGGAACTATTTCTTATTGTTTCTGAGGCTCAGATGACCCCATGATCTCTGTTATTTGGGCAGTCCATGAAATAATCTAGTGTCCTTTCATTGATTTCCTTTTGCTTATACTAGATTAAGTTGGATTTCTATTACATGCATTCAAAAGTCATAACTAAACTTTATCTACGTGGCTCCATTTCTGACTGTATGCCTCTATGCACCTTCTGTTCTACTCACTCTGAACTGTTTACCTGATATGGTTTGTCTGTGTCCCTACCCACACCTCATCCTGAATTGTAGCTTCCATAATCCCCACTTGTTGCAGGGGGGGATATTTTCATAATCATTATCTCCAAAGACAGAAACCACAACAAAAAAATAGTGATATATTTGACTACATAAAATGTTAAATTTAAATACCAAAAAGCCCATCAGTGAATAAATAAGGAATATTTAAACTTTGCACATAATAACACATTTAGAGAAAAAATATATTTTATTTTCAATTTCATATATGTTATTTTATTATTATTATTTTTGAGATGGAGTCTCACTCTGTGGCCCAGGCTGGAGTGCAGTGGAGTGATCTCGGCTCACTGCAACCTCTGCCACCCGGGTTCAAGTGATTCTCCTGCCTCAGCCTCCTGAGTAGCTGGGATTACAGTTGCCCGCCATCATGCCTGGCTAGCTCTTTGGTATTTTTTTTAGTAGAGACGGGATTTCACCCTGTTGGCCAGGCTGGTTTCGAACTCCTGACCTCAAGTGATCTGCCCACCTTGGCCTCCCAAAGTGCTACGATTAAAGGCGTGAGCCACCATGTGGCTAATATGTTATTTTAATTGCATAAATGTAATATATTTTAGTAGTCTTTTTAATATTAAAATGACTAATTACAAGTTGATAATAGGAAGATGAATATCTGAATAGAGAAATAGGCAAATAACACAAGTAAAAATTTTTAAACTTAAATATAAAAATTGTCAACAAACATTTGAAAATTTTTAAATTGTACTAGAAATGGAGGAACACCTACTTAAGTGTTTGGTCCCTTGTTTGCCCACCCACTCACATATCTCATAGCATATCCACAACATGTTGCATATTTCTCTATTGCTTTTCTCATTCATCTCTGTATTGTGGTTATTTTACCACCTGTCTCTCTCACTAGACTTTAATTCCTTTTGGAAAACCCAATGTTCTGTTTCTCTCTCATGCATTAACTCACAGAATTTAGTTGGGCTCAATGAAGGTTTATGGAATGAATGATTCAGGTGAGAGAGTGTCTTAAAACGGGCGTGCTCCACTAAACAATTTGTCATTGTTGTCTCTCTAAAGCTGCAAGGTAAATGTCTTTACTTCCTGTGATATTTGTTCCTGTAATTGAAAAATCTCTATTCTTTGTATTAATGCCTTATTTTTCTGATTTGTCTGCACTCTTATACAGTTATGGGCAAATTTTCTTCATTATAAAAATATTATCTCAGAGCCAAATGCTCCATTTACTAAAATAACACTTTACCTGGTTATTGTGATTTTTCCCCATCTCCTCTTTCTTTTGTTATTATCAGAACTTCCATTTACACCATGCAAGGTGAATTTTTTTAAAGAAGTGATCCCCCCTGCAGAGTGTATTAATTTCAACATAAATGTATGTAAAGTCAATATGTCAGCTATTTTGATTTGCATTAAACTCTATTCTTACTTTGTATTTTATGTCACAAAAGCTGAGGATGGGGGTGGGGGGTGTTGAGTGAAAAGGATAGACCAGCACAATATTCATATCTTAGCTTGATAGAGCAGTTTACAATAAATAAATATATAATAATCTCACTACAATAAAGTTTCACTAAAGTGCAATCATAAATCTTAGGTCAAGGGAACAAAAACATAATTCAGAAAGGCTTTTGGGGACTTTGAGAGTAGAAGGCACTTAGATATCAGTCAGAACTGAGTTCCAATCTCAGTTACCTCACTTCCTAGTTGTATGGCCTCCTACAACTCAAAATAAATTTTTATAAATAAATTCAGTCCTGAAGCAAGATCTTAAAGGATATTTTAGGTAGCACCTGCATAAAAAGGCAAATCAGTCTCAATCAGTCAAATAACCAGAAAGCTTTCATTGAAGCTTTGCTTTATGCTGAGCAAGGTGTAGTGCATCCAAAAACACACGCACAAAAAACAAGAACAAGAAAAGCATCAATGCAATAGTTTTAAAAAAACAATCCAGGCCCTCTTGTTTGCTCTGAGTTCTCTGTGTCAAGACATGCTCTGTCATCCCTCATTTACCTCATGGCACACATGACTGCTGTTAATCTTTTTTAAAAACCTTCCAAAAACAAAAGCAGAAATATAAAAACAGTGGCAATCAAGTGTATTTTATATGATATAATGTTAGCATTTTAAGTTAGTGGGAAAAGCTATATTTTTAATGTTAACTTTTTCTTTTTTTCCTTTTTCCTTTTTTTTTTTAGATACAGTCTTATTCCATAGCCAGGCTGGAGTGCAGTGGTGCCATCTCAGCTCACTGCAACCTCTGCCTCCCGGGTTCAAGCGATTCCCCTGCCTTAGCCTCCCAAGTAGCTGGGACTACAGGTGCGTGCCACCACACCCAGCTAGTTTTTTGTATTTTAGTAGAGATGGGATTTCACCATGTTAGCCAGGATAGTCTTGAGCTCCTGACCTCGTGATCCACCCACCTTGGCCTTCTAAAGTTCTGGGATTACAGGCATGAGCCACCGTGCCTGGCCCTTTAATGTTAAATTTTTGAGGTAAATCATCAGCTATTTGGGGAAAAATAATAAGGTTTAATCTTGACCTTATGCCACATTGTAACATAAATTCCAAGTGTAGAACAAATGTAGAAAATTAAACCACGAAGGACTATTAAAGCGTAGGTGAATTTTTATACTTTTGGGAAGAGGAAAATCTTCATAAGCATTATCTCCAAAGACAGAAATCACGACAAAACATAGTGATATCTTTGACTACATAAAATGTTAAATTTAAATATCAAAAAGCCCATTAATGAATAAATAAGGAAAACTTAAAATTTGCATATGATAACGTATTTAGAATATATTTTATCTTCAATTGCATATGTATTATAAATTATTATAATTGCATAATTATAATATATTTTAGAAGTCTTTTTAATATTAAAATGACTAATTACAAGTTAATAATAGAAACATGAAGACCTAAACAGAAAAATGGGCAAATAACACAAATAAAAAATGTATAAAATTAAATATACAAATTGTCAATAAACTTTTGAAAATTTTAAAATTCACTAGAAATGGAGGAACAAAAGTTAAAAATTAAGACAATACAAAAATTATCTGATAGTTATAAAAGATAACTACATATTAAATTGCTAGAAGTTAGAAAACAATAGTATCAAATGAAGACAGCATAATAATAATAATGTCAAATGAAGACAGTTTTACACAATGATGGGGGATAGTTATAACTTTTCTGGAGGGCAATTAGGTACTAAAAGCCTTAAAAATGTGCATAGCTTTGATGTAGGAATCTCACTTCTAGGAGTTAATATTAAAGGAATAATTGAACAAGTATACAACAAGTTAGTCTTCATTTCTTTTTAAATGATAGAAAATTAGGAACAATCTAAATGACCAACCATAAGAGATGAGAGATACTAGCACCTCTGTATAATGAAATACTGTTCAATCATTTAAAAGTGTCACAGAAGTGTATTTATTAACATGAAAATATATTGAAGATACAAAAATGGTTAATTATAAAAAAGCTGTGAAATATGAAATTAAAAAATAAAATGCCTAGATAGAATGATGTTAGAACATTGGCCGGTAGTTCTCTGGGTGGTATGATAATGGGTAATTTCTACTTAAAGCAAAACCTTTTTTATTATTTTTTTTTCTTTTTGGTTTTCCAAGTTTTTCTACGTTAGGTATTCATTCAGCCACCTCTTGCAACCCATCTTAAATTCTTTAACTTAAGCCCCTCCTGTGGCACTCGGCTTCTGGCAGGGAGACCCCACCACACCTTGCTCCCTCTCCATAGATTTTCTGCTCTTTGACTGCAGGTGATTTAGAGCATTCACACCCCACAAGGCAATCTTTAACCCACAGGGACAGAGTCATCAGATAAATACTCTAATGGAATGTTAAATGCATTTTTAGGACCCCTCAACAGGTCCCAGCAATTTATCCTTGGTTGTCCACAGCAGTGACCAGATCATTGTTGTGCCCAGAATACCAGTGCCATAACAAACTTTTGCATTGGTCTTTCTCCGGTTTCAATCTTCCCAGTCTCTCCCTCCTCCTCCCAAACACACTTTCTACATGCACATAAACCTTATCTCAGGCTTTGTCTTTGAGGGCACCCAGACTAAGACATGCATATATTAATTTCATCAAAATGAAATGCAATAATACTCAAAGCATTTGATATAATTTTAATACAAATAAAGGCTCGGAGTTCTAAAGCACATGGATAACAAAACAGATTTTTTTCTTTTTTTTTTTTATTTAGTAGTACTTCTGGAACCACAGCAGAAATTTGCTGCCCATTAGGCAAGCTTAATACTACAATACTACACAGTATATTGCCCTTAACTGTTTTCAGGCTATTGCTTAGATTTTATAGGAAATAGATCTGCACCGCTGCTAGAAATGGTAAGAAATGGTTGAGCAAAGGACAGCTGTTTCCGGTTCCACTGGAGGAATCCCACTGCATGGATGATGGCAAAGATCCTAACATCGTTTACTACTAGAAGCAGCAGTCCCAAGATGTCAACCCTCTGCATGGTTTGCAGTTGCCAGGGTCACCAAGAAAGGCACCATTCACACAGGCACTGAATGGACCAACACTTCGTGCATATAGAGAAGAGACAAAGCAAGATCAGCGTCAACAATGAATGTTGGTGCCCACAGCCAGCAGGACTTACCCTGCAGCAAGCAGATGGTCTGCTCACACTCATGAGCCTCTCTCTTCCCTCAAGGACCAGATATAGCAGTGGGATTGGCCAGGTGCCATGTGATGCACATGCTTAAGCAAAGAAGTACACTTCAAGTCTGAAATAGGTGGAAAAAACTCTCAAGGGTTCCAGTAAAGAACCTTTATAGCATGGGCTATAAAGGTTCTTTATTTCTCTGTAATGAAATGTTCTAGGACCATGGCACATTGCCACTAAGCAGGAATCAAAAGACTACACACAGGAGACTGCCTTTCCCAACAGGGATTCAGTGGTTTAAGACATGACATTCATAGGAAGCAATCCCACAGCAGCTATAAGAATAAAAGTGGATTCTAGACTCTATATTCTGTCTAGGTGAAACTTTCAGTATGGGTCAGAGGAGTTATTATTATTAGTAGTAGTAGTAGTATTTTACAGGACCTTGTACCTTTACGGAATTAGAAAGTTCTTTTCTTTTTCTAATTACTTCCCACTTCCTGGCAAGCCTTGATAACCTAATTCAATGGTGCTCAGAAGAGCCACAGAAATCTACCATTAAAATTGATGGATGGCAGTCATTTCTCACATTGCAGGGAAAATTAAGTTTATAGATATCATCTTTTTCATTTTAAGTATTTCTTCTATAACTTTGGCCTAAACCTTTGGCATCCAGTCTCGGTCTCTGTTAGCATTCTACGGTGATACCTAATTTAGTACAGTGACATATTTATTTTGCAATATAAACTTGATTACCTCATAGTGTTTTTCAAAAATACCATTCCTTTGGGTGGCTGTGCCACCTGAATTTGTTTGAAACACTATCCTAGTGGAGCACAGTTTAGCTGTTGTATTTTATTAGCTGCCTAAATAGCTGTGTGAGTACTTCACAGGAATTGCCCCAATGCTAAAAGAGAATCAAAGAGGTGGAAAACTAGAATCTGGCCAAGATTTCCTTGAACATCGTCTGACTTTGAATCTATTCTGTTTCCTCTGATTGCCTCTCGCAGGAGCCCTTGAGGAAGCTTTAGAGAGCACCTAGCATTCTTCTCCTTCCAATGCAGCCCTTTGAACCTCCCACAACTGATAAAGTTGCAATGGTCTTATTCATTACCAGGTAATCATTAGAAGTGATAATGTCACAATACAATGCTAATTGAAAGGTTAATTCAGCCACAGAAATTTGCCTTAATTGATGAACTGATACCTTATGGGTGAGAAGCTGCGTGTCTTGTAAAGCATCAAGCCATGCAGGCACAATGCATTACAGGACCCAAGAAATCCGAAGGAATTTTCAAGACAGAAACTCCCCCAGCTGAATGGGCTGCATGGAGTAGGGATTCTACAAGACAGCAAGATCACCATTGGTGTGTCTAGGGGGTTATTGAAACAAGCAAGGGCAAAAAATACTGTATGCCCTTTCCGTGACTTGAGTTCTTGAAGTGTCCTGCAAACTTTTCAGTGTAGCTAGAGCCCTTTCTTCAAGTCAAATCCCAGAGGAAGATCCAACCATAGCTGTTCTATTTGAAATGAGAGGGTGAAGTCCTGTAGCCCCCCAATCTCCCTACCAATTTCCTCCCCACCCAGCCCTTCTAGGAGCTGATATGGGAGTATTTAAGCAGATTTCAGAGTGGATGCTTCAGCTGAAGAAATGTGATAAATTCCTAGAATATACACTAGTCCTTCATGTCAGAGCAGTCTCTGGCATGAAGATTACACTAAGATTTACTGAACTTGGCTCATCTATCTTCTTGGATTGCCTTTGACTGCCTGTCAACCCTGGAAATTATTTACCTCCCCAGAGTTTAGAATAATCCCTAGTTTTCTTCTTTTCATTGCCACCCTGCTTATTCACCTGTCAGATGGCAACTATATTTCTTTTTGCTCTGGAGAGTCTACTTGCTTTGAACTTATTTGGTAGATTATAGGGTCTGAGTACCTTAACTTTTGGGAATTCCACAGGCTCCTTTGAACCATTAGAGAATCTGATTATAGCTTTTCAATTGTGTCTGTTTCTCCTATATTTTTTATTTATTTATTTTTGAGACGGAGTTTTGCTCTTGTCACCCAGGCTGGAATGCAATGGCACCATCTCTGCTCACTGTAACCTCTGCCTCCGAGGTTCAAGCGATTCTCCTGCCTCAGTCTCCTGAGTAGCTGGGATTACAGGTGCCCACTACCATGCCTGGTTAATTTTTGTATTTTTAGTAGAGATGGGGTTTCACCATGTTGGCCAGGCTGGTCTCAAACTCCTGACCTCAGGTGATCCACCCACCTTGGCCTCCCAAAGTATTGGGGTTACAAATGTGAGCCACCACGACTGGCCATGTTTTTCCAATTTCTTTAAATTGGAACCTATCACTGTATGAACAGAAGGGGAGGAACATGAGTTTGCAGTGTGACTTTCCCAACATCGCTCTCCAAGGACGAGCCCAGGTTGTCCCTATAAAATCCAGAACCCAAGGTGTAAAGGAGTAATCTCCCCCACTTTTTTGATGATGTTGGGGGAACTGGAAGGTAAAGGCTGGAAAATTCTGTCAAGTTAGGATCCTAGTTATCAATCTTGATGCCTGCCTCCTTACCTCTTACATCCCACATGCAAGCCCTCACCAGGTGTTGTCAGTTCTGCCTATTCAATCTCTCCAATCCCCTCCACTTTGCTATTCCCAATGTCACTGCAGGAAAGTCATACCTTACTTCAAGATCAGGCTGTAAACAGTTGAGGCTAGGTGAAAGTCATGTATTGTTACAATTATCCGGAATGCCTCGGGAAGGTGCCCCAGTGGAGGCAGACTTACTCCTTCTCAGTTAATCCAGCACAGTTTTCTCTCTAGTGTTGGAACAAATTGCTGTTTCTTCAGCTGAGCACTAGTTGAAGACATTAATATGTATTTAGGGACCATATTGGATGAAAATATATACATATTTAAACCCTGTTATGACATTTAACATGGTGAGATATCTATACGGTGCGATGCACAGAAACTGAAGAAACAAGAGTTTCGTATCTCACATTTTGGGCTTTCTCTGGAGCATACCCTCCTTTCACCCAATGACGAAGTGTTGGCATTATCTAAAGTGCTATTTCTCTATGTCTGTTTTCTTTCTCCAATTCTCTCCCCTCTCTTTGTTGTTTAGAATGTATAATTGAATGCCAGTAATATGATGGGACTCTATTCTGTTTATTTTTAGGTACCAACATCTCTTGTCTGAATTACAATGAAAGTTCTCTAAAAAGACTCTTATCCCCCAATACTAATCTTCTTCAATCCATTTACCATGTGAACGCAGGATGATAGCTCAAAAACAAATTTGATCATGCCTCTCCCTCCCTTTTCTTTTTAAAATCTTTCAACCGCTTCTCATTGTGACAAGTCCAAAGGCTTTGGCATGACATAGGAGCCCTTCGTAATCTTCTCTCCATTGTTTGCAAGTCTCTGCTCTCACCACACTTATGCCCATCCCACTGCCATTTCCAGTGAAATCAAACTGCTTGCACTCTCTAAAAGGGCAATACTTCCCATATCTCAAGGCCTTTGCACATATCCTCAGTCATCATCCTTGTGTGACTAACTTCTCCTCATCCTTAAGATTTCAATTTAAACATTAAGTCCTCTGGGACCTTCTTTGCATATCTGTAGCACTACTACTTCTCCTGCTGGCTAAACCTTTGCATTTCTATAACTGTAGAGTATTCAAGTCCCCAGTGAAGTCTTGAGCAATCACTCCATATTCTTAACACTCTAAGGAAAGTGAGAGACTTAGAAACAATTTTGTTTCATGAGCCATGTTATTGATTTCTTTTCCTGTAACACCAGCTCATTTACAACTCAACAGCAATAATAATTATTATAATTACAACAATTTAAGAAGAAGAATTAACATATTTGCAGTGTATATGCCGGGTATTCTTCCAAGATAGATAATTTATATATGATAAATACATTCATGTTTTCTTACTTATACACACATATATTTGCTCTTTTTATCTACGGAATTGCTATTACACTCTTATATCACAGGTGAAGAACCTGAGTCATAGAGAGACACTAACTAACTTGCAAGGTGGACACAGAGAATACACACATATAGCTTTTCAGTAAATTCAATCCAGCCAGTCTTCCCTTCAGTATAGGAACGAACTGGAAAAATCAGGATCCAAGCCCAGGAAGTCTGATCTAAGAACCTGCCTAGCCAGTGTGTCCTCAGCTTCTCTCATGTGTCTGGACTAACTTCTAGTATAGACTTTAGTTTGCCATTCTTTCCAGTTGACAGTTACCCACTTCTCATGCTAGCTGCTCAATGGGTGTTCATGCTGCATTGAACAGAAAAAAGTATTCTTTAAGAAGAGCCCACCCTTAGAAGTCTTACTATGCGTGCATGAATAAATTTTTCCATGTGCCCTCCCCATCACTGTTGTTTGCCATAGTCCGGAGCCCTCTTTCCTCAACAGTGTCTTTTTTTAAACAAATGGGTGAATTCCACTCACAGAACCACACTAAACATTTCCCTGGACTGCCCTGATCCAAGCATTATGCTATTTGTATTCATTAAAACTGATTAAGGTTTTCTTTATATTTATCACCAGTTTGACTTTCATAGCTGAGGCTTACTCTGCTATCAGCAGGATTCCTGGTCTCCCTTGGATGTTTTTAAAGTGAAAGTCCAAGAACACAAATGAATTCTGGCAGCCACAAGTCCCAATTTAGTGTATGAGTTCCAGTGAGATGAGAGGAGCTGTATTTTAGGATAAAACAATTAAATAACTCTGAATTAAACCTATGGTGTACTCATCACATTCTTTTCTTAGATTCATGTGCAATGATAACGTACTTGACATGATTCAATTATATCTTAAATTCCTGATTGCTAAAGCTAATCAAATAATAAAAGTATAATATACCAGTCATATTTACAAGAGTTGTATAAAGCCATTGACCCTGGAAAGGGCATCTTACCTCTAATTGTGCATTATGCACAGTGTGGACCCTGTAAGCCATAAAAAATAATCATTAAAATGCTAAAATAAGATTATGAGTTCAACCAAAGGTAGGAGCTCTACATTAAGTTTTATTAATATTGAAAGAGGACGAAAAGCACAAATGAGGACAAACTATAGCATCTTTTTCTAGTCTGCTATGTGGCTCCAACCCCAGGTCCCTTACTGTGACCACCAAATGCTTATAATCCCTTGCACACCTAGATAATCTCATTAGAGAAATAGACACTATAGATCCCTCTGGGGATTTTTCTGTTGAAGTAAGTAGAAGAGTTTAGCTTAAGGAGAATATGATATTCAATTTCACACCTCTGCAACCTGCCCACATTGGTTGGAAACAACGCGGGTCATCTGGAGTTTGAGATGTGTCTCCTATTTGCAAGGACACACAGCTGCAAGGATATGTTGCTGGCTATTGCTTTTCAGCACTGCACCACCAAACATGCCACAAGAAAAAGTGAAATCTGGCAGCAAACTCTCACCTTCTGGAGTCTGTCTAATGTTCTGCTTGGATTTGTGTATAAAGACACAGGCACTGTATTGCTTTTCTCAGAAGTGCTGTCTGCCTTTGGCTTGTACTTCTTCATTAGAAGGAGCTTTCCTTTTCTGCCTGTTATTCTTCCTATGACCTTAGATTCAAGGAGAATAAAGGAATATAATTTGGAACAATAAATCCTTCTCATCTTTCAGGTTTGGTTGAAAATCTTACCTCGCTATTCCCTAAACACCTGGCTATTATAAACTCTCATTGACCTGCTATTGTCTGTACCCTGTTAGATCCTTATTCACTTTTATGTGTTTGCATCTTATCATTCCAACTAGACCATGAGCTCCTTGAAGGCAAAGACTGCCTCACACTGCTATACACCTCCACAGTCCCTAATCTCAGCACCTTACACATCGTAGGCAGCTGGTATTTACCCTTTGATGGATTAATTTATCAGGAGGAGACACTGCTGATGACAAATATAACTCCAAATGAGAGCCACTGTGTCTTAGATCATCCTTGTCATCCTCGAATGTGCATATCACTTATCTGGGGATTCTGGCAAAATGCGGCTTCTGATTGCTAAAACTGCGGTGGTGCCTGGATTCTGCATGCCCAAATCCCAGGCAATGCCAATGATTCTGGTTTAGGGACCCCGTTTTAAGAATCAAGACCTTAGACATGAAGAAAATCAGACATGAATAAATCATTTAGAAGTCATTTCTTTGCTTTTTACATTTTGCAGAGCCATACCTAGATCACACTTCTGGTTGATGTGAATCTAACCAGTTTAGAGACTTTCAGAAATATTCAATAACCAATTAAGGGTCTTCTATACAATTATAATAGCTAGTGTGGCAGGGTAATTCACTGAGGTGCTAATTTGCATGTATTCCCTCTTATTTCTCATGCATTTGTTCTGAGCAAGTAGTCAAGCCCATTCAAATGCTTTGCATCAGAAACTTCGAGACATGGGGTGGGAGGGCAAGAGCTGCTGGAAGACTCCCTTCTTGTCTCTTTTGAAATTTGAGTGATTGAAAAGATAAGATTAGGCATTCTTTAGGAAAGGGAAAAGAGAAAAAAAAGATAAATAGGAAAAAAAAATTGTCCCCAGGGCTGAGAAAAAGAGGAAAATCAGTGTATCTCCTAAATTTAAGCAACAGGCAGTCTGGGCACCAGGTATTAAGCTCTCATTCTGTCAATGTGCCTGTGCCATGGATGGCATGGAAGCCACAGATTTCTGGGAACATTTGAGCTCAGCAAACGGGTATAGTAATAGGAAGCAAGGTGGACTGATATATGGAAGTTTTTCCAATGCTTTAGCACTGCATGGCTACCCTCCTCCCACCGCAACCACGCAAACACCCAATTAATTAATTTAAAATTTAGAAATGGAAAAAAGACGGAAGGGGAATCATGATAATGTTTAGGAAGAAATGTCAACCTAGCAAGCGAGGTTTGGAACTGGGTTTAATCTGATTTTAAAGAAGTAAATCAAGGTGCTATTTCTTGTTTAACCAAGCGTGTGAAGTATGATTCATACTTGATGAAACATCTATTGAGTGACGATTTAAAGATGAAATCAAATCATGTCATCCTCATCCTCCCCCCACCCACACACATACACCTTCCCCAACTCAAAACTTTCTAATGGCTTCCAAATCCACTTAGAATAAAATGCAAATTCCTTTCCATGAGCTACAACACTCTGTACTCTACATTTGCACCATCCAGGATGCAAGCCACTGACCACATGTGGCAACGGAGCACATGAAATGTGACTGGTCTGAATTGAGATGTGCTGTAAGTGGGAAACGTATACCAAGTTTCAAATATTTAGTGACCCCCACCTCAATGCCCCAAAAAAAGAATATACATGCCAGGTAACATTTTTATAGTGATTGTGGGCTGAAATGATCTTTTGAATATATTGAGTTAAATTAAGCTCACTGCTTATTCCATTTTTTCTTTTAATGTGGCCACTAGAAAATTTAACATCACATGTATAGCTTGCATTTTACTTCTATCCAGCAGTACTGTTCCCCAGAACTGCCCTAACCAGACCTCACCTCACACTTCTCCCTTCTCACTCAGTGTCCCAACCTCACAGCACTCTGAGGTCCTCCAGGCAACAGAGTTCATGTCCACTTGAGAAGGCATGGTGCATCCGTAGTTGTCTCTCCCTGGAAGCTCTTCCCATTAGATAACTGCTTGTCTTCCTCCCTCATTTCATTCAGCTAAAACTACACTCAAATGTCACCTTGCCAGAGAGGCATTCCCTTACCACCCTATCTAAGCCCACTCCCCTTCTTGTTTCTTCCCTTGACCTGCTTTACATTGTTCACGTGGCATCAGATTACCCATTTGTTCATTGCCTGTCCAGCCCCACTTGGTCTCAAGTGGCACATCTGTTTCCTTCACTGACACGCCCCCGAGTACTAGGAAAGTATCTGGCATATAGTAGGTACATGATAAATATTTATTGAGTGATTGAATTAGTTATTTACAGTGACACTGGCATTAAACCAGTCATTTTGCAGACAGCTTTGAATTTTTTTATATTTAATTCTCAGTTTGTCCTTAAGTAAATTTTTATTGTCTGTCTATAAGTAAAACCTAATTCTATACAAGAGAAAATAAAAATTTAGAAAAAGTTAATAAAAATAATATAGTATGTCCCAAACCCTTTATATAGATGTGTTTACTTGATCCTAAGAGGTGAGCACTGTTATTGTCTTTTTTTTTTTACAGGAGAGGAAACCGAGGCACGGGTAGTCAAGTAACTTGCCTAAGGTCATACAGTCAGTTAGTGGTAGAGCTGGAAGATAGAGCTAGGAGAGTCTGACCCCAAAAATCAAGTTTTCCTGTTTCTGGGCCAGGTCCACACATTAGTGAGTGCAAAGAAGGTTTAGACCAGGTTTGACTTTAGTAACTCTTCTCAACTCCCGCAATAATGCATTTTCCATGTCATCTATTCTCAATCAGAAAGGATCACCTCCTGGCACTTCTGATAATACTTACCTCCCTCCTGGACTCTATTTCCACCATACAAATTCACTTTCTAAAGAAACTGAAGACCCTGTTAGGCTCTTCAAAATATGCTTGGTTTCCAGTACTTCCTCTTCCTCTTCAAAGAGCACCACTAATGCGCTCAGTTCTCCAGAACTAAAGTCTCACTGGCATTTCTGTCTTGTTCCTCTCACTTGTTGCTCCTACCCAGACAATTCTCCCTCCCCAGTGTTTTGCTTTTCTTCTTTTCTTTCAAGTCCTATTGCTGGCGACCTGGTTCAAGACTTTATCAATGCAGGCCTGGACTGTGGGAATAAAGTGTTAATAGTTTTGCTTGTTGTCATTATCTGTTCTTCCAACTCATGCTGATGAATGATGGCAATTTATTTTTAATATAACACTTCAATCCATTACTGTCTTGCTTAAAAGTTTGGAACTTGCTCCCCATTTCCTGAAGGATATAGTTCTTTGAAGTTCTTTCAGTGTCATTCAATGCCATCCCCAATGAGGGCTAACCTATTTTTCAAGCCTTATCTCCCACCACCATGTCTGACCTCCTGCTGCAATCAGGTTGTTTTACTGGTTGTCAGAAAAACATCCTTTGTATGTTCCCACCTTTGCACTACTACACTTTGCATCCTCAGCTGAATGTCCCTTTTACGTCTCTTACTACATCCTAACTTTTATCAAATTCTTCTGTAAAGCCTTTTCTGGGCATCACAGTCTGAAATGTTATTGTTCCCCAAGACTCCTATACCAAGTAATGTTTGTGTAATTAACTCATGAAATAGCTCCTTATATTACACTGAGATTCCTTGCAATATAGTATTAATTCCTGCTCAATTGCCAAATATCTTCTCTGGTGCTACACATCTACTAAAGACTCCAATAAAAAATAATTTAGAAATTATGTATGTTAATAGAGATAATCTAATACTAGAAGAATTTTGGAATGAAAGACTGACTGCATTTTAAGTCAGAGAAATGAGCTACATTACAAAATTTGGTAGACTTCCCATAGACTGTTCTTCACCCAGCAGTCTTTTATGCAAATGAAATGACTGAAAGCTAAATCTCACAACATTTTATTTACTTGCAGAAGCAGAGGAGAATTTAGAAATCAACGTAGCCAAATGCCTAATTTCACAGGAGAAAATAAGTAAAGCTCAGACTACAAAAAGCCATTGGCAAATTCTGAATTTGTATGAAGATCTTCTGAATTTAAGAGTATCCCATATTCTACCTTAAGCCTCTAATCTGGAGGGAAGAAATACTACTTCGTCTAACTGATATTTGATGAGTAATCTTAATTTAACTTTAATATTTTTATATACATATTCTGTTTTAAACTTTTGAATGTAATCCTACAGCATTAATCATTTGCAGTCAGTTTGCAGTTTACAATGAATTTGCACATATATTATCTAATGTGATGCTCACAACTACCCTGGGATGTTAATGTCAACAAGTCTCAAGGCAAAAGTGAGACAGGCTGGGGGAACGTAGACACATCAGATGTAGCTGTCTAGGAATTCCTTGTCTTGACAAATTTGTCTCCTTACAATCCCTTGATCAATAAATAAATCAAGTGTCTATTTTTCTGGGGATACATAAATATCTCCCCTCAGGTGTTGGAAAGAAAATAGCCATGCCTTGTGACAATTTATGCATGTGAAATGTCAAAGCATGGTACTAAGGACAGAAGAGAGAGAGGAGAGTGAGTGCTGGGACTCACTGTAAGCTTCTTAGCAGAGAGGAGAGTTGAACACGACTGTGGAGTCCCAGCAGGATTTACATAACAATGATGCCAAAATCACACATGCGCATTCGTTCTTATTTTTATATACAACCTACACTTTTATAAAGCACGAATATGCATCATCCCACTTAATCTTTTTGAGTTCCTTAAGCTTTTAAATGGACAGTTGTCTTGTGGTTTAGAAAACCAGTGTAATATTTGAGTAAGTATTACCCATTCCCTGGAAATTTTTCTTGGATGCTAGCTCCCTCTATTAAGGTGAAAATTAAATTCTCAAGAAGTAGGGCATGGGTTGGGGGAGGCAAAAAAAAGGGATTCCATTGTGCAATGTAGTTCAGAGTCCCTTGTCTCCACTTTGTCATTCTAATGAGGCAACTGGCTTCTACAGGCAGCAGGTTTAAGTGATGTGGAGTTGAATTGTGCTAATTGTATATTAAACCAGTGTTAAATTACCAAAGTGCTGAGTCAACAATCAGAAATTGGTCCCTCCATTTTTTATCAACATGAAACTTCTCTTGTCATTGGATAGAAATATCAGTATAAGGTGGCATTCCATGGGTCAATTCCATGACTTGGGTGCTTGTAAAAACTTTAAAAAGTTTATTGCAGAAGTAAGTATCCCTTCTCAAGCTGGAGGAGCTAGTGGAACTTCCCAAGTGCCTCACCTAGTTACACTGAAGTGATAGAGTGTCCTGTCCTTCCTTATAATTGATATGTTTAGATTATGATATGGCAAGGACATCAAAACCCTACCGCCATCACCCCAGTCATAGTTCTATTTCATTATTAGCACGGCTTTAAGACAAATGGAAGGAGATGGAATTCTTAAGAAACACTGTTGGACATGTTTAGGATTACCGTAAAATAACCAACACATTTATATAATCTCAGCAGTGTTAGGATTTTTATTACAAGAAAAAAAGAGCAAATCATTTGGAAACAATACTATATAAATTTAGAGAATTTTTTTATTATTCCATTTCTCATGTCTCAAATGCATGAAAAATGCCCTTTAAGGGCAAACTATTGATTTAAGTTATAATTTAGTTCTAAAACCTCAAGGAGTTGTTTTTCAAGCAAGAAAAATCACAATGTTTCTCATTTCCCTTCTTGGTACACGAGCCAAATGAACTGAACACACACTGTGCACAAAGACTTGTGCACAGAAGGCCCTTTCCCTTTCCTGGAAGCAAAGAAATAACCATAAATGAGAAAAGTATGACATTCATGGTAAGAAGCAGTACACAAGGCATGACTAAACCATGATAGTTTCAGGGGATGGAGGCATGGGAATATAGTGATGGAATGTCTATGCCACGTTGCTGCCATCTGTGTGGCACCTAAAACTGATATATACACACTCTGCTTTGGACCACAGAAATGTCAGAGATAAAAAGGTCACAAGCTGTCCTTAACTATGAACAGCTGACCATAGGTATGTCTGTTTCTCAGAATGTTGGTGCCCTCCACCAAAGCTTCTTTGTGTTTGTATTTTATGTCTGTCCTCCTGAAGGACCCACACACTTATTCTGTTCTCAAAGTGCCTGCTGATTCTGTTCTTCACCCCTGCAATAGCCTGGGTGGCTACTGTCATACTTGGACTTTGTATGAAAAGGAACTGTTATTTGCTGAGGGCCATCTAGGGAGACTATAGTGCACAGATGAGAGTAAATGGGTTAAAATAAAATGTTTATAGTCAGACTGATTTACTGAAAATCCCTGTTCCTCCATTTCTAACCTAGGGGACTTTGGGCAAGTTGCTTAATGCCTGTGTGTCTCTGCATTCTCCTACGTAAAATGAAAACACGAATAGCATCTACCTCACAGGATCATTGTGAATATTGAATGAGGGGCTGCATTTATCAGGCTTAGTCTGGAATACACTGGATGATCATTCAAAAATAGCTATTATTCATTTTCTCTTTGCGAAAAAATGTGCTTAGATGCCCCAGTCTTCAACCTAGAAATGAACTCATAGAAAATAGACCATTTGCTGTTCCCATTGACTCATCATTTACGTTAGGTATTTCTCCTAATGCTATCCCTCCCCAGTCCCCCCACTCCACGATAGGCCCCGGTGTGTGATGTTCCCCACCCTGTGTCCAAGTGTTCTTATTGTTCAATTCCCATGGCACTGCACATGTATACATATGTAACAAATCTGCATGTTGTGCACATGTACTGTAGAACTTAAACTATAATTTAAAAAAGAAAATAGACCATTTTTCACTGAAGAACAGAAAACCCTGATAGCTGTATCTGAGAAACTGCATACATAAGCAGACAATGGCCAGATAACATATAAAAGTAGAACTCTGACCTACAACCTGCAGTGATACAGCCCAGGAAGGCAACAGAAATGAATCCAAGAAAACAAACTACTATCTGCATCAACCAGCCCAGGAAACCGAACAATAACCCCTGTAGCAATCAGCTCCAAACAGCCAAGACTTAAATAATAATTGACAGCTTCTTTAATTTTTGCCCCAGCTTCCAATTTAGGACCAATTGGAAAAAATTGAATCCGTATTCCCAACCAATCACATAAGATGCCCCACTTCTAGTTAGACCACCTACTGCTTCCCCATGCCAACAGCCTCCAATCAGGGCACACCTGAAGGCCTCCCTTTTCTCCACTGCAATGCTTTCTCATTCTTCTGCCTGCCTGTGAGTCTCTACCAAATGCAAGTCTTGGTGGTTCTCTCTTTGTGACAGCAAGCTCTGAATGATAATCTTTGCTTGTTCTCATTTGGGCGGACTTCATTTATTTCCACACACCTCTCAAAACACAAAGCTAGGCTGTTATAGTAATGGGAGCAAGGACTGAATCTGCTCTTGGCTCACCAGCACCTGACACAATGTCTGGTTCATAGAGACAGAATGAATAAATAAAAATTTCCCTTTTCTGTCAGACTAGCTTTAGCACACTAGTGAAATGGAAACTGTGACAAAAGAGGGATTTTTCTTGAGAGAAGAGGTCAGGTAGGTAAGAGATCTTGGGTAAGGTACAGCTCTTCCACTGTTTGTGCAATCTTGCTTGGATCACCATTGTGGAAGCCATGCAGACCTCTTCTCCACAATATTCACAATATTAGGACAACAGTAATGCTCACTTACAAGGTGTTTTTGAGGATTTAATAGGATCCTGTGAGTGAAAATAGGGAATGAAGGAGAATTATTTTCTTTGTATGTCCTACTGCTCTGTTTATATTCTTTACTACTATACACAACTTTTAAAATACAGAACATGAAAAAAACAAGAAAAAGTTTTGTTGCAGTGTTATACACACATTGAATATTACATTTTAAAAGAAATATGAAATAATTATACTTTTCCACATTTTTAAAATATTCTATGTTGGACATATTTTATTGTTTCAACAATAAACAACAGTAAAATTACTGAAATGGACTTTTGACACATAAACGGTAGAATCCTCTAAGTTGGATTATAACATGATTTTTAACTTAGTACACACATATGTTGAACTTTTATTTGCAAGGTGTTACATTAGGTATGTGGAAGTTTATAAAAGTGTGCAAGAGAATGTCCCCTGTCTTCAGAGACTGGTCCATAGAGGGCAATTTTAAAAATCCTTCTCAACTAAAATTTAATGTTGAATAAGGAAAATGATAACTGATGTGTCCATGGAGGCAAAGGGAAGAAAGGATGCTTACTGAACTAAGTAAGAAAGACAACATGCAGGAGGGACATTTGCCTTTGTGTGAGAAGCTGCTTGAGGATTTTAATAAAAATAAGAGAAGGATATTCTAGGTAGAGGGCAGGAGCAAGGGGTCAGAAAGAAATGTGCCACAAATTTTTCTGCTATATACCCAAATACTACTGTAAATTTCTCCTTCACAGTATTCATTATAACTGTAATTAATTAATCATTTAAACAACTTTTTAAACATATCTCCCATGTGAACTCTTGAGTTAGTTGTGACTTTTTTTTTAGTTTTATTTTAATTGACACATACTAATTGGTTAATCATAAAATAAGGATATTTAGCATATCCATCACCTCAAATATTTATAATTTCTTTCTGGTGAGAACATTCCAAATCCTCTCTTCTAGCTATTTTGAAATATGCAATACAATATCGTTAACTGTAGTCACCCAACTGTGTAATACAACATCAAAAGATTTTCCTCCCTTTCACCTAACTGTAACTTTGTACCTGTTGTCCAGTCTTGTCCCATCCCCTCTCCCTGCTCTCTTCTGATAATCACTATCCTATTCTCTACTTCTAAGAGATCAACTTTTTCTTTTTTAGAGATGATGTCTCACCCTGTTGCCCAGGTTGGAGTGCAGTGGAGAGATCATAACTCACTGCAGCCCAAACTCCTGGGCTCAAGCAATCCTCCCACCTCAGCCTCCCAAGTACCTGAGACTATAGGCATATGACAGTATACCCAGCTAATTTTAAAAGTTTTTTTGTAGAGACAGGGTCTTGCTATGTTGCTAGTCTGGTCACAAACTCTTGGCCTCAAATAACTCTCCCTCCTTGGCCTGCCAAAGTAATAGAATTACAGATATGAGCCACAGCACCCAGCCAGGATCTCACTCACATGGGGAATATTTTTAGATTCCATGTATGAGTGTGATCATGTGGTATTTGTTTTTCTGTGTGTCACTTATTTTATACTAATGTCCTATAGGTCCATCCATGTTGCAAACAACAATATATCATCCCTTTTTATGGCAGAATGATATGCCATTGTGTATACAACCACATATTTTAACCACATATTGATGGGCACAAGTTGATTCCATATCTTGGCTATTGTGAATAGCCCTGCAATGAATATGGGAGTGAAGATATCCCTTTAATACACTGATTATTTTCCTTGGGTAAATACCCAATAGTGACATTTTTCAGAATGGTTGTACTACTTTACATTCCTGCCAGTAGTATATGAGCATTCCCCTTTCTCTACATTCTTACGAGCAATTGTTATTTTTGTGTCTTTTTTACAATAGCCATCTACTGGGATGAGATGATACTTCATTGTGGTTTTGATTTGTGTTTCCCTGATGATTAGTGATGTTGACTATTTTTTCATATACCTATTGGCCATCTGTATGCTTTCCTTTGAGAAATGTCTATTCAAGATCCTTTGACCAATTATAATTGGATTATTATTATTATTTTGCTGTTGATATGTTTGAGTTTTTTATATACACAGAATATTCATCCTTTGTCAGATTAATACTTTGCAATTATTTTCCTCATTCTACACGTTGTTTTTTTCACTCTGTTGATTGTTTCCTTTGCTGTCCAGAAGCTTTTTAGTTTGATATAGCCCTATTTGCCTATTTTTGTTTATGTTACCTGTGCTTTTGAAGTCCTAGCCATAAAATCTTTTCCTAGACCAATGTCATAAAGCATTTCCCCTTGTTTTCTTTTAGTAGTTTTGTAGTTTTAGTTCTTACATTTAAGTATTTAATCCATATTAAGTTGGTTTCTGTAAATGGTGAGAGTTAGAGACATAGTTCCATTCTTCTGCATATAGATATCTAGTCTTCCTAGAACCACTTGTTGAAGGGACTATCCTCCCAATGAAAAGGAGCTTTTGTCAAAAATCTGATGGCTGTAAATATGTGGTTTTATTTCTTGATTTTCTATTTGGTTTTATTGGTCTATGTGTCTGTGTTTATGCCAGTAGCATGTTGTTTTGATTACTATAGCTTTGTAGTATATTTTGAAATCTGGTAATGTAATGCCTCCAGGTTTGTTGTTTTTACTCAGGATTGCTTTTAGTTCTTTATGGTTTCATATGAATTTTAGGAAATTCACATGAATAATAATAGAAGATTTAGAAATTTTCTATTTCTGTGAAGAATGTCATTGGTGTTTTGACAGGGACTGCATTGAATCTGTAGATTGCTTTGGGTAGTATGATCATTTTGAAAATATTATTTTTTTCCAATTCAAGAGCATGAGATGTCTTTTCATTTGTTTGTGTAATCTTCAATTTCTTTTATTAATGTTTTATAGTTTTCATTATTGAGGTCTTTCATCTTTTTTATTAAACTCATTCCTAGGTATTTCTTTGTAGCTATTATAAATGGAATTGCTATCTTGATTTCTTTTTCAGCTAGTTCATTATTGGTATATAAATTTGTTACTGGTTTTTGTTGTTGATGTTGTATCTTGCAACTTTATTGAATTCAGTTATCAATTATAAGGTTTTTTGGTGGAATATTTAACTTTTTCTATATATAAGATTACATGATCTTATATAAAGAAAAGACTATAGATGTAGTCTGCGAAGAGGCATAATTTGACTTTCTCTTTTCCAATTTGGATGTTATTTCTTTTTCTTGCCTAACTTTTTCTGGCTAAAACTGCCAGTACTGTGTTGAATAAAAGTAGTGAAAGTGGGCATGTCTATCTTGTTCCAATTCTTAAAGGAAAGGGCTCTCCTTCCCTGCAATTTGATATAATCCTATCTCTGGGTTTGTTACGCATGGACTTTTTTGTTGCTGTATATTCATTTGATGCATAATGATATGGTTTGGCTGCTTTCCCACCCAAATTTCATTGAGAATTGTAGTTTCCATAATTTCCACGTGTTGTGGGCGGGACCTGATGGGAGATAATTCAATCATGGGGGTGGTTTTCCCCATACTGTTCTCATAGTAGTAAATAAGTCTCACAAGATCTGATGATTTTATAAGGGAAGACCCATTTCACTTGGTTCTCATTTTCATTTTCCCTGCCTCCATGTAAGATGTTCCTTTGCTCTTCCTTCATCTTCTGCCATGATTGTGAATACTCTCCAACCATGTGGAACTGCGAGTCAATTAAACCTCTTTTCTTTACAAATTACCCAGTCTTGGGTATGTCTTTGTTAGCAACATGAGAACAGACTAGTACAGTAAATTGGTACCCATAGAGTGTGGCACTGCTGTAAAGATATCCCAAAATGTGGAAGTGACTTTGAAACTGGGTATCAGTCAGAGGTTGAAACAGTTTGGAAAGCTCAGAAGAAGACTGAAAAATGTGAGAAAGGTTGGAACTTCCTAGAGACTTGTTGAATGGCTTTGACCAAAATGCTGATAAAGATATGGACAATAAAATCCAGGCTGAGGTGGTCTTAGATGGAGATGAAGAACTTGTTTGGAACCGGTGTAAGGTGACTCTTCCTATGTTTTAGCAAAAAGATTGGTGGCATTTTGCCTCTGCCTTAGAGATCTGTGGAACTTTGAAATTGAGGGAGATGATTTAGGATATCTGGCAGAAGAAATTTCTAAGCAGCATAGCATTCAAGAGGTGACTTAGGTGCTGTTAAAAACATTCACTTTTAAAAGAGAAGCAGAGCATAAAAGTTCAGAAAATTTCCAGCCTGATGATGTGATAGAAAAGAAAAACCCATTTTCTGAGGAGAAATTCAAGCTGGCTGCAGAAATTTGCATAAGGAATGAGGATCCACATGTTAATTGCCAAAACAATGGGGAGAATGACTCCAGGGCATGTCAGAGAACTTTGCAGCAGCTCCTCCCACCACAGGCCTGGAGGCCTAGGAGGAAAAAATGGTTTCCTGGGCCAGGTCCAGGGCCCCCCTGGTATGTGCAGCCTAGGAACTTGGTGTCCTGCATCCCAGCTGCTCTAGCCATGGCTAAAAAGAGCCAAGGTATACCTCAGGCTGTGGCTTCAGAGGGTGCAAGCCCCAAGCCTTGGCAGCTTCCACATGGTTTTGAGCCTGCAGGTGCACAGAAGTCAAGAATTGAAGTTTGAGAACCTTCACCTAGATTTCAGAGAATGTATGGAAGTGCCTGCATGTCCAGACAGAAGTTTGCTGCAGGGGCGAGGCCCTCATCCTCTGCTAGGGCAGAGTGGAAGGGAAATGTGGAGTTGAAGCCTCCACATAGAGTCCCCACTGGGGCACTGCCTAGTGGAGCTGTGAGAAGGCAGCCACCATCCTCCAGACCCCAGGATGGTAGATCCACTGACAGCTTGCACCATGTGCCTGGAAAAGCCACAGACACTCAACACCAGCCAGTGAAAGCAGTCAGGAGGGAGGCTGTACCTTACAAAACAACAGAGGTAGAGCTGCCCGAGACCATGGGAACCCACCTCTTGCATCAGCGAACCTTGGATATGAGACATGGAGTAATTTCCTTCAGAAATAAAGAAGAAATAGTCTTTCCCAGATAAGCAAAAATTCATCACCAGTAGACAGACCTTACAAAAAATGCTAAAGAGAGTGTTTCACCTGTAAGTGAAAGGATGACAAATACTACCATGAAAACATATGAAAGTATAATTCTCACTGGTAGAGGTAAATTACTATCAAATTTCAAATACTCCATTACTGCAATGGTGGCATATAACCTTTCAAATCTCTAGTATGAAGATTATAAGTCAAAATGGTCAAAGATAACTATAACAATAATAAGTTTCTAAGGGACACACAATATAAAAAGATGTACATTAAGGTAATAAAATTATAAACTGAGGGGGGAGGGCAAAAATTTTTTATCACTTATATGTGATCAAAGTTAGATTGTTATTAGCTTAAAACAGTCTAACTATGTTTTTTTTTAATGTAAGCTCCATAATAATCACATGGAAAAAAATTGTAGCAGATACACACAGGAGAAAGAGAAAGGAATAAAAACTTATCACTACAGAAAACTGACAATCCACAAAGGTAAACAATAAGAGAGGAAGAAAGGTAAAGGGTTTTATATATATATATATATAAACCCAGAAAACAATTAACAAAATGGGAGGAGTAAGTCCTTACCTACCAAAAATAACCTTAAATATAACTTGCTTAAATTTTCCAATTAAAAGATAAAGAGGGGCTGAAAAGATTTTAAAAAAAAGACCTAAGTATATTCTTCCTACAAGAAACTCAATTCACCTGTAAAGACACACATAGACTGAAAATGAAGGAAGGGAAAATGATATTCCATGCAAATGGAAACCAAAAGAGAGGAAGAGTAGTTATACTTATGTCAGATAAAATAGACTTTAAGTCAAAAATGTAAGAAGAGACAAAGAAAATGACTATATGATGATTAAGAGGAAAATTCAGAAAGAAGATTAGCAATTGTAAACATATATGCATCCAACACCAAACAACAAGGTACTAATATATAAAGTAAATATAATTAGAATTAATGAGAGTGATAGACTGCAATAAAATAATAGGAGTGATTATCAGCTGAGGACAGATCATCAAGGGTGCTTTCAAGGTTATTTGATGGAGTATGACCCAAGGTCACTCTAGCCTCTGAATGAAAGAATATGATGTGCTTATACTTAGAATTATTCTTCCCTATGATGACTGCAGATGACTAAGTCTGACTTTCTTATTCTTCAGGATGAGTTCTTTTTCACATTCTTAGGATGAGTTCATATATATATATATATAAACAAACTTCAATAGGGATGAGTTCCCCATGTGTCTCCCAGGAATTCTCGGACACATCAGAATCCCAACAAGGAAAACAACTTAGACCCAAACTGGCTTGCATAATGCACAGGTCCTCCATGTCCCATGGATAAGGCTAATTAGAGAAAGTGAAGACCTAGACTGGTTGGGAATACAAGAAGAGACAAGGCTAGATAACGGCGACAGAATAAGGATATTGAGAGGTTAGTTGAAAGCATATATTAATGGTCAGAAGCAGAAAAATGCTGAATGGCCAGAGTTTAGTATCTGGAAAGTGATCAAGCATTGAGATGAAAGCCCCAGTGTTCTTGCTGGAATGTTAGAGTGGTAGATGGTTCACATGGTGGATGCTGGCAGATAGTACAGACCACTGAATTTTACTTTCCTGAAGTAAAATTCTTATGGCTTGGCTGAGTTACATCACCTCCATTTCCAATTCAGTAAGTGGTAGCTTTTATTACTGAAAGTGCTCTATCTTACAATGTTTAAGTGGTAAAACAGTATACATAATGCAAATAGATGGGTATAATTAATCTCATATGGTGTATGAAGAGAAAAAGATGCCAACACAAATCACTGCCCAGAAGTCTTGATGTTTCACTGCCCTTGGAATCAGTGACACAGATTTAGTTATAGGTGAAGCTGCATTATAATCAGATCCTTCTGGTGGATTTGTAACTAAGTCCTCTTGGATGAGGTCCATTCAGACCACATGATGCTGAATTCCGCCATTTCACATGATGAGTAATCATCTGTGAATATAGTATATTTTAATGGTGTCTGTCAGTTTTTAAAAAGTCAATTTAAATGGATAAATATATAGTTATGCATTTGACTCTATTTTTCCAGTATATGCCAAAAATTTGACATATTAAAACTTTAAATAGCACTAGTGTTCTTCCAATTTTTAGAGTAAAGTTTATGTAGTTGAGATAAGCTATTGATTCTAGGTTAATGCTAAAATATGTTTCGTTATTCAGGTTGTAGTAATAATAAAAAGCATAATAATAGCTTACATTGTTGAGTGCTTACAATATGCAAGAAATGTAAGGCAGCTTTCTAAATGCTCTATGTGCAGTACCTTTACTCCATCCTTTTAAAAACATGAGGTAGGTACTGTTTCTTCTTTCATTTTAAGAAAAGAAACTACATCTTCATTCTCCCAAGAATGTATAATTATAGAGTGTTGGAATAGGAATTGAAGTCCAAACCTATTAAATTCTAAATCCATGTTCTTGACTGCTACTCAATACTGCTACTTTTTCTTAACAACAAAATCAGAATAAATATCTCTAATATATTTATTAGCATTATGTCCTGACACTGAGAAAAGGAAACAGAGAAATTAAAAATCTGCTAGGTTTATATATGACAAACCCACAACCAGCCTAATACTGAATGGGGAAAAGTTGAAAGCATTCCCCCTGAGAACTGGAACAAGACAAGGATGCCCACTTTCTCCATTTGTATTCAACGTAGTGTCAGAAGTCCTAGCCAGAACAATCAGGCAAGAGAGAAGGAAATAAATGACATTTAAGTTGGAAAAGAGGAAGTTTTCCAATGATATGATCGTATACCTAGAAAACCCTAAAGACTCCTCCAAAACACTCCTAGAATTGATAAACAAAATCCACAAAGTCTCAGGTTTTAAAGTCAATATACACAAATTAGTAGCAATGCTATACACCAACAATGATCAAGCTGACAATCAAATTGAGGACTTAATCTCATTTACAATACCTGCAAAAAATTAAAATACCTAGGAATATACTTAACCAAGGAAGTGAAAGATCTCTGTAAGTAGAACTACAAAACACTGCTGAAGGAAATCACAAATGACACAAACAAATGGAAATACATCCCATGCTCATGAATTCAAAGAATCAATATTGTGAAAATGACTACAATGCCCATAGCAATCTATAGAGTCAGTGTAATTCCTACCAAAATGCCAGCATCGTTTTTCACAGAATTAGGAAAACAAATTTTAAAATTCATATGGAACCAAAAAAGATCCTGTATAGCAAAGCAATCCTAAGCAAACAAAACAAAACTGTAGGCATCACATTACTGGACTTCAAATTATACTACAAGGCTACAGTTACCAAAACAGCATGGCACTGATATAAAAGTAGACATATAGACTAATGGAACAGAATAGAGACCCTATAAATAAAGCCAAATACTTACAACCAACTAATCTTTGACAAAGCATACAAAATATAAATTGGGGAAAGTATACCTTATTTAATAAATGGTGCTGGGAAAAGTAGATAACCACATGCAGAAGAATGAAACTGGATGCCTATCTCTCACCTTATACAAAAATCACCACAAAATGGATCAAAGACTTAAATCTAAAACCTGAAACCATAACAATTCTAGGAGATAATCTAGGAAAGCTGCTTCTTGACATTGTCCTAGGCAAAGAATTTATGACTAAAATCCCAAAAGCAAATGCAACTATAATAAAAATAAATAAATAGGATCTAATTAATTAAAAAGCAAAAGAATTAATCATCAGAGTAAACAGACAACCCACAGAATGAGAAAAAATATTTGCAAACTATGAATCTGACAAAAGACTAATAGCCAGAATCTGCAAGAAACTCAAACAAATCAATAAGAAAAAACAAATGATTCTATCAAAAAGTGGGCAAATGACAGGAATAGACATTTTTCAAAAGAAAATATACAGATGAACAACAAACGTATTTTAAAAAATGCTCAACATCACTAATCATCAGGGAAATGCAAATTAAAACCACAATGAGATACCAACTTACTCTTGCAAAAACAGCTGCTATTAAAAAGAAATAATAGATGTTGGCATAGATGTGGTGAGAAGGGAATGTTTATACACTGCTGGTGGGAATGTAAATTGGTGCAACGTCTATGGAAAACAGTATGGAGATTTGTTAAAGAACTAGTTCTACCATTCAATCTAACAATTCCACTACTGGATATCTACCCAAAGGAAAAAAAGGTATTATATCAAAAAGACACCTGCACACCTATGCTTACTACAGCACAATTCACAATTGCAAAGATATGGAATCAACCTAAGTGCCCATCAACCAATGAGTGGATAAAGAAAATTTGGTATATATACACTATAGAATACCACTCAGCCACAACAAAGAATGAAATAATGTCTTTTGGCAGGGAGTGGTGGCTCACGCCTGTAATCCCAGGACTTAGGCAGGCTGAGGCGGGGATCACCTGAGGTCAGGGGTTTGAGACCAGCCTGGTCAACATGGTGAGATCTCCTCTCTACTAAAAATACAAAAAGTTAGCCAGGCGTGGTGGCAGGCACCTATAATTCCAGCTACTTGGGAGGCTGTGGCAGGAGAATCACTTGAACCCAGGAGGCGGAGTTTGCAGTGAGCCAAGGTAGCACCATTGCACTCCAACCTGAGTAACAATAGTGAAACTCTGTCTCAAAATAATAATAATAATGTCTCTTTAGCAACTTGGATAGAGCTGGAGGCCATTATTCTAAGTGAAGTAACTCAGGAATGGAAAACCAAATACTGTGTGTTCTTACTTATAAGTGGGAGCTAAGTTATGGGTACACAAAGGCATACAGAATGATATAATGAACTTTGGAGACCTGATTGTGGGGGATGGGAAGGGAGTGAGGGGTAAAAACCTACCTATTGGGTACAATGCACACCACTCGTGTAACAGGTGCACTGAAATATCAGACTTCACTATACTATTCTTCAATTCATCCATGTAACCAAACACCACGTGTACCCCTAAAGATAATGAAACAAAAAAAAAATTAAAAAAAATTAAAAAGCTGCTAGGTTTAATCAGGAAGTATTTCTTGAATATCTAGACTGTGTTCAGCAAAGATAAAAAGCAGAAGGGATATGATCTCTGCTTTGAGACACTTATAATCTGTAACTGGAAAAAAAAAGAACCCACATAAAATAATAGCAAGCAGAAGAAGAATAAATAGAATTAATGGGGAAAGAAAAAGTAATAGAATTAATGGGGAAAGAAAAAGTATGTGGGCAGACCTTTAATACCTGAGATGATGGGATCATTGGGGAATGAAGTGACCAGCAGATTTAGAATAAATGAGACTTGATAAGTCAGAAGGAAAAGGTAACATGTTTGTTACATCCTCTTTGGATTAAAATAAATGTATTATATATTTACACACACACGTGAACCACACTTTCTTAAAACATGAAATAAACATATATACCTGAAGTATATAAAACATATATGTAGGTTCCAATGATTATAAAGCAAATACAATATAACTCCCTCTCAGGTTAAGAAATTGAAAATAACTGATTTCCAAAATCTCCCCATGTGTCCTTCCCAATCCAAACTCCCGTGAAGCACATTTGATGAACTTGTATTACACAAAGAAAGAACTGTAAATAGAGCCCAACAATTGTATTCCTGGCAGCTTCTTGTTCTGAGTTAAAAATGGCATAGACAAAGTAAAATTTTAGTCATGTCCTGAAAAGCAGAAACCCTCACCAATAATTAAGCCAGTCTCTGCTTAACCAAACCTGCGTGTGTCTCACAATGAGTAACTGATCAACAAGAAGTTTCTCAAGTAACTTTCCAGATGTTGCTGATTGAGACATCCTTCAGCTACCATGACAAATAGGGCAGAATTAAGTGAATGGCAGGCATGTGACATGAAGGTAGCCAGGCCTATCTTGATGGGACTCTACCATTCAGCAGCAGGCCCTTGATGCTGAATAATCTGGCTAAACACAACTGAACAAAGGTTAAACCTACTCTTGTTTGAATTAACTCTAATCCTGCTCATCAGCCTTAAGGAATGGAGCAGTCATATTTTTTGGAACACACAGTAACAAGAAAAGCCTAATTAGAGAGCAAAGGGTAGATGTTTAGCAGCTCTAATAAATATGATGTGCTGAATGCATTATCTATTTGGCAGAAAACAAATTATGGTGTAATCTGCAGCATTCAGGCAGTCTAATTTATGGCAACTCATTTAAGGAAACTCTTTAACCCAGCATTTTGAGATCATAAAGCACATTTTAACAAATGCAAGCATGATTTTCTGGAATGCAGAGAAACCTTTAAGAGATGGGAATTTTCTGGAATATACCAGGACCATTTGAATGTGTTTTAAAATAAATTAGTTCATAAATACTATCCTAGCAGCTTGATATTACCAAATGATGGGAAAATTTTTTTTATATTTTTTCCCAAAATAAATGGAAAATTTTTCACTGCACAATTGTTTTGTAGGACTCACTCACTATTTGATCATTGTTGCTTGTAACCTTTCAATTGCCTTTGGTTGTGCTTAGAAACCCAATTTCCAGCCTTCCCACTCCACACCTCCCCCAGCTCTCCTAGCCAACTAAGCCTCAGCCATGGTGGCCTACTTTCTGCTACTCTCTAAGGCTACTTCCGGCCTCAGGATCTTAGCACTGGCTCCTTGCCTCAGCCTGAAAAGCTCTTCTGCAGATTCTTGTGTGGCTGGTATCTTCTTATGATTTTGTTACAGTGCCTATTCTACAGAGATATCTTCTCAGATCACTTTCTATTCAAGGTTCTCCAAACACTCTCCTGTTACTCTGATTTTCTTCACAATACCTACAACTATCTGAAGTTAACTCAGTTGTTTATTTGCTGCCTGTCTCACCTGTTAGAATATACATTCCATTGAGCAGTGACTTCATCTTGTTCAATCATCTTTGATCTTCACTGCCAAGAATAAAACTGAAGGTATGGTAGGTGCCCACCATATTAATGCCAATATGAATAAATGAGTGAATACAATGGAGAGAAACTTAGGTAAATCTCAGTGCCAGAATTCCTACTAGTCTGGAAAATTTAATATCACAAGTTGTATTTTAAATGTTCTTCATTAACCTAGAAAAAAATATTTAATAGCACCAATATTATAAGTACTGTGTGTTTGTGTGTATAACTGTAACAATCTTTCTATGATTGGCTAAAAAATATATTGCACATACAAAATGTCTTTTTCTTGCCAGTGGGAAAACTAATGTACAGAATGGCTCATCTACTTGTTCAAGTTAGAAAGTATCAGAGACAAAATCAAAGTTAGTATTCAATGATTTGATTTATAAACTGTGAACTGATCTTCCCACAATTTTCTTCTGGCTGGAAATATACAAAATAGGTGATAAATGAAGAACTAGTCACACAATATGTCAATGGCTTTGTAATAAGAATAATTGGTAAATTTGCCTTGAATTATTCATTTTTTTCTTACTTTTCTCTTTCTTATAAGCAAAGTGAACATTCTTTTTCCTTTTATTATAATATATGCAAATTTTTAAAATGAGTTCTATTTTAACATTTTTTTTGTCAATCTACATTATCAAAATGACGTTCCATGCCTGAAAGGTAGTCACCTGTCTACATTGAACTATAGTTACTGTGCAGTTCATTATTTACACAAATGCTATAAATCGAGGTATTGCACTAATAGTGGGCTTGATATGCAAATATCACTTGTCTAAGTCATATGAAATATAGTATTTCTCATTATTATATTATTGCCATCATTGTGGTCTTGAGGAGAGTCAAATGAAGACCTATTTCTCAAACGACTAAAACCAACTCAAGGTGCCTATTCCAAATGGTAGGTTGTTACTTTCTCTCAGATTTCTCACAATGTTGCAGTTATGGAGGTGCTGAGTAGGAAGCACTCTACCAATAATCCCAGGAAGGCTCTGGAATATGTATCCCAAATTACCTATACATGGCCAACCCAACAAACTAAAATAAGAATGGACATTTTCATTGCTTTCACAAGAGTCAAATAAAAATCATTGCTTAAGAGTTTTAATACCTTTGGAAGACCAATAATACACACTGGATCAATTTTTGTTTTTGTGTGTGTGTGTGTGTGTGTGTGTGTGTGTTTTGTTTTGTTTTGTTTGAGACAGGGTCTTGTTCTATCACCCAAGCTGAAGTGCAGTGGCACGATCACGACTCACTGCAGACTTGACCTCCCAGGCTCAATAAATACAACCACCTCAGCATCCTGAGTAGCTGGGATTACAGGCATTTACCACCTCACCTGACTAATTTTTGTAATTTTTTTTAAGAGATGGGGTCTCACTATGTTGCCCAGTCTGGTCTCAAACTCATGGGTTTCAGTGAATCTGCCTGCCTTGCCTCCCAAAGTGCTGGAATTACAGGCATGAGCCACAGCTTCTGGCCTAGATCCATTTTTAAAGTCTGCCCTTTTTGCCTCCCTGGTTGAACTTAATGCTGGAAAATGCTTTTCCACTATGGATACTCCTTTGCCTATATGCTTCTAGTTCTAGTCAAAGTCCATATCCCATCTTGCCTTAAGGGGAACATGTTTTTGGAGGAAGTCAAGGTTTTAATCATTTTAACATACCTCATTGTGTGATGCTATGGTTACAGGCAAGTGATTTGACTATTTTAGCTGTGTGGAGCTTCTAACAAGTTAGCACAAGCATTTATCAACTGAGCAATTTGTTATCATTATTAGGAGTAATAATTTAAGCAAATCAATTATGCACTTGTAGATATAGCTATTGGCTTTGTCTACATCAGTGATTCTTAGATTCCATCGCCTATCTCCTGAAATAGTATATCAGACACTTAGGTTTCGTGAAGCTACTCTTGGTTCAAAAATGTATTGTAAACAAAGTAGAAAGAATAATCCAAGGCAAAACTATAGAGACAGTAAAAACATCAGTGGTTGCCAAGGGCTAGTGTGGAGGGAGGGATAAATAGAGCAGAGAGCATTTGTAGGGCAGTGAAACTACGCTATTCGACACTATAATGATAGATACATATCATTATGCATTTGCCCAAATTCATATAATCTAAAACACCAAGAGTGCACCTTAATGTAAACTATGGACTTTGGATGGTAATAATGCATGAAGGTAGGTTCAGCAATTGTAACACATGTACTACTCTTTTTTTTTTTCTTTTTTTTTTTTTTTAGATGGAGTCTCGCTCTGTCACCCAGGCTGGAGTGCAGTGGCGCATCTCTGCTCACTGCAAGCTCCGCCTCCTGGGTTCACACCATTCTCCTGCCTCAGCCTCTCAAGTAGCTGGGACTACAGGCACCCGTCACCATGCCCAGCTAATTTTTTGTATTTTTTTTTTTTTTTTTTTTAGTTAAGACGGGGTTTCACCATGTTAGCCAGAATGGTCTTGATCTCCTGACCTCGTGATCCGCCCACCTTGGCCTCCCAAAGTGCTGGGATTACAGGCGTGAGCCGCTGCACCCGGCCACAAATGTACTACTCTTATATGTGATGTTCATAATGCATGTATGGGGCACAGCATATATAGGAAAGCTCTGTACCTTCTGCTCAATATTGCTGTGAACCTAAAACTGCCCTAAAAATAAATTCTATGAAAAAGGATAATCTGTCACTAAAGGAAAATTATTGTTAACATTTATGTGTATCTCCATGAATCCAAACATTCATACAAAATAAAGTTATATTACAAAGTAAAGTTGTAGTATACAACATCAAATATTCTTCCCTAACTTTATTATCCATAAATGCATGGCATTCTTGTCAGTATATACCAAAACTTATTTAAGCATTCTGTTGTTTTTGGAAATATAGATTATACCCAAGTTTTCTGTTTATTCATTTGTATTTTGCTTCCATAAACAAAGCTGCAAAAATATTCTGACAGCTATATCTTTCAGTGTGTTTACAATTAGTTTACTTGCATTGTTTGGAAATAAGATTTGGCATACATAATCAAATAATTTATTTAATCTAAAGGTAAAGTTAGAGGTGTTATCATATTGTGACTATGATCTCTTCAGAGCACAGAACTTTTGGCTAATAATAACAGTAACAGTAGCAGCAATTATTATTGTTGTTTTTGTTTTGATTTATTGGGTATTTAGGTATCAAGCACTATGCAAAGCACTTAACAAACAAAGCCTCATTTAATATTTATAAAGCTTTCATGAAGAAGGTATTATTATCCCATCAATTATTTATGAAAAAAATGGCAAAAATTGAATGCATCACAGTCTTTAGGTAAACTGTTTTAGTATCAAAATATTGTTATATCTATTCAGTTGTTGGTATTGTCTACATTGTACATAGCTATTTATGTAAACTTTTAATCATGAAAAATTTCAAACATATATTGGCCTAAATTTCTCACCTGCATCCATACTTTTGGCCACAGAACTTTGTTGCACTCTAACCTTCTGCCATGTGACTTGTTGAGGTCAATAGAATGAAGCTACTTTGAAGCCAAGGCCTGTAGAGGCTTTATGTATTTCACTTGTCTTCTTGCACCTGTCACAGAAGTAAACGTGTGCCTGTCTGGGCTGTTGAAGAATGAGAGGTTTGTGAAGCAAAGCTGAGATGCTTCAGTCCTCCAACCATGGACATCGTCAGGCAGCTGACAGCCAGCTAACCCCCAGACATGAGAATGAGCCCAGCCAAGATCGGCAGAACCACCAAAGCCACTAACAGTCAACCACAGAGGTGTGAGTAATAAATATTCATTGTGGCATGCCACTGAAGCTTTGTGATTGTTTGTTATGAAGCACTACTCTAATAGCTAGTTGATACACATAAAAGAATAGAGATAATATTTTACCACGCCCTCATGCATCTATCATCCACTTTCAACATCATTCAATACATGGCTCATCTTGTTTCCTATATAGTCACTACTTCCATCCATATTATGTTGAATCAAATCCCACACTCTGGATTTTGTTTTTCACAGACCTGTGGTGTCATTTGCCGTGTTCTTCTGCCCTTTAATTTCCCATAAACTTGTGGTTTGATCTAAAGACTCAGATAAGCTCAGGTTTCATTTTTAGGTAGCGATACTTCAGAGCTAGTTATAAATTCATTTTGCATCACCTGGGGAGCTTGCCATATCTAGTTAGTATCTTTCTCTCTTTGTGATGTTAATATTGAACAGGCATTCAGGCATTGCAAATTTGATTCATCTATTAGAGACTTCTCACAGTGTTTCATCTAACAGTTTTAGCATATTATAAGGGTCTTCACCTAGATGGGTTATTGTATTCTGGGCTGCCAAAAAGTGATATTTTAATTCTATAATTCCTTATGCATTTATTACTTGGAATTTATCTGTAAAGAGGGATTTTCTCTTCATTATTTGGCTATCTTAATGTACAGATGGCTCAGAACTAATTCTCCCCCTTTATTGATTAGTTTTCAGAAGAGTAAATTGGCTTCTAAAAATCCTCCAAATATGACTAATGAGTTTGAGTATTTTTGAGAATCATTAATGAACTCAATGATGTCAGCTTAGTTTGCATATTTAAACCCACTGTAGTAATTACACATGCATTTTTAAAAGAAAAAATTATAAACATCATGTTTTGCTTCTTTTATATCACTACTATATATAGTACATTTTTATTTCAACCAAGCCTATCTTTAATATTGTAATCAGGTGTACTGATTCTATTCTCCTGTTTTTAGCTATAAAATATATTTATTTCATTTATAATGAAAATTATTTTGCTATCAGTCAGTCTTCTGGATATTCATTGTGAGTAAAAATGTCTTCTCTTGGGGATATTTTTAAAAATGGTCTATTCAGGGAATTTGTTAAGTTAATTGACTTAATATATTTATTAAGCTCTATGTAATTCAGACATCAATGCCATGGCATTATCTCTCTCTGTCTCTCACACACACACACACACACACACACACACACACACACACACACACAAATTTCTCCTATTTAGAAACCTATTTGGACATTATTATTTTAAAGAAAGTTCTAGGAGAGGATTAGAAAATGTCGTGTGCGTGTGTGCAAGATTCCAGCGACTAGAGCTGCTTGACTTGCAGAAGAGCTTTAGACACTTACGAAATATATGAGCTCAAGGCCAAAGAACTCTGAAATTTCCTGGGTGTGGTTCTTGCCAATGTGACAAAAGTTAGTTTACTGCCACTAGGAAAGCCCTGGCAAAATGGAGGGTATAAGGAACTTTCTGTACCATTTATTCACATATCAGGACAAATATATGGTAAACAGAAATTGGCTCTTCAAAATGCAACTGACCACCCTCCTCTACCCCAATTCTACCCCATTAATACTTTCTGCCCCTATACAGGATACTCTTCTCATGCATCTAGCTTCATTTCTAATTATTTACATTTCTTATTTCATAGGAACATTTGGCTAATAAGATTATACCAGATCATCCACCAATGTGCCATCCTAACTATATAAATGACAGAGATCTGAAGATCATTTTGTCTTCTATATGACAAAGTGAAGGTTATTTACCTCTATACTAAACATGTACTGGAATTGATATCATTAAATTTTGCCTTATAGTATAATAGGGAGACATTTCCATAAGCAATGCATATCTATTGTAGAAAGATTGGAAAATCCTGAAGAGCACACAGAATAAAATAGAAATCATGTGTAATCACACAATTCCAATATTGCTACCCTTATCATGTTGGGGTTTTTGTTCTGCATCTTTTTGTAATATGATACCAGTTTTTGATGATCCACTGTGTTAGTTTGTTCTTGCACTGCTATAAAGAAAGACCCAAGACTGGGTAATTTATAAAGAAAAAAGGTTTAATTGGGTCATGGTTCTGCAGGCTGTACAGGAAGTATAGTGGCTTCTGCTTCTGGGGTGGCCTCAGGAAACCTACGATCACGGCGGAAGATGAAGGGGGAGTGAGCACCTCCTATGGTTGGAACAGGAGCAAGAGAGAGAGGGGAGAGTTGCTGCACACTTTTAAACAACCAGACCTTGTGAGAACTCTTATCAGGAGGACAGCACCAAGGGGATGGTGCTAAACCATTCATGAGAAACTGCACCCATCATCAAATCATCTACCACCAGGCTCTGGAGATTACAACACTGGAGATTACAATTTAACATTAGATTTGGGCAGGGAAACAGATCCAAACTCTATCATCCACCGTAATTAATTTCTGAAACTAGGTGAGAAAAAGACACATTTTGAAACTTTGATAGTACTTCCTCCTTTAAAAGCAAAAAAAAAAAAAGGTCCAACATGACAACATGAAACTAAAATGTTTCTGTGCACAAAAGGAAACAACAAAATGAAAAGACAACCTACAGATTGGGGAAAAAAGTGTAAAGCATCTATTGAATAAGAGGTAGATATCCAAAATTTATAAAGAACTCATACAACTCAATAGCAAGAAAACATATAACATAATTTTAAAAATGGGCAAAGGACCTGAATAGACATTTCTCTAAGAAAGATGTAAAGATGGCCAACAGGTATATAAAAGGATGCTCAACATCATTATAAGGGAAATGCAAATCAAAACCAGTATAAGAGGCTGGGCCTGGTGGCTCACGCCTGTAATCCCAGCACTTTGGGAGGCTGAGGTGGGCTGATCGCTTGAGGTCAGGAGTTCAAGACCAGCCTGGCCAACATGGTGAAACCCTGTCTCTACTAAATACACAAAAATTAGCCAGGCATTGTGAAAGGTGCCTGTAATCCCAGCTACTGGGGAGGTTGAGGCAGGAGAATCGCTTGAACCCAGGAAGCGGAGGTTGCAGTGATCCGAAATCGTGCCATTGCACTCCAGCCTGGGCAACAAGAGTGAAACTCCATCTCAGAAAAAGAAAAAAAAGAAAACCACTATAAGATATCACTTCGTACCCATTAGGATAGCCGTTATCAAAAAGACAAGAGACAAGTGTTAGTAAGTGTGTGGAGAAAGGAGAACTCTTGTACACTGTTAGTGGGAGTATATATTGGTGCAGTCACTATGGAAAACTATATGTGGGTTCCTAAACAAACTAAAAATAGAATTACCATATGATCCAGCTACTCCTCTTAAGGGTATATACCCAAAGGGAATAAAATCACCACCTTGAAAAAAAAATCTGCACTCCCAAGTTCATTGTAGCATTATTCACAATAGCTAAGATATGGAAACAACTATAGTGTCTGTCGACAGATGAATGAATAAAGAAGCTGTGTGGTGTATATATACAATGGAGTGTCATTCAGCCTTAATAAAGCAGACCCTGCAGTTACCACAAAATGGATGAAGCTGGAGGACATTATGCTAAGTGAAATAAGCTGGACACAGTAAGAAAAATACTACAGAATCTCACTTTTATGTGGAATCTAAAAAAAAAAGTCAAAGATACAAAGATAGAAAATAAAACAGTGGTTACCAAGGGCTGAGTGGCGGGCAGAAATTGGGAGATGCAGGTCAAAAGATACAAAGTAGCAGATATGCAGGTGAACAAATTTGAAGACCAAATGTTCAACATGAGGACTATAGTTAATAATAGTGTATTGTATTCAGGATTTTTGTTAAATGAATAGATTATAGCTGTTGTTGCCACAGGTAAGAAAAATGGCAAAAATTACGTGAGATAATGGATATGTTTGTTTCACTATAGTAACAACTGTACTATACATGTGTCTCATAACATTATGTTGTATACCTTATATATACACAACAAAAATTATTTTATTAATAATTGCAAGGCTATGAAACAAACCCAAAGAGTTTTCTGAATTGATAAAGAGGGTTGATCTAGGAATATATGTGAGAAGTACAGGAAGTGAAGTTTTGGTTCAACTTAAATGAAATTGATTTTCTAATATCTTAAGATCACAAATAATAATAGTATGCTGAAACCAGCTTGTACTTCTTCATGAGAGAGGATTGTTAAATTTTAAGAAATCTAGCAAACGGACTGACATCAGTTTGGTAGACTGAAATTGACCATAGTGGGAGAATTTACATCATGGAAATTAGCAAATGCTACAAACCAAGGCTTCCCACCCCACTTACATGCAGCACACTACAGCCACAGGGTATAGAAAGGTAATGTACATGACTGAACAGACCAGGTATCTAAAATTAGGGAGTGGTCTAGACTATGACAAACTGGAGAGATCTGTGTAAAGAAATCTCCTCAGTTCTAGACAGTTTGATATGGGAAAGGTGATTCAGCGTTTTCAGTCTCTGTTTTATGAAATAAACCTAGAAATCTAGATATTTAAATGTGAAGTTCTTTGAATTTTAAAACACCATTAAAGAAGTGGGGAAAAGGTGCTCTTCAGCTGAATACAAGCTATGGGCCAACCGTTTTCAACTTTTGTTTAAAAAAATGTGAGTTCCTTTTTCTCACTATGTCAAGCAGAGGGTAAGTGTTGTGGAGAATGGCGAAAGAGAATTCTTGCTTTGATAATTCTTATTGGAGGAAGTGTAAGGCCCTTCCAATGCAAAAACCTTCATGACTTTAGGAGGCTTTTCTTCTCCAAAATGCCTTTTATTATTTGGGGGCATCACTCATGTACAGTCACGTGATATCTCCTTGTGGTCATGTTGAACTCCGCTTTATCTCTTGCACTAAGGGATACTGAAATCTGTGTGCTGGAAAGTTTGGAGACTAATGATTTCATAGCATCTTAGAATATTAGGGCTAGTAGATGATTGATAAATCAACCAGCTTAGGGGTTTTTAACCCAGAATCCATAACTGAGACTGGATGGTGGTTACAAACCCACTGAAATTGTTCCATAGATTTCATCCATTATTCAAGTGTTCATGATCCAAAACTGGGTAAGAACCACCAATACATTAAGTTTCTTCAGTTATTCAACAAAGGTGGATAGAGTACTGGCTCCGTGCCAAATTACATGGGTAAACATTGGAGAACACGCAAAATAGACACCTGAGTCTCTCTCCTCAAGGTGCGTAAAATCTTGAAGAGGAGGCACACAATTAAACAAGCAACTATAATAAAGCACAGTTATCCTGTGACAAAAGAAGCACAAAGGATTGGGAAACTCGTAAAGGAGTATCTATCTTAGCCTAAGACAGATGGGTCAGGTGTTTTTAGGAAGAAGTATTGAAAGAAGTGACATTTAAATTAAAATCTGGAGGAAGAGTAGTAACTGGCTATTTGAAAAGGTGGTTATCTCTCTAAATAGTTCAGAACTAGACTATAAACAGCAATTTCATTTAACATAGAAACTGAGACCTAAAAACCTAGAAAATCTTCCTTAAGTGACTTGAATACAGCATATACTGAAGAAAAGTTTGACATATGAATATGAATGAGTAAACAAACAATAAAAACAAAGACTCCTCTGTTGCAGAAAACTGAGAAAGCTCATTTACCTCTCATCTGGGATTTATCCACCCATGTTGGAAACTGAGAATGCAATATCCCAACATCATAAGGAGAATCAATTAATCAACCCAATGAGGCTAGTTTTTCCATAGATTGTGGCTTTGGCTGACTTGGCCTTATTCTTTGCCTGTTGGAATTGTTCCTGCCTCTACATGCAGCCCTGCTTCTTAACCCATCATAAGTTTGAGCAGGAAGAATAAAAGAATCAAACAGTGGACCCCACTTTTAAGATGCCCAATACACTTTCCTTTCTTTATAGGCTTGGATATAGGAAAACATTATTTGTATACCCCTAAATTTTAAAGAACTTCTTGGGTAAGAAGCCTTGCTCATGCCTTATATTTTCAGATCAGCTCTTTTCAGACTTTCTTTTTTAAAATGCAGTCATTAAAATATTCACTTTTGGTCCCTTTTTTCTTCCTTATGACACCTGCTATGTGATTATAAAACCCCCAAACCTCTGAGGAATTCACTTTTAAGGAAATAAGTATTAATAAAAATTGTAATTGTATGTCAGATAAAACATTTTCTGTCATCTCTGAGACATTTGGGTACCAAAGGTCCCAAGATTCTAAAGAAAAGTTATAAATACCTACCTGTAAGACTTGCTAAAAGTTGGCCAAAACCTTAATTGGGACTTTTATGTTACTTATCCTAACTACAACACTTTGAGAGCAAAAGAGGGCACTATTAGTAATTACACAGGGTCAAGAGGTATAAACCAGAATACATGATAACTTTAAGGCAATATTTCTCTCCAGCCCAAACAAAAGACAAAGAATGATTTTTAGCCCCTTTCAAGGTAAATGAAGAGGGATCCAAGAGTAATTAGGATTTTTTTCCTTAACACCTGAGTGACTGTTGAAATAAAGTAACTCACAGGTTATAGTTGAATGGTAGCCTCCAAAAATAATATCTGTGTCCTGACTGCCAAAACTGTTGAATGTGACCTTATTTGGAAAAAGGATCTTCACAGATATAATTAGGAATCTTAAGGAGTGATCATCCTGGATTACTCAAACTGGCCTTAAATCCAATGACAAGTTTCCTCATAAGAGACAAAAGAAGAGAAGGTAAAAACACAGAAGAAAAGTCCATATGAAAATAGAGGCAAAGATTGAGGACCAAGGAGTGCCTGGAGCCACCAGAAGCTGGAAGAAAAAAGGAAGGATTCTCCCCTCAAGACATTGGAGGGGACATTGTCTCACTGACACTTGATTTCAAACTTCTGCCTCCAGCACTGTAAAAGAATAACATTCTGCCATTTTAAGCTACCAAGTTTGGCATAACTTGTTACAGCAGCCCTGGAAAATTAATATAAAAACCCATAAAAAATGGAGCACAAGAGAATTTTGGGGAAGATTCTTATTTTGAGTTTAAAGTTATAGAGCCTCATGTCTGACCCCTGCAATGTCAAGGAAAGGAGAGAAGGCCACAGGCAGAGCAAGTTGCACTTCTGCAGAGAGCAGAGTGAAGATTCATGTTTTCTTTGGACTAAGTAAACACCTCTGTGGTTTGTAATGAAAAGACCATTAGATTTTTAATGAAAAGACCATTCCCAAGAGGTCTGCTTTCAGAGATAAGGCAACCCCAGGGATGGACTGCTAGGGCCAGAGCTGAAGAAGTGTATTAGTTATCTACTGCTATATGACAAATAATCCCCAAATTTATCAGCATTAAACAACACATGTTTAATGTATCACACCATTTCTAAGGATCAACAATCTGGGAGCAGCTCAGCTGGTGATTCTAGCTCAGAGTCTCTTATGAGATTGCACGCAAGCTGTCATATGGGGCTACCATCATCTGAAGGCTTGACTGGGGCTGTAGGATCCACATTCAAGTTCACTCACATGGCTGTTAGAAGGTGGCTTCAGTAGTCTTCATAGGGTTGCTTGCAACATAGTTGCTGGGTTCTTCAGGAGCAAACAATGTGGTAGAGAGGGGTGGGGAGAGGCCAAGAGGGAAGCTACAGTATGTTTTTTATTATTATTTATGTATTTATTTTATAGAGACTGGGTCTCACTATGTTGTTCAGGCTGGTCTTGAACTCCTGGCCTCAAGCAATTCTCCTGTCTTGGCCTCCCAAAGTGTTGGGATTAGAGGTGTGAGTCACCATGCCCAGCTGCTACAGAATGTTTTATAATCTAACCTTGGAAGGATATACCATAATTTCTCCTGTATTAAATATCAAGGGTGGTATAATGTGGGACTACACAAGGGTGAATACCACAAGAGAGGTAATTATTGGGATCCATCTGGCGGCTTCCACAGGCAGAGTTGTAAAGAGAAAGTGTATAGTAGCCATCAGCGATTTGTGTCATCAGGAGGTAACCTGCGATTATAGCAGTCACAGAGTGGCCTTCCAACACACCATGAAGGCATCACAAAGAGAAAGAGCCATTGGAGGCCTAATATGACAAAGGGCTTCAATAACCAAGAGAGAACTATAAGCCCTATAGATGACACCTTCTAAGTTCAAAGAACTTTACCCCCTTCTCCTTTATTTTCTTTCCCCACCATTCTACCTTCATAATGGAGTCAGAAGCAGCAGGAGTGATTGGAGAGAAAGCAAATCAAAGAAAAGAGAAAAAAGATGGATAATGATACTTGCTTCACAGGCCCGTCAAAGGAAATTCAGAGGAAGTATGAGTTGGTAGAAAAGTAGAGCCTCTGAATTTGATGAAAATTTGAAGTTTTTATTTTGCTTTTTATTATGAAAAATTTCATTCATTTGCAAGAGTAGAGAGAATAGCATAATGACCCCAGCTTCAGCAATTGTTAACATTTTGTCACCTGCTCCTTTATTCATGGCTCTGTTCCTCTTCCTCTGTTTTCATTTTTTTCTCATCCTCTATGATCTCTTAGACTTTTCTGACCAACATTGCCCAGAGAGCTTCTGTTTTTCTGAAATTCTGGTTAAGTTTCAGTAGAGCCTAGAGCCCAGATTTCAGAGTATCAACATCCTTCTCTCTGTTCTCATCTTGAGGGCTCCAACTGATGCCAGTATTGACTAACAAAGATTTAAGAAAGAGAAAGAAAGTGGGGAACAGAAGGGACAGGACAAAATATGGACATCAACAACTAGATTCAGAAACAGACTTCCTGGACTAGAGCAGGAGGGTTATGGATAGCTTGTGCTCACGACTGGCCAATGTGCAGTAGCTGCTGAAAGGCCTGGGAGTGATTTTATATTCTAGGTGCCAGAAGAGATCAGGATAGGCAGTACAGTGAAAAGAATCTAAAACTAAAAGTCAAGAGTGGGTGTTCATTCCAGATCTGCTTCTAATTTTCAATGCAACCTAGGTCAAATCACATCTCTCTGGTCTCCAGGGTCTTCTTTTGCAAAAATCAGTGGTAGGAATTGACAAGCTAATTTTAAAATTCATCTAAAACAATCTCTTTCAACTTATTATTATTATTAATATTAATATTGTCACCACTCTAAAGAGCCCTTTTAATTTTTTTCTAATCATCCCTCTATAAAATATTAATACCACCAATATGTATCTGTTTATCTACTGCATTTATATCTGGTTTTTCTTATGCATAAAACAGTAAGATTTTTTTTGCTCACTAAAAACTAATTTTCACCCTCTTGGAGGTGATATCACACAAGTCGTTTAGAATGTATGGTCTAGAATTTAAAAGGTAGAAAATAATTTGAAAAAAATACAGAACAAGAAGAAATATGAAAGACCACTTTCCTAACCTAACATCAAAACATGCTAAAAATTAAATTAATGAAAAAATGTGTCGGTATAGCAATAGAAAATGAAGCAGAATAGCATCTTGAAATATATTCACATATATATAAAATATTTAGGAATCCATTTTGATTAGCTTGGCATTTCAAAATCAGTGAACAAAAAATATTTAAAAAGTGATTTTGGGGAAATAGACAACCACTTGGAAAAACTAACTAGATTCCTGCACCATCTGCACAAATAAATTGTAGGTAGATTAAAGAGTTAAATCTAGGCCAGGCATGGTGGCTCACACCTGTAATCCCAGCACTTTGGGAGGCCGAGGCGGATGGAGCGCCTGAGGTCAGGAGTTTGAGACCAGCCTGGCCACCTGAGACCAGCATGGCCAACATGGTGAAACTCCATCTCTACTAAAAATTCAAAAATTAGCCTGGCGTTGTGATGGGCACCTGTAGTCCCAGCTACTTGGGAGGCTGAGGCAGGAGAATCACTTGAATCCAGGAGGTGGAGGTTGTGGTGAGCTGAGATCACATCACTGCACTCCAGCCTGGGTGACACTGTGAGACTATGTCCCAAGAAAAAAAAAAAAAGGTTAAATCTATAAAAATTTTAGAAAAGATTTGGAAAGTACAGAAAATATGTTTTATATGTTAATTTTTTCTATTATTTCATAGGGGCTTTTTTCATTTAAACTTTATCTTATCGTCTCTTTATATTGTTCTAGTATTTTTAGTTCTTTGGGGACTTTTTCTCATGTGTATTGTATGTACAGACATCCTCTTTTTCTCTCATGGTGATTTCTCTCTTCTTGTGGTTTGTAATTTTTTAGTGTGAGCTCATCTTTGGTAGAATTGGGCCCTAGTTCATGAAAGCAGACCCATAGAGTGCTTTTGCATCTGTCTCATCTGAACTCCCCAGGATTCTGCACTCATACATATATTAATTAATTCTTGTTTGGGAATCTCATACCACATGGGGAGTGTAAATTAATATCTCATAAAGTAGCATAGCAGAGGGGTTTCAATTTCTCCTGGTAGATCTTTTCCTCTCCACTGAAAGTCTGTAGAAGACAGTGAAGTTCTTCCACTTTCATACTGGAAGGTCTTTTAAGGATTCTAGCTCTATATAAAGCTCTGCCTGTCTCTCATGGAAGTCCCAGGGGCACAGAACTCACACATGTCTCATAAATGATCCAGCATTTGGACACCTGTCACACAGGAGGTTTCAACCACCACTTTTGTGCAGGCCATGGAGACAGCCTGATAGCCACCCTTCCAGGCAAGTGAAGTGACGTTTGCCCCTTTGACTCATCACTGCCACCACCACACCCACACCCCAAGTTTGAGTTCTGTAATGAGGCCCGCAATGAGGGGCAAAGAGGAGGGGAGAAAATAGGAGTTTTAAGTTGGACTATGGTGAGTTTGCTGTTGTTCAAATTACTGAGAGACCAGGCCTAGATGTGGTGAAGTGGTTTGAAATGAGGATTAGATGGAGTAATGTGGTTTGAATGTTTCTGTCTTCTCTAAATTCATATGTTGAAATCTTAACTTCCACAGTGATGATATTAGGAGGTAAGGCCTTTGGGAGATGATTACATCATGAGGGTAAAGCCCTTATGATTGTATTTAGTGCCCTTGTAAAAGAGATCCCAGAGAGCTAGCTAGCCCCTTCTTCCATGTGAGGACACAGCAAAAAGATCCCATCTATGAGCCAGAAAACAGGTCCTCACCAGACACCAGATCTGCCTTGATCTTGGACTTCCCAGCTCCAGAACTGTGAGAGATAATTTTGTATTACATATAAGCTACCCCATTTATGGTATTCAGTTTAGTCTCTCAAATGGACTGAGACCTGGGATATGGTTGGAGAAAAATAAAACACTGTCATATTTGTATTACAGGAGTCCAGAATGTTTATTAAACTAATAATATGCCTATGTAAAAAGATTGTGGAACTCTTAAATCAAATAAAGTAAGGGTCCGTTTCACTGATAAGTGAAAAAAGCAAGTCATACAGCAACATGTACCATACAATCCCATTCACATAATTTTTAAAAAATATTCTTTCTAAATACCTTTCTATCTATGTTTCCGTCGACCTGCTTATTTATCTACATAAAGCATAGCATGTCATTTACTAGCTCTGTTAGCTTGGGTAATTTGCTTAGCCTCTCTGTGACCTAGTACACCTCTCTCCCTCAGTGGTAAAAAAGGAACAATACTCTTTTACCATTGTAAAAGAGTAAATTCCATAACAGTAAATACATTATGGAATTTTGTAAAGATTATATGAGTTGATTTAGGTCAATATTTTAGAATAGGGTCTGGTATTTGGTAAGTGCTATAAATTTTGATACTATTACTCTATTTGATGCATACCAAAAGGCCTGAAAAGATATTTACCAAACTGTTCATGACAATTACTTCAGGATCGAGGAGCACGATTGGATAGAGAGCCAAAAGTTCAATTTTCACTTTTTTTCCATCCCCAACCACCCTTAGGATTGCTAGAATATTTATACAGAAAATGTTTAATTTTAAAACATAAAAATAAAATAAAATGATTGCTCTAAAAAATAACCACATATCCTTTCAATAATAATTTTAAAAATAAATCTTACAAGACTTAGTGGCTTTATTTGCCACTTCTCATCCACCTGCTAAAGCTAGCACTTGTTTTGTAATCCTATATCATGACTTTCACAATTTGTTTGAAAAATACATTAATTTCATTAAAAATATTTATTTTAGCACATTTATAATTATTCTATTTAAAATTTTAAATCTGATTTATCTGAACCATTATTTTTAATAAATTAATAAATATTTTGTAATTTTCTCAGTCTTAATTATATTGTAAATACAGATAGACATGACCCACATAAACCAAAGCTCTTCAGTGTCCTTATGGAAGAATATAGAAGGGACCAAAGACCAGAAAACTTTCTACATGAAAGTTTTGGCTTTCCAAGTAGACTATCGGCTATGTCAATGCCAGCACCATCTCACACACTCTTGTAATCCCACCATGATAAACGCATTGCAAACACAATGCAATGCAATGTGGCTAATGTCTAGGCTAACTTATTAACCCCCTCTTAAAGCCAGAGATGCAGAGTGTATCAGCCCTTTTAAAAGTCAGTTTAGACGTTAAGTCCTCCAAGTTTCCATTAACCACACTTGCTCCCCTGAGTCATCAACAGTTTCCACTACAAACAATCTAGATTTTAGGTCTCATAATAGCAATAATAGTAACAGCTAACATTTAGATATTTCCTATATGTATCAGCAATGTTCTCTTTAGCTGTTCTCAAATGTTCTGGTCTTTGGTCCCTTCTATATTCTTCCATGAGGACACTGAAGAGCTTTGGTTTATGTGGGTCATGTCTATCTGTATTTACAATATAATTAAGACTGAGAAAATTACAAAATATTTATTAATTTATTTAAAAATAATGGTTCAGATAAATCAGATTTAAAATTTTAAATAGAATAATTATAAATGTGCTAAAATAAATATTTTTAATGAAATTAATGTATTTTTCAAACAAATTGTGAGAAGAGTGATTTTGTTTTACATTTTTGTAAATCTCTTTAATGTCTAGCTTAATGAAAGCCATCTGGATTCTCCCATCTTCTGCATTCATTCTGTTTAGATATCACATGTCAGGTGATCTCTGGAAAACTCCACTGTACACTCATGAGATAATAAGAGAGAAAGGGATATAACATGTTAGTATTAGTATGAAGATAAAAAGGGAGTGAGAAAGGTAAGCCATTTCTTCACATTATTAGGAAAATAGTTTTGATCTTCCATAGCCCCTTTAAGGACCTTAGAATCCCCAAAGTCTCCAAAACACACTTCCTCAAAGATCTAGAACCAGAGATACTATTTGACTCAGCAACCCCATTACTGGGTATATACCCAAAGGAATATAAATAATTCTACTATAAAGTCACATGCACACATATGTTTATTGCAGTACTATTTACAATAGCAAAGACATGGAACCAACCCAAATGCCCATGAATAATAGACTGGATAAAGACAATGTGGTACATGTACACCATGGAATACTATGCAGCCATAAAAAGAAATGAGATCATGTTCTTTGCAGGGACATGGATGGAGCTGGAAGCCATCATCCTCAGCAAACTAACACAGGAACAGAAAACCAAACACCAAATGTTCTCACTCATATGTGGGAGTCGTGGGAGTTGAACATTGAGAACACATGGACACAGAGAGGGGAACAGCACACACTGGGCCCTGTTGAGGGGTGCATGGTAAGGGGGCGGAACTTAGAGGACAGGTCAATAGGTGCAGCAAACCACCATGGCACACGTATACCTATATAACAAACCTGCACGTCGTGCACATGTATCCTGTTTTTTGTGGGGGTTTTTTTTGTTTGTTTCTTTTGTTTTGTTATAGAAGAAATAAAGAAAAAAAAGGAATCTAAAAAAAAAAAAAGAAAATGCCTCTGTTGGAGCATGTTGCCTCCCATGGCACCTGAGTCTGGGTGACTCAGTTCCATTCACATCACCTCATCACCTCCTGCTTTACAAAACACAAAAAGATTACCATAATCCATTAACAGTAACAGAAAATCTTCTAACCAGGGATGAAAAGAGTGACATCTCTGGATGATCAATTAGGAAAAATACAATTCATAGTGACAAAGATGGAAAATAACCTGTTACAAGTGTATGGTAAGCTGAAACAATTAATTAAAATTAAATGACAGGAAAGCATTATTTGATAAATGCTAAATGTTAAAAAGAAAAATAAGCTAAATGATTTCTAACTATTTTATGATGGTAATCCACTCAAATGTAGATAATCCAAAGAGAGATGATAATGAGTAGATGTTTTCCAAGGAAATGTTTATTTAACAAGAATACACATTATTTATGTTTTTACCTTCTTCTAAGATAAGAGCCATACAGTAATATCTTCTAGAACAGTTTTGCTCCAAGCAGTGACTTTTGGAACAGTGATTGTATATGATGAATAATGTGACCTTTTATACGCTATTATCTGCCTCATTTGAAGTTCAACAGATGTATTACCACAATTAAATATTTCCAGCTAAAATACCAATTCTGGGAACAATTACCATGTTCATTGTGAAACCTTCCCACTCACTAATCTCTATTGTCTGTGAAGGTCTGGGCCTCCTGTGCTTCTAGTATGGTTCGAAGTATTGAGTCACTGGACTAACTTCCTGAAGCAGGTAGGATTTTAGAGACTGCTCATGGCCTCGGCTTGAGCTATGTACCTAGACACAGTCTACACACACACATCCCACCATGAATTCTGATTATTTACCTGCACTTTCATTTTGAACCTCCTCTCTTATTTGGGACTTGGTGCTTACCACTGCTTTTCTAATCATGATCTTGGTGTTGTGTTGCTTTTGCGAGTTGAGCAAGATGCTGAAGTATATGCAGCAGAAATTACCTTGGCTGATTTCAGCAGAAAACATTATTAAAGGCATATTGACTAGTTCACAGAATCTCTGGGAAGCCTGAAGCTTTTGAGGTCGTATAGTAAACAGAGGTTGTGTATGATAAATATATGTATAATGTATATGTAGTAAAGTCTAACATCTAAAATGATCACGCAGAAGTAGTCTTGCGAAGACCCGCCTACTGCTCCCACTAAGCTGTAGGTGCCACTGCTTGCACTAGCAACCCCTCTGGGACTGGGCACAGGATGCTCCTGTTAGAGGTCTATGAGGTTGAGCCTGTGCATATTTTTCATCGTTGCCACCAAAGCCATGCCACATCACTTATTCAGGAAGCATGAGGGTGGCAGGGGAAAGGCTTCTGACAAGCATGAGATGGGTCATCTTGACCACTTAATTATTGGATTTCACCAAACCTAACCTAAGTACTTTCACTACTAAGTGCCCAATATACCAACAGAAGAAGCCACCACTGTTTCCCAGTATGGCACTATTCCTTGAAGAGGGATAGTTGGCCTTACATGGGTAGTTAGATTATATTGGACCCCTTCTATCATTGAAGGTGGCAGCTAATATATATTCCAGGTGTCATGTCTTTTCTACTTATTGAACTTCTAGTATTGTAACCATTCATGAACTTTCAGAATGCCTTTTCTATCACCACAGTATTCCATAGAAGTACTGGAGGCCATATGTTATCATGAAATAAGCATAAAAGATAAGCTAATGCCTAGAAATTAACTAGTCTTGCCATTTTCCCCAACACTTAGAAATGGCTGGCTTGATAGAACAAATGAATGTCTATTGTTTAAGGCTTATTTATGGCCTATACCAGGATGCCCCACTCTGTGAGATTGGTTGTTATCTTACAGGATCTAATCATGCCTTAAATCATCAGCCAGTATATTAAACAGACATTCACATAGGAAACACAAGTCCAAGAATGAAGAGGGTGGTGGTAGAAGTGACCTTTCATTATTATTCCTACTGCTCCATTTGAAAGAATTTTGTTTTCCATTTCCAAGCCTTTCCATTTTGTGGGTTTAGAGATCTTACTGCTCAGAGAAAGAATGATTCCATTAGGAAGAACGTTTCTAGTACTGGAGACCTGGAACTTGAGATTCTCCCTGGTCATTTTTTATTCCTTGTGCTACTAAACCAATGGGTAAGAAAGAGATCATTATTTTGGGCTAAGGTGACTGATCCCATTTCCAAGGAGGAAAATAGCCTGCTGAAATATAATGGGGAAAAAGGAGGGCTGTGTCTGAAATCCAGAGGATTCTCTACAGCAACTCCAAATACTCCCTCACTTAGTAGTCCTGGTCAATAAAAACCTACAACCAACCAATAAAGACATGAGCATCAAGAACTCAAATATTATAGAAATGAAAGTTTTCATCACCCCAATGAGTAAAGAACTTTGTTCACTCCATGTGCTGGGAGAGGGTAAGGGGGTCACAGAATGGAAAGTGAAAGAAAGACATGGTAATTTCTAACCTGGGTGACCAGCCATAGCAAGAGAACTTTAGGAGCTATGTTTTGTGACTTATGTCTTTACATGAAGAACACCAGTGGTAGATGACATCCTAGCTTAGGGTGAGACTATGGCCAATTTGAAATCAACCTGTGATGATATGGTAGCTTACTGAATATTTTATGTTCTCTATATTGAGAATATGATTGTTTTATCCAGATGAAGGGCAAGAATAGATGTTGAGGAATCAACTGTTCACTGCATTCATCTACTCTTCACCCTTTCCATTCTGCTCTGTGCCCTGGCAGAGGCTGACCCGCATGGGCTACATTAGCAGACTCCTATTCTGACTTCAGGTTGACTTTGGCCAGTAGGTAGCCCTAGCAGTAGAACAGAGGAAGATAAAATCAGAGTATTTGTTCTCCCATCTGCTTACCTACAAGTTTGCCTCAAGTTGGCTGTGAATCCTCATTTAAAGCCATGGCTACTGTCAGGCAACCATCTCATCATAATTTTCTCCTTCTAGGTTCTGGTAGCTGCTCCTTCAGTTCCAGGAATTCAAACTCCTTCCCACTCTTTTGCTAGCTTCAGAATGCTTCATTATCCATTGAGGATTTCCCTACTCTTAAATAGTTCTTTTATTAAGCTCTCTTGTATTAAACTACTTGAGCGTGCCATTTGCTTCCCTCCAGAACATTGACAGAAAAAAGAGCTAAAACTTATATGGTTCAAAATATAAGCTAGGATCTGTTTAAGTGCTTTATAAATGTTAACCTTTATAATAACTCTACAGGATACTATTATAACCCCCATTATAAAGGTGAGAAAACTGAGGCACAGGGGGTTAAAAAACTAGTTTCTGATCTTTTTTGAATTTTTCTTTTCCTCAGTTTCTTTTTTAATTCGATTTCCCTTATTCTTATAACAATCACAGTTCTGCTGATAAGTGATTTAGTAGACTTCAGCTTCTATAACTTAATCAAGATAGCAAGCCAACTAATCCTTTCGTTAGGATTTAATTTTGAGAGGTATTCCCATCATTATACTACTCTTCTGCTGGAGTGACACTAATCAGTCACAGTGTTGGAATCCTGTTTGTTCCTGGCAGAGTTTAGGTTTTAAAATGATAAACCTCTACATTTTATGACCCTCAATCCCCACGGTGGCAGCAAAACCATGAAAGTCCTGGTTAAGAGAGATTAATGGATTTCCTAAATGTCTGCATCTGGTTTTCTAGAATGACTTTTTTCTCTAGATCAATTTTAAAGTCACAGCATGAAAATCACACATGTATACATGTAATCGATGAACCAAGGAAACAGGGGACAAGAGAGAAGATATGGGTCACCCCAAATCAACTGTATTAGTTAGGAATCTTCATTGCAAGTGACAGAAACTCAACTCCAAATAGCTTAAGTTAGAGTTTATTGACTTATACAGCTGAAAAAGAATGGATGAACAAGCATGTCTGCACCCAGGGACCCAAATGATAGTACCAGATTGTCCTCTGTTTCGTGTCTTTGCTACTTGCTATGGCAGCCTCAGGTTCTCTAATGGGGACTGGCTTCTTATGTGTAATTTGGATATTGGGGGAAGAGTGGCCACAGCCACAGTCTTACATCATCTCAGCTTAGCAACCCTGGCGGGAAAAGAGAAGCTTTAATTAGGCTGGGCTCGGTGGCTCACACCTGTAATCCCAGCACTTTGGGAGGCCAAGGCAGGCGGTTCACGAGGTCAGGAGATCGAGACCATCCTGGCTAACATGGTGAAACCCTGTCTCTACTAAAAATACAAAAAATTAGCTGGGCGTGGTGGCGGGCGCCTGTAGTCCCAGCTACTCGGGAGGCTGAGGCAGGAGAATGGTGTGAACCCAAGAGGCGGAGCTTGCAGTGAGCCGAGATTGCACCACTGCATTCCAGCCTGGGCAACAGAGCAAGGCTCCGTCTGAAAAAAAAAAAAAAAAAGAAAAAAAGAAGCTTTAATTTTCTCAGCACTGATCTAGAAAGCATCAGGAAAGGACTCTGGTTTGGCCTAAGTCACATGCTCCTCCCTGGGTTACACTTCCAACTGTGGTCAGGAGGAAGGGTAATTTTGATTGGCCAAACCTAGATTATGTTCCTATATCTGTGCCCAAGGAGTGGAGTAGAATAGTTGAAATCCTCTCTAAAACTACCTAAAGGAGGGGAGGAGTGATTATCTAAAAGATGCAGGACATAGTTCCAGAAGATAGAGAGTAATAGATACTGATGCAGTGAAAAATGAGATGTTTATTTTGTGAGGTGCTGGAAAATGTTTAGCCACCATCCCCTTCCCCTCAACCCCCGAAAAAGCCCTGATTTGTAGCATTTTTCAATTTCTGTAGAGTGAATACTCCTACTATGGCCAATTTCAGGCAACCAATGTGCTATCACTGAATGCGGAGTTCAGAAGATAGATACATTAGCGTACCATTTTATAGTTTTCCCCTCATTCGAATACAAAAGGAATAAATAATCTCAAAGGCATAGATCGTAGTAAAATGCAGTAAAGTCACTGGAGGTAATGCATTTGAATATTTATTACCTTAGAGTTTAATACAATTATTTAACTCTAAGTTTATATCATTTAGTATTTAATAACAGCTGTGTTTAACAACTGACTCACAAATAAATTTTCTAAAAATAGTAAGTGGCCATACAAGCAGGCTCTAGCATATCACATAGGATTAAAACAAAACTAGTCAACATATGATGTAAAATTAATCACTATTAGCACACTAGGGCAGCCACAATAGGAAGAAATCATCGGCACCTCTTTTCTAACAAGTTCAGGTGACTGAAATCTTACGATGCATGGCAGCTCCTGATTCCTGCCCATGCCCAACCTGGAAAGATCTGGATCTGCAATCTAATCTCTGCCGTGGTACTGAGAGTGCAGGTAAATATCGTATAGTCATTCAATAGAGGGAAGATGGAGAGGGCCTGACTACAAAAAAAAGAAAAAAAATCCACCTATCTTTTTTCCTCCTACAATTGCACTTAGTCTCGATGTTGCTAAATTACATGATCCATTATAACTAATTTCAGTTAATACACACAGCAGATACTTCAAGATAACCCTAAAGCCCTTCTTCCCTCCTCTCCTTCTAGACTTACTGAAAGCCTACTATGTGTTCAGCACTGTAGCAGAGATGGAGTCTGACTGTGGTGTATCAATATAAAGTACTAACCCTAACAGACCCCATGGTCACACATACACATACTTCTCATACAATACATCTACAAGTGATACTATTATTAACAGTATTATGGATCCTATAATTCTCACCATCTGTAGGATGTGTATTTCTTATTGCACAGATGGTTTATCTTGAATTATCCATAAATTTCCTTTAAAGCAAGAAGAGCTGGTTTCCTATTTTGGGTGGTATGACCTGAATTTTTAAATCCCTTTTCCAGAAATTATCATACATTGGCAAAGACATCTGGTCACTTACCTGGTAAATATAGGACTCCCCACGAAGTCCACCCTGACGCATGATTACATATGCCAGATATGCCGAAATAAGCCCTACAAAGCCACGAAACAGCTGCTGAGCTGCTCTAATCCTCCCACTTCCTTTATGTTCTAACTTCCTCAACTTCTTCCTATTTATACAAAAGTTACTTTTTTCTCTGGCCTCACAAAAGCTTAAATGCGTGTATGCTTGCCTACTTGCTTTATTTATTTATAAACAAGCATAGTGATTTTTTTTTTTTTTGCTTTTTTACATGATGTTCTCAAACGGTTTTACAACTTCTAGTTTATTTTCTAATTTGTATAAATGTATGGGGTACAAGTGTAATTTTGTTACATGTATATATTACATAATGGTGAAGTCAGGGCTTTTATTACTATATCCATCCCAATCCCCAAGCCTTTCGAGTCTCCATTGTCTGTCATTCTGCACTCTATGTACATGTGCACACATTATTTAGCTCCCACATATAAGTGAGAACAAGCAATATTTGTCTTTCTGTGTCTGAGCTGTTTCACCTAAGATAATGGCCCCTAGTTTCACACACATTGCTGCAAAAGATATGATTTCATCCTTTTTATGGCTGAATAGTATTCCACAGTGCATATATACCATATTTTCTTTATCAAGTCATCCATTGATGGGAACTGATATGGTTTGGATGTTTGTCCCTCCAACTCTCATCTGGAAATATAATATCCACTGCTGGAGGTGTGGTCTGGTGGGAGGTGTTTGGATCATGGGAGTGGATTCCTCATGAATGGCTAAGTGCCATTTCCTTGGGGATGAGTGAGTTCACGTGAGATCTGGTTGTTTAAAAGTGCGTGGCATCTCCTCCCTCTCTCTGTCTTGCTCCCCCTTTCACTATGTAATGCACAGGCTTCCCCCTTCCCCTTCTGCCATGATTGCAAGTTTCTTGGGGCCTTCAACAGAAACTGAGCAAATGACTCACTTTCTTTACAGCCATGTTTCCTATACAGCCTATAGAATAATGAGTCAATGAAACCTCTTTGCTTTATAAATTATCCAGCCCTATGCATTTATAGCAATGCAAAAACAGACTAATACAGACACTTAGGTTGATTCCATATCTGTGCTATTGTGAACAGTGCTGTAATAAACATATGAGTGCAGGTATCTTTTTTACGTAATTATTTGTTTCCTTTGGGTAGATACCCAGCAGTGGGATTGCTGAATCAAATGGCAGTTCTGTTTTTAGTTCTTTGAGAAATATCCATATTGTTTTCCACAGAGGTTGTACTAATTTACATGCCTATCAGCAGTGTATAAGCATTCCCTTTTTTGCACATAATCACCAACATCTGTTATTTTTTCACGTTTTAGTAGTAGCCATTTTGACTGGTATAAGATGATGTTTCATTGTGGTTTTGATTTGCATTTCTTTGTTGATTGGTGATGATGAGCTTTTTAAAAAATGTGCTTGTTGGCCCTTGGTATGTCTTCTTTTGAAAATGTTCATTTATGTCCTTTGCTCACTTTTTAATGGAATTATTTGTTTTTGCTGTTGTTGCTGCTGAGTTGTGTTGTAGTTTCTTAAAATTCTGGATATTAGTCACCTGTCAGATGAATAGTTTGCAAATATTTTTTTTCCATTTTACAAGCTGTCTGATCATTCTGTTGATCATTTCTTTTGCTGTGCAGAAGCTTTTTGGCTAATATAGTCCCATTTGTTTATTTTTTGTTTTGTTGCCTACTTTTGATGTCTTGATTATGAATTCCTTGCCTAGACCAACGTCCGGAAGAGTTTTCTCTAGGGTTTCTTCCAGTGTTTTTATTGTTTCCAGACTTACATGTAAGTCTTTAATCCATCTTGAGGTGATTTTGTATATGGTGAGAACTAGGGTCCAATTCCATCCTTTTGCATATGGCAATCCAGTTTTACTGGCAACATTTATTGGAAAGGGTGTCTTTTCCCCACAGTATGTTCTTGTCCACTTTGTCAAAGATCAGTTGGCTGTATGTGGTTTTATTTCTGGCCAACCTCAATTTTATTCCAATTTTGGTAGTCATTTTCCTGCCATGTATTCTCATTCCTGATTTCTGAATAGGCCACTAGAGAAGCAGTCTATTCTCAGTTCTGGATTAAGTTGTTGAGCCCAACATGCACTAATAATAATTTTAGCCTAAAAGAAAATCTATTAAAAGCAAGTTTTGATTTTCTGTGGGTTTGTTTTACCTTTAGATTCTTGGAAAAGAAAGAAATTGTGAAGTTATCTCAAAAATTTGTCCCTAAAGAGAAGCATTTCTAGATCTAGTATAGCTAAACAATTTGTTATCTCAACATCTAGTTGAGAATTCCCAACTTTTGTAGGTGTCTTAGCCAGTTTATGCTGCTATAACAAAATACCATAAACTAGGTGGCTTATCAACAATAGAAATTTATTTATCAGAGTTCTGGAGGCTGGGAAGTCCAAGATCAAGGCACCAGCATTCAATGTCTGGTGAGGGCCTGTCTGGCAGAGCCCTCATGACATAATCACTTCCCAAACGCCCTACTTCCCAGTGCCATTGACATGGGGGTTAGGATTTCAACATATAAATATAAGAGGAACACAAATATTCAGACCACAGCAGTAGGGAAATCAGGACAGCAAAATATCGGAACCTCTCAAGATCCGGCTTCCAAACTCTCAATGTTCCAGTCTCCATGATGAGAGACGTCTGGGGCCTAACCACTGTGCCAAAGCAAAACATCATATCTTTCTAAGTGGATACAATTTTTTTCCATGAAATCTTTTATTTTATGCCAACTTTCACAAAAGTTTGGAAATAGAGGAAAACAAATTTAGTTGGGTAAAACCAAAAGGCATATTCGTTATCAAGGAATAAATCCCATGGATATCAAACTGAACCTCCAAGGCCCATCATGCGATCACTATATCTCCACTTTTTCTGTCTTTTATATTTTCAGTTTATAGTAGCTATAAATGTAGTAGTGCATGAAATTTACTGGAGTATAATAACGAGCTGGCATTTCTGACCAGAAACTGAACCGTGCAACCTCATCTCTTCTCCACTGTCATCAACTCAGATAACATTGTGAGCCTTGGTTATTAGTCCCCAAATGACATTTAATTATAGTTCTAATTGGGGGTCTTATGGTTATTCTTCTAAATTGAGGTATGCTCAGTGAAGTCTTCATAGAATGATTCAGGGTAAGGCATAATTCACCAAGCAATTGAAGAATAGCATATCCATGCTTTTAGTTTAATCTCTGTTGGTAACAAAAATTGCTTAGCTTGTATTTCTTTTCCTAATCCTTTTTCTCAAAATTAGGAAATAACAGAATTTGGTTTAGCAACTGTAGAACCTAAATTGTGTCAGAAAAACATCACCTGCAAAAAGGTGTTTTCTACAGAGAAAGTCAAGTGTATACCCTACATATGTACAAGATGCTGCTGTTCATTCAAAGCACTGTTTTGGATTCGATCAAGCAGCAAGAGTGAAGGGTATAACAAATTCTTGTGAAGAATGTCAAAAGAATTGTTCGATGTCACTTATTTATTATTGCACATCATATTATGCTTACTTTCTTTTCTATTTTCTCATTAATTCTTTTTAATTAAATAATTTAACATCTTTTCAAGATTCATGGTAAACACTCATTTTATTGCCAAATGAAATTGTTCCTATGCAATTATTTTGTGTAATTCACATTTTGATTTTTTAAATAAAGTTTGTAATACAAAAATTGAGCATTAGGGTTTTGTGCTTCATTTCACATTTGAACTTCAGAAACACCACATTATTTATAAATAGTGATATATTTTCTTATCATCTTTTCTCCATAAGCTCTATGAAAAAAAGAGAAAAAATAGGACATCTTTTTACCAAAAAAATTTCTACCATCTAACATGGGTATGGCACTCAAATATTTGCTCAATAACATTCAAATATATACATACAGATTTCATCTTTTACAACTATGTAAACTTTCATTTATTTATTTATGGTTTCATACCAGTCAAGATAATCAATGCCATTTTTAAAATTTTTTTTCGTTTATACATTGTATTTGTTACATTGAATATGGATTTTAAGATAAAGGAAGGCTAATGTAGGCAAAAAATGATTCTAGCTAATATTGTGAAGGGGAAAAATGTAGTTTCCTTGATGGGGAGTTGCCAGTTAAAAAAAAAAATGAGCCTTCACCTTAAACAAGAAAATTGTATGCCTGCATCTTACCTTTTACCTTACTCTTTATAAAACATTCCGCAGATTTTCTCAACACTTACTCTGATAACAACCAAGTCCCAATTCCCACAATCCGTGAAATGGGGATAATAATTTGACCTATTCCCTGGCGTTGTTGTAAAGATAAAGTGAAACCACGTACCCAGTGCTCTCTGCCTGCGCTGCACACACTGAGGGCTCCCCACAAAGCAATTATTTCACTTTTCTCTCTCTTACTGCCTGTTCTGCAAGCTCTCACTTTCCTGACACAGAGTAATCAACAGTTGTGGCAGATAATCCTGTCCCAGGGGCTGATGAAAGGGCTTCTCTTGGATCTCTGGTTGGAGATAAGAACAGCAGATGGTCTCTTGTAAAACAGAAAGCTAATGATCTCAGATCAAGAGAGAAAGGTTTCATTTTACCAGCAGCAATACCTGGGCTATTTCATGTCCCTTGAAACTGTGCACTTTCTAATGGAATCTCCAAGTAGCTATTTTTTTTTTCACTGTTATAAAAGAATGTGAAGGCCTAATTAGCCCGAGGGATTCAGGAATATTGCAACGACATGGTTTGCTCTGCCCTCCTGTGCCTGCCATCTCTCAGACATGATTTGGGCAGCATCCGCCCATGGAGATTGCAATATCTAGCTTCCCACTCTGACGGCTTTACTGACAGTTTACAAAGCCAAGCAGCCCAGAGGAGCAAAATGGAAAAGATTATTTGAAAAGTGCTTCTGTGATCAGTGGAGACTTCACAAGAGGAAGGGCATCTTGTCCTTTTCCGATCCCACATAAACATTCAGGCAGGTACATAGGAGAGGGACATGTAATTGCCTTGTGGCCTTGTCAGATCCCTGTTATCTCTTCTTCTGACCGCTTTGGTCTTTTAGCTTAAGAAAAAATAAGGCTTAACACTTTCCCTGTAAATAAGGAAAATGAACCAGTGTTCCTGAGGAACCGAGAAGAGGTGGGATTGAATTGTAACCAAGGGATTTTATGGAATAAACCAAGTGAGTGATGTCTAATAGCAATATTGTTAGATCCTGGGAGAGCTAGTCTTTTTACATGCCCTGTAAGACTGTTCATCATGTTGCCCAAATTATAATATATTTTTTATTAAATCAACACTTAAGCCTCTAAATAGTTGATTTCATGTTATTAATTTGAATTAAATAATCAACCATTTCTCATATAGCTATTTCTCTTCTCTAGATAAACACAATCTTAGAAACTTGGTCAGACATCAGAGGTCAGAAGATGGACCTTGGTCCTCTAGTCTTAGTTTTCATTTTCCTTGAGCAGAGGAGGCAGTGGGGGACAGAGCAAAGCTTGGTATACAAGCTCATATACCTGGGTTTAAGAGCCGCATCCACTTAAAAATGCATAATTTTAGGTAGATTCCCTAGGGTTACTGGATCGCTGGTTCTTCATTTGTAAAATGAGAATAACGACACTGACCTCAACACCAATAGCCAAGATTGTTGTGAAGGTAAAAGTAATATCTAAAAACTGGATGTGAAAGTAGAAAGCCATTGGCTATTGTTGTTATTAGAAGTGAAAATTATTTTCTTTAAGTAAAATGTAACCTTTCAAATAAATATTTATTGAGTAACTTTTAATAATACACAATCTTTGAACTCAAAGAAATATGAATATGAATCTTAATTCTGTCATTTACTGGCTGAATGATGCTACATAGGTAATCTAGGCTCTCTAAGCTTCAGTTTCCCCATCTGTGAAGTGCAGCAATACTAGTAACCCCACTGGGCTATGGGCATTCAAGGACACCACATGTATCAAGCATCTGGCCCAAGGTCGGTTCCCTTTGCCTGTTACCTCAGTGACACTGACATTGGCACATAGGACAATGCTAATAATACAAAGAACAGTTGTTTTGTAAACATGAGAGGAGCAGCAACAGTTCTTCCCATCCATCCCCTAAAATGTTTTCTTTTTCCACTTGCCCCCGCCCCAAAATGATATGATGTGCTAACTTATCATTCTGGACAATTGCAACTGAACCAATTTTTTTTTTTTTTTGAGACAGAGTCTTGCTCTGTCACCCAGATGGGAGTGCAGTGGCATGATTTTGGCTTGCTGCAACCTCTGCCTCCCTGAATCAAGCCATTCTCCTGCCTCAGCCTCCCAAGTAGCTGGGGTTACAGGCATCCGCCACCACGCCCGGCTATTTTGTGTATTTTTAGTAGAGGTGGGGTTTCACTATGTTGGGCAGGCTGGTCTCAAACTCCTGACCTCAAGTGATCTGCCTGCCTCGGCCTCCCAAAGTGCTGGGATTATGGGCATGAACCACTGCACCTGGCTGGGAATTTTTAAAATTCAAATTACTTCATAAATACTAATAAGATCTACTGACCAGGCTGAGAAACTGAACTTCATCAGTATTTACAAGGTGTAAGTAGACACTTAGCCACCGTAAAGATGGGTTTGTTTATTCCAATAGATGTTATTGACTCTATTGTAAGATAGCATGGGAATAAATTCAGTCTGTTTGCATTTGGGCATCCCTCTCCATTTTATTTCACATATTTTCAGACTTCAGAAACAAAAAGAATTTTTACCTAGCTTTGCTCTCTTACATGTTGATACAGAGACTGCCCTAGCACTGGTGCCCAAATTCAATTTCTGAGTTCATTCACATTTACTCCTAATAAATTTAGCAAATTAGATTACTTGTGCTGTTTTTAAATGGCAAGCTAAAGCAATTTACTTAATTTTAAATTTGATTATTTTTCTTTTTATTTAGAAGCAAATTGTAGAAAACTTATCATGTCATTGCTTTTGAGGGTAACCATTAATGAGATTAAATCAATGGACTTTTAGATACTTTTCTTATTAGTATGCAGCAAATTAGGCCTCACTGGCACAGGAAGACTTGGCCTCATCTAAGTGGACTATCATTATCAGCAACCATGTTCTTAAAACTTACTGCCAATCTTGAGTGCTCTCAGTAAGTCTTGTTGGTGTTTATGAAGCATTTTAAACTCTCTCTGTTTCTTTTTATTTTAATTCCCTAAATATCTTCTGCTAGTCTACCTTATGCTCATAAAGCTTAGATCTTGGTGCAGTTGTGATTACCAAAGAGAGCAATTAGTTCTGGGAGAGGGGGCAGAAGGAAAAATGAATTTTTTATCAGAATTCCAGTAACTTGCAAAGGTTCAAAGGAAAGCACTTAGAAACTCCCAGCCCATTGGGTTGGCTCAAGTGAGACGGGAAGACTGAAGCTGCAGTCCCTCAATGCTGATGGGAGTTTCTTTACTTCCTTTGGAGGGCTTGGAAGTTTTCCACGCAGCATTTTCTAAGTTACAAGAAGCTGCTAGGATAAGAATTAAAGGACAGTCCCTTCCTACAAGAGTTTTGATTGCTCTTCAGTCTTAACACATTTAAAGTGGTATAGGGCTCAATTAACATTTTTGAAGGTGTGTAAGTATGGGATTCAACTGAATAATCAAAGGCTGTGATCCAAATGGCCTATTTTCCAGTGAATGCCAACTTGGATATGTATTTCCTTTTCCCTATACTTCCATTTAGAGAAGAAGCTATCTTGTTTACTGTTCCCAGATCTTTCCTATTTTTTTTGAGTGGACAGTAAAATGTCACTCAGGATGCAGTTTCTCCTTGAAAAAGGAGCCATGGCCAGGCATTGGTAGCTGGGGTAGAAAGACAGTAATGCCCCCAGTAGTAGTAGAAGTAGTTGTGATAGCGACCAAACAGAGCCCTGACTATGTGCCAAGCACTCTGCTGAAGTTCAGCTGGTGACAGAGCTGTCTTTGAAACCTCTTACATCATTTATGTGGGCTCAGCTGGACTGTATCTGTCACTCAAGGTTTGGAGGGAAGAAGAGGGGATTGGAAGAAACCACCAGGACAAATGGTGGCAACAGAGAGACAGGCTGAGTCCTGGGGTCATGGTGGAATCTGCATCCCTGGCAAGGGCGGGAAAAAAAAGAGACCAAGAGCCTGTTCTAACTGCTTTATCTACGTAGTGGCATTTCATCCTGGTAACACCTTTAAGAGGCAAATACTGCAGGTCACAAGCCAACAGAGACCAAGAGTCTGTTCCAACTCCTTTATCTACACGGTGGCATTTCATCCTTACAACACCTTTAAGAGGCAAATAGTGCAGGTCACAAGCCCATTCCACAATCCTGAAATCCAAAAGTTTCTGAAACACAGGAGGGTTTTATTAGCAATCTTATCCGACAGCAAAATCTGACCTGAATTAATATAAGGACTATTTATGTCGTTTATTTATCCCAGTTGGTGTGTATATCTAAATGTTTCACTGCAGACACAATGATAGTAAAGGGTATTTACACAAACTTTGGTGATGATTTTACATAAAATACGGTATATAAACCCCACAAAATATCTGAAGTCTTAAAATTCTGTAATTTGAAATATTCCTGCCCAAAGATTTCAGAGAAGGGATTGTGCACCCAATTTACAGATGACAAGGCTGAGGCTTTGAGAAGTTTAGAAACCTGGAAAAGTCAAAAAGCTTTTAACTGTATAGCCATTTCCCCAGCACACTTTAACCTAGATCCAGTGGTTACTGCGGAATTTAGGGGCAACTGATGGGTGCTACCATTGTATGTAGACGAGATTAAGAAATTATTTTTGCTTGTCAACCTTTAAACAGTATTCTAACTGTAACCAAAGATTATAAATTAAGAAAAACAAACATAAGTAACTCCAGTGGGATGATCAGTGATAGCAAGAGGCAGATTCTAGAGCCTGTTTGAACACTTTGAATGACAGTTATGCTAGGTCTGGACAGTTTCAATCATCAAAGGAAATACACTTCCCTGTTACTTGTACCCATTTGTCCTGGTTTTGGCATCTGAAGTTCAGGAAGAAGGGAGGAGGAAACTGAGTCATTGGGTTTCTTTAGGGTTTTTTTTTTTATTTCAGGAAATAGAGATCCTGCTCAAAATAGCTTAGGAAGAAGGTGGAGATGAGCAGGAGGCATTACAAATATAAAGGAGCATCCCCGATAACCTAGTTCTGGACTTTCCAAATCTGGAATGTCATCAGATATTTTTTCTCCATCACTTCTCTGGGCTTTCACAGTCTCTTATCTCCTCTTCTCCCTGAACATCTGCTTCTTTCTTGTTTTTTGCAGACTGGATTCATCTGACAGGCTCCAGCAACACTGACTTGCCTTTGGGCCAACTCTGATCTTGTAGCCAACTCCACCTTCCCTAGCCATCTGATGACATTTTATTTTCTTTGTGTTTTTGAGAAAGGGAATCTGAGACATGTGACCCTTGGTATAATTAGTTAGAACCAAGAGAACAGGGTCACCTAATGCAGACATCGCCTCCAAAGTGGCATCGTTTAGCAGGCGTGTGTCTCTCAGTCTGTGTGCCTCATGGGGTGCGGAGTTGGCGGAGTGAGGAACATTTATAAAGGAGGGGTTAGGCTGTCTTCCTAAAATTACATTTTCACTCTTTGTGCCAAAAATTTTTCTGGGGACTTTACTTTCTTTATCACATTCTTTTTTTTTCCCCAGAACAACACAGAATAAACTTGCTCCCTCTTTTCATCAAACAAATCTTCCACTATCATATTCCCCCTAGGTGCTCTTAGTTCTAAGAACTTCAAATACCTTTCACACAACAGGCTCACTACTAGTTACTCTCCAATTTGTCGGTACTGCAGAAAGAACCAATACCAACTTAAAAAATCTAGTTTTCACCCTAAATGGAGCATCTGCAGTCATGATGAATTATATCTGACTGCTTTCTGATCATGAAAAGCTTCAGATTCTGCAAATGGTTCCTGGGTAGATATTGGCTCCGTCTGTAGACATTAATAGATATTCTTTACAAATACTTGCATCTGTCTTTATTCTGATTCATTATGACAAAAAAAATTGAATGAACACTTTTATAATTAAAAAAGTCTTCAAAGTATGTTTTATTCTCTCTTGCTTAAACCATACCTGTATTACCACCTAAATATCACAAGAAAACAATTCATGACATGCAGTTTGCTTTAACTTGTTCAATGGGCCACAGGTAGATGCCTTCTATTTCTGAGGCTTTATGACTCCTGGGCCATATGGGAAGCTTCTAGGAAATAGAAAAAAAAAATGATTGTTTTGTTGTCATCATACTCTGGCTCAGTCTAGAGGTGAATGAAGTCTGAAGAACAGAAAAAAAAGCCGGGCGCAGTGGCTCATGCTTGTAATTCCAGCACTTTGGGAGGCCGAGGTGAGCAGATCACAAGGTCAGGAGACTGAGACCATCCTGGCTAACACAGTGAAACACCATCTCTATTAAAAATACAAAAAATTAGCCGGGCATGGTGGTGCATGCCTGTAGTCCCAGCTTACTCAGGAGACTGAGGCAGGAGAATGGCGTGAACCCAGGAGGCAGAGCTTGCAGTGAGCCAAGATCACGCAACTGCACTCCAGCCTGGGCAGCAGAGTGAGACTCCATCAAAAAAAAAAAAAATTAAATTGTTTAAATGGCCCTGAAAACCTGTCAAAGAGCTTGCAAGCATTCTCTTAGCCCTGTTGGTAAAAAGCTTTTCTTTTTTTTTTTTCTTTTTTGTTTTTTTGAGATGGAGTCTTGCTCTGTCCCCCAGGCTGAAGTGCAGTGGCATGATCTCTGTTCACTGCAACCTCCATCTCCCAGGTTTAAGCAATTCTCTGGCCTCAGCCTCTCGAGTAGCTGGGACTACAGGTGTGTGCCACCACACCTGGCTAATTTTTGTGTTTTTAGTAGAAACGGGGTTTTACTATGTTGGCCAGGCTGGTCTTGAACTTCTGACCTCAAGTGATCCCCCTGCCTCCAGCCTCGGCCTCCCAAAGTGCTAGCATTACAGGCGTGAGCCACTGCACCCAGCCAGGAAAAGCTTTTCTTTCATTTACTTGTTTATTCCCTCAAAGCTTAGTTTGTCATTTAAATCAAAATGATTTAGATGAAGAACTTGATCGGTGAAAATAAATTTACAGATTTTTCTCCCATACAAAATATCTTATTTTTTTAAGGTGATAAACTTTAAAATATGTTCGGTTCAATACTTCTACTTCTCATTTCTCTTTCTAAATGATAGCATAATGTTATGTCACCAGCAAGTAAATCACTGCAGCATTTCATTCCAGAGGTGACAGGATTTTTAATGGTCCAGAAAATGACACCATATATATCAATCTAAAAACAGCTCACCTGCACTCAGGTATAAGGCTATGTAACTCTTGCTGATTTTTCACCTTCATTTTCCTAAAGAGTTTGGAAGGAATGCCATTGTTTTGCGCTTGTTTGCATAAGACCCCTGTTGGCTTATGTCAAGGAGCAAAGAGAGATGAAAGGTCAAAATTACAATAAGCATATTTGTTTATGCTTGTGTGAGATTTGGCAGATTAGCTACACTATAAGTTAACAGTACCTGGCAACAATGGCAATGGTATTACACTAACGTTAATTGAAGAAAACATGCAGCATATAAGACCACTACAAAGGACTTCTCATAAATTTCACATATTCAATAGGCAGCTTTTAATTTCCAAACAGCTTAAGAGTTAACCCAAGTACATGTCAGGGTATCAGGAATGAGGAAGTTGGTGAATTCATTTGATCCAGCTACACTTGTGCATTGAACAAGCAAAGCATCCATCAAGTTGAAACTGTGTTGAAAGTAACATTGTGTTTGCATGTTAAATAGCAAGGATTGATCAATAAGTGTCCTGTATGCAGTGAAAACTATATAAGGAAAAGGATATAATAGAAAATGTCCATGTTCTAGGTGAAAACATGACCAAGAAGATATGAAAAAATTAAAGAGAAAAGACGTGCAGAGGAGATTTCACTTTGAAACAAGTGAAACAATTGAACAATAATATTAGCATCTTTCTGCCATCAGCAGGTATAAAAAAATTATGCATGTGTGTGTCTTTTGCTTCAGTTATTTTACATCCACAAATTTTATGAATGTAGAAAAATGCTTTCTTGCATGGATGTTCACTTTCACTAGAAAAAAAGAGAAAACAACAAACATGCTCAACCATAGGGGATGAAACAGTAAGTTTGGATACATCCATGTAATGCAATAATATGTAGCCACAAAAATCATGATGATGATATAACAATATTAGTGATATGACTTAACATTAAGTGATCAAACTAGTTTTGTAGAGTGTTATATGTCACATTATAGCATTTTGGTAGAAACAAAATATGTACTCTAGGTTGGGCATGGTGGCTCATGCCTGTAATCCCAGCACTTCGGGAGGCTGAGGCAGGAGGATCACCTGAGGTCAGGAGTTTGAGACCAGCCTGACCAATATGGTGAAACCCCATCTCTACTAAAAATACAAAATTAGCCAGGCATGATGGTGTATGCCTGTAATCCCAGCTATTTGGGAGGCTGAGACAGGAGAATAGCTCGAATCCAGGAGGCAGAGATTGCAGTGAGCCGAGATGGCACCACTGCACTCCAGCCTGGGCAACAAAAGGGAAACTCTATATCAAATATATATATATATTTGATATATATATTTCAAATATATATATATCAAATATATATATATTTGATATATATATATCAAATATATATATATTTGATCAAATATATATATATTTGATATATATATATCAAATATATATATATATTTGAAATATATATATTTGAAATATATATATGATATAGAGTTACATATATATTTGAAATATATATATATTTGATATAGAGTTATATATATATATATATAAAATATCCATGCATGAGTGTATGTATAGGTACAATTGTGAAGGAGTGTTTACTGAAATTAACAGTGGCAGTCTCTGGATGATGAGATTATAAATAATCTCCTCTTTCTTTCTTTCTTTTTTTTTTTGAGATGAGATCTCACTCTGTCACCCACACTGGAGTGCAATGGCAGGATCTTGGCTCACTGCAGCCTCAACCTCCTGGGCTCAAGTAATCTTCCCTCCTTGGCCTCTCAAAGTGCTGGGATTACAGGCATAAGCCACCACTTCTGGCCTATTCTTTTTCATTCTCTGTATTTATATGTTCTAAAAGGAGAATGATTTATTACTTGCATAAATAAACAATTAAAATTTAAGTCAGGAACAAAGCAATAAATACATTATGATCAGAAACAAAGAGGAAAGACACAGACTAAAATCCTGACAATGACTATCCTCAGGTAATGGACCATGAATGCATTTATTTTCTCCCTTTATTTGTTTATGTTGTCACAATTTTTCACAATAAATATACATCAGTTTTGTAATATAAGGGTGGATAGTCTGCATTCCTCTGCTTTATATGGCCTAAGTTAGCAACTTACAATAATTATAAAAATAATGAGGACTTACGATAAGATCTTAGAACTGTGCTTAGAGGGGTATCAGTGACCATATGAAGAAATCTTTGACCACTTGCCTTAGAGCTAAGCCTACCCCAAAGTCTCAAATTATAAAAGATATTTTTCTTTTTATGTGACTTTAACTTCTTGAATAATTGCTCATATACCCGTGACTGATTTGGTATTACATTGGGAAAGGACTGACATGGGGTTAATCAGTGAGATTGAAAAAGAAAAGCAGATATAGCTCTTGCCCTTGAAGGAATCAATTTGGTAAAGGCAAGATTTGACTGTAATAATGATTTGAGTTGTATGTGTGGTTTATGGAAATGAGTTCTGTTAGGAAGGCATAATTAGTGTTTGAAGGTAACAAACAAGTGTATATAAGTATACTATAGATAAAGGCTGGGGCTGGAGAGGGATTATAAAAGCCATGTGTTACATTGAAAAAGTTTAATGTGCTACTAAATCAGTTGTAAGAAGGTCAATTGTCAATTGACTTTAGCACACTTAATGCATCACACAGAAGAATAGGAGATGGAATGTGGTTAGGTCAGAATTATAGATGTTATGCCAAGATTCTCTCTAATATGAGTATAATTATTTCCTCTATAAAGCAAAATTTTACTGGATGCCTGCTTTCATTGCTTTCAATATGCAGATCTGAGGTAATGTGCCAGTCAATACTAACATCACAGACTCACTTCCCTAAAACTTCCATTTTAATTTAAGAAACATAAAACAAATGCAACATCGAATTGAGTGTCTTCTTCATGCTTTCACGGTCCTAAGCTCTGATGGAGTCATGTGCGTACCATCATGGAGTGAGTATTTTGATGATATGTATATAAAAACAATTATGTGTTTATAATCTGTGTTGGCTTTGTTAAAGTGCAACAAAAGAAACAAAGTTGGATGAAGGTGGGAGTTGGGTATATGATCATCTGGAAAGGTGATTTTAAGCAGAAACCTAAAGAAAATGAGAGAAGAGGTTATCAAATATCTTGAGAAGATTATTCCAGGGAGAGGAACAGAAAAAAAGGTGTTCCTGAGATGGGAGTATTCTTCATGGGTATGCTTCCAGGATCAATAATGAGGTCAGTTAGGCAGAAGTTGGGTGACTGTTGGGAAAATTGTAGGAGATGATGTGGGAGGTGGGAGCTACAGAATTTGCCTTCACTCTGCCTGGGCTGGGAAGCCACTAGAGGAGAGGAAGCAGAAGAATAACTTGAGTTGATGACTTAGATTATAAGAGACTCACTCTGGCTGTTGTGCTGTGGTTAGAAAGCGAGGATAAAGGGTGGGGAAAAGGGTAGAGGTGGGGAACAAGTTAGGAGGCTCCTATAAAACTCCAGGCAAGAGATGATGGCCGCTTAGACTATGGCAAGGAGTGGTGAGAAGTGGTTTGTGTTTGGATGTGTTTGTCAGGATTTCCCAGGGGATGTGGGGTATTAAGGACAGAGTCAAGGATGACTTTCAGGGTTCTGACCTAAGCAATTGAAAGATTGGATCTGCCATGTATTAAGATGGGCTGGGAAGAAACAAATTTTGCATGGCTTCTTAAACTGAAACTAAAGACTTCAAAGAGATTTCCAGTCTGTGCTAAGACACGTTACTTTGCACTCTCAGGCCCTGGGAAGTTTATATTCAGAAGTTCTGTTCTTGGACCCTGGCAAGAACAGTGCTTCTCATCACTTACTACCTGAGGTGCTGCTATGTTCTTCTTTCAGCTATACCTTTTCCTATGAGGTGAGGGTTCCATGAAGCCAAGGGGATGTGCCCCCTCAGAGCCTACCCTCCTTTCCAGAACATGCACCAGGTAACCAGAGCTCCAGTCCTCAGTCCTCTGTACCATTTACCAACAAGCTTCCTTCCCTGGGAAACTCCCTGAGCCCATGAATCCCACCATGTGATGATTGCCTGCCTGTTTCTCTGACTCTCTCACCAGCCTGTGAACTCCTGGGGGACAAGAAGAACAATTCAGCCCTCTTTGACTCTGTAGAATGCAACAAAATGGCAAGCTGTTGGGTATATTCTCAGAGATTTTATGGAGGAAAGGAAGAGAAGGTGGGGTAGAAAAGAAGGAAGAATAAAATGATAGATCTGATGCTCAAAGACCTAGTAGCAGAGATTAGGCAGTTGAGTGTTACCCATAACTGGAAGTACAAAGTAATACATGGGGTAGATTAGGCATGAGGAGTGCCATGAGGTTCAGCAGTGATGTGGGTCTTCACTGCTTTCTACTGGGGTGGTTTGGTGGACAGGTTAATATTGCTGACCTTGGCTAAGTCACATAACCTACCTGTTTCTGGTTCTCCATCTGTAAAATGGGGCTAACAATACCTCACAGGGGTGTCGAGAGGATACAGGTGGTAATATATGCAAGAAATCTTTTACTTTTTCAGAAGAAAGACACTATATAAACCTAAGGTATTATTATCATTCATTTTAACTTTGGAATAGCATCATCCTGTCATTTTTGATCCCATAATTACAATACATCAGGTAAGCACAGATTTTAAAATCAAGGGAGCACTGTACAATGCACGGAGACATGAAAACTTTGTCACATGAGAACAGCCCTGACAACTTCAAAAGTGCCTTAGGGCTGCATCTATTTCCATATTAATGCAGGCCGCATACATCATGAAAGAGAAATGCAAACGTGTAATGTTTGCTAGCCCGCACCTCTGATTTGACAAATACACAGAAATTACCTGCTTGGTCTTTGTGGTAACGGGTAACTGCTGGCAGTGGGCACTCTTTTTATTCAGGCAAGGGAGTTAATGTAATTTTTGTTTGAAGCCAAGGGCCACCACTACCCATTTGGGACAATCCGAGGTGCATTATTTTAAAGCACAACTTGAAATGTAGCTATGTGCAGTCTTCAGCCTCCATTTGAAAATATACATTAATATAGCTTGGTCTCATAGAGTTTTTGAACTTGCTAGTTTTTAGAATCGTAGTGTTAACTATTTCCATTTCCATACCTTTGCCCCGTGGAAATATTTAAGGTAGTTATGGTCAAAAATGTTTTCTTTTTGTTTGCCTTTGCTGCTAAAAGGGCCCACACATTCCTGGTAAATGGGATAAAAGAAACAACAATTACATGACATTAGTTTTATGATAAGACAGTGTGACCATAGCCAAGTCTTTAGGCCTCAGTTTCCTGATTTATAAAGCACAATGGTAGGGCAGGGCCCTCTGGCTCAATTAACAAAGGGGGACAGTGCCCAGCTTAAGATCTGCAGGTTGACAGTGCAGGGGTGACAAGAAAATGTCTTTTTAGTCCCTCTCTGCACCGTTCTTACCCATCAGTGCTTTTTGAGTGCCCAAGGTTATTTTAGGAATCACCATCATTTTATGCTGCAGTTGCATCTCTCCCTGGTGGGAACCCTGGAGTGTTATGCAGCTTTAATTAACAGTGAGATGTTGTGTTTTGGATGGAGACCAAGGTATAGCCCTTCGGGTACCTTTTTGGCACTCATTACAGAGATTGTAAGGTGATTCCATCTCTGGTGTTCCTTAGGCAAGACAGAGATGCCGAGCTAAAGTGTACGTGTACAGCAACGTGGGAGCGCTCCTCAGAAAGCCGTGTTTTCACAAAGACTATTGGCTGTGAGAGCCAGGGTACGTGCCCCGCTCTGTGAATCCAGCCCAAGATGCTGCAGTGTGCCCCTTTCTTCTCTTCCTCTCTGCATTCTCAATCCCATGGGTCAGAGGCCACCTGCTCTCCAGCACAAACGCTGGGTGGATGATGTGCAGCTAGCGCCTTGCTGTCAGAGCTCTAGCGGTTCAGGGCACAAATGTTGCCTTTGGCCCGATTAATGGAAAAAAATAAATTATTCCACAGTGAACCTGCTAAAGGTATGTGTGGAGCCGAAATTACAAGGATTTTATCCTTTAGTTTTTCCCCTAACTTTCCTGTTGGTATAAAATCAGCAACATTTAACTAGTTTTGCATTTTTTTAAAAGGGAGAATAATGGGTCTGTTGATACTAATTTGGATTTTTTTTTGATGACCCCAGAGGTAGTTCTTGATTAGAAAATTATATTAGTATTAGAAATGCCTCTTTACTTCTACCCCATATGGGCATATCAGGGTAAAAATAGTCTGATGGTGTAATTTAGGTATTCTCCACTGATCCAGATGCAAGATCCATTAAAATCATTATGCGCCAGACACTGTGGAAGGAGACTTTACAGACATTATATCATTTAATTCTCACAATTTTGTGCTGAAGCCTCATTTATAGGTAAGAAAGTTGAGGTGAGGAGTTAGTGAATGGCACAGTAGGGATTGCAAGCCAGGCCTTTCAATTCCATGCTTGACACTCTTTCCACTATACACATACTGTCCAGGACACATCACAATTCACTGGGAAATGCCCTCTTTAAAGAAATAATTTTCTCAGCAACTGGAGGCAGGCAAAAAGGAGAGCTTGTGTGGGAAAGAAGGAGAGGCAAATGGTATGATGGGATGAGAAAGAGAAAGGGAGAGCGACAGACACACAGAGAGAAATACACACGGGGAGAAATGGAGATAAATAAAAAGAAAGAGAGAATGGTCAGGACAGAGTGGGAGGCACAGCTGTGGTGGAGTCTTCTGGCAGAGGATGCATCCTTAGGAATGTTAGGATGTTTCACTCTGTAACATGCTACTTATAGTTGAAATCATGAACCTTATTGTTGAATTGTGAAGAGGCTTAAATTATGAGTGTAACCCAAATATATCTTGGCTGGCATGAGGTCAGTCCTGCCCATTGGTGTATCTCTCAGAATATACATCTGACTTCAATGGCTAAGTAAATTGTGTAAATCCTTTCTTTAAAAAAAAAAACTGATTATATTCATTAATTTTGTTTTAAATTTTTTGAGACAGGGTCTCACTCTCACCCAGGCTGGAGTGCAGTGGTGTGATCACAGCCCACTGCAGCCTCAATCTCCCAGGCTCAAGCAATCCTCTCACCTCAGGCTCCAGAGTAGCTGGGACTACAGGTGCATGCCACCATGCACCACTGAGCTTTTTGTAATAATTTTTAATAGAGACAAGGCCTTGCCATATTACCCAGGCTGCTCTTGAACTCCTGAGATCAAGGAATCCATCAGCCTTGCCCTCCCAAAGTGCTTGGTTTACATGTGAGAGCCATCATGCCTAACCTATTCATTTATTTTTAATAAACCTATGTAAGTACCTCTTATCTTAAGAATTAAAACATTACTAGTAACTGTGAAGCCCTCACGCTTTCTTCCTGATATCATCTTATTGCCTCTTCATTGAAGTTAATCATTTTTATGATTACTGGAATAATTATTCCTCATTTTTCTATTGAAAATATTCAATTTTTTAATTGACACATAATTATACATATTTATGGGACACATAGTGATACATATATGTAAAATGATCAGATCAAAGTAATTATTAGTCTATTTTTCACTATACTTTGATCAACTATGCATACTATGGGCATAGTATACATTGCATTTTAAATTTTTAAAAACTTTTAAACTTTTTTTATGGTAAGAACACATAAAATCTATTTTCTTAGTAAATTTCAACTAGCTAAACACAGAAAAAAAATATTGCATAATCTTACTTATATTTGGAATTCCAAAAAGGAAAAAAAAAAAAGTGAGTACCTAGAAACAGTACAATGGTGGTTACCAAGGGTGGGAAGGGGGAAAAATGGGAAGATCAAAGGGTACAAAGTTAGAGTTATGTAGAATGAATAATTCTTAAGTTCTAATGTATAGCATGAGGACTATAGTTAATAACATTGTGTTATATTTTGGAAATATTTGTATTTAGTTTTTTTGAAAGAGTGCTGCTATAGTTTGGATGTTCGTCCCCCTCAAGCCTCACATGTTATCCCCACAGTGGGAGGTGAGGCCTAACGGGAGGTTTTGGGTCATGGAGGTGGGTCTCTCATGAATAGCTTAGTGCTGTGCTTGCTGTAATAATTTCTTAGTCCGTTGTTTCTCGTGAGAGCTGGTTATGAAAAGGAGCCTGGCACTCCTCCATTTCCCTCTTGCTTCCTCTCTGGCCATGAGATCTCTGCATGTGATCTCGTGCCAGTTACCCTTGGTCTTCCACCATGCCTGGAAGCAGCCCGAGGCTTTCACCAGATGCCCGATCTTCCAGCCAACAGAATCATGAACCAAGTAAATCTTTTTTTTTTTTAAGAAAAAAAGAAAGAAATGACCGAGCCTTAGGTATTTCTTTACAGCAATACAAAACAAAGTAAGACAAATGTGCACAATTTTAACTATAGACAGCACATTACAGAGCAAAATATCCTAAAATTCCTTAGAATACCTTCCCTTCCAGAGATCCTACAGTAGCTGTGCTTCCTACTCTGTCCCACCCATTCTCTTTTTGTGTGTTTCTCTCTGTGTGTATTTCTCTCTGTGTCTTTCTCGCCTTCTTTTCCTGATGCCATGATGCCACTTGCCTCTCCTTCTTTCCCACACAATTACTCCACTCAAGTATTCCCCTCTCAATTCGTGCCCCTCCTCTTCACACAGGGCCCCCAGGGAAGTCTGTGACTGCTATTAATCTCACAGGGAACAGGACTTGGAATTTCAGTGAATAAAATTCTCCATCTCATTATATAGGTTAATAAGCTCCTAGAGCATGTTCAGATCCTATGAAATATTAACGATGTGACACAGAAGTTGTAGGCGGAGGGTATCTTATGCTTAGAGCATTTAGGAGCCTTTGCCAATGGAACATCAATCAGAAATCAAAACAAAGCATTGTTAAATGCATAATAAAAAGTCAGTGGAAAAATATTTGATTTCTAAATGTCTGATATAGGAAGCAAGTTCTGGGGAGACCATTCATTGCTACTTAAACGGAGATGTATTTAAAATTGAAGATGTATGTGACCTTCCAACTAGGAAATGAACAACATGTTTGGGTTATACAGAACAAAGCAGAAAAATCATTTTGGAAGTCAAGTAGTAAGTTGTAAAGTTAACATTTAGTGACAGCAGTTTTTTATTCTACAGTGTATGATAGGCAGTAGGGGCTAAGATTAGCACTCAGCTTCCAGTTCAGAACTTGGTGGAATCCAATAGCTTTCTATGAGCACAACTCTATGGCAAGTCCCCCACTGAAACTCTCAAAGCAATGGAGAGGTTTGAACATAAAACCAAAGCTCTTCTAACTGAGGTTCCAATTTTATGTTCTCCTTAAAGATAAACGTAGATTTAACTTTTACACTTTAGTGTCCTGCATTGACCTCTTATGTTAAAAATAGCAACCCTGAGCAAAGAAACCATAGAAGAGTTTATTTCTTTTCTTGTGTTTTTTTTTCCTTTATTCTTTTTTGGCCATGATAAGACATTTAATTGCTGCAATACTGTCGTTTTAGGAGGGATATCTCAGTGGTTCAAGTAGGACAAGACAGACCCTGAAGCTTCTGGCAAATTCAAAACTGTGCAGCTAGACAGTAAAGCCAGAGGTTCTCCGCTGTTTACGCAGATCTGCATCTGATTAAAATTGTTCCCACCTTTAAATTTTAGAAGGATAGTTTGGAGACTGTTATGACTATCCACACACGTTGCACATTTGAGAAGATCCAGAATTGTCAGATAGTAACACTTTTTTCCTTTCCTTTCTTTTTTTTTCCCCCTCTACACTTTTGGGTGCTTAAATAATTTTTTTTCTTCTGCAGACTTTGGAAAGGGACTGCTTGAGTTCCAGAAGACAGAGAAAGTTTCAAGGAAGGAAGAAAATGAATCACAGGATCAGACTAAAAGGCATCAATCATGGACCAGGTCTGGACCCTAGGTTCCTGGGTCAGGGAATAATAATCATGACACTGTAAACTCCTAGTGGGAGGAATCATAATTCATAGGTTGACTCTACCATTACTCTGAACTCCCTTTTCATTTGCTTCCTGTCCTAGCTTTCCTTGAAGCTAAAGGTAGCCATGTGACACTGTGTTAGGCAATGGAACTTCAGCAGAAGTCTGCTGGGCTGAGTAAGAAAGGCTTTCTTATTTAAAACAAACAATATAACTTGCGTCTGCCTTTTGACCCTGCCTTGAATGCAGATTCTGTGCCTGGAGACCACAGCAACCATCTAGAGAGCATGAGGGAAATGCCAAGACAATGGCAGGAACCTTGGACCCGGCATCATTCAGTCATGGAACCAGAGCCAGCAGCGGCCTTCTTCCAAGGAATTTGTTAGTTAATAATGAAAGGAATTTATCTATTTGAACCACTCTATGATGGATTTGCTGTTGCTTGAGCCAAACACATTCCTAACTGATACATTGCCCTGGCTAGTGCCTAGCAAAATGACTTTCAACCAGCAAGAGGGAGAGAAGACACAGGAGATCAGGCTTTAATAACCATCTCAATAGCCATCATTCTAAAATCTGCTTCTCCAGTCCCAGTCTGCTTTCTAAATTTTAGAACCATGTGTTCTATGGCCTAAAGCTTATTCCCAACAGGCTAACTCACAGTATCTCAAACTTTTCTTTTACTAAACTGAACCCCCCTTTTCCCCCCCAAATCTGTTCCTCTGATTTGAATTCTTAATTTAAATTAATAGGATCACAGTCCTCTAACTGTTGAAGTCAGGATATAGGCCCCACCCAGTGGAATTCTATTGCACTTGCACCATTTCAAAGTCCTAATGACAGATGCACAACTTTCTCTGTACTAGAGTTTTTTTTGTTTTGTTTTGTTTTGTTTTTTTAACCTGGAGATTAGTCACATAATGAACTGAGAAGAAAAATACACAGTGACTTCAGGTTTACTCACATCACTGCTCCTCCTCCTGCTCCCATATCTTCAGACTTAAGGACAAAAGGGAAGGGGAGAGGAGAAGGGAAGTATTCTTACCCTGATAACTGGTTCTTCCTGGATCTGCCCAGCTCCCTGGCCTTGGTGAGGGAAGGGGTCCCTGGAGAGGGCAGGGTTCAACAGCCAGGACTTTTCAAACGACAAGAAGATAGCAGGAAAATATCGCTCAGAAAGAAGCTACTTGAGGACCAAAATATTAAATCTATTTTGTTTTGCTTTTCAAATTATACAGTCTAATCCTACCCACAGGGGCCATTAATATGGGCTCCTCCCTAGAGACTCAACTCCAACCAGCAAAAGAAAATTTTAAAAATGCTTTGGTTCATGTAATTCATCATAAAGGTAGCACTGGAGCTGGAACGGGGAATTGACATCCTTTCAGAAATACCTTGCCTGTCAGCTTCATTCTCTCAGTGCAGACAGGCTGCTTCTCACTGCATCCACAGGTCACCAGCCTTTCAGCTCAAGCCCAGAGAGAAAAAGTCACCTCTCACCTCTCCTCAGTGCAAAAAATCCCAGAAAAATAATCACTAGGCGTTTTCTGAGGTCCTTGAGGACAAGCTTTGTACACATAAAAGACTGTGTGCAGCAACTTGGTTTCTAAGATAAATATTCAATATAATAATGTAATGGAGTTTTTTTTTCTTCCAGCTTTTAAGTTCAAACTACAAATCTTATTATTCTATCTATAAATCTAATAAAATTTTAAGGGGTACTTTACAATTTGGGCAATTAAGTTCAGTTAAACAGTCTAAACCACATTTATAAATGTAATATATATGATTTTCTTTTTAAGTACTTCAAATACTTGACTAACAAGCAAAACTTTTCCAAGAACCTAAGCAATTCTTATAAATCTAATAAATTAAACTTTTAAATATCATGACCCTTAAGTTCTCTTAAATCTTTCAATACTGTTTACAAACTTAGCCAACTTCTCCTGGAACTTTCTAGTCTAAAGCTTTCGTCTAAAATCAACCACTAAATTAGACATTTAAACTAGAATCACATGGCTAATTACAAAGTTGACTATGCCAGAATCTTTAAACATTAAAAACACTTTACAAACATTACAAACACTTTAATTATCAGACATACAGCGGTTGTCTTAAATTCAACACAAAAACGTTGAAGAGTGGGTTTTGTTTACTTCATCCTACTTGTGGTTAACTCTAAAATCTTCCAAGGTTGGAAAACACCTGATAAGGAAAGAGTTTTATAATTCCCAGAAAACTGGAGCTACCTTCCCACTGATTGGTTTTTCTCATTAACCAGAAATTTAGACACAGACACTAGGGACTAAAGCCCTTCAACTTGATAGTCTTAACTTTCCTGACAGGCAGGATGAAGTCCTTTTATGTATATATGTATGTATGTATTTATTTATTTATTGTAGAGATCAGGGTTGGGGGTAGGGTTCTCATTATGTTGCCCAGGCTGGGCTTGAACTCTTGGCCTTAAGCAATCCTCCCACCATGGCCTCTCAAAGTGCTGGAATTACACGCGTGAGCCACTGGGCTGAGCTGAAAGCCCTTTTTAAAACAATCAACAGTTAGGGAATGCTAACCTCATGTCCTAAAAATGGGGCCCATGTAGCTGAACTGAATCTCCTGAGTTAAAGCTAAACTGTTACCTAATTTATTTGAAACGTCTTTTACCTATCATCGCCCGTTTTGAGTTCCTGAGTTTAGTAACTTCTCATCTAGATTTCTCCTTCACTTGATTGGATTCGGTTAATCTATTTAGTGTTTGATTTCTATGCAACCTGCCCCATGGGCTACATCTGCCAAGGCCATTTTAAAAACAGGAGGTAGAAGGACTCTAGATATTTTGGTCACATGCCCACCTGCTGGGCCAAGTGAGCTGAATTTCTGATTACTGTACCTTTTGACCATGGGTCCATAGACAGGGTAGGGAAAGAAGGGAGAAACAACGAAGTCACTGCTAGAAGAATAACGAGCAGCTACTGGCAATAGTTCCCACTCTGCCCACACCACACACCCCTTCCCAGTCCGTCTCCACTCTGTGGCCAGTAAGATTTTTCTCAGATGTAAATCTGGCCATGCATGTTTGATATGGTTTGGCTGTGTCCCCACCCAAATTTCATCTTGAATTGTAGTTCTCATAATCCCCATGTGTCATGGGAGGGACCTGGTGGGAGGTAATTGAATCATGGGGCCAGTTACTCCCATGCTGAGATTCTCATGATAGTAAGTGAGTTCTCACGAGATCTGATGGTTTTATAAGGGGCTCTCCCCCTTCTGCTCAGCACTTCTCCTTGCTGCCACCATGCGAGGAAGGATATGTTTACTTTCTTTTCCACCATGATTGTAAGTTTTCTGAGGCATTCCCCAGCCCTGCAGAAGTGAGAGTCAATTAACTCTCTTTCCTTTATAAATTATCCAGTCTCGAGTATGCCTTTATTAGCAGCATGAGAACAGGCTAATACTATCTTTCTCATTAAAATCCTTCGAGAGACCTTCATTGTCTACATTGTGGGATTGTACTACTCCATTCTTGCATTGCTATAAATACCTGGGACTGGGTAATTTATTTTTTTAAAAAAGGTTTAACTGGCTCATGGTCCTGCAAGCTATATAGGAAGCAAGATGCTGGCATCTGCTTAACTTCTGGGGTGGCCTCAGGAAACTTACAATCATGGTGGAAGGTGAATGGGGAGCAGACACATCGCATGGCCAGAGCAGGAGCAAAAGAGGGTGAGGGTGAGGTGCCACACTTTTAAACAGCCAGATGTCACCAGAAGTCACTCACTATCACAAGGATAGCACCAAGGGGATAGTGCTAAGCCATTTATAAGAAGTCCACCCTCATGATTCAGTCACCTCCCACCAGGCCCCAACTCTGACATTGGGGATCACATTTCAATCTGAGATTTGAGTGGGGACACACATTTAAATTATATTAGGGATCTTTACATCATTCACAAGGTCTCTCATGATGTGACTGCCAGACCCCTTTCAGCCTCATCTCCTCATATTTCTTATCTTTTGATACCTCTGACTGATAGAAGCAATGATTTCCAGAGCCCTACATATGCTATGAGTTTTTCCACCTTCTCTTCTTTATACACGCCAGTCCTTCTGCCTTCAATGCCCTTTCCTGTTTTCTTTGCTCACTAAACTCCCATTCACACTTCAGGAACCCCTCCAAGGATCTCCCTCCCTCAACACCTCCCTCGTTTTTTCAGTCGTGCCTTCTTCTGGAGCTCCATAGCACCTTTGTGACTCTATCAAGCATTCATCACAATGTTTGGGAATTATTTATCAGCATATCCACTTACTATTAGACCATCAGTTTTTCGAAGGCAGGGTGTTCCATTTTTCTTTACAGCCCTAACACCATCCATGGTACCTGGCACATAGACAATCTCAGTAGGGACCTTCATGTGAGGCCATTGTAACAAACGTAACTGTGAAATGTAAGAGCAATTAATATATATTATGGTGAACAGTGAAAATTGACGAGTGTGTGTGTGTGTGTGTGTGTGTGTGTTCAGGGTTGAGGAGAGAGAAAGAGAGAATGAGATTTTAGAAATCATAGCTAAATCAATCAATGATCTAAGAACTAGGAGAAACCTTAAAATACTTAACAGGCACAGGTAAATGTGGGAGCATGGAATACTTAAGCCCTCTTAAGTTTCATCTAAATAAGGATAATAATAATAATAGCAAACATAGCTGGGCACAGTGGCTCATGCCTGTAATCCAGCACTTTGGGAGGCTGAGACAGGAGAATCCATTGAGGCCAGGAGTTTGAGACCAGCCTGTGCAACACAGTGAGACCTTTGTCTCTCTCTCTCTATATATATATTTTTTTTAATTAGCCAGGCATGGTGACACACACCTGTGATCTCAGTTACTCATGAAGCTGAAGCGGCAGAATTGCTTGAGCCCAGGAGTTCAAGGCTGCAGTGAGCTATGATCACACCACTCACTCCAGCCTGGGAAACAGAACAAGACTCTGTCTCTTTAAAAAAAAAAAAAAAAAAAAAAAGCCAACACTTAAAAAATGCTTTCCATGTTCCACTGCCAGAGATTACTCAATATCTGTTAGTTACATTAGTAACTTAGTTCCTTACAAAAATCCTATTATCTAGGTTCTACTATTGTCCTCCTCTCAAAGAGGAGGAATCCAGGCCGGGCAGTGTGGCTCATGCCTGTAATCCCAGCACTTTGGGAAGCCAAGGTGAGTGGATCACGACTTCAAGAAATCAAGACCATCCTGGCCAGTATGGTGAAACCCCATCTCTACTAAAAATACAAAATTAGCTGGGCATGGTGATGCATGCCTGTAGTCCCAGTTACTTGGGAAGCTGAGGCAGGAGAATTGCTTGAACCCGGGAGATGGAGGTTGCAGTGAGCCAAGCTCTTGCCACTGTACTCCAGCCTGGGTGACAGAGAGAGACTCAATATCAAAAAAAAAAAAAAAAAAAAAATATATATATATATAGAGAGAGAGAGAGAGAGAGTAGGAATCTGGCTGGGTACGGTGATTCACTCATGCCTGTAATCCCAGCACTTTGGGAGGCCAAGGTGGGCAGATCACTTGAGGTCAGGCTTTCGAGACCAGCCTGGCCAACGTGACAAAACCTCATCTCCACTAAAAATACAAAAATTATCCAGGGATGGTGGCATGTGCCTGCAGTCCCAGCTACTCAGGAGGCTGGGACAGGAGAATTGCTTGAACCTAGGACTTGGAGGCTGCTTTGAGCCGAGATCAAGCCACTACACTCCAGCCTGGGAGACAGAGTGAGACTCTATCTCAAAAAATAGAAAGAAAGAAAGAAAGAAAGAAAGAAAGAAAGAAAGAAAGAAAGAAAGAAAGAAAGAAAGAAAGAAAGAAAGAAAGAAGAGGAATCCAAAGTACACAAAGATTATGTAACTTACCCATGCCTCTAAATATATGCAGCTTGCCTTCTAGAGACAGTGCTCTGTTGTGTGATGGGCCCAAGTAGCAACAAACAAAGAAACAGAAAACGATAGAGCAGAGAGAAAGACAGAATGGGGAATCCAGGAAGAAAAGAAGCTTCCAAGGGCTGAGACTGTAGGGTTCTTTATCCTTGAGGTGATTGTCACCTTTGTATGAGGATATTTATTCATATTATTTGCTCTCTGTGATCTTATCTGAATTAACATATAATTGCCCCTCAGTGTCAGTGGAGAATTTGTTTCAGGAGCCCCGCAGATACCAAAATCCGTGATGTTCACGTCCTTTATATAAAATGGTGTAGTATTTGCATATAAGCTATGCACATCAACCCATATATTTAAATAATCTCCAGATTACCTATAATACCTAGTTTAATGTAAATACTATGAAAGTAGTTGCTATACTGTACTGTTTAGGAAATAATCAAAGAATAAAAGGCTATCCATGTTCACTACAAATGCAGCCATGCATTTCCTTTTACAACTATTTTTGATCCGAAATTTGTTAAACCCATGTATGAGGACCCCACGGATACAGAGACAACTATATTCAGTCTAGTTAAAGTATTCACCCAAGTACTGACGGATGCGGTCTGGATCTTTGATCAGATTCATCTACAGTACCCCATAGAAGGATAACTGCCCTCCAATGAGTTTGCCAAAAGTATAATTAGCAATTCCAACTACTCTCACATGAACAAGAAGATTTATATTATTTTTAACTTAATTAACTAGTTTAAAGTGGAATATTATTACATCAGGAAAGATCAGCTTCCACCCTATGGTGTCCCTGGTTAAGCATCAGGGTCCCCAAACACTCATCTTGTTGTGGCATTACTGCATTATCAATAATGATTCTGCATCTCTCTACCAGGATCAGGTTAAGATGGGATGTCAGAGAGTGAGTGGATCCATGTATCCTGACTCTAGGAACTCCTGCCCATTTCTTTGTCTGCATGACTTTGTAGTTTCTGCAGAGCTGAAAGGCTGTCACTCCAACCGTTCACTCTTTCAGTGGTCAGTCCAAGCTTGTGACACAATTCTTAGCATGTAAGAAGGGAGCAGTAAAATTGTATTGGCTGGACTTCTGGCAGCAGGGATGGATTCTGGGTTTCTGCACTTGTGACATCAGTTGGCACCAGGAACAGATACGTGAAGCAGGAATAAAGATCATAGAAAATAGAGAGCTTGGGGAACGATGCCTTCCTGTTTTAATCATATGCTGCCGCATGCCCCCATGGTCTCTTTAGTTTGAGAAACAAGGCCATTTCCCCACTTACAAATGCAGGCTGGATATGCCTCCATGGGTTGTTAGGGTGATGAATGCCATGTTGTGTGTGCGTGTGGATGCATTGGTGTTGTGTTTGAAGGAGACTGTGCAGATTTCTGTAATTAAGAGATTCTTTAACTTGGTAACTGGGCTATTATATTCATATAGACTCTCCCTTTTTAATATTAGAAATACTCCATCAAGCTTATTAGTTGTGAGTCTATTTCTAATGTTATATTCCTTATAAAAATCACAGAGCACAAATATCATATCTTCTTTAGTCCCTCAGCTTCCTCATCTGTGAAATAAATGGCTTAAGGCAATATGTCTTCATGCTCTCTTATAGCTTTACAGTTCCAGAATTTGAGATGATCAATAAGTACTTGTTGCTATATTATAAATAGCTAGCATTTGCAATACATTTGACATCTGGGGACTAATTTGTTTTGTAATAATACTCTGTGGGGAAGAAATAAAAGGATGTATCACATTGCTTATTGCTTGCTTCCCTGTTTATCTGGCTGGAATCTAACACCACATCAATTGGCAGTAAAGCTCGCTGGTCAAGTAGAAGGTATCAAGGTAACTCTTCTGCCAAAGGTGGAGCTAATGGCATGACATGGAGTCTCACGTGCTTTCTCCAATCTGTAGCTGTTTGTTCACCTGGAATATGCCACATGTTTGTTGGAGAGAGCACTGTTGGACCTCTTCCCAAGGCTTCTCCTGGAGTGGGCTACTGTCCTCCTGGAATTCAATCCTCTCCTTTAGTTTTCCGATTAACTCGGATTCAAAGTTGACCCTCTGATCACTAGGGACCTTTAGAAAAACCTATAATGGTTTATAAAATAGTTCCATAAAGTGCTAGCCTCTTTCTTGGTCATTGTGATGTGATTACTTTGTCTTATTAGGGAAATGTTTCTGATTCTCAGCGAGTCTTATTCCAGGGACAGAAACTAAGTGCAGAAGCATTTTTCTAGACCAGGAGCCACTGGCTTCATTAGTTTTGCAGCCCTCTCAGCTCCAGACTTCTGCTTTATACCCTTCTCACAGCTCTGACACCTCTGTTCAATATGTCTTGTCATTCTCAGCTAATAAAATTGGTCTTGCGCCAAGCCAACCATTCCCTCAAATCCTGGGTGTCCCATCTCATCATGTTTTCCTTTTATCACTGAATAAAGCACAGTACTGTTTGACTAATTTGTGTGTGTGTGTGTGTGTGTGTGTGTGTGTGTGTGTTGCCCTGTCCTACAATTACAAACCTCTTCCAACATAAGACTGGGCCATTTTCTCAACTATGATTTTGTTTCTTTTTATTTTTCTACACCTAAGGTAGGTTCTAAGAAAGCAATTTTTTGAGATGTGTGGCTCTTTGTTCTTTTTGAACATGTTCAATCACTAAGAGAAGAATTAATATTCTCTATAAGCCCATCAATTTGCTTAAGAAACTCAGCTTCCACTGGGACTTCCTGCTTCACATTAGGAGTATTTCAGTCTGTTATAGATCAAGATGTTCAGTATCTCACTCCACTTCCCCCACTACCCTGTGAGCCAGAAAATCTGTATTGTTTAGTGCCTTTTTTCATATTGCCCATTGGATTTTTTAGATTAAATTTACATTATATATATATATGTATAAAATGTTAAATGTGATACCATGTTTTTTTGTTGTTGTTTTTGGTTAATTTTGTGCAGATTTCTTGTTCTTTTTCTGTTTTGCTCAGCTCCCCTCTCCCTTGTTCTACATACCATTGTTTCCACCACATTATCCCCCTTCACCCAGCTTCTGCATAGTTCTTTCAGCAATATATCTATCCTTCTATATTTCCCCATGTTTATGTAATGGTATACAAACATGAATGTACATATATAAATATACAGAAATGGAGGTTGTGTTAGCCAAGGTTTCAGCGGATGGCAAGTTCCAATGAAGATCATTCAAAGAGAACCTAATAATGGGATTGTTTAAGAAAGTGCAGAGACGTTATTGAAAACCAGAAGGAGTGGAGCTATACCCCAGTGCTTTAATATTTTTAAGGATAACAGGAAAAGGGGTCAGGGGAGTGGTTACCAGACCCTGAAGGAAAGTCACATAGAAAGGGCTATCTAGAGGGAAGTCATAATGTTCAGAGACTCAACCAACCATGACCTCATTTTCCAGCCTCTCTCCAATCATCGGCCAGGGCTCTGATTGGCTAAAGCTGATGAGAAGTCAGAGACTTAAGAGTGTCCCATCCAGGTCAATATCCCAGGGCACAGAGCAGGGTGGAGAGGGTGAAAAGTGGATCTGCAGGGGAGAAATAAAGACATGGGCTATGAATATTTTTGTTGTTACTTATTTTCTAAAAATGGGATTATATTATTCAGCTTTGCTACATCTGCTTTTTCTTTAATTCTTGGTGGATATCCTTATAAAGTAACTGGCATGGCTCTTATTTATTCTTTTTAATGACAGCATAAAAATTCATGGTGTGGGAAGTTCCAAAATTTATTCACTTTTTTGCTGTTGAACAATGTTGGAATGTACGTGCATGTCTTTGTATATATGTGTGTGTATGTATGTATGCATACTGGTACTTTTAAGTATATACTTTTTATTCTAATAGGTTTTGCCAAATTGTTTTCCATAAGACTCTAACTTTTCACATTGACAAAGTATAGGAGTACCCTTTCTCCCTCTTTTACTTCATAAATATTTACTATAGACTTTTAAATTCTTTCTAGTTTGAAGGTAAAGTGATGCCTCATTGTTACTCCAACTTGTATATTCCTAATCGTTACTGAACTTGAATGTATTTTCCTATATTTGTTGGCTATCTGGGGAGCTATCTGGGTTTTCTAACCCACTGGCCAATGGCTGCTTGCTGGGAGCCTTTTTGGATTATGATTCTCTTTTTGATATTTATGATTCTCTTTCTGATATCCCCAGCTGATCATGGCTGTCTACACTTCTCTTTATGTCTACAGTGGACATACTTTCCAAGGGGTAATATTCTTGTCTATGCATTTGCACTTTCTGCCTATCACTGTGGGCCTTTTCTCTGGTGCTCGTGAGCAAAGCTGAGGATTTTATCCTCTTTGGCATGAGGACTAGCTGTATAGCTGGAGCCCATCCTAAAACTATTTCTCCTTCTGATCTCAGCATCATTATGGATGTCCCCAAAAGCAGCAGCTATAAGACGTTATTTACTTACAGCCATGTCTCTTACTAGTGTGCTAAAGGCTGTGATATGACTTTAATGGCACATAAGGTATCGATCATTTGAAATGTATTATAAAGAAGAAAACTAATGCTATATGCTCACTGCTGTGCCTCTGTCATCTCTCTTACCTAAAACCTTGAGAGAGACCAAGGTGTAACAAATGCTCCTGTGCATAAGAATCATCTGAGGAGCTAGTTAAAATGCAGATTCCAATTCAGTAGGCCACAGTGTGGGCCTGAGATTCTGCATTTCTAATAAGCTCCTGGGGTGCAGATGATGCTGATCCAGTAATCCCCACGTAAAGTGGAGAAAAGGTAGATAACAGAGGTGTTAGTAGATTAGGCCGCACATAAACAGATTAAGATGCCATATAGCTAGTCAGTAGAAAGTAACTGTTCATCACAGTCTACCTGAATCCAAAGCTCCTAGAATCAAGCAGTCCTGTGTGCTTGTTTTCTTTCCTCAGAATTGGAAACCTTTCACGGATGGCATCACAGTCTTTCTGCTAAACAAATCCTAAGATTCTCTAGGACTCAGACTGTGTTATGCATATCTCTATGCCCTGGCCTTGTACGGTGCCTCGCACACAAATGTTTTCCAACTGACAAGTGGCATAGTTGCATGTTAAGTGAAAATATGTGGAACTTGGGAAAGATCTGCAATCTTCACTCTTAACTGTGCATAGCAGAGGCAGCAAGAAGATTCTAGCACCTGAGCTCAGAGTCCAGAATCTCCAAGCTGTAGCTCTTCTAATGTAGAGTACCATTTTGCTATGGGTATCTCTCTTAAGTACCAGCCAGCTCAATAAACCATTGAGGATCTAAGCCCATGAGATAATTTATGGCAACCAGCCTGAATCAGAGTCCTTGGGAGAAGGAAAGGCAAGACAATTGGGAAGCATAGATGGGCACCTCTCTGTGCCTCTGAGCTCTTCTGAGTACACAGGTAAATAGATGGGGCCTTGGCCTCATGCAGCTAACAGAGAAGACTCTAACACAAAGGCCAACAGGTATATGAAAAAGATGCTCAACAGTACTAACCATCAGGGAAATGCAAATCAAAACTCAATGAGATATCATCTCACCCCAGTTAGAATGGCTATTATAAAAAAGACAAAAATTAACAAATGCTGGCCGGGATGTGAAGAAAAGGAAATTTTTATATGCTGTTGGTGGGAATGTAAATTAGTTCAGTCATTATGAAAAATTGCATAGAGGTTTCTCAAATAACTCAAAACACACCCACCATGCAATCCAGAAATCCCACTACTGGGTATTGGTCAAAAGGAAAAGAAATCAGTATATCAAAGGGATACCTGCACCCCCATGTTTATTGCAGCACTATTCACAATAACCAAGATATGGAACTAACTTATGTGTCTATCAACAGATGCATGGATAAAGGAAATAAGATATATATACTTAATGAAATACCATTCAGCCATAAAAAAGAATGAAAATCTGTAATTTGCTGCAACATGGATGGAACCAGAAGTCATTGTGTTAAGTGAAATAAGCCAGGCACAGAAAGACAAATATCACCTGTTCTCATGCCTATGTAGGAGCTAAAAAGGTGGAAGTCATGGAGGTAGAGAGTAGGATGATGTTTACCAAAGGCTGAGAAAGGTGCGGGGTGGTAAAGAGAAGTTGGTTAATGAGAATGAGTACAAACATAAAGTTAGAGAGAATGAATAAGTTCTAATGTTCAATAGCAAAATAGGGTGACTATAGTTAACAATAACTTATCATATATTTCAAAATAGCTAGAAGAGAAGATTCCTAATACAAAGAAATGTTTGAAATGATGGATATCCTGAATACTGGATTTGATCATTCCACCTTGTGTGCATGATCAAAATATCACATATACCCCAAAAATATGTCCAAGTATGTATCAATTTTAAAAAAGGATAACAAAATAATAGCAACCATATATTGAGTGAGCTTAGTCCTGCATAAGAACCTGACATGTTATATACATTATCTCACTGTATTTAATTTTCATCACAGTTCTATTATAGTAGATGTCATTCTCACATGAAGATGAGAAAGTGAGGCTCAGGGATGTTAAGAAACTCACACAGGCCACAAAGAAAACAAAAGTCTGAATCCGGATTTGCAACAAGGTCCATATGACTCATTTTTGTTTTCATTCAACAAGAATTAATTTAGCACCTACTCTAGGCTAGTTTGTGTGCCATGTGTTCAATGCATGTTTCTTCTACAATACTTGGTGATATGTTTTGGCTCTTTGTCCGCACCCATCATGTTGAATTGTAGTCCCCAGTGTTGCGGGGGATACCTGGTGGGAGGTGATTTTTGCTTTTCTCATGATAGTGAGTGAGTTATCACAAGATCTGGTGGTTTGAAACTGTGTGGCACTACCCCCTTCACTCTCTCTCTCTCTCCTGCTTTGCCACTGCGAAGGTCTCTTCCCCTTCCTCTTCCCTTTCCCCTTCTGCCATGATTGTAAGTTTCCTGAGGCTTCCCAGTCATGCTTCCTTTTAAGATTATGGAACTGGGAGTCAATTAAACCTCTTTTCTTTATAAATTACCCAGTCTCAGGTAGTCCTTTATAGCAGTGTGAGAATGGACTAATACACTTGGTCACCTCTTCACTTTTCTCCCTTTTGAATAAAATTAAATGTCTTACAGTGGTTCCATCTACATATTCAAATGGGGAACAGGGAAATTACTAACTGGATATCTCATATGCCAAGCCAGTTTTTTTCTGAAAACACACACACACACACGATAACATGGGTTTATACACATAATGGCCTCATTGGAACCTATTTATGTGGATAAAATTAGATTTACCAGCTCCTTCACAAAGGGGTAGATGTTGTACTTGCCATGTGTGTTTGAAAACTTTTCAGGCACTTTGTAGAGACAGTTTTTGGTGGAAATATAACACTTACTGAATAAGTGAAGGAGTTTTTTGTTTTTTGACATTATTAAAAAAGCAAAAAGTCTGAATCCTCTCAGTGCTCTGTGGAAGTGCATGCTCATGCTCCCCTTGGGTGGTGCCACGTTATTCATTAGACACCTTCTCCGGGCTCTCTGTCAGTGTAGGCTGCAGGGAATGGTAAACTATTAACTTCCAGTGACAAGAAGCTTAAATTACAATGCAAACTCTGCAAGGTGCAAAATTTCCAAGTTGAATTCCTTGAGAGGAACCCCTTTGTCTGGCTGAATGCTGCTGGAGGGATTGGTGGGGAATGGAGCCTGAAGTCTCATACAGCCTTCTGGAACCTTTATAACCTTCTTCTGCTTTGTGAACCTCAGGCCCGCCACTGAAAGAGGGGCTCTCCTCCCTGGAGTTCTTCCCTTATCTTTCCCCAACATGGCTGGGTAACCATGACGACGGGGAGGACCTGTGGGAACAACAAAGCCAGCCGGGTGTTTTATTCTGTCACTACGTTCCACTCAGTGGCCAAAAGCTTTAAAATCAAATATAGTTGGAGACATCAAGTCAATACTGGCTGCACCAACTGTCTCTGGCTGAAGGCAGTTAAGGGGAGTGAAGGTAATGCTTGTTGACTCAAGAAGAGGCTGAAAATCTGCCCAGGAATCACCCAGTGGAGAAAACGATCTGATTTTAAAGTCACTGATAAATTCTTTCCACTTAATCTTTATTTAAGGAAACAGTGTTAATTAGCTGTGACTATCTCATGTAATTATCTTAAAACAGGATGAGTATTAAATGCTGATAAAGGCAATCTCAAAAGGCAATCGTGGGTTTTGTTAGTTTCAAGTATATTATTTAAACTAAACATAGTTGAATATGGTGAAATCAGAAATATTTTTAACCAATGACATAATTGTCCATGTTACATACACATTAAAATTGGGAATTAAAATCCATCTTTACAGGAACTTTCTATGCATTCTGCATGCCTGAAAGTTGTTTCTCCTGTTTCCACATTCTTATTTTAAAATGTGGAACATATTTTGTTAATTCTATTCTCCAAACAATTAATTAGTGAAATATTTTTTGAGCACCTTTAATGCTCAAGTTGTAGACAATACACAAAAAATATAAAATCTGATCATGTATCTCCTTAGGAAGATTATAATCTACTTGGGATGATGGAGGGGAGTATGCAAATTTTAATCAGAGGTACTTAGGAAACTATGGAATTTAACTCTAGCTTTATCCAGAGAATAATTTTTACCTTTGACTCCCACCATGACTTGAACACATGCTCATCATTTGCAAATAACTATAGAGACTAAAACTACCCATATTTGGGAATGTTTAGTTCTAAATATGACTTGACTTTTCATTTGGAAATGATGGTAGAATTAAGCTGCAGAAAGATACCACAGGTTGTAGTAATGAGCCAAACCTAACAAGGTTAACTTTAACGAGATTAAACAGGAAGGTCTACATTCCAGAGTATTGATAAGATTCCAAGCTGCGTGAGACCAAAGATGGAATGTGTCTAGCTACTCTATCTACGTTCAGTATCTCCAGGGCTCAGCACAGTGTTTTTCCATAGCTGACATTAATAAATATTTGTTGCGTGAGTGAACCTGCCCAAGCTATGAACCTATGAGTGAGAAGTGTGCTCAGAATATTTCACTGTGTTTAATCCTGGGAGGCATAGCAAAGAAGCGTGTAACATCATCAGAAATGCCCTGGAGAAGACACACAAAGGAGGGAGACTTGGTTAAAGAAGGGGCTTTAGGAGGCCGAGGTGGGCGATCACAAGGTCAAGAAATCAAGACCATTCCAGCCAACATGGTGAAACCCCATCTCTACTAAAAATACAAAAATTAGCTGGGCGTGGTAGCGCATGCCTGTAGTCCCAGCTACTGGGGGCAGGGGTTGGGGGGCAGTGGCTGAGGCAGGAGAATTGTTGGAAGTTGGGAGGCAGAGGTTGCAGTGAGCCGAGATTGCGCCACTGCACTCCAGCCTGGTGATGGAGAAAGATTCTGTCAAAAAAAAACAGAGAAAAAGAAAGAGAGAGAGAGAGAGAGAGAGAGAGAGAGAAAGAAAGAAAGAAAGAAAGAAAGAAAGAAAGAAAGAAAGAAAAGAAAGAGAGAGAGAAAGAAAGAAAGAAAGGGAGGGAGGGAAAAAGGGACGGAGGGAGGGAGTGAGGGAGGGAAGGAAGGAAGGAAGGGAGGGAGCGAGGAAGGAAGGAAAAGAAAAAAAAGAAAGAAAGAAAGAAAGAAAGAAAGAAAGAAAGAAAGAAAGAAAGAAAGAAAAGAAAGAGCCTTTAGTTCACTCCAAGGTGTTTTCCCATGAAAGGGTTATGACCTATTTTGGATTGAAACCTATTACTGATTAGTAAAATTAATTTATTGGTTCAGAATCAGCATTTTTTAAAATGGAAAGGAAAGGAGGAAAACGTGAATGCATCCTAGGTAGAAAGGTAAGTCTTTCTTCTCTAAACGTCTATATCTGATTATATAAGTATATGTTATATTAAGTATAGATATTATGTATATGTATCTCTATATATATATATATGCATTAAATACATGTAATGGGTATAATGTTAGTGATAACCAAAATATTTTGAACAGTATTTCTCTAGAAGGAAACTTGATGATTGGTCATGAGAAAGAAAAAAAGCCTTTTATCTGAAGAACACAAGCCCCTTTAAATTATCAGTCCCAGAAAGGAATTTAAAATGTAACAATAGTCAGATCTCACTCTTCCTTGAGCTAAATAATTATTTCTTGAAGCCACTTGCTATGCAGGCTCTAGACTGACGACACCTGGCCATAAAATGCCATGCGCTCTATAGTTTAACAATGTACAGCCAATCACTAAACGATGTTATTTCTGTAAACCAAAGAGAATTTTCAACAAAAACTTTTGTAACCACCCCCTCTTCTGATTTGTCCTTTTTTTATTTAAAAACTTTTGTTCTTTGGAGCACTCCCCAGGACAACTTGGAAGTGTGTCCCGGGCTAGAATCCTAAGCCTTTGCACTTGAATAAGCTGTCTTTAAACTAGATTCTAACCCTTTTGATTATGTTAGGTTGGCAGTCAGAAAAGAAGGAACAGTTTAAACATAGGCAGGAAAGATGGAATGGCCCAACCAGGTGATCTGCAAGGAATCTGGTGTGGCTAGAGGATTGGGTGTCTGAGAGAAAGAGATGGGAGATGAGGCACCAGGAGCCGTTAGGGGAGCCACAAAGGGTATTCTACTCTGTTACAAAATGTGTCCTTTATGCTGGAGGAGTTGTAAACCAGATGGATAAGAGATGATAAAGAGTGACCAGGAGAGTCAGAAAATAGGAAGGAAACAATGCAGAAGTCAAAGGAGGGTTGACTTTCCACACAGAGCTGAAGTTGTAATCGACAGTGTCAAATGCCCCCACTTTGGTCAAATATTACAGTAATCAATGTAAAGGTCATATCTGGCAGTTAAGAAGTCGTGATCTTGGTTCCTTGGGGGTTTTTTGCAGCCTTTTGGCATCAAGATCCTACAGTAAGAAATACGTTACACATGGTAACCCAGCACACATATAACATACAAATCAAACAAAATGTTCACAGAATTATATACATAGTTATCATGTACAATACACTGTCATTTTTTCTTCTCTATTCTATTCTGTTTGCTTATTTTTTAAATTTGTGAGATCTAATAAATTGATTTCACACCCAGCCACTGGCTGGTGACCAACAATTTGAAAATTACTGCATTAGATTACCATGCAACTATATTAGGATAAATAATATGGCAACCAGTATAGGTTCTCCCATGACTAAGGATAGCATTTTTTTCTCTGTTGTGTGTGTCTATTTTTATAAATTTCATGTGCTTTGCAAAGCCAAAACTGTAACCTTTGTATGTGTATTTAAACATGTTAAAGTAAGAATTCAATTCGGTTTAGTCTCCAGGCTCTCAGACGTTTTCTAGAAATGTGTTTTAAAAACCATTCATGGCCGGGCACGGTGGCTTACGACTGTAATCCCAGCACTTTGCGAGGCTGAGGCGGGAGGATCACAAGGTTAAGAGATCAAGACCATTCTGGCCAGCGTGGTGAAACCCTGTCTCTACTAAAAATATAAAAATTAGCTGGGCATGGTGGTTGGTGCATGTAATCCCAGCTACTCAGGAGGCTGAGGCAGGAGAATCGCTTGAACCTGGCAGGCGAAGGTTGCAGTGAGCCAAGGTCACATCATTGCACTTCAGCCTGGTGACAGTGTAAGACTATGTCTCAAAAAAAAAAAAAAAAAATTCATACTGGTAATTGTAAAATTGCTTTATGAAACTATCTGTCTTTAAAAGCACAAAAGCACTATCCAGTCACAAATATTTTGTGGGATTGTGGAGGCAGAGGGAGGAGTGTATCTAAATTGAAAGACTTCATTTTAAATCACAAAAAACAAGAACAAAAACAATCCTTACTTTTCAAAGAAGGTCATGAGAAATTTTCCTTCTTTTTAGAAAGGAATAGAGTTCAGATAACTTTCCAAAATTGGCTCACCTAGGATAAGAATCAGAACATGTTTAATACATTTTTGTGATGCATATGCATGTTTTCTATCTTAAGGGTTGAAATATTTAAACTAAAAACTACATTTTAAAATAATTACTTTGCTCCCTAATAAGAACTCTGCAAACATAGACAATTAGATTTTTTAAGCTGTTGCACACCTAGGTCACATTAAAAACCTTCCAAATGCTCCATGTGGAGAAAAATATTCTAAGCAAATATCTATGTTTTATTAAGTTTACTTAAAATTGTGGCAAAGATTGTGTTTAGGGTCAATGTATTCTAGTTTTTAATCCTTGCAAACGATATTTGTCATTATCTGACCATAGAGTTTGATGGGTACAAACTTTGTGCTAATAGCTTTGTACTCCTTTCATTAACACTTTGATTATAAAATATTTGCTTTGTTACAAGGCATCTTGAAAATTCTAAAGTTTTTAGGAAAGTAAGAAGTTTTCAGTTTTGCCTTTGGGAAAGTTGTTTTCCTGATGTTTCTTAGAATTCAGTAACATCCTAAAATCATATCTTGAAATAAATAAGATGAAATATAAAAAATTCACATTTAATTCCCGTATAAACTTATGGACAGGATGGAACAGGCTTGGGCTCAGTAGATAATTGAATTCTCTTCACTGACATCTATCAAACAGAAGGATTAACTGACACTTGCCATTGCTTCTAAAAAGCATGCTGACTGCACACATCCAGCTAGCAGGCTATTCTCCAGCAGAACCATGCACTGCTATTGCCATGTGTGAGTTGTGTGCTTACCCAGTGCCAGACAAGTGTGCTCCTGAACCTATTAAAGCAAATTTCACTTGGTATTACTCTGAGAGGAAAAGTCCTTTTCCAGACTCCTTGATTCCATAATGAGGGATTTTCCCCAAGCACCCTCCAAACCTCTTTCTCTCCTTCATTCATTCTGCCTCTGGGAAGATAGAGTAACTTACCAATGGTAAAGTTGAGACAAATGACATGGCTGGCTAAGTGTTGCTTTTCTCTCTTGGATAAACATGCCACGTTCTGCTCCCAAGGAACTTTGTCCCTGTAGGGGAAGGCCAGTCCAAGCCCATTGCTTCTTTGGACTGGGTGATTAAGTCTTGGCCTAATTCCTACTTGCACTATCATCTTGGCTAAAAACTAAAGTCAAGTCCTTCAGTTTGGGCTCTGTAATTATCAAAGTGATGTTCTGACCCCAATATTTGCTCTGTGTTTTATTTTCACCTTGTTCAGAATCTGGATAGGAAAGAGAATGCTATTTCTTGAGTTCACTTTTGTAGACCCTAACAATATTAATTGCATTATTTAATTCGACATTACTTAAATTGATAAAATATAATTAGAGTTGTTGATTCAACTAAGTTGAATATTTTTAAAAAGAGTCGACAAAGCTAATCATTTAATAAATGCAATTAAATGTGAGCATGGCAACTGTAAACATTCATCAAAAAACTATAAAAATCTAGAATTCTGTATTCATGTTACTTCTCCTGTGTCCTAAAATTCACCCTTCATTTGAAATGTGCTCCAGATGGAACCCTTATATTATGCTTTTAATAGTATGCTTTTTATAAGGCAAACACAAAATTCTAATTAGCTTACCCAAACAGAAAGAAAGGTTTTACTCGTTCAAAAAATGGCAAAATTTGCATATGTATATGTTTTAAGTCAAACAAAATGTTTAAAGCCTTTATGTGTCATTTTAAAATAATTTCCTTCTTTAATTTACCTTTTTAAAAATATTCTTCTGTACTAGATAACTTCTACTGTAGTTCTTATTTAAAAGCTCTTTGGACTTGTTGGAGTTGGAAACCTTTAAGAATCCAGTGAAAGCTGTGGATGCCCTCCTCCCTGAAAGTGTACATACACATGACTCAAACCTCCCAGAAGCCAAGAAATCCATCTTTGATTCAGTTCATGGAAACCTCCTGATATGGTTTGGCTCTGTGTCCCCACCTAAATCTCATCTAGAATTGTAATCCCCATAATCCCCACAAGTTGAGGGCAGGACCCAGTGGGAGGTGATTGGATCACGGAGGTGGTTTCTCTCATGCTGTTCTCACAATAGTGAGTGAATTCTCATGAGATCTAACGGTTTTATAAGGGGCTCTTCCCCCTTTGCTCATTTACTCTCTCTGGGCTGCCACCATGTGAAACGTGCTTTTGTTTTTCTCTCGCCTTCGGCCATGATTATGTTTCATGAGGCCTCCCCAGCCATGTGGAACTGTGAGTCAATTTTTTTTTTTTTTTTTTTTTTTTTTTTTGACGGAGTCTCGCTCTGTCACCCAGGCTGGAGTGCAGTGGCGCAATCTCGGCTCACAGCAAGCTCCGCCTCCCGGGTTCACGCCATTCTCCTGCCTCAGCCTCCCGAGTAGCTGGGACTACAGGCACCTGCCACCACGCCCGGCTAATTTTTTTGTATTTTTAATAGAGACGGGGTTTCACTGTGTTAGCCAGGATGGTCTCGATTTCCTGACCTCGTGATCCGCCCGTCTCGGCCTCCCAAAGTGCTGGGATTACAGGCGTGAGCCACCGCGCCCAGCTGGGTATGTCTTTTTACCAGTGTGAGAACAGAGAACAGACCAATACAGCACCTATCTCTAGGTTACTTAATGGATAGACTAATATATGCTAGAATTTCAGGTTAGCCATCAGATGAAATAAATATGATTTAAGACCAAAGAAGTAGAAATGAGTCATCCACTTTATTCTAACCTCATCTGACTATATATCCAGAGGATTGTTTGAATTTCAAGCACCGTATTTTAAGAGGCATATTCAAAAAGTAGAACCGATTTAGAAGGAATGGCTAGGATAATGCAGGATGTAAAGACTATGCCATGTAACCAATGGTGCAGGAGGTGGTTTTTAAATTTTTTTTTCTTGAGACAGGGTCTTTCTCTGTTGCCCAGGCTGGAGTGCAGTGGCGTGATCATAGCTAACTACAGCTTCAACCTCCTGGGCTCAAGCAATCCTTCAACTTCAGCCTCTGAAGTAGCTAGGATGACAGGCACGTGCCACCATACCCAACTAATTTATTTATTTTTGAATATTTTGTAGAGACAAGGTCTCCCTATGTTGCTCAGGCTGGTCTTGAACTCCTAGGCTCAAGTGATCCTCTTGTCTTGGTCTCCCAAAGTGCTGGGATTATAGGTGTGAGCCACTGCAGGCAGCACTGGGGAGGTTTAATTGGAGGAAGAATATCTTAGGAATTAAGGACAGCTGTCCTCGACGATAGAGGACTGGCATGAGGGTGTGGACTGTTCTGTGTTGTTGCAGTAGGTAGAACATGAAACAATAGAAAAAAGTTACCCTCTGGCAGGTGTGGGCTCTGTGAGAGAATCCCTTCAGCTGAAGAGAGAAGCAAATAATTACTGGTCAATAAACATCTATAATGAACCTCCTGTTATCTTAAGATTTCAGATTGCCTATCTCTTCCATGAGCTGTGGTTGTACTTTATTCTCCAAAGTTCTGAGCAACTGAATGCACTATGTTATGAAGATTGCTTTTCTATGTGCTTGGACAAGTTATATATTATTCACCATTTAAGAAAAGATTACGTAAGTATTTCAGTCAGAGACTTTTATAGTATTGTATCAATTTTCTTGGTATTGTGTTTTTGATTTGTCTATTCAAAAGGATTTCTTGATTTTTGCCACTTTTCTGGGCAATCCTTAAGCATCATGGTAAGATAGGCTAAAATTTGATTTGGAAACCCATCCATTTTTGGCCTACACGCTAACCTCTCTTTTTCTCCAACCCTATCCCAATTTTCCCAGAACATTCCCATAGAAAAAACAAATTTATTTTTTATTTTTAATATTTTAATTTTCTAGGAAAAATTGAATAATAGAAATAGAGCTTCCCTTACTCCCCTCTCGTTTCTTTTATCTTTCTTTCTCTGCTCCTGCTTCTTTCCCTTTAACTTGCGTCCGTATTCCTCCAGGATCACTATATCATCAAAACTGACAACATAATTTGCAGAGCTCAGTGTAAAATGAAAATATGGGGCCCCTTGTTGAAAGAATGTTAAGAATTTCAAGATGGCAGCAACAAGGTACTAAACCAACAGCAGGTCCCTTCCATGTGCACTGGATGCATGCCCATGAAGCCAGCCCTCATTTAATTGTCATTTGTTGAGTGCCTCCTAAATGCCAGGAACTGGGCAAACTGCTTCACATGCAGGATCCTATTTAATACTCCCTGCAATATTATCACCCTGTGTCAGAACTTTGAGACATGGCGGAGAGATAATTTTCAAAAGTCACACACATGATATTTAGAGTTGCAGGAATAGAATCCATACCTGGCTGGACACGGTGGCTCATGCCTGTAATCCCAGCACTTTGGGAGGCCAAGGCGGCCAGATAACCTGAGGTTGGGAGTTCGAGACCAGCCTGACCAACATGGAGAAACCTCATCTCTACTAAAAATACAAAATTAGCTGGAAGTGGTGGCGGGCACCTGTGGTCCCAGCTGCTCGGGAGGCTGAGGCAGGAGAATCACTTGAATCCGGGAAGTGGAGGTTGCAGTGAGCTGAGATCACGCCACTGCACTCCAGACTGGGTGACAGAGTGAGACTCCCTCTCAAAAAAAAAAAAAAAAAAAAAAAAAAAGAATCCACACCTTAGACCAATGCTCCTCCCTATAGGGAATTAGGGAAAAGATAAAAGACATAGAGACAATGTGAGCAGCTGAGACCATCACTCTCCTCAAAGTTTAAGCAAGTAGCTCCTCTATACACAGCATATGAGACACTGTGAAGTTCTAGGGAATCAAAGGAAAATAAGAATACTAGCCTCTGCTTTTTGGGCCTATGCAATACAGTGAGAAGAGGATCTAGCAGAATGATAATGTCTCAATCACTCAGAACAATGTAGTTGGTCTGTTAAGAATCCTGCTATTCAGGGAAGGTCAAATTCCTTCATATTAATCCCATCACCCAGACTTGCTCTTCCCAGCTGGGCAACAGCAGACTGTTTTCATGCCAGTCCTTCTGCCCGCCTTTCTCCCCTTGGAGAGATTTGGCTAGTTATAAGTGTCACTCCAGTCAGACCTCTAACCCCACTTTTCTTCCTGGAGATAAAAAAGCAACTCATTTGATTGAGTTGAATTGGATTTGTGTTAAGGATGTGGCAAACATACGTCCACATTTGGGGCTGTGTAATGAATTTATCAAAATGCTGCAACTAGGCCAGGTGTGGTGGCTCATGCCTGTAATCCTAATACTTTAGGAGGCTGAGGCAGGCAGACCACCTGAGGTCAGGAGTTTTAGACCAGTCTGGCCAACATGGTGAAACCCTGTCTCTATTAAAATACAAAAATTAGCCTGCGTGGTGGTGTGTGCCTGTAATCCCAGCTACTCAGGAGGCTGAGGCAGGAGAATTGCTTGAATCTGGGAGGAAGAGGTTGCAGTGAGCTGAGATGCTGCCACTGCACTCCAGCTTGAGTGACAGATCTCTAAAAAAAAAAAAAAAGCTGCAGCCAGTGGAGATTTACTGTCTTTGTTCTATGCCTGCCCTGGATCAGTAAAAACAATGATCTTGGATATTTATTTCTGCTGTTCAGGTTAAAACTCTCCTTTGAGTGAAATATTTCTTGAAGTTCACTCAAAGAAGAGAGAAGAATTGGATGTAGAATAGTGTTAGCAAGCTGTGTGGCTGCACATATAAAAGAGTGTTTTCCAATTAGTACTAATAATGAAGCAATTTCAGCCTGGGCAACATAGCAAGACCCTGTCTCTACAAAACAAATTTTTAAAAAAAATTAGCCAGGTGTGATGGCACATGCTTGTGGTCCCAGCTACTCAGAAGGCTAAGAGATGGGGAATCACTTGAGGCCAGGAGGTCAAGGCTGTAATGAGCTATGATCTGGCCACCACATTCCAGCTGGGCTACAGAGTGAGACCTTGTTATAATAATAATATTAGGTTGGTGCAAACATAATTGCGGATTTTGCCACTACTTGTAATGCCATTACTTTTAATGGCAAAAACAGCAATTACACAAATACATTTGCGCCAACCTAATAATAATGATAATAAAGCAGTTTTTAAAAATGTTCATCTCTTGGTCATTATAATTTACTTACGAATCGCTTTTAGACTTGAGAGGAAAAAAGGATAATATTTTTTTTCCTTCCCAAACTCCAACAATAATTCCCTTTTCTCATATACACATACAGCCTCATACACACATTCTCCCACCCTCAAACCCTTATAATATTTCTTCATGCAGACACCTCACTCAGTACTGTTGAGTATATTTCTTTTGCTGAAATCTGTCTGTTATGTAGAGTACCAAACTAAAGGGATTTAAGTCCTGTCCTAAACTTTTTTCTTAATTGGTTGTCTGGCCTTGAACAAGACAATTTCCTTGAGCCGGCCTCAGTTTTATCATCTATAAAAAAGAAGAGTTGGCTATTGTAATATTAGTCTTTCACCTCTGATATTCTCTGAATATTCCTTCAGGGTCAGAGTCTCAGGGTCTTTGGAAGTAACACCAAAACAGTTCCATGACAACTTAATTTGAATCAATATGATTATGCAAAAGAAATGGAGCAAAAGCTTCAGTAACATAAACACTTAGTGGAGATCATTGGGTCATAATGTTTCAGGCTCTATTATCTAATCAGGGGCAACCTGAAGGGTACAGATTTGAGGCAACAGATGAGGATGTTTGACGGTTTAGGAGAGAGATGCTTTGAGAAAGACTGGATCTCATTGTGTTTCCAATATCACACAACATAAATGACCTCTTGGGTTTTTAGGTCCAGGTGTACTATCTGTTATGAACAGATTAATTAATTGCTTTAATCATCTACTTTGTAAATATACATTTTGGGGGCATGCCCAGGTGGCAGGCATGTTTGTAGGCACTAGATTAAATCAGCGAACAAGACAGAACAGAATCTTTTCCCAGAAGGAATTCACATTTTAGAAAGGGTAGAAACCATTCCAAGCAGGAGAAAGAGCAGGACAGAGATTCAGAGACAAACTTGGCTGTGATTTAATGAATACAGAGCGTGAGAAGGTTAATTTTGCATGTTAACCTAGCTGGGCCACAGGGTGCCCAGATTTTTGGCCCAACATTATTCTGGGTGTTTCTGAGAGTGTTTTTGGATGAGGTTATCATTTAGATTGGTGGGCTCTGGGTGAAGCAGATTACCCTCCATAAAGTGGGTGGATCTCATCCAATCTCTTGAAGGCCTGAGTAGAGCAAAGGACTAGCTCCCCTGACAAGAGGAAATTCTCCAACAAACTACCTTTGGACTTCATCTGCAACATTGACTCCTCCTCGTTCTGCAGCAAAGGCCTTTGGACTCAAAGTGCAACATCAGCTCTTTCCTGGGTCTTCAGCCTAATGGCTGCATTGCAGATTTTGGACTTACCAGCCTCCATAATTGTGTGAGCCAATTTCTTATAATATGTTTATATATTGTATTAGTCAGGGTTCTCCAAAGGGAGTGAATGAATAGGATACAATTCCCAGGCCAAGTCCCATGATAGCTGTCTGCAAACTGGGGAAATAGATGAAGCCAGTAGCATGGGACAGTACAAGTTTGAAAGCGTCAAAACCAGGGAAGCCAACAGAGAAGCCCTCAGTCTGAGGCCAGAGGCCCAAGGGCCCCTGGGAGGCCACTGGTGCAAATCTCTGAGTCCAAAGGCTGAAGAATCTCGAGTCTGATGTCCAAGGGCAGGAGGAGAGGAAGCCAGCTGTTCACATGGTACAAAAAGAGAGAGCAAGCAAGAAGACTCAGTAAGCAAGCTGCTTATCCCCCTTGTTCTACGTGCTTTGTTCTAGCCATGCTGGCAGTAGATTGGATGTTGCCTACCCACACTGAGGGTGGGTCTTCCCCTTCCAGTCCACTGACTATCAGTCTCCTCTGGCAACGCACTCACAGACACACCTAGAAACAATGCCTCACCAGCCATCTAGACATCCCTCAATCCAGTCAAGTTGACACCAAATATTAACCATCATTCATAGATAGATAGACAGACAGACAGATAGATATAGATAGACAGATACACACACACATTCTATTGATTCTGTTTTTCCCAAGAACTCTGACTAGTAACAGAGAGAAGTAAAGAAAAAGGTAGAGAGGTAGGCAGGGGCTGTGGTGGGTGGGAGGTTTTTTTTTTGTTTTTTTTGACCTGGTGACCTGGTTGGTAGTTTGTACTTTAATATGTAGGTGTTGAAGGGCTTGTCACAGGGTATTGTTAACATCTGGCTTACATTAGGCTCACTCAGGCTGCTGTAGGGAGAATGGATTGGGAGGCAAATGCGCAAGCATGGAGACCATAGAGGCCGTGCTGCAAACCTCCAGGCAAGAGGTGGTGGCATGTTAAATGAAGGTTTAAGGAAATTCATTGGGCAGAAGTCATCAGATTCAGGAAACATTCAGGAGTGGGTGCTGACAGAACCAACCTTAGATTTTGCATTTATTTTCAAATTTGAAAAACAAAGATTTGCTTCTGCACAAGACTACATAAACAAAGGAGATAATTAGGTCATGACGCTGGCCCAGAAGGGTCTATAGCCATTGTTTGTACATCAAAGAAAACAGAAGTAAAGTTTGTGTTTATTAACACCAAAGTGATCTAAGGGTAATCAAAAAGCCCACGGTCAAGTGCTTTCGATGGTACTTGTGCCTCACCTTCCTCATCTGCAGAATGAGGATAATAATAGGAACTGTCTTTTGTGGTAATGAATTGATACACATACAGGGCTTGGAATGGTGCCAGGCATGTAGTGAGGATCATATATGTCTTAGTTGTTACTAGAATTGATATTCTTCTTATTATCATCATCACTATTATAATGGATAAAAATACAAAGCCAGTCAGACTTAGAATCAAAACCCAAATACTATACAAAAATAAGACAATTATGCTCTGGATTGATTTTGAACCCAGATTAAACAGACAGAAGCTTATAGGAACAGTGCAGGCAAACATATTCTGAGTCCTATCATCCCAGAAATAAACAGCTTAGAAGTCAGAAACTCACACACACACACACAAATTATATATATGTATATAATTACATAGGATAATGATAGTAAAATTAAATATCTATAACATACAATGCACATAGTGGTCTTTTAATATAGAGTATATCATTTAGTCTAATTTAATACAAGCAAAGACCCAACAGGATATATTATTATCCCTATATTATAGATTGGAAAAAAAGACTCAGAGAAGTTAAGTATGCCCAAGATCTCATGCCGGTAAGTGAAAAAGTTGCACTTCTATTGCAAAACCCATGCTTGGTGTATTGAGTTGGGAGACAATGAGGATTACGTTAAGACAGAACCATAAACCTCATTACCAGGAAGGAAAAACCCTTCCTCTGTTTGTGTTTTCTCCGTGAATAAGGATTGAGAACATGAAATGCAGCCCCTGACTCTGCACCTCTCCGGTGGCAGCAGCTGCCATAAACCCTAGGCAGACATTTACTTCTCTCCTTCACAACTTGGCTCTTTGCCCTTCCTCTCCCTCCTTCCCAAATAACAACCACAAAGAAAACAAATCATCAGATCACACCTCCACCCCTCACACACACACTCCGATGCACACTCAGCCCAATTGGTGGGGTCCAGATGTCACTTTGGGGAGTATGGGAGTATTAATAGTTGCAAGGGAGGAGTGTGGTAAGACTCAGGCTTCCCTAAGTCACCTGACTCAGTGGTTTGCCACTCCTCAGTTCATACTTCCTACTTCCCTCCACAAAAAGCCCTTACCTGACATGACAGAGATGAGGCCTAACTATGGCCCTAAAGGAGCTGAAGAGACTTTATGTCTAGAGAATGTTTGGTTGAATCTGGAGCTAGAGGACAAGATTAATATCTTCCACTTCTGAAGGTCAGGGAATAAAACTGGGAGAAAGTGATTTTTGCTGGGTGAGGTGGCTCACACCTGTAATCCCAGGACTTTGGGAGGCTGAGACAAGAGAATCGCTTGAACCCAGGAGGTGGAGGTTGCAGTGAGCTGAGATGATGCCATTGCACTCCAGCCAGCCTGGGCACAAGAGCAAAACTCCATCCCAAAAAAAAAATAAAGAAAGAAAAGAAAAGACAAAGAAAATGATAGTTAAGAAGACACAAAAAACATTTTGTTGCATGGCTTCTTTGGGCATGCAGCTAGAAACATGCCGGTCGGACGTGGTGGGTGTGCATCTTCATCAGCAGGTCCATTGGGCACTCCCACTGGGCGATGGAGTATGGGCACTGTTCAGTCTTCATTTGCCCAGCTATGATATTTGGGAAATACCATACATCCTGTCACATTACCCATCATTCACTCTCTTCTATGAACTGAACCAGAAACCACTGCTTTCAGGGCTGGCTAACTCATCCCCCTTCCTCAGCACTCTTAGTCCTGCTCTGCAAAGTGGGATCTGCAGACCAGCATCATGAGCACCAACTCTTACATGGGAGCTTGCAGGAAATGCAGAATCTTGGGCTCCATCCCAAACCTACTGAGTCTGAATCTTTATTGGGTGAGATCCCAAGATGATTCATATGTATACACATTGAGGTTTGAGAAGCACTGCCTTAGACCATCAAGGACTAAACTGAGGTTGTCTAGGGTGGGCATAACTTTCAGCAGTCAGATGGAGAGAAGATGTGAAAATTATTTGTCAACTGTAGTTTGTAAAGAGCAGAGAGAAATGCTAACATCGATTCACCTATCCAAAATTGTGGTGGCATAAAAGTATTGGTCAGGTATTTGACCCACTAACCATTCAATGACAAGTGGTATAGGTGAACAGAGTAGCAGACCTATCCATGCTGGTCCTCTGGAAGTGATTGGAATCACTGGTACCAGGGATGCAATGTACCAATGAAACAGAAAATCATCACCTTTCTCTTCCCTGAAAACCAGCAAGACAGTTTTATATGATAACATCAACACCTTTGACCCTCCATTTTCCTATGGTGTGTGAGACATTTATCCTTATTGCATAATAAAATGAAGTCCACAAAATAGAAATGAGGCGGGACTCTTCAGTTTTTCTAGATTGATGTGTGTTTTAGAAGGAGTGGGTAGAGTAGAGAAGGAAAAAGGGTTTCTAGACATGGATGATAAAGGGAAGGGTAAGGAGACAGCCATGTTTCTCTCTGCAGACATAGGCAGAATGATATGAATACAGTCCAGCCTTTTGTGGCTGATAGAATATTTGTACACACTTTATCTCATCTGACTTGTACAGAAATCTCATGGCAGATATTTTTATTGATTGCATCATTTTATAGATAAAGAAAATAAGACTCTGGGAAATGAATAGAATTGCCCAAGGACAAAATTAGTAAGTAGGGAAGCCAGGCCTCATAACTAGGTCGATGGGCAGTGAACGTGTTTTCTACTGGACAACAAAAAAAAGGAAGGGAGGGAAACTGGGAAGGAGAGAACGAAAGAAGATAGGAAGAGAAATAATGGAAGGAAGAGAGGGAGGACCAAAGGAAGGATAGAAAGAAAACCGCTAATTTTTAACCGCAATTTTCTAACATTTTGACTAGACATCTATCCTTCTTGCTTTCTTCATTGATCTTTTGCAATGTGGTCCTACATCTTGTTATTGTTTGCTTGACATAAAATATCCCTTAGTACTCTAATTACTAATTACATAAAAATAGAGAATTGAAATGTTAAATATTTCGATTAAGTATGCATATTTTAGCTAAAATTATGACTCACAAAAAATCAAAGTATATTTTCCAAAATGTCATTTCTACTATGGCTTGTAATTTCAGGCAATGTAAGGCTGCTTATTGCAAACCTTGGTATTTTATCTTAACTGGTTTCCAGCTTAATATCCTCACAGTTGTAATTCAGGATTTGGCTTGAAGAGGGGAAAAGGACTATGTGAGGAAGTATTTAGATGTACATTCGCTGTTGCATTGCTGCTGTTGTTGTTATTATAATTACAGCTTCCACTGATAAGGGGAGTCAAAAATCCTAAAACTATGGAATGTTTAGAAACCTAGAGAAGACCTGAGAGGTGACTTGTTTCAACCATCACGTTTCATGATGAGGAAATAGAAGATGGATGATGGTGGCCTGCAGAAGGGAGCAGTGATTTGTCCAAGGTTCCACCATTGCTTAGTTTGAACTTGAGTCCAGATGTTCAGTTGATATAACAAGAAAAATAATATTTTAAGCAAGCTAAAGATTTTCTTTTATTGTTGGAACATTAGCATAATCACTCTGGCCTCTCAATAGCAAACCAATCAGTTATTTTTCTTTTTACCTACATGGTCAAAATAAATTATTTTCACATCACTGTGCTTTATTTTTCCCATTGAGAGATAATAACAATAGAACCTCATTGGCCTCTGCATCTTTTACTTCTTCTCAAATATTTTAATTCCATAAAGCATAAGAACATGCTTTGCCTGAAACACCTTCACATCCTATTCTCCCAGCTTTTGAATAGAGTCTGAAGTAATTTTGTATCCTCAGCACCTGGCACAAAGGCTTATCATTTAGTTAGCTGCTGAGAGTGAATATTTAATCTTTATAATCTTAGAAATGGTAGAACCCCCTTTCTACTGAGAGGAGGACTAAGGCTCCTCTAGGTTAAGTCACTCGTCCAAAGCAGCCCAGTGAGAACACGGTGGGTCCCTGACCAAAACCCCAAAACCCAATCTGTCTCACATGAGAGCAAGTGGTTTTCCCCTGTGGTGAGTAAACACAAAAACTGCATCTTGATGAAATGAATGAGTAAAGGATCAATGAATAAAAGAATACCCATGTGTACATTAAGATCTGGAAGTTGCACCAACCATTTTAGCAAGACAGTCAAAGAAAGAAATCTATAGCAGTTTGATATCTCAATTGTTTGCTACAATCACCTGGAAGGAGACAAAACTGCCAGAGGGGATCACCATAAGAGATGTTGACAGAGACTGACAAGAGGAGTGTTGCCTTCCTAACTCCTGCTGCATCAAAGTGCCTCCGAAAGATTGCAGGGCCTTCATCTCCCGCCCAGGGCCATCCGAGAAAGTGGCCCGCTGCCAAGTTGCTGTAAATCTGTTTTTTAATTTAACCTCTTCTCTGGCCTCACCATTAGCAAGGAAACGGAGTGGAGCCCCTCTGTGATTATCACCGGAAAAAAATCGGGGGATGAAATAGAAAAGGCAATAACAGCTGCAGGGGCAGGGGAAGGCTTATTTCAGGATTCTGTGAGGGTCTTTATAAATAATTGAGAGTAAGAAACAGGTTAAACTGAAAATAAATGTGGCATACAAAATTATCAGTGTTACTCTACAAGAGAAATGTTTAAATAAAGCTGGGGTCTTTGGAACATACCCAGAGGACTCCTGTTGTCTCTGAAGCTATTCACAATAAATAGCTCCTGAGTCTCCAAAGTGCCAATTCAACAGTTTGTCTTTGCCTCAACCTTAATTTGGCAGACAGCTCTGTTGTAAATCTGCATACTGGGATGGAGAAAAGCTGTTTCTTAGCTGCACCCCCCAGAGTTTACTCTGCCTAACACAAAATGTAAATATGCCATTGTGTTGACTGGAAGTCAAATGAAAGATGTCAATTGGAAGGAAATATCCAAGTCCCAGATTTCTGAATGGTTGAAATATTCTAATTTATTGCCCACTATATGTATATCAGAAAAGGCACAGGAACCTGAAGACCTGGTACAGAACTACTTCAGGACTTAAGAAGGAGAGGTCTAGAAAGTCAACACAATTGTCCCTTTGTTCAAGATTAGATGTTTAGAAACTGCCTTGTCTGAAGACTTGGTGATGTCAGTCAAGGGGTAAAATACCATCAGCATCCTGAGCAGCAAATTCAGTTGCCACTTGACATGATTTAATCTTATAAAGGTCAAGAATCGTATTTAAACTTCGTTTTGCGAAGTGCTTGTTGTTTCTATTGATGATTTTGGGGTTTGGATCTGAGGAACACAAAAGCCTGTCGGGTAGCTGGAATGATGTGGGCCAATTTTATGGGACACTCATTCATAGTTTCCCTGTAAAAACACTCCTTGAAAACGCTTTAGAACGCTTAGAATTGAGAGATCTTTATTCTACACTGTAGGCAATGAAGACTGTCTTATTGAAAAGAACACTGAAGAACTTCCACCAGACCATTTAAATGTGGCAGGTGCAGTGAATGCAGAAAGACAGTAAGCTGAGAGAGTTTCAGCCCAGTCCACCATCTGCAATTTTGGACTGACTGTAAAGCTTTCAGGAAATCTTGTTCCCATCCATGAAAACCTGATTTGGGACAGGAATGAGAAGAAGGCAGTCCAACCTGGGCCTGCCTTCTAATTCCATTCAGCCTTCTAAAATCATTCTTGAGATAGATTCCAATCTGCTTGGGATATGGATGAGATGTAACAGTCGTAGATAAACTGCACCAAACAATACCATGTGTACAATCCTCTTTTTAAGCAACTTTTTATTTTTGAAAAACTGCATCTTTATGGAAAAGTTGCAAAATCAGTAGAGATTGTGTATACCCTTCGCCTAGTTCATTTTACATTACCATGGTGCATTTGTCAAAAGAAACAATACTAGTTTGTTATTATTAACTAGACTCCAGATTTATTTGGGTTTTCCACTAATGTCATTTTTTTGTTCCAGACTCCCATCTGGGGTATTTTATTCCATTTATTGGTCATGTCTCTTTAATGTCCTTTGGTCTGTGACACTTCTCAGTTTTCTGATATCTAGTCTTTGGAAAGAAGTCTTTAAATCCAGCACAAATTGGTAAGGGAGGGGGTGGAGCATGAATAAGCTTATACCTCTTGGAGTGGCAAGTATCTATGTATATTGTTTCAAATTCTTCTGTGAGGAAGATTTGTGTTTTCTCTCTTGTTTATTTATTTATTCAATTATTTATGTCTCTGTGGACTCGTGCATATTTATTTTATACATTGGTGTATATTTTGACTCCTTTATATTTATTTTGTACTATGAGTTATAATTCAATGCAATATTATAATATTTATTTTGTAACTCAAATTCCAGCTTTGACCACTAAGAGCTCTCCCAGCTGGCTCCTGTGTCCCTTTGACATGGCCGCATTCTTTAATTTTCTGATGACTTCATTACTTTCTTGTACTACAACATGCTTCAGGCTCATCTTATATTTTACCTTTCCTGGCCCTAGAGCCAGCCATTTCTCCAGGGAGCTTTGGTTTTATTTACTGGAGAATAGTATTTTGAAATCAAAATCTCAGTGCTGGATATGCTCATGGTTACTATGGTGTCATTGTTTCCAGGCCCTCTCAGCTAACAGAGCTAGGTAGTATATATGTGTATATTAAGATACACAATTATAGCCATGCATGTCTTTACATGTCTACCTATGCACATCTCTGTGATTATTCCCACATCTATCCATTTGTGTGGATAATAAGTTAAACATGAATTCATACTGATGTCTCAGACTCGAATCCAGTACCACATTCTTTCTCACCATCCCTTCTTGCTTATCTCTCACTTTCCACTGCAGCAGTGAGAAACCTGACTGCCATCATCCATCATGCATTTATGTGTTCAGCCCCAGTATACATATAAAGCTGTTTCACAGTTGTTTAACCCATACCTCCAGAAGAAACAAATTTACCAGCTATAGTCCAATGTTTATCCTTACAGGTCCCAGACAAAACATGATTTTCCAGAGTTATTTAGGTCAGCTTCTTTACCCCCTACCTCTTCTGTAAAGTTTTTTAATATGTTTGTAACACAATTAGATTCATATGTCATTGTCTGCACAGCATCTTGTTGTTATTTTAGCTTTCAAACATTAAAGTTCTGTGGCATGAATTTGTGTTACACACTTCTGTTGCTTTGAGATATTCTTTTATTTAAAAAAACAAAAACCCCAAAAACAGATCCAGGCTTCTAAAGTGAGCCAGTGCAAACGGGATGGGTTTTTATGAAAATCCTTCCTTGTTGGAGGTCTTCCTTTACCATTTATCACCAAGGAGTACTTGTAATGACTCAACCTTCAGTCTAGGAGTGCCATGAAAATATACATTCACATTGACCATATCGCTCAAGGGGTCGGAGGAAGAGTATTAGTTAAAAATACTAAACGAAAGTAAGGAGCTTAGGTCAAATCCTAAAGGTACATTAAATTGCTCATTGTATAAGAATCATATATCAACGGAAGGGGCACAGAGCATAAAGAAGGTGATATGGTTTGGCTCTGTATCCCCATCCAAATCTCATATCAAATTGTAATTTCCAGTTTTGGACAAAGGGGCTGGTGTGAGGTAATTGGAGCACGGGAGTGATTTCTAATGGTTTAGTACCATCCCCCTAGTGCTGTCTTGTGATAGAGTTCTCACAAGATCTGGTTGTAGCACCTCCTGCCTCCTCTTTCTCTCTCTCCTGCTGGCCATGGGAAGACCATGCCTGCTTCCCCTTAGCCTTCCATCATGATTCTAAGTTTCCTGAGGCCTCCCCAGCCATGCTGCCTGTACAGCCTGTGGAACTGTGAGTCAATTAAACCTCTTTTATTCATATATCACCCAGTCTTGGGTATGTCTTTATAGTGGTTTGAGAATGGACTAATACAGAAAATTGGTACAGAGAGTGGAGTATTGCTATAAAGATACCTAAAAATGTGGAATTGACTTTTGAACTGGGTAATGGAGAGAGGTTAGAACATTTGGAGGGCTCAGAAAAAGACAGGAAGATGAAGGAAAGTTTGGAACCTCCTAGAGACTTGTTGAATAGTTGTGACCTGAGTGCTGATAGTGATATGGACAGTGAAGACCAGGCTGATGAGGTCTCAGATGGAGATGAGAAACTTGTTGGCGACCAAAGCAAAGGTCATTCTTGCTGTGCTTTAGCAAAGAGACTGGAAGCCTTGTGACCCTGCTGTAGGAATCTGTTGAACTCTGAACTTGAGATAGATGATTTAGGGCAAGCTTGTCCAACTTGTGGCCTGTGGGCAGCATGCAGCCCAGGACAGCTTTGAATGCTACCTGAAACAAATTTGTAAACTTTCATAAACATTATGAGACTTATGCACGGACTCTTTTTTAGCTCATCAGTTATTGTTAGTGTTGCTGTATTTTGGCCCAAGACAATTCTTCTATTTCCAGTGTGGCCCAGAGAAGCCGAAAGATTGAACACCCCTGATTTAGGGTATCTGGTAGAAAATACCCTAAATATTTATTTATTAACTTATTTATTTTGAGATGGAGTCTCGCTTTGTCACCTAGGCTAGACTGCAATTGTGCAATCTCAGCTCACTGCAGCCTCTACCTCTCAGGTTCAAGTGATTCTTCTGCCTCAGCCTCCCGAGTAGCTGGGACTGCAGGCACATACCACCACACCCAGCTAATTTTTTTTTTTTTAATAGAGACAGGGTTTCACCATGTTGGCTGGGCTGGTCTTGAACTCCCGACCTCAAGTGATCTGCCTACCTCAGCCTTCTAAAGTGCTGGGATTACAGGCATGAGCCATTGCGCCTGGCTGGTGGAAGAAATTTCTAAGCATCAAAGCTTTCAAGATGTAGCCTGGCTGCTTCCAAAAGTCTATGCTCATCTGTATAAACAAAGAAATGACCTGAAACTACAACTTACACTTAAAAGGGAAGTGGAACGTAAAAGTTTGGAAAATTTGTAGACTGGCCATATGGTAAAAAAGAAAATCCCATTTTCTGGTGAGGAATTCAAGCCAGCTGCAGAAATGTGCATAAGTAAAGGGGGGTTGAATGTTAATAGCCCAGACAATGGGGAAAATGCACCCAGGGTATTTCAGATACCTTTGCAGCAGATGCCTAGAAGGGAAAAATGGCTTTGTGGGCCAGACCCAGGGGGCTGCTGCTCTGTGCAACCTTGAGACATGGCACCCTGTGTTCCAGCTGCTCCAGCTCCAGCCATAGCTAAAAGGGGCCAAGGTACAGCTCAGGCCACTGCTCCGGAGTGTGTAAGCCAGAAACCACCAAGGCTTCCATGTGCTGTTTATTCTACAGGTGTGCAGAGGGCGAGAGTTGAGGTTTGGGAGCCTCCATCTAGATTTCAGAGGATGTATAGAAATGCCTGTATGTCCCAGCAGGAGTCTGCTGCAGGGCTGGAGCCCTCCTGGAGAACCTCTACTAGGGCAGTGTGGAATGAAAATGTGGGGTTGGACACCCCCACACAGAGTTCCCACTGGGGCACAGTGGAGCTGTGAGAAGAGGGCCGCTATCCGCCAGAGCCCAGAATGGTAAAGCCGTAGCTTGCACCATGTGCCTTGAAAAGCTGCAGGCACTCAATGCCTGCCTTTGAGAGCAGCCTTGGGAGCTAAGCCCTGCAGAACTAAAGGGGTAAACCTGCCCAAGGCCTTGGGAGACTGACCCTTGCATCACTGCGGCCTGGATGTAAAACATGGAGTCAAAGGAGGTTAGTTTGGCACTTTAAGATTAAATGACTCTACAGCCAGGTTTTGGACTTGCATGGGGCCTGTGGCCCCTTTGTTTTGTCAATTTATCCCTTTTTGAATAAGAGCATTTACCCAATGCCTGTACCCCCGTTGTATCTTGGAACTAATGTATTTTTCCTTTTACAGGCTCATAGGCAAAAGGGACTTGCCTTGTCTCAGATGAGGCTTTGGACTGTGGACTTTTGAATTAATGCTGGAATGAGTTAAGGCTTTGGGTGATTCTTAAGAAGGAATGATTGTATTTTGAATGTGAGAAGGATATGAGATTTGAGAAGGACTGGGGCAGAATGATATGGTTTGGCTCCATGTCCCCACCCAAATTTCATGTCAAATTTCAATTCCCAGTGTTGGAGGAGAGGCCTGGTGGGAGGTGATTTGATCATGGGAGTGGTTTCTAATGGTTTAGCACCATCACCCTAGTGATGTCTTGTGATAGAATTCTCACAAGATCTGGTTGCTTCAAAGTATGTAGCACCTTCCCCCTCCTCTTTTTCTCTCTCCTGCCAGCCATGTGAAGACCATGCCTGCTGCCCCTTTGCTTTCTGCCATGATTGTAAGTTTCTTGAGGCCTCCCCAGTCATGCTGCCTGTACAGCCTGTGGAACTGTGAGTCAATTAAACCTCTTTTCTTCATAAATTACCCAATCTCTGGTATGTCTTTATAGCAGTGTGAGAATGGACTAATACAGGTTACTGGAGCAAATTTACATTTTGTGTTTATCAACCCAGTATGAGGTCACTCTCCATAAACTGACACCTCATAAAACATCTCCAGATGCTGTGTATGCTGAGCTCTCTCCTCCAGGTGTGTTTAACTCCTTTACATTATCTTGCCCTGCATCTCATCCATTTTTTCACTTATGCTGTTTCATACCTCCCTGTCCCTGAAAGGCTGAGACCTCTGCCTGAAGGGCCCTGAGTCATCTCGTCTCTCCAGATACTATTCAGACATCACCTCCTCCATGAAGCCTTCTCCTTCAGCTTGTACTAGTCAGCAGGTATTTACTGAAAGTTCATTTTGGCTGGGCGTGGTGGCTCACGCCTGAAATTCCAGCACTTTGGGAGTCTGAGGCGGGCAGATCACAAGGTCAGGAGATCGAAACCATCCTGGCCAACATGGTGAAACCCATCTCTACTTAAAAAAAAGTACGAAAATTAGCTGGGCATGGTGGTGCATGCCTGTAGTCCCAGCTACTTGGGAGGCTGAGGCAGGAGAATTGCTTGAACCCAGGAGGTGGGGATTACAGTGAGCCTAGATTGTGACACTGCACTCCAGCCTGGCAACAGAGTGAGACTCCATCTCAATAAAATAAAATAAAATAAAATAAAATAAAATAAAATAAAATAAGAAAGCTCACTTTGTGTAGGGTACTATGGTATGTTCTCTTGGGGAACACAAAGAGGTATGAGCCATGTTCCTGGCTTTGGAGTCCTGTCATCGAGAGGAGGACGGGAGTGATTTCTAATGGTTTAGTACCATCCCCCTAGTGCTGTCTTGTGATAGAGTTCTGAAATCTATCCCAAGACATATCCTGAGATATCTACGGGTGTAGGATTCATCTAGAAGTAGAGAGGCATGCTGAGCCACAGCGCACTGTGAGCAAGAGTTGGCACATGAATCTGCATAATAATTTGGGAGAATAAAGACACAGGGAAGGAGTTTACTGACAGCACCGCACAGTTTACTTGGGACATAGGGATTATCAGTGGCTTCAGGCCTGCATATCAGACTGAAAAGTTTGGATATTTTCTTTAGCCAGTGGTAAGATATTAAATGTTGTTAAGCACAGAAGTAACAAAGTGAAATGCACTTTCTTACTAGAATTAGCCAGGTGGTGTTATGTATTAATACACTGTCAATACAGTAATCTGGTGAAATAGAATATAAACTTCTTGGCCGAGTGCAATGGCTCATGCCTATAATCTCAGCACTTTGGGAGGCTAAGGTAGGAGGATTGCTTGAGGCTAAGAGTTTGAAACAAGCCTGGGCAACATAGTGAGACGTTGTCTCTACACACACACACACACACACACACACACACAAAATTAGCTGACTGTGGTGGCACACACCTGTAGTCTTAGCTACTCCAAAGGATCATGTTGGAGGATCCCTGGAGCCCAGGAGTTTGAGACTGCAGTTAGCTAAGATTATGCCACTGCACTGCAGCCCTGGATAAGAGTGAGATGATACCCCAGCTCTAAAAATAAATAAATTAAGTAATTAATTAATAATCTAAGCTTCTTGAGGGGTTAGTGGTTTGGGATTTCAATTTTTCACAAAATCCTCCCAAATATACATTGAATTATAGAAAACTGCTGACTTGATGAAGTAACGATAACAATAACTGCTGACATTTGGTGAACGTCTATTACGTACCACACACTGTTCTGACAGTACGACTCTTAGGCCTAGGCACCCCTGTGGGGCAAAGCATGTGTGGGACAACTGGCCGTGCCCTACCAGAGCCTGCACCAACCCTCCTCAAATCCAGCACCACCCCTGCCTTCCTTTTTTTTTTTTTTTTTTTTTTTGAGGCGGAGTCTCCCTCTGTCGCCCAGGATGGAGTGCAGTGGCGCAATCTCGGCTCACTGCAAGCTCCGCCTCCCGGGTTCACGCCATTCTCCTGCCTCAGCCTCTCCGAGTAGCTGGGACTACAGGCGCCCGCCACTACACCCGACTAATTTTTTTGTATTTTCAGTAGAGACGGGGTTTCACCGTGGTCTCGATCTCCTGACCTTGTGATCCGCCCGCCACCCCTGCCTTCTTGCCCATCCTCCAGACCTTGCTACTCTCTCCCCAAATGACCCTAAGCCACTTTCAGTTCCAGCATGGCCCTCTTCCCTAGGGTCCTGCTTCTGAGGCTGACAGTATCCAAGGGGAGGCTGTTTGCTAAGTGGTGATGAGGGGCAGGGAGAAGAAGGGCAACAAGCAGTGGGGAGGGTGGCTCATTCGTAATCTTCCCTTGAGCCCCCAAATATATTAGGAGCAGGTCATGTGCTATGTGATTGAGTTATCTGATTCAATCCTTTAAAAAATCCTGCCAGGTTTCTACATTATACTGAGAAGCAATAGGACAAAGAGGTTAGGGAGACAGTCTAAGGAGACACAGCATGTAAATGGTGGAAGGCAGGATGCAAGTCTAGATCTATTTCACCCTGTATATTTCAGGACCACCATGTAGCATGACTTCATTCACATCGTTGTCAGGCGAATGTGCTTTCTAGGGTTGGGGACTATGCAGAGAGCACGGCTGCATCAGGTAGCTACAGCTATTAAAAGAAACAATGACTCATTCACAACATCCGACTCGTTCACTGTGCTTAGCCTCATTTCTCACCTGTGATCCTGACCCTTTCCCGCTTTTGGGTCTGTCTAAACCAGCAGCACAGGCTCCTGAATTTATAGCATCTTTGGTCTGCAGGTCTCCATTGCACATGTATGTGCTTGAGAATCCATGCGTCTTTCAATCATGAGGTTTAAAATGCGTATGCTTATTTCTAGGGAAATGGCAGGAATGCCTCTCCAGGTGGGAGGGCATGACATTTCTGCCACGTGCCACCTCAGCCCCTCCTTACCTCCCCCACAAAGGAGTATTTTAATAGAAGGCTAATGGAGGGCACACAGAACAAAAAGAAAACCCTGTCATCGTTATTCCATGTTTTACTGTAATAGAGGTCAGCTCTCCCACATTCTTCCTAGTATCCATCTTCAAAATGAATTGTTTAGCCTATGAAAACAAAACTAGTTTATTTATGATGACAGAGAAGCTGTAAATGTGCTCCTGATCTGTGCATTGACTAATTAGATTAATTAAGCCTGCATGCATTTCAGAACAGGCAGGCAGGTGGCAAATAACATTTGAGATGATTTATATGATATATTCCATCAAGCTTACACTTGATAAATAATATCACATTCATTCCATTAAGATATCAAAGTGGAAGAAGAAAACAGTGCATTTGTGGCTCCGCGCTCCTATCAAAAGAGCAACTGTTGAGGTTAAAACACTAGGCATAATTTACTCTCCTCGAAACAGTGAAGGAAAAAAATCCACATAAGCCAAATCTCAAACTCAAGTTTGTCTCAGTAGTTGCCTGTATGCAGAGGCAGTTTTTTGTTGCTGCAGTGGAATTGAATTTTAGGAATAGAGATGAGATTTGAATCTTAATTAAGTTGTTGCAGCTTGCTACCAAATTTTGCTGGAAGCTCCCATACCATGGTTCTTTACTCATCAACCTGCTTTCTGTGGCTACTCTGGTAAATAAGGGTAAAACTGGCTGACTACAAGGTCTTTCTTTCTATGATCTTCAAATTTCAACATGCCTAAGAATCACCAGAAATGTGCAAGTGCAGATTCCTGGGCCTTTTCCCCAGTAGACCTGGATGAAGCCCCATAGTCTATTTTGTTTTGTTTTTTATTTCTGTTTTTCTTTTTTTTAAAAAAAAAATCAACATTTAGGATATCAATATTACTCCATACCAATAAGCTCACACACCAAGAACTGAATCCCTGATTTGATCTTTGGTTTTTCAAAATTCTCAAGTTTGTTAAATATATTAGATCTGCTTCTTCTGTTAGAGTAATCAGTGTTATTCCAAGTTTGGTCAAAGGACCACTGCATTAGAATTTCCTATGGGACAGGTAAAAATTCAGATTCCTGGGCTTCACTTGAAACCTACTGTACCCAAAATTATACAGGAGAATATATATTTTAACAAACTATTAATTCTTACACATACTAAAATTTAAAGACCACTGCTTTGGAGCAAGTAATATTTGATGTAGGTGTAACAGTAGATGGAAGAGTCTCTTTTGTATCCTCCCTGCAGTCATAGTTTTGCCTAGAAGGCAAAGATGTATTATGTCTAACCCTTCCTAGCTCAGTAATCTCTTAAAGAATGAAGTTAGGCCAAGATTGAAGATAGGGCTGGAATGGTCTGCCCTCCAGACCACTTTGGCCTCCAACTCCTTTTGGTTTATATTCTAATGGACTCTGAAAAGTTGCTACCATCTTGTTGAGGGCTGCTCTCAAGTTGCCTCTAGGACATCAGGAAACAAATGATTAAGGGGCAGTCCCCTGAGCTACTGCTGCTGTGGTGTAGTGGTGGGACATGCCAGTGACGTTGCAATGACTAACGGCAGAAATTGATGTGCCAGACAGACCCTAATCAAATCCTGACACCCTCCCCAGTCCAGGAAGAGATGATAACCTTTTCTATTTCAGCAAAAAGGTAGGCCAAGAGGCAGAAGAGAAGTCTTCAGGATAGACAATGACAGAGCAGTGCAGCAGCCAGGTAACCAAGGAAAAGGGCAGCCTGCGTGCTACAGCACGTATCACCCAAAGCGAAGGCTCTACCAGAGTCACTGGACAGCATCCGTATTTAAGCTTTGCACAATCATGTAGCCAGAGATAGAGAATAATCTGATAATCATAATGAGAATTCTAATTATAAGATGTTATCATTTCATCCCAGACTGCATCAGGCAATGGTGAGCTCAATGGGAAAAGAGACCCTTGAAACATGAGGGGAGAGAACTTTGCAAAAGACCAGAACAGACACCTCTCCCTTATCATACTGGATAAATTATCACTCATTGCACCGTGAGAAGGAAGTAGAAATTGATTTGAGAGACTCCTCAATATCCTTCATAATCCCAGCAGTAATTTCTTTTGCTCATTACTATTAATATATATTGTTTTCTCCTTCCCTAGTGGAGATTCAGGTCATTTGCAATAAACCCTGTAGTTATCTTCAACATGTTCCCAAAGAAAGAACCTCCAGGTATCAATGCATATAGGAATCTTAGATGAGTAAACCCTCCTTGATATATACAGAAAAGATTCTAGTTCACAGAGTGGGCAAAACCTTGTATACAGCATTCTGCTGGAGCATCTTTCTGAATGGGTGAGCTACATCTTTGCACAGTGAAAGGAATGATACCATTCAACTCTGTAAAAATATATTGTAGCACATTTGAAATGCCTTACTTCATAAAGCATTGCTGTTAAGATGTTCTTTATCAAGCTGTAATTTCAAGATTATACACAGTTAAGCAGTTTTCCTTTAGAAACAAGTGTCTTCTGGGAACCCAGCTCTTGAGCAGTCTGCCCATCTGTAGCTTCATCCTAACAGTTGCTTGCTCTACCCTGGACCTCTCTGGCAGCAGAGAGAGGAAAACTGAATCAGCAATAAGCTTGGACAGGTGTGTGTGTGTGTGTGTGTGTGTGTGTGTGTGTGTGTGTGTGTGTGAATGGCACATGATTTTTGTCCTATCCTTTCAATTACTAACCTTAATTAGGCTTCTATATCCTTATGACTGTTACCTATGTTTTAGGTTTCATCTTATGCTTTGCCAGTTTTTAAAAAGGCTCTTAAGTGTCTTACAATAAAAGACACACAAAAGATTGGTTTATTAAACATAAATAGAGAACGTCAACTGTACCTAAAGAAAGGGCATTGCTAATTCAAAGGGCATTCATTTTTACTGCAATTGAGCATTAAATTTTGCTATAAACTTCCTAAAAGCCAGGGAAAACATGGAGATAATATGTATTACAGCATCCCTATTATTTAGAGAAAAAAAATCTATCAATTCTTTAAGGCATAAAAGTATAAATTCACCTATTTAAAGTAGGCATTTGACAAAAGTTTGTATTATCACCATTATCACAGTCCATAGAACATTCCATCATCCCAAAAAGTCCCCTCAGTCCCCTTTACTATCAATCCCCTCCTCTAATCCTGGGCCCTGGGAACTGCTCTGCTTCCATTCACTACATTTTTCCATTTTCTATAATTTCACCTACAGGAAATCATACAGTATGCAGTTTTTCATGTCTGGTTTCTTTCACTGAATATGATGCTTTTGAGATTCAGCCATGCTGTTTTATATATCAGCAGTTTGTTCCTTTTTATTGCTGAGTAGTATTTCATTGTAGATGTGAATCACAATTTGTTTATCCATTAATTGGTTTTTTTTTTCAATTTTTGGCTATTATCAATGAAGCCATGAAGAATTTCCATGTGCAAGTATTTGTGTGGAGACATGTTTCATTTCTCTTGGGTAAATGTCTAGGAATTGTTCCACATCCTTGTCAGGCTTAATATCGTTGGGTTTTTTGGTTTTAGCTGGTCTAGTGATTGTGTAATGGTATCTCTTTGTGATTTTAATTTGTATTTTCCTAATGACTGATGATATTGAGCATTTTTCATATGCTTATTTGCTATTCACATATTTTTGGTAAGTGCTCAAATTTTTGCACCCTTCTTATCAAGTCGTTTGCCTTATTTACAGTGATATTGGCTTTCCTTTTATTCAATAGAATCTTGTTCATCAATAGAAATCAGTCTGGACTGAAAATTCATTTTCAAACTTAAACATAAGCTAGATGGTATAGGAGTAAGATGTCAAAAAGGGAATAACATATTTTAAAATTCAAACTAAAATAAGAACAAATAACCCAACAAACCATAAATGTTCTTAGGTGTCTCAGGACAAAAAAAAGACAGGGTAGAATATAAACCACATCCAAGTTCAGAGTTAGGACTGACAATAAGGTTTTCCATTTGGGGATCCATGGATCCCCAGATTTAAAAAAACTAATTCAACGGGCAGACTAAGAGCTTATCAGGGACCTGAGGGTATGTCATTACTTACAGAGCACCTAAAGGCAGACACAGAAGGCTGAAATTGGCATTTCCATGCCAGTTTTCCCAGGTGCCAATCCTGGTGCCCTCTGTTGGCCACCTCCTATCTTTGCATGATTCTTCCTCAATAGGTGAAGGAAGCAACCTCCAGCCAACAGAACCTCCTGAGAGGGCCGCCAGAACGTCACCGGCCAAGACAGAGCTGACACCTGGTGTGCGGTGTGTGCTCCACGGATGCTGCCTTTACATTCGTACTGGGTACATTTCTTATATTTTGAGAATTGAGAGGCAGCTTCAGGACCCTGGAATGTCCAAACTGTGTTATCAGAAGGCATTTCTAAGCCAACATCCAGTGGGGAAAAGATCTCAAAAAGGGACCAAGAATAACAAAGGTAAATGTAATCTGTATCTGTATTTGTTTTAACATGCTATCCAGGAGTGCAGGGGTCAGAAAAATCATTTAAAAATAGTATTCCTGTTTCTCTTGAAAGATTTGCTTGAATTCACCTTTAAGGACAAATTGTACTTTTGTTTCAGGAAAGCTATCTTGATGGGCTCCTTGGATTATTTCAAGTTAAAGCTGAGAAAGGAGTCAATTGACCCTTTCAAAATGGAGCAGGGGCAGGGCCCAAGGACAAAACACCACCATCATGGTCCCATGGGATGTTTTCATCTGTGGATTCCAATCACACACTAATCAGTTCAACCTTTATGAATTTATTTTCCTATGTCATCCCCTTCTATTATCTCTCCATTTCAGACTATGCCTGTTGGAATAAAAAGGAACAATGCTAGAACTAAATAAATCTAAATAAAGTATGGACTTCAATTAGCAATAATGATCAGAATTGATTTTTTTTTTTTTTTGAGACAGGGTCTCATTCTGTCACCAAGGCTGGAGTGCAGTGGTGTGATCTCGGTTCACTGTAACCCCCACCTCCCAGATTCAAGTGATTCTCCCACCTCAGCCTCCCAAGTAGCTGGGACTACAGGTGTGCACCACCACGCCTGGCTAATTTTTGTATTTTTTTGATAGAGAGGGGTTTCACCATGTTGGTCAGGCTGATCTTGAACTCCTGATCTCAAGTGATCTGCCCACCTCAGCCTCCCGAAGTTCTGGGATTACAAGTATGAGCCACCGTGCACAGCCAATATTGATTTTGTAATTATGCACACATAACATACCATCTTAGAAATTTTTCTGTAAATCCAAAGCTGTTCTAAAACCATATTTTTTTTCCAAAAAAGGAAAAATGCTTTCATGAAGACACATCTGTGAACCCTGGGTTAGACAAATTTCACTGGTTTTTCCATTTCTCTTAGCTCTGGTTATGTTTACCTTCACATGTTTGAGAACAAATAGAAACAGTGGGATGAGGAATTGCTGTTGTATGTTGCCTTGCAGGGATGCAGCTTGGTGAGAAGAATGTGGGGGAGCGGCGTGATGCCTGCCAAAGGCTGCATATAATTTATGATGATTTCCTTGTTTACTTTTCAAAGCAATTGACTTGCCTATAAATGAGCCAAAAATTATGTAGTTTCTGTCTCCTATTAGCTTATTAATTCCTTGTAGGTATAAGTCAGGCCTTCTCATTCTTTTGTGTAGCACATAGTACCCTGTATTCAGTAGGTCCTGTGTGAATAGCTGTGAGTTGAATGAATGTTATAAACAGAGGCATTGATGGCCATAGAACAGTCCATACATCTAATATAAGAAAATATATAAGAGCCCATTTAGATTCTTATCAGCTAAATATAACAAATGCTTGCTACATCTTTTAAAATTAACTGCCATTAAAATTACTAAGACAATTAACTCTACATTATGAATTCATGTTATTGAAAGAACTTCTCCACCCAGAAAAAATAGAAAGTTTTCAGTTCAACAAGCGAAAACCATATTTTGAAAGATTAATTTCCATCTTTTTGACATCCTTGTCACTCAAAGCTAGAAAACTTGATTTAGGGGTTTCAAACTCTGTCACTTAGAACAAATTTCAAGCTGTGGATGTCTATGCAAAATTTCGGTGCTAATGTTTTCCTGGCCAAGTTGTTGCGGCCTTCAAAATAGAATTTGCAGCAGAGACTCTGGCAGGTTCTAAATGTAGCAGATTGAATATTGATATAATGTCAAAAGAGTTCCATAATTAAAGGTTTTTCTTTATAGCATTTCCCTTCATCCAATCATTAATTCAACAAATATTTATGGAGCACCACTTATTTGCCAGGCACTGCATTAGCAAGTCTTTTCTGTCTCCTGAATCAGATAAGTTAGTGAAATGAATGAATGAGCAAATGAATGAATAAATGAATGAATGAATGAATGAGTGAGTGACTAAGAAGATGCCTCCCATAACCACATGACTCCATGGCTTCCCAGCCCATTCTGGTGCTGAATGTGAAGAGAAACATGGAAACATACAAAAAACTCCTGACAGCCGGGTGCGGTGGCTCACGCCTGTAATCCCAGCACTTTGGGAGGCCAACGTGGGCAGATCACAAGGTCAGGAGATCGAGACCATCCTGGCTAACACGGTGAAACCCCTTCTTTACTAAAAATACAACAACAAAATTAGCTGGGCGTGGTGGTGGGTGCCTGTAGTCCCAGCTCCTCAGGAGGCTGAGGCAGGAGAATGGCATGAACCCGGGAAGAGGAGCTTGCAGTGAGCCAAGATCACGCCACTGCACTCCAGCCTGGGCGACAGAACAAGACTCCGTCTCAAAACAAAAACAAAACAACAACAACAACAACAAAACTCCTGACTTAGAAAGGCTTCTTTGGAAGCCCAGGGAAGTGAAGTCCCTATGATTCCACTGGGATGTGTTTTCTAACAACCACCACTTTGGCCTCCGCCACTTTCTTACCCCTCTTCACCCCTTCCAGATTCCAAGCCAGTAAGACAGATGGAAAAGAGAAAGCTCTTTTATCCAGGGAGCTGGGTATCTTCAGCTGAACTCTTGCCTTTCTCTTCTCTCCTTCAGTCTCCACCTCCAAGCCTAAAAGAGCTTTCCCTTTTCCATCTGTCAAGAACTGCTCTTAAGTCATATTCATCTTTATGGGAGACCTGAGGCTCAGTTTCATGGTCAGGTCTCTGTTTTTTATTGTTGTTGCTGTTCGTTTGCTACTTTTAGCTTTACATTATGAGAAACTTAGAACACACAAAAACGAAACAAAATAGTTTAAAAAACCTTCATGTGCCCATCACTCACCCCCACACCCATCAACCAAGGGCCAATCCCACCCTATCCATCCACATTCCCACCATTATATTATTTTGAAGAAAATCCACAGAATCATATATTTTTAGCTATACCCTGAACTTAATAACAGAAGGCTAGGTGAGAAAACCTCAGAAAGGGGAAGAAGAGTGAAAAGTAGTTAAAAATACTTTATTTACTTATAGTAGGATAATTTGAAGAAGTGAAAGGATTAACAAAAGCACTCAGCTTTGAGAGGAAAATGGGTGAAGACAGCCCCAGAAATGCAGGAACGATAATATTCTAAATTCTTTATTGTCATTTATTTCAACAATGTTCACAGCATCCTTACCAGGAGTAGATCTCAAATCAAAAAACCACTTTCTTTGCTCATTCATAAGGAGAAACTCTTTATCCATTAAAGTTTTATCATGAAATTGCAGCAATTCAATCACATATTCAGGCTTCACTACTAATTGTAATTCTCTTGCTTTTCCACCACAGCTTCAGTGACTTTCTCCACTGAAGTCTTGAACCCCTCAAAGTCATCCATGAGAGTTAGAATCAACTTTTTTTCCTGCCAGGCTGCCAGCCATGATGGCTCACACCTGTAATCCCAGCACTTTGGGAGGCTGAGAAGAATGGATCGCTTGAGCTCAGGACATTGAGACCACTCTGGGCAAAATGGCAAAACCCTGTCTCTACAAAAAATACACAAGTTAGCTGGGCATGGTGGCAGGCACCTGTAGTCCAGATACTTGGGGGTCTGAGGTGGGTGGATCACTTGAGCCTGGGAGGTCGAGGCCATAGTGAGTGGAGATTGTGCCACTGTACTCCAGCTTGCACAATGGGAGTAGACCCTGTTTCAAAAAAACAAAAAAAAACAGAAACAAAATAAGGAGAATCAACTCTTTCAAAACTTCTGTCATTGTTGATCTCCTTCCATGAATCATGAATGTTCTTAGTATCATCTAGAACGGTGAATCCTTTCTATGAGGTTTTCAATTTACTTTGTTCAGATCCGTCAAAGGAATCACCACCTATGGCAGCTATAGCCTCACAAGACGTATTTTTAAATAAGATGTTAAACTCAAAATGACTCCTTGACCCATGGGCTATGGAATGGATGTTGTGTTAGCAGGCTTGAAAACAACATTAATCTCCTTGTACATCTTCATCAAACCTTTTGGGTAACCAGGCACATTGTCCATGGGCAGTAATATTTTGAAAGGAATCTTCTTTTCTTAGAAGTAGGTCTCAAAAATCAGCTTAAAATATTCAGAAAACCATACTGTAAATAGATGTGCTGTTATCTAGGCTTTGTTGTTCCATTTATAGAGCACAGACAGAATATGTTAAGTGTAATTTTTAAGAGCCTAGGATTTTCAGAATGCTAAATAAGCATTACCCCCAACTTAAAGTCACCAGCTGCATTAGCCCCTAATGCTCATGGACAATGCACCTGGTCATCTAAGAGCTCTGATGGAGATATACAAAGAGATTAATGTTGTTTTCACATCTGCTAATATAACATCCATTCCACAGCCCAAGGGTCAAGAAAGTCAGCCTGTCCTTTGAATGTCAAAGCCAGACATTGACTTCTCTGTAGCTATGAAAGTTCTACATGACATCTTCTTATGATATAAAGCTGTTTTGTCTCCATTGAAAATCTATTGTTTGGTGTAACCACCTTCATTGATGATCTTGGTTAGATCTTCTGAATAACTTACTGCAGCTTCTACATCTGTGCTTTCAGCTTTACCTTGCACCTTTATGTTATGGAGATGGCATCCTTACTTAAACCTCACGAGACTGCTACCTTCCAACATTTTTCTGTGGCTTCTTCACCTCTCTTACTTTTGATAGATTTGAAGAGACTTAAGGGCTTGCTCTGGATTAGGCTTTACCTTAAGGAAATCTTGTGCCTGGTTTGATCTTCTAACCAGGCCACTAAAACTTTTTCCATATCAAAAATAAGGCTGTTTCACATTCCTACCATTCATGTGTTTCCTGGAGTAGCACATTTAATTTCCTTCAAGAGCTTTATCTTTGCATTCACATCTTAGCTAACTGTTTGGCATAAGGGGCCTAGTTTTGGCCTATCTCACATTTTAACATGCCTTCCTCACTAAGCTTAGTTATTTCTAGCTTCTGATTTAAAGTGAGAGATATGTTACTCTTCCCTTCATTTGAACACTTAGAGGACATTGTAGGGTTATTAGCTAACCTAACTTTAATATTGTTGTGTCTCAGGGAATAGGAAGGCCTGAGGAACCTGAGAGAGATGGAGGAACAGCAGGTGGGTGGAGCAGTCAGAACACACACATATTTATCCATTGAGTTTGCCATCTTACGTGGGCTTGGCTAATTGTACCCCAAAACAATTACAATAGGACCATCAAAGATCGCTGATCATAGATTGATATGCTTTGGGTGTCCCCACCTGCATCTCATCTTGAATTGTAGTTCCCATAATTTCCATGTGTTGTGGGAAGGACCTGTTGGGAGATAATTGAATCATGGGAGTGGTTTCCCCCATACCATTCTTGTCGTAGTGAATAAGTCTCATGAGATCTGATGGCTTTATAAGGGGTTTCTCCTTTCACTTGGCTCTCATTCTCTCTTGTCTGCCACCATGTAAGATGTGACCTTTGCCTTCCACCATGATTGTGAGGCCTCCCCAGCCACGTGGAACTGAGAGTCCATTAAATCTCTTTTTCTTTATAAATTACCCAGTCCCAAGTATGTCTTTATCAGCAGTGTGAAAACAGACTAATACATAGACCACTATAAGAAATAAAATAATAATGAAAAAGTATGAAATATTGTGAGAATTACCAAAATGTGAGACAGAGACACAAAGTAAGCACAGACTGTTACAAAATGGCACTGATAATCTTGCTCAATAAATTGCCACAAACTTGCAATTTCTATGTCTAAGAAACACGATAAAGTGAAATATAGTAAAACTAGGTATGCCTATAGATGGTGGGCATACATTGAACAAAGAGGACATTTCAAGAGACAGACTACAGATGATTTTGATTACTGTGAACCTTAGGCATGCAAGATAATATGAAGCTAAATGACCTTGAACAGTTTTCTTCACTCCTTGCCTCAGTTTCCTGGTAGGTAAAGTCATAGTAATAATATTCACCTTCCCAGGCTGGCTGCAAGGATTAAGAGAAGAAATGCATGTAAAATGCCTTACATGCTGCCAAGCTTATAGTAGGGAATAAGTAAATGGTTATAATTATTGTTATTATTACTACAGACCAGGACTCCAAGTGAATACAAAGAGATGATTATCAAAAGCAAAAAGACATCCAGGGTCACTGACTGTGATAAATTGCTGTGATTGTGAAATGAAAACCCCTTGCCTTTACTATTTCTTAAAAGGAAAGATCCAAAAGATACAAAGGTTTTTGTTATTTCCAATACCAATTGAATACACTCTCTCCAATCCTGAAATTCACTAAGAGCTAAACTGAGGAGGGTAATGAAGTTACTGAAAAGAGAAAAATTGAAAAGCACAAAAAACTCACTGACCCAGAAAGTGAAATATTTGAGTGGCTTTGTCAAATTAGGGTAGATATCATTCCCATTTCTGGTTCTTGTTTGAAAGAGAAGCCAATACAATTGGCTTAAAGAGGAAAATTGTCCCAATGAATGGCTCCAGCCTTCTAAATCTAACATCTAACAATGTGACAGTACAGTGTCTCTATTTGCTGAAGTCTAGGCAAATGCTACTGCTGTTACAGCTGGAAAAGATTGGCAGTGAAAAGAGAACGACAATTCTGGATAAATACTACTGAGAATTTATCTGAGAATTCATTCAGTACTTTAGATAAAATTGTCTCTGACTCAACTTGCTGCTTGTCAGGCATGTTTTTTTTGTTGTCGTTATGAGATATAACTCACTGTAGAAAAGGATTGTACACAGAATGGCTCAGAGACATGTAAGCCAATAAAATGCAGAAATTTCATACAGCTACATTGTGAGGCTTCTGGAACCAGAAGACATCTGGTTACAGGAATATCCAGATGATCTATTGAGGTCTGTGCTGTATTTCTTTCTTTTCTTGCTGCAAATCATTGTGCTATCCCATGCAGATGAGTTTGTATTATCTCTACTCTCAGCTGGATTAAGTTTTGAAAATTTACTCAGCAACCTGAGCCACACACACACACACACACACACACATAGAAAAATTGATGGGGGTAGTCAGGTAAAGCATAATGTTCTGCATCTTTGTGTGTTTCTGACTACCTGCTCCTGTGTCGTTACTTTATGAAGGTAATGGAAAAAGCAAAGGGTGTGCAATGAGGAGCCCTGCCATGTATACCACAGGGGCAATCTTTTAGCAAAGAGGTATCCACTGTTTTCATCGTGATGAAACTTTCCCCAAAACATCATCAGAACAAATCTCTAAGCACTTGAAGGCAAGAATTATATTTTATTTAGAATTTTATTCCTAGGGCCTATTACTCTGTGTAGACTCAAGAAATACTCAGTGAATGTAGACAAATAGACATCAAATTCTAAATGGCCTCCAGCATTGATCAGGAGCAGGCATTTTTAGCATGTGTCATTATGGCCAGACACAATCTGGAATAAATCTCACTTTCTTACACCAAAGAGGCCAACACTGAGAACTGGAAGGAGACCGATAACAAAAGGTGGGAACTCTTCCTTTTAGCTAACATCTTCAATTTGTGCTGAGCTTTGAGGAGAACTAGGATTCATTCAAAAAAATGTACTTTGCCCTTACTCCATCATCTCTTTGAAATCGCTAGTGATGTTCAGAATGGGAGAATTTGAGAGAGTTAAAGTCTTATGCAAAATCTATGATTCCAAAGGGGGGGAAAATTCCTTTTAGACTTGGCGTGGTTGGGCAGGTAGCTCTTGATTCCATGCAGGCTTTTAGTGCTTCTCATATAATGAGGAAATTCCATGTGTTAGTCTATTTATGCATTGCTACAAACGAGTACCTGAGGCTGGGTAATTGATAAAGGAAAGAGGTTATTTTGGCTTACGGTTCTGGAGGCTGTGCAGGAAGCATGGTGCCTGTATCTGCTTCTGGTGAGGCCTCAGGAAGCTTCCAATCATAGTGAGAGTTAAAGGGGGAGCAAATGTACCACATGGTAAGAGAGGGAGCAAAAGAGAGGAGAGGACCCAGATTCTTTTAAACAAGCTTTTCAACTCTAACTGAGCCAGAACTCACTTATCACCAAAGAGATGGTGTTAAATCATTCATGAGAGATCAGCCTGGTGTTAAATCATTCATGAGAGATCTGCCTCATGATCCAATCATCACCCCAGGCCCCACCTCCAACACTGGGAATCACATTTCAACATGAGATTTGGAGGGGACACACATCCAAACCATACCACTTCAATACAATGTACTAAGCTCCAGCATAGGAGAGAGAACCTGGGGATTGGCCTTGTAATCTCTGCTTATTTTGATCTAACCCCTTCCCTCTCTCATTACTCTTAGTCCTTTCTCTCTTGTTTCTCCTTTGATACCAACCAGGCTCCCAATTTCTAACCTGAGTCCTACCATGGACTTGGCTGTGCCCATATTAGGCAGCCAGATGACTTCTCTTGCCTCTCAACTTTTTCCTGTTCTTGGCAGTAACCCATTCTGGGCAGCCTGAGCAAATTGCTGTATGCCAATCCTGCTTGGACAACCCATGATAGCCCTGGAAACTGTGATGCCAACTTTTCAAATTTATGTTGACTCTTGGCCCATTGACTGGTTGAGTGCTAAATATGAGTAAATGTTAACAGGTTTAGCTACTAATTGGTATGGCCAACATCCACCTTTTATAGTCCCTCTTATTCCATAAAGCCATTACTAACAATCACTTTAACATTTTTATTATGGAAAATGTCAAATGTATATAAAAGTAGAATGGAATAATGAACTAGCATCTACTCATCAGAAAACTTCACAATTACTTTTTAGGTTTTTGACTATAAAAATAGTTGCATACCCAGCAAATCTCTTCAATATTGCAGAATTACATTTTTGACTAATGCTGTATTTGCAACTTGGCAATTTTGGCAGCGCTGCCTTTTAAGACCATATCTTTCCTGGCTTAGTAATGATGGACCATCCCACCCATCCAACTTAGTTTAAACTGCTTAAGCAAATCTCCTCAAGATATTATGTGTTTGCTCCCTTTCTTAAAAATAGAAGGTGATCTAAAAGGTCTTAAAAAATGTTCATCAGGTCAGTCCTTGCAGTCCCCCTTTTTGTCTGTGATAGCAATTTGGCAGGAGAGCCTGTTTATTGCCTCTGATCTCAACCACAAAAAGACCAGCAAGTTAACACAAACCATGCCAGCCTCCCTCAATAATTAATTACATGGCCCATCCATGAGTTTATCTAAACATTTTTGAAGCTATTTCTATTTCTAGCCTGTACCAGTTCTGAATAAGCCTGGTAGACACCATGGAGATAACAGAGTAGCCTCGCGAGATGACGGGGCAGATAATGGAACACATGTACAGGCATTTCATTCCTCCAGACACAACTTGGTTTAAATGGACCCCAAAGCCAACAGTAGAGTTAGTGGTTAAACCAGTAAAACTTTTTCTTCATTATTAAAGAGCTTATCACCTAAGCCAATAAATCCTCACACAGTCAAAGGTGAGTTCATTTCTAAAAAACTAAAGTTACTATAAGGTATGCTGTAACCCGCAGTGCAATCTAGACTTGACTTGTGGAGGTAAGGTGCATGTATATAAGTGCTCTTCCCACCCTTATCTCCAATAACCTTAACCTGGATATTTATCTCCATTAAGGTGGAGATGAATATTATGTCTGTGTATGTGTATATATGTATGTATATATTTCTTTTGCTTTTGCTTCTTGAGGTTAAATGTAATTCTGAAGGTGATGCACTTGCATCCTCAAACAGGCTTGTTAGTTTTACAAACGAACAACCTTTAACACTACTGCAGAAGCTGATCCATATCCCTTTTCCTGCCCCCTCCTTTTCCTAATGCCTCAAGCACTCATCTTTAATAGGATGGGATGGGAAGAGGGGACTGTTAGGAGATAAAACTGATCGACTATGGGCATAGTTCAGCAAAATACGCATCCAAGAAAAAAATTCAAAGAGCATACCATATTGACAATGGGTTCTAAGAAACATATAAAAAGAACAAACATTTGTGTATTACGTGTGATCACATTTTGAATTAACTTGAATTAAATCAGAAAAAGTACGGTATAAAAATACTAATAGCATCTCACTTTAAGGACAAATCTTATATAATACTAATTCCTCCATATTAAAAATTCATTCATTTGAAACTATGTTCATGCTGTTGTCACTTAACAGTACTGTTTTTATGGATACACCAAAATAACTGTCCTCCATCAACAGGTTTAGTCTTGAATCATGTGAATTTCAATGAGCCACAAAAGCACCTCTTGAACCAAATGCAAAGTTTTGCATTGCTAACAGATGACACTCAGCTGACTCAATGAATTTCTCTCCCAGAAGCTGTAGGCAATTCCTTAATGGCCACAGGGGTAATGCCTGTCTGTGTCCAGGTGTGAACTGGGGCACAATCAGTCAGGCAGAGGACAAAACTAAATGATTAGGAAGGTCAGTTTTGCAGCTTCATCACGGAGGGAACTGTGATTCTGCAGCTGCCAAGCATATTCTAGGACTCAGACTCTATGCCCCAAGGGAAAGAAGAATGGAAGGCTGTGTATTTTGTCCGCCATGGGAGACTTGCTGTGACCTACATAATTATGTGACGGTGGTATGCTGTAAGGCAGTGGCTCTGCCCTGTTATGTGAGCACTTGCTTTGCATATGCTGTTCCCTTTGACTGGAATGCTCTCACCTCCAAGGCACATTCCTCATCCTGCAGATTTCAGCTCTTCCCCATGGAAGCGACTCCCATCTGTGCCATGTTCCTTTAATTTAGGCATGCTCAGAACCCAGGTTATAGACAAGTTATGTTGTATGTAAATACTTGTAAATACTTCAACATACATAGCGTGTGTGTTTGTCTTGATCTGCATCTTGGAGATGTTTAATTCATAGTAGAAAGGCCTTAATCTAAAATACACAATCAAGATATGATTAGTGAGCATTTAAAAACTAATAGAAAATCTACACTCAAGGCATCTACACAAAGGCTTCAATGATCTCTATCTCTATTCCACCAAAGGGTTTAATAATCAGCATTTTAAAAATATTGTTAAAATATTAATCATATTTTTTATGGTTTTTAAAATAATATTTCATTAACTTAATGAGTGGCATTTTAAACAGTGTGGACTGGCTAGAAATCTTGTACAAGTTCTCTTGCCTTCACAGAAACAAAGTAAAGAATTGAGCAAGGCCAGCAGCATAAACTCTTCATAAGTCCGCCTTAGGTTTAGAAGTCCATCTGGTTCTGAGTGCAGAAGCTTACAAAGGATGCTGATACCCGAATCCTGGTGTCTGAATATTATCGCATTAATTTGAAGTGAATATTTTGTGTCATGTGCTTTGTCAGAGCATTTAAATCTTTGCTGCCAGGTGCAGTGGCTCACGCCTATAATCCCAGCACTTTGGGAGGCCAAGCCAGGCGGATCACCTGAAGTCAAGAGTTCGACACCAGCCTGGCCAACATGGTGAAACCCCGTCTCTACTGAAAATACAAAAATTAGCCAAGCGTGGTGGTGCGCACCTGTAATTTCAGCTATTTGGGAGGCTGAGGCAAGAGAATCACTGGAACCTGGGAGGTGGAGGTTACAGTGAGCCAAGATCGCGCCACTGCACTCCAGCCTGGGGCATAGAGTGAGACTCTGTCTCAAATAAAAATAAATAAATAAATAAAATTAAAAAGCCTTGCTGCTCAAAATGTGGTGTGGAGACAGTAGCATCAGCAATACCTGGGAGGTGGCCAGAAATGTCAACTCTCAGGCCTCATTCCAGACAGACCACATTTTGACAAGATCCCCCAGTGATTCCTATGGCATTTGAGTCACACTGCCTACATTTAATAGCTGAAGCCTGGGACTTCATCAAGTTTACAGACCAGGTTATATGGATGCTCTTTTCTTTTTTTTTCTTTTTGGATGCCAGTCAGCTGATAATCATTTGTGTGACAGAATTCCATCTGAGACTTACTGTCACTGTAACTGACATCTGGCGGTGAGAAGGTAAGTGCGGAGAACTGCAAACCTCTCCAATCTTAATTATTGAAGCCCATTTTTATCTACCGTAAATCACCTTATCATTGTGAACTACCAAACTGTCTTAGGTGAGTTTGCAGCTTTTTTTTGTTTTGCATTGTGTCTCGATTTGTAATTTTACATTGACCCTGTGATTATGTGGTTAATGTGTGTCTCCCTTGGTATATAATAGGTTCTTAGCAGAAACAGGTTTTATTTTGCTTCTCTTCTGCCTCTCTGGTCAAGCATCTAGTCCTGTTACTAGTAGACACACAATACATATTTAAATACTATTGAAGGAAAGGAATGTGTGTGATTTTCTGAGCAGACAGAGGAAATGCATTTAAGTTTTTGTGAGCTTTAGAACTTTGAACTGACATTTGGTTGTTGAATAAATAACTTCCATTGTAATTTACCCTGAAACAGCCAAACTAACATTTCTCATGATTATATCTTGTACACTTCTAGTGTCACTACTGTGAAGCCTAGGATATGGAGAATTAATTATAAAAGCTTTTTCTTTTGTTTCGTTTTTCTTTCTTTTTTTGTATTTGTTTTGTTTTGTTTGCTTATCTTTTTTTGGTTGGAGTTTGCTAATCAGGTATGTACAAGTTTAATAATCATGGAATGCATGACTACAGTGTTAAAAGGAACACTGACAAATTATTTCATGACTTCAATACATTGTTCTGGGCTCAAGGTGGCAGACAGCCATTTTACCAGAGGGAGGAACGCCAGCCAGTGGTGACACACAGATGCCTTCTCCCAAATCCAGTCTTGTGAAATAGAAAGTCTTATCAGAAATATGTAATCAATTTAAGCTTATTTTATGCCAATTACACCTTGTTAAGCCTGTGAACAAAGTCTCTAAAAACAAGATTCTGCAGGGTTTTTGCACTACTGTGATAGACAGTATTAAATGCCGGCAGACTTGCATATTTAAAATATTTAATGATGGGGAAAAAGATAAAATTAATTATCTTGGTGAGAAAAACCTGTCAGAGAGATAATTTACTAAAAACTATTTTGGGCAATTGTTACATAAAACATTTCTAAATAAGAGAGAATTATCTATCTAATAATAGGCATTGAAACTATACCAAAGTGCAGCCAAATTAAAATTTATATTGAGCTCCAATCCAAACAATAGATGAAATAAATTATACCTATAATACACAATTGATTGCTTATGGCAGTCTCAGGCCATAAGAATGGCTTGCCAGCCCTTATTTGCAGGCCCTAATATCTTATACGAACTTTATTTAAGGGAAGGGAAGTACCTTAAATCCTCCAACCATGCCTGTAAAAGATATTTTTCAAAAGAATGCACTCTTGTTCATATGGTTTATTTCAAGATAGTTCTTATATAGGACTACCTTCATTATTATTCTATTTTTAGGATTGAAGATTTCTTCCTGTTTTCAAAACCACATGCATAAGCAAAGAAATACTCAGGAAAGAAATTCATACATTGTAATAATATGTGGTTGAAGTGATTGAAATGGTTAAGTAATACTGTATTATTAAAACATAACATTTTTCTTAGACTTTCAACCTCACACAGGGAATTTACCATTTAAAAAGGATGAAATTCAAAGATTTTATTGCTTAGAGATATTTATGCACCTAGATGCCTGAAATGGAAAGGCACACACTTTATTGCTCTGTTCCTATAACTCAAAACTGGTGAACAGATTTAGCATTTTTTAAATGAATTAAAACCAGACATAAGCAATTTAAGCCCCAAAGCTGATGGCTTCAATAAGGAATGAGGAGAATAAAATAGCGATGATGGAAAAGCTTTAGCCGTGTGCTAAGTGTGTGCTCTAACTCTGAAGGAGAGAGGATGTATAACATAGAGGTGTGATTTAAACTAAGGATGGGGAAAACAAGCAAAGTCAAAAGGTGGAGAGCAGAAAAGGGAGATGTCAGCTTCCTAGAGCCCAGGTCTTTGTTTTCTTCATGTGGAGGTGGTCTACAGCACAGATCTTTTCTTGAGACCCTAAGGTGAAAGAAACTGACTTTGTCCCAATTTCTTAAACTTCCAATTTCCAAGCTTACAAATGCCATAACCAAAGAGAATACACTCTAGCTCCTTCTCCCAATCTTAGTTGCCCAAGTAGGAGAATGGACAGTTTAATTATGCTAATGCTATGTCAATTTATATAGAGCTTCACAGCTATATAAAGAACTGGAAAGAAAGCGGATCTCATTCTATTTGCCCCTCACCTATCTCCCAACCTGCTTCCATAATTCCATTATTTACTTCCCAGGAGAGTACCTCTGCTCTTTTGGGATACTGCAAATAAGTGTTTCAGAACATTCAAATACAATCTCCACTCTGTAATTTTTAAATTCCCCTTATGGCAGCAGAGTGGCCTTAAAGAAAGAAGACTTAACCCTATCAATTCATTTGATAAATATTATATGGTGACTTCTATATGCATACATTGAGATACATGCAGAGCTTACCAAATCATAGTAACAAAGATGACAAGGAGATCAAAGAAGAAAAAACACGCATAAATGATTACAGCCAATGGGATGTTTGGAAGTACACAGTAGATCACAGGTGATATGAAGAAGAAATAGATTATTTTTGCTTGGGTCAAGAGGAAAGGCTTCATAGAGGAAGCCACAGCTGAGGGAGGATGTTAAGTCTCTGGGCCCCAAACTGTGACATGAAGCTTATACTTTTCCTGTGGAGCACTGGTTCTTCAGGCCTCCTACATTCACACTCTTCCAGATCTTTCTTTTTCCAGCTTCCTCCAGTCTTCCAGTCCTGATCCTTTCTCCTTTTTACTTTTTTTCATACTCCTTTCTCTAAACAGCTTTGAGCCCATGTTAATTATTCATACATATTTAAGATTATAACTGTATGTCTTCCTTTTCTTACCTGTTAGCCTATTTTGTTATATAGGCTATATATACACATATATATAATTATACAGAAAAGCAAAATGCAATCAGACTCTGTGTGAGTGTGTGTGTGTGTGTGTGTGTGTGTGTGTGTTTTCAACTGTTTTAACGCAGTTTTGTTCCTTCCATTTTTTGCTTGGCCTTCCCATGACTTCACATTTGTCCCAACTCCATCGTTAATTTCTATTGACAGCTTTCAGTGTGGTCAGCCATATTTTCTTTATGATTATATAACAACATGCACACACATACACACAAATATGTGTAAATACATGTACATAAAATATAAGATTTATCCTATGCCTACTTTTCTGTATCTTGTCTATTTAAAAGTATTTATAGAAATTTCTCCAAGTCTACCAGTAGAGTTCCAATTCATTCTTTTTATGGCTGTGTAGTACTTCATAGTGTGGACACCCTGTGAATTTGTCAACCATTGCCATAAAATCCTATAACTTCACCTCCAGGTTTTTGCTGCAATCAATACTGATTTTCATATATCCTTTGTTTTTATTTCTCTGTTATGGAGTCCCAGGAATGGGATTGTTCCACACACATACACACACACACACACACACACACACACACATACAGGCACATGCACACACACACACACATACACTACATTCCATTTTAATAGATATTGCCAGGCAGGTTGCTTTAAAAAATGTTTTAATTCACACCACTAATGTGTAAGAAAATATTCTTTCTGTGTCTCTGTCAGTAACAGATGTTTATACTTTTTTTAACAATCTTTAAGAATTGCTTTCTTTTTTTTGAATCTATTTAAATTTTTAAGTATGTAAAACATTTACACGATTCTAAAGTCAAAGTTATATAACCAACCAATATTCAAAGAAGCCACATTTCTGTCACTGTCCTCTCCATCCTCCTGCTTAGGTAACAATTTTATTCATTTTCAGTTTGTTCTTTAATGTTTCTTTTTTTCAAATATACTAATTACATTTATATTTATATGTTTAACCCCTTTTCTTACACAAAAGGTAGGATATCATATATATTTTTCTGTACTTAGCTCTTGTCACTTAGAAATATATTCTGGTTCTCCACATGAGTGTATAAAAGCCTTCCTCATTTTTTATAGCTGCACAATATTATATTATATGAATGTACCATATGTTATTCAACCAGTCTCAAATTGATGGACATTGAGGTTGACTTCAAACTTTTACAATTCTAAAAAAATGTCACAGTGAATAATCTAGAGCATAAGTTATTTCATATTTTTCCAGTGTATTTTTAGGCTAGATTCTTAGAAGTGAGATTGCTATAAAAAGGATAAATGCATATATAATTTTTAAAGATATTGCCAAATGCCCTTCAATTGGGTTTGTACAACACTGCATTTCTACCAAAAATATGAATGTGACTATTTCTCCATGGACTTGCCAAAATTCTCTACTTCCAAATCTTTAGATTTTCATCAAACTAACACATGAGAAATGATAATTTCATTTAATTTTTATTTATCTTATGAGTAAGATTGAGGATCTTCTTATGTTTAAATACCATTTTTCTTCTGTGAGTTACTTGTTTATATGCTTTGTTCATTTTTCTGTTGGGTTATTGGTCACATTTTCCTCAATTTTAGTAGCTGCTTGTATTTTAGTGGTAACAATATTTTCTAATCTAAATTTCTAATATTTTAAATCCATATTTTGATTTTGTATATGGTGATTTTTTTCAGCAAAGGATTTTTTGTATAATTGAACCTAATTATTTTAAATGGCTTATGAATTTTGAGTCATAGTTAGTAAGGTCTTATTTCTAATGTATAAAGGATCTATCCATGTCTACTCTCAGGATTGAAAGCTTTCAGTTTTTACATACAGATCTTCAATAATTTGGAGTTTATGCTGGTAAATAAAGTGAAGTGCAGATTTAATTGTATCTTTCTCCAAATGTCTCAACACCATTAAGAAGTCCAACTTTTCCTACAGATATGAGATACCATTTTTATCTTATACCAAATGTCTAAGTGCATTGGAATCAATTCTGTGCTATGTTTCACTTGTGCACTAATGGCATACTCACATAAACAATTTCTAGCATCTGTCTATCTAACTATCTGACAGGACTGGTCATCATCCCCACCACCAATACTCTCCTTTTTCAGAATTTTCTGTTTTTGCATGTTTATTTTTCTATGTGAAATTTAAAATCAACTTGGGGAGCACCAATTAAAAAAATTTCTTAGTGTTTTTATTGGAATTGTGTTACCTTTATAAAATCTCTAGAAAGAATTATCTTCATGACACTGAGTCTTCTCACCTATGAACATTATAGATTTTTCCAATTGTTTAAATCTAACGTGGAGCCTTGCAGGGATATTTCAGTTTTTTTAATTATTATCATTTATTTAGCTTTTTCACATTTCTTGTTAAGTTTGTGAATAGGTATTTCATTTTTTCTGTTGCAATTTTAATTGGGTCTTTCATTGCATCATTTAACTTTTAGATATACAAAGCTGTATTGATTTCTATGTCTTAACTTTATACCCTGATTTTTTTTAATGCATTCTTTTCTTTGTAATAGTTTCCCCAGTATTCTGTTGAGTTTTCCAGATATAAAATTTTATTTTTAAATTATTATTTTGAGACAGTCTCACTCTGCCACTCAGGCTGGAGTGCAATGGCTCAATCTTGGCTCACTGCAACCTCTGACTCCCAGGCTCAAGCGATCCTCCCACCTCAGCCTCCTGAGTAGCTGGGATTACAGGCTATTATGTGTATGTTTAGCAGTGATGGAGTTTCGCTATGTTGCCCAGGCTGGTCTCGAACTCCTAGCCTCAAGTAATCTGCCGGCCTCTGCCTCCCAAAGTTCTGGGATTAGAGGTGTGAGCCACTGCACCCAGCCCAGATATAAAATTTTAGAAGTCTTTCTTTCTAATTCTTGTGCAGCTAATTTCCTTCTCATCTAATGTCTTTGGCTCATACTTCTAAAACTATGTTAAATAGCATTTGCTTATTAGGCTTTCTTATCTTCTTTCTTGCTTTAGCAAGAATGCTGCTAATGTTTCCCCATTAAGTATTAATAAGAGTCAGATTTAGAAGTTATGCATATGTATATGTATTATACTCTAAAAGTATCTATGATTCCTGATCTATTTATTGACTTTATCAGGAATGGGTATTGAATTTTTTTGAAATGTCTTTTAGGCACCTCTGGAAATGATTCTTATTTTTTTTCCAGGATATGTTAATATGAATTAGTTACATTTTTAACATTTTGTTTATAGATTGTTTATTGATTTGCTAATATTGAAGCAAGCTCATATTCTTGAAATAAACCCCACTTGGCACTGATGTATGCATTTTTTAATGTATTATTGGAATCTATCTGTTTATGTTTAAAAGTTTTTTGCATTAATCTTCATATATAAGATCAGTTTATGGTTTTCTTTTTTGTTCATTGTTTATCAAGTGTTAATATATCAGTACATGTCTCTTAAAAACACTTCGGAAGATTTTCTTTTTTCTGTATATTCAACAAGATTTTTAGTAATACTTGTATTACTTCTCCTATAAAGATTTGGTAGAATTTTTTCTATGAAACCACTTCGCCTGGTGCTTTTATATGGTTGAGTTCTTTTACAATTTTACATATTTTTTTCTAAGAAAACTATTTTTCCAGAATTTCTGTCTATACTAGAGTTGTTTGAGGTAGATCATATTTTACTACTATTCAATTCATCTAGATTTTAAAATGTATTCATATAGAATGATACACACAATTTCTCATGATTTTCTGTCTCTTCCCTTCTTTCTTTCTACTTGTGATTTCATAGCTTTCCTTCCCTCGTCATTTTTTATTTTGCACTTTCTGAACTTTCCTTTGTTGTTTTTCCTTTATTTTAGTACATCTAATAGTTTATAACTTTTTCAATTTTTTTAAATGAGCCAGGCAATTTATTGCTTTTTACTGATTTTCTCTTTTCTGACTCATTAACATCTACCATTATATTTACTATTAAAACCACTTCCTTCCGCCACCTTTCACTCTCCTTTATTATTCTTTGCTAGTTCATTAAAGTGGACATTAAATTCACTTACTTTTATTTTTCATTTTTTGTTATAATCATTTAGTATTATGAATTTGCCTCTATTTAACTGTGCTCAAAAATTCTTATGTATCATCTTTTCATTAATACTATTTTCTAGAAATTCTGTAATTTAATTTTGTTTTTCTCTTTGATGCAAGAGTTACTTTAATAGAGTTTTTTACATTTCAAGGGAGGAGGGTGATTTTATTATGTTATTTACCTTTATTTTATTGTGATCAGATAATTATGTTTGCATTGTTTCAGTTTTTGAAATTATTGTTTTTCTTTGTAGCTTCCTTGATTATGTAGTTTTTTCTTTTAAACGTCCAGAATACACACCGGATGATTATTTAGTTTATTTCTTTAGATCCTTACTAATTTTTGACTGCTTGATCTATCTAGGACTGAGAGACACATTTTTAAGTCTCCAGTTTTTGGTGCGTGTCTTATTTCTCCTTTCGGATCCTATAATTTCTGCTTTGTAAAAGTTGCTGCTGTATTTTGTGTATGGATATTAGTAACTGCTTCATTTTACTGAGCATTATTGACTTTAGCATTATAAGCGTTCTTTTTGTCTCATTTAGTACTTTTGTCCTACTTCTATTTAGTTTTACATACAGATTGCAAACCGTTGCTTTTTGTTTGCATTTATTTCACTATTTCCATTCATTTATCTTTACTTAGGGATATCACTTTTGATAATATAGGCCACAATTTTATATTTGATCATGGTCTATTTCAATTTCTCTAAATTGTTTATTTGAAAATTCATGTTTTAAGTTCCAGAAAATCATTTCATTTGTTGTTCATTGCCATCTTCTAATATGGTATTATTATTATTTTCTTTAAATGGTATTCTTCAGCAGTTCCTTTACATGTACCACATATGTTCATTTTCTATTGTTGCACAACAAATTACCACAAACTTATTGTAAAAGAACACACACATATTAGCGCACAGTTCTGTAAGTCAGAAGTCCAGAAGGGCTCAACAAGACTGAAATCAATGTGTTAGACAGGCTGAGTTCTCATGTGGAGGCTCCAGGAAGAAATCCACTTCCAAGTTCATTCAAGCTGACAGAATCCCCAGCTCCTTCATGAGTTGTAAGGCTGAGATCTTCATTTCTCTGCTGGCTGGAGCCTCTCACAGCTCCTTAAACATCCTTTCTCAGGTAGCTCCCTCTACCTTCAAACAAGCACTGACACACGGAATCTTCCTTGTGTATTGGGTATTCTGCCCTTTATGTTTTAAGGGCTTGTGTGATGAAATCAGGCCCACTTGGATAATCCCCTATCCTGAAGTTAACTGTGCTATATATCACAGCGTAGTCATGAAAGTAATGTCTCATCATAGTCACAGCTTCCAGGGACTGGGATGGAACACACTCATGTTGTGAGGGGGTTTGGGAAATTCTCCCTATCACAGTCCAGCCTTCTGCCCCCAAAGATTCACATCACTCTCAAATGCAAAATACATTCACACCAGCTCAAGGTTTCCAAGGTCTCATCCCACTGTGGTATCAATTCAAAGTCCCAAATCTCATCTAACCACAATTTCTCCCCATCAGTGGAGCAAAGGAAATAAAAAACAAGTTATCTGCTACCAACATTCAGTGGTATGATAGGCATAAGATAACTGTTTACACATTGAGATTCAGAAATCAGTAAAATTGAAAGTAAATAGTCAACCATGCAAAGCAGTTTTGAAATCCAACTGTGCAACCTTCTTTCGATGTCGAGTGCTCTTCATTCTGTCCTCAGATTCATTCTTCCTTTTTCATGAAAATGATAGCATGCAATTTCAGCTGAGTAGTTTTATCACCCTGTTTCCTGTTCACAGAACGTTGGATCTGAGAGCCTTTGTAATCTCTGTGCCTTTCAGTCCAAACTGGCAGTGTTTCTGCTGCCATAAAATTCTCAAGAACCTCATATGCGTGAATTTCATGGGTGTTCACTCTTTTAGACAAAAGGTTCATCTGCAGATCTTCTTGGATAATCTCTTTTCTATTTTTGGCTTCTGGTGAGACAGCTGAGACACTGCCCTTACAGTTCCTAGGGCCCTCTGGTTTGATTGAGACCATCTATGATCCTTAACTTCCTGTTACTGAGTACTCTGACATTTTGATCTTTCAGAGTTTCAGTAAAAGGTTTCAGTAAAATGTTTTGCAGTCACATCCTTGGCTTTTTCTCCACGCTATGCTTTCAGAAGCAGTTTCTTCATTTTAGCATCATCTGCCATCTGGAAAGATTGAGAATTTCCCAAATCATCAAGTCCTGGCTTCCTAAAGTCACAAACCATTCTTGTCAGGAAGAGTTCATAAAATTCATAGAAATTTAAAGCTGATTTCACCTTGGAACTATCTAAACCAGTGATTCTCATTTGGGGGTAATTTTGCCCCCGGGGAATGTTTGGCAATGCCTAAATATACTTTTGGTCTTCATGATGTGGGGAGGGAGGGATGGGTGTGACTGGCTAGTGGGTAGAGGCCAGGATGCGGCCAAACATCCTACAATGCATAAGACAGCCTCCTCCCTGCAAGAAAGAATTTCCTGGCCTTAAATGTCAATATTGCTGAAGTTGAGAAACTGAAGTAAACAAACTCCTATATTTTAAAGATGCAATTAGCGAGTTCCACGGAAGTAAAGGATGAGGCCAAGTCACAGAGCCCTACAGAAGAATCATAACTATAACCCAACATCCAGTCTTCTTTCCATTACGTTGGACTTCTCAGCAATTCTGTGTCTATAGAGTCCTTCAACTAACATTGGACATGTTGGCAGGCTACGTTTAAAAATGTTTTTTACAATTAGACATTTGACTAAAAATGCAATATTTCAAAATTAAGAATAATGATGATAATCATTTCTCATCAGTGAGTGAACACTCCTGGAATTCTTCTTCCAGGATTTGTGCCTTCTGTGTAGTGACAGAGATCTTCAGCCATTGGCCCACTTTTACATTCTCGGTAAGTTTCCTTCCTTACACTTTATTTTTATTAAGCTGGATAATCTGCATTCACAAATATGGGCTGTTTAAACTCAAATAGTTCCACAAATTCAAATAAAACATGGATCCAGAAATTACAGTTATTTATTTATATATTTATTTTTACCACAGACTGCTTTTTCCCAAAGCGTATTACTCTAAAAAACTGAAGGTTGAATATTTTGACTTGGAAATAATATTAAATATATTTTTTTTTTGAGCCAGAGTCTTGCTCTGTTGCCTAGGCTGGAGTGCGGTGGAACATTCTCGGCTCACTGCAACCTCTGCCTCCCGGGTTCATGCCATTCTCCTGCCTCAGCCTCCCGAGTAACTGAGACTACAGGTGCCCACCACCATGCCCAGCTAATTTTTCTGTATTTTTAGTAAAGACGGGGTTTCACTGTATTAGCCAGGATGGTCTCAATCTCCTGACCTCGTAATCTGCCCACCTCGGCCTCCCAAAGTGCTGGGATTACAGGCGTGAGCCACTGCACCCGGCCATCAAATGAATTTTAAATTCCATCTTTGGTTGCATATTTCATGTTCTGTTGTAGTTTATGGATACATACACAGTGTACCCAATCACACCTCACTGGGTATTTTAGCACTGAATAAAAACCAAACATTTTTAATTAGAAAAGACAACAATTGTTAGTAATTATATCCTTTCTATTTCAACTGTAGCTTTTGAAAAAAATCTTGATATTTATTATACAGCTAAAATAGATGGTATATCAGCCCTGAAGATTGCACTATCCTAGGTATTGAATGTAGCTGAGCTGCACAATATACATGACCCATAGAAATTAACTAAACTTTTAACTGGCCCATTAGCATTATAGATTTTCTTAGAAGTTTGTGTACTTTCTCCCCAACAATCAGAACATTACAGAGTAGGAAAGCAAAGAACTCAACCCACCACCCTTTTCTGCTTAGAGCACTGTGGATGATGGTCTAGGGAGATGCCCCTTTGGAGGGAATTATTTCTTCATCCACCTGCTTGGATCACTGTTGGAAGATAGATAACCCTCAGCTGTCAGCTCTCTGCCTTGCCGAAGGTGACACCTCCTTCCAAGGGCCCTCCACATCCAATGCATGATCTCACAGCATTGTAAAGATGAAGCCTCTTTGCTCAAACATAGGAAAATTTCAAAAACCATTCTTACTCTAGGGCTCTCCAAGAAGTCAGTGAGACCTTCAATAGCACTGCTCAACTTCTCCCTCTGCCCCATGCCAGTCTCTTCCCTTCTATATCATAGGTATCAATCCCAAAAGCATTCCCTAATAGATAGCCTGAATGCTAATTTTCTTCTCAGAGGTTGCTTCCCAGGGAACCCAAGCTGGAGAAATATACTTTAGTAATTGAGATGCGTTCTATAATTGTATTTTTCTTCAGTACTAATCCCAATGCACCTTTGCAAGCCATTCAGATAAAATACCTTTGCCCCTTTATAGCACATTTTTTGGTGATAAATCAAACAAAAAGCCATTGAGTTTTCTCCCCCATATGCAGTGGAATACGATTGCAAAGGCTCTGGAGTTGGTGCCCTGGTGGTCAAGCATTTCAGTTCTACTTCTAACTTTCTCCTCCAAGCTATGATTTTCTTAGCTATCAAGTAGAGATAAGAATAGTGCCTACTTCATAGAATTTGGGGGGTGATTAAATGAGATAGAACACCTAAGGTACGGAGTACAGTGGAAAGTTTCAGTAAATGTTTGCTCTATTTTCTTGTGTATCTTTTGCTTATTAGACAAGAGCTGATTCATACATTCTGCACATCACTAGTGTCAAGTAATTATAAAGCAAAATATCTGCTACCATGCCGTTGACATCCAACAGTGTCTTTTCATAAAAGGATTTTTCCAGAAGCTCATAATACTTTCTCTCCAAGCATAATATTGTCATTAAATTTTATATGCTTGTCAGTATACTGTGACTGGAACAAGATTTTTGGTTTTTTGTTTTGTTTTGCTTTTTTTTCTATAAGGAAAGCAATTCTGGATGGTCTTTTCTCAGCCTTCAAAAAGAAAATGTATCCATTGAATGCTGAAAAGCATCATTTTATTGTTGTTCTAAAAAATATTGATAAACTTCCTAGTCTGGTAAGTATACTTTAAAATGATTTGAAAATTGGTGGCTCCGTGCTACTATCTGACAAAATTTCATATCCAATAAAACACTGAAATCTTCAGAAAAAACAAAAGCTTGGTTCAGCAAAATCAGATTTTTAGACATCCATTGTTCTTATTTGCACTTTTCTTTTTTAGCTTGTGAAAATTCATCACATTTAGAAACTCAGTTATCTCAGCATATGCAGAATCACATTCCATATTCACATCCAAGCCCTGTTCACTATTTATATTTACAATGTTGTTCGAAGTTGTGGTATTTGCTTTACTATTTTCATCACTACTTTCATGCTTCAGTTAACAACTTTTGAGCTACTAATTCATTTCTGTGAATCAAGACTATAACACCTTAGAAAAGTAACAATGAAATGTGAAAAGTAACAAATGTAAATAACAATATGCAAATGAGGCAATGAGTTAGTCAAGATAACTCTGTTCCCTGAATGAACCTGCAGAAGAGTCATGGCGGTCCTTGTAGAATAAGTAGATTCTTTCAGAATATAATCGTTAATCGTTTCTTTCAAATTCAGCAATTTGTGTGAATAAATCGTTTCTTTGCATTTCCTCTGAAACCATCAAACTGCTTGCAGACCATGTGAAGGGTTGCTAGACCCACAGAGACCAACTAACCACACTCAGATACATTTGTTCTACCTACTGTTGCTTCTGTGTGGCTCCCCAGGCAAAGACACAGGTATCCATCTTGCCCAAAACCAGTTTTTCCAGCAGCAGATCCAACCTGTTCTTTTGAGCTGTGGTTAAGACTCAAAGTTCAGTCGAATTTGGTTACTCGCCTTAGAAATAATTCAGTTCTACACAAGACAGATTATAAGGCATCCACCACTATTTGCATCAGTTCGTTGGGCTTATTAAGTGGGTCAAGGACTTTTTCTTATATTCTTGGGCTGCTCACAAAATAGATGTCAAGAGAATTAGCATAAAATTTAGCTAACCATGAAGGGAATTGTCTGAAATTAGGGTTGCCTGGGCTAATACCTAGTACACACCAGGGATTCTAAATTCTAACCCCAATTCTGCAAATCACTCATGGTAGGGATTTTAACTAATGATTTAGTCTCTTGTAACTCTGTCACTTCTTTATGAGCAAAGGAATAGATGTAGCTTTCTGGTGAAAAGGCAGACGTCAAAAATGAAAATAGAACAGACACACAGAAAAGGCTTCCCATGAAACTAAGATCCCACGAATGCACAAATAGATTGATTTATTATTACTTTTAATTTTAAAAGTAATAGCTCACATTCATGGCTATTGGGATGAAAGTTAATGCCTTCAATGACATCATAGTTTCTGTCTTCCCCTTCCCCGCTCATTTGCTTCTTATTCCCACGCCTGGAGGGAAGGGGAAGTTTTAACATCCAAGTTGTACGTCATGAGGAGATAGGGCTGGTGAGAGATGGATTGTCATTGTTACGGATGTCCAGGAGCCACTGATGTTGCTCGCTCCACGTTAAAATGGGGGTATACAGAAAAATGTTGTCTCTGGATTTAACCCTGTGGGATCTTGGAAGGTTAGATCAAGGATACTGGTTGGGGTGGGGGTAGGAGATAAAAGTGGAAGTAGGAGTGAGACCAAGGCAGAGGGGACTTCAAGTTTTCCTTGCATAAAGGCCAACTCTGTTTGGAGCAAAGGGAGACCAAGTTGGGATGGGAGAGGAGCAATATTGGACATCCCTTTGTATTCTGTGTTCACAATCAGACAATAGGGTGTTCTTTCTGCAAAAGGCGCCATGTGGTACCCAGTGAGTGAGGGCAGGGTTCCATTGATTAAGACGCACTGTATCTTTAAGAAAGTACTACTTGAGGAGAGCTAATCTCCTAGTTTCCTGGCCAGCCTCAGCAGCACCTGTGCTCTGTTCCCAACCCAGGAGCAGAGGAAGCTGTGCCTGACTGGGACAGTTCTTCAGTCTCAGGGCTCACAGTTCAGAGCCCATGTTTACCCAAGAAATGTTCACCTAGGCCTTTAAAGCACTTTTTAAAAAAAAACTGAATTTCTTTATAAATACTGGAGACATTAGGAGGTATATTCTATACCTAGAATAGAATAAGAAATAAAATCTCCTAGCAGAGTAAGCACTGGAAGCACATAATACAAGTACACAATGTTTAAACATCTTTATTTTAGGGCAGAAAAAATATCATTATTTCTTTGGCACAAGTTTAAAAAGGAGAATTTTCTTTTCACTTATATAAACTTATCCTTTGAGCCTCGATTTATAAATTTGGAATAGGAATAACTATCTGTCACATAAACTAGAACATTTTTAAGGTGAGGAATAGAAAAAATGAAAGAGAAAATGACTTGTATCTCTATTTGTGTGGGTGTTTTTAAAAAACAGTCATCACTTTGGTATGGAAGTGTCATTATATTTGTGCAGGATGACAAATTTCATATTAGCTTTTTTATCTCGTCATATATTCACATGGTGTTAACAAGTCATTGCTACTCTGGCTTGATAAAGACAGCCACAAAAATTCAAAACAATCCTAAAAATCAAGGAACTATGGTGTTGCAATATTTATATCCCTGACAGGTACCCTGCTGCTTGAAGTGAGATCTCTTATTCTGTTCTCTATGCCTCTGGCTGCACCTGGTGCAAATAGCACACATTCTCAGCTACCACGTCATGCTTTCCAGGGCAGATGCAAATCACACCAGATTGGTAGCAGTGGGAACCCTGCCTACTTCATCCACACATTCTTTTTGTTTCATTGTGCATGTAAGAAATTATCAAATGCCAAATAGTTTTAGAAATGCCAGGGCAGAACGAAGAGCGATGGGGCCCGGGGATGAAAGCTTCAACATGGGAATTCAAAAATATCAGGTTGAGGGCAGGGCATGCTCTGGCTGATGCTGACTGCTCTGTGCGTGTACGCGCGCACTTGTGTGAATGAAAGAGGAAAGAAAGAGTGTTGGTGGAAACTGACAAGCAAAAGGAAAACTGTTGTCAGAAACAGAAGTAAGATCTGATCTAATTAAAAAGGGTGCAAGATCAACCAGAAGGAATCTATTAACTGGCCACTAGACTCAGCAAGAATCAAGGAGAAAAGGCTTAAATATAGGAAAAAGTTCCAGGCTGACAGAAAATGTCCAAAGACAGCAAGAAATTCAGAGAGATATTTACACGGAGACTGGGGGAGTGTGGTGAGTGGAAAGACAGAATACTGCTTAAAGGATAATACAGGCTGAACCAAGAAAAAGTGCTGGAGAACTCAAAAAGAAAGAAATTTATTTTGTTTCTCACCAGAGAATGAAGTGCCCACCCAAGAGAGTTGGGGGAAAACAAGGACTGGAAGAAAGACATGAGGTTCTGGAAACGTCTCTCTACCTGGCTTGGGAGCACAGCTAGGAAAAAAGAAGGCAGGAAGTGAAACATTGAAAATTGAGGTGAATTGAATGAATGAATGTCACTCGTACTTAAATATATACTTACCAATATATGGGATCTCAAACTCTATGTGGAAAATATGGGTTTTTTTTTTTACCACTAAGCTCTCTTTAACTATGTGTGTTATTCTGAAAACCCACTAGGTGCAGGAAGCCGGATGAAAGTAAAAGAGAAGAGACGAAGTCAATTCTCACTCCAAATTTTTGTAATTCTGCAAAAATGTTTCCAAGATCTGGTTATTGAAGGACTCCTCAAGGGGTGGTTATGGAAAATATCTAGTAGCAGAAAGCCAGAGAGCTTTCTTTGTGAAGTGTGCAGGGCCTGTTTTACCACCATCCCACCTCTGTGGCTCCATAAGTAGAATGTATTTTTTTTCCACTACGGCAGCTTTGGAAGCTCGAGCAACTCTAAGCCCAAACCAAGTCTAATGGATGTGGGATATTAAAAGCAGGATAAGAAAAAGAAGTGGTGTATTTTTATCCAAACCACAGATGCCTCACCATCTCCTGCAATTCACTGGTAAATAAAGCCACAGTGCTGTTTAATATTCTGGGGATTATAGGTCTGTTATTTGATACTCATGACCCAGTTGCTCTGGTACGTCATCCATTTAAACACTACAGGTTTATTTTGCACCATCTTGTAGGTGGGCTGGAGCCATTTGGGTCTGAAGTCTTGGCCATCTTTCAAGTCGCAGCCTGCATTTTCACTGCCCAAAATATTTCATATTCTATCCTACAGTTAAGTCAATAAAGATGAAAATCATATGACCAGTCATTCTCACTGTTCAGTTACTTAACCTATCTTCTTTAAATTTCATTCAATAACTTGAACCCTAGCTCTTCTCACCCTCTGCCCATCCCAACCCCCACTCAGTGTTTGCACAGTTAATCAGTTAGATAGATGGAGAATTTAAGGACCAGCTCAAAACTGTTTTTTTTTTTTTAATTTTTGGCAATCAGTTTTATTTGGGATAAACCTATCTGTTTAATCTTAAAAATCTTAATGTAGCTGAGTAAAGCTTTCTCAGTGTTCCCATAATACAAATTTGGTCCCGGTCTTTTTTTTTTTTTTTTTTTTTTTTGAGACAGAGTCTTGCTCTGTTGCCCAGGGTGGAGTGCAGTGGCGCGATCTTGGCTCACTGCAAGCTCCGCCTCCCAGGTTCACACCATTCTCCTGCCTCAGCCTCCCAAGTAGCTGGGACTACAGGCACCTTCCACCACACCTGGCTAATTTTTTGTATTTTTAGTAGAGACAGGGTTTCACCATGTTAGCCAGGATGGTCTCGATCTCCTGACCTCCTGATCCACCCGCCTTGGCCTCCCAAAATGCTGGTCTCAGTCTTTAAAAAGGAGATACACCTAATATCTCTTTGTGTAGAAATATTTGATGTAGAAAAGTAAGGGAACATTAATTGAACATTCAGTGAAATGTTGTTTTCATTTGGAGTTTTCTAATATTATTTCTCCATCCATGTTCTTCATCGATCATCTTTATGTCATCTGTCAGAAAAAAAACCAAGGGGTCAGTGCTTGGTGGCTCCTACAGAGTCTAGATGCTGCCAGGACAGAGCTTGTTTCTCAGTTCGCCAACTTTCTTTCTCCCCAGCTCTTTCCTGAAAAAGCTTACACTTAAGGACTTTTATTTTAAAGGAAAACCATCTAGCTCTGCATACACTTGAGCATCAGTTTTGATAGCACCGTGGGAGCTCATTGAAGGAATGTGTTATAGAGCAGAAGACATATATCCTTTTTTGTGTTGAATATAATGAGGTATACTGATTAGTCTAACTCACTGAGGCAAGTCACTACATAGTTTTAAAAGGTCTACTGTTCAATGCCCTGTAATTAAATTAAAGTGAAAATACTGTAATTATTTAAAACGAGGATGCCATTTTTTTCCTGACTTTGTGAACTTATAGGCTCAAATGAATGCAGAGATAAAATAGCATAACACAAGTTGGCTATATTTAATCTCGTCTATCTTGTGTTTGGAATTAAATTACTTAGGAGTTCAGAGGTTAATAAGAAACACAAGAATTATCCTCTATATAATAGCTTTATATTGGCTGAGTTTAAACATAAATGTAGAGGATTATTTTGATTATTTACATGCAAGCACACAAGCTTAACTGCACACACATGTCACAATCCAGTAGTCTCCTCACCTTTGCTGAGGGCCTTTTATGTGACAGGAATTGTATTTTATAGACACTCTCTCCTGTAATCCACCGAGCCACCCTGTCAGACAGTTATCATTAGGTTCACTTTAGAGATGCTATCGTCTCAACTTGGGTATCTCAAAAGCAATTCAAACTCTAGCATGAACAAATAGAGCTCATTATGCTCTTGCCCTACCATTACTCCCACTTCCACCCCAGTCTAGGCTTTCCCATTGTTTTCCACTTTGATCAATGGCCTCACTCTTTGTTCAGCCACAAAAGCCAAAACAAAAACAAAACAAAAACCTGAGGGTTATCCTTGACTTTTTCTTCTCCTTTACTTCCATGTGCAATCACTATTCAGTCTTATAAATTTTTATCTCCTACATATCTCTCAAGCCTGTCCTTCATTGTGTCACTCACATTACAAAACTAGATCAAACTGCCATTGTACTTTACCTGGACCATGGGGATATTCTACAACTCATCTTCCAGCATTCATTCCTCTCCATTTGAAGTTCTTAAGGCAAATTTCATCAGGCTACTTCCCTGCTTAAAACACCTCTATGGCTTTCCATAACTCTCTGAAAAAAAATATTTAATACAGCCCACCAAACCAACCTGATTTTGCCTGCTCTGCCTCTTCAAGCTCAAATTGCATCCTCTCTACCTCCTTCCAAGTCTTCTAGCTATGAAGACTTCCTTTTTTTTTTAAAATTTTTTGTGAGACTGTCACCCAGGCTGAATGGAGTGGTGCAATTACACGTCACTGTAGCCACGGTCTCCTGGGTTCAAGCTATCCTCCCACCTCAGCCTCCTGAGTAGCTGGGAGTGCAGTTTAACACCACCACAGCTGGTAAATTTTTGATTTGTTGTAGAAACAGAGTCTCACTATATTGCCAGGATGGCCTCAAACTCCTAGACACAAGCAATCCTCCTGCCTTAGCCTCCCAAAGTGCTAAGATCACAGGGATGAGCCACAATGCCTAGATTACCTTCTGCTTCTTAAATGTTTCATGCTCTGACCTGCCTCAGGACCTTTGCACATGGTGTTATGTGTGGTTGACTACTATTTCCCCATCTTCTTTGCTTAGTTAATGCCTACAAATAATATTTTGCTTTTATTGTTACCTCTTCCAGAAAGTTTTCCTTGATCCCATCCTAGGAAATGTCCTTTGTTATATGTTCTCATAGCACCCTATCTCTTTTCTACATAGCACTTAGCATAGGACATGAATATATATTTATATGTGTGGTTATGTTTTTATTACTTGTCATTTCCATTTGACTACAATTTTTTTGAGGTTAGGAACCTTGTCTTTTTGCATTCCATGTAACCCCAGTGCTTAGCAAAATTCCATGTTTAGCAAACACTTTGGCCATGTGCTTGATTCTGTTCTTACTCTGACTTTAACTTAATAGCTTCTCTAATTACTGAATAAAGAAAGGAACAAATTTCTTTGAAGACAGAATAGAAAAAACCTGTGGAAGCAAATATACAACGTATATTTTTATTTGAAGTATTTCGATAGTTAGAAAAAAGTGTCATTGACATGTCATAATGCCTAGAATTTCCACAATTTCCTCCTTTGAGTAGAGTCATATTTTCTAGAAACTCAAATATGGCAGAAAATGTGTCACCTTGATTAGAACCATCAGTATACATGAATTCAACAAGTAGGCAGCAGAAAACACATTCTCAAGAGAACTGGTCAAAAGAGAGGTCATTTTGATCAAGAAAAAGCATTAGAAACTTACTGAAAGTATCAAAGCTCGAGAAAATACTTGAGTAAGGTGGCGGCATGGAGCAAAATATGCCTAGAAAGGCAGTCCATCTTCTCACAAGAGGGTGCTCATAGGTCTGTCTGTGGAATGTGTAAAACTTAATCATCTGTGGTCCCAGCTCTATGATGGGTGCCATTCACAAAGACACAGCTGTTCAGCATCCAAAATCATTAAAAAAAATTTAACCTACTTCAATATCTTTTTAAGGCATCAAAGGAAAAGCTGATTTGTAATGTAAAGCAAAACTCCTCTAAAATCCTCATTCCCATCATCTTCACTCTCCATTTACTCACATGCCACAGCTGCCCCAATAACTGCAACCCCCACCTCCACAACTCCAAACTCCTTGATGTTCTTATAAACCCCGCTCTTGGAGGCTTTCTTATCACTGATCTTTCTTCTCTATGCCTCAGGACTTTTTCTCATATATTTAATTTCAATATTTTCTGGGCTACTGGTGGTTTTTGATTAAAGTTCTATAGTGGTGATTTCTGAGATTTTCTTGGACCCATCCCCCTTGCAGTGTGCACTGTACCCAACATGCAGTCTTTTATCCCTTACCACCCTCCCAATCTTCCCCTTTGAGTCCCCAAAGTCCATTATATCATTCTTAGGCCTTTGTGTGCTCATAGCTTACCTCCCATTTATAAGTGAGAACATACAACATTTGGTTTTCCATTCCCGAGTTATCTCACTTAGAAAAATGGCTTCCAGCTCCATCGAAGTTTCCACAAAAGACAATGTTTCATTCCTTTTTATGGCTAAATAGTATTCTATGGTGTATATGTACCACATTTCCTTTATCCACTCATTGGTTGGTGGTATGCCTCGGTTTTTCTATGAGTTAAGTCAATTACCTGAGCTCTCTGCCTGTTTTTGCCCAATTCCCAGATCCTCCAAACACCAGGAGTGGACCCATCAGGCAGAAATCTTATTTCCTTAGAGTAAGGAAACCAGAGAAAACTGAAAATGTTTTCAGTGATTTTTAAAGACATGAGTGAATGTCTTTTAAAATTACTATTTTTTCCCTTGTTGAAAATATGCAATTTTTTTACTATGGAAAGCAAATAAAACCCTGCTTTGTATTTCAGAATTTATGAGGTAGACTTCACATAGTATCACGTTTTGGAAAGCTAAGACTTTTTCCTCTTCTTTGGGCATTGTGAGATTAGGGATGGGGGTAGATGGTGCAGATTTTCTGGTTTCCTTTAAGCATACACTCTTTGGATGAAATGTGTCTGATTACGGCATTATATTGGAGAGTCAGAAATGAACAGGAGATATTAGGCACCAAGACAAGAAGTCAGAGCAGACGGCAAAAGAGAGGAGAATGTGGATAGAGAGAATAACACTAAGGATAACCCATTCAAGTTGCCATTTTGCTTCAGCTAGGCTCCGGCATGGAGGTATCAGAGAAGTAGCTCTATGAGCCATCAATAATACAGCCCAGGGAAAATTGCCTTGAGATAATTAACCCAAAATTTAGTTTCCAAATTGTTTATTGCCATCCATGCACACAAATAAGCCAAAGACCACATATCTTCAGAAATGAGAGATGGCCCCTTGTTGAAATCTCTAATGCTCTGCTTGTTGCAAACTCAAGTTAGCACTGGACTCTGAAGTGAAACACTCCAAATAATGCAGTTCAAAGTGTGGCATGCTTTCTGCAGTGAAGCACATTTAACGATTTTCTCATTTGATACCTAATGAGATTTTTCAAACTAATTGCGGGCTTACTATAACTTTTTGAAGGAAGACAGGAACAACATTAAGAAAACAAACTATCCCAGTGATCCCATGCTAGGGAGAAATGCATAAGATACCTTTGGTCCCAGAATTCTGGTCTTAAATGATATGGTAACCAAAGTATGCTTCATCAAATTAATGAAGAGTTTTTAATGCAGATATGTTAGATCATAACAGAGTTTGAAATCTCTACAAGCCTTACAGATAGACCAGGTCATTACAAAGACTAGTCAACTGCAAACCATCAGTGGTTACATTTTAATTTAAATTTCCAGCAAAATTTCTATGAAAATGCATGCAAGGTGGTTTCCATCAGAGTCATGAAGTTTCATTACCTGGAAAACGTATGAAATGTATTCTAGCAGTTCTTTAGTTTACCCACAAGCTGTTCTACCATATACATCACTATAAAGATTTTTGACATGATGCTTTCCTAGCACAATATATTTGAAATAAATAGCTTATATATTCTCACTCCCCTCTAAATCCTCACATTGAAAGATAAAATGACACTATTTAATTTTCAGGTTTATTTTTTGAATTATTTTTCAAGGAAAAAGTGAGAGAAAAGAGAAAAATGAAGGGAAGGAAACCTGCTAACAGCCTGAGATTAAATGTAACAGCCACTGAGAGGCCATTGCCACATACCTATATAACTTACTTGGGAGACTGCACGTAGATGATTCTACAATCAATTGTTTTTATTCTTTAATAGAATGCATATGCTAAAAGATAAACTGTTTGGGTTCAAAGGACAGTGAATTCATTAAAAGAAGTTCCTAATAAAAGTGATTCAATCTTTGTATTTAGCTTTTAATACAAAAAAATTAATTAACATTTGCATTATGAGCCCTGACCTCCCCAGGGAAATATAATCAATTCTCCCAATACAAGATGGATTCTGCAGAGGACATAATTTCTAATTGTAGTGCTAATCAATCATGTCAGTCATACAGGGGAACTGTAAATGATGCGCAAAACTATTAAACTCTAGGCTCTTTTAAAGCCAGTTGTCAACACCACAGTATATAAATATATGCTTACAGTGGGGACCATTTAATTATAATATTGATTACATTATTGCAATTCCTGGCATAATACATGATGATGGTGTGCTATCTGGAAGGAATGCAAGACAACTGAAAACATATCTGTAGTTTTGCAAAAGTAATTTCACAAGGAAATTGTGTTAATTATGGTACCATGATGCATATATCTACTGCAAAGGCTGCATTACTGAGGAAAAATAAAGAGTTTTTGTTGAATACTATCACTCAAAAAGAAAGAGTCGAGGTGATTTTAGGTCATTTTTAAACCACTATTTTATTTTTGTTATTTGAAACATTTCCTTTTAAATGGGTTCCTGATTTTTTTAATTGAGGTAAAAATTTATATTGCATAAAATTCACTATTTTAACCATTTAAAGTGTACAATTCAGTGTCTTCCAGTACATTCACAACATTGCACAACCATCGCTACTACCTAATTTCAGAATATTTTCATCACGCCAAAAACTCTATACTCATTAAGTACTCACTCCTCATAAATAGAATCACACAATATGTGGCTCTTTGTGTCTCACTTCTTTCCTTTTGTTTTCAAGATCTATCTATATTGTAGCATGTATCAGTACGTTATTTTTTGACAATAATATTCCATTGTATGGATGTAGCTCATTTGTTTATTCTTCATCTGATAATCATTTGGGTGGTTTCCACTTTTTAGATATTATGAATAATGTTGCAATGAATATGAACATTCTGCACAGGCTTTTGTTTGAACACCTGTTTTCAATTCTCTTCAGTGTATACCTAAGAGCAGAATTACCATTTAATATTTGAGGAACCACCAAACTGTTTTCCACAGTGGCAGCTCCATTATACATTCCTACCAACCATGTATGAAGGCTTCAGTTTTGCTGCATCCTTATCAAAATTTGCTATTTTTCCTTGTTCAAAATTATTATTATTGTAGCTTTCCTAGTGGCTATGAAGTAGTATCTAATTGTGGTTTTGATTTACATTTCCCTAGTGACTAGTGATGTTTAGCATAATTTTATGTGATTATTGGCCATTTGTATATCCTCTTGGAAGACATATCTATTAAAGTCCCTTACCTATTTTTAACTGAGTTTTTTTAGTATTTTTGTTGTTTAGTTATTCAAGTGCTTTATATGTTCTATATACAAGACTCAATAGATTTATAGTTTGCAAATATTTTCTCCCCGCCCTGTGGTCTGGCTTTTTACTTTCTTGACAATGTCCTTTGATGCATAAAAGGTTTAAATTTGGATGAAGTCCAATTTATCTATTTTTTATTTTGTTGCTTGTCATATATGTAAGAATCCATTGCCAAATTCAAGGTCATAAACATTTACATCTGTGCTTTTTTCTAAGAGTTTTATACTTTTAGATCTTTGATTCATTTTGAAAAAATTTTTGTATGTGGTATGAGGTAAGGGTCTAGTGTCATTCTTCTGCATGCGGTTATTCAGTCGTCCCAGCACATTTGGTTGAAGAGATTATTCTTTCCACACTGAATGGTCTTGGTACACCCTTGTCAAAAATGATTTTACCATAGATGTACAGGTTTATCCCTGAACTCTCAATTTCATTTCATTGATCTTTATGTCTACCCTTATATCCATTCCACATTGTTTTGATTACTGTACATTTGTAATAAGTTTTGAATTCAATAAGTATAAGTCTTCCAAATTTATTCTTCTTTTTCAAGATTATTTGGCTACTCAGAGTTCCTTAAAATGTAATATGAATTTTAGAATCAGCTTTTCCATTTATACAGAAAAGGGAATTGGGGTTTTGGCAGAGATTGCATCAAATTTGTACATAACCTTGGATAATATTGCAATCTTAACAAAATTTCCCAATCCATGGATATGGCATATCTTTTTATTTATTTAGGTTTCTTTTTATTTCTTTCTATTTTTTTTCATTTTCAGAACATAAGTCTTGCACTTCCTTGGTTAAATTTAATTCCAAGTATTTTATTCATTTTGATGCTATTGTAAATGAAATTATTTTCCTGAATTTTTTTGTAGGATAATTCATTGATAGTGCATAGAAATACAACTGATTTTTGTATGTTAGTCTTGTAGTACCCTGCAAATTTAGTGAGTTTTTTTATTAGATCAAATAGGGTTTTTTTCACAGATTCTTAGGATTTTCTATCTATCACATTATGTCATTTGCCAATAGAGATACTTTTACTTCTTCTTTTTCTATGTGGATGTATTTTATTTCTTTTTCTTTTCTTTTTTTTTTTTTTTTTTTTTTTTTTTGCCTAATTGCCCTGGCCATAACTTTCAATGCAATGTGGAATAGAGTTGGTGAGAGTGAACATCCTCATCTTGATTCTGATCTTAAAGGGAAAGATGTCAGTCTTTCATTGTTAAGTATAAGATTAGCTGTGGGTTTTTCAGATATGCCTTTTATCACATTAAAGAAATTCTCTTCTATTCCAAGTTTGTTGAGTAATCTTATCATAGAAGGTTGTTGGATTTTGTCAAATGCTTTTTCTGCTTGGAATGAAATTTTAATGTGCTTTTTTTAAAATCCTGTCTTCTATTACATTAATTATTTTTTCTATGTCACACCACTCTTAGATTCCTGAGATACATAATAACAGGCGTAGTGTATAATATTTTCAATATGTTGCTAAATTCAATTTGCTAAGATTTTGTTGAAGATTTTTTGCATCTTTTTCGTGAGGGATACTAGTCTATAATTTTCTTTCCTTATGAAGTCTTTTTCTGGCTTTGATATCAGGGTAACACTGGCCATAAAGAATTAGTTAAGAAGTCTACTCTCTTCCTCACGTTTGTTTTTTCTGTTTTGTTTTTTGTGTGTGGTTTGTTTGTTTGTTTTTGTTTTTTCTTCAGACGGAGTCTTGCTCTGTCACCCAGGCTGGATTGCAGTGGTGCAATCTCAGCTCACTGCAAGCTCTGCCTCCCGGGTTCAAGCGATTCTCCTGCCTCAGCCTCCCGAGTAGCTGGGACTACCAGCGCGTGCCACCACGCCCAGCTAATTTTTTGTATTTTTAGTAGAGATGGGGTTTCACCATGTTAGCCAGGATGGTCTCCATCTCCTGACCTTGTGATCTGCTCACCTCGGCCTTCCCAAAGTGCTGGGATTACAGGCACGAGCCACCGCGCCCGGCCTCTTCCTCAGTTTTTAAAAAAGAGTTTGAGAAGAATTGCTGATAATTCTTCTTTAAACATTTGATAGACTTTATCAATGAAACCATCTGGTTCCCAGATTTTCTTTGTTAGAAGTTTTAAAATTAGTGTTTCAATCTCTACTTGTTTTAGATCTATGCAGATGTTTTAATTTCTTCTTGAGTCAATTTTGGTAGTTTGCATGTTTCCAAGAATTTGTTCATTTCTCTAGAGTTTCTAATTCATTGTCATGCAACTGTTCAAAGCATTATCTTATAATCCTTTGTATGTCTGTAAGTTTGGTAATAACACTTCCACATTTTTTATGAATTTATTTGAATTGTCTCTCTCTCTTTTACTTTTTTTGGTCATTCTGTCTAAAGATTTTGTCAATTTTGTTGATCTTTTTACATAACCAATTTTTTATTTTGTTGACTCTATTGTTTATATATTCAATATTTTGTTTATCCTTTTCTCTAATATTTATTATTTCCTTCCCTCTGCTTGCTTTAGGTTTAGTTTGCTTTTCTTTTTATAGTTCTTTAAGGTAAAAGATACCTTATTGATTTGAGATCTTTTCTCTTTTCTTAATCTAGGCATTTACAGCTGTAAATTTCTTGCTGAGCACTGCTTGTGCATTTTTCTATGTTATGCTTTTGCTTTTACTTATCTCAGGTTATTTTCTAATTTTCCTGCAGTTTCTTTTTTGGCCAATTGGTTGTTAAAGAGTATGTTGTTTAATGCTCAAGTATTTGCGAATTTTCCAAATTTCATTATGTTATTCCTTTTTAATTTTATCCCATTGTGGTTACAGAAAATACTTTGTATGATTTCAGTCATTTGAAATTTATGTATAGTTGTCTTGTGGCATAAATATAGTCTTTCTTGGAGAATATTCCATTTGCACTTGCAAACAATGTGTATTCTATTGCTGGGTAGAGTGCTTTAAATATGTCTGTTAGGGCAGATGGGTTCATAATGTTCAAGTCTTCTATTTCAATATTAATCTTTTGTCTAGTTGTTCTACTTATTCTTAAAAGTGGGGTATTAAAGTCTCCATCTATTATTATTGTACTGTCTATTTGTCCCATGAATCCTGCCAGTTTTTGCTTCAGATATTTTAAGAATTCTGTTATTAGGCACAAATAATTATTATCTCATATAATTATGGATTGCCTTTTTTTTTTTTTTTTTTTTTGAGATGGAGTCTTGCTCTCTCACCAAGGCTGGAGTGCAGTGACACAATCTTGGTTCACTGAAACCTCTGCCTCCCAGGTTCAAGCGATTCTCCTACCTCAGCCTCCTGAGTGGCTGGGAATACAGGTGCCTGCCACCACACCCAGCTAATATTTTTTGTATTTTTAATAGAGACAATACAAAAAATTAGCCAAGCCTGGTGGCGGGCGCCTGTGGTCCCAGCTACTCAGGAGGCTGAGGCAGGAGAAGGGTGTGAACACGGGAGGCGGAGCTTGCAGTGAGCCGAGATCACGCCACTGCACTCCAGCCTGGGTGACAGAGGGAGACTCCGTCTCAAAAACAAACAAACAAAAAAGAAGTTACTAACCAGAAGCACATGAATACTGATTTTACATTTACTTCTGTAATTACCTTTATTGGTGTCCTTTATTTCTTTATGCTTATTAAATCACCCCTATTGCCTTATCATTTCAGCCTAAAGGATTCCCTTTAGCATTTCTTATAAGGCAGCTCTACTAGAAGCAAAGTATCTATTTTTATTCATTATAAAAGGTCTTACTTTTTCCTCCATTTTTGAGGGATAATTTTGCTGGATATAGAATTGTTGCTTGACAGTTTTGTTTTGTATTGTTTTGTTTTCAACCCTTTGAATATGTCATTCCAGGTGCCTTCTGGCTTCCATGGTTTCTCATTTAAAAAGTTAGCTCTCAATTTTATTGTACAGAAGTAACTTCTCTTTTTCTGCTTTCAATAGTCTCTTTTTGTCTCTGACACTTGACTGTTTGATTATAATGTGTCTCAGTGTGGATCTCTTTGAGTTTATATTATATGGGATTTATTGAGCTCCTTGATGTGTAGATTTAAATCTTCCAATAAATTGTGAAAGTTTTAAGCCATTACTTTTTAAAATATTATTTCCATCCCTTTTTCCTTCTTATCTTCTTATAGGACTGACATTATGCCTATGTTAGTGTACTTGATAGGGTCCCACACGTCTTCTAGATTCTGTTTTTTTCTGTTGTTTTTATTCTTTTTTCTTTCCTTTCCTCAGATTCGGTAATCTTTGTTAAAGTTTGCTGATTATTTCTTCTGCCTGCTCAAATCTGCTATTGAAACCCTCTACTGGATTTTTAAATTTTGGTTATTGTACTTTTCACCTCCAGAATTTCCATTTGGTTCCTTTTTGTAATTTCCATCACTTTATTTATATTATATATTGGGTGAAATATCATTCTCATGCTTTCCTTTAACTCCTTTCACATGGTTTTCTTTAGCTTTTTGAAATACTTGTTTTAAAATCTTTGTGTTTTAAGTACAGTGTCTAAGCTTCTCAGGGAGAGTTTTTACTTTCTATTTTTCTAATGTATGTGCCATACTTTCTTGTTTCTTTGAATGCCTCCTAACTTTTCAAACACTTTGAGTATATAGCATAACAACTCTAGAAATCATATTATCCTACCCCAGGGTTTATTGTTGCTGCCTGTTGTGGCTGCTGTTTGTTTTCTAAAGTCATTTTGTCAAGTTTGTATTCTTTGTCATGTGTGCCCTGGTGGCTCTATCTGGCTAGCTTAGTGTTGAGCTAGTGGTTTGACCTACATATTTTTAAACATCTAGAACCTCCTCCCCAACCCCAACTCCTCTAGTCTTTGCATATAAACTCTGTGTGTGTAAAGAGAACACTTTCAAACTCTCCTGGAAGTTTACAAAATTTACCACTCCCCTGCTTTTCAGTGTGTCTATTATTTACCCCAATCATTATTCCTTGCCTCAAGCGCCAATGGTTAATATAGTTGCTTTTAAATGTTTCTTAGAAATTCTCCCTATGTACCCATCTCTCCCAGGTCACATAAGGCAAGCCCTTTAAGGCCAACATTTAGGGACCCCCGTACAACCACAGTTCTTTGGGAACAGGTCGGCTCTGCTTCAGCCAGCACAAGAAAACCACAGCAGAAATGCAGGCTGCTGTCTTCAAGACTATTCTCAAGCTGGGGAAAGAGGAGAAGGCCAAGGCAAGTTAAAACCCTACAAAGTTCTTCTGAGATTCAGTCACTTTTTCTTGATTAAATGTTTTTCTGGTTACTATAAATCTTTAGCTGGCTTCTAGAGTTGTGATAAAGCTGATTTTGACAGAGTGTTTTTTTGTTGTATTTGTTGTTGCCAAATTATTTGCTCTTTTTGTGGAGAGTTAGTGCTTTGAAGTTCCCTACTCCACCATTTTTACTGATGTCACTTAGAGCATTCCTTTTTATATCACAAAAATATCAGAGATACGGGAAATAATTCACAAATAAACTATTTTTGAAATATTGTAGCTCATAAAACAGTGAGTGACTTATCTAATTTTTGTGTTTTGTCATATTTCTTCAAGTTGACATTTTACTTGGTTGTAAATCATTTATAGGTTGGTAAACTTTACAGGTGACATAGAAGGTGCCTTGCATGAGAAAAGCATATTAACTGATTTTCCCCAAGTTGAAATTTTCTAGTTCTATGGACTGCATATTTATTGTTCAAACCCCTGAATCTTAAAAGAGAAAGCACGAAGCCAATTTAGTGCACATAGCCCATTTCCATTTTATATCCAGGCATATTTGATTTGACTTGGGTAACCAAATGCTGCAGTAGCAAACCTCTCACATGGAGCTACAAATATGGGGGAAAATGTTTTCAAGATAAAGAAAGAAAAAGGAAGAGATAAAATTAAAAGTACATGAGGTTCTTTGCCAAGTTGGAGCTGACAAGATTTAAACATTCAGGAAAAGTCCAAATTCCTTTGATGACAATTCTCCCACTTGCCCATTTATCCTTCATTTTGCCTAGTCATGGATCTGCAACCAAATATCTACTCAATACACATTCATCCAACTAATATTATTATAGCAAATGATAGGAATATCAACTTCAGTATATAAGGTCACTATTCCTCCCTGGGCATGGAGGAAAGAACAATATCAAGATTATCCTCTTCATGTTCTGAAATATTATCACACATCCTGAAAATTAAAGACTATAACAGCTCTTTAAATTTATGAACCAGTGATGAGAAGTATAAAATGTAACTTAAATCTTGACTCCACCTTTGTTTTAAAAAAGATTATGACTATTATATTTTTGTATTTAAAGTTATTTTTAGGAAGAAGAAATATTTGCAGTATTTATTAAGAATATCACTGTGAGGCAGATTTAACATTCTGTTCCTTTAATGTAATAGTATTTGATGTTCTTAACTCATTTATTCCACAAATATTTATCAGTGCCTTCTGTGCACCAGGCATTGCAGTAGGCACTGATGATGCATTGAAAACATAGCCACCATGGTTTCTGTCATCACAGCCATTAGAGATGAGTGGAGAATTAGGAGATACAAAACAGCAATTGCATTATATTAAGGTGAAATGTGATACAATTCAGGAACTATTGAAGATCATAGATGAACCAAGTTAAAGCAGAGCCTGAGGATCAGGGATAGCTTCCCAGCAGAAGAAATATCTAATCTGAGATCTGGAAGCTCAACAGGAGTCAGTCCTGTGAAGTGGAACTGTGTGAAATGGTCTAGAATTACTTATAGAAGATACAGCATGTGGGAAGGCTTAAAGGTAAGAAAGAAAGTAAACCACTTGAACAACTGGACAAATTGCTCAACATTTCAGTATGACAGAAGCATAGAGCCAGGGTGGCCAGAACAAGATCTGAGAATACACATTTTAGAGAAATTAGCCTCTTTTAAAGAGTTTGGACTTTATTCTGAGTCTTATAGGAAGAGTGCTGATGTGTTTTAAACAGGGAGCAACATGATCTGATTTTTATTTTAGAGAAAGCTTTGTAGTTTCTGTAAGAAAAACAAATATATGGTAGAGAATATAAGACCATAAGCAGGAAGATCAGCAAAGGGGTGTGGAAGCAATAGAGGTAAAACAGGGTGTTAGAATAAATTAGAGTTTATTAATTGTACGGGGTTTAATAGTGTAGTCTCTAAATTCAAGTCACCCAGAATGTGACTTTATTTGAAAATACAGTCTTTAAGATGTAATGAGATAAATTAAAATGAGGTCATACTAGATTAGGGTGGATTCTAAAACCCAAGACTCATGTCATTATAAGAAGGTCATGTGAAGACACAGAGAGATGCACTGGGCAGAAGGTCTTATGACAATAGAAGCAGACACTGGAATTATTATGCCATAAGCCAAGGAATGCTTTGGGCCACCAGAAATTGAAAGAGGCAAGGAAGGATGTCCTCACTAGCGTTATCAGAGGGAATATGGTCCTGCTGCCACCTTGATTTTGGACTTCTGGGCTCTAGAATTATGAAAGAATAAAATTCTGTTGGGGGAGGGGGCCAAGATGGCCTATTAGAAGCAGCTGCAGTCCATGGCTCTCACAAAACAATGAGTGTATTCTGCACCTTTGACTGAAGTATCCAGGTTCTCACATTGGTACTGACTAGGCAGATGGCTTACCCCATGGAGAGCAAGGAAAAACAGGGTGATGGCCCACCCTGGAATGGCACAGAGTCAGGGTGCCCCAACCCCAGACAAAGGAGGCAGTGAGTGATGGTGTGACCCTGCCCGGGAAACCACACTTTTTCTATGGATCTTCACAACCTGTGGATATGGACTTTCTCTTGTGAGCCCACACCACCAAGGCCTTGGGTCCAAAGCACAGGCATGTGTGGAGTCACTGCAGGGCAGCCACTTGCTCATTTGGGCATGCAGGGAAACCCAGGAGTTTTGTATACTCCAGCCCTGGGAATTCTGGAAAAGCAGGAGATCCTGGGCATTCCCCCAGGAAGAGAGCTGAATCCAGGAAGCCAAGTGGCAGCATTCTGTGGGCCCCACTCCCATGGAACCTCACAAGTTAAGATTCACCAGCTTGGAATTCCAGCTGACCAGTGGCAGCAGGCTGGAGACAGCCTGAGATGGACCAAGTTCCCAATGGGAAGGTCGGCCACCATATCTGTGGTTTGAGTTAGCACCTAGCCTGCCAGCAGCGGGGACCAGGAAGAATTTCCCACAACACAGCACAGCTGCTGAGCCGGATCATGGAGAGTCTGCTTCTTTAAATGGGACCCCGATCCACCCCTCTTCACTGGGCATGGCCTCCCTGTGGGAATTTCAGCAACTCCAGCCAAGGTTATAGGGACAGTACTCTGATCTCTTCCTGGGATGGAGTCCCCAGGAGGAGGGGCAGCCACTATCTCTACAGTTCAGCTGACTTTGTCTTTCCCGCCTGCTAGCTCTGGAGAGATCAGGTGGCCAGCAGTGTACCTGCTTTGCCAAGGGGTAGCCAGACTGCTTCTTTAAGAGGGTCCCTGATCCCATTCCTCCTGACTGGGTAAGACCTCCCAACAGGGGTCTCCAGACATCTCCTACAGGAGTGTTCCAGCCAGCATAAGGTTAGTGTTGCCCTGGAATAGAGCTCCCAGAGGAAGGAACAGGCTGCCATCTTTGCTGTTTCACAGGCTTCACTGGTGAAACTGCTAGGTGCAGGAGGGACTAAGGTGATTAGGGACTGGAGTGGACCCCCAGCAAACTGCAACAGCCCTACAGAAGAGTGGCCTGACTGAAAAACAAACAAACAAAAAACAGAAAGTAACAACATAAACAAAAAAGACTCCACAAAAAAAAACCCCATTCAAAGGTCAACAACCTTGAAAACCAAAGGTAGCTAAGCCCACAAAAATGAGAATGAATCAATGCAAAAACAGTGAAACCTGAAAAAAGCCAGAGTGCCTCTTCTCCAAATAGCCATAACTCCTCTCCAGCAAGGGCACAGATCTGGACTGAGGCTGAGATGGATGAATTGACAGAAGTAGGCTTCAGAAGTCAGATAATAGAAACTTCACTGAGCTAAAGGAGCGTGTTCTAACCCAATGCAAAGAAGCTAATAATCATGATAAAACAATACAGGAACTTAACAACCATAATAGCAAGTTTCAAGAGGAACATAACTGATCTGAAGGAGTTGAAAAACACAACACAAGAAATTCACAGTGCAATCACAAGTATCAATAGCTGAATAGACCAAGCAGAGGAAAGAATCTCAGAGCTTGAAGACTCTCTGATGTAAGACAGGCAGATAAGAATAGAGAAAAAAGAATGAAAAGCAATGAACAAAACTTCCAAGAAATATGAGATTATGTAAAAACACCAAACCAATGATTGATTGGGGTACCCGAAAGAGATAGAGAGAATGGAACCAAGTTGGAAAACATACTTCAGGATATCATCTAGGCAAACTTTCCCAGTCTAGCAAGACAGGCCAACATTAAAATTCAGGAAATCCAGAGAACCCCAGTAAGATATTCCATGAAAAGATCAACCCCAAGATACATAATCATCAGATTCTCCAAGGTCAAAATGAAAGAAAAAATGTTAAGGGCAACCAGAGAGAAAGACCAGATCAACTACAAAGGGAAGCCCCTCAGACTAACAGTAGACCTCTCAGCAGAAACCTTACAAGCCAGGGAGATTTGGGGCCAATATTCAACATTCCAATTTTTTTTTTTTTTTTTGAAACAGAGTCTTGCTCTGTCACCAGGCTGGAGTGCAGTGGCATGATCTTGGCTCACTGCCACCTCCACCTCCCAAGGTTCAAGCAATTCTCCTGCTTCAGCCTCCCAAGTAGCTAGGACTACAGGCACACACCACCACGCCCAACTAATTTTTGTATTTTTAGTAGAGATGGGGTTTCACCGTGTTGGCCAGAATGGTCTTGATCTCCCGACATTGTGATCTGCCTGCCTCGGCCTCCCAAGGTGCTGGGATTACAGGCGTGAGTCACCATGCTCAGCCTCAACATTCTTAAAGAAAATAATTTCTAACCCAGAATTTCATATCCAGCCACAGTAAGCTTCATAAGTAAAGGAGAAATAAGATCCTTTTTTTTTTTGAGATGGAGTCTCGTGCTGTCACCTGGGCTGGAGTGCAGTGGTGCAATCTCAGCTCACTTCAACCCCCACTTCCTGGGTTCAAGCAATTCTCCTGCCTCAGCCTCCCAAGTAGCTGGGATTACAGGTGCCTGCCACCACACCTAGCTAATTTTTTGTATTTTTAGTAGAGATGGGGTTTCACTATGTTGGCCAGGCTGGTCTCAAACTCCTGACCTTGTGATCCACTCACTTCGGCCTCCCAAAGTCCTGGGATTACAGGCATGAGCCACCACACCCAGCTGAAATAAGTTCCATTATATACAAGCAAATGTTGAAGGAATTTGTCACCACCAGGCCTACTTTGCAAGAAATCCTGAAGGAAGTGCAAAATACAGAAAGGAAAACCATTACCAGCCACTACAAAACCACTCTGAAGTACACAGACCAGTGACACTATGAATCAACTACATAAACAAGTCTGCAAAATAACCAGCTGGTATCATGATGACAGGATCAAATTCACACATACCAATATTAACCTTAAATGAAAATGGTGTAAATGCCCCAATTAAAAAAACATAGAATGGTGAGCTGGATGAAGAGTCAAGCTCCCACTGATATGCTGTTTTCAAGAGACCCATCTCACATGCAAAGACACACATAGGCTCAAAAAAAAAAAAAATGGAGGAAAATTTATCAAGCAAATAGAAAACAGAAAAAAGCAGGAGTCACAATCCTAGTTTTTGACAAAACAGACTTTAAACTAAAAAACATAAAAAAGGACAGAAGGGCATCACATAATGGTATAGGGTTCAATTCAACAAGAGGAGCTAACTATCTTAAATATACATGCACCAAATACAGGAGCACCTAGGTTCAAAAAGCAAGTTCTTACAGACCTTCAAAGAGACTTAGACTCTTACACAATAACAGTGGGAGACTTTAACACCCCACTGATAATATTGGATAGATGATCAAGACCGAAAACTAACAAAGATACTTAGGAACTGAACTCAGCTCTGGATCAAGCAGGTCTTATAGATATCTACAGAGCTCTCCACCCAAAAACAACAGAATATACATTCTTCTCATTGCCACATGGCACTTACTCTAAAATTGATCACATAATCAGATGTAAAACACTCCTTGGCAAATGCAAAAGAACTGAAATCATAGCAAACAGTCTCTCAGACCACAGTTCATCAAATTAGAACTCAAGAGTAAGAAACTCACTGAAAACCACACAACTACATGGAAATTGAACAACCTGCTACTAAACGACTCCTGGGTAATTAATCAAATTAAAGCAGAAATCAAGAAGTTCTTTGAAACTAATGAGAACAAAGAGACAACATACCAGAATTTCTCAGATGCATCTAAAGCAGTGTTAAGAGGGAAATTTAGGTGGGGACCAAGATGGCTGAATAGGAACAGCTCCAGTCTGCAGCTCCCAGGGAGACCAATGCAAAAGGCGGGCGATTTCTGCATTTCCAACTGAAGTACCCAGTTCATCTCACTGGGACTGGTTAGGCAGTGGGTCCAACCCACAGAGGGTGTGCAGAAGCAGAGTGGGATGTCGCTTCACCTGGGAAGTGCAAAGAGCTGGGGGACCTCCCTCCCCCAGCCAAGGGAAGCCATGAGGGACTGTGCTACCTGCCCAGGTTACTATGCTTTCCCCATGGTTTTTCCAATCTACAGATCAGGAGATTCCCTCATGTGCCTACACCACCAGGGCCCTGGGTTTCAAGCACAAAACTGGGTGGCTGTTTGGGCAGACACCAAGCTAGCTGCAGGAGTTTTTTTGTACCCTACTGGTGCCTGGAACCTCAGCAAGACAGAACCTGGGAAACTTCCTGGAAGGAAATTTATGGCCACTTCATCAGTGGCTATCTTTGAGTGGTAATTGGTATTCTTTCTACTTTTTCAATTTCCTATTTGTTAATACATGGGGTCCTTTGGGACATTATTAGGTCATGAGGGCACAGCCCTCATAAATGGGAATAGTGCTGCTATAGAAGAAGACCTGAGGGAACTTGTTTACTCTTTCCGCCACAGGAGGGAATAGCAAAAAGATGACATCTATGAATCAGGAAACAAACCTCACCTGACACTGAATCCATCAGTGCTGTGATCTTGGACTTCCCAACCTCCAGAACTGTGAGAAACTAATTTCTATTGTTTATAATCCACCCACTAGATGGTATTTTGTTATAGCAACCTGAACAGACTAAGATACAAACTACATCAAATCCTCCTCCCCATCCCACCTCCACTCAAATTTTCTCCACTCACTGACTAGCAACACCAGCCCCAAATATGAAACTCAAGCATTGGGAGCCAGCTTTTGCCTTTGTCAATTTAGGTTATGCATTTCTATAAGATTTGACATGGACATGTGGATCTACAGCTCTGTAAAAGAGACAGTTTTATCTTCATATTATGTTGGTTTGAGGAAGAGGAGAAGATGAAAAGGGGCGATAAAGTTTGGATAGTCAAATATTTAAAGGTTTTTTTTTAGAAGCACTTGTTTGAACTGTATTTAAACTTCATAAATCTAAAGTACTCTGAATGCAATTCACCTTGGATTCTGATTTAATAGTATACAACCTGACCCCACTGTACTCCAACCCCTAGAAAAGGGATGGGAGCAGGAGCAGCAGGTATACACTGGGTGTATAAACAGCTAGACATAGAAACTTTGAATAAGATTTGGTAGAATAAAACCTCTGTAGACTCGAAATGTACCTTTTTATTAACTGGGTAGAACTTTATAATCATCCTTGTTATCTCTGCCACAAGGGAGCTGTTTCTGTCTAAACTGGGACAAATTTACATAAATTAAAATTTTGCTTTAAGTTTCAGGTTTTAGAGAGAAGGAAAGAGCTATTTACTGATTATTAGATATCTAATATTAGATAATTAGGTATCTACTATGAGCTAGGGCACTGTGGTATTTGGTTTAAGCACAGATTCCACTTTGTTTCTGTCAAATATTCTGAGTTGGGAACACTGAGGTGCAGGGGCCAAATGACTTGCCCAAAATCATTCAGGTTAAGAGACAGGCTCAAAGTCAAGGCTTACTTGACCACCATCCACTTTCCTTTATTCCATTCTTTTTTTTTTTTTGACAGAGTCTCACTCTTTCACCCAGGCTGGAGTGCAGTGGTGTGATCTTGGCTCATTGCAACCTCCGCCTCCAGGGTTCAAATGATTTTCCTGCTTCAGTCTCCTGAGTAGCTGGGATTACAGGCACGCACCACCATGCCTGGCTAATTTTTGTATTTTTAGTGGAGACGGGGTTTCACCATATCAGCCAGGCTAGTCTCGAACTCCTGATCTTGTGATCCGCCCACCTCGGCCTCCCAAAGTGCTGGGATTGTAGGCATGAGCCACCATGCCAGCCTATCCTCTTCTTAAGGATATTTTTTCCCCATTGGTTTCAATAGCTCATGTAAATTCTGAATTATGTGCATTTAGCCTTGTGGAAAAAGGAAGTTAGAAAATACAAGAAAAATAAGACCAATGAACATAATAAATTCATCTTTAGCAGATTTGACTAGTTTGATGACTGAATACAATCAATATAAGGTTTTCTTTTCAAATGCCACAAGTAATCTATTCTTATTATTTAAATGTTTTAGAACATTCTAAGTTACTTCTTTTGAGGCCATCAAAACTTTTGAAAGGACCTTTTGGTATTGTTTAGAACATGTGGACTTTTCCGTTAAGTCATAAGCACTTATATGTAAACACAATTCATTCATATGCACCTAAATTACTCCCCTTGCTTCCCATTTTGACTTACTTAAAAGAGTCTAAAGTCACGTTTTCAAAATGGCTTTTCGAAGTTTTTCATCTTTTGAGATTTAAATTTTAAATTTATATCTTTGCTACTCCAGGCCTTCTTCTTTCCTAATTTATTTTTCACTTACTTCAAGCCATCAACTCATCCCTGCCATCAGGTTTGATTTATATTGCCTAGGAAAGTAAACCAATCATGAATATTTCTTGAGAATGAGAGCATGGCATGAGAGAGACCTCACTCTCATGATCTTTCTAGAGTAGCAAACAAAAGGCAAAAAAATTGGCGGGACTTTAAAAATTCTATCAAGCAAACCCGATAAGCCTACAGTAATATAAGAGGATTGGCTCTTCCCTGAACCCAAAATTACAAGTAACAATGCTTCAGTCTATCACTCTTTGCTCTTCCTGACTTTTCACACACAGGAACTGGAATTGACCAGCTAAAGTTTTATAAATAACCACAGCCTTAAACAAATAACCACAGCCTTTTTCCTATCTCCACCCAAGGTCTTATGTGCATCTCCACTAAACCCAGGCACTGGCATTTTACCTGACTAGCAAACATCTGGTCCTTTACCCTATGTCCCACAGCTACATGAGCGTGGATACTCCTGACCCAAAGGGTGTTTGCATTGGTCTTTGTGTTGCCAGTTACAGAAACCCATGCTAATGATTCAAATAAAGAGGATATTTATGTCAATATTGTGGTATATGTCACAGTGAAGGTACGATGAAGCCTCAGCTAGGGCAGGAAACAAGGAGGCCCCAGGGACACCAGTTGTAAGAGTTTATAGAACTTCTAATTATTGTTCTATACTTAAGCTAACTCAGATTCAAAAACTCTCATATTTGGTGTCTCTTTGTTCTACTGTTAGATTCACAGGACAAAATATCCCATTATTGCAGCTTAAGCCAAGTGACTACCCTGGGTTCCATCATCTTGCTTGGGGTCCCTCAGTACACATCTAGCCACTAAGTGTCAAACCTTGGGTCCTGGGAATTATAACCTGAAGAGGGAAAGTTGCTGTACCTCAGGGGATTTTCCTAAGAGGTGTCTAATACAGGGGTCTCCAACCCCTGGGCCACGGACTAGTACCCCTCCTACTCCCCTACCCCCATCCGTGGAAAAATTGTCTTCCATGGAACAGGTCCCTGGTGCCAAAAAGGTTGAGGACTGCTGGTCTAATAGATACAGGCTCTGTGCCAATGCACAGTTCTCCTGAGGCTCTCCCGAAGCGTGGGCAGTCCAGGAGAGACCCTACGTTTAATTTGCAAAGACTAAGTTAGCAGGTACAAATTGGGCTGTGTAAATGTTGACCTCATTAATAACATTAATTGATACAAGTTCTATTTTTACTTAGTTTAATTCAGCAAACTTGCATAGAGTATTTACAATGCACAAAACACGGTTATACAGCATAGGTCTGTCTATTAAAAAGGAAATGACCTCTGTCTCAAAGCAAGCTTTTTTTCTGAATTTAAGAAAGTCTTAATTAATGGTCACTTCTAAATAAATATATATTTTTAATTTCAACTATTGTTTTAGATACAGGTGGTACATGTTCAGGTTTGTTTCATGGGAGTATTGCGTAATGCTGAGGTTTGGGGTACGAATCCCATTACCCAGGTAGCGAGCATAATACCTGTTAGGTGGTTTTTTAACTCAAATCCCTTAGCCTCTAGTGGTCTGCAGTGCCTGTTGTTCCGTATTTACGTCCTTGTGTGCTCAATGTTTAGCTCCCACTTGTAAGAACACGCAGTATTTGGTTTTCTGTACCCATGTTAATTTGCCTAAGATTATGGCTTCCAACTCCATCATGTTGCTGCAAAGGTCATAGTTTCATTCTTTTTTATGGCTGCATAGTATTTTATAGTGTGTATGTACCACATTTTCTTTATCCACTCTACCACTGATTGGCACCTGAATTGATTCCATGTCTTTGCTATTGTGAATAGTGCTGTGAACATACAAGTACATGTGTCTTTTTGATAGAATGATTCATTTTCCTCTGCGTATACACCCATTAATGAGATTGCTGGGTTGAATGACAGGTCTGTTTTAACTTCCTTGAAAAATCTTCAGACAGCTTTCCACAGTGGCTGAACTAATTTATAGTACAAGTGTCCCTTTTATAAGTATACGTGTTCCCTTTTAGAAGTATAAGTGTTCTTTTATCTCCACAGCCTTCGTCAGCATCTATTTTTTTTTTTTTTTTACTTTTTAATAATAGCCATTCTGACTGATGTGAGATGGTATCTCATTGTGGTTTTGATTTGCATTTCTCTAATGATTAGTGATGCTGAGCATGTTTTCATGTGTTTGTTGGCTGCTTGTATGTCTTCTTTTGAGAAGGGCTTGTTCATATCCTTTGCCCATTTTTAATGGGATTACTGGTTTTTTGCTTGTTGATTTAAGTTCTCTATAGATCCTAGATACTAGGCCTTTGTCTGATGCATAGTTTGCAAATATTTTCTCACACTCTGTAGGTCACCTGTTTGCTTTGTTGATCATTTCTTTTGCTATGCAGAAGCTCTTTAGTTTAGTTAGATCCCACTTGTCAATTTTTGTTTTTGTTGCAATTGCTTTTGAGAACTCAGACAAAAATTATTTGTCAAGGTTGGTGCTGAGAGAGTATTTCCATGGTTATCTTTCAGGATTTTTATAGCTTGAGGTTTCACATTGGACCCATTTTAAGTTAATTTTTTGTATGGCGAAAGGTAGGGTTCCAGCTTCAATTTTCTTCATATGGCTAAGCAGTTATCACAGCAGCATTTATTGAATAGACAGTCCTTTCCCTACGTCTTGTTTTTGTTGGCCCTGTTGAAGATCAGATGGTTGTAGAGGTGCAGCTTTATTTCTGAGTTTTTTATTCTGTCCTATTGGTCTGTGTGTCAATTTTTGTACAAATACCAACCTGTTTTTGTTACTGTGGCTTCCTAGTATAGTTTGAAGACAGGTAGTGTAATGCCTCTGACTTTGTTCTTTTTGCTTGGAATTGATTTGGCTATTTGGGCTCTTTTTTGTTTCTATATTAATTTTAGAATAGCTTTTTTTTCTAGTCATATGAAGAATGACCTTGTTAGTTTGATAGGAATAACGTTCAATCTGTAAATTGCTTTGGGCTATATGATCATTTTTACTATAATGATTCTTCCAATCGATGAGCATGGAATGCTTTTCCATTTATTAGTGTGGTCTCTGATTTCTTTCAGCAGTGCTTTGTAATTGTCCTGGTAGAGCTCTTTTACCTTCTTGGTTAGTTGTATTCCTAGATATTTCATTTTCTTTGTGGTTGTTGTAAGTGGGATTGTGTTATTGATTTCACTCTTAGCCAGGATGTTGTTGGTATAGAGAAACACTACCGGATTTTGTACATTGATTTTGTATCCTGAAGCTTTACTGAAGTGATTTATTGGCTCTAGGCGGTTTCTAGGATTTTCTTTTTTTTTTTTTTTTTGAGATGGAGTCTTGCTCTGTTGCCCAGGCTGAAGTGCAGTGGCACAATCTCTGCCCTTCGCAACCTCCACCTCCTGAGTTCAAACAATTCTCCTGCTTCAGCCTCCCAAGTAGCTGGGATTACAGGTGTGTGCCACCACTCCTGGCTAATTTTTGTATTTTTAGTAGAAATGGGGTTTTACCATGTAGGCCAGGCTGGTCTTGAACTTCCAACCTCAAGTGATCCGCCCACCTCAGCCTCCCAAAGTGCTGGGATTACAGGCATGAGCCACCAGGATTTTCTAAGTATAGAATTATATCATCAGTAAAGAGAGATAGTTGGACTTCTTCTTTTCTTATTTAAATGTCTTTCATTTCTTTCTCTAGCCTGACTGCTCTGGCTAGGACTTCCATCACTATGTTGAATAGGAGTGTTGAGAGTGGGCATCCTTGTCTTGCTCTAGCTCTGAAGAGGAATAGTTTAAGCTTGTATCCATTCATTATGATGTTGGATTTCAGTTTGTTATAAATGGCTCTTATTATTATGAAGTACGTTGCTTGTTGCTTGACACATAGTCTGTTGGAGTTTTTATCACGAAAGGATGTTGGATTTTTATCAGAAGCTTTTTCTGCATCTTTTGAGATGATCATATAGTTGTGCTTTTAATTCTGTTTATGTGGTGAATCACACTTATTGATTTGCATATACTGAGCCAGCCTTGCAGTCCAGGAATTAGCCTATTTGATCACACTGTATTAACTTTTTGTGTGCTGTTGGATTTGTTTTGCTAATATTTTGATGAGGATTTTTATGTCTATGTTCATAAGGGATAGTGGCCTGAAGATTTCTTTTTTTGTTGTGTCTTTGCCAGATTCTGGTATCAGGCTAATGCTGGCTAGATAGAATGAATTACGGAGGAGACCCTCCTCCTCGATTTTTTTGGAATAGTTTCAGTAGGCTTAGTATCAGTTCTTCTTTGCATATCTGGTAGAATTCAGCCGTGAATTCATCTGGTCCAGGGCTTTTTTTCTCTTTTTTTTTTTTTTTTGGTTGGTAGGTTCTTTATTATGATTTAATTTCAGAAGTTGATATTGGTCTGCTTAGGATTTCAATCTCTTCCTGATGCAATTTTAGGAGATTGTATACTTTCAGGAATTTTTCCATTTTCCCTAAATTTTCTAATTTGTGTGCATAGAGTTATTCATAGCAGTCTCTGAGGATCTTTTGTATTTCTGTGGAATCAGTTGTCATACAACTTTGGTGATTCTGATTGTGCTTATTTGGATTTTACTTTTTTCTTTGTTAATTTAGCTAGTGGTCTATCAATCTTATTTTTTCTACTGAAAAACTGTTGATTTCATAGACTTTTTTCAATGTGGATTTTTTAAAATCTCAATTTCATTAAGTTCTTTCCTAATTTTAGTTATTTCTTTTCCTCTGCTAGCTTTGAGGTTGGCTTTTTTCTTTTTACTATAATTCCTTTATGTAAAAAGTTAGATTGTTAATTTAAAATCTTTACAACTTCTTGATAAAGGCATTTTAGTGCTATAAACTTTCCTTTTAACACTGCTTTGGTTGTATCTTACAGACTTTGGTAAACTGTGTTCCTATTTTCATTAATTTTAATTTTTTTTATTTCTGCCTTAATTTTGATGTTCACTCAAGAGTTATTCCAGAGTGATTAATTTTCATGTATTTATATAGTTTTGAGATACTACACCAAACTAAGCTTCATAAGCAAATTAGAAATGAAATCATTCTTAGATAAGCAAATGCTTATAAGAAATCCTTAAGGGAGTGCCAAACATGAATTTAAAAGAATAGCACTTGCTTTCAAAAAGCACACTTAAGCACATATCCACAACACAATAAAAGGATCAAAATCACACATATTAATACTAATCTTGAATGTAAATGGGTTAAAAACCCCATTTAAAAGACACAGAGTGGCAGCCTGGATTAAAAAAGACAAGATCTGACCATCTGTCATCGTCAAGAGACCCAACTCACATGTATCCATACCCAGAGGCTCAAAATAAAAAGATGGAGTAAGATTTACCATACAAACAGAAAACTAACAAGAGCAAGAATAACTATTCTTACATCAGATAAAACAGACTTTAAACCAATAAACATAAGGAAGGGCATTACAGAATGAGAAAGGGTACAATCAAACAAGAAACCTCAACTATCCTAAATATATATGCACCAAACATTGGAAACTCATATTCATAAAATAAGTTCTTTTTGGCCTACAAAAAGACATAGGCCACCACACAATAATAGTGGGAGACTTCAACACCCCACTGACAGCATTAGACAGATCTCGAGGTAGAAAACTAACAAAGAAACTCTGAACTTAAACTTGACACTTGACCAATTGGACCTAATAGACATCTACATAACACTTCACCCAACAACCACAAAATATACATTCTTCTCATGAAACATATTCTAAGATCAACCACATGCTTGGTCGTAAAGCAAGCCTCAATAAATTTTTTAAAAAATGGAAATCATGCAAAGCATGCTCTCAGATCACAGTATAATAAAAATAGAAATCAATACCAAGAAGATCTTTCAATAAATATTTACTGAGCTCTAACTATATACCAGGCAGTGTTTCAGCTCTGGGGGATGCAGTAGTTAACAGAACAGACAGAAATCTTTGCCATCATGGAACATTCACTGTAGAGAAGTAAAATAAGTAGTGGTTAAAAGACTTGATGCAAATCCTGGCTCTGCTACTCACTAGGTGAGAACCTCTCTGTTCTTCAGTTTTCTCATTTTTAAACTGAGAATGGTACTACCTGTGTTAGGCCATTCTTGCATGGCTACAATGAAATAGCTGAGACTGGGCAATTTATAAGAAAAAGAGGTTTAGTTGATTCATGGTTCTGCAGGCTTTATAAGCAGTATGGTGCTAGAATCTGCTCTGCTTCTAGGGAGCCCTCAGGAAGCTTACAATTATGGCAGAAGGCAAAAGGGGAGCAGACGAATGGTGTGGTGAAAGTAGAAGCAAGCAAGAGAGTAGGTGGGAGGTGCCACACACTTTTAAACAAGCAGATCTCACAAGATCTCACTCACTATTACAAAGACAGCACCAAGCCATAAGGAATCTGTTGCCATGGTGCAAACATCATCCACCAGGCCCCACCTCCAGCACTGGGCTTACAATTCAATATGAGATTCAAGCAGGGACAAATATTCAAACTATATTAGTACCTGTCTAATAATGTTGCCATAGAAGTGTATATATCACATAGTAAGAGCTGCAGTCATCATCATCATCATCAAGTAATTCTTCGATCTGATCTTTATCTCCTCTTACTCTAAGATCCATACCTACAGTGATTCCTCTCTTAATCCAACTCCACCAAGAAATTCTCTTTAACCAGACTGATGAAGCTGAGCATGAGAGTTTTATTTACTTACCAATCAAGTGTACAAGAAACTGTGTTGGATGCTGACTTCATCAGAAGCAGATGCTGAATTGGAGTTTGTGGTACAACATGTTCGTTAGAAGAAGGAAGCAAGATTGGGTAGAAGGAGATGTTGAACTGCCACTCAGGTACAGCAAATTCTCAGCCAACACACAGGGCTCTCTGAAAATAGTATCGTCCACTGAAATGCCCTATTTGGGGCCAAAATGGCTTGGTCTTTATACTCCTACTGCTATCATTTCCTAGGAATCTGGAGGATCTGGTCAGGGTGTTTCTTGTGTCTACCAGAGACTAGTAATGTCTGAATAAAAAAAATAAGCATAATCCTAAGTCATAGAAAACTTACAGTTTAGTTAATGAGGGGAATCTGCATAAATAGTGTTAACAGACAGAATATGTTCAAGCAAAATCACTAAGTGTTTTGAGAGTTCATTTAACAGAAAGATTACTTCTGGCTGAGATAAGAACATAAAATAATATCCATTGAGTGCACTGAGTGTGTAAGGGACCACGTTGGATGTTGAGTTCACCAGAAGCTTAATTCTTAAGGCTAAGAAAATATTAAAAGATAGATTGAACAAGAAATTAATAAACTCTTGCGTGATCAGTATATTAGTAGTTCTCATTTAATTAAATTTTATGTCTTCGATTAAGTTGGCATGAGAATATCTGAGAGTCTATATCAATGCAACTCAAAGTATGTTCCACAGACTATGATGATCTGCAAACTGTTACCAGCCTGTAAGTAGATAAGTATAGAGAGGAAAAGTAAGCATTTAGAAAAGTTATTTTAGCAATTTGACAAAGCAATTTTCTGTCTATTAACTCAAAGAATGAAAATGAGAGCTTGTATTTTGTACATCTGTATTTTTTCTACCTTTTTTGGTGATACATTTTTATTGTGTTTTGCAAAAGTGTTTGTCTGTAATGGATTGTATTTTTTTTCTCAGAAAACATACATGTTCCTTCATTACAGAATGTTGAAGAAGCACTGGTCAACATTAAATATGACTTATTTTATTAAAAGCATTCTTAAATTTAAAAAAAAACTCTTTAAATTTTAATCTTTTTCATGCTTGTAATTATAAAGTTGGATATAAGAATTATCTCATTTAAAGAATAAACTACAAATTGCCTACATAAAGAATTATTTTATATGAGTCCAATTTTTTACTTTCTTTTAGTTATAGGAGATATTGACACACATGTAAAATTAACAAAATGAAATAAAACCAAATAAGAATGATAAAAGTCCTTAAAATAGCATTAGTAGAGAAATAATTTTTTGATAAAATAAGAATAATCCTCAAAATAAGTTATCAAGCATGAACACAAAAATATCATGACTTTTGAAAAATATTAATAGGATCCTCAAGCGATTAAAGAAAAGCATTGAGGATTAACAGGCCAACATGCACTGAGCTGAAAACATCCTCTTTCCACAAAAATATCTTCTCAAAATATTTTTCAATAGACCACTCTGCCACTGAGACCTGTTTCTCTCGCTCTTATGGAAACTCCAGCCATCATAAATTATTTCTATTTGTCTAATATGGGCTAAAGGAAGAAAGGAACTCAAACATTTAATACCTCAAACATAGAGGTATTAAATTAAAATTCAGCACACAGACAACATTAAATGAGACAGTGGGAGTACATAAGTAGAAAAAGGTCCTGAAATATTTTGAAAGAAAATATTTGGATTGGTAATATAACAATTAAAATCCCTGATTTATAATTTCTAAAACAAGTCATTTGAAAAATAATGATGATGAAAGCAAAGTTCTTTTTAAAGGAATAAAGATGGTCTTGGACATTTTAAAGAAAGCCTAATGCAGTCAAATCAGATTTTACTGAATCAATACATTATTTGTGCTACAAATGATTCCTATCAGTCTAAAAAGAACCATCACAGTTGTGTGTTTTTTGTTGGCTTTTTTGTTTCATTTTTAAGAAAACAGTGGCTTCAAAGTAAGAGGTTTACTTTAAACATGTTACAACCCTCCAGGAGATAGACAGTGGGTACGGACACTGGATGAATTCAAGGATGTGGGCTCTTGCTATCTTTATGTTCAACCAGCCTCAAAGGACAGCTCTCATCTTCATAGTCTCAAAATCTAGGTATTTTGTCTGAGTTCCAGTTTTGAAGACGGGAGCTGAGAAGGGATCAAAGGCTCATTTTAGCTGAATCAGTTCCTTTTTATCAGAAAAACACCGTATTTCCTGGCAGCTCCACCAAGTAGACTTGTATTTGTATCTAATTGTCCAGAACGATCCTATAACCATATCCACTAGGGACCCTAGAAAATTGAGAATCTTTTTTTCTTCTAAAGCTGGGCACATTTTTCCACCAAACAAAATTGGGGTACTGTTAATAAAGAAAGAAGAGATACTGCTTAGGAGATTAACAGTGCCTGCACATGCAGATATTACTATCCCTATTTTCATATGAGGAGAATGAGATTTCAGGAGGTTAAATAATTTATCAATGTCACATAGCTAATAGGTGGGTATCAGAGAATGAAGCCAGTCCTGTCTGGGGTGTCAAAACTGGTATGTTTTCCCTTCAGAAGACAGCCTCTGTGGGTGGAGAACAGAGGTAACCAGGAAACATCATTTAAACATAGCTATCTTATAAAAGACCTACAGAATTTAGACAGGGAATGTCTGTAGATTCTGCTCATAAGAGGAAAGGAGAGCAAAGGTCTAAAGTGCTTGTTTATGCAATGTATGCAGCCAACAAAATAAGCTGTAAGTTGGCAAACAAGCATCATTTGTCTTTGCCTCTATTAGAATAACGTTTGGGTTGCAAGGAGAATAGCACTTCTAAAAGTCTTCTGGTCTGTCTGACATTTTTATTAAGATGCCTTTCTCTAATTCCTTTATGTCATTCCTCCATCTCTCCCCTCCTGTTTTTCTCATCTCCCTCTCCAGATGCACCCCCACCCCAAGCCCACCACCAGTTTCCCCACTGCCCCCCAACATGCACGTTTTTCAGTACATCTTCTGTTCTGGGAATTTTCCAGACAAATTTCTCCTCACAGAGTCCAAGAGAAAATGAAGAGAAGATGCAAAAATGACCCTCCGTCCTAGCTGCAGGAAAGCTTTGTGTTGCTAGGAAACCAATGGTAGGTGCTAACTATCCCTCACTAAATGAGGGCAGCTCCCAGCAGAATAATCCTTTATGTGGAAGAACCTAGACCATAATTTCACTTCCTACCTCCAACTGGCTCTGTCCACATGTATGCTTTTATTCTCTAATAACAAGCAGTAGAAATGATTAAAAATAATTTTAGGGATGTGCAATTGCACGTATAAGGAAAGTCAGAGAAGTTGTGTAACATAACACAGAGCCAAAAGGTTGAAAGATGACTTACCCTTCACATGTTTAGATCATTGTCGAGAGAAAGAGGAGAGAAAGGAGAGAAAAGAGAAAAGAGAGAGAGAGAAAGAGAAAGATTGGATTTTGTTCTGCGTGGGAACAAACTAGAAAAATATTTAAATTAGATTTGGATTAAATATACGAATGAAAGACTCCTGCTGGAAGTTTTTACATTTCAACAGAGATAGACAGACAGATAGACAGCAGGAGTTAAATATGATGTCTTCTGTATATAACATATTGCTTCATCATTCACAAGCCATGTCTTCTGAATTGATTTTTTGATTTTCTTATAGTGTTTTTGTCACAGACATATGTTGTAGGTTGTTTATTCACATCTTGCCTGAAGGTAGCTAAACTGAGAGATCTAGGATTGTATCATTTGAGGGTGAAGGAAGAAATAATAAAAAAATCATACAATACAGAGGAGTGATTTAGTTATTCATTGAACAAATATTTGCATGTCACTTACATACCAGGCTCATTCTAGATATTGTAACAAAAAGGTCTGACCTCATGGAACTTGTATTCTGGCGGAAGAGATGCTTAATAAACAATATAAGTAAGAAAAATGTATATGCTGGATAATACCATGCTAATTAAGGGGGTACAATACTATTAAGGAAGAGAAATAGGAAATGCAGGGCCAGAAGCTGGGCACACCTGGGGCATTCAGATGTTTGGAAGAAGAAACATCCAGGTAAAGTGAAAAGCAGATGAGAGGCTCTGTAGCAGGAGTGCCCCTGATATGGGCAAAAAGGTCAATGAGCTGGAGTAGTGAGAATGAAGAGGAGTCTGGTGGGAATGCAGTCAGAAAGCTCACAGGGCAGAGGGGGCAGATACAAGAAGAGAAAAGATCCTGGAAAGCCTTGTAGTTCATAAAAAGGATTTTTGCTTTCCTCTGTGAGAAGTAGTGTGACTCGGAGAGTTAGTACTCACAGAATCACCATGCACTCTTCTACTTATCCCAGTCTCCTTTGCAGCTGGGTTCATGCCATATACCTAGCTGTCAGCAACGGATCATGAGCAGAAGTAATATGCATCGCTTCTGGGCCAAGGCAGCAGAGATCTTGTGCTTCCTCAACACCTTTCTACCCTATTGCCCATAACCTTCAAATTCACCTATGGATAAGAACCATCTGGTCTACATCAAATTTGACTCGAGTGAAAAATGTAAGATTTGCTGCCTTAAGCCGCTGAGATTATTTGGGTACATTTGTTTCTGCAGCAGAACCTGACCTGCCTGGTGAATGTGGAGGTGGAGCCATTAAGAGAGTTTCGAATAGCAGAGTGGCGTTATCTGCCTTACTTTTTTTTTTTTTTTTTTTTTGAGATGGATTCTCGCTCTGTTGCCCAGGCTGGAGTGCAGTGGCGTGATCTTGGCTCACTGCAACCTCTGCCTCCTGGGTTCAAGCCATTCTCCTGCCTCAGCCTCCCAAGTAGCTGGGACTATAGGCATGTGCCACCACACCTGGCTAATTTTTGTATTTTTAGTAGAGATGGGGTTTTGCCATGTTGGCCAGGCTGGTATCGAACTCTGACCTCAGGTCATCCTCCCACCTTGGCCTCCCAAAGTGCTGGGATTACAGGCGTGAGCTACCACCCCCCGGTCTATCTGCCTCACATTTTAACAAGATGACTCCAGCTGCCATGGGATAGTTTATAGGAGGGAGTGGCAAATGGAGAAGGAAAGACGCTTAGTAGGAATCTATTGTACTGGTTCAGGTGGAAAATAATGGTGGTTGGGCAAAGGTTATGGTAGTAGCAGTGATGAGAAGTGGTCCAATTCCAGATATGTTGCAGAGAGTGAAAGTAAGGTGAGAGAGAGAGGGAAGAGACACAGGTTTTTAACCTGAGGAAGTGAACTAGAAAGATGGAGTTGCCATTGACTGAGATGTGAACATCTGGTAGACGGGAATGATCAGAAACCCATTTTTATTAGAGATTCCTACTCAACATGCAAAGGTTATGAAGCAGGCAAGTGAACATATGCATCTGGAGTTCAGGAGAAAGGACTGAGCTTGTCCTGTGTATTTAAGAGTCATCAGCACATAGATTATTTTAGTTGCAAGACTGGGATAAGGCTCCCAAGGAAATGAGTATGTACAGAAGAAAAAAGAAACGGTAAGTATGGTACTTAGTGAAAAAAGAACACCAATTCTAGAAATAACTTCTAGGTCAATTTATGCTGATCAATTTCATCTACGAAAAAGCAGACAAATGCTGTACAGAAGAATACTTTGGCAAATCCTTTTTTAATATTCAGGAACTAAAAAGAGGCTGTATGGTGACAGTGAACTCAGAGCAATGGGTTTTCATTTGTGAATTAGGACTGGTCTAAAAAGAAGTTATGCAAAGATGTTTATAGACAAGAAGAATGAAAGTGGTTTCTGTGTATAAAGAGCATCCGTTACTGACTGGAAGAGAAAGCATTTATTAAATTACAATCAGGCATTTTGGCACCTGAATAAGTGCAGCCAGCCGCCTTGCCCACATGCTTGTCACACAGCAAGGTGGTGAGAAAGACAAGCAGGCTTTTTCCTAGTGCTACCTCTGGAGGGGAACAGGTGATGTCTCACTCTGACTTGGTTCTATTTGCACATGTACTTACCTCTCTTTTTTTTTTTTTTTTTTTTCTGGTAAAGGATCCAAGTGGTCATTAGATTACATAACATGAATATGTGTATATATATTTGCAAGTCTGTATTTTCAGGATAAACTGACTGCTGTAACAACCTTAGTACTCTGGTGGCTGAACACAGTAAAGGGTTTATTTCTTAATCCTGTTACAATCCAATTGGACATTTGGTGAGTGGTCTTCCATGTAGTGGTTCTGATATCTAACTCCACTATTTTCTAGGTACTCACAGTTTTCCACTAAGCCATCTGCATCCAGGCAGGAATGAGAGAAGAGAGTGAGTGTGGAACATTCCATAGGAGTTTTTATGGTATTAAACCTGGAAGTGACATTCACTTCCATTCATATTTCTTGGGTCTAAACTCAGTCTATGGTTTCACCTAACTTCAAGGTCAGCTGGGAGAAGCTGTCCAGCTATGTGTAGGGAGAAGAAAAATGGGTAGGGTCACCATTTGACCATTCTCTGCCACTGTGTGAAGTCTGCCATATTATCCACAATCTTACCCAGGTTTTGGGTAGATTCACCTATGTAAACTCACAAATTCAACCTAGATTTATGACAAAAGAGCCTCAGACAGACGGCTCACTGAATCTGAGGTTATTCATTTCCATTTCCACCAGCCATAAGATTGAGATGATTTCTCTTTAGAACATATCTTGGAACTGGCCCAGAACCTTTATTGACTAATTATTATAACATAATTAAAGTTATTAGGATGACCAGACACAGTTTCGAGCATTGAATATCTAAAAATGGGTAAGAAGTAGTTCCTTCTTCAATGAGCCCATTGTTGCGTAGGAGTAATAAGCATACACAACAATATTACAGGTATCAGAAGTTAGGAAAATTCATTCTAATTGGCATTCCAGAGTTTGGGGCACAGTCCTGGAAAATATCAAATAGGAGATGGTGCATAACATGAAAGTTAGAAGAAGAGAGAATTATCCAGGTAGAGAAGAAAAAGAAGAGAATTACAGAAGAAGAAGTTATAGAAACCATCAGAGCTGAGCTTGGAAGGAAAACGGACATCGTTCCAGAAGTCAAGAGGAGCCATAAAGAAATGAGCAAGAGTGACAGGATTCAATTTATATCACAGAAAGATCACGTAGGCAAAGAGAGGCTATAGATTGGACCTGGGAGGAACAGCAGAGAGGCAAGCAATTAGGAAGCTCTGGCAATCACACATAAAGGATGGAGAGAATATAGGCTTAATAAGCATTCTACCTGAAACATAAAATCAATAGGCCTTGATAACTTTGAAGGGAGGGAGGCAGAGAAGGAAAAGAAATGTAAAAATGAACCCATTTACCTTTTTATCCCTAATCCTTGGCATGGTGCCTGGAACATAGAAAGTGTTGCTTTGTTGCTTCTGCCCAAGGGAAGTGGTTTCAGAAGATTGAGAAGATTTTTAGATATAAAACAAATTTCTTTCTCAAAAGCTCTCTAATCTTGGACATTTGGTTAATAAGGATTAAAACCCTTTCATTATAACACACTTCGTTGTTGAGGCTATGGGGAAATGGGCACTCTCGTACATCACCAGTGGGAGAGTAAACGGGTACAAGTCCAATTGAAGGTGATTTGACAATATCTATTGAGATTACATACACATATACTTTTGAGCCCAGTGAGACTATTTCTGGGGAAATTTCCTACAGATATATTTGCATATGTTCGAAATGACTTCTGAAAGTGTTCTTTATTGTATATTTGTTTTTAACCCAGCAAAGATTAAAATAACTCAGCTGTCCCTAAATAGAAAACTGAGTTTATAATTTATGCGTATCCACAAAATGGAATTCTGTGTAGATATAAAAATATAAAAAGAATAAATATATTTCTGTGTATTGATAAAGATCTTCAAGATGTGTAAAGAAAGTAAAATGGGAACAGTTCATTTAATATGCTACTTTTTGAGAAAAGAGGGTATCATAATTTATGTTTAGTTTTTCTTTTACTGCATAAAATTCTTGAATGATACAAAATAAACAAGAAAGATTTTTAAACCATATGGATGTATTACCTATTCAAAAAATCAAATTATAAGTACTGTCTCTTTCCACAGTTGTTTAAAATGTATAGCACTCCCCCAACTCCCATCTTTGTTTCTTGTCCCCTAGTTCCAGGTAACACACTAACAAATTTGCATCAGGATATACATAACACCAGATCCTTTTATAAGAGCAATCTTTGAAGGAGGAAGTGTAGGTAGAAGGAGCAGAGATGGCAAGTCTTGGGAATTCTGAATGCCTAAATAGGCAAGAGAATGGAGGTCACATTTGAAAAAGAAGTGCATAGAGCACCAAAGAAGAACCTTGCCAGCTTCGTGATAGCACAGCATATTTAGAATACATGTGTAATCTGTTTGGCTGTTTATACAAAAGAAAATACCATTTTATTAGGGTCTTTTCACTGGCCACATGGCCATTAGTTAATCAGAAGTATAGGCATAATTTTCTGGAATTGAAATATTAATAAACCTGAGGTTTGTGGTTCCTTGAGATTTTCCTCTAGTTACTTCATAAAAATTGGATCACTCTTAATGTCAAGGTAAATTTGCCTCGGTGTTCTGGCAATTTACCAACCTATGAGAACTTCATTTGAGGAATTTTGATAAATCTTACTATTTGAAGGTTGGTGTTTGGTCAACATCTATGGACCCAAAACAATTAACCATTGCTGCCTGGTTGGCACTATTCCTACAGGAAACCATGACCCCATCACAGCAATCAACCCTTCTACTACCCAGTTTACACCATTTACATTCTTGAAGATTCCTTCATGATCCTAGAAGATATTCTAAAGTAACATCTCATAGCCACAGATAGGGTCTATATAAGCAACCCAAAAAAAAAATGTTTATTCTCCCTAAAACCTAAAGTGCTCACTTAGTTCACCAACTAAATTTTGTAAGTAACTGAGTGGCAGAGAATTAAGAAGGGAGTTGGAAACAGTAAGTAAAGGGAGAGTCTTAATTTGTCTCCTTACTACACTCAGAGATCTTTGGAAAGTCACATGGAAAACATTTGTTGATAATCTGCAATCAAAATCAACATCACAGTCAAACTCCTAGTTTCAGTCACATAACCCAACTTCTTCATCATCACCGGCATTCACTCTGAAATTATGAAGACAGTTTCTGCCATTTACCATCCAGCATAAATTCTTCCTTTCCTATTGTTCAATATGAACTCTTGCTATATTCATTTTTTTCCATCACACACCTCCATGACATTTTTCATGAGATTCTGGAAAATACAGTTGTTACCACACAGAAGGGTGGAATCTGGTATTATCTGTCCCCAACACACGCCCTCGGACCATGGGGAAGGAGGCAGAGTGAATGTCATTTCCACAGATGGCCTGGAAAAATCCACGGGCCTCAAGAAATGACTGTACTCATGAAGTTATGGCAGATTTTGAAGCCTCCAGTTTTTCATTTGCTGCTTCTGCCTAGAAGCCTCCTACCACCCATCTGTCCACACTTCAGCCATTACTACTAATCAGGAGGAACTGCTGACCTTTGGAGCAGAATTTGACTTTCTTGATATTATTATTTTCTTTACTAAGAGAAATTAGACTCTAGTCTTGACAAAGGGCAGGGATGGAAGGAGAAACAGAGCCTCCAAGTTGTTGGGTTTTCTCTTTCCTATGTCCTAGACAACTGTTTCCACCCAAGCCAACATCCCTAGGCAATATTCCAAAGCAGGTTAAGTGTGCCTTCTTCTGTTGGTAACCATTGTATAGCTTCAGAAATCTCTTTTTTTAGTCTCTACAGTAGAATGGAATTTCTCTTTTTCAATGCTCCTTCATCATCGTATATTTTCTTCACTGTGCCTTATAAAAAGATTATATTTCACCGGTCGGGTCCACTGGATGATAATTTTCTCAAAGAAAGGGACCATGCCTTATTCATCTGTAGCCATCATAGCCCCTCAACACTGCCAAGGCATTTGTCAAGCATTGGATTCTTATAAAATATCTGCTTATATTTTCAGACATGTGCATCTGGAATTATTCCTCTGGTATCAGTATTTAGAGCTGTATAAAAACTTAGAGATGATCAAGCCTTATAAAATCCCTCTAGTTTTGATTCAGGTTTGATTTCTAGTTCTATTATAAATATCTACCTTCCACGTCAATATTTTTGTGGCTTTAAATGTGATTACATTTTTTGTTTGTCATGTTATGCTATAGTTGTTAGTACGAGGGACTATTTGATACTTTTGTTAAAAATGAAAATCTCTGGGTTGACAGACAATCTGTAACAGTCTTCTTAGTGGAGAAAGAAAAGCTAAAGTTTCTTGCCTAAACTTGAGGCTATCACTGCTGCTCCTATGGTTCTGGATCTTATCAATGAATCAGTCAATCAAATGGTAAAGTTGGTTTTTTGAAAAATTGTTGAGGGCAGGAAATGCCTGATGCAAAAGCACAAGTGGAGAGTGAACTTTGCACTTAGGAGACCATTATTCACTCAACAAGTGATCACTGGGCACTTCCTGATGCAGTTTGGATTTGTGTCGCTGCCAAATCTCATGAGAATTGGAGGAGGGGCCTGGTGGGGTGTGATTGGATCATGGGGGCGGTTCCCCCTTTGCTGTTCTCAGGACACTGAGTGAGTTCTCACGAGATCTGATGATGTATAAGTGTATGGCACTTCCCTCTTCTCCCTCTCTCCTGCCACCATGGGAAGAAGGCGCTTGCTTCCCCTTTTTCTTCTGCCATGATCGTAAGTTTCCTGAGCCCTCCAAGTCATGCTTCCTGTACAGCCTGTGGAACTGTGAGTCAATTAAACCTCTTTTCTTCATTAATTACCCAGTCTCAGGTAGTTCTTTATAGCACTGTCAGAACAGACTAATACGCCTCCTATACATAGGAACTGTCCTTGGCTCCATGGAACTTTCTATCTGGCAAGGGAGACTCACGTTAATCAAATATTAAACACATTTAGACATAGAAGAAATTCTTTTAACCACTACTTAACAGTTTGAGAGATTAAACGACACTCCGCCTTCGTTCTGTAAACTTCCTGACGGATGCTCACAGCTACTGAGCACTCTGCCAAGACCCCCACTCCTGTTCCTCTTCCTTGCTTTCCAAGACTCAGTTGTGTTTACTCCCAAGCCCGCCGATGCCAGTTGTATAATTTATTGTAATTAAATAATTTAGATACGTGTTATGCAAATTATGAAACATGAGTGTGAAAAGAGTTGTTTCCATGAAAACTATATGAATGCTACAGAAAGATGCAATCAAGACAAACGACTAAAAGAGGCCATTAAATTCATTGTGGGCGAGGCAACTGTAAAAGACTCGGGAGACAAACCCAAACTAGAAAGGATTCTGCCTTCAGACTGACTCTCAAATGTCTTTTAGTTCTCTTTAAAAAAAACTGGAAACTGTAGATACTGCATTTTGAGTGTGATTGATACAAGAAAGATGATGGAAGACTTTAGTCAGTGAACATCAAACCAAAAGTAAGGGAATGGGGTTGGGCATGGTGGCTCATGCCTATAATCCCAGCACTTTGGGAGGCTGAGGTGGGCCAATCACTTCAGGTCAGGAGTTTGAGACCAGCCCGGCCAATATGATAAAACCCTGTCTCTACTAAAAATAAAAAAGTTAACCAGGTGTGGTGGTGGTGCGCACCTGTAATCCCAGCTACTCAGGAGGCTGAGGCCCAAGAATCGCTTGAACCCAGACGGCAGAAGTTGCAGTGAGCTGACATCACGCCACTGCACTCCACCCTGGGTGACAGAGTGAGGCTCCATTTCAAAAAAAAAGAAAAGAAAAAGGAAGTAAGGGACTGGGTCTACATCATAAGATTGGAAAATAGATGTATATTTATGTTCTGACTTAAAATAGAACATTTAAATGTATGTTTTACCCACCCTCTACCCTCCCAATGTACTGCTTTAAAAGACTTGATTAACCAACTGCCAGTCTTAGACTATTCAGATAAAAGATTTTCCTCTGAACATAAAGTGTTTATCATACATGTCCCTGAGGTTCAACTGGTCATGATTTTTCTCTAGTCACTCCATCCAAAGAACAAACTTTCAGTGACTGGGGGAAATTTCCCTGCCGACTTAGAAGTAACAAGTGACAAAATAAGAATTAGTGAAGATTTTAAGCACATGTTCATTTAAGCCTTTTGAAATATCTCTTAAAATGTTTACCATATGCACTGTTAAACACGCATCATCTATTTGGAACTTGATGCGATGTAGGAAAGAGTTTGTAGAACTCTATGAGCTTCTGAATCTGTCACAAGGACAAACATCTGATTGATAAACTTTTCTAATACTTTCCGGAATCAGGCAGGGAGTACTCTGTGCTGCTGTGTCAACAATCACAATTATTGAAATCACCATTATCTCTAAAAATGTTGTTAATATTTCATGATGAAAGGTACAAATGAAAACATACAATTTGTTAATTTTTTATTAATATTAAAGATCTGCCAGAAACATTCATATCTTGCTGATTACTGCAAGTAATTATGTAATCACAGTTGCAATACTTGCTACAAAAGAAAAGTACCTTGTGTAAAGAATCCCTAACGGGGGGGCCCATGCTGGTCAGGGTGTTCCCAAAAGGCTTCCTTGATGAGATACTGTTCAGTTGTGGCTTGAAGGATGAGTAGAGTCACCCAGGCCCATGTGGAGAGAAGCAGGGGGTTGGAGAAGGGCACTCAGGTGAAAGGAATAGCATGTGCTAAGGTCCTGAGGCAGGAAGAAACTGACTCTTTAAACAAACTGAATAACCTGAGTCCAAGTTGACTGGAGCAGAAGGCGGACTTGGTGCAGGGGCTGTGAGGAACACAATGATAGAAGAGAAGGAAGATGAGTGGTTATAAGAGCCTGAGTCAGGGAGCAGGAATGGAGGATGAGAAAGCAGAACCTGCTCCCTTAGTTTACATACGACATAGCCATGTTCCCTTCCCACTCCTTGAGACACAATGAAAAGAAGCTGAAGTCAGATGAACTATGTCCTCTCTTCTGTCATAAAAGAATTCATTTCAGCCCCATTTCCCGGACTTTCAAAGTAATTGTGTTGTATGCCAAGTATGGCCACTCTGCAGTCAGACTCTTCCTGCAGTTTCCACATTGTAATGCAGCTCTCCCACCTCCCACCTACACGAAGGAAGCCATTCTTCTCAGCTACTTCAGGGACCATCTCAGTGCTATGCAGCTCCTTGCCTTCCCTAAAACACTCCCCCACTTCACTGCTCCCCACTCAGCTCCTTGTCCCCACCGCTTCCTGGCCCTCCCACCACTCCACCAAAAAAAAATTACCCAGGCCTCCAGCCAGGAAAAGTTGTTAAACCCTGTCCTCTGCAACTTCACAGCACATTTGCTTTAATACCAAAAGAGGATTCATCTTGGCCAATGAGAGACAAATGAATATGCAGTGATTCGCCACATGCTGTAAAGCCTTGCCAACAATTCCCACTGCTATGTTCTCCTCTGTTTTTATAATCAATTAAAAAGGTTTGGTTCATTAGGAACATTTTTTTCCCCTCCTGAAAATGGAAAGAAAAAGCAAGCAGCTCTCAGAAGAGGCACAAAGCTCTTCTGAGAACTGTCTAGCAGACAGAGCTTCTTACAGTAACACTTTATTTTAATGCTTCTTTAATGCAGAATTGACAATGGGACTCCCACTGAAGCCCTCACAGCAGCCTCATTCACCCTAAATAAAAATGACGATGTTGCCAAAGATAGGTTACAACTAAGATATCAACCTCAAAGCCTACCCCAAAGGAGGGAGAGTGGAAAGAGTTCTCCTTCCCTTTGTTTCCAGGATAAATCCTCTCTTTATTCCTGCACTCTCTAATGCAAGTCTCCATTTCCTTATTTAGATGAGCATCCCTTATGCATTTAGGGAATTATTCCTCAGCAGAGACACCATAGGTATCAGCTTTCTCAGAGTTGGATTGTTCTTCCCAGAAACCAAAGGGAGCCTCATTGGTTTGAATGCTCGCTTGTGGGTGAGCCCGGGAGATGTGGAAGGCGTCTCATGACTAAGCAGCATGACATCGTTCACATAAGTACTCAACATCCACTCATCACCAGCAGCAGATTGAAGGTAATGTTTTAAGAGGTTTTCAAGCTGCTGGGAAATTGTGGGTTTGAGAAATGTTCTTTAAACCGTTTGCATTTCAAATTTCGTTTCAGCCAAGGTGTTGAAATGGTAACTAGAGGAAGGGACAAAGGACTGATAGTTCACGCATTCCTTGCAGCTGCTCTTCACTCCCCTCACCACTGGGCCCTTCCAAAGGGCCTTCAGTCTGTTACAGTGCTAAAGCCCCACCCTGGTGTGGGTGTGGGAAGAAGTCACAAGGGGCAGAAAGAGCTGACGTTAGGAACAGCCCGGCGGAGAGTCTGCTGTGGTGTGGCTGGGGGTTGGTGCCAGGCTGCTTGTAACGAAAGCCAAAAGCAAATGTGGATAATGTTAACGCTGTTTTATTAAGCAAGAGAAGTGTCAGGAGTCACAGCCAAGCAGGGAGCACAGAGAGCAATGCTGAGGCACTCTGCTGGCTTGCTCTCTGGGAATTCATGCCGAACCATGTTCCTTCATACCTAACAACGTTACATAGGCAGGGCTGGCATCCAGATCATGAGAATACTAGGAAATAAGAAGGTATTATTATCAAGCATAACCAGGCTGGAATTTGAGAAAGTTGCAAGGTAAACAATGTTCATCTAGCCCAAATCAACAGATAGGTGGGGTAAAGTCAAGCTACTGAAGGAAAAAGGCATATTAAAGTAGTCATCCCATAGGGACAGGGTAGTGCATCATCATGGTTAAGGTCACGGAACATGAAATCATACAGAGCAGTGGTCACAAGTCTTCCTCCACCATTTTTTATTCTGTGGGACCATCAATGACTGGAGCCAATGGTAGCATCTAGCTCATAAGTTTGCCTATATTAAATAAGATAAACTAGGAAAAATACTTAACCCAGAATTTATTAGAGAGTACTTTAATAAGTGGCACGCACCTGTAATCCCAGCATTAAAGGCAACCAGATCTCACCCCCTGCCAAATGCACAGTTCACCACCACCACCACCACCCCAAAATGCACAGGTTTCCATAGGCTCCTAGTCTCACATGGTTGGGATACTCTGAATATACCTCTTACCATTCCCATGAGCCTGTATGATTATTACATAGATTCCTTCTTCTCTGACTTCATTGATTTTTCCGTTTAATTTATCATCCTCCAAATCCTTCTCAGGCTAGCTGTCACTTGACATTAGATGTTGATTGGAAAGAACATGGCTGCTCTAGATAAACTGGTATTACCCTGGGACAAGCAATAAAGCCATCTGGAATGACTGATGGATCATCTGAGTGTGAGTCTAGTCAAATATGCAGAGTTCTAAGATAGGACAGAAAGGAAATACACCAGATCCAGTCTTATCCTGCCTCTGATTAAGCAGCATAAAGGGAAAGGTCTGTAATTGATGGAGAAATATGACCCCTCTTTTTAGAAAAGAAGGAAGAAATGGGGAAACAGTCTCCAACACTCGCTGGCATTGCAATTCTGTTCCAGAAGGAGTATCGCTATAGAGCCTAGGAGAAATAGCAATGTACCACACAAGTCTGCTTTTCCCACACGCAAAATTACTAAAATAAAAGTCACACTCTTTAATACCAACCTAAGAGAAGTGTCAATTATAAAAATGAAGTATTTAGTAACTGCATAATTATTTAACACATTTCTCCAAGTAACTCAAGTTGTTTATAAACAGGGTAAAAAACACCAGAGAGAATATTTTACTTAAATAAACCCAAGTATTTTACTGCTAACTTTTAACTCACTTCTCAGATTTTACCTAGCAGTGTCTAGAATAAATCAATACTACATGTCTTCATGGGCCTTATAGAATCTTTTATTAAAGTCCTAACCAGTTTACCATTTGGATTTCCCACTCCATGGTAAGAGTATTTAAATCTCCTTTGATTAGCCATTTTAGAAATGGTTACCCATCATTCTATTGGCACATCATTCTATGTTCTCTGAAGAGCAAGTTAAAAAGGAAGGCAGAGAGGGAAGGAATGAGACCAAATGCCAGAACTTAACCTAGAGCTCCAGCTGATTGAGGTATGTGAAACCCCGTGGAGAACTGAATAAGGGATGGAGTATGCCTTGACTGTGAGTCTAGGGAAGTTTCTCCACATGGAATTATGAGGAGCTGAGGATCCACATCAAACTCATCCCTATAAACTAAACCCTAGATGATCTGAAGCCATTTACCTCTCTGACTTGATATATTTCTACTCCCTCCTTTGCAGCCTCTCAACAACCTACCATAATAGACAGAACTTGTGCAGTTATCTCCACATCCATTCTCCTCTCCAGGTCACATATGTCTTCCCCTCTACTCAGAGAATCGTATTTCTTCCCCTTACCTGGGTAATTCCTGCTGATCCTTCCAATCTCAGCTTAGACCTCACTCCTCCAAGATTCTTCCCTGTCCTACCAATTAAGTGGCATTATATGACCTTCATATGTGATACTCTGCCAAAGTATACCTTCCCCATCTTAGCATTCATCATCAACTTATTAGCTGAGACTCTTTGGTTGCAATATATGAAAGTCAGCTTGAGGGAATGTAAGCAAAATATACTCGTATGGTGTTATCTTACATAATGCAAGGGACAGGATTGAAATCAGGCCTTAGGAAAGAACTAGAACCAGGAATTGAAAGTTGATAGGATTCTCTCTCCCTCACATTTTCGCCAACTTCTGCATATCTACTTCCTTCCTGCCAGTCTGTGGGCTAGCTTTCTCTGCTTCCCTAGCCATATGGAAAAATATGGCAGGCCACAGATCTAGCCATATGTGGAAAATGAAATGTCCTTGAATGACACTCCCAAATTTCTGCCATAATCTTATTGGCTTCAGTTAAATTAGGCATCTAATGGAGGGCCCACTTTAGAGAAAAGTGCAATAACTAATGGATGAGTTGTTACTCAAGAAGATGTACAGCACAATCCTGTTTGTAATTGCCTACTTATTTGTCTGTATCTTTCACCATCAGTAAGCTTTCTAAAAGTAGGTCAGTCTAACATGTCTATCTTATTCACCACTGCATCCTCATGAAATTGTGCCAGACTCATAAAACTGCTCAATTTGTGATATAAAAGAAAGAGATGCCTGTATAGGTCCCTCGATATCAGTGACTTCTTCCTAACTCCTAAACTCACTCCCATGCCTCTTTCTTTCTTACACACACACGCGCGCATGCACACACACACTACTCCTACTTTACCAACTACTTTAGTTGGTGATCTACTATATCCCTTCTATATTTTAATCACTGTAAAATCTTTCTTTATCCTCCACAAAAAGTCGCAGGGACTTTGCACTTTGTAAGTCTCTCCACCTAGACTAACAAGAAATATAAATTATTTATTTCTTATTATGTTGCCAGCACAGCAATAGGCATGTTACATACTTTGTGTCTAATCTTTATAGCACTCAATATTTTCCCCAGTAAAGCTCAGAAATATCTGAATAACTTGTTCAAGGTCACAACTAATAAATAACCCTGGTTCATCTGAGTGTAAAACCTGTTATCTTTCTACTTTCTAATCTCTCCACTCATGCAATCCACTAGGCTGTATACTCCTCAAATTTAATAAACATAGCTAAATTTATTTCTATATCCTCAGAGTCTAGCATATTTCATATTTCATATAAACATATTAAGGATGCTTAATAAATATTTGTTGTGGAATGAGTACATGAATAAATGAATGAGTAGATGTTCTCTACCTGGGGAAAAAGGATGCATTCCCCACAGTAAAGTTTTTTTTTCCCTCTGAACAACTTTGTAGACTTTATATGTCTATAAAATACTCAATTCAAATAAAAACAATTATGTATTGGTTCCATAAAGGTCATATGGATGGATAACTGGAGAATTAGCTTCTATCATATAAAACTTCTCTTTAAGAAAACCGTAAAAGCTGCATATGATAAAAAACAAAATAAAATAATACAGCAGCTATTTCAGGCTTTGAATAAACAACCAAGGTAACTAAGAGTTAGGTAGCAGAGGCAGAAAAGAAAGACACTCTCAGGGAAGGTGGGCTCACACAGTGTGCAGCTACTGCCCTTTCAGCATTTGATAAATCCCAAGATTTGTGAAGCAAGAGGATAATAAACTAAGCCAAACGTAGCTACTAAGAGACTAAACGCTAAGTAGAGTTTTCAGCTCTCCTACAGAGCTGAGGAGACAAAAATTGGCATTCAGGGCCTGCCAAGGACAAGGGGCCCTGGTTAACACTCCAGGTTTATAGTTGAAAATTCCTGAATATCAGCACCCAAGGACTCAAGAAAAACTGAAAATAAACCAACTTCCTGCAAGAAATACAATCAATTAATTAACCAGTTAATTAAATACTCTCTGGGAAAATATAAATTGTCCAAGCCTTTAAAAATTAAATGTGAAGCCTAGAACTAAAATATACAACTGAAACTACAATGGGTATGTTCATTAGCTTGATATAATCATTGCACAATGTAGACATATATCAAAGCATTATATCATATACCATAAGTATATATAATTTTTATCATCAATAATAAATTAACAAAGCTGAAATTTTAATTAGATTAAATGTTTAATGAAATTAATAACTCAGTAAATAGGCTATTATTAACAGCAGATTAAACACAACAGAGGAGAGAATTCGTAAACTGGGAGATAGTTCAGTACAAAATATCTAAATCGAAACAGAGAGAAAAAGATTTGATGGAAAACACCAAAAAAGAATGTAAGAGACATACAGACCGAGGAGAAAACATCCAGCACACATGTAGTTGGAGTCCCAAGAGAAGAGAAAAGAGAAAATCGGTGTAATCGGTATTTAGAAGTATTGACCAAAAATATTTTAAAACTGACAAGTCATCACACTACAGACTCACGAATCTCTATAAACCCCAAGTAGATTAAATACAAAGGAAACTACAACTAGGTGTACTGTAGTAAACCTACTGAAACTAAAAACAAAGAATATTTCCAAAGTCCCAAATTAATAGAATTATAAAGAAAACAGGCAAATCCACAGTTATAGTTGGAGGGGTTTTGTTTGTTTGTTTTTTGGAGTTTTTTTTCCAGTGTTTTTTTTTTAATTTTTTAAATTTTTTATTTCTTCCTAAAAAAACGGGATACATGTGCAGAACGTGCAGGTTTGTTACCTAGGTATACGTGTGCCATGGTGGTTTGCTGCGCCTATTGACCCATCCTGTAAGTTTCCTCCCCTCACCCCCACCCCCCAACAGGTACTGGTATGTGTTGTTCCCCTCTCTGTGTCCATGTGTTCTCAGTGTTCAACTCCCACGACTCCCACTTACGAGTGAGAACATGTGGAGTTTGGTTTTCTGTTCCTGTGTTAGTTAGCTGAGGATGATGGCTTCCAGCTTCATCCATGTCCCAGCAAAGGACATAATCTCATCCCTTTTTATGGCTGTATAGTATTCCATCATGTATATGTACTATATTTTCTTTATCCCGTCTATCGAGGATGGGCATTTGGGCTGGTTCCATGTCTTTGATATTGTAAATAGTGTTGCAGTAAACATATGTGAGCATGTGTCTTCATTGTAGAATAATTTATATTCCTTTGGGTATATACCCAGTAGTGGGATTGCTGGGTCAAATGGTATTTCTGGCTCTAGATCCTTGAGGAATCACCATACTGTCTTCCACAATGGAGGTTTTAAACATACCTCACTCAGTAACTAAAAGTTACTCTTAGAGTAACTGATAAAAGAGAGAACTAACAAATAAAAATGCAACGACATATAAAAGATTTGGCCAGCTCACTTAAGAATTTGACTGCAAAGAACAACTGTAGAATATACATTTTCAACTGCTCATATATTATTTACTCAAACTGACCATATTAGAGGACTTAGAGTGAGTCTCAACATATTTCAATGTACTGGATACATATACAGCAAGGAAAAAATTTGTTAGCCCAATATCATTAAGCTAGAAAGCAATATAAAAGAGCTAATTTAAGAACTGCCAAACTATTTGAAAATTTTAAAATATGCTTTTAAATAACCAACAGGCCAAAGAAGAAATCAAATGTAAACTAGAAAATATTTTAATATGAATAATGAATACACAACCTGTGTAAATTTGTAGGTGAAGGAAAAGCAATTCTTAGAAAATGATAGTACATACTACATACATAATATATGAAATATTCACATGTAATAAACTTATATGTATGTGAAAACAATTATTTAAGGTTCCCACTCAAGAAAAAGAACATGAACATAACAGATTCTCAAAGTAAATAAAGGGAAGGAGGATAAGAGCAGAAGTCAATAAAATAGAAAGCAAACATACAATAGAAAAAACAGAGGAGGGTTCTTTCAAAACTGTTAATAAAACTGATAAATCACTAGCAATATAGAACAAGGAAAAAAAAAAGAGACAGAAGGCACAAATAACACCAGGGCATAAAAGAGAACATCACCACAGTTTCTGCAGAAATGAAAAAAACAGAAAGAGGGTACTGTTACCCACTTCATGCCAAAAATGTGACATCTTAGATGTCAAAGTGTAAATATGCAGTGAAAACTTTTGTTTACTTAATGAAACTGACACAAAAAAATTAAAAATCTGAAGAGCCCATATTGATTAAGGAAGCTTATTTTATAATGTAAATTCTATACATAAAGCATATTACAGGCCTTGATGGCTTCATTGGTGAAACCTTCTACCTAGTTGAAGAACAAATATTAAACAAACTCTTTCAGAGAATATAAAAAGATTTACAAATAAGGCGGGGCATGGTGGCTCACACCTGTAATCCCAGAACTTTGAGAGGTCAAGGCAGGCAGACTGCTTGAGACCAGGAGTTCAAGACCAGCCTGGCCAACATGAGTGAAACCTCATCTCTACTCAAAATACAAAAATTAGCCAGGTGTGGTGGTGCATGCCTGTAATTCCAGCTACTTGGGAGGCTGAGACACAAGAATTCCTTGAACCCAGGAGGCATACATTGCAGTGAGCAGAGATCATACCACTGCATTCCAGCCTGGGTGACAGAGCTGAGACTCTGTCTCTAAATAAATAAATAAATAAACAAACAAATAACCTTACAATTTATTCTATGAGGTAGGAATAACCTTAATACAAAAACCTGATAAGGACATTATGAGAAAGAAAAATTATAGGCAAATTTGGACACCGCAATTTTAAACAAATATTAATCAATTGTACACAGCAAAAATATAATATGAATAACACATCATTAGTAAATCAGATTTATTCAAGGGAAAGAAGAGGAGGATAAGTTAACATTAAAAAAAATCAATTCACTATATTAGGAAGATAAAAAAGAAAGCCTCTCAATAGATGCAGAAAAGTGTTTGATAAAATTTAATATACATTCATAGTAAAAAAACTTTTAGTAAATGACGAGTGTACATATTTTTAATCTAAAAAAGAATATTTACCTAAAAAACAAAAGCTTATGGTAAAACATTAAGCCCTGCCCTTGTCATTCCCAAGATCAAGAAGGAAACAAGAATGCCTGCAGTCACTTTTATTCAACATTGTAATGAATGTTTTCGCTAATGCAATAAAAAAAGAAAAGAAGTATAAAGATCTCAAATAAAACAGTAATAGGTCTACTATTTGCAGATAACATAAATACATACATAGAAAAATCACAAAGAATCTAATTAACTCAATGTATCTTTAGTAAACTTGTTGCATACAAGATCAACATCAAAATTAAGTTCATTTCTGTACACCAGAAGCAAGTAACTAGAAAATGAAAACTTACAAATAAAACTTATACTGCTATCAAAAATAGCTATATAGGAATAAATCAAACATATCCTATGAAAACAGTCTAAATAGAAATCACAAAACATTATTGAGATACTTAAAGAGTCTCCACATTAATGAAGGGTCATCTATACTCATGAATTGGAGAACTCAATGGTAATATGGTAAGATGTCAGTTTTTCCACATTGATCTATGGATTCAATCAATCTCGTTAAAAATTCCAACAGTATGTTTGTCTAACTTGATAGTCTGATTATAAAATATGCATAAAAATACTAGAATAGCCAAGACAATCATGAGTTAAAAGGAAAAAAAAAAGAAAAATTAATCACTAGATAGCTAAAATTATCATAAAGCTAAGTAATTAAAAGAGCACCATATTAAGGCAAGGATATACAAATAGATTAATGGAACAAAATAGAAAGTAAAGGAAAAGACCACATGATTTATGACAAAGTTGACAGTGCAGTGTAGAAAGGATGGTCTTCTTAATAAATAATGCTAAATTTAATGGATGTCTACATATTTTTTAAATAAATCATAATCCCTCAGATACATTAGAAACAACAACCAACTCCAGGTAGATTGTAAACCTAAAATGTGAAAACTAAAACAATAAAATTTTCTAGGAGAAAATATTGACAACAATTTTTATGGCCTTTGGGAAAAAACAAAGATTTAATAAACATTCAAAAGAGCTCTAAAAAAGGAGATAAGAATTGATAAATCATCCTATATTAAAAATAAAAACATCTATATATCAAAATCATTATTATGAGGGTATTAAAGCATTATTCAGAGTAGGGAAAGATACTCTGGATTCATAGCCAGAATATGTAAAGAACACCCGCAAATCAATAAGCAAAATATAGACAGATAAATAGAAAAATAGTCACATATAGATATTTCACATAAAAGAATAGACAAATGACCAATAAACATATTAAAACATGTTCAGTATTATTAGACATCAGAGAAACTAAATGGCTAAAAATGTTAAAACTGACAACACCAAGTGTAAGAAAGTATAGGGAGCAATTGGAAATTTCATATCCTATTGGTGATAATGTAGACCGGTAAAATCATTTAGTTAAACTCTGACAAGATCTACTAAAGCTGACATACACATAACCTGCAACCAATTATTTCACACTAGTTCAACTGATATGCATGCAAATGTGGACCTACATACATATACAAGAATGTTTATTGCAGTACTTTCCAGAGTGCCCCAAGACTGGAAATAAAGTGCTCATCAACAGTAGAACAGGGCACAATGGCTCACGCCTGTAATTTCAACACTTTGAGAGTCTGAGGCAGGAGGATCCCTTGAGCCCAGGAGTTTGAGACCAACCTGGGAAACATAGGAAGACTCTGTCTTTACAAAATTTTTTTTTATATTTAGCCAGGTGTGGTGGCTTGCACCTATAGTCCCAGCTACTTGGGAGGCTGAGTTGGGAGAATAGCTTGAGCCCAGGAGGTCAAAGCTGCAGTGGGCCATGATAACCCCACGACACCCCAGTGTAGGCAACAGAATGAGATCCTGTCTCAAAAAAAAAAAGGAGAACAGATAAATAAGTTATGTTACAATTGTATAATGTGTATCTTTTCATATCCTCTGGTAAGCAAATGATGGAAAGAGTTAAGAGTACAAGAGATTTATTGAGAGCAATGTCTGTGAAATAAATGGGTCAGGAGAGGACAGGGTAAGCCTTCAAACTGCAAAGCAGGTCTGACATTTGTGAAAGAGAGGGGGAAGAAAGGAGGATTGGGTAGGGAAGAGCCTCAGATGATGATATGGCTCTGACAACGTCTCAGCCAGTTCAAAGGGGAGCCCCAGTGCAAATATGTCCATGGAGGAGTGCCACATCAAGCAGAAATACTCAGACCTTAGTACCCCAGTCATTGGCTGGATGTTGCCCACAGACAGTATGTCCACAACTGCTGCTTCAGTGGATCCCAAAAGTGCTGTCGCTAGGGGCTGTCAGCCCGCTCTTCCAGGTTGACCTTTGCATCTCTGTGTCTATCATGGAATGGAACACCATAAAACCAACACAAATAAACAAACTATGACAACATACAACAATGTGGAAAGATCTTACACCCATAATCGTGAGCAAAGGAACAAGGCAGGAGAGCGCTTACTGCATGATTCCATTTATATAGAGTTCAGAAACAGTCAAAAATAATTTATGGAGTTAGACATCAGAATAGTGATGAATTTTGACCAGGGCCTACTGAATGGGAAGGGTACTAGGTGGGCTGCTGTGATCTAAACATAATAGTCTGGGTGGAAGTTACACATATGTTCACTTTTTAAATAATTTATTGAGCTATATAACAAACTGTATGTCCTTATATACACATATATGTATGTATGTCTCACTTCAATCAAAAACAAGTGACTTTAGAAAATTAATATAGCCAGATAAAGGTATTAACAGGAATAGAAGCCATAGTAAATCTAGAGAACAAAAGCCAAGAGAATAATGGCTTCATGGACGATAATGAAATCAGAAGAGAATAAAATACATTTATTTTGATGTAGAAGATTCAAATAATCCTACCAAAATATTTCTATGATGATTAAACCTCCATTATTAATGGAAAACAGGTGACATGCGGCTGTTTTATTTATTTTCATAAACAACTCTTTGATGGGTTAATAGCTAATTATATCTTTATCCTGAAAAACTTGTGCAGACTATTAGCTTAATACAGCACTTCTCAACTTTTTCCAGGCTGACATAAGTGAAAACTTAGGAAAAACTACCATTATCATGCTCCCTTTCATTGAATTTGCATTCTGCTTTGCATAATAATTAATGTCTGTATTGCTTAAATATCATCTTTATAAAGTGCTTCCCCACACAGGACATGCTGTTTCCTTTTTCCTTTGCCTAGTCCGTATCTATGTAAAGTCTCAAAATGATAACAGAATGGGGAGAGAACTGGGAAAATGTATAGACCACAGGACTGCAGTTACAGGAAGCATCCTGGAACTAATTTGAACACTTATTCAATCAATAAATAAATAGAACCTGCTACGTGCTAGGCAGTGCTTTAGCAGGTTTCATTTGCATAATTACACATAGGATAGATATAAATTCACATAAATGGAACCACAGTGTAGTAATGAAAAGAGAACAGGACTGAGATGCAGCTGAACTGAGTTCTGTCATGCCTCTGCTACTAATTAGATCTCAGTGATATTGAGCAAGTGATAAAACATTCTGGCCCACAGGTTCCCATTGTGAACTGAGGAGGAGGAACCAAATGATCTTTAAGATTCATTCTGGCAATTTTGCATTCTAGATTTGGATCCCACTGATCAGCCTTGTGACCTTCAGAAAATTACCTCCTTTTTTGTTTAACTTTTCTCATTTAATGAAATGGCTGTAGCAGACAGTTTTGGTATTTTCCCACTTCCTTTATCAGGAATCCAATCAACCCCTTCCCTGAAGAAGTCAAGAGACTGTACCCCCATCTCAGCTCTAGGCATGTTGCCTAATTAATTTAAGCCATGACATTAATAGCATTATTCCCCTCTCCAGGGTTTGCTTTAGACATGGGTACCTGATGAAATGCAGGTCAACAAGACAGGGGATGTCTGCTGGGAGGCACATAATGAATAATGGTCTTTTCTCCTCTTGGCTTTCTGATATCTGAGTATGATGACTGGAACTGCTATAGCCATCCTAGAACTCCATGAGAATCCAGCCTGAGGTAAGAGCAAAGCTAGCACAGTGTGGAAAACAGTAGGGTGTTTGGTATTAAGTACTTCTTGGTACAAAGAGTGCTGAGTATTTGGTAACATTCCTGAGCCAAAGATTATACTGTGCCCTGAGCCTTCTCTACCTCTCAACCATAGCTATCTACTGGCTACTGAGGAAAATTAACAATTATTCACTCAACAAATACTTCATAATCTGTTTGTTCTGGACATTGAAAGAAGCTAGAAAAAAAATGCAAGAAATGGTCACTTTATTCAGAAACTCAAAATGCATATGCAATAATAAGGAGTGATTACTAGAATTAATTAACAAAGAAATACCAATATCCCTGAAAGAGTATTTCAGGCAATATACAGTCTACCAGTTGAGAAAATGTGGAGATTGTTATGGTTTGGAAGCATTATTATACCAACTGGCAGGAAACACCACCAGAGGGACGATAACTCTCCAATACAGCTTCAGATGCCTTAGGCCTGAGACACTGGCCTCCTTCCTATGATCTCTGTTGAACGGACATGCAGTTACTGGCTTAAATCAAGGGTGAACCTCCAATTGGTAGGATGGTGGGACTACATGGCCAAGAGGACTTATGTCTGGGTGGAAAAATGTTCAAAGCCAAAGAGAATGTAACAGGTCAGTTTGAGATGGAGGATTTTTTTCCTCCAGTAGTCACCATCTGGTTTATCATGGGACAAAACCAGGCAAACATTTAAAAATCAGAGGTTCTCCAATCAGCAATCAGATAAGTGAACCACAGTAAATCTACAGAGCTGTCTAAACAGAGAGATGTGGCTTCTTTCCAACAAGTTTATCTGTTGATTTTATGTGAATCCAAAGGCTCTCAGGCTGGGACTAGGAGCTGGAGTATGAAAACGATCAAACCAATAGATTCCTTGTGATCAGAAGTGTTTCAGGGCCACAGAGATTATATAAGAAAGAGACTAGTCAATTCCTCAGAGATACACCTATCATCACTAAAGTTTTACTTTCTATTCAGGAAAAATAAATGGATATTTCTGTCTTATCTTTGCCTCTTTATGGTAATGTGGAACTTAACTGGTTTATGCCTTTTTGAAATAAATGACACTAGAGTAAATACTGAAAACATGTAAGGAAATACCTGGTTTACCAGACTCTTTCATTTTGATCTCAAAGTCATAAAAGACAGAAGCTTTCATGTATTTATGGGCACCAGGTTACCTCCAAGTCACAGTCTTTTCCACAGTTAAGAAAATGATTTGCTTCGATGAATGCTCATATACAATTTGTATAATTTTGGAGACAAATAAAATTAATGTAGTCGTAGAAATATAAACTATTTGATTTCAATGAAAACAAAGCCCTTTAATCTATAGCTATTTTAATCACCAGGCATTCAACAAATAGTTTTAAATGTTATTCCCAGGAACACTGTTTCCCAGTGTGATACATGAGCCCTGGGGAGGCAAGATAATTTCAGGAGATATGCTGATAAATACTTTTTATCTTATTGGTTGTATATTTATTTTACTGTGTGTGTCCATAAAGAAAAAGACACAGCCAAGCACGGTGGCTCATGCCTGTAATCCCAGAACTTTGGGAGTCCAAGGCGAGCACATCACTTGAGGCCAGGAGTTTGAGACCAGCCTGACCAACATGGCAAAACCTTGTCTCTGCTAAAAACACAATAAATTAGCCAGGCATGGTGGTGCATGCCTGTAATCCTAGCTACTCAGGAGGCTGAGGCATGAGAATCTCTTGAGTCTGGGAGACAGAGGTTGTAGTGAGTCAAGATGACACCACTGCACTCCAGCCGGGGCAACAGAACGAGACTTTGTCTAAAAATAAATAAATAAATAAATAAATAAATAGAAGAAAAAGACATATATAAATACAAACACACACACTCTTAGCACATCAAATCCATGATATATACTTTTCACAAATGTATTTACATTTTAAAAGTGAGTTGATTTAAAGAAACGTGTTATATAAATGTGGTAGGCAGAATTCTCAAACAGCCCCAAAGATATCCACCCCTGGTACATAAATGTCCTCCCTTGAGTATGGGAGGAAACTGAATATAATGGAATAGTCACTCCCATGATTAAATTATGTCATGTAAAACAATGTCATAGTAGATTAGGGGGACTTGCTGTCAGTTGACAGCTAGCAAGAAAGCAGAATCCTCAGTCCTACAACTGCAAAAAACCGAATTCTTTCAACAACGTAAATGAGCTTAGAAGAGAACAACTGCCTCCAGATGAGACACTGACATCTCACGACTCCTTGATTTCAGCTTTCTGAGACTCTGAGCAAAGAATCCAGCTAAGCTGAGCTAACTTTGTAGTAATTTGTTATACAGCAATAGAAAACTAATAAGAGTAGGTAACAGAACAAGTGGTATGGAGCAATGGTAAAAATCATGAAGGTAGTAACTCAAATGACTGAGGCTTGTAAAACACTGTTCCACCCCAGGAGACAGAACTACTAGACCCAGGCACGGAGGAAAGCCCCTGCCTTGGGTCCTGCACATTAGTGGGTATCAAATATCACAAATACACACATCTACATCCACACACACACAAAATGGGCACACACGGGCCCGTCTATTTGGAATCCAACACTGAGTACCAGCAACACACAATCTATAAGTCCTAATATCTGCTTGCATGGCCAGTGTCATTCAGGTGCCAGGGAAATGTTTCTGCCGTTTGTTACCCGATGTCCTTGTCTTAGTCCATTTGGGCTGCTATAAAAAACATACTATAAAGTAGGTGGCTTATAATTAACAAAAAATTATTTTTCACAGTTCTGGAGGCTGGGAAGTCCAAGAGCAAGATGCTGGCCCCAAGATTTGGTGTCTGGTGAGTGTCTACTTCCTCATAGATGGCTGTCTTCTCACCATAATTTCATATGGTGGAAAGGGTGAATGAACTCTCTAAAGCCTCTTTTATAAGTCACTGATCCCATCAAAGGTTCTACCCTCATGACCTAACCACCTCCCTAAAGTCCCACTCCACAATACAATCACCTTGAGGGTTACTATTTCAACATACAAATTTCTGGGGGACACATACGGATGAGAAAGTTGTAAAGCTTTGTGTGCTATGTTGCTCCTGGCATCAGAAACACACAATGCCCTGGAATGCAAGGAGGACTTGGGGTATGGAGATGGAGTTTAAGTAAGAGACAAACCAAATAACTTGTGAAATCTTCCTCTCAGCATGAATAAAATAACTTCTTGCATAACAAAGTATAGTTTCCCAATAGGGTCACCCATCTCTTTTCTTGCTTCTCTTCAGGTTCCAATTAGTGGTTCTGGGAAATGCTAGTGAATTCACCACGTAAATGCAAAAGTTACACACAGTGGCTGAGGAAAATTCTGCAATATTAAGCAATTTATTTTACTCTTAAATACGTATGCATACACACACATCAATTCTTGATATAGGCAACTAATTTGATGTTGAATGCTAACAGTGCAAATACCTACAATTTTGCAAGCTATTAAACAAAGTTTAATTAAATATTTAAAATGTCAAATAACACAATAGGGATGTAATAAACAAAACAGCCTGGAGAAAATTCTATAGGACAAACAATTTGGTTCCTTTAACAAACAAATTGCAAAGAAAAGCAAGAGATAGAAGGACAAAGAGAAAAATCTAAAGATTAAAAGAGATTTAGATGATCCAACAAATTGCAATAAGGGACTTTGTGGTGGTTAATTGTATGTGTCAATTTGACTAGGTCACAGGGTGCCCAGATTACACATTGTTTCTGGGTGTGTCTGTGAGGGTGATTCTGAATGAGATTAGCATTTGAATCGGTAGACTCAGTAAAATAGTCTCCTCCCCAGTGTGTGTGGGCACCATTTAATCTGTTCAGGGACTGAATGGAAAAAAAAGCAGAGGAAGGGGAAATTAGCCCTATTCTTCCTGTCTTGCTGCTGGAGCTGGGACAAGTCATTCCATTTTTTTTCCTGCCTCTGGAATAGGATTTAGGCCTTCACCTCCTGGGAGGCGGAGGTTGCAGTGAGCTGAGATCGAGCCACTGCACTCCAACCTGGATGACAGAGTGAGACTCTGTCTCAAATAAATAAATAAATGAATCATAAAACATAAACAAATTAGCCAGGTGTTGTGGTGCACACCTGTAGTCCTAGCTACTGGGCAGGCTGAGGCAAGAGGATTGCTTGAGCCCAGGAGTTCAAGGCTTTAATGTGCTATGATTGCACCACTGCACTCCAGCCTGGGTGACAGAGTCAGACCTAGTCTCTAAAAAAATTATTGACATGTTTTAGGTGTATTAATGATAGTATGATTATGTTTAAAATCTACCATTTAGATACATGTAGTGACATATTTGCAGATCGAATTATATGATAGATGGGATTTGCTTCAAAATAATGATGGGCAGGGAGCAGACAAAATAAGATTGGCCATGAGTTGATCAATTATTGAAGTCAGACAACAGGTATGTGGGGGTCATTATACTATTTTGTTTACTTTTGTATATTTGAAATTGTCCATAGTATGTTTTTACCAAAGAGAATGATTTTTAAGTGAAATTTGAAAGTTCATTTTAACATAATTTTATTTAGATTTTTATGTTATTACTAACTTTTGCCCTTCTAATCTTAGTAGATTTTTAAAATAATTTAGAGAGTAAATTTTTTAAGTTAATCATTTTAATTGGAAAAAACTGACATTTACTTGAATTTACATTTTTGATAAAAATATTTTCTAGTATGCTTTGAGTACAAATGCATTTTCTTTTTTTAATCCTTTAGATTCTTGAAAATTAGAACAAAGTGAGAAAATGATAGAAATGGAAAATATTAAAGAGGGAGCTCAGAAAAGAATAAAAGGCTAAAAAGAAAAACAGAAAGATACATTTTCCAAATAGGTGATTTGTTTAATGTTTGAAAACAGAAAACAATGAAAGACAGTAGGATTGTGCTAAACATGACCCACATAAAATTCATGAACTATATATTATATATTTGATGTTTGGACATCAACACAATAAAAATGAGCAAAACAGTTATTGTCATCAAGACCTCAGTTTGAATTGATTAAGTAAAATCCCTATATTTTCACATCTTTTCTTACATGAAGATTGATTTACCAATAAAGACAATGAGACAATGTGAGGACCTCAGTTTGACTCTCGCCCTGACCCCATGGTAGGAAGAGTTGGGAAAGAAGGCTTTCTGGAGGTATGCCATGCCAACTGTCCCTAAGTGGTATACAGTCTCTTTTAGAAAACAATTACCCAAAAAAAGTTCAAAACATTGTATTTCATATCGTAAGAGTTCAGAGAATAAAGAGAATTGTGTAGTGCTAGTAATTTTAAAAATTGGAGAAGATTCATGGAAGGAAGCAGAACTTGATCTGAGCTTTGATGGAAGAAGGAATTTCATTAGATGGAATGGAGAAGTGTTGTAGGAAAATCCAGGTTCTTGTCACACGACCAGGAAAGATTAGGCTAACAGACACTTTGAAGGGTGAGGGGTTACAGGTGAAAAGGAAAAAGGAGAAACAACACAACAAAGCGAGAGGGATTCCTGTTAACAGGCCCCCATCTCACAGATTGAATCCCAAATTACCACACAGGAAGAGGAGGGGCCAGGCTTCTCCCCCTGCAAAGGGCTCGAACTTCCGTGGCTCCACCCCGTCCTCCCAGTGCCCAGGAGATTTTCTGGAGACCCTCCCTCTTATCTGCCTCTTGCATCTATCAGAAGGAAGGTCATTCTGAGAGGTGACAGCGTGCCGGCAGTCCTCACAGCCCTCGCTTACTCTCGGCGCCTCCTCTGCCTGGGCTCCCACTTTGGCGGCACTTGAGGAGCCCTTCAGCTCACCGCTGCACTGTGGGAGCCCCTTTCTGGGCTGGCCAAGGCGGGAGCCGGCTCCCTCGGCTTGCAGGGAGGTGTGGTGGGAGAGGCGCAAGCGGGAACAGGGGCTGCGTGGGGTGCTTGTGGGCCAGCTGGAGTTCCGGGTGGGCATGGGCTTGGCGGGCCCCGCACTCGGAGCAGCCGGCCGGCCCTGCCGGCCCCGGGCAATGAGGGACTTAGCACCCAGGCCAGCGGCTACGGAGGGTGTACTGGGTCCCCCAGCAGTGCCGGCCCACCAGCGCCACGCTCGATTTCTCACCAAGCCTTAGCTGCCTTCCCAAGGGGCAGGCCTCCGGACTGCAGCCCGCCATGCCTGAGCCTTCCCCCGCCTCCGTGGGCTCCTGTGCAGCCCGAGCCTCCCTGACGAGCGCCACCCCCTGCTCCACGGCGCCCAGTCCCATCGACCACCCAAGGGCTGAGGAGTGCAAGCGCACGGTGCGGGACTGGCAGGCAGCTCCACCTGCAGCCCGGGTGCAGGATCCACTGGGTGAAGCCAGCTGGGCTCCTGAGTCTGGTGGAGATGTGGAAAATGTTTATGTCTAGCTCAGGGATTGTAAATACACCAATCGGCATTCTGTATCTAGCTCAGGGTTTGTAAACACACCAATCAGCACCCTGTGTCTAGCTCGAGGTTTGTGAATGCACCAATTGACACTCTGTATCTAGCTGCTCTGGTGGGGCCTTGGAGAACCTTTATGTCTAGCTCAAGGATTGTAAATGCACCAATCAGCACCCCGTGTCTAGCTCAGGGTTTGTGAGTGCACCAGTCGACACTCTGTATCTAGCTACTCTGGTGGGGACTTGGAGAACCTTTGTGTCCATACTCTGTATCTAACTGATCTGATGGGGAAGTGGAGAACCTTTATGTCTAGCTCAGGGATGGTAAACGCACCAATTAGCGCCCTGTCAAAACAGACCACTGGGCTCTACCAATCAGCAGGATGTGGATGGGGCCAGATAAGAGAATAAAAGCAGGCTGCCCAAGCCAGCAGTGGCAACCCACTTGGGTCCCCTTCCACACTGTGGAAGCTTTGTTCTTTCGCTCTTTGCAATAAATCTTGCTACTGCTCACTCTTTGAGGCCACACTGCTTTTATGAGCTGTAACACTCACCACGAAGGTCTGCAGCTTCACTCCTGAAGCCAGCGAGACCACGAACCCACCAGGAGGAACGAACAACTCCAGACATGCCACCTTAAGAGCTGTAACACTCACTGCGAAGGTCTGCAGCTTCACTCCTGAGCCAGCGAGACCATGAACCCACCAGAAGGAAGAAACTCCGAACACATCTGAACATCAGAAGGAACAAACTCCGGACACACCGCCTTTAAGAACTGTAACACTCACCGCCAGGGTCCGCAGCTTCATTCTTCAAGTCAGTGAGACCAAGAACCCACCAATTCCGGACACAATTCCAGGCACAAGAATACCTAAAAGTATAAATATAGGAATGAAAATCCCAAGTAGTCTGTAAGATTCTGATTAATGGAGACAGACCTCAATCAATTTCACACCATGAGTGAAAATTTAAGCTGGATTATTAGTCTAGACCTGCTAAGTAAATATCTTGTTCAAGAACCGAAATATTATACCTACAACATGGCTTGCAGAGGAAATGAAATGGGAACCTATAAATTGAAAAGTGTATAATAAGAGTGCAAATTCAGAGAACTAAGTATAGTTTTATTTTGGCGCTGTGCCATAAAGGTGACTTAGGTATACACAAGGGCTAGGGATCTGTGTGTGTATGTGTGCGGGCCTCTTGTGATCATTAACTTTTGAGGGAAAAAAAAAATGTTACATGACCCTGCAAGTAAAAATGATTAAGGTATTTCTTGTAGCTATTTCTGTGCGTCATAAAAATAGCAGGATTTTTTAGAATGGGCTGATGTTCTTTATCCCAGTCCTCCCTAAAGGGAATTAAAGAGCTGAGACCAGTATAATTTATGGGTCTGATGGGATGAAAACACAGCACCAAAAGGAGCACATACATTCCCAGTGACTCATTTGAGTCTCTATCTAAATGCAAAGCCTGGTCTTATTTTTTGAAACAAGCTTTCTGGTAGACTGTTTAAGAGTTAAGGGATTACAAGAATAAGTCATTGATCTCTCATCTCTAAGGCTAACACAGAATTCCATATTACTAAAACCAGACATTGCCTTTAAACCCACAGATTTTAGCCAGAGGGGTGGAGAGAGAGTGTTTTTGTTTGCTCTGTGATGATTTGAGAGCTGCATGATATTTTTGGTAAGAAAGGAATGAGAAAACATTAAATAGCATAACAGCACCTCCCCCATGCTGCTTCTGAAAAGAGCAAATTAGAAATTACCTGGGACAGAGTATGCAAATGAAATGACCCAAAGCTCTTTGAAGGGTGGGCTATCTTTTAAAATCAAGAAGCATAATTTATTGCATACTTAGAAAAACAACAACATTGTTTTCAGTCAGAACAATTCCAGGTGAAAGATGAGGTACTTATAAATGAGATATTTCCTGTGCTTTATCAATGAAATCAAGCTAAATAAATATTTTACAGCCCCTTTGACAAAAGTTTGTAATTAAAGGAATTATAGAGTTAACCTACTGCTAATGAAGATGAGGTACCTAGATAACATAAAGCAACTGAGGTTGTAAACAAATATACTAACTTTACACATCTTAGCGAGTATTTTCTCTCCCACAGGGGTTACCTCGGGAAGCTATAAGATTAAATAAGGCTGTAGCAATTTCTTAGAAGAATTTCCAGCTCTTCGATTCAAGCCTTCAGGGACAGCAGGCTATTGTTTTGACTATCTTCAAAAATAAGAAAGCTTCAATGCATGAAAATAGTTTTATTTTTGAAAAATAATCAAAAGTCCATTAAAAGCAAGTCCAGAGACCAGGGTAGGCAATTAAGCTTAGTAATACTATTTTTACTTAAAAATAAGTTGTACTAATAGGGTGACTTTTAAGTCCCTTTGAAACAGGATCTAAAGACAATTTTCAAAGAATTACAGAAATAATTTGTTGAAATAAGTGTATAAAACCCTAATCATTCTGAAGGGAAAAAAAATCAATCTTAGCATACTATAGACATATTTCCTACTTAAACATTCTAGTATTCATATAACCATTCTGAGAGGGCAATATGTATCAAAATATACAATATGCATATTTTTTACCTAGCAATTCTACTTCAAAGACATTGTCCTAAGACACTTGAAGAAATAAAGACACATATGAAAGGCTGTTCATTACTGAACTGGTGAAAAATGTTAAACATATTAATTGCCATGAATTAGGGATTAGTTAAATAAAATGCACTGTAGCTACAGTAGAAAACATGCTATTGTTTAAAAGGATGGTAAAGTACAGAAGCCATGCAGATTTTATGTCATGTTTCAACTGAAATTAAGCACTGTGTTGAGATGAATTCTGAGGCTGAGTTTAGTCTCAAAGAAACAATACTGTTAGCAATGAGTAATGGATGCAACAATAGCAGGATAAAGGAAATGGCAGCATGATGACCAGGTTCTTGCCATCCCTAATGTTGCAATCAGTGAGGGTCAAGACAGGGAGTTCCATAGGAGAAGTTTAACAGGGAGAGCTAGTTACACACATGTTGGAAAAGCTGAAAGAGAAAACAGGGAAAGTGGGACAACCCACAGATTTACCACTGCAGGAAGCCACACCACCCCATAGTGCCTAAGACAACTGGAGAGAGGCTGTCCAAGCAGTCACCCAGAGAGCTATGTGGCAAGGCCATACGGCCTGAATCAGAATCACAGAAGAGATGGAGCCCCTGCCAGAGACCAGAGCTGTCTTCTTGGAGTGAAATCTGTGCAGCTGCACCGAGCTTCCCACTTGGAAGGGCCCCAAGCACAAAAGTGTGCTGGTTTAATGCTTTGCTGTCACCATCTTGAAATTTTTAATAATTTTTGAACGACACCCTCCTTTTCATTTTACACAGGAGCCCAGAAATTATGTAGCTTGTCCTGCCAGAGACTTCCACCAAAACAGGGACAAAGAGAAATACCCAGGCTGTTCCACCTTCCCACCCTTCATTCTCCCTCTGCTTCCCACTGGACTGAAAGGAAGCTCTTGTGAAAAAGACATGTAGTTTACAGGGACTGGCCGTAAGAACAAAGGCAGAGCAGGGGGATCTGAGTGCTAAAAAATCAGCCTGCCCACCCAAGGTAAGCAGGTATGTGTTAGCATGGGCAGATACTTAAATATCTTAAAGATTTTTAAAGTTATAGGTCATGGAACAGTGGGTGATTCCAAATGTGTATATATTTACATTTATTTTAACAGTCAGAGGTATATACACCAAGGTGTTTAAAAGATATGAGGAGGAACTTAAACCAAGGTGTTTAAAATAGTGGTAAGCAAGTAAGCCATTTTCTTTTCTTTTTGTTTAATTCTATGACATTTCATAGACATAGATGAACTAAATAGACCTATATATGTATCTACACATACTATATATGTTATGATATAATAGCATGATTTTTAATTTTTAAAATATACAAACAAGACCTGATTATCTTTTTATTATCAAGGGAGGCTAGAACAGAAATGTAGCCACGAACTCAATATTTTCAAATATGGATGGGAGATAGCACAGGATGAGAACTCAGGAAACGGACCTTGGTTTGGTGACTGGCAGGCCTTTCTGAAATACAGTCAGTAAATTGGTGAAGTCCCAAGCTTCATCCCAAGTTGTGATGGGGAAATGTAAGCAGCCAGTGAAGGAAACTCCTTTCAAATAGGGCAGACAAAGGAAGCAATGGAATGATGTTTTCACAGGATATTACAGCTGGCAACCAGGTCTGACCTCCTCATCTCTCAGACCCAGCATCCCTTCGGGGTGTGCCTAGGGCATTAGGCCATTTCTCTTGTAACTTGTTCCTGTTATTTTCGTTTCTTCTGAGAGCCCTGCTAGTAATGGTGGTGGAAGGCAGGCACCTGGCGTGTGCCTGTGATCTATGGCACAGTCTAAGCCAGACTTCCACCCCCACTTCCCGTCCCTTAGTGTCTACATCAGGCTACAGTTCAGTTTGTTATTTGAATTCAAGGCACTTGCAAATATCTGGTGCATTCTCAGTAGGAAAATAGGATAGAACTTCCATTTTGAAAAGTGTTGAATTAGTACCATAAAAAGTAGGTGATTTATATGGAATTGGTCATTTTTAAAAAGAAAGGCTACAGATGCTTTCCTACTGAATAAATGACAATTTTAAAAGTTAATTTAGGCTTAAATATACTCATTTAAGAAATTATTTATCAAGATGCTAAGTTTGAAGCCAGCCACTCTCAGCTTTTTAAAGTGTTTGAAGTTCTGTGAGTTATCTAAGCTGTGTTTTCATAATGTTTCAAAAACCCATATGGGAGACAATCACACTTTTCTCTTTCCGTCATTTCTTCAAAAAATGCCCTGAGAAATATTGCCATATAGAAAACAAATGATAGTCGATGCTAAATATTGTTAAAGCAATCTTAAAATGAGTGTCTTTACATTGAGTTTCCTTCTCTCTTAGCAAAGAAGCTAAGAACCCAGGAAAGAAAACTCTTCATAGTTTTCTGTGTAATAAATCTGTCAGATGGAAACTTCTGAAATTCAGCAAGGAAATTCTTGGAATTGGGATCAGACAGTATACTCCTACGTTGGTTAATTTTACATTGTTGATTCCAAAAATACAATCCTAATCTGTATTTACTCATTCTTCTCATAGGGAGTCATTAACCCTGTTGTCCTGCTTTCCGTTAACGCACATGTAAGTCTCACCAGTACAAGCAGCTTTTCCCTTGATCACAGGTGCATCACATATAAACCTGCCTTCCTCTGTTTACCCACTTTTATCTCCTATCCATAATCTGCTCAGCTGCTGAGGCAGGAGACTATGTAGCAAAGGGCCATGAATGTGACACTTTCCTTGAAATATATCAGTTAAATTTTACATTATTGCCCTGATTGAGAGGGGAAAAGGAAGATTCTTGAAAAGGTGTCAGATTATCTTCTTTTGTCAGAGGTTAAATGGATAATTAATTTGCATGTCTGCTTTTCTATAGCCATTTTACACCTGTCTGATTGAATAAATTAGAAACCATGAAAAGTGATCAGTGGCCTTATTTGGATTTTACCGAATAAAGATCTTTGCAAATGTTTATCTTTTAAAACGATTGCAAAATTATAAACAGCTGGTTCTTGTTTCCATCACAATCAGCCTTAACTTCAGTTTAATCCATGAAGCATTGAGTACTTCCTCAAGGTGCCAGCAGCTAAACCTAGACTCTCGAGTTGCTCACCGGACAGTAATGAAAGGCAGAGGAAAGGTCTAGAGAAGACAAGCAAAAGAAGCTAGAAGGAGAAGAAAGAAGCTATTATTAATAGGGTATCCAGAGAAGGCTTTGTACAAGGAGTGTCTATTGAGTCTTGAACCAGTCCTTAAATAATGGGTCTGATGTCAACAGAAAGAAATGGCAAGGAGAAGAAACACTGATCATAGAATGAATAAAGGGAAGTTATAGGAAACAGAAGGAAAAAGACCAGGGCCAGGGTGTAGAAGACTTTAAATGATATAAAATGTGTTTTGAACTTGATTCTTTAGGCAGAAAGGCACCGAACATTCTTAAACATGAAGACATAGTGAGTTGATAGCCAAGTCTAAGAAAGAAAATTCCAAGAGGAATGTGGAAGACAGGTGCAGGGAGAGATGCCCCTAGTCAGAAAACCAGTGAGGGGAACTCCAAGGGCACAGGCAAGAGAAGGGGACACCTGGCCTAAGACAGAAGGAAGAGAAATGGGAAGGCAGTAAGAAGGAGTTAGGCTCCTGAGAGCATGGTAATCAATTGCAGGTAGCACAAGAGAAAGGGAGGAAGGGAAGATAACACTAAGATTTTGATGGTGGTTTTGTTACTATGTCATTAACAGAATTAGAAAAGACGAGAAGAGAGAGTTGAAGAGGAGATAATGTGCAAAGTTTAAAAACAAGAGGTCAGAGTATTAATTGATATACAGGTGGAAATTATCAACAGAGTTATGAAAAGGTAATTGGAGCTCTGGAGAAAGGATTGGATAGGGATGTAGATTTTGGGGTTACTAGCATAAGGATATTCGTTGAAATAAAGAAATAAAATAAATCTCCAAGATGTCCTAATGCTTAATCATATGGAATGCCTACTAGGGACTGGGAGAAGGAGGAAGCACATGAGAAGGATCCAGCAGAAAGGAAGAAAAAACAGAAAAATGCAGTTACTCAAAAGTTAAAGGAATTTTTCCCAGTGTGTAAGGGGGTGATAAAGCAATCCATATAAAAAATGTGTTTCAGAAGCCTAGCAGTGAAAGAACAGATAGACAGTCAGTAGCTGGAAGAAATATCAGATTTGAGTATTTTGGCAATAAGTATTGTGGAAAAGGAGAATTCCATGAAGTAGATAGCACTGAAGATGCAGAGAGATAAGGACTGCGGACAGCAGTGAGGGGATAAGATGGGCTCTGAAATGTTCCTGCAAAAGGCAGAGTCAAATCCTACTCTGGGGGTTATCAAACCCTACGGTGGTGGTCATCAAACCCTATGATGGTGGTCATCAAACCCAGTGGTCCCGCTTGAGCTTAAAGGGCTGCCCTGAGCCCATCTCAGGCCTTTGCAAGGGAGTCTATGGAGCTCAGAAAACAGAGAACTTTAGCCAGCCTAAATTCTTGCAACAAAGAAGGAAAGAAGAGCAGGCACCTTGCAAAGCTCAAAAGATAATGCTGGAGGACTGAACGAGAAGATTTGAGGTCCTAAGACAATACAAAAATGAAAATGAATGAAAGCAAAGCTGTACATGAAGGATCTTGCTTGGAAGAAGAGGAAAATAAAAGGAGCCTCTGGGGAAGAAGCCATCAGCTAGAGTATGTGGGAGTGGAGCCAGTCAGTTACAAAGGTTTATACTAGCCCACAGGGAGAGTGTGATAGGAAGTCAGATGAATAACAGGGTTTCTGAGCAGTATTCAGGGCACAGCTGAGAGTAAAGAGCATCGATTTGTAGTGCATCCATTTATATATAAAAATTATACCATGGACATGAGTTTTGACAATCTAGCCAAGAGCTAATGCACACATACAATATTTTGTCTCCAGTAATGGTACTTAAGTTTTTTTAGTAAACTCCGACAGTCAAACAGAATCTTAACTCGACCTCCCTCCTGATGCTGGTGCATTTAGTGAACCCTGCCTCATTGCCTTTGATTCACTCAGCATTTCTTGTTCATTTTTTAAAAACCAGAAGAAATTGATTTGTTTTCCTTGGCAGTTCTGACATCATCCTACTTATAAAGTTGTACTCCGAAGAAAAGGAAGGCAAAAAGGGTTTCCATCTTAAATATGCTTATATTTTTGGAAAGAAAATCTTTTAGAGCTATATTCTTGGACAGCTTGGGTGGAAAGTGAGTAGTGCTATTATTGCAAGTGATCCACATTGAACAAGTGGGACCATGTTGGCTGTAAGCATTGGAGAGCACCTTCATATGTCCTGGTCCGTGACAGCTGTCAAACACCTACCTAGCTCTGAGCCCTCTACCCTCCTGTTGGATTTGAAGAGTAGCAAACACAAAGTGGCAGATAAGCAGATGGTGATTTGAAAAGCATTTTTCCCTGAGGGAAAAAGTTATGAACAATGGATTTTGCTCTCACCGAAATTAATTTACTAGAAATCTTGCGATCTACTGTACCTAAGACAAATGTGTTGAGGTGGAAACAGTTATTTGAGAGACGGGGAGTGTATTCATGAACATTTTCCATTGCCATATCTCTCTCTGTAGAATTATTAAAAAGCATTTGCCAGTTAACCTCTACTGTGGACCCCAAATGACAAGCATTCCTTTGGACTGACGGTCCATTAGAGAAGGACCATTGGTTCCCAGGACCAAGATACTTATTTATCTCCAGGCCACTGATACTAAACACTGAGGCTCCAGCTGAAAATGTTGTGGAAGTCAATGGTAAGGCTAATAATGCCTTTGATTCCAGTTCCCAAAAAGCATCTAATATTCAGTTCTGCATATTCAGTCTTCATAATGCCAGCAACCACAATTTGTATTGCTCTGACCAATTGTACAGCTCTGACCTCATTGTACTTTTTTCATTCAACAGATCCTCCTGGCATTTAGTGGGAGGAGATATTATTAGGTGTGAGACCACCATAATAATGTGAGGCCATGAAACCACAAAAGCATTAAATCAGAAAGCCTAACAGTGGCAGTCAAGGAGACAACCCAGACCTCATACCTAACTGGGGCCAGAATTCAAAGCAGACAAAGCAATGCCCCTTCTCCTCCTTTTGTTTATTCCATTCCAAGGCACTCATTTTCCTACTTCTGCCCTATGGGACCCAATTTCTGAGCGATGGTTCTTATTATTATGCTTTTTATTTTTATCATTATTGTGACAAGAAGCAGTTCCCAATGGGATGTAGTATTTACTGCCTTAAAGGTGATGTCTTGTTGAATTCTCACATACCCTGTGAACATGTGAATGTACGTAGTAGTCTACTGATGCATTTCAAATGTATTACAAATGCATACACATCCATTCACATAAATCTAGGACCATTTCATCACTAACTTCCTGCCCTTCACCCTAGTGGATTGGTGTATAGAACATAAAAATGCTTTTGGCTTTCAAACAAGAAATATTGAGGAATACCTTAGAAAGTGACAAACAAAAGACATGTAACAGTCTTCTAAGCCCATTCTGTCCTTTTGGACACATTTTAACTTCCCTCTCACCTTATTCATCATGATGCCAACCAATACTGTAAATGGAGCAGCCAATCCCAGACTCCTGCTGCTGTCTACACAGTAAGAGGAAAAAGAGTGCCATCTACTTTGACTGACCAATGAGTAATTCAGGTGTCATTTTGAATGAGAGCTTTTCAATTATATAAATAAAAGAACCAGAGCTTTGAAGTGATAAGAGTTATTAGGATCTATAGAGCTGTATTCATCCCATCATAGTCCAGTACTGACTCCTCTTTCAGCTGCACTCTGAAAGTTAAATTCTGAACTAATGCTGAGTAACCACAATAGGCAATGGCTAAAGAGGGTGCAAGCCCCAAACTGAGATTTTATCACTTCTGGCATTAATGTATCTCAGATATTTAAAGAAATACTTGCTTAATTGACAAATGGTTGTGACTTTTGCTTTGCCAACTCCATAAATGAGAAATCAACTTTACTGGAAAGGGAAGGAGTAGATCAATTGCTAGGTGCATTGCAGTTAGGTAGGAGACAAAGGAAAAAAAAAAGGATTCCTATTTTACTGAGCGATTCCTTGTAAAGGGGTCTTGAAAGGTACAGGTGGGTACTCATCCAGTATCCTAACACTAGTAGGTAAGCAAGAAGTAGAATTTTTTCTCACTCAAGAACTCATATTTTTATCTGGTATTTTATATTGCCTACCTCGTATGCACTCACGCTTTCTTCTGTCAAAGATTATTGGTTTAAAAAAAAAAAACCTGAGTTTTCAGAAGACAACTAAAATGTGTCCACCAATGGTGTCTGAAAATACATAATATGGAATTATGTAAACAGCACTAGGCCTGAAGCCAGGAGATCTGAATCTGTGTCTTACCCAAATGGTATATGTCAGAGCTGCATAGTAATTTCATAATGTGTAATTTCCGACACCACTGGGGGCCACAAGCTCTGCCATATACCATTTGTATAAGGCACAGATTCTTGGCCTCTTAGAACAGGTTTCTACATCTGCAACCAAACGTCATAGAGCCTAGCTAGACTTTTGTTGTAAGAAAGCCATGAAATAAGCACTAGTGAACAATATAGTTCTACTCTATTAGGGGCTGTTTATTATCACAATATTAGGGGCTGTTTATTATCACAATATTAGGGGCTCTTTATTATCACAATAATCCCTCCATTATTAATACTATCTTTTCCTAGTAGTTCTTTCTCAAATGAACACTTTTAGTATAAAGATTAAGTGTCCATCCCAACGTCCCAAAATAATGTTGGGGCCACTCAATCAATGGTGGTTGCAATACTCTCCTACAAGATTATGGTGGCATATGGCACAATGCACAGCAAACCAAAGTAAAAAACAGAAGCCAGGGATTGATTCTTCATCTGACTCTCTCCCTCATAATGCAGCTTCAATTTTCTCATCTAACAGAAAAAATAATACTCTCTTCCTTGAGGGTCAAATAAGACTTTTAAAAATGCAACTGTGTCATAAACTTGGCACACTACATAGATGCAAATTATTACTATCCATCCTTTTATGATACTGGAATCTATGCTTTCTGGTACAAAATGCATGAACAATGTGTTTATGATCATTCTTATTAGCATCTGAATGAAAGAAGCAACATATTTTCCATTAATGAGCCCATTTATTTATTCTTTTCTTTTGTAGTGACAAGTGAAAGTTGTTGGATAAATGATCTGTGAGCATTTTGTCCTGCCAAAATGGCTTATAAGATGAAGATATTTGAAAACTACAGGATTAGAAGGTCAATTTTCCACTCTTGACTGAAAAAAAAAATAGAATTATCATTTCTTAAAGAATGCAGACAAAATATATCAATGAAGTATTCTCTTACATTTTTACCTAAGGCATCATATCATAGCCTACCAGAGCTAGAACTCACCCAAACATCCTTGATTAAAAAACAGAAATAGCACAGGAACAAAACCTCAAAGCCCTACTACAGCTATAGAAAATTAAATCCCCTGCTCAAGGTCATGTTGACAGCTTTGTCAGGGCAGAGTGGGGATCAGAATTCTCCTATTCCTTGACTCTCTGTCTAGTATGTTTCTCATTGCAGCTGGCTCCTTCTAAACCACTGCACAAGACACTTTTGGTGGTTATTATAGCTGTTTGTTTCTTGAAAAATAATGGAAACCATGTGATCCAAAAACCTCTTTGCTAGTAAACAAAGTCATTCATTGTATCTATGAAGCAGACAATTTTTTAACTTAAAATAAGTTTTGGCTGTAGAACCATGCAGAATATAAGGAAATCTCATTTCAGCATCCCTCATTGAAAGGAACGCCTGGGAAGGGTTTGGAAACAAAACGTATGTATACAATAGGCGTTTATCCAAGGAAAGGGTCTCAGGGAAATTACTATGTCTTAAATGACGTTATTCCTAAAATGTCAATCAGTCACTACAGTATTTGTTTCTCTTATGGTATTCTCAAAACGGATTATTGTCTCTGAATTTTTAATCACGATTTAGTGGTTCAAAATACTGACAGTGATATATGACGACAGCTTTAAAAAAGTGTTCTGGCATTCCGTATTACATAAACAGAATACAATTGTATCTCTCTAGGCAGTGTCAGAATCATTCTCAATGAAGATAATAATGTTGAATCCATCCTCCAAGAGAAGGTCAAAAACATATAGGAAATAAATCATGGCAAATATGGAATTGGCTAAAGGTTAAGAATCTAACGGACAAATATATATTTGGAAGCACAAATCACCCCCCATAGAGTCATAACTTAAACAACCCCACCTCTGGACTCCTATATAGCTGGCTTACATAGCTACATATGTTTCCAGAAGTGCTGCAATATTGAATGGAACAAAGAATAAAAAATAAAATTGGAAACGACGTTAGAAACTTTTAGCTCCATTATAGCTTTTATTATTTTGTATGGTGCCTCAAGACTATCTATTAACCTGCTTCTTTGCACTAGAGAAATTCAATAAATAAATGAGCTAATTCCAGAAATGTCATGTCAGTGACATTCTAAGAATCGTTAGATAGCTTGGTCATAACCTTGTGGGTAGCACACAGGAAAAGAATTAGCCTGTAACCAGTAGATGCAGACCAAGAGTCCTAGAGGCCATGCAGGAGTCTCAAAGCTCATTGAGCTGTTGCATTGCTTGGTCCTTTCAGCATCCATCCAGAGTCTCAGCCCCTTGCCAGTACTGTAAGTAAGTAAGCTCTGCTTGCATGTTCATAGACAAAATAAGCATGCTTTCCTAGCTCGTGGTGCCCTCTCCCAGAAAGCAAGATTCTCCAATGCCTCTTGGGCAAACTAGGTATCCATAGGGAGAAGAAAGAGCAGCATCCCTTTTCTTTGGTGTGACTGGTGACTTTTGCTCTTATCCTCGGATCTCTCAGCTGCCATAGTCATGTCTAAACAAATCATCCTAGCAGATAGTAAGGCCTTGATTTCCTCTCTGAGTAGAAGTCAGTTTTTATTCTGAGCTCCTTAATTCTGAACTGGCCTGACCAGGGCCTCCTGCTCTGTACAAAACGCATTTTACTCCAGTGCTTATGCTTATTGGACTAAGCATGCAGATTAAAAACAGGTGCTGAGAAATGACTTCTCCTAATCACCTTTGGTTTTTCCACATCTCGCTTATGAATTTGAAACTCCATGCTCACTGTTTCAAGCTTTATGTGTACTGAGTGGAGGGGTTAGAAGTGGATTGATGTGTGTGAATGACAATCACTTCTAGAAACCAGAGCTATGACCTTTATATGTTTGCATAATGCTGATCACACTGACTATTAACCAGGTGCATATAATCAATCAAATTCTAAAACACATGAATTCTCTTCTAGTCAGCAATACTTTCTTCTTAAGATCTCAGGCTATGACAGACACAGTGTCTGGAGATGATAAACTGTATGTGAGTCTGTCTCTGGAATATCACCATTTCAGGGTCTGCTAACAATACCTGCCAAGTTAGATGGGGTAGGGTAGCATATGAAAGCAAGTTGTACATTATTCTAATAGATTAAGAAAATATAATCCCATTTGGATCATTTTCTGGGCCTCCATCCAAACCATGAGGTAGCTTTGCTAATCATTAAAATGTACAGGGAGAGGGTGGGCTTCTTTTTTCATAACTATATTGCATTTCTAAAGGGCACTGTATTCATTTCTTTATGAGTATAATCTAATCAGAAAAATAATTGATTTATAGGATGATTATTCCATAAACAAACTTGCCAGTGTTTTAGACTGAAATAACAACCCTCATCCCCATTTCAGGTTTTCAGTTTATACACATACTCTAACAATTCTTTTCAGCAAATATCTTTAAATATTTTCAATTGCTTCTTTACTGTTTCGGAAAATTTTGGCCACCTTGCAGTTAGAGTCAGGCCCATAAAAACAAGGGCTAGTAGGAGTAACTATGATTTGAAATGACTAGAAATGCAACTTAAAGTCAAATGAACACTTTATACATGCCCGGGGTCGATAGAAGATACAATGATTATCCATTAACATAACATTAATTTATCATGTATCCCCTTTAAATAATAATAATATGGGGTGATTCACTAGGATGCCCTTTGGGTTACATTATTTTCACTTTTTATTTTTGTGCCAACCAGTCCTGGTGTCAATGATAAATGGATTTATTGGTTATGTTACCAAGATGATATGGAGATTGTTATAATTAAGCACATAATCAGAACATCCAGGCCTTCAGGAAAAATAATTTTTAATACATAGATTTTCACTGTGGTTTAAATTTTTTGTCATCCTCCTCATTCTGTGTGAGGGTTAGTTACAGGCAATGAATATCAATCCCTGCCTATTAGCTTTCCTAAAATGTACCAATCTCTGGGCTAACCATCAGATTATGTTATTTAAATGTGTTTGTGAATTTATTATCCCACCTAAATGATTATTATTTTAAGATGTAGCTGAAGAACTATTTCATATCACTGTTTCAAGGGGAAAAAAGCTTTCTTTTGCTTAAATGTGTTTTTTAAAATTTTGCAGTAGTTTGATTTTTTAAGATGGAGGATGTTTCTACACAGAAAAAAGATATGAGATCTATTTTACTATGATATATTAGGCACTGAATTGTCTGAATTATTTCATTTAATCTTCAAAACAACCCATTAACTAAATAATATTACCCCTATTTTATGGATGACAAAAAGTATGGGGCTCTGAACATTAAGAAAACATATCCAAAGTCGTGCAGCTAATATGCAGTAGAGCATTCAGGGCCATCAGACACCAAAACAATGTGAGAGGCTGTGCTTTGAAACTGCAGAGTCTCTGAAATGGTGTGTTGGTTAAGAAACTGATCAGTAAAGTAGACAGCCAAAGCATTTTCCTCATATAGAAAAGGGCAATTGCAAAGCTGGCTTTCTTATTTCTTATTTTATTCTTGTTATTTCCGCATTGTGACCATTAAACTAGTCTATGAACTCTTTGAAAGTGTGGACTGACACTTCTTTGTTTACTTCAAAGTATCTACCACAAAGCATTCAGTAAATATTTTTGTGTGGCTTCTGATTAATAGGAGTCACTGAAACTCAACTTAAATAAAAATGGGTCTGGTATGGTGGCTCATGCTTGTAATCCCAGCACTTTGGGAGGCCGAGGTGGGTGGATCATTTGAGGTCAGGAGTTCGAGACCATCTTGGCCAACATGATGAGACCCTGTCTCTACTAAACATACAAAAATTAGCTAGGCACAATGGCACGCACCTGTAGTCCCAGCTACTCAGGAGGCTGAGGCAGGAGAATCACTTGAACCGGGAGGCGGAGGTTGCAGTGAGCTGAGCTCACACCACTGCACTGCAGCCTGGGCAACAGAGTGAGACTGTCTCAAAAATAAATAAATAAACAAATAAATAAATAAATAAATGGACTGAAAAATGGAGAAGTATGTCTGATTTCAGGCCCAGTTGGAACGAGGAGTTCAAACAATGCTATCTATCTCACTATTTCTAAGATAGGTCCTTTCTGTGTGATGGGCATAATAACCATTAGCTGCACAGGATTCACGTTTCTTCAGCATAGTAGCCCCAGTAGCAGATGGCATCTTCCCTGACAGCTGTAGCTGAGAAATCACAGGAAAGGCCCTGATTTTCCCAGTGTGAGTCATGTACCTATCCTTGAACTGATCATTCTGCCCAGGAGGAAGAGGTATTTCAGTTGATTACACTTCGGGAGTGAGAGATGTTAACGCTAAAATTTACATCAAAATCATTTACCACAGATGAGTAACAATTTCCAAAAGGAAGGGGTATAGAGATGGAAAAAAAAGTTATCTACTACTGCTTGCCTTGAACTTTAAAAATAAAAGTGAACTTTGAAAGAGTTTATTCTAATAATTTATTGAACATGACATTCAATATACAGACAAAATACCTAAGGTCCATCAAGAAGTGACTTTCTTATGGCCACACAACTTGATGGTGGTCAGAGCTGCACATTCTATGATGTTGAAACACCTGATTTTCTTGGGCTTGGAAAGGGGACTGCCAAGGAAAATTAAAACAATCACAGCTTTTATATAAGTCAACAATATCAGCTGCTTTATAAAGTTTCTTTTCTGTATTGAGGCAATATGAGGGCAAACTCAAGAAAAAGCAAATTGCTAGATAAAAAGGAATGCTGAGAGGTTCTCCAAAGACCATTCTTCTCAAATCAAATTACATCTGACACTCAGGTGGATATAATAAAAAGATGATTACAAGTAGTGAGAGTGTAGAGCAACTGGAACCTTAATCCACTGCTGATGGTAATGTGAAATGGTGCATCTGTGTATACCTGAATCTTCATAGCAGCATTACTCATAATAGCCAAAAAGTGGAAACAACCCAAACATCCATCAACTGACATATAGATAAACAAAATGTTCCATATCCACACAAAGGAATATTATTCAACTGTAAAAAGAAATGAAATATTAACACATGCTACACCTTGAACACATGCTAAGTGAAAGAAACCAGACACAAGAGGGCACATATTGTATGATTCCATTTATATTAAATTATCTAGAATAAGTAAATCCATAGAAACAGAAAGTACATTCATGACTGGCAGTGGGTTGGGGGCAGGGCTGTGAAGTACAGGGTTTCTTTTTAGGGTGATAGAAATGTTCTGGAATTAAATAGCAGTGATGGTTCATAACTGAATACAGTAAAATCCACTAAATTGTACACTGAATAGATAAATGGATGAATAGAGAAGCATGGATAGATAGTTGATAGATATAGATAGATAGATAGAAGATTGATAGATAAAATTCCATTTAGAATTCTTATTAAGCGCCTACCGTGTACTAAGTCTTGTGTTACCTGTTGAAGGTACAGATACAAACAAAACAGGTATGGCTCCTGCCCTCATGAAGCATACAGTACTAAAGGCCAGGTGTGTTTTGTTTTCCAAAGTAGAATACAAAGAGTAATGGCAACAAAGAGCAAAGTGGTTGCATAGTTAAGAGACAATTACAAGAGTTTCCCTTAGAAATAGACCAAAACCTGTATCTGGCATTGTGTTATCTCTATTGTTTTAACTAGTCTTCAAGACAGAGAAGCCAAGGAAGGGTATATATTAGTGAGGGTGTGGCAGCTGCGGAAAACTGAGGCTCAGTGCTCCAGGACCCACTGAGGTATCATGCATTTCACATTGCAGAATTATCCCCCAGTGAAGCAGTGACTTCCATCCTCATTGGTGTCATTGGCCACACAAGGACTGGGCAGGTCCTGTAGTGCTGGAAAGAGCTTCTGGCAGAGGAAAGGAGACCTACCAGCACATGGAGGTGAAAGCAGTCAGTATGCACAGGAACCGTCCACCATGGTGGCAAAATGAACACAGAAATGGTCCAAGGGGATATGAGCCAGGTGTTAACAATCAATGTTCCAGAAAACATTATCAAGAATCTGGGTATAATCTCTTTCACCCACTAGTTCAGCCAATAGAAAACCTGATCTTTTGTGCCAGGATCTTCCATCCAGGTGATGGCAACATAGTAAAATAGCAGACCTGATACCTAGGGGGAGATTAAGTTTATCCACATACTTGCCCACAAACTCCTCTCTCCAGTGAAGCAAATAAGCACTGCCACATTAATATTCTAGACTAGACTTCAGTCTACAGGTAGTAGAAAATTTTCCTTGCTATCCACACTCCCAAGCTTTCACAAAAATGAGTATGTGCCATCCTCAAATTTTCTTGACATAGTAAACCTCCCACTTTTGAGATTGCCTTGCACATTTCTGCCATATCTTTCCAAGACTCACTTTACTTATCAGAATCGAGTCATGGGCATATTTACTTAAAAGCCTAATAAATAAAAGAAATAGATGCATTTGACCTTTGAAAATGGAGAGTCTGAACAAAGCAATGCCCATGGGAACCCGTATTCTGGTTAAGAGTGAAGAAATGAGGAGAAAGGGTCTGTTAGAAAGTGTGGGCTGATAAAAACAGGTGGTAAAAACAGGATGCTAAAATAGATCTTTGTGGATACATATTTTTTAAAGACTTGAAATTTATTGTAATTTTAGTAAATTTATAGTATTTTTGATGCTACATGGAAATAGAACATATAAGACACTTTGGATTTAAATTGCTTATTTCTTACTTACTGTTTGCCACAGAAACACAGGAAATGGTCAGTATAAGATAGTCACTGTTGACATTATTGGGCTGAGCTACAGACCAGGGAGGGGAGGCATGAATACAATGAGCAGTTTCCAAGTTAATCTTTGTATTTCTTACCACATACTTAACGAGGTGAGCTCTCAGATTAATAGGATTCAACCAGCATCTATTAGCACTAGCTACATACCTGGCATTGCTTCATGCTAAGCACGATCTTGAAGAAATTTATCGCTCCAGGTCTTAAACAGCTCATGTTTTTAAGCTTATGTCTTCAAGCTTATGTCTTCATGGTCTGTCCAGTTGAAGACACACCATGAGTGTGTGTGAAGGAGGCTCATGAACGTGAATGAGGTAGGCTCTAAGCATTGCAATTTTGTAAGCTGATTTGAGCAGCACCAAGAGTGGATTTATCACTCAAAGGAAATCCCAAGATGAACTATACCAGCTTTGGTGTCTGTAATTTTCATTGTCTGTGCTTTATTGCTGACACCACTCTTTTGATAGCCACACTCTTTCCTTAGGTATTAAATGCAGTCACTCGAGTTGCAGTGTGGACAAGGTCATTAAGCACTTGGGATTTGGGGTTAGACAGCCCAAGTTTGAATCCCTTTATCTCTGCGTGAACTTGAGCATTACTGAACTGCCTGACACTCTACGACTACATTTAAAAGGCACAAATAAAAAGAGAGACTTATTAATAGAGCTGTCGAATGATTAAATGATTTAATGCTTGTAAAGTGCCTGGCTCATCATTAGGACAAATACCTAATGCATGCAGGGCTTAAAACCTATTTGACGGGTTGATAGGTGCAGCATACCACCATGGCACATGTATACCTATGTAACAAACATGCACATTCTGCAAATATATCCCGGAACTTAAAGTACAATAAAAAAATAAAAATAAATTAAAAAGAAAATACAATTTAAAAATGCTATGAAAATGTGAGAATGGCAAGCATGGGTACCACCAAATTCATATATATTATACATTTTTGATAAATAAAAATCTAACTACCTACTCTAAAATGATATATGATATGGGATCCTTTTTGACATTATAAATCTTATTTTATTTAAGAAGTTAATTATTTGCATAGTTGAGATTTTTTCCCCCCAATCCTGCTCACCCTTAGGGTTTTGATACTGGCAATATTTTGTACATATTACTGTTCTGAAGAAAGAAAAGGCAGAATTGGAGTTAAAGAAGACTGACAATAAAACACCAGATGGAAAATATGACACTCCATGTAGGCAGATCCTGGAGAAAGGATAAAAAAGGCCACACTGTACATTTTAAGTGAAATATAATCCATGAGAGTTTCACTAGGCAATCGTCACTGCTTTTGATGAATAAGTAATTCTTTAATCATTGTAAATTTCTGATGGGTATAATAAATGACTTACACATTAAAGAAAGTGCCTGGCACATGCCTGGCATATAGTAGGTACAAAATAAATAGAATAACGATATCATTAATGCTGCCAATGTTCTTTCAGTCCAGTGCTGCTGGTCTTGGAGCCACAGACAGAGTCTTGTTTCTATCACCTCCAAGTTCTTGAGAACACCTCGTTTCAGTCCTTAAGTATTAGCAGTAGCAGACGACAGAGGTCAGCTGGGGCTGCCCTAACAAAATACAACAACTTAGATGTCCTAAACAACATAAATCTATTTTCTCACAGCTCTGAAAGCTGAAAAGTCCAAGACCAAGTTTCCCACAGGATTCAGTTTCTGGTGAGGTCTCTATTCCACCTTCTCACTGTGCACAGGGGGAAGTGTGAGAGAAGCAGCCAGTGCTCTCTGGTGTCTCTTCCTATAAGGACACTGATCTTATAGGATCAGTGTTCCACCCTTATGACCTCATTTAACCTTAATTACTTCTTTAGAGGCCCCACCTCCAATTATAGACACACTGCAGGTTCAAGTTCCAACATGCGAATCTGGGGGAGGCAAAACATTTAGTACATAACACAGACTCTCAGTAAGTCTTTGTTTCCTTATCCCCTCAGACTCTAAATTCCTTTATATGCAACATTCCCATCAGGGCCTGGGAACTGGATGCATTGGCTGATTTTCTGGTTTGCTTTATTGAGCAACCTAAACTAAACATTCTCTAAAATGGTAGCCCCTTGACAAGCAGACACATAGAAAAGAATTTACTCCCTATAGCAGCTACATGATGTCTTTTCATAATGCTACGTTGACAAATCAGAAGATGCCTTGACTTACTGAAAATGAAAACTCAAAGTTCAGCAACTGTGAAGAAATATTACATTATACAGTTTTATGAGACTATTACTTTTCTTTTGTCTGTCACTATTATCTAAGGATATTCGCTTACTTTTCTGAAAACCAAAATGGTTTTTCTTCTTCAATCACATCATTAACAACGAGCACATTATCATCATCATCATCACTTTGCATTTTCACAGCTCCTCCTTCAGAAGACTTAAAAGCATTCTAGAAACATTATCTATAATTTTTGCAACTTTTCTTCTAGTCTTGTGGGGTGTGAAAGAATATGATTACATAAACCTGAAGCAGAATATAGGCCTTTTATTATGTTGTGTACCTGGGACAAACTGACTTTTCTTTTTATAATGAGGCAAAGGTCCAACTGAAAATATGAAAGCAGCTTATGAACAAAATAGTGAATAAAAACACAAAGACATATGTTATACACACTATGAATGTGATATGCATATTATTTAAGGAGTCTACAAACTATACGGCCAAAACTATTTACTGGGTCTGGCATCTCCTAGACAAATGGCTTTAAGTGAAGAGCTGGACTTTTGCACCCGAGTTTAAAAAGAGATTTTTACAGGGCTACTGAAAATCTGTCAGCAGATCTTTAAAAAAGACATCAGTCATATTTGACTTTACTTTTGTTCTTGAGAACTAAAGGTTGAGAGATACCTAACAGAGTATTTCTATTTAGAGGTTGCTCTGATATTAGCAGCCAAAAGGAGAAAAAGATAGCACAATATATAAACATCAACCCAGTTAAAATTTTGATTTTTTAGAGAGGGTTTCTTTTCTTTTTTTTTTTTTTTTTTTGATGAAGTCTCATTTTTGTCGCCTAGGCTGGAGCACAATGGTGCAATCTCAGCTCACTGCAACCTCTCCCCCTCCCAGGTTCAAGCAATTCTCCTGCCTTAGCCTCCTGAGTAGCTGGGATTACAGGTACCGGCTACCACACCTGGCTAATTTTTTTTTCTATTTTTAGTAGAGGCGGGGTTTCGCCATGTTGTCCAGGCTGGTCTTGAACTCCTGACCTCAGGTGATCTGCCCACCTCGGCCTCCCAAAGTGCTGGGATTACAGGCTTGAGCCACCACTCCCGGCAAGGATTTTTTTTTTTTTTAAACCAATCCATTGATTTTGGAAAATCCTCTACAAGGATGAACCACCAAAATGAAGGGATTGGGTGAATACTAAAGTGATAAAAATAATTGAATACTACAGTTTGAGTCATGCTTGTCCCATTAAATAATTTTAGGCAGTTGTTCATGTGTTTTAAAAATAAAATACAACTGGAGATAAAAGAAAACTGTATCATCTAAGTCACTGTCTCTAACAACCTCATCCTGTGGGGCTATCCTGGAAATAAAAGTACTGTGGTAAAAAATAAAAAAATGAAAAATATCAGACAAGGAGAAAACATCTGTGTTCTGATTCTTGAGTCTATCTTGTGACAGTTGTGTGACTTTAGAAGAGTTGATCCTTTCTGTGCCTCAGTTTCCTCAGCCATCAAATAAGAGAACAACACAACACAGGGTTTGTGAACATAAAATGAAAGTGACCGTTACAGACATACTTCAAGTATAACATAGAAACGCAACCCACAGTAAGTTTCCAGACATTTTTGATATTAACTCCATGACAAGGGTTTTTTTTTTTTTTTGCCTTCTCACTTGCAAAATGTGACAGTATCTATGGTTGTTTCTCTCAACTGTAGACATAGGTTTGCTATTAAAAATTTGTAGCCCTCTTATTTCAGAAAGCCAGAGCAGACCAAGCCTGTAAATTACACAGCCTACTGTCACCTTCTTCTGAGAAAACCAGGAAATCCTGCCACGTGGCCTTCATTGATAGGACCAAGGATTGAAGCCTGGGCCAGGAGCAGCCCAATAAAGAGTTGCTTTATTGGCCAGGCACAGTGGCTCACTCCTGGAATCCCAGCACTTTGGGAGGCTGAGGAGGGTGGATCACCTGAGGTCAGGAGTTTAAGACCAGCCTGGCCAATATGGTAAAACCTCATCTCTACTAAAAATACAAAAATTAGCCAGGCGTGCTGGCAGGCACCTGTAGTCCCAGCTACTCAGGAGCCTGAGGCAGGAGAATCGCTTGAGCCCGGGAGGCAGAGGTTGCAGTGAGCCGAGATCACGCCACTGCACTCTAGTCTGGGAGACAGAGCAAGACTCTGTCTCCAAAAAAAATAAAAAAATAAAAAAGAGGTGCTTTATCAGATGGTGGCTGTGTGGGCCAGTCCAATCTCTCCTTGTTTGAGGAACTGAGGTAGGAGGCAGAGACCATCAGAGACACCTTGGAGATCCAGAGAGACCAGATCATTGGGTAGTACCAGGTAGACCTAGCTCAGCTCCCCCTAGCCATAAGCACCTTTTCTAGTTTGCACCAATGCTCCTTATGTGCCACCTATGGCCTGGGAGAGAAAACAGAATGGCTGAGCACTGAAACAGAAGAGTTGGGATTTTTTTTGATACTTCTGCTACCCAAGACTTCTCTGACTAGTTTACTTATAACTTTGGGGATATAAAGGGAAGTGTGGCAGGAATATGCAAGCCAAAGATTATGCATGTGCTCAATAAATGTGTATTAAACTCCTCCTCTGGTTATAGCAATAAATAAAATGAAGATTCCCTCTTCTTCTGGATCTTACATACTACCTGGGAAGACAGTTAATAAATAGGTTAAAATATGTACTTTTAAAGCTGAGAGGAGAATATAGAGTAGGCTTGGATACAGGGAGTTGAGAATTTTCTTAGAGTGTTGGTTTTACCCATAAATACTGTGTGTAGAAATTTCAATGTAAGAACTAAAGAATGGATTATATTGTGTTATACAAATATCTAATGACTGTTTAGGATTTTTTTTCTAATGAGCTTTCAAAGACTTGATGGAGACGTGTGGGGGGAACTGCAACACTCTATAAGAGGCTGAGCTCCAGACTCCTGAGAAAAAAACATTTACTCGGCCGGCCGCAGTGGCTCACGCCTGTAATCCCAGCACTTTGGGAAGCCGAGGTGGGGGGATCACGAGGTCAGGAGATCAAGACCATCCTGGCTAACACAGTGAAACCCCGTCTCTACTGAAAATACAAAAAAAAAAATTAGCCAGGCATGGTGGTGGGCATCTGTAGTCCCAGCTACTCGGGAGGCTAAGGCAGGAGAATGGTGTGAACCCGGGAGGCAGAGCTTGCAGGAGCCGAGATCACGCCATTGCACTCCAGTCTGGGCGACAGAGCGGGACTCCATCTCAAAAAATAATAATAATAAAAAAATTTTTTTTTAATTACTGTTCTCTGTAGCTAATGGTAATTTGATAGAAATTTCTGAAAAAACACAGACTTATGATTACCTGGGTACATCTTTGTTCCATTCAATTGAATGAACTTAAGATAAAGTGTACACCCAATTTATTGCCTCATTGCCTCCAAACCACCTATTTTGTCCTATATTGCTAATGAGACTTGGCATTTATTTCAATGAGTGCTCCTGAGTCATCCTTTTAAGTTATCACAATTCAACCAAGGTGTCATCTTGGTTCACCCCTGCCACTTAAAATCTGTATAAGATGATTTTCAACTATGAGCTTACATACTGTGGGAAATCTGAAGGTTTTCATGGGCATATTTAGAATTTCTTGGGGTTTCTATTATTCTTTTGTTAGTCCTGGCTCCGATTTCCAGCTCTATTCAATGCTCTCCTGCATTTTGTGTCTTGTGACTGGGCCTTTTATTCTTTTTTGGGTGCCTTCTATTTACACATTGCCAACCCCTCAATACTAACATACACTTCTCCATCTCACCTATACAAGGCAGCTCTTAGAGATAAACACTTGCTGAAGAAAATGAGAAAATGCTAGAGATTTCTTTTCCCTTTTTTTTTTAGAAAGGGTCTCACTTTGTCACCTACCCCACGCTGAAATGCAGTGGCATGATCATAGCTCACTGCAGCCTTGACCTCCCAGACTCAAGCCATCCTCCTGCCTCGGCTTCCCAAGTAGCTGGGACCACAGGCATGCGCTGCCATGCCCAGCTAATTTTTTGATTATTTATAGAGACAGGGTCTTCCTATGTTGCCCAGGCTATTCTTGAACTCTTGGGTTCAAGTAATCTTCCCATCTCGGTCTCCAAAAGTGCTTAGGATTGCAGGTGTGAGCCACTGTGCCTCGCCTTAGAGAAATTGTCAATGGACAATTGAAAATTGGACATCACTCTTCTCTGTTCTTAACCTTAATGATTATTGTCAACTCAAGATCCAAATTTTTATAAGTTGACCCAGCACCTCCTACTTTCCCTTCTACCTCATTAAATCTCCTCTGTTCTCCATTGCCCACTCTCCCTATCAATTCTATTTTTTTGAAAAAGAAGTTTGGCCAGGGTTTATTTCCTCCTTCTAATATATTTCTAAATGCCTTACCTTCCACTTTCAAGTTTATCAAGGTTTTTCCCCAAATATAATTCTTTCCCTCAGAGGGAATAAATTACCAGTCAGTTAAATATTTTTCTAACTTCTCTATATAAAGAAACTTTAAAATATCTCATTTATTTTAGATAAAATTGTGACCACCTCAAAGGAACCTCTCATTTTCCTGCTCAAGTAGAAAATCATCATGGGTCTCACCATCACCATTGCCACTACCACCATGATGGCATTTTAATAACAGACAACTTTCTTGTATTATATTCCTTCTGTTGACAAAGAAAAATGGAATGGCAATGCATTTTTTAAAAATTGATTTGAGCTAGCTTAAAACAAGGGTAATTTTAAAGCTGGGCATTTGTGTCCTAAGGAGATTCCTCACTGGGCAAATGGCTCAGTAATGGCCACAATCTTTTAGCCAGTCTTTACACTCACAAGCCTGGCTGCACAGTGTGAAATTGAAAAGAAAAAGTAATGGTGTCTGTTCTGCATAATATATAAACATTTGGCATCCTTTGTGAGCAAAGCTGTGTTAAGAAACAGCTAGAAAAATGTCATTTCCATATATATTTAGATTTCACTATCTCTGAGAGTTCAGTTGTTCTTGATGTGTGTGTGTGTGTGTGTGTGTGTGTGTGTGTGTGTGTGTGTGAGATTACCTAATGATTACCTACTTGGACACCAGAAGAATTAGGAGACCTATCTGCAACTCACACTGGTAGGAAACTATAGAAGAGGCTAAACTTAAATATTCACAACTGGACTGGACTGGAGGTGAGGCTCAGAGTAGCAAATGCCCTATTGGAGCCTCCAGGGTATTAGTTTAGACTTAGAGACTGATGGGATGAGATGACTCCATGGTGAGTAGGCAGCATTTTCAAAAGATGGATGATGTAGAAGGGAGCTCTCTTTCAACGGAAAACAAATTTGAACGCTGGGGAAGAAAGGAAAGCTAGGAAGTGCAGTGGACCCACTGCAGTGGACTTTGGTTTGCTAGGGGTTCAGTTTCCCTCACATATTCTCCCATCTTCATTTTCATTCCTTCTGACCCCTAACCCTCACCTAACAGCATTTGAGGTCATATAACCACTTGTGCACAATGCAGTGTGGAGGACAAAGAACAAGGTGGTAAAAGCAGACAGGTTCTACCCCATATTCTTCCTTTGCTGGGCCCAAGAAGGATGCAACCCAACACTTTCAGGAGTTCTAGGCTATCAAAGGCAGTGGACAGGACTGAGCAGTTGCCCCTGCAGAGCCAAAGTCAGTGAGATAGAGCATGAGGTGTGGGTAAGCAGATTCCAAGAGATGACTCTGGAGGGATAGGACTCCAACTCTATGCTCCAATATATACCAAAGGAGGTGACCCTCGAAGTGAGTGGAAGGCAGAGGCTTGACTTATTCCTGGTGGAAGAATCAAACGGCATTGGGCACCTCAGATGCATCAGCAATGTCAACTCAACAATAAAGGACATTGTGTTATTGTAATGTGAAATAAAAGAAAAGAAATATTATTTTTCTTTCTTTTTCCATTTTTTTTTCTTTTTTTAAGAGAGAGTCTCGCTCTGTCACTGAGGCTGGAGTGCAGTGGTGCGATCTCGGCTCACTGCAACCTCCTCCTTCCGTGTTCAAGGAATTCTCTGCCTCAGCCTCCCAAGTAGCTGGGATTATAGGTGCCCACCACAATTCCTGGCTAATTTTTGTATTTTTAGTAGAGACGGGGTTTCACCATCTTGGCCAGGCTGGTCTTGAACTCCTGACCTCGTGATCCACTCACCTCGGCCTCCCAAAGTTCTGGGAATACAGAATACAGGAGTGGGCTACTGCACCTGGCCTTTTTTTTTTTTTTTTTTTTAAGACAGAGTCTCGCACTGTCGCCCAGGCTAGGGTGCAGTGACGGATCTCAGCTCACTGCAACCACTGTCTCGCCTCCTGCCTCAGTCTCCTGAGTAGCTGGGATTACAGGCACCCACCACCACCCCTGCTAATTTTTGTATTTTTGGTAGAGATGGGGTTTCGCCATGTTGGCCCAGCTGGTCCCTAACTCCCGACCTCAAGTGATCCACCCGCCTCGGCCTCCCAAAGTGCAGGGATTACAGGCATGAGCCACCACACCCAGCCAAAATATTCATTTTCTAATGCTTATCTATAGGCATATCCAATTCAGGGAAAGGAAATGTGAGCTCTTTGGGAGATTCAGTTTTGGAATTGAACTCTGGAAAATATTTTGGATGTGAGTGCTAACTGCGACTTTTCATAATATTAATTTCTCACAGTAGTTGGGTGTTTTCCAATTTAAAAAGGGCTGACATTTACAAAAGTGTATTTCTTTAGAAAGGTATAAATCTGGTAAAAGAGAAAATGATTGCTTTGCCCACTGGGGAGGTGCTTGGAGGAGACTTCCTCTGCCTCATGTCACCTGCTGGTCTTTTCTGAACTCCACACATGGGCGGGCATCTAGCACACTAATCCATACCACACCCTCCTCCTTTTGGCTCTTGAGAGAAAAACTGGTAAATAGTTTGGTTTTAGACAGCAAGTTTATGCCTTTAGTAATAAGGAAAGCTTATTTCTAACTTCTCTGAAAAGGATATAATAATGCCTTTAATAATAAGGAAAGCTTATTCTGACTTCTCTGTAAAAGAAAAAATCATAATGCTTTTGTTGAAGTGACATCACTGAACTATAATTATTTTCTAGTACAGAGGGGTGTGTAAGGAGGAATTTTGTAGAATATGTAATGTGCAGTAGTAATCCCAGCTACTTGGCAGGCTGAGGCAGAGAATTGCTTGAACCCGGAAGGTGGAGGTTGCAGTGAGTTGAGATCACACCACTGCACTCCAGCCTGGGTGACAGAGTGAAACTCCATTAAAAAAAAAAGAAAAGAAAAGAAAAGAAAAGAAAAGAAAAGAAAAGAAAAGAAAGGGAAAGAAATTAGTTCAGAGTAGAGGTTTTTCAAGATATTGTGATAGTTAACTTTATGTGTTAACTTTGCTAGGCCACAGTCTCCAGATATTTGGTCCAACATTATTCTAGATGTTTCTGTTAAGGCATTTTTTAGATAAGATTAACACTTAAATCAGTAGACTTACAGTAAAGCAGATTACCTTCTGTAATGTAGGTGGGCCTTACTCAGTTAGTTGAAGGCCTTAATAATAATAACAAAAATAATAAAGCCTGATGTCCCCAGAGGAGGGAATTCTGCCAGCAGATGGCCTTCGTTCTCCAGCTGCAACATCACCTCTTTCCTGGGTCTCCAGCCTCCCAGCCTACCTTGCAGACTTTGAACTTGACAGCCTCCACAATCATGTAAGCCAACTGCTTAAAACCTCTCTCTCTGTGTGTGTACACACACACACACACTCTCTCTCTCTCTCTCTCTCTCTCTCTCTCTCTCTCTCTCGGTTCTATTTCTCTGAAGAACCCAGGCTAATACAGTTATCAACAATACCTTGTACCATGATTATTCCATTAATAAAATTCCATTCTCATTTTTTATTTGAAGGAGAGAAAATCATTTTATACATAAAGAGGATGTGCCAGTTTACAACAGTTTTGTCCAAATGCCAATTTACCCTTTCTCGAAAAGGTGCTCTTGAAAGAAGGTAGAAATCTCCACCCCTGAGCTCGAGTCTACAGCTCCCAGCGCGAGCGATGCAGAAGATGGGTGATTTCTGCATTTCCAACTGAGGTACTGGGTTCATCTCACTGGGGAGTGCCAGACAGTGGGTGCAGGACAGTGGGTGCAGCGCACTGTGGGTGAGCAGAAGCAGGGCAAGGCATAGCCTCACCCGGGAAGTGCAAGGGGTCAGGGAATTCCCTTTCCTAGTCAAAGAAAGGGGTGACAGACGACGCCTGGAAAATCAGGTCACTCCGCTTTTCCAATGGGCATAACAAACGGCACATCAGGAAATTATATCCCACACCTGGCTCAGAGGGTCCTACGCCCATGGAACCTCACTTATTGCTAGCACAGCAGTCTGAGATCAAACTGCAAGGCAGCTGCGAGGCTGGGGGAGGGGCGCCCGCCATTGCCGAGGCTTGAGTAGGTAAACAAAGCAGCCAGGAAGCTCTAACTGGGTGGAGCCCACCACAGCTCAAGGAGACCTGCCTGCCTCTGTAGGTTCCAACTCTGGGGGCAGGGCACAGAAAAACAAAAGGCAGCAATTACCTCTGCAGACTTAAAGTCCCCATCTGACAGCTTTGAAGAGAGTAGTGGTTCTCCCAGTATGCAGCTTGAGATCTGAGAACAGGCAGACTGCCTCCTCAAGTGGGTCCCTGACCCCCGAGTAGCCTAACTGGGAGGCACCCCCCAGTAGGGGTGGACTGACACCTCACACAGCCGGGTACTCCTCTGAGACAAAACTTCCAGAGGAACGATCAGGCAGCAGCATTTGCGGTTCACCAATATCCGCTGTTCTGCACCCACCGCTGCTGATACCCAGGAAAACAGGGTCTGGAGTGGACCTCTAGCAAACTCCAACAGACCTGCAGCTGAGGGTCCTGACTGTCAGAAGGAAAACTAACAAACAGAAAGGACATCCACACCAAAAACCCATCACCATCATCAAAGACCAAAGGTAGATAAAACCACAAAGATGGGGAAAAAACAGAGCAGAAAAACCGGAAACTCTAAAAATCAGATCACCTTTCCTCCTCCAAAGGAATGCAGCTCCTCAACAGCAACGGAACAAAGCTGGACAGAGAATGACTTCGATGAGTTGAGAGAAGATGGCTTCAGAAGATCAAACTACTCCGAGCTAAAGGAGGAAGTTCGAACCAATGGCAAAGAAGTTAAAAACTTTGAAAAAAAATTAGACGAATGGAGAACTAGAATAACCAATGCAGAGAAGTCCTTAAAGGACCTCATGGAGCTGAAAACCACAGCATGAGAACTACGTGACAAATGCACAAGCCTCAGTAGCTGATGTGATCAACTGGAAGAAAGGGTATCAGCGATGGAAGATGAAATGAAGCGAGAAGAGAAGTTTAGAGAAAAAAGAATAAAAAGAAATGAACAAAGCCTCCAAGAAATATGGGACTATCTGAAAAGACCAAATCTACACCTGACTGGTGTACCTGAAAGTGACTGAGAGAATGGAACCAAGTTGGAAAACACTCTACAGGATATTATCCAGGAGAACTTCCCCAATCTAGCAAGGCAGGCCAACATTCAAATTCAGGAAATACAGAGAACGCCACAAAGATACTCCTCGAGAAGAGCAACTCCAAGACACATAATTATCAGATTCATCAAAGTTGAAATGAAGGAAAAAATGTTAAGGGCAGCCAGAGAGAAAGGTCGGGTCACCCACAAAGGGAAGCCCATCAGACTAACAGCTGATCTCTTGGCAGAAACTCTACAAGCCAGAAGAGAGTGGGGACCAATATTCAACATTCTTAAAGAAAAGAATTTTCAACCCAGAATTTCATATCCAGCCAAACTAAGCTTCATAAGTGAAGGAGAAATAAAATACTTTACAGACAAGCAAATGCTGAGAGATTTTGTCACCACCAGGCCTGCCCTAAAAGAGCTCCTGAAGGAAGCACTAAACATGGAAAAGAACAACCAGTACCGGCCACTGCAAAAATATGCCAAATTATAAAGACCATCATGGCTAGGAAGAAACTGCATCAACTAATGAGCAAAATAACTAGCTAACATCATAATGACAGGATCAAATTCACACATAACAATACTAACCTTAAATGTAAATGGGCTAAATGCTCCAATTAAAAGACACAGACTGGCAAATTGGATAAAGAGCCAAGACCCATCAGTGTGCTGTATTCAGGAAACCCATCTCACATGCAGAGACACACATAGGCTCAAAATAAAGGGATGGAGGAAGATCTACCAAGCAAATGGAAAATAAAAAAAGGCAGGGGTTGCAATCCTAGTCTCGGATAAAACAGACTTTAAACCAACAAAGATCAAAAGAAACAAAGAAGGCCATTACACAATGATAAAGGGATCAATTCAACAAGAAGAACAAACTATCCTAAATATATATGCATCCAATACAGGAGCACCCAGATGCATAAAGCAAGTCCATAGTGACCTACAAAGAGACTTAGACTCCCACACAATAATAATGGGAGATTTTAACACCCCACTGTCAACATTAGACAGATCAATGAGACAGAAAGTTAACAAGGATATCCAGGAATTGAACTCAGCTCTGCACCAAGTGGAGCTAATAGACATCTACAGAACTCTCCACCCCAAATCAACAGAATAAACATTCTTTTCAGCACCACACCACACCTATTCCAAAACTGACCACATAGTTAGAAGTAAAGCACTCCTCAGCATATGTAAAAGAACAGAAATTATAACTAACTGTCTCTCAGACCACAGTGCAATCAAACTAGAATTCAGTATTAAGAAACTCACTCAAAACCACTCAACTACATGGAAACTGAACAACCTGCTCCTGAATGACTACTGGGTACATAACGAAATGAAGGCAGAAATAAAGATGTTCTTTGAAACCAATGAGAACAAAGACACAACATACCAGAATCTCTGGGACACATTCAAAGCAGTGTGTAGAGGGAAATTTATAGCACTAAATGCCCACAAGAGAAAGCAGGAAAGATCCAAAATTGACACCCTAACATCACAATTAAAAGAACTAGAGAAGCAAGAGCAAACACATTCAAAAGCTAGCAGAAGGCAAGAAATAACTAAGATCAGAGCAGAACTGAAGGAAACAGAGACACAAAAAACACTTCAAAAAATCAATGAATGCAGGAGCTGGTCTTTTGAAAAGATCAACATAATTGATAGAATGCTAGCGAGACTAATAAAGAAGAAAAGAGAGAAGAATCATATAGACACAATAAAAAATGACAAAGTCACCACCGATCCCACAGAAATACAAACTACCATCAGAGAATACTATAAACAACTCTATGCAAATAAACTAGAAAATTTAGAAGAAATGGATGAATTCCTCGACACATACACCCTCCCAAGACTAAACCACGAAGAAGTTGAATCTCTGAATAGACCAATAACAGGCTCTGAAATTGAGGCAATAATTAATAGCCTACCAACCAAAAAAAGTACAGGACCAGATGGATTCACAGCTGAATTCTACCAGAGGTACAAGGAGGAGCTGGTACCATTCCTTCTGAAACTATTCCAATCAATAGAAAAAGAGGGAATCCTCCCTAAATCATTTTATGAGGCCAGCATCATCCTGATACCAAAGTCTGGCAGAGACACAACAAAAAAAAGAGAATTTTAGACCAATATCCTTGATAAACACTGATGCAAAAACCCTCAATAAAATACTGGCAAACCGAATCCAGCAACACATCCAAAAGCTTACCCACCATGATCAAGTGGGCTTCATCCCTGGGATGCAAGGCTGGTTCAACATACAAAAATCGATAAATGTAATCCGGCATATAAACAGAACCAAAGACAAAAAACACATGATTATCTCAATAGATACAGAAAAGGCCTTTGACAAAATTCAACAACCCTTCATGCTAAAAACTCTCAATAAATTAGGCATTGACGGGACATACCTCAAAATAATAAGAGCTATCTATGACAAACCCACAGCCAATATCATACTGAATGGACAAAAACTGGAAGCATTCCCTTTGTAAACTGGCACAAGACAGGGATGCCCTCTCTCACCACTCCTATTCAACATAGTGTTGGAAGTTCTGGCCAGGGCAATCAGGCAGGAGAAGGAAATAAAGGGCATTCAATTAGGAAAAGAGGAAGTCAAATCGTCCCTGTTTGCAGATGACATGATTGTATATCTGGAAAACCCCATTGTCTCAGCCCAAAATCTCCTTAAGCTGATAAGCAACTTCAGCTAAGTCTCATGATACAAAATCAATGTGCAAAAATCACAAGCATTCATATACACCAATAATAGACAAACAGAGAGCCAAATCACGAGTGAACTCCCATTCACAATTGCTTCAAAGAGAATAAAATACCTAGGAATCCAACTTACAAGGGATGTGAAGGCCCTCTTCAAGGAGAACTACAAACCACTGCTCAATGAAATAAAAGAGGATACAAACAAATGGAAGAACATTCCATGCTCATGGGTAGGAAGAATCAATATTGTGAAAATGGTCATATTGCCCAAGGTAATTTATAGATTCAACACCATCTCCATCAAGTTACCAATGACCTTCTTCACAGAATTGGAAAAAACTACTTTAAAGTTCATATGGAACCAAAAAAGAGCCCGCATTGCCAAGACGATCCTAAGCCAAAAGAACAAAGCTGGAGGCATAACCCTACCTGACTTCAAACTATGCTACAAGGCTACAGTAGCCAAAACAGCATGGTACTGGTACCAAAACAGAGATATAGACCAATGGAACAGAACAGAGCCCTCAGAAATAATGCCGCATATCTACAACTATCTGATCTTTGACAAACCTGACAAAAACAAGAAATGGGGAAAGGATTCCCTATTTAATAAATGGTGCTGGGAAAACTGGCTAGCCATATGGAGAAAGCTGAAACTGGATCCCTTCCTTACACCTTATACAAAAATTAATTCAAGATGGATTAAAGACTTACATGTTAGACCTAAAACCATAAAAACCCTAGAAGAAAACCTAGGCAATACCATTCAGGACACAGGCATGGGCAAGGACTTCATGTCTAAAACACCAAAAGCAATGGCAACAAAAGCCAAAATTGACAAATGGGATCTAATTAAACTCAAGAGCTTCTGCACAGCAAAAGAAACTACCATCACAATGAACAGGCAACCTACAGAATGGGAGAAAATTTTCACAACCTACTCATCTGACAAAGGGCTAATATCCAGAATCTACAATGAACTCAAACACATTTACAAGAAAAAAACAAACAACCCCATCAAAAAGTGGGCAAAGGATATGAACAGAAACTTCTCAAAAGAAGACATTTATGCAGCCAAAAAACACATGAAAAAATGCTCATCATCACTGGCCATCAGAGAAATGCAAATCAAAACCACAATGAGATACCATCTCACACCAGTTAGAATGGCCATCATTCAAAAGTCAGGAAACAACAGGTGCTGGAGAGGATGTGGAGAAATAGGAACACTTTTACACTGTTGGTGGGACTGTAAATTAGTTCAACCATTGTGGAAGTCAGTGTGGCGATTCCTCAGGGATCTAGAACTAGAAATACCATTTGACCCAGCCATCCCATTACTGGGTATATATCCAAAGGACTATAAATCATGCTGCTATAAAGACACATATACATGTATGTTTACTGTGGCACTATTCACAATAGCAAAGACTTGGAACCAACCCAAATGTCCAACAATGATAGACTGGATTAAGAAAATGTGGCACATATACACCATGGAATACTATGCAGCCATAAAAAATGATGAGTTTGTGTCCTTTGTAGAGACATGGATGAAACTGGAAAACATCATTCTCAGTAAACTATCGCAAGGACAAAAAACCAAACACCGCATGTTCTCACTCATAGGTGGGAATTGAACAATGAGAACTCATGGACACAGGAAGGGGAACATCACACTCCGGGGACTGTTGTGGGGTGGGGGGAGGGGGAGGGACAGCATTAGGAGATATACCTAATGCTAAATGACGAGTTAATGGGTGCAGGAAATCAACATGGCACATGGATACATATGTAACAAACCTGCACATTGTGCACATGTACCCTAAAACCTAAAGTATAATAAAAAAATATATATATATAAAAAAAAAGAAAAAAAAAAGAAAATGTGGCACATATATACCATGGAATACTATGCAGCCATAAAAAGTGATGAGTTCATGCCCTTTGTAGGGACATGGATGAAGCTGGAAACCATCATTCTCAGCAAACTATCTCAAGGACAAAAAACCAAACACCACATGTTCTCACTCATAGGTGGGAATTGAACAATGAGAACACATGGACACAGGAAGGGGAACATCACACACTGGGGACTGTTGTGGGGTGGGGGGAGGGTGGGAGGGATAGCATTAGGAGATATACCTAATGCTAAATGACGAGTTAATGGGTGCAGCACACCAACACGGCACATGTATACATATGTAACTAACCTGCACGTTGTGCACATGTACCCTGAAACTTAAAGTATAATAATAATAAAATTTAAAAAAAAAGAAAGAAATCTCCACCCCTTCCATGAGCTACGGAATTAGTAGGGAATCCCTTGATCAAAACCAAATGTCATATTGGTATTCAAGAAATTTTCCATAATTACACATGAATTCAATAAGAATAACCCACCTGCTGCAGGATGTGAGAGGGAACCTGACAGAGAATAAAATGGAAAGACAGAGCTGGTGACACCAAATGACCACAGTCTACCTGGTGCAGGGGATGGACTCTGGAGATAGGGTGGATTCCAGGTATTAGTAACATCACAGTGACAAGAAAAGCTTCAAGTAGCTCATCCTACCAGAGTCAATTTACTACCAATAAATCACAGAAATCCCAAAAGCATTGCATTCAAATCATAAGAAGAAAAACCTCTTACCTTCAAAACTCTTTCCCCACATGCAAATCCCTGGTGGCTTCGCTTAAAAGCCAGAAGGATTTGAAAAGAATACTATTTATCTATTAATCATGGATTTTTCTGCCAACTTTCTCAGACTAAAGATTTTTCTGATATGTGAGAAATTCAGAAGAAACACTAGATTTGCTTGTAAAAGAGTAAGATTCCTTTATAAAGATTATATTTTATTGTACAAATTAAATTAGGAGTTATTTTTCTCAAAAGCACTGATTTCTAAATTTTGTGACTATTGTATTTCTACAAGTGTCATTTAAACTACTAATCAAAATGTTCAAAGTAACTGAGTTAAAGTAAAATTTAACAAATACATATTTCACAAATTAAAATGTCTTTAAGTATGCAACCCTAACCATGAGTGTATATTTAGAAATTATATTCTTGTAATATTTACTAATGTGTCACGAGTGTTATAAAACAAATACAAAGGTAGAATATTTTAGAGAACAGTGTAAAAAATAAATTTTGAAAGATCTAATATTCTTTCTTCATTCCACAATAGGTGGTCTTGTTTAGACCCCACGTGGGGGAAGACTGCCATAGAGAGCACCTCTTCAATTTCTGGCCATCTGAACTCCTATTGAATATTAATCTACTGGAAATATAAAAGTGATAACTTTATTTTAGCTTGATAAATACAAATCAGTCCAATGTGGCCTAAACTATTATTATAAAAATTGTTCTAGAAATTCCTTTATCACAGTGATATCATACAAATCTCTGACTTTTCTCCCTGATGTGTTTCTGAGGAAAGTGCTTTTCTAAAGTCCTCAAGAAGCCATTTCAGTACTTCCTCAGAACATAGTTTCATATCTCTTTGTTCAGTACATTTATCCTTGCTGCTTTTTTAAATGGCACATCATGTTCTACATTTGTGATTTACTTTTTAGCCGATCTGTCTCCCACAATACAAATTTAAACTTCCAAGGGCAGGCAAAGCGTCTTCTGTGCCTCTCATTCCTCTGCAAGTAATGGGTGATCCTTAGAGTCGTGTTTACTCAGTTCTTCAGAGAAGGAAAGTAATTGATGATCTCACTCTGGTCAGAGAAAGCAAAATAACTTTAATGGTGTCAAACAAATCGCAGTGGCCTTTATTCATAATGCATTCTCTTGAAAGGCCAGCTTGCTGCAAATATATGCCCTGGACCAGTTGAGCAATAAAAAGAACAAGGGTTTGTGACACAATGCTCCAGGAAGTCTGCCAGCCACGTTCCTGAGCCTTCTGTAGGGTAGGAAAAGGGCAGCTAGCTTCAAATGCAAGCAAGCCCGGGAGAGAATGAAAAGAGCACAGTGTACCCTCAATACTTGTCATCCCTAACATGGGGATGCACTTGGTCACCATTTTCCAAAAGGAAGGTCAGAACCTCTGAACCTTCCTTGTGCAGAAGTTTTGAAGGTCTGAAGGTGTGTTAGTGGTCCACAGATTTACATTCAAGATATTCAGAACAACAACAAAAAAATCAGGACTAAATTGAGCATTATGGTATCATTTTTAGTCATTGCTCCAATAAAGTAATGAGTTATTTACTATAAAATGTGAAGTACATGGAAGAAAGTATTATGCTGCAAAGGACCATGAAATTTATTTTGTTTCAACAGAAAACACAGTATCTCAGAAATGGAAGAAAATTTCTCTGCCCAACCCCTTTGTCTATGTCAATGTTTTTTTTTTATTTTATAGGTGAGGGAGCTGAGCATTGGAACGTGTATATTTTCTGAAATACACAAGTAGCTAGTGGAAGTGTCAGGATTGGATTTGGGGCAGAATAACACAAGAGCTAACACCAAGAACTAATTTATTTTATATTTAGTCCTTAGGTCTTTGAAGTATTAATATTTCAATGTTAAATAGCTGGGGTGGTGGGAAAGGGGATAGGAGCAGAAGAAATGTGTTGATTTGCCAAGTCATTTCAAGACCAAGACTCATATTTACATTTTATTTTTTGATTGTAAAAGTGTTACATTTGTGGTAATAAGTTACACCACTATAGAATTGCATTATAAAGACAAAAACCACTAACCTCAAGAGTTGTCACTGTAAACAGCTATGCAAGTATTATTTCAAATCTTTTTCTACGTTAGCCTAATACGCATGCACACACACTCATGTATGACACATTTATGCATATATATAAACAAAATGTTTTTTGTTTCAAAATGGGTACATACTAGGCAAATTGCTCGGCAATTTGCTGTTTTTCACCTAACAATAAATCCGAGATGTCTTCCTATGGCAGCATGCATAGATCTGCCTTGTTCTTTTTAATGGCAATATCATATTTCATAGTATGTATGTACTGTTGTTTATTCTCCTATTGAGGGAAAAGTAGGTCAGTTCCAATTAGTTACTCTTAAAGAAAATGCTGTGTTAAACATATGAACCCCAACTGTGATGCTATTTCTTCAGGTCAAATATCTAAAAATGGGATTGCTGGGTCTTATTGTTGAGTCATTTTAACAAGACTTGTAATACAGCTGTTTGGGGTTTTTGTTTTCAGAGGGGATTTTTCCCACACATTTAAGTAAAACTTTGAGAAACTATTTCAACTAGATGCTGAATTACACCCCTAGTGTGTATTCTCTTGTTTTCTGAGTCCACTTTTAAGATCTCTTAATTATAAGATTTTTTAAAATTTATCTTGAAAAGCAATATAATGAATGAAAAATGAGTACAAGTCCATGAATATTCATGTCCCACAGTACACGTTTGGAAATAACTTTCATTTTCAAACTCTGACCTAGTTATGACCTTCAAATTTATACTACTACATTGTGATACAAAACAGCTTTACATCACAGACTCTAAAACAAAAGAGCAAGTATCAAAGATAGCATATTTGGTGATATCAACTCGTCCTTCTTCACCTCTCACTCCTCTCTTGATATTTACTAGGCATCCCTAACATTAAATTTTAAAATCCTTCACATGTGCCAGGTGTCACATATACCCCTGAGACAGCAGCAGTTACAAATTCAAGCATGCTGCAGGAAAATTTGATCTTAGTCCATTAGTACTTTGTAGAATTTCAAATTGGAAAAGACTTTAGAATAAAGAGAGGAAGAAAACTAACTTTTACCAGAACACCTGCATGTGTAGACACTCCCTGGAGATCACCTCTTCTGTTTTTCACAGGCTTCTCGCAGGGGAACTATCCATGGATCCTAAATGAAGATTGTTCAAGGAAGCTTACACAACTGGTAAATGATGGGTCAGGAATGCAAAGCCAGATCTTCTGACTCTAAAATCTATGTTCATTCTGTTCCTGGAACGGCCTTTGTAATTATCCATTAGGAATAAATGTTCTCTCATCTATACCAGCGGTCTCCAAACTGTTTAACACCAGGGACTGGTTTTGTGGAAGGCAATTTTTGCACAGACTGGGGGTGGAGGATGGTTTTGGGGTGATTTAAGCACATTATATTTATTGTGCACTTTATTTCTTTTATTATTACATGGTAATATATAATAAAATAATTATTCAACTCACCATAATGTAGAATCAGTGGGAGCCCTGAGCTTGTTTTCCTGCAACTAGACGGTCCCATTTGGGGTTGATGAGAGACAATGACAGATCATCAGGCATTAGATTCTCATAAGGAGCATGCAACTTAGATCCCTTGCATGCAGAGTTTACAATAGGGTTCACGCTTCTGTAAGAATCTAATGCTGCAGCTAATCTGACAGGAGGCAGAGCTCAGGCAATAATGCAAGCAATGGGGAGCAGCTATAAATACAGATGAAGCTTTGCTCGCCTGCCCCTCACCTCCTGCTGTGCGGCCCAGTTCCTAACAGTCCATGGACGAGTACCAGTCCATGGCCCAGATGTTGGGTACCCCTGATCTACACCATATAGGTGAGAGAATGTGTTTTTTCTGAAGCCCACATAGCTAGCAACAGTTCTAACTTCCAGTCCAACAAGACATACAGTGAGATTGATGGGTTTAGTGTGATTTTGCAAATGGCCTTAATCCTGCCTAACGCTCAATATTAAAATAGGTTTCTCTCTCCTCCTGCTGCTTCAGAGTCACTATGTTCCTACTTGTCTCCAGGGCCTGGGTTTCTAATGTGGACGTCACAAACATTCCTTCTATCTAGTTACTTTCTCTCTAAAGGCTCTCCATTTCTCCATGGTATGAGCATAAACCACGATTGCATTTTGTGTATTTCTTTCCATTTTTACTGCAGAATTTAAAATCCAGCAATATGTAACACCAATCTTAAATCCACACACGGCCGAAGAGAAAGGAGAAATTGAACGGCATGTTGTGGTTGACATTGCTCAGATACTCGAAGGAACTGGAATAGTAATTTTACAGCTGAGATGGAATTAGGGCTCTCAGTTCCAATGCTGAAGAGACAGGTCCCTGTAGTGGCCTCTTAGGAAACCATTGCAGTCCCCATTGTCATTAAAAATACTCATAAACTCTTCAGCAATAAAGTCTGCGGCTGCTATCTTCTGGAACTTCTGAAGAGGCCGACTGAAACTTCATGTTTCACAGACTTTTTACAAATAACCACTGGATAAACAATAACTTCATGAAGGTTCCCCTTAGTTTGATTTTATCTTCAGTTAGCTACTAGATTTGAGCTGTTGCAATCTCTACGTTAGATCCACATACTGCATAGCTTTTTTCTTTACTAGGAATTTAAGTACTATAAGAGGCCTCTTATTATATTTAAAGCATTCGTCAAATGAACAAAACTAAGTGGGTTTAAGTAGAATTTACTATACACACTTAGAGGAACTAAATAACTGACCCTTTCCTTCCGGTTAAAAGCACCAACTTGAAAATTATGTACTATTGTATTTTCCAGTAAATTGGAGATAATAATCATAGTAGCAATCTTTTGTCTATATATTAAAGAAGACCCAGGAAAAATGAATTTTTTTCCATTTTCTTTTGAACTATATCTTCCACAAACATTTTCTGGAACTCTTCTATATGGTAAAATCTGTAATTCAGGCTTCAGGGCCTCTGTTCTCACTATCTTTCTTGCTACATGGAATGAGCAGAAAGATATTCACGAAAGATTGACTACGTCCAATTTTCTATGAGTAAACACAACAGCAACATCAATATTTCAGGATCTGGGAAAAAAAAATATGGCTATTCTCTTTCCTTGAAAAGACTGTTAGAAATCATGGCATTTTAATGAATTCAAAATAACACAAGAGATTTTTGGGGCTGTTTGGCTTCTGAAAGTACAGAGATAAATCAGATTTTCCATAACTTATATTTGAGGAAAAGAGATCCGATGCTGTCCCTCTGTAGACCCATGGCAGCGTGAGGTACAAAGTAACTGGTGATCTTTTCATCACGGTCCTGGTGGACTCTTGGTTTCCAGGCAGTTTCAGCTGTCACATTTGCTTAGAGTTTACTGAGCTGTTTTTAGTTACTCATTCAAATATTCATAAGAAGTGAGGACTGCGGTTTGCTGTTTGGTAACAACTTCATTTTCGGCTCACACTCAGCTTGTCCTTGCCGACTGCTTCTTTGGACCCTGATTGGGCTTTACATGGTCATGTGGCATTTCAAGGATAATGGGGTTTCCTTGGGAGTAGGCAAAAGAAACATGTTCCATCTTTTATCTTTGCTTGGCTGGATGATGAAAATAATTACAGAAGACAGTTATGGATTATTTGAGACAAGTGAAATAATCAAACCTATATCAAGCACTGCTTTGTGCTACCCAAGGCAGTAGATCCTTTAATTATTCACCTTGTGAGACTATGTATACCTCAGGAAATACTAAAATGGCAACATATTAGTGCAAATATTTACTCAACAATATTGTTCTTGAATACAATAATGAAAGTACGTTTAATCTCTTCATATGTTCTTGGAAGAAACTGATGGACTATACCATTTCTTAGCACAGGAAAATCATAACTCTTCATTAGAAACTCTCTATTATTTGATTAAAACTCTGGTTAAATAAATCCTTTAGGTAGACAAGTTCTACTGCTTAGTGGGAGGCTAATATCTAATATACGAAATAGCTGCAGTAATAGTATAAATAAGCAATAGTATAATACACAAAGTGCAGTTCTTTAATGAAGCTATAATATCAGCTATACACTGTAATTTTATCATCTAGGTTGCTGCAAAAAGACTTGTCAATCAAGATACATTTCTAAAATAACTTTATGCTTTGACATTAAAATTCTGAATTATCTGGGCTATACTGTACACCATATTTAGAGAAAGGGATTTTTTTTTAACCAATTTATTATTTACATCAAATAATGCTCATTTTACAAGCAGAAATGTATGCTTTTTTATTGAATTTGCAACTTCTTTTTAAAGACTACTTTACATTTGCACAGTTCTTCTCAACATGAATACACATTCTGATGCTCCTGAGAGCATTTGTATATTCTAAAAAAGACTCAGCAGGTAAATTCTGTATTATTTCATTTGGATTAGGGGAAAAAACAACCCTATCTGAGGCAAAGCAAAAGGAATTTCAATCTCACAGCCACTGCCCAATAAAAACCTGGAAAAGACCATTAATCTCATTTGTTTTCATTATAGCAAGGCTTGTTATCACAACTTTAGTTAAGGAAGTGCCAACATTTACACCAGCAATTATATATCAGCGAAATTCGTTCTAAAAAATGAAGCTCCTGGTATATAAACTCTACATTATTTGCTGAGGTCTTTACGTGTTGGAATGGAGGAGGGTGCATGTTTTGAATACTTGATAGAATAAACAATCCCTTAAATAATACCTAGCAGACGCTATAAATAATATTAATTCCTAAATGAAGTACCAACATTTCTACGTATATGATATAATGTTTTATCTTTTAAAAGTAGATTTTTTCCTGACATGTTTCTTCCATCTTTGTAAGAAAGTATGAGAAAATGTAAATTCACTCTTTCCTGTTAATCTTTTTAACAGTTCCATGAATGAAAGCGCTATCCAAAGTAGAGATTTCAAACACCAGAGGATGGTAAAGGGAATGCATGTTAGAAACATGCTGTGCATTAAACAGAGGCAAAGACAACGATGGCTTCATTAAATCAGAACATCTAGCTCTAGTGACATGAAGGAATCTGAGGACTGTGACCTACAGTCCATGTGGTAAAATGCTGGTCTTCTGTGCAACTTAGAAAAAAGGTTAGAATGAATATTTCAGAAGTGTCTTTCTCACCGAAAGCAAATTTAATTTCAAGCAGTAGGAGAAAATGGATCGTTAAGATTTAGTAGGGTTTCACTTTTTCAAAAATTTAGGTACTGTGGCTACACTGTTTATACTAGGAAAGGCAATCCTTTCTTCCCCACCAGCAATGAGATATCCCAAGGCAGGGTCCAGAAACTGCATCAGTCTAAGGGAGGTAAAATAACTTCCAAAGGGGAGATCTGAATGCCAGATAGTTTATTCAGTGAATGCAGGATGATGATGCACTTAATAATTACAATTATTTATTGAAGCCTTTGTGACAAGCACTTTACATATCTCATCTGATTTAGTCCCCATGTTAACTCAGCAAGGCAAGAATATCTCCATTTTATAAATGAGAAGACTGAGATTCAGACGCATTACATGAAATGGTCAAGGTCACCTTCCTAGCAAGTGGCAGAGTGAAAATTCAAACTCAGGTTACCCAAATTCCATCTACATGCCCCTTTCACTATATAATACTGCTCAAATTAATAGTTAATAGGCACTATCCTGTCCTCCGGGACTTGTGGAGACAACTATTTCAGCAACGTGGCACTTATCAAAGAGAACCTCTATGGAAGTGTGATCCAAATGTAAGTGAATTTTAAGAGAAAACCCAAAGAGACAAGCTGGATGTGATCCTAGCTGCTGCAGCCAATGGAGACTTTTAAGAGTGAGAAGAAGGAAGCAAACTTGGAAAAAAAGACTTCTGAGCAAATATCAATGAAAAGAGATAGTCTTATAAAAAAAACCCTGGTCATGCAGTACCAGAAGGCAGTTTGCACTCATTTTAACAGAGGAGTTGTAGACCATGTAAGCCCTAGAAGAACTATGTAGTAATTTGTAAGGCTAGGAGCATTAGCACAATAGAAATATACTTGATTCATCTTGACAAGTTCAAAACCTTGCTTTGCACATAAGACTGAAAGCTCTCAGTCATTGGTACATAACCAATGATAGAAGAAAATGACCAGTCCGTCAGAGCTTGACAGGGATCCACATGGAGTCATTACAGTGGAGCAGAAGATGCTGCTGAGCCAGATACTTATACAAGGGGACTCAGAGCAGGACCAAATGTGAAGCCCAGCCATTCTTCAATGACTGAAACCCAGCCATTCTTGTTTAAAGACTCAACCAATCCTGTCTCATGGGAAGGAACTGGGAATTAATGTGCCAAAACTACATCCTAATTGATCTATAATATCATTGGAAGTTGTAATGGTTAATATTGAGTGTCAACTTGATTAGATTGAAGGATGCAAAGTATTGTTCCTGGGTGTGTCTGTGAGGGTGTTGCCAAAGGAGATTAACATTTGAGTTAGTGGACTGGGAGAGGTGGACCTACTTCTTCTGTCTGCTTTATTCTAGCCACACTGGTGGCTGATTAGATGGTGTCCACCATCTAATGGGTACACCACCCACTCAATCCAGGTAGGCACCATATACTCAGCTGCCAGTGCGGCTAGAATAAAACTGCACTGGTGCCCACCAACTCAATCTGTGTGGGCACCATCTAATCAGCTGCTGGTGCGGCTAGAATAAGGCAGGCAGAAGTTGGAAAAAGCGGACTTGCTGAGTCTTCTGGCTTCCGTCTTTCTCCCGCACTGGATGCTTCCTGCCCTCGATCATCAGACTCCAAGTTCTTCAGCTTTTGGATTCTTAGATTGACATCAGTGATTTGCCAGGGGCTCTTGGGCATTTGGCCACAGACTGAAGGCTGCACTGTTGGCTTCCCTACTTTTGAGGTTTTGGGATGCAGACTGGCTTTCTTGCTCCTTGGCTTGCAGACAGCCTATCACGGAACTTCACCTTGTGACCATCTGAGTCAATTCTCCTAATAAACTCCCCTTCATATATACATCTATCCTATTAGCTCTGTCCCTCTAGAGAACCCTGATTAATACAGAAGTTCATGTATATATGTATATTTGAGTATAAGTCATTTTCAAAACTTTACATGGTTTAACCTGTTGTATTAGTCTGTTCTCATGCTACTAATAAAGACATACCCAACACTGGGTAATTTATAAAGGAAAGAGATTTAATTGACCCACAAGTTCCACATGGCTAGGGAGGCCTCACAATCATGGCAAAAGGCGAATGAGGAGCAAAGTCCCGCCTTATATGGCAGCAGGCAAGAGAGCTTGTGCAGGGGAACTTCCATTTATAAAACCATCAGATCTCACGAGACTTAATCACTACCACAAGAACAGTATGAGAGAAACTACCCCCAGGATTCAATTACCTCCCACTGAGTACCTCCCGGGACACATGGGGATTATGGGAACTACAATTCAAGTGAGATTTGGGTGGGGACACAGCCAAACTATATCACCCATTTAACTGATTTTTTAGTCTTCATAAAATCACAAGCTAAAGATTACTGTAAGTAAAAATTAAACAAAAGTACTGAATTAAACGCACACAAATGACAGTTGAAGGTGTCATTCTGATACCCAGATTGGGGTAGGCCACATATAATAACATCAAACCTTTTGTTGAGTGTCCACTAGGTTTCAACAATCCTAATCCTTAAAATAATCCTACAAATAAATATTAATATGATGCTTTATGTAGGAAAGGAAGCTAAATTTAAGAGACTCTCTCAAGGTGTTTCAGTTACTGCTTGTAGGATCAAGATTTAGATCCAAAAACAGGCTTTAAAGTCCATGTCATTGTCACACTGCAAGTTACCCACCGCCACAAGATTATGCATCAATACCCAGAGAGTGGACCTAAGCATTGACAATTATCAGGTGCTTATATTACCTTTTATTTAAGAAACAAGTCTGAAATCTAACCACAAAATGTTTCAATACTTCATAATTTCCCTAAGATTAGGAATCAACAAAAAAGGAAGATGAGTGAAAATATAGTCAATGAATTTTAGAATGAAGCTGTCTGATGTGGCTTGGCACTGTGTCCCCACCCAAATCTCACCTTGAAGTATAATAATCCACATGTGTCAAGGGCGGGACCAGGCGGAGATAGTTGAATCATGGGGGCAGTTCTCCCTGTGCTGTTCTCGTGGAGGTGAATGAGTACTCATGAGATACAATCGTTTTATAAGGGGCCTCCCCCTTCAATCGGCACTCATTCTCTCTCCTGCTGCCCTGTGAAGAGGTGCCTTCTGCCATAATTGTAAGTTTCCTGAGGTCTCCCTAGCCATGTGGAACTGTGAGCCAATTAAACCACTTTCTTTATAAATTACCCAGCCTTGGGTATTTCTTCATAGCAGCCTGAGAATGAACTAATACACTATGTTTAACAATTCATAATGGTAAAATGAGTGATTAATTCAAATTACATTGTAGAATAATCAATCTAACATGATGTCTGGTATCTAATAAAATGTCCATCATTTTTTATTAATTCTGAGATGAGCCTGCTTTTGTGTTTTTGCATTATAAAATCAGGATGCATCTCACAATTGCTATCAGTCAGGTAAAATTGCAAAGTAGTTATCATCACCTGCACATCTTTGAGCTCAGTTGTCATTCCTAGTGACCCAAATGGACAATCACAACCCATCAATATTTCTGTCAACAAACCATTTCAGGCCCACTTAAGGAAAAAATATGAGTCCTGGCTATTATCTGAAAATATTCTGTTGGTACCTCAGACAGTCAAGTAAGCACAGGCATCAAATCTTGCAATTAAGGATAAACTGCTTCAAAGAAAATCCCAGAGACAATACTGGAGCATTCTTTTAAGAAATTCTGCATCATTAACACTCTGAATGGCACAGAGGATGGCAGTGTGAGGAAAATCATGAACACCAGCAACTGAGCCAACAGGATTTCCAGAGAATTGGTGTCTGGATGTGAACACATTTTAGGAATGCCTTAGCCACTTTTACTTTATTTTCCTTTTCCTTTTGATGTGTACACAGAATGAAGTATCAATTCTAAAAATATTTTTATAATTAAGTCTTAAAATAATCCTTCAAAATGTATAAAATAAAAATCCTAACAAGCATCGTGTGTGTGTGTGCACACGTGTGTGTGTGAGAGATACAAAATAAGGTACACTTTTCCATTGACAAGGTCTCAGATTTTATAAAATTTGTAAGATTTCCAAATATTTAAGAAATATATTTCAGTCTTATTTCTATTTCTCTGTGTGTGGCTGTATTTTTTCAAGCATAGTCTCCGAAATGTATACATCTTTTAAAGAGACATCAGATATCAGCCTCAAAGTTGGAAGATGTTTAAACCTCTGTTTGGATTAAAAAAAAAAGCTATTTCATTTAGGCCTGAATAGACTTACCAAAAAATGTGGCTTCGTGATATTTCTCATTATATAATATTCATAGAACAACCATCATGCACTCCAAGATGCTGTACAGAATGCAAAGAATATCCCTCTTTCTAAAAAGCTTACCTTCCAAGACTATGTCCACAGGATGGGTAGATCTACTTTCTGTTGAAAATTTGCCTCATCAAATGACCAGTAATAATGCAAATAATTATCATAAATATATACCAATTAGTAATTTTACATATACTACATTGGTATATGTAAGTATTCGGTGTCTCTGTTCAAATGCTATAGGTTAATTCCTTTTAGGAGATTTGAAGCTATAGTTTTCAATTCCAGAATTGGAAATAAGACAGAAAATTTGACAGTGAGGAAAGAAAAGTCTACATGGGAAAGCAAAATTATATGTCTCAATTTCAGTGGAATGAAGATAAAAATTAATATATTGATGTTGTCAACCTTGACCCATGCTCCTTCCACTCCATATATTTAGAAAAAATTGTCTTTGCCCACTCGGCTTTATCTGTACATTTTCCACCCCATAGGAGTTTCCTTTTTACCAGCCTACTTCCAGGCTTTTATGAGGCCTATGAGGCCAGGTAAGACAATTACAACAAGACACAGGATCAAGGAAACAAGAGGAAAAGAGAGAATAAGAGAGTTTCGAAAAGGAGAAAAAAGGTAATTTATTAAATTAGCTGAATTGTAAACACTGAAATCAATGAAAAAATCCAAACATAATTTAGAGTATATAATTTTAAAAAGTCAAAATGTGGATCTCGGTTAGTGTCTGGCCTTCTCTTTTTCAGCAGTGTTGTTTCCATAATAGTCCATTTCACAGAAATAAGAAGGAGAATAAAACTTAGAGAAAAAGAAGAGGCCAAAAGGGGCAAGGTAGTGGCCACTTGCAGAAACCTGAAAAATGTTATGTGACAAAGGTAAGTTTGAGTTACAAAGAAAAAGCAACAGCAACTTCCCCCTCTGGTCTTTCAGGTGTTATCTAACATCCATCACACTTATCAAGTAGAAACCTTTTTTAAAAGGTAAGTAGAAAAAAAAGGACAACTGAGTTAAGCAATCATGTCTTGGCCGGTGCAGCATGGGGTTGGGAAATTAGGTGGAAGGGCGATAGTCTACCTTTACAGTAAATCGGGCAATTTTCCTCTTCCAAACGGATCTTCCTTATTAGCAAATGTTTCTAAAATAACTGTAAATATGACTTTCTAAATGATAACATAATATAAAATGGGGACTGAGGGGAAATAGCCTACATTTTACTAAAGAATTGTATTTATTTGTTATTTAGGAGAGAAACATGGAGAGTTGTTTCTGCAGAGATGTGTGGGGGAGTACACTACGTGCAAAAGCATCAAAAATTCTTCTAGTTTCAAGCTGTTGCAAATGTGCCTGCTTCGCTGCAAACTAAATAGGTATTTATATGTGGTAATAATTTAGGCAATTTATTGTTGATTTTGAGAATCAGAAAGACACTGGGTAATCCCAGGTTACATATCAAAAGTGGAATGATTACCAATTAAAATTTACCATCCTAATTCCAATCTGAAAGACAGACATAAGCTAAGAAGAAGAAAAAGATTCATGATGCACATATTAAAAATATAAAAATGAGGCTGGGTGCCGTGGTTCACACCTGCAATCCCAGCACTTTGGGAGGCCGGGGTGGGTGGATCACCTGAGGTCAGGAGTTCCAGACCAGCCTGACCAACGTGGAGAAACGCTGTCTCTCCTAAAAACACAAAAATTAGCCGTGCATGGTGGTGTATGCCTGTAATCCCAGCTACTCAGGAGGCTGAGGGAGGAGAATTGCTTGAACCCGGGAGGCGGAGGTTGCGGTGAGCCGAGATTGCGCCACTGCACTCCAGCCTGGGCAACAAAAGCGAAATTCTGTCTCCAAAAAAAAAAAAAACAATATATATATATATATATATATATATATATATATATACACACACACACACACACATATATATGTATATATATTGTTTACCACACATATATATGAATATATGTGTGTATTTATGTATATATATGTGTGTATATATATATAAATGAATGGCTTACTGATTAATTTTGAACTTTCATTGAAAAACTTGGAGTCCTAGCAAATGACTTGGAGTTGTGTCCAATTACCAAGTTACATACTGTTGCCAAAATTCAGCTGTCTTCCCCAGAGGCATTAATTGAGATTATAGGAGATACATAGCAAAATAGAAGATTCAGCTTTTTACCTTTTTAAGAGGATTAAAATAGAATTTGGTTGTTTTTAATCAGCTTTTGTGTATTATGTGTCTGTGTGTATATATTGGGTATACACACGTATGTATCTCTATGTATATTTTTATATGTAGATAAGTTGTGCCTATCCCCTTTGGACTCTAACAACTAAAATGTAATAAATCAATCTTTTGTGCATTAACAAATTTAAGGCTTGACCACTCCACACACTCTGGTTTTAGCACTTACTGGAATTCAATCATAAATAGCCTTAATTTTATTAAAATGCCGTTGTTATTTTCCTTTTGCTCTGGCTTCTGATGATAAAGTACAAAAAATCAACATACTGTTTCATATCACCCACTTTCAAAACTATATTTCAGATATGGTAATAGAAAAGCTTCTTTCTATACTGGCATCTACTCCAGTTTTCAAAAGCAAATACATAAAGGACATGTTTCAAGAATGAAAAGTTGATATAAGCTAAAATAAATAAGTTCTTTCTAAGACATAAGTAATAATTGCACTGTAAGTTATATAAGCCTCAGTGACAGTACTCTGGCAAAGACATCCATTTATCAGTCGAAGCAAGTAATTCCATGTTCTGTGAATGGCAGATTGAGACCAGGTTCAACTGATTTATGAAGTGATTTTTTTCCATTCTACTGAATGATTGAGACAAAGGACGTGCAGCAGTGGTGGTTCATCTTTTATCTTCAAGTGCCAATTTTTTTTATTACTTTTGTTTTGTTTCTAGAGGAGACATTGTTGCCTCATTCACCTACCTATGTTGAATAAGAAATGTTTAACTCCAGGCTATTCAGGATGAATGGCCCCAAGAAAGTAATTGACTAGTTCCTATCTTTCTTACATCCTGCTTTGAGTGTCATATAGGGGGAAAGTTTCCGGCCTGGGAGCCAGTGGAGAACAAATTGTATTCATCTTTGTATATTCTTTTAAGTCCAGCATGATCCCTAGGATGTAGGAGGCACTAAAAAGAAATTGTAGAATCAAGTCAAAATGGCCTCTAAACCTGCTGGATAGGAAGCAAACTGTGATGGGGAAGCAAAGAACCACAATCTCATAATCCTGACTTGGGCACTTACAGGCCGGGTGGACTATGGGCAGACTCAGTTTGTTCACCTGTCAAATGGTAATAACCAGTTCTACCTTATAGGGCTGAAATGGGGATTAAATAACACAGTGCATGTAAATTGCCAGTTACCAAAACAAGGATAGGTTAGGCTATCACTAGGCTTAGGTAAGGGGCCATCTCCAAGGAAGAGAATGGTCTAGAAAAATGACATTCTGTCTTTCCCTTCTTCTAACTTTTTTTTTGAGACAGTCTCGCTCTGTCACCCAGGCTGGGGTGCAGTGGTGCGATCTCGGCTCACTGCAACCATTGCCTCCCAGACTCAAGTGATTCTCCTGCCTCAGCCTCCTGAGTAGCTGGGATTACAGGCGTACACCACCATGCCCAGCTAATTTTTGTATTTTTAATAGAGATGTGGTTTTACCACGTTGGCCAGCCTGGTCTTGAACGCCTAACCTCAAGTGATCCACCTGCCTCAGCCTCCCACAGTGCTGGGATTACAGATGTGAGCCACCACACCCTGCCCCTTATTCTAACTTTTATATAAGCAAGTGGATTCCAAGTGTTGCTTTAAAAGGCACATAAACACAAAACACACACATGGGCACACACACATGGGCACACACACATGCAACAATCCCAAAAGGCAGCCTGAAGCCAGAAGGAAATGAAAGGTGGATAGAGACAAAGCCCATCTGTCAATTTGTCTTGGCCATAAACACGGGCCTTGGGATGGCCTCTATATTTTCGCTGTTGCTTTTTTGTTCTTGTTTCCCCTCACTCTGCAGCCCCACATCAACTGGGAGAACCACTTCATCCCCTCCCCACCAGCTGCTGCCCAACTCACTGCTTAACCAATCATCATTACAGCCATATAAGGACTCCCCAGAAAGTCAAGGCTCAGGACATCAGTCTTAATTCTGTTCTTCTCAGAGTGCGGTACCAGTGCCCCCGGGTGGATCAGTACATGGAGAGTACAAAGAGCGTCAGATAAAAGCATGGAGTATCTATTTTATTTGAGGATTTGGACTACAGAGGAATATCTTTACACTAAGACAAATACAGACATATTACGGATATTGTGATATTGTCATGAACTTTTCAGACAAAATAAGGGATGTTAAAGAAAATTCAAGCAAACTGAGAGAGGGCGGAACTCAAGGCTAGGTCCTAAATGCCCCCATTTCCCAACTCATGAGTATATATACTGCCTTCCCTTGGTCATTCAGAGTAATTTTCAGACAAAGACTGAGAAGCAGTGCCTAGCACATTTTCTTAGATAGACTTCTAAATGTTTCATAAGAAAGTGGGTGTTCTAAGGAAAAAGCTGTGCCCCTGAAGGTAGAATCCCATTGTGCTAAACAGTACAAGAATGTCTAATTCATCACATTTGCAATCTAGATCTATTTTCAATTGCAGATTGATAACATATATTAATAGCATTAATTTTAAAGCAACTAGAAAATCTATGCAGTGAAAAATATCACATGTAACCACAAATATCTAATTGGTAAAAACTGCTGAATGCAAATCTTCTCTTTTGGCCCAATTTTATGCATTGGTACAATGTTATATGTTTTTTGTTTTTTGTTTTTTTTTTGGTTTTTTTTAGATGGAGTTTCACTCTTGTCGCCCAGGCTGGAGTGCAATGGTGCATTCTCAGCTCACTGCAACCTCCGCCTCTTGGGTTCAAGCAATTCTCCAGCCTCAGCCTCCCAAGTAGCTGGAATTACAGGCACCTGTCACCATACGTGGCTGATTTTTTTGTATTTTTAGTAGAGACAGGGTTTCACCATGTTGGCCAGGCTGGTCTCGAACTCTTGACCTCAGGTGATGCGCCCGCTTCAGCCTCCCAAAGTGCTGGGATTACAGGCGTGAGCCACCACACCCGGCCAATGTTACATATTCTTAATAAAATAAGTTAACAAACATTCCATTCATGCAGCAAACTATTGAGAAGCTACTATGTGCAAATAATTTTGGTTCATACAAAGTGAAATAAAATGTGGGGTTTTCTTTCAAGATATCCACAATCTAAGCCCTGTGAAATAGAAATAGAATGTAAATCACATATATAATTTTAAATGTCTTGATAGCCATATTAATAAAAGGAAAAAGAAGTAACATTAATTTTAATAATTCGGCATTAATTTCAATAATATATTTATTTAACCCAGTATGTCCAAAATGTCATCGTTTCAACATATAATCAACAAAAAAAGTATCATTAAGACATTTTACATTCTTTTATTATAGTGAGACTTCAAAATATATTTCACACTTGCAATACATCTCATTTGGACTAGCCGCGTTGCAAATGATCAAAAGCCACATGTGACTAGTGGTTACTATATTGGACAGCACAGAAATGAATCATTAATAAATACTGATTAAGCACATAATTTAAAAATTGCAGCTGCAATACCAGTTCCTGAAGATACAGTGGTAAATGAGATGTTATCCCTGTCCTCACAGAGCACACATTCTGGCAACAATGACAAAGAGTAAGTAAAAGATAATTATAATACAAATGGTGAGTGTTACAGGAAACAAGCCCAGGAGTGGCATAGAGACTGCTTGGTGGGAATGGGGTTGAGAGCCTGTTAAGGGATGGGGTAAAGGGTTCTGTATTAGTCCATTCTCATGCTGCTAAAAAGGGATACCTGAGACCGGGTAATTTATGAAGAAAAGAGGTTTAACTGACTCACAGTACTGCAGGCTGTACAGGAGGCATAGTGGGGGAGGCCTCAGTAAACTTACAATTATGGCAGAAGGCAAAGCAGAAGCAAGCATATCTTCACATGGTGACGGCAGAGAGAGAGCAATGGGGAAACTGCCACACATACTTAAATAATCAGATCTCGTGAGAACTCACTCACTATCACTATAATGGCAAGGGAGAAATCCGCCCCCATGATCCAGTCACCTCCCACCAGGTCCCTCTCCCACTATTGGGAATTACAATTCTACAGGAGATGTTGGTGGGGACACAGAGCCAAACCATAACCATATCAGGCTCTATTTTAAATGGAGTGGCTAGGGGAAGGTGTCTCTGAAAAGATAGCGTTGAAAGCAGAGAACTTGCATTAGTTTTCTATTGCTGTTGTAAGAAATAACTAGAAACCTCATGGCTTAAAACCACACAAACTGATTACCTTACAGTTCTAGAAGCTCGAAGTCTGAAATGGGTCTTATGGGGCTGACGTCAAGATGCTGGCAGGGCTGTGTTTCTTTGGAGGCTCTAGAAGAGAATCCATTCCTTTCCTTTTCAGTGTCTAGAGGCTGCCTGTGGTCCTCAGCTCATCACCACCTTTGTCCTCAAAGCCTAAAAGCTCCTCAACTCAGCTTCTATTTTCACATCTCCTTTGCTGACTGACTCTCCTGCCTCCCTCTTTTGCTCATAATGACTATTGTGATTAAACTGACCCCAGCCGGATAATCCAGGCATATCTTTTCATCGCAATATCCTTGACTTAATCACATCTACAAAGTTCCTTTCGCCATGTAAGGTAATTTATTCACAGGTTCCTGGAGATTAGGACATGAACATCTTTGGGAGACCACCATTTGCCTGCCACAGACCTGCAGGATACAAAGGAGTGGAAAAAGAGTGTTTCTGTCTAGACTCTAGAGTAAGAAAGAACTTGGCAAATTCAAGGAACTGAAGGAAGATCCATGTTACAGTAGTGCAGAATGCAAGGGGGAGAATGGTACAAGACAAGGCTGGGAGCAGGGTAGGAGCCAGAACACACAGGTCCTTTTAAGCCATGTTAAAGAATTTGAGTTCATTCTATTACAATTGGGTGCTAGTGGAGGCTTCTAAGAGATTATTATCAAACAATCTAAACAGTAGTATCAAGTAATCTAAGCAAATTTAAGCAGTAGAGGTTATTATAAAATAATCTAGTTCATGTAATAATTGAATTAGTTTGGCTGCTGGAGGACAATGAGCCAAAACGGAACATGAATGGCAGTGAGAAGACCAATGAGGGCTAACTGATGCCAAACTATTCAAGACGATGGCAGTAGGTAAGGACAGAAGTAGCCCAGTTGATTATAGTGCTAGTCATAAAGCTTACTGTTTATCAAAACTTGAACTGTATGCTTAATATTATGCACTTGATTGCATGCAACTTTTTAAATATCATAAAATTATGACTGCACCGCGCAGCTCCCGGCCGCCCTAGCGCCTGTTTGCTGCCTCGTACTGCTCCATCCAGCCGCCATAATAATTGCCAGCTGAGCTGCAGCAGCCCGTCTCAGGAGCACCGCAGCCTCCCGGGGCCCTACGGCCGCCCGCCACCAGGATGGCTGGAATGCTTAGTCATGAGGCTTTTAGAATTGTTTCAAGGCAGGATTATGCGTCGGAAGCAATCAACAGAGCAGTTGGTGGTGTTTATTTGGGTACTACCAACTCCTGTGTGGCAGTTATGGAAGGTAAACAAGCAAAGGTGCTGGAGAATGCCGAAGGTGCCAGAACTACCCCTTCAGTTGTGGCTTTTACAGCAGATGGTGAGTGACTTGTTGGCATGCCAGTCAAGCAACAGGCTGTCACCAACCCAAACAATATATTCTATGCTACCAAATGTCTCATTGTCCGGTGATATGATGATCCTGAAGTACAGAAAGACATTAAAAATGTTCCCTTTAAAATTGTCTGTGCCTCCAATGGTGATGCCTGGGTTGAGGCGCATGGGAAACTGTATTCTCCAAGCCAGATCGGAGCATTTGTGTTGATGAAGATGAAAGAGACTGCAGAAAATTACTTGGGGCACACAGCAAAAAATGCTGTGATTACAGTCCCAGCTTATTTCAATGACTTGCAGAGACAGGCCATTAAAGATGCTGGCCAGATATCTGGACTGAATGTGCTTCGGGTGATTAATGAACCCACAGCTGCTGCCCTTGCCTATGGTCTAGACAAATCAAAAGACAAAGTCATTGCTGTATATGATTTAGGTGGTGGAACTTTTGATATTTCTATCCTGGAAATTCAGACAGGAGTATTCGAGGTGAAATCCACAAATGGGCACACTTTCTTAGGTGGGGAAGACTTTGACCAGACCTTGCTACAGGACAATGTGAAGGAGTTTAAGAGAGAGACAGGGGTTGATTTGACCAAAGACAACATGGCATTTCAGAGGGTACGGGAAGCTGCTGAAAAGGCTAAATGTGCACTCTCCTTATCTGTGCAGACTGACATCAATTTGCCCTATCTTACAGTAGATTCTTCTGGACCCAAGCATTTGAATATGAAGTTGACCCACGCTCAATTTGAAGGGATTGTCACTGATTTAGTCAGGAGGACTATGGCTCCATGCCAAAAAGCTATGCAAGATGCAGAAGTCAGCAAGAGTGATATAGGAGAAGTGATTCTTGTGGGTGGCATGACTAGGATGCCCAAGGTTCAACAGACTGTGCAGGAATTTTTTTGGCAGAGCCCCCAAGTAAAGCTGTCAATCCTGATGAGGCTGTCGCCATTGGAGCTGCCATTCAGGGAGATGTGTTGGCCGGCAATGTCACAGATGTGCTGCTCCTTGATGTCACTCCCCTGTCTCTGGGTATTGAAACTCTGCGAGGTGTCTTTACCAAACTTATTAATAGGAATACCACTATTCCAACCAAGAAGAGCCAGGTATTCTCTACTGCTGCTGAAGGGCAGATGCAAGTGGAAATTAAAGTGTGTCAGGGTGAGAGAGAGATGGCTGGAGACAACAAACTCCTTGGACAGTTTACTTTGATTGGAATTCCACCAGCCCCTCGTGGAGTTCCTCAGATTGAAGTTACATTTGACATTGATGCCAATGGGATCGTACGTGTTTCAGCTAAAGATAAAGGCACAGGACGTGAGCAGCAGATTGTAATCCAGTCTTCTGGTGGGTTAAGCAAAGATGATATTGAAAATATGGTTGAAAATGCAGAGAAATATGCTAAGGAAGACTAGCGAAAGAAGGAACGAGTTGAAGCAGTTAATATGGCTGAAGGAATCATTCACGACACAGAAACCAAGATGGAAAAATTCAAGGACCAATTACCTGCTGATAGTGCAACAAGCTGAAAGAAGAGATTTCCAAAGTGAGGGAGCTCCTAGCTAAAAAGACAGTGAAAACAGGAGAAAACATGAGACAAGCAGCATCCTCTCTTCAGCTGAAAGGCATCATTGAAGCTCTTCAAAATGGCATACAAAAAGATGGCATCTGAGTGAGAAGGCTCTGGAAGTTCTGGCACTGGGGAACAAAAGGAAGATCAAAAGGAGGAAAAACAGTAATAATAGCAGAAATTTTGAAGCCAGAAGGACCACATATGAAGCTTAGGAGTAAAGAGACTTCCTGAGCAGAAATGGGCAAACTTCAGTCTTTTTACTGTGTTTTTGCATTATTCTATATATAATTTCCTTAATTCGTAAATTTAGTTACTATTAGCTAGTGATCATTTAATGGATTCTGTGATTGTAACAGTATAAAGTTTACAATGTTCGATGTCCCTAGCCTGTCTTTTTTCAGCTGCATGTAAAAGGAGGTAGGATGAATTGATCATTATAAAGATTTAACTATTTTATGCTGAAGTGGCCATATTTTCAAGGAGTGAAACCATCTCACGCACAACCATGAAAGTAGTCAGCCATAGACTTGAAATGAGACCACATATGGAGATGAGATCCTTCTAGTTAGCCTAGTACTGCTGTACTGGCCTGTGTGTACATGGGGTCCTTCAACTGAGGCCTTGCAAGGCAAGCCGGCTGTGCCATGTTTGCAGATGGGGCAGAGGAATCTAGAACAATGGAAAGCTTAGTTATTTATGCTAGGTACAGCTATTAAAACAATGTAGGAATGAGGCTAGACCCTTAACTTCCCTAAGGCATACTTTTCTAGCTATCTTCTGCCCTGTGTCTGGCACCTACACCCTTGATGACTGTTCTTTTACCCATTCTGGATTTTTTTTAATAAATATGAAAAGCAAAAAAATAAAATAAAATTACGAAGTTAGATTTTTCTCTTTTATAAAAAGAAGAAACGACTTCTGGCTTCATGAGTTTGAAGAGCAACCTGTCTCCCACAACACATGGGATTTCAAGATGAGATCTGGGTGGGGACACAGCCAAACCATATCACCATGGCACACTGTACATAATACTGTGATGGCATTCATCTCATTCCATCAACCTGCTTGTCCTGTCCTTCCCTCAGAGCTCAATATTGTACCCAATTGTCACCCAGTTTCATCTTGGGATGAAAACTCTATTGGACTCACCTTCATTCATTCATTCATTTATATATTAATTCTACAAACAACTATTGAATGTCTGCAACATGGATTATACCGTGTAGGCATCGGGGACTGAATGGTCAGCAAAAACAGACAAAATCCCTATGCTAATGCAGTGTAGAGTCTAGTGAGAAAGACTGGCTTTGATCAAATGATCACTCTTACCTGTAAAATTATGTCAGTTATAAGAATTATGAAGATTTTTGTGCTATGAGAATATTTAGTAAAGTATTAGCCAGTCAAAACATTTCCCTGAAAAAGTAAGGCTGGTTCTAAGATCTGAAGGACAAATAGGACCTAATAAGATAAAAGCAAAGAAAGAAAACCTTACAGTCCAAGGGAATGATATATACAAAGGCCGTAACGCAGGAAAAAAAAAAAAAGACAACTTTCTCCTTTAACTGAAGGCCACTATGGCTGGAACACAGAAAACTCTGTGCAGAAATAATCCCCTTATTCATCAGACCACTATCTTGACCCAAAATGAATATGATCCTGTTCATATAGTAAAACCCATACTGATAATATTGGCCACTATTAATGGGGCATTTACTATGTACTAGTACGTATTTAAAATATTTTATATATATTAAGTCATTAAATCCTCACACAATCCTATTAAGGAAATGTTGCTATTATTCTCCCACTTTATAAATAAGAAAACTGAGACACAGGGATAGGTAGCGTGCCCACACTGTAGAGCCCAGATTTGAAACAAGTATCCTGAACCTTATGCTCCTCCTTCCTCACACTCACATGTCACATGTTGAAGGCAGCCTGTCCCCACCTGGCCCCCTGTGTTAGGTAGTTCTGGGAGTCTCTAGCACAGCTTTACCTGGGGAAAGGGTGATGACCAGGAACTGTCATTAACAGTCATCAGTGGGTTCAGCAGTTCCTAAGTAGTGTCTAGTGAGAGGTGAGAATGATTTGTCACCATTTGTTGAAAGAAGGTAAGAAGCACAAATGAATTGAGGCAAGGTTCCAGTCACCCTAGAAAGGTACAGTGGGTGCTGACAGAGAGCTCAGGGCTAGAGGCAAATCATCAACATTTGACTCAGTTTCTGTTTTTGAGAAAGGTAGTGAGGATCTTTATTAAATTGCTGAGAAGAGGATATGCCCACAAGACAAAAGAGATGTTGTAGAAAAATTGCCACACTTGGCAGGCAAGAGACCCTGCTCTTTGTGGCAGCTCTGCATTGACCTTGGGCAGACACTTAACATCCTCAGGCTTTGATTTTCTTATTTGTAACATGAGAGGACTGGAACAAGTGGTCCCTGCAGGCTCTTACAGCCTCTGGAGTGACTGAGACACCAGGAAGTAAAATTCAACTCCTCTCCTATGTTTCTGAAGGAATAGACTTAAAGGCATGAAATATTCCTAAACAACAATAGATAGCCCAGGCCATTCGTGCTACAGGAACCTTTGATACATGGATTACATAAGTAAGTAAATGCAAACAAACAAAAGAGAAATTCTGCAACCCTTTGCAAAACATGAAGATTTTTGTTAAGATGACCTCAACTTGCACCAAAATAAAATTATAAAGCAATACAAACATTTATTCTTCCCAATGCTCCAGGTCTCCCCCAAATTTGCATTTGCTTCCTTCTTTCCTCCACCTTATTAATTGTACAAATAAGGGGCACACTAAACATTTAAGTATGCAAATTTTAAAAATAATGAACATTCTATGCTTCTTTTGTGTTCCATTGTAATAAAATCTATTGTTCCATCCATCAGTCTCATTAGAGTAGGTTTTGACCTATACTGAAAAAAAAAACACTCAAATGTTCAAGCTCATCTGCCAAATGAGGGGCCTCAGAAGGACAATCTCCACTGTTTCCTCCCCCAACGAATATTATATGATTCTCCATGGAAATGATTACAATAGATCAGCAGCACTGTGGTTTTACACAAAGGGTAGGACCTCATCGGCAGGCTAGAAGCCTAGAAATTGGAAATATCTCGATGAACACAGAAAAATTTTCTCATGGTTAATGATATGTTCTCCTAATCATGGTAAAATTTTAAGAAAGAACTTAGAAGTCTCACGGTCTGTTTCCTTCCCAAAGTACAGGATCTAGAAAAATGCTATTACCAGACGTCTTGATGTAGCTTTTCTGTTGTTAAAAGAAAATACATATTGCTGAAAGAAGAGAGACATTGCAGAAGTTACTTCTCAATCAGCTTTTCAACAGGTCATATTGCAGGCATGAAATGAAAGCACCAAGACTTTGATTATGTGTGTAGATTATAATTATATTAATTATGTTTTTCTTGTTTTTTTTTTTTTTGTTTTTTTTTTTTAAGTAGAGTCTCACTCTGTCGCCAGGCTGGAGTGCAGTGGCGCAATCTCAGAGGCTCACTGCAACCTCCACCTCCCAGGTTCAAATGATTCCCTTGCCTCAGTCCCAAGTAGCTGGGACTACAGGCACGTGCTACCATGCCCAGCTAATTTTTGTATTTTTAGTAGAGATGGGGTTTCACCATGTTGGCCAGGATGGTCTCGATCTCTTGATCTCATGATCCCCCCAGCTCGGCCTCCTAAAGTGCTGGGATTACAGGCGTGAGCCACCATGCCTGGCCTATAATTATGTTTTAAATTTGGGGCCATATCTGGTCACTATTTAACAATATGTTCATCTAAAAATTAAGTCCTTTAAAAAATTCTTATTGGGTACTGGATTCCAAGATAGGATTCCATATGTTTCCTATACTTTACCATTGCCAAGGTGTAAAACCATGTTTTATGTGCTATTTCCACAATGAAGGCAATGAGTAATTGAATCAATAAATTAAATTAATAAATAAATTGAATATTTGACTCATATATTTCTGGCAGAATGCAACAAGCAACCTCTTGGACCAGACAATTCTATTGATTTTTTCTTAGTCTTATTTATTCCATGTTATTACTTAAACCAAATAGCAAATCAAGCAGTTATAACCTTCTGTTAGTGACCAAAAAAAAAAAAAATCCTACATAGGGAAGAATATGTTAAGAAAGAAATTAATAGCAGATTAATACATTTATCAGTGTAGCAAAATATTGTCAAACCAAATAACAGAGAAGGAGACTCTCCAAAATAAAGTAATATTTACTCTGGAATGGGCATTGCAATGAGGAATATGCATGCCATAATAAATTGTGTGCATCTGCAGGGAGGTAAAGGAAGACAAAGGTTTTTAAAGAAAAAATGAGGATTGCATAATTGTTTTGAGATAATTATCCTTGGCTGCAAGGATCAATAACAAGGGTGGCGCAAGTATGAGGTTAGACTGGCAGTTGCTGAGCAGATGTCCCCGCAGAAGCATTTGTGTGTGTGTGTGTGTGTGTGTATAAGGTTTCAATGGCCTTTTTTGCAGTCTTTTGTGGTAGTTCTTGTTATCAGACACTCATGATGAGAACACTCTCTTCCTGGACTTTCCCAACTCTGTTTGTCAGGGTTTTTAACACAAGTTACTCCATTTTGATTCTGACAACTTTCACAGTATTTACAGATGATCATTTAATAATCACTCAAGAGAGAGATGCAGGTTTCTTTCTAGTTTACTAAATTCTTCCCTTTTTAGTTGCCACAGAAATCTTTGTGCTGACAGCAGCCCTGTGTGTGACATTTAGGCCCACAGACACTCATGTGATTCTAGAAAATGTCTCAAAGAAGGGACCTGGATTTTCATCCCTTTGCACTCCTGCAGTTTAGTTAAACAGTGGCGGCTGAGCACAGCCACTTGCCATCCATTTGGTTATGATTCTTCCGCTTCATCGTCAATCCAAGCATTGACGTAGTTGTAGAAATTCAGATCTAGTCAATTCTCCTAAATATCTAAAATGTGTACAACAAATCCAGTTCCTCCAACAAGGGTTAATCTTCACCTCTTCTCTGTGTGTTTTTATACATTATGCATCCACACTTTTGCATTAAGTGGCTATAATTAACATAATTTTGTTAGAGGCTAACTAAAATAAAAAGCCTTATCAATTAAGAATGCATAATATTTCATCTTAAGAAACACCGTCTTCTAAGTATTAATGTCTTTAGACTATCATAAATAAAACATCAAGGAAAATGCTTGTGCATAAATCTTTGACCACATCTCTAATTAATTTTTCTTCAGGATAGAACTTTTGAAAATAATGCTGTCAAATTGAGAGATAGTAAAAATGTCTTTATTTTAATTTGAATTTTCCTTCTTATTAGAGGTTAAAAATTGTGCATACAGTCTTTGCCCTATGTATTTCTTCTCTTGTGAAATATCTATTTATATCCTTTGCTTATTTTTCTAAGTCTTATGTTTTTAATACCACATTCGATTGCATGCGTAATTTGTAATTTAAAATAGGGTTCAGTGAAAGGAAGTTTACAAATATATGTGTCATCACCATCATTTAATTATTTATCTAAATCTTCTTCTTAAAGTTATTCCTTTCAAAATATCTCTAAAAATTTTTTGTTAAAATGCCATTGAGAGCACGACAGGCGTTTGAAATATCTTAAGATAGTGTTAGGCTGCCACCTAGCATTTCAGTGTAGAACAGACCAAAACACACATTGAAGGTTTTCTCATATTCAGAACATATCGAATACAGTAAACACAAAAATGTCACCTTATGTCCTGAATCCAGAAAGGCTAAAAACTAATGTCAATGAATGCAAAAACTAGGACTCCCATAGACTCAAGGACAAGGTATTCCATATATACATATCCTCTATATTTAACACTTATCACTGTTTACCTTAACTGAAATAAGAACACTACTCTGAAAAGTCAAGAAAACTTGGGTCCTCATTCAAAACTTACTGCTAACAGATGTAGTGATATTTCACAGCACAAAGAGCCTCCTCAGGACTCCGTTTTTCCATAAAATATAAGGAAGACAAAGGAAAGCTGTCTTGTTCCTCGCACTCTGCAAGTGTGCAGGTTAGTGGTGCATCTCAGAGAGGACTGTATGCTTCTGGGGCCATAGGAGCTGTGTAAGGTCAGATATGGGATTGCTTGCAAACTTGGCCTCTTCCTGGTCACCCTCCCCTTCATCTCACCCCTTCCTCCGGAGATGGAGAGCACTTTCTCAGGTGGAAATGCTTGACCACATGCCTGCTTGACCACGCCTGTGGTCTAGTTGGAGAGCTTTAGAGAGGGACAAAGAGGTGAGGATAAAGGACCTGCCTTCCCAGTTAGCCTGTCTACAATAACAGTAACAACAGTCCAAGTCCTATTATCATACAGTGTCCAGTGCCCATACAACATGGACTACTCATGACAGCTTCCCGATCTTCCGAAATTTCTCACCGGCTCGCCTTCTGCCTTCTTCATGGGGGACACATGCCCCCCTTCATTCTTCCATAAGCTGTAAATATTTTTCAAAGCATAGTCTCTCTGCTCTTCTCTCCTCATGCTTTTGCCTTCAAAGGAATTGTTTCTTTGCACATCTTAAACTCTTAGGGTTTGATTGAAAAATCTTTAACTCCTGGGCAGAATTTTCACTTGAGTGCCAGTGATGGGTGTTCAGCTGTCTGCTGGAATGTTTGATGTCCCATCCCTAAAACCATCTTCCTTCTTCACCATGTATAACCGAACACTCACAAAATCCTGACTGTTTTCTGTGTAGCTGTTTCTCCTGCTTGCTGCTTCCTTTCTGTCCACAAGGGACTCTTCATGGCTTACATGGACCATGGTAATGCCATCTCTTTAGTCCTTTGCTCTTTTAATCCAGATCTTCCCCAGGCAGAAACCCACTTTTCCCCCACTGTGCAACAGCATCATTTTCTATGTATGCCCCAAGGTGAGAATGGTTGCTAAGGCCTGCTCAACTCCACCCTGCATGTGCCTGCCAAATCAGACGTCTTCAACACTGGCCTCATTGCGGTAAGGCCCAAATCTTCCTATTAATCTTTTTCATTCTTCTTTCCTACCCTGCCCTGCCAGGATTCCTGTGTTCCATGCAATTTTATTTCAGTGAGATCCTCAGATCATGCCAACTAAAGACTTGTTACTCAAAAGTGTGGTCTGTGAATCAAGGGATATTGGCTTTATCCGGGATCTTTTTGAAAATGCAGACTTCCAGGCTCCACCCCAGAATTTTGAATCAGAATCAGAATCTAAATCTCAACAAGATCCCTGGGAAATTCACATGCATGTGAAAGTTTAAGGAATACAGAATACACACGCCCCCAACCTCCCTGTTTCTCTCACTTCATCTATGTATTTCCTTAATTTTACATTCACAATCTAAAATTATCTTGTTAATTTATTTTCCTTTCTATCATCTGCCTCATCATATTGGAATGTAAACTTTATGAGAGCCAGGCCCTCATATTTACTGCTGTATATTTCTAGTACACACTCAATAAATAATTATTAAGTAAGTTCTGAGCTCATTTCCTTATTCTCACTTTTATTTATGACATATCTCCAATACACCTTGCCTTCTCTCCTCCTTTTCTCCTTTTTAGATATTATGTATCCAGCTGGGTGCAGTGGCTCATGCCTATAATCCTAGCACTTTGGGAGGCCGAGGCGTGTGGATCACCTGAGGTCAGGAGTTTGAGACCAGCCTGGCCAACATGGAGAAATCCCGTCTCTACTAAAAATACAAAAATTAGCTGAGGATGGTGGCATGCGCCTGTAATTCCAGCTATTTGGGAGGCTGAGGGAGGCGAATAACTTGAACCCAGGAGGCAGAGGCTGCAGTGAGCCGAGATTTTGCCACTGCATTCCACACTCCAGCCTGGGCAACAGAGAAAGACTGCGTCTCAAAAAAAAAAAAAAAAAAGGGAAGGAAGGAAGGAAGGAAAGGAAAGGGAAGGGAAGGGAAGGGAAGGGAAGGGAAGGAAGGAAGAAGGAAAGGAAAGAAAGGAAAGAAAGGAAGGAAGGAAGGAAGAAAGGAAGGAAGGAAGGAAGGAAGGAAGGAAGGAAGGAAGAAAGGAAGAAAGGAAGAAAGAAAGAAAGAAAGAAAGATAGAAAGAAAGAAAGAAAGAAAGAAAGAAAGAAAGAAAGAAAGAAAGAAAGAAAGAAAGAAAGAAAGAAAAGAAAGAAAAGAAAAGAAAGAAAGGGGAGAAATTATCCAACAAATTATAATTTCTCCAAAAAAAATTTCTCAAACATTCCAAGCACGTGCCCTTCTGACCTCCTAGACCCTACAGGGACAATTCAGACACCCACACTCACTTCAAATGCTTTTTGTGTGTATGTTTTGTCTCTCCAACCAAAATGTAAATGTCAGGAGGGCAGAATCTGTGCTTTATACTTTATTGGTATTCCCAGAATTTATAGCAGGCAGATAAATGCATTCATTCTAGGTGAAAAGAAAGATTTACCAAAAGAGTCACAGAGAAAGTCTAGAAAAGAGACATCCTAGAAAATAGTTTGGACAAATCTCTTTACAAGTACAGTGAATAGACTTCGTGTAAGTCCCCATAGCAAGGCATGTTATTTAATTCTTATAAGTTAATCGCCTCACTTACAAGTTGTGTTTTACATTTTAATATTATTATATTGTCTCATTGAGATTATTTTAAAATAATCCCTTATCCTAGAATGAAACTTGCATCTAACGTTATGTTTAGAGATTTCATATGACATCTTTTCTAAAATAAGATTCAATTAGAATGAACTTCACTTAGGACACGTCAGTTCCTAACTTCCACTTTGATCTGTTCATAAGATCCTCCTAGTTTTGAATTTGAAAATAGGGCTAATCTTTCCCACAGTGGGATATGAACTCTTTATTGTACAGATTCTATCTTTTTCATGATGTTAGTGAGGGTTTAAGATCCCGGACATATGTTGCTCCATTTTCCTGCCCATTCCTACATTGTTTGTGGCACACATCCCACATATACCAAGAAGACTGATTAGCTAATCTGTCAATCTTGATAAAGTGCCTGGAAATGCCCTGAAGAATTACCCAAAATAATAGTTTATACCACAGACACTACAAACTGGAAAACGTTTCAAGCCTTAAACACTCTCCCATACCAATTATCTAACTTCATTATGGTTTTCCATCTTCTATGTCTTCAAGGTGGCATTTAGCATAAAATATTTGCACACTTTCATAATACTAAATAGAAAATACCTGTATATTTTCAAAAAAGGAAAATTGTCATGAGTAATGAAAATGTTACTAAAAATGAGGTGCCGGGTAAGATGGAATTCTACACAGACCCACAGGCCACAGAGGTAAAAACAAAGCAAACATGAGGAAAATGCAGTGAGCTCCATGACCTTGGTTTCCAATGTGTTTGATTTATATCAAAGCCAAATGTGGTTCATCCCTTACTAATCACTTATCTGGAAAGGAGAGAATGAAAACATTCTTTTTGTTTGTTCATGCCCAGAACGTAAATGAAATTCAGCAAGGAAAATTAAGTCAGTCATCCAAAGATTAGAAAATTTTCTCTTTCCTAAACCTCTGAACCAAGACTTAGATTTTATAAAGTTCTGATAAATCACTCATCTGGTTACAACACACATTATAATTGTAAACTGGCCAGACTGGTTCAAGTTCCTTCAAGTATGGGTTGAGAGTAGGTGCTTTCCTTTCGTTATTATCTGTTTATTAAATTGTGTTTCTTATCAAAACCTCAGAAACACGTTAATGCTTTTTTTCCTGAGCAGTATGTAGTGACCGCATCTCCACTGGTTTAGGATATTATTCTCTAAAGCCTCCTAGGGTGGAGAGAAGAACTTCTAGAGCTGTGGTAACCCTCTGCCTTAGTGGGTGACCCAACTCTTCCTCACTTCGCTGTCAAAACAGGCCCTCTCATGATTCACCATCTCCTTGAAGGCACTCACCTTTCCACTGGGACACTGCGTGGTGACCTGGTATATCTGTCCTAGGTTGGCTCACTTATCTTGATATTATATATACTCTGTGTGTATTTTTCCCTTGGCAATGCCAGTTTTTAAATTTAAGTGAGTGGGAAACCAGAGACAAAGGTAACTGTTAATCTTAATGTGCACATTTCAAGTAAACAGTAGTCTAACAGTAAGAAAGATGATAATCATGGAACATTCTAAGGTAATGGGAAATTGAAAGGAAAATGAAAGAGAAAGAAAAGTTGAAATAATGTTTCTGAAAAGCAAAAATTTATGCTTTGATTTGCTTCTAGAACACAGTGCCCACTTCTTAAATTTTCTTTTTTTTAAATTTTGATGAGTAGGCTAAACTACTACTTGCATACATAGGCCTTAAAAAGACTAGTATAACTTGCAAAGAGTAGCTGAATTTACAATTTAATCTACAGTCCTAAAGGAACTTGATAACCTGATTCTTTGTATATTCTTTGTCCAAAGGCTATAATCAAAATTACCATAATGTCACTAAGAAAAATTATTTAAAGACTCTATAAATTTTAATTAATAAGCTACAGATTTCTTAACTCATCAGAGCACTTCTGTCAGGTGGGGCAAAATTTTAACTAATGATCAAAAGGAACCTTCAAAACAAGGAGACCTAAGAGATAAATTATAAATCACAGTGAAAGGGTGACAGATAATAGCTTCCCCCACCTTCAAATTCAGAATTCAGCAAATTGCACAAGAACTACATTGAAAACTCTTGCCTGTGCCCCCTAAGAGAGTCTAAAATGCTACCCTTACTAAAGTACCCACTTTATCTACACTTGAAGACCCAACCACTTTTAAGAGTAAATTACTTCCGTGAATCTGATCCACTTGAGAAATGGAGAAAATCCTCTCTGTTTTCTGCCTGAAACCTGGAACTACCTTCTAAGAACATTATCTGGAGAGGAAGTGATATGGTTTGGCTCTGTGTCCCCACCCAAATCTCCTCTTGAATTGTACTCCCATAATTCCCATGTGTTGTAGGAGGGACCCAGTAGGAGAAAATTGAATCATGGGGCAGTTTCCCCCATGTTGTTCTCGCGGTAGTGAGTAAGTCTCAAGAGATGTGAGGTTTTATCAGGGTTTTCCCCTTTTGCATCTTCCTCATTTTCTCTTTGCCTGCTGCCATCCATGTAACACAGAACTTACTCCTCCTTGCCTTCTGCCATGACTGTGAGGTTTCCTCAGCCATGTGGAACTGTAAGTCCAATTAAACCTCTTTCTTTTGCAAATTGCCCAGTCTAGAGTATGTCTTTATCAGCAGTGTGAAAACAGATTAATACAGGAAAGAAATAGGAAGAGAGAAAAAGACTAGACATCTGAGTTAGCCAACAGTGTTTCTTCTGATATTCTTGCTTAGAAGACTCTATTTCCAAGGACAGACATAGTTAAAAACTAGGGAAGGAGGACCAAGATAAACAAGTTAAATGATCTGTCCCAAGGTCATTTCACAGATACACGTGTTTCTCCTTTTCAGAAATTAAAGACCTACATAACCAAACCAAAAAGACTCAGAGTCCCTAATGAATCCAACAAGAGAAAATTATTTGCCTCAAAATACAAACATTTTAACTGATATTTTAAACTGATTTGATTTGCTAAATTTACAAAACTATTAAGTTTCAACTCTTTCAAGGGAACTGGCTCGGATAGAGCCAAGAGTTAATATACCAGCATGTTGCCAAGGATAGATGACATGCCCCGCCACCCATATCCAGTTACATTTTCTAATATGCAAAGGGACCTTCTTTACTTTCTATTGTCCCTTCCCCTCTACATACACACAATACCCCACTGCAAGATGTGAGATATGACACATAGGAATGGAAGGCAAGATAAAACAGTCATTTTCTCATAGCATAAGAACACAATTGGCATGTGCAATGCAGGCACAGGCTGATGATGGGAAGCTCTAGGCAGCAGTGGTGGAAAGACAGACAGAGACAGATGCTCACGGAGTATCATTGCCCAAGGGGAGTCACTGCTAGCATGTGGGTGACACAAGTAGGCTGGCTGAGGAACATGGACCTCGATTCAGAAGAGCAAGCCTGACCACCAGCAGAAAAGGGGCAAATAAGGAAGCAGAAGTGTGATTTCTACATGAGGCAGCATACCACCTTCCCCCAACCACAACTTAGGGTCTGCAAGAGAACATAAGGAGGGGGAAGCCCTGAAGTTGTATCATGGGACATGTGGCCATCTCTCTCTCTTTCCCATTTCTGTGTCCCCTATTATAAAATGGTCTATACTCACTGCTTCCACATCCTCCTCTCCTATTCTCAACTTTCCTCTCCAATTAGGCTGTCTCTGTCCACTGAAACTGCTCTTGTCCATCTCAGCCAGCCATGGGTCAAACCCAATGGTCACTTCTCAGTCCTTACTTTCCTCCCATCTCAGCCCTATTTGTCACAATAGGTCCTCTCTCTTTCTTAATAAGGTTTCTTCATTCAGTCTCCAAGACACCACTCTCAACCCACTCACTGATGTGCATCCTCATCTTTGCTCAAATGACATCGAGATGTCATTTCCCTGACATCTCGAGCACTCCGGGGCAGTATTTGGATTTCTTCTCTATGCATACTCACTTTAAAAATAATCTTGTTTAGCCCGTAGGCTTTAAATATGTTAAAGTCTCCCCAGTTTAATTCTTCATGCCCAAACTCTCTCCTGAACACCAGATGCATATATCATAATGTCCACCTAACATCTCCATTTGGAAGTTGAATGGACATCTCAAAGTTAATGCATCTGAAATGATCTCTTTGTTTTTCTACCACTGCCCACACACCTAAAACTCCTCCTGCAGTCCTTTTGGTCTTAGAGTCTAGCCATGCAGATACTCAGCCAAAAACCTGGAGTCATCTTTGATGCTTCTGTCTATGTCACACTTCACATCAGTAAGTCAATCAGCTCTTCCTCTATGTTCAATCTGCCCACTTCCCACAACTTCCATTGTTACCCTAATCCAGGCCATCATATTGCAGTTGCTTTTGTGCTGGTCCCTTTATATCCACTCTCATCCAACTATCCCCTTATAGAAGTCTGAGTAATCCTTTTAAATAATCAGAGTATGTCATTCCTGTACTCAAAACCCACCCACTTAGAATATAATCCAAAATCATTATTCTTGCCTTCAAAACCTGTTATCTGACCCTTAGGCAATTTTCCAATATAATTTCCTATTAATTTTTCAGTGAGCCCCACTCACACTGGCCTTCTTGCTAGTTCTTAAAAAAAAAAAAAAAAAAAAATCCAGCCGGGGATGGTGGCTCACTCCTGTATTCTCAGCAGTTTGGGAGGCCGAGGCAGGCGGATCACAAGGTCAGGAGCTCAAGACCACCCTGGCTAACATGGTGAAACCCCGTCTCTACTAAAAATACAAAAAATTAGCTGGGTGTGGTGGCACATGCCGGTAGTCCCAGCTACTCGGGAGGCTGAGGCAGGAGAATTGCTTGAACTGGGGAGGCAGAGGTTGCAGTGAGCCGAGATCGTGCCACTGCACTTCAGCCTGGGTGACATAGTGAGACTCCATCTCAAAAAAAAAAAAAAAAAAAAAAAAAATCCATGCACACACTCCCAATTCACGACTGCACTTTCTGTGCCTGAGACATTCTTCTCTCAAACCTCTGCATGCTCTTCTCCCTCAGCCATTGGGGCTCTGACCCATCACCTTTTCAAAAAAGCCTTCACCCATCCTCTATGAGGCAGCTCATCTCCCCACCCTCCTCTCACCCTACTTTGTTTTCGTCCTAGTACTTTCACCATTTAGCACATTAAGTATTGATATGCTCATTGTCATGCTTCTCCAACAAGAATATAAACTTACTAGTCTTCACTAAGGGACAAACACCATTGCAGTTAGGGAAGCTATAATTAAGATTAGCCAGCAATTGAGTAAAGGAGGCAGGTTCTGAGACTCCAAAGCCAAGCACCAACTGGCCTTGGGAACCTCCAGCAGCCACATGTTCCTTTCATGCCCTGGAGGTGGCATTTCACACTCAAATGCCTACAGACCATTAGAGTAAAGCAGGAAGAAGGCCTGGAAGATTAAACTGGAGACAGCAGGACCCTTCCAAGGGGGCAGCCACTCAGCTCCAGCTCATTTCCATGTGGGGATACTGGGGTGAAGGGATATTAGCATATTGGCAGCTTAGTTGACAAAACTCCCAAGGTTTTGACTCATCTCTTGACTCCTGATTCTAAGGAGTGAGTTTGCTGTCCTTCGCCTGTATCAAAGGGAGCTCCTCTCATCCTCACCCTTTGACGCTAACACAGTGGGACAATCACAGGTCAGCCTGTGGCTTCTGCCTGAAGGTCACCCATTTGCAAGCTTGGGTTTAAAGCAATAGCTGTCAGCCATCTGTTAGAGACACTGCTATGTCACAACCAGTTTTGAAGTGTATCACAAATGATTTGTTATTCCACCAACATTAAAGGACCAACATTTGCCAATTATTTTCTTTTTAGCTAATTACATTGTTTTTGATCGTGATCATGCCTTTAGTGTTGTGTACTTGCATTCTGATATGCATCTTTGATCTTTGAACTGGAGAGAAAAAAAAGGTAAAGTTAACACACAGAAAATTAGAACTATCCTATCTATGGGGTGTGTGCTGCATGCTAACATCATTTTTTATGTCTACCATGATAGAATTTAAAAGTTTGAGAACAGTTACTTTAAAATTACCCCGTAAGAGCATGTAATATTTTCCATTAAATTGGGACTCAAAATTTTAATTATATATGAATTTAGTCCCATTAAATAGAAAGGAATGCCTTGGCAGGAAGTCAAGCCAGAACACTTAGTCTGAACTATAATGTGCCTGAAAAAAAAAGAACCCTTAATACTTTTTCAACTTTAACTCCCACTGTAGACCTTTGATTTCCGCCACCAACGACCAGATTGTACCTTTCACATTTTTACATCCAAGCCCTTGCCCATGGTATGCCTCACTCCTGGCATCCATTTTCTCTTCTTCTCTCCTCTTATTTAAACCATGGCTAGCCTGCAAGGCTAAAGTGATTTTCATTTCAAATATAAGCTCTTCCTTCACCACTATGGCCCACAGAGATCTGTCCTTCCTCAGACAGTCTAAGATTATACCAGTATCAAGTGTTTGTTATGTGGCCTTGGTGGGCAGCTATCTCTTCACGTAACAGATAGGACAAAGAGAGCTAAACACAGGAGTACATCTGAGCAGTGCAAGGAATGGACTGCATCAAATGTTGGTGCCTTCTTCATAGCCCTTTGACTGACTTTGGAGGTCACTTTCAGCTTGACAGGCCAGTTCCCATATGTTAATGGTTTCTTATCTTTCAGCCCATGCACAGAAATGTCAGTGAGTTAACACCCTCAGAAGCAAACCTCAATGAAGGATGAGAGTTGGTGGATTAATACCTCAGCTTCCTCACCTCTTGGTGCAAAAATCCTGAGCTGTGCTCCACATAGTACCCAGAAAATCCTTAACAGGATTGAGCCCAGTTGCCCAGGATAAGGACTTGTTTGGTCATCTCCCTTCCCTTCTGCTATGGTCTGAATGTTTCCCCTCCAAAATTCATATGTGGAAATGTAATCATGAATGTGATAGTATTAAGAGGTGGGGCTTCTAGGAGGTCATTAAGAATGGAGGGTGGAACCTTTATGAATGGTATTAGTGACCTTATTAATTAGTGCCCTAGTCCTTTTTGCCCTTCTATCCCCACCACCATGTGAGGACATGGCATTTGTCCTCTCCAGTAGACACAGCAACAAGGCACCATCTTGGGAGCAGAGAGCAAGCCCTTACCAGACACTAGATGTGACAGAGCCTTGATCTTAGACTTTCCAGCCTCTAGAACTGTGAGAAATAAATCTCTATTACTTGTAAATTACCCAGCTTGTGATATTTTGTTATATCTGCAAGAACAAACTAAGATACCTCCCTCTCCAGGTTTCCTAGGATTATCTCAGAAATAAACTACTAGTACCTAAATCCTTATCTTGGGGCCTGCTTTTTGGAGGACTCAAGTGGAGACATTCCCTGATGAAAGTTTTACTTCCTTGAAAACAGATCTTCTGTCTTCCTGCCCCATATAGAACCTTGCATGGACTCTTGAATGGGAAAATACTCAATAACTATCTGAAATCCATTGAGTAATAGAACTTTTAAGTGATTTGACCAAAATTGAGAAAGATTTAAGCACTTTTGCTTTTGTCCTCTCTCCCCTTCATACCTAGTACCCATAAAACAGGTCTAGAACCTGACAAATTTCTGATCCATTTTCTTCCCAGCCTCAGGTATAAAGAAGAAAGTCGTACTATCTGGGGTTATCATTCACCCTTTAGTGAGTATTTAGTCAATCTACTATAATGCCTAAGAGTCTCCTCTTCACTAATTCTTTTAACAAATTGTGAGACAGTGGGCTTTAGGCCTTTTGAACGAATCCTGAACATTAAGGAGCAGGTTTGTGAAGGAATTTTTTAGAATTGAGGAACACTAATGAATTACTTTAGTATTCAGTTTGGCTGGCAGTAACAGAAGACCCAAAATAAACGAGATACTACTTATTTCTTTCAAAAAGCCGGCATTGGGTGCTCCGCAGCTGGTAGGGCACTCCGCAGTGTCAGGAACTCAGGTTCCTTCTCCCTTGTTGCTCCTCAGTTCATTATTCTATTCCCTCAGTTACCTCCATCTGAGTTTATTGCTCCAGATCCATGCCATCACATCCACATTCCAGGTGGCAGGAAGAAAAAAAAGAGACAGGGGAAGGAATGCTGCTTCCCTTTAAAGACACTTTCCAGAAGTTGAACAGCCTGCCGCAACTTACACTATATTGATTAGAACTTAGTCCCATGGCAATCCTCAGCTGTAGGGAAGGTTTTATTTCAGGCAGCCCTAAGCCAGGTTAAAATTAGAGGTTCTATCACAAGTATTTCTATATTAGAGGAGAATGGTCATAGACAGACAATTAGCTGCCTCTATCACAACTATTATGTCACTAGAATGTCACCAAACGCTGCCCAAATCAGAATCTGATGTTAGGAAACAGAATGTGGACACAGTAAGTGAGAAGTGGGTATGGATTATCATGCAAATGTCTTTATTGACCCACTAACAATTTCATGGTCATAGGATGACAATGCGGGCAGGGAATGAAGTTGGGATTTTTACCTGTAGATGATCTCTAAGTTCAAGTAAAGCTCATACTACTGTGTTATGTGTATGCTTCTTTTGATGATACGAGTCATCAAAGAAGAATACTAAAACTAGAAATTATCAGAACTGAATCTAGTGTGACTCATGGGAGAAGAGCCTGGGTGTAGCGCTCAGAAGAATTACCTTGAACATTCCAAACAGAAAAGAACTTCAGAATCCCAAATCATATACTGGTTTATAACAGACTAAAAGACAATATTCTGAGGGACTCTAAGTCCAGTATCCATTTAAATCAGCTCAAACTCCAGGCAGAGGCACCAGAAATTTACCATTGACAAATGGGTAGGCAGCAGAGCAGTTGGGATGTGTCCCTTCTGTTATCCTGCTTCCAGATGCCATATTGAAAACAGCATTGCATTGCAAAGGCTCTAACCTCCTTACGCTATAGAACACCTGCACCTCAGCACACCAGCATGACCAGGGTTACCACTCTATACAAAGCTGCAGGAAGAATTGCTCTTTGAAAAAGGACACACAAGAAATGCAAGAAGGCAGGCTTGTAATGGAGAAGCTTGAAGAGCCTTAGAAAAATCAGACAGAAATCACAATAACATTCCTCTTGTTTCTCCTGGAGTCCTAGTATGAAGAGATTCTGTGAGCACTGAAACTGCTCCCTGAGAGCCAGGCTAGAACATTCAAGTTCCCTCTGGCCCAGGAGATGGTACTGGACCCACCCCAGATTCCCATGGACCATCAACATTATGAAATGAAGATTCCTAGAAGTCACCTCCTCAGCTGTCTTAGGGAACTTTGTAAGAAGAAACAAGATAAAGGGCACGAAATAATTCTTGTTAAAAGATTATCAGTTATTTTAAGAGAAATGCAAAAGTGCAAACTTTACCCAAAAAATCATCATTAGTAAATCACTGATGAATAAGTTTTATTATCCTCTCTTTGCAGTTTTGCTTGGTCAGCCTGTTACACACCAACCAGTTTGAGCTGCATCAGACTTTATGGGTTTCCCTCTCCTTTTAATTAACTTTAAAATCTTATTGGCCCAATTATTAGCAATATGTTACAAGGCACCAAGACTGCAGCTGTGAACATGTCTTTATTAAAAAGGCACTACCATGAGTTAAGAAACTTTCAGCATTATTATAAACTCTATAAAGGCTAGAAAGATAATTCAGTTTGCAAATTGGTCCCAATTCAAACTTGGCAAGGGAACGCAAATTAGGTTTGAATTAATTTGCTTCTTCCTCCCATTCTTCCCTCAAAACATGTAATTCCTATTAGCAATTAGCATCAGTAGACTTTACACTGGCACTTGGAAAGGTGTACCAACTCATAAAATAAGAACCGAAGGTGTGATGTTATTTTAACTTTAAAATTGATGTGTGAAGAAGGAAGAGAAATGTTCTTTTAGATATATCGCTCTTCCTAAGGGACACATAAATTACCCTAAATTTTGCCCAGCTTGAAGAGCTAGTATATTGTAAATCGCTCTGTCCTTTACAAACCAGGGCCATTCTAAGAGGAAGAAGAATGAATTTGTCATAGACTCAGCCCCACAAAACCTTCTAAATATAGAATCTGCTTGCCTTTGTTCACAGCTGTTCCATTCTAATAGTTTTACCAAGGGCGCAAACAGTAGGTTCCTTTATTGAAAGTGGAACTATATCTTCGGGTGCAGAGTATTTTGAAGGCCTTTTCAAGGCAAAATAAAAGAAAATGCGAAACCAAAGAGCTCTGGGGATCTATCCATTCTAATCCAGGTTCACAGACAATCTGATCCAAAATATAAAACCCCAGGACCACAGCTTTGCCTGCTACCCTTTGACACTTATATATTGTACTCCACTGCTTCTCAAACCTTAGAATGCTTTGAATCACTTTGAAACGTTTGGAAAATACAGATTCAGATTCCCTGTCCTTACCCCTGAAGATTCTGACTCATTATATCTCAAGTGGAACACAGGAATTCTCTTGGCACTGGGATTTTTGGTAATCCCGAGCAAGGAGGCTTTGTCTCACACTTTAAGAAACCTGATTCTACTTTTTATGTGACTTGGGCCTGCTTTAAAACAAATAGGCATAAACAAATAATTTTCTCTCTTCTTTGATTGCCTGGAAGTGGGCAATTTGGTAATTATCAAAATTTCACAATAAATATGAATAATATCAAATAAAGTAAATTTTCTAGGCCTAGCGATTTTATTTAAAAATATTGCTCCATATGGATGAGTCCACCAGAACGGCTGAGAAACACATTGTATACCCAGAAAGCAATAGGACAAAATGAGTCTTTGGTACAGACACATCTAGAAATATACAGTGCCTACTAGCAGAAATATCTATAAACATAAATGCAGTATACATATATGCAGTATATATGTATATATCTATACATGTATGCATATATGTAGTATATACATATATATATTTGCAGTAATAATCTGTTAACTTTTATTACTAATCAAGAAAAACAAAACACCTTACTTTTAGATACATTTGTATATTTCAGGACTCCTACATGCCTCCTATAAGAGATCCCATACCTTCACTACCGCATTTCTCACTATCTACATTTGGGCAGGACAGTGCTTTGTTATTGGTCACTATGCTGTATATTGCAGGCTATTTTACAGGATCCTTGGCCTCTAACCTACTAGATGTGAGTAGCAGCTCTCTAGCCTCCTTGTTGTGACAATCAAAATTTCTGCACATTGACAAATGTCCTCCCGTGGGGAAAATCAACCCCGGTTGAGAATTGCTATTTTACTGCTATTTCATCCTAATCATACAATACCTAGCAAGTGCTTATATGTACATTAGTATAGCAGGTTGACCTAATGCTGCTATTCAAACACATCTAACATTTACTATATGTCGGTACTATAATTTTTTAAGATGAAGAAAGCACCTTACATATCTGATCTTAGTCACCCTTACTAACATTTTTATAGATAAAAAAGAATCAAGCTTGGAAAGATTAAAAGACTTGCCCAAGGTAGTCAGGGAAGGAGTGGCGTTTCACACCCAGTGAAACTCCCAAACCCATGTGTTTAACCACTGCTGTCAATCACCTCCCATGGCAGTGTATAAAGTTAAAACAGTGATCGTGACTCCTAGGAATTTTCACTCTAAAGCAAGAAACACTAGCACAGGTATTTATGAAGAAAATAAGCACCAAGCACAGAGATTTGTTCAACAAGTCAAAAGGAGACAAAATTCTATAAATATATGATACATAATAAACCTCATTAATTCTATTTAGAATTTGCTGTAATTCAAGAAGGAGCTGGACCAGTGTTGACTTTTCTACTATTTACACACACACACACTCACACAAATCTGTGAAGTGACAGTACACATAGGGTTTCCAAAGGAGTGCCTAAGCACTCCAGAAAATACGCAGACACCCACTTCTACACAGCCCAGTTACCATCCATGTAAAGACCAACCCTACTTAGATACCCAGCACAAATGGTCCATCTAGCTATTGAAGGAGATCCTCTACTGGGCCACACTTCGCCTATGTACAGGGAGACTGTCCACCTGAAAATAATAAAATGGCTTTTTTTTTTTTTTTGAGACAGGGTCTTGCTCTGTCACCCAGACTGGAGTGCAGTGGCATGACCCTGGCTCACTGCAACCTCCGTCTCCCAGGCTCAAGTGATTCTCCTGCCTCAGCCTCCTGTGTAGCCAGGATTACAGGCATGCACCACCATGCCCAGCTAATTTTTGTATTTTTAGTAGAGATGGGGTTTCACCATGTTGGCCTGGCTGGTGTCAAACTCCTGACCTCAAGTGATCTGCCCGCCTTGGCCTCCCAAAGTGCTGGGATTACAGGTGTGAGCCACTGCATGGGTCAAAATGGCATATTTTTAAGAACAGTATGAGGTTCTACTTTGCTGCTATTTGAGATCTCCCAACCTTCTGAATTCAGACTGCTAATCACTCTCAAAGACTGGCACCAGTGTCTCTCAACACAGCTGTCTCGTGAAGCCATCACAAAATGATGACTATTTAAACTTCCTTCCCTACTACATCAGAATGAACACAATTTTTAATTGCAAATAAAATTATTAGAATTTAATATTTTTATTAAGTCAGCATATTTAATTAAATAATAAATACATCAGCATATCTTTAACATTTTGAAAATTTAAGCATTTATTGTGTTTCAGGCACTGTGCTAAATGAGGGGGATACAAGGATGAGTTAAACATAGTTTTTTCCCCAAACAAGTTTGTAAACAGGTGAAGGAAGTAGATAGAGAACTATGTGAGGTCGGTATGTGTACAGGTAGAATGTGTGCTGGATCAAGCCAGAGACCAGAAGGAATGGTTCAAAGACAGACTTCCTGGAGAGGGTGAATCTTGGAAGGTGACCACAAAAAAGACTAGCAGGAAATATTTCAAAATGGTAAAAAGTGATGATCTATGATGCTGGAATTCTGGGAAATTTTTATTTTTCTTTATGCTTTTCTGTATTTCTCAAAACTACTCAATGAAAATATATTTTATATAGCTGAAAATGTATTAAAGAATAAAACATAATATATTAAACGATAATACAGTTTTTTAAAGCAAGTGAGAAGTGAAAGCAGAAAATACAGACTATTATTATTTCTAGGAACTCTGAAGGGAAGAAATAAAATACAAAGCAGGTAGAAGGAGATGCAGAGCCAAGAAAGGGACTTTCTCTCTCTCTCTCTTTCCTTTTTAAGCTGAAAGTGACTTGAGTATACTATAAGCTGTAGGAAAGATGGAAGCTGAAAATACAAGAGGAAGGACTAACAGACGGAACAAGACCTCACCCTAGTTCTGAAATATTTAGGAATCCACCTGCTCAAAAGAGCAATTGGAAAGATTAGCATTAGATCAGAGAAATGGCATCTCTACAGAAAGGAGAGGGAGTGTGTATATCTACACACAGCGTGAGACACTGATTCAGACCTTTGTCTGTTCCTCTGAGGTTACTAAACATGGTAGGGTTACAGTGGGGATGCTTCCCATCATGAATGAAGTTATTAAATTCTGCAGAATCTAATTCAAAAAAGATCCCCATTCTCTGCCTGAGATTCCCACATGCCTTGGTGTGAGGCACGCAATTTGACAGCTTTACCATGAGAGATGTAAGACAATGACCACAATATGTCAAAACACAATGGCTCTTGCAATCAGACTTCTCTCTCCCAGGAGGGTGAGGACACTTCTTTACCCAGTGCCAGGAGAGAGGGCCCCCACACTCATCTCTTCTAAAATCTGTTTGTACCTGCAAGAAAAGGACTTGACCTTTTGTTTCTTGAGAAGTTTACTCAATACCAGGCTTACATCTCCTGCACTGGCTCTATGGAAGAAAACGGAAGATCACAGGCCAAGATGGAGCTAGGGTACAGTCTGTTACAGAGGGATGCAGGGTCATCTTCTCACTTCAGAGACATCTTTAGCTTCCATAATGGGATCAAATGGGGTAAATTTGATGAGGACCACCACAACCTGGAATCAAAGAATTTAGGGCAGCTCAGGGCTGTGGTGGGGGGCCAACTTGGGTGTCAAAAGAAAGATATGACTGAGTTCAACAAGCAACCCAGGGAAAATTCTTGGAGCTGCATCCCTCTTCTGTGAAGTCTTTTGGTCCTGCACTCATCCACAATGAGCCTATAGACCATGACGTATATCACTGGTGATCCCCATCCCTTTCCCTCCTCTCATCTCCAGCACCAGAAAAGCCAAAGGAGTTGTGAAATGAGGACTTAAGGGCCACTCACCACCTCTGGCTCCTTAGCCGCCAACTCTGGCTCCTTAGTTGCCATCTGTAACCACATATCCAGCCTGTGTTGGAAAAACAGAGCAAAGGGTTGGAAATTGACTAGAACCAAGTCTTAATATCTGAGAGTAGACTGTTTTAATAATTGAAATGATTAAAAGTATTATATTAATATGACCTTAGAAGTACTTTCTGCCCAGTGGGAAAGGTGGATTAAAAAAAGACTATTGCAGGCAATTATTACGGAGGACAAACATTTCATGCTTTACCTTATGATTTGAGACTTCTCAAAATAATTATTATATACATATATTAATGGATTCATATATACATGTATGAATGAACACAAATTAATTATATACATATATGAATTAGATTATCATTGTAATGACCACCAGCAAGGTGACTTGTGAAAAAACCTTTGCATAGATTTAATAGATTAATTCCATCACCTTGTCTTACAGTGTTCTTAGAAAGAAAGATAAAATGACAAAGAAAATTGAACTGTATAACTTAATCCTTATCTGCAAGTACTATACTGTTTTTGCATTGTAAAAATCAAGATAGACATTTCTCAAAACCTAACAATAGAAGGAGACATTTTCCTTCTTTTTTTATAGGATAGCTAAAAGGCATTTGGACATTCACCTACAGGTCTGACTGCACTCTGAAGGTGAATTCACTTTGTTCTTGCACAGCCAGGCCCTGATCATTCCTGCCTCCCATGGCTACCAGCAGTCCTAGCTGGGGTCTTTTGTTTCCCAATTGTTCCCCTGTTGGAACCAGTCACCCCACTTTGGGGCTTTTTTTCTTTTATCTATCCCCTACCCTTCTTCCACAGTCATCCTACAAGCACAAAGGCCTATTCAAATCACTTTCTTGTTAGAAATATTCAGTGACTTTCTATTATCCATAAGACCTTTTGCAATGTGGGCTTAACCTCAGATTCCAACTGCTGCTCTGCCCTGTCTCTCACCTCACCGAGCGCTCACCCATTGCCCTGGTGTCCAGGTGGCAGCCATGATGAATTCTGGCTTTTCCCTAAACACACTGTTTTCTGTGCTGGTGCCCGTTGGCCCAGGTTCTCTCACCCCATTCCCCGGTTAGCAAAACCCACCCTCCAGAACGCTGCCAACATGTCCTTTCCCCTAAGGAACCTTCCCATTCTCCACAACCCAAGTAAGTCACTACCCACTCTGATGTCTTCCGTTGTTTAGGGCATATTTGGATGTGCTGAGGAGGTGGTGTAGTGCGATGGGTGGGGTGTAGTCTCTGCCTTGGACTGCAGCTACTCATTCAGTAATGAATGTGTAATTACAAATCATGATACGGACTATGGCAGAAAGGAACACAGTGCCAAGAAACCAAAATGAGATGGCACTGAGACCTGACACACAGCAGGAGAGGTGGAGGGAGGAACAGGACCCCTGGGGCAGAAAGTGCCATGCACAGCAGCTTCACGGCAGGGTGTGTGTTTTCTGAGAACAGAAAGAGGCCCATGTGGCTGCAGTGGATGAGCAGGGAGGAAAATGGTGTGAGATGTGGCTGGAAAGGTAGGTAGGACACCAGCCTGCAGAGCCTGTGGCTCCCAGAAGACTTTAGTCTTTGTCCTAAGAACAATCAAGAGGCATTGAAGAGCTTTCTCACTGGGGATGACATACTATTTGCATTTTGAAATAATTGCATTTTGAAAAAATTCTAGCTTCAATGTGGAAAAGTGATTGGAAGGAGGCCAGAGAGGATGTGGGGGTCTATTAGGAGGCTATTACATACAGGAAAAAGATAATGGAAGCTGGAATAGGGAGTGGCAGAGCAGATGGGGAGAATTTGGATGGCTTCAAACTGAAATTCTTACCAGAACTTCTATAAACCAAACAGAATAAGCACTCACATTAAATACTCAGGTGGCATTTAAAAAGGTGTCATCTTAGAGTTATGATTACTTTATGGAGCTTATTGTAAAATAAAGTAGTTAAAATGGAATCAATTATATTTTGCTATTTAGAAGAAAGCAAAGGGTAAAAAATATAAACATATACTACAGTAGAAATAGTAAAACTATGTTAAGTTGTCTAGTTAAAAGAGCATCTGTTACCTTAGAAAGCTCCAAGGAGACTCTGAATCACAGAAATCAAGATTACAAAATTTTAACAGCAGATCATTGTCTTATGTTGTAATGGCTTTTTGGGATATACTTTATGTATTATGCAACTTACACATTTAAATATGAAATCTGATAGTTCTTAGTTATTCACGGAGTTGTGTAATCTTTGCCATATCTAATTCTACAACATTTTCATTACTCCAAAAGAAACCCCATCCCCATTATTAATTACTGCCTGTTTCTCCCCAACTGCTCTAGGCCTGGGCAACTACTAATCTACTTCATGTTTCTATGAATCTGCCTACTCTGGACATTTTATTTAAATAGAATCATACAGCCAGGTGTGGTGGCTCACACCTGTAATCCAGGACTTTGGAAGGCCGAGGTGGGTGGATCACTTGAGGTCAGGAGTTCAAGACCAGCCTGGCCAACATGGCGAAACCCCATCTCTACTAAAAATACAAAAATTAACTGGGCATGGTGGCACGTATCTTTAATCCCAGCTACTCAGGAGGCTGAAGCACAAGAATCGCTTGAACCAGGGAGGTGGAAGTTGCAGTGAGTCGAGATCGTGCCACTGCACTCCAGCCTGGGTGACACAGGGAAACTCTGTCTCAATAAATAAATAAATAAATAAATAAATCATACGATTTTTGACCCATCTGTTACTGGCATCTTTCACTTAGTATAATGTTTTCAAGGTTGATCCATGTTGTTACCTATATCAGAACTTCATTGCTTTCTATTACCAAACACCCCATTGTATGGATATACCACATCTACGTATCCATTCAGCAGTGGATGGACATTTAGGTTGTTTTCAGGTTTTGGACATTATGAATAATGCTACTATAAACAGTTATGTATAACTTACGTGGGACATCTGTTTTCATTTCTATTGGTTATATACTCCCAGAAGTGGAATTGCTGGGTCACGTACTAACTACGTTTAATCATTTGTCTTATTTTGTAATTTGAGGAACTGCCAGACTATTTCCCAAAGCAGCTTCTCCTCTTCACATTTCCATCAGTAGTGTATGAGGTTTCCAATCTCTCCACATTCTCATCAATACCTGTTATTATCTGGGGTTTTTTTGGTTTTTTTTGTTTGTTTGTTTTAATTCTAGCCAGCCTAGAGGGTGTGAATTGGTGTCTCATTTTGGTTTTTGATTTGGATTTCCCTAGTGGCTAATGGTGATGAGCATCTTTCCATGAACTAACAAGCCATTTGTACATTTCCTTCAGAGAAAGATGTCTGTCCAGATCCACTGCCCATTTTAAAATGTGATTATTGGCCTTTTATTGTTGAGTTATAAGTGTTCTTTCTACATTCTAGATGAAAGTATGTTATCAGAAAAATGATTTACAAATTTTTTCTTCCATTCTGTGTGTTGTCTTTTCATGTTTTTGATGGTGTACTTCAAAGTACAAAAGACATTTTTTCATTTTGATTATATCTGATTATCTATTTTTTATTTTATGGCTGTGTTTTATTATCTTTTAGAAAAGAATAACCTCTTATGAAACTATGGAGTCATATCACTGAGTTGTGTCTAAGATTCTTTTACATTTTTTTTCCTACCAACAAAAAGAGAATTCAACCACCATTTTCCCCAAGGATGTGTAGTCATTTTCTTTAATATATGTATTGCTTCTTCAAAGTTAAAAGACTATAACTAATGTCAGCCAACTCTATCTTTAGCAAAAGCAATTAAGTAGCATTATTCAAGCTTATCAGTCCTATGCCATTTTATTAGCTAAAGCAATTAGAAGAACTTATCATTTTTTAAAATCACATAATTATTGACTGTCACAGACCCTGTTACTGAGAAAGGTGATGGCTTGTAACACTGCAATGAGGTAAAATGAAAATAAAGGGTGAAAAGAAAGCCTAAAAGATAAAGATTAAAGAAGGAAAGAAACATAAATTACAATTAGAGTGAAACGTTGTGGAACCTTAATGCATTTTTTAAGACCCTTTAAGTCAAATTAATAAAAATGAAAGAGACTCAATATTTGCATTGGTAGGACTTTTATTTAAAAAGTTAAATTATTTCATTGAGCTAAACTTTCACCTATTCTTTGATACCTAAAAGCTTTTAGGAGGTAAAGAAAAATGTTTTTAAAATTTTATTTATAAAATAATAAGTAGCAAATGATGCAGGCATACATCTAGAAGGGCATGCAGCAAATCTGTTTTGGTTTTGGGACAGAGTCTCACTCTGCCACTCAGGCTGGAATTCAGTGGCGCAATCTCGGCTAACTGCAACCTCAGCCTCCTCAGCCTCCTGGTTTCAAGCGATTCTCCTGCTTCAGCCTCCTGAGTGCTGTGATTACAGGCATGTGCCACCATGCTCAGCTAATTTTTTTAGTTCTTAGTAGAGATGGGGTTTCACTATGTTGCCCAGGCTGGTCTCTAACTCCTGGACTAAAGCAATCCACCCGCCTTGGCCTCCCAAAGTGCTGGGATTGTAGGCTTGAGCCACTGCGCCTAGCCAGCAAATCTTAATTTAGATCATCTTAATGTTCCTTCTTTAAAAGCTAGATTCCCCAGTTGTTTCTCTTTGGCCTTCCAGTGCCCAGCATGTGACGATACTTAGAAGGTGAAAAACAAAACAAAACAAAAAAAACTGTGGACTTAAATTAAGATACTGAATTAGCTTTGTGTAAAGTCTTCTGATTAAAACTCTTAAGTAGAATGGGCCTGCAAAAGTGCACTACGAATATTTGTTTTCAGTTTTACATTCAATTGCATAGTTCATTTTTTACATGAGCTTTCTTCCCTCAAGTGTTCACTAAACATCATATAATACAGAGCTCTTTTTAACATCCATTTCTTTTTACTGAGAAATAAACTGAGGAGATTCACCAGCATTACTCACCTCTCTGGAATGACTTGAATAATGTTAATGGAATGATGCTCCTGAACCAGCCAATCACCTTTCAGCTCACAACCTGTCATCTTGCCTCTTTCTACTCTTGGTGATTACATTCCCTCACATTTGTCTTCCAGCCGTAGACAGGAATCATAAACACACACGGAGATGGGCATAGCAGCCTAAGTAGCCACACATCCATCCTAGACAACCTCTCCTCTTTCTTCCCTCCCTTCCATTCTCCGTACCTGCTGAAATTTAGATCAGTGTATCCTCTACCCTCACATACATTGCTGCCCAGTGATCAAAGCCAGGAGTTTTAGACAGTCTTGCTCTGTCCTTCCAGCTATGCCCCTCTGCCCAGCTGAAGAGTCCATGGAGTGAAGAGATTTTGCCCACCCAGAGCCTGGAACTATCACCTGTAGACCATGCGCTGGGTGTCCAGGAATCTAGAGTTTACTGCTCAAACATAGTCCTAAGTCTAGTTCCAGGATCTGTGCAGGGATTCTTCTCTGCATCCATGCTCCTCTTGGCAAAACTTCAGGCCTGAGGAATATCCAAAAGGCAATGATTTGCAGGAAGGATAGACACAGAGCTCAAACATATAGGCTAAAATGTGCAAATGTGTGCTATTTAAGCTCCATGAGGTGTGAGATGGAGCAGGGGGTGGAGAGTGTGGGCTACAAGCATGGATGGCAGGCTAGGCCAACACTGCCCTGGCCACTGCATTCGAGCACATAACTTTGGAACTCTGAGGAGTCCCAAAATCCAAAATTCAGCTTTTCTAGACTATTGCAAAAGATTATCATTCAAGATAGGAGAATAAACCATACTTTATTTAATATGTTAGCTTGATTTATAAATATTTAGATGTATGATACATAGGTATCCATTTGTACTTTTACCATGGACCCCAATAATGTGAACTGTAAGCCTGCTAGGTTTTGGAGTCCAAGCTTAATTGATTTATTAAAAATATTTATTACATTTCTACCTTGTGCTAGGCATTGTTTTAGGCTTTCAGAGACTGCAGTGAACTGGACAGATAAGGTCCTGCTGCCTAGGAGCTTACATTCAAGTGAGAGAAAATAAGAAAATAAGTTGAGTAGAGTCTAGGTAAACCAATGCATTCATCCATCCATCCATTCATTCATTTACACAACAATTATTAATTGCCAAACACTGCCCCCTGGCATTTGGGGTGGTTTACAAAACAGACATGAATCCCTGGCCTCATGAAGATAATTTCAGATATTAATAAAGGTAAAGAAAGAAATTTAAAAGGGGTGAAATGTTAGAGAATAACAAATGAGGGGCACTGGCCTCATAATTGAGGTTCTTAAGAAGACATCTCTAATGGGATTTATAGGATAGAAGGATTTGAGAGTGCAAACAGCCAAGAAAAGAGTGTTCATATGGAAGGAAGAGTGGAAGCAAATAGCAGGAGGAAAAAACCTGGAGTGTTCAAGGAATGGGAAAAAAATACGTGGATGGAGCATTATAAACAAGATGGTGAGTGTTGCTGTGTAAACAGAGAGGGAGGCAACTGAGGTTTTATCCACTATGCCTTACATCTGAGTCCCTAATTCCTGTGTTTTGTGAAGGTCTCAGGCAGTCAACAAAGAAAGATAACAGCAGGAAAGCAGTGAAAGTCACTGAAGTGTCCAGGGCTCTGTCTTATCCTGGTTCAGTTCAGCAGGCTGTGCCATGGGCTCTTCCAATAAACACAGCCATTGAAATGGGATGTCTTGAGAAAGTGCCCTCTCAGGGTTGGGGTCCCTGCAGCAAAGTGAATGGCTTGTCACAGTACACGCAGTTGACCCCCAAGGTTCTGCTGTTACCAGCAAATGAGCAAAAGCACTTAATCCACATCTCCATCCAGCAAGTTGCTGGATGATGCCGGGGTCACGATGCACCGTCTGTAACTACTGACTGCCATGCTTCCTGTTGACAAGATTTGCTCTCAGAAGCAACTCACCTATGGATTTGCTAGTGTGCCAGACACAGACTGGAGGCTTTCTGTGCATTTCTTCACACTAGGGAATTCTCACAAGTCAATGACTGAGGTATCATTATCTCCATTTAAAAGGAAAAACCAAAGTTCAAAAAGAGGAAGTATTTGCCATAAGTCCCATGTGGATAAGTGGTGGATTTCTTTGCAGGACTTGATGTTGTCTGCCTCTGCAGATGGAATATGGCCATTGGTCTGACATTTGCAGAAGAATTAAGTGCTCAGCTCTGTGGCAAGATACGCCTAGAATCCCACCTTGGTCATTGTGCCATAGTATGACTTTAGAATTACTTTATTCCTCTGAGCCTCAGTTTTCATCTCCGTAAAGTGGAGATAATTGTAATACCTACTTAAGGGATTGTTGAGAAATAATGCATGTCAGGTGCCTGGAATTTAACAAGAACTCAACAAATATTAGCTGGTTGCATTATGCTTGCTTTGCTCTCCCTCTCTCTTTTCAACATCTGTCATGGAGTCTAAGTTGCTTATCCATCCTAAGTACTCTTTTGCCACAAGTCACCCATTGCCTATCTAACAATCTGCCAGAGCTTATCAAATAAGAGTGTGACAAATGAAGCTATGAAACTGTAAGGACAAACTGCCCATCAGGGAGTCAACACTAACATTCACAGAATAAGTCAGAACGAGGAGATGAGTCACTCAGGCATCTGAAAAACAGTTATCCTTGTAAGTGTGTGCATGTTTGTTTGAAATAATCTCCTGGTTTTTGCTAGACAGCCTGAGTCCCAGAAGGACATTCCAATCCACAGTCTGTCAAATTCCACCCAGTTGTCGTTCTTCTCACTTGCTAAATTAGCCTCCCAGGAAGATAACACCCACTTATGCATTAGTGATGCTTCCCAGAAGTTTCAAAGGGAAAGTCCATTCTAAGAACGACTGGCACAGAATCCAAATTGACCAGGTATTCACACATACTTGATCCTCCAGCCTTCTCTGTGGCCTCTAGAAGGTTAGATATTTCTTCTTTGTACCAGATGTTCGAATTTATTTAAAACATTGAACACATCCTTTGGACAGGTGGTAGAAGGCATTGAATGCAATTAAGGAGGAGGTGAGATGATTCACTCCATCTTCACCTTAGCTCTCACGATCATCCACCTTTAAAGGTTTTGTGGCCAGCTCTCCTGCAGCCCTCCATGAGTCACTCCTGGGCTTTCATTTCCCATCTGCAGCAGCTGCTGTCCACATGGTTCACAAGACCATTGTTGTTATAAAGGAGATCGCATCATTTATGAAGTACTTGGAGTGCTTAAGAGGAAAGGGCATTGGGTAAATTTAAGGTACTTGGTATTGTCACTACTTTTTAATCTTAACGGCTACATGGAAAAATGAGTAGTCTAACGCAGTGACTCTCAAGCTATTGTGCTTGTAACCTACAATTAAAAAATAAAATAAAGTTGATAACTTAACCTAGCAAGTAACCCTGAAACTAAAGTTTTGTGTAATAGTACATATTCTTCCTAAGTGCTGTATACTCAGATAGTTTCTATTCTATTTCATCTTAAAAAAAAATACTGGTTGCAATTTATTCAATTGATTTTTTGACCCACTAACAAGTCAAAACTTGTAGTTTGTAAAACACTATTGAAAAGTCTAAAATATATTTATATCCTTTAATATAAGACAAATTAGCCTCAGGTCGTATGTATTTCCCTCTCCTAATAAATATGTGCGCATATATTCTCAAAAACTATTTGTTCTTTTCAGAGTAAATAATATTAATTCAAGATTATTGGTCACTTTCCTGATTAGCCTTATGGTACTCAAGACAGAATAAAGCTGCACATTAGATGAGCTACTCGCATTCATTCTCCATATGTCACGTTATTTTAGGAATACAAAAACCACAAAACATGAGGCTTCTGAAAATTATGCATATTTACATGTACTTCTGGTTAAAAAATCTTGAACAGGCAGATTTTTCTCTTGAGATTTTGGATGGGCTCATTTCTTAACAGAAAATGCAAAGATGCATATTCTTCTTTTTATAAGATTAAAAAGTCACTTTATGACAAAGAAGGGAAAAAGAAAAACAAGAAGGCAATGAGAAAGAAGAAAAAAGGAGGAGAAAAATTGGAGGAGAAAGTATCCAGATTTAAGTTTGTTGCTTGTAAATCTCTTTCAATATAGTAGGTAATTAATATTAATTAAATATCCTAAGTTTATAGGATAATGATAGTCAAAACTTACTTAAAAGAATGCTATTTTTATTCTTATACACCAATAACAGACAAACAGAGAGCCAAATCATGAATGAACTCCCATTCACAATTGCTTCAAAGAGAATAAAATACCTAGGAATCCAACTTACAAGGGATGTGAAGGACCTCTTCAAGGAGAACTACAAACCACTGCTCAATGAAATAAAAGAGGATACAAACAAATGGAAGAACATTCCATGCTCATGGGTAGGAAGAATCAATACCATAAAAATGGCCATACTGCCCAAGGTAATTTATAGATTCAATGCCATCCCCATCAAGCTACCAATGACTTTCTTCACAGAATTGGAAAAAACTACTTTAAAGTTCATATGGAACCAAAAAAGAGCCTGCATTTCCAAGTCAATCCTAAGCCAAAAGAACAAAGCTGGAGGCATCACGCTACCTGACTTCAAACTATACTACAAGGCTACAGTAACCAAAACAGCATGGTACTGGTACCAAAACAGAGATATAGACCAATGGAACAGAACAGAGCTCTCAGAAATAATGCCACATATCTACAACTATCTGATCTTTGACAAACCTGACAAAAACAAGAAATGGGGAAAGGATTCCCTATTTAATAAATGGTGCTGGGAAAACTGGCTAGCCATATGGAGAAAGCTGAAACTGGATCCCTTCCTTACACCTTATACTAAAATTAATTCAAGATGGATTAAAGACTTACATGTTAGACCTAAAACCATAAAAACCCTAGAAGAAGACCTAGGCAATACCATTCAGGACACAGGCATGGGCAAGGACTTCAATATCTAAAATACCAAAAGCAATGGCAACAAAAGCCAAAATTGACAAATGGGATCTAATTAAACTCAAGAGCTTCTGCACAGCAAAAGAAACTACCATCACAGTGAACAGGCAACCTACAAGATGGGAGAAAATTTTTGCAATCTACTCATCTGACAAAGGGCTAATATCCAGAATCTACAAAGAACTCAAAGAAATTTACAAGAAAAAAACAAACAACCCCATCAACAAGTGGGCAAAGGATATGAACAGACACTTCTCAAGAGAAGACATTTATGCAGCCAAAAGACACATGAAAAAATGCTCATCATCACTGGCCATCAGAGAAATGCAAATCAAAACCACAATGAGATATCATCTCACACCAGTCAGAATGGCAATCGTTAAAAAGTCAGGAGCTGGGCACGGTGGCTCACGCCTGTAATCCCAGCACTTTGGGAGGCTGAGGCGGGCGGATCACGAGGTCAGGAGATCGAGACCATCCTGGCTAGCACGGTGAAACCCTGTCTCTACTAAAAATACAAAAAATTAACCGGGCATGGTGGCAGGTGCCTGTAGTCCCAGCTACTTGGGAGGCTGAGGCAGGAGAATGGCGTGAACCCAGGAGGTGGAGCTTGCAGTGAGCCGAGATCGTGCCACTGCACTCCAGCCTGGCAACAGAGCAAGACTCTGTCTCAAAAAAAAAAAAAAAAAAAAAAGTCAGGAAACAACAGATGCTGGAGAGGATGTGGAGAATTATAAACACTTTTACACTGTTGGTGGGACTGTAAACTAGTTCAACCATTGTAGAAGTCAGTGTGGTGATTCCTCAGGGATCTAGAACTAGAAATACCATTTGACCCAGCCATCCCATTACTGGGTATATACCCAAAGGATTATAAATCATGCTACTATAAAGACACATGCACATGTATGTTTATTGCGGCACTATTCACAATAGCAAAGACTTGGAACCAACCCAAATGTCCAACAATGAGAGACTGGATTAAGAAAATGTGGCACATATACACCATGGAATACTATGTAGCCATAGAAAAGGATGAGTTCATGTCCTTTGTAGGGACATGGATGAAGCTGGAAACCATCATTCTCAGCAAACTATCGCAAGGACAAAAAACCAAACACATGTTCTCACTCATAGGTGGGAAGTGAACAATGAGAACACATGGACACAGGAAGGGGAACATCACACACTGGGGCCTGTTGTGGGGTGGGTGGAGGGGGGAGGGATAGCATTAGGAGGTATACCTAATGTTAAATGAAGAGTTAATGGGTGCAGCACACCAACATGGCACACGTATACATATGCAACAAACCTGCACGTTGTGCACATGTACCCTAAAACTTAAAGTATAATTAAAAAAAAGAAAAAAAATGCTATTTTTAACTTACAAGTAGAATTTATGATGTTTACACATTGCTCTTTGCTTTATAAACTCTTTTTTCTCAACAAGGTGTTTTTATTTTTAATTATTATGGATACATAATAGATGTACATAAGAGAAGGTTTTTAAATAAAATAAGCTTAGTAGTTTTGTTTTTAATTAATAAATTTTATTTGTAGAGCAGTTTTGTTTTTTGGTTTTTTTTTTTGAGATGGAGTCTCGCTCTGTCCCCCAGGCTGGAGTGCAGTGGCATGATCTCAGCTCACTGCAAGCTCTGCCTTCCAGGTTCACGCCATTCTCCTGCCTCAGCCTCCCGAGTAGCTGGGACTACAGGCACCCACCAACACGGCCGGCTAATTTTTGTATTTTTAGTAGAGATGGGGTTTCACGATGTTAGCCAGGATGGTCTAGATTCACAGCAAAACTGAGAAGAAAGTACAGGAAGTTCCCACATACCCTATTCCTGTCCCCATATACATACAACCTCCCCCACTATTGACGTTCCACACCAGAGTAGTACATTTGTCACCACTGATGAGCCTACATTGACACATCATCATCCAAAGCCTGTAGTTTATATTAGGGTTTACTCTTGGTGTTCTACAGTCTGTAGACTTGGACAAATGTATAGTGATGTATCCACTATAGTCATGTCATACAAAACAGTTTCACTGCCCTAAAATTAATGTTTTGGGGGCACTAAACCTCTGGGCTCTGACTATTCATTCCTTCCTCTAACTCACACCTGGCAAACACCGATCTTTTTACTATCTCCATAGGTTTGCCTTCTTCAGAATGTCATATGGTTGGAATCATACAGTACAGAGCCTTTTTAGATTGGCTTCTTTCATCTAGTAATATGCATTTAAGTCTCCTTCATGTCTTTTCATTACTCGATAGCTCATTGCTTTTTAGCACTAAATCATATTCCATTATCTGGATGTACCACAGTTTCTATATTCACCTATGGAAGGACATCTTGGTTGCTTCCAAGTTTAGCAATTATGAATCAAGCTGCTATAAATACTATAAACATGCATGTACAGGTTTTTGTGTAGACATAAGCTTTCAATTCATTTGAGTAAATACCAGAGAGCATGATTGCTAGACAGTATAATAAGAGTATGTTTAGTTTTGTAAGAAACTGCCAAAGTGTCTTCCAAAGTGCTGCACCATTCCGGGGTCCCATCAGCAATATGAGAATTCCTATTGCTCCACTTACTTGACAGCCTTTGGTATTTGTATTAGTCAGGGTTCTCTAGAGGGACAGAGCTAATGGAATAGATAGATAGATAGATAGATTTAATATATATAGATAGATTTATGTATCTATATATGTATTTATGTATTTAATATATATAGATATATTTATGTATCTATATATATTAAACTCATATATATACATATATATATATGAGTTTATTAAGTATTAACTCACACAATCACAAGGTCCCACAATAGGCCATCTGCAGGTTGAGGAGCAAAGACAGCAAGTCCAACTTCCAAAACTAAAGAAACTGGAGTCCGATGTTCGAGGGCAGGAAGCATCCTGCATGGGAGAAAGATGTAGGCTGGGAGGCTAGACCAATGTCTCATTTCATGTTTTTCTGCCTGCTTATATCCTGGCCTCTCTGACAGCTGATTAGATTGTGCCCACTCAGATTAAGGATGAGTCTGCCTTTCACATTGCCCATTGGCAACACCCTCACAGACACACCTAGGATCAATACTTTGTATCCTTCAATCCAATCAAGTTGACACTCGGTATTAACCATCACAGTATTGTCAATGTTTTGGATTTTGACCATTCTAATTGATATGTGGTTATATCATATTATTGTCTTAATTTGCAATTCCCTAATGACATATGATATTGAACATCTTTTCATATGCTCACTTTGCCATTTGTATATTTTCTTTAGCGAGGTGCCTGCTCAGGTCTTTTGCACATTTTCTAAATAAGTTGTTGATTTTCTTATTGTTGAGTTTTAAATGTTCTTTGTATATTTTGGATAACAGTTGTTTTTATCAGATGTGTCTTTTGCAAATATTTTCTCTCATTCTATGGTTTGTCTTCTCATTCTCTTGATGCTTAGTAGTATTTAGTATTCCCAAACATGTTGAGCTATGCAGAGTCCTAATGAAAAAGGAAAAATTTATTTGATTTCCAGATTTAAGTGTCAGGTGAATTAATCTCTAGTGTTTTATTTTTATCAAAATTGATTATGGAGCTTTTGATAAAATCATTTTCCTTTTAGAAATGAAATGTAGTCTCAGAAAATACATTTTGTTATCTTCTCCAGTTTGCTTTTTAATAGAACTTTAGCTTCCCATAGCAAGTGAAATTTCATTACACACAAATTGTTTGCCTTTTTGAGGAAGAAGGGGTATGCAAACTAAATATGTTTTTAAAAAAATAAAAAGAGATCAGCAATAGAACTATTGTGTAAGGCAAACCTGCTAGGCTGACTTTATCAGAAAGTAATTAAGAATAGTATATAAATACTTCTATTTGGATATAGATATTTCTCACATGAAAAACATTAGTCTCACTCTTCATATAACTTTATATAACTAAAATTTATAAAAACTTATTTCTGATATTATTATATGCAAGCTAAGGAAGCCTTTAACAGATTGCTCTGTATCTCCATGTTTATCTGGGATGTCATAAATTCTGACTTTAGGCATGCATGAATAGTCAGGTTGATTTTTAACACAGCAGAGGAAATGATCTTGATGGTTGAATTAGGTTTACTATTTAAAGAGAATTTTTATGGCCCCAAAATATTTTATCTACATTAAACACTGAATAACATGAATTAATGGGTAACCTCATCTAATCTTATGCAAGGATCTTTAGATAGCTATTGTGCTACAAAGCAAAGAAAAAAAATATTCAGTAGAGGTCATTGTTTAGATAGATTTCCTTTCCAATGTTATCTTAAGTTTATTTTTTCCAAAAGTTGTGTGCCTGCTGTCCCTAGAGGTCACATCCACCAATGTTGACATGAGGTCTCATGAAAGGTCTAGCTTGAGTTTTCATTGTTGATTGTGTATGGTTACTCACCAGTATTTGGGCTCTGAACAGCAGGCATCCTGGAACTGTCTAGTGATAATTTAGCCATTGTACAAAGGTAGTTTGAGGTAGGGCATAAAGACACTTAAGATTCTTACATGATCTCAAGATATTCTGAGCTTAAATCAAAGAGCCCCCTCCCCTTAAATTACTCAAATGTATAGGCACCAATACACAGATGTGGGGTTTGGGTAACTGAAGCTGTCAGGTTTACCTGGAAGCACTCCTGAATGAGTAACCTAGAAGTGAGACAACCCGAAGCTGAATAAATCATGTGGGTTTTCTAACAGAAAGATCTGTATACTTCAATTATTGATGAAGCCTTGAATGTGGAAGCTTGACCTGTGAACTCTTGTAGGTCAAATGACTGCTTCTATGCAAGACTCCAATAAGCACCAAAAATTACTTCTTTTTCCTGCTCTATATGTCAGCTAATGATGATTTTCCTGAACTTTTTTTTTTTTACCTCCTCTCCTCAAACGCAGAAAGAAAGAATCAAGTAGTTAGAATCAACCACCTCTGAGACCAAGCCTTGGGAATCCTGAAGTGAAAATAGGGCCTCTAAAAATAACCAACCTTGGTCTGTGTGGGGGAAAAAGGCTTTGTCAGGACCCTGCTGAGCCAAGGAGAGACAATATCTCCAGCATAGACAAGGGTTACATTACACAGGACTTTTAAGGTTTTTGCAACACCGGGGTCTAGATTTTAATCCAAAACTGCGAGCTAGTTAAAAACAGGGCAGTGGCTGGGCACAGTGGCTCACGCTAGTAATCCCAGAACTTTCAGAGGCTGAGGCGGGAGGATTCACTGAGCTCAGGAGTTTGAGAGCAGCCTCGGCTACCTGGCAAAACCCCTTCTCCACAAAAAATAGAAAAAACTAGCCGGGTGTGGTGGCAAACACCTGTAGTTCCAGCTCCTCAGGAGGCTGTGAGGTGGGAAGATCACTTGAGCCCAGGAGGTTCAGTGAGCTGTCATCATACCAAGGCACTCCAGCCTGGGCAATAGAGCCGGACCTTGTCTCAAAAAAGACCAGACCAACAAAAACAAAAAAAAAGGAAGTGTAAAGTATGGGAGAAAGCCTCAAGCATAAAGGAGGTAAAAGGAAATTAGTGCTCATTGGGAACAGGCTATTCTAATAACAATATCATAATAACTAACATTTACAGGGTACTTAAAATGTGTCCGGCATTGTTCTATGAGTTTCTATAGACATCATGTCACATAAGACACATAAGGTCATTTAATCCTAACCACAAGCCTATGAGGTAGGTACTGTTATTATCATTCAGAAGGCAGCCTCTCATCTTACCCTGTGCCTTTATTGATGCTAAACTGTTCATCACCACACCCTAAAATAAGATGTAGCTGCAAATTCATAATGCAGTCATGTATATTTTTTAGAAAGAATTTCATAGGGACAAAGAAGAATACATCACATATCACAGAAAGCTTCATCCTTTTCTATATTCGACATTTTGCTTCTCATCATACCACTCCCTTTACACACAGAGCTTGTAGAAGTTATTTTTTTTATCTAGGTCCTCAGCTTTGTGTCCACTCAGCAAGACAAAATCAGCCAGCTACCACACCTAATCCTCCTTAGAAAGCAGTTTAGGGGCCATGTACTGCCACTCACCCATATCCCCTGGCCATTTTATCTCTACCTATAACTGCTTACCTAAATATTCACCTAACCAATACGTCTTTTTTTGAGGGTGGGGGGGTGAAATCTGTTGTCAAAGAAATAAAGTGTCCTCCACATTGTTACATCAGGTTTCACGTACTTTGTATGAACCAAGTTATTAATTTTTTTACAATGACATTATTAGGTACCTATTATATTATCACTTCCCATTTTAAAGATGAGAGGCCTGAGTTTCAGGATTTAAATTGCCCCAGAATTATAACTAGGGTAACTAGGGTAACCAACCATCTCAGATTGCCTGAGACTGTCCCCATTTTAAATATGGGAAGTTTCGGGTCCTGGGAAAAACCTCTATCCCAAACCAGTAAAATAAACCATATCCCAGGCTAGTAAAATAGTAATGGTTGATTCTCAACCCAGGTTTTCTAACAGACTAAGTGGCCACTCAATGAACACTTGCTGAATAAGGCGCGGGGGGTATGGGGGAGGAGAGAGAAAGAAAGATTGGAGGAAAGAAAAAGGAAGGAAGGAAGGAAGGAAGGAAGGAGGGAGGGAGGGAGGGAGGGAGGGAGGAGGCAGGCAGGGAGGGAGGGAGAAGGGGAAGGAGATGAAACATGAGGGAAATGGAAGCTGCATGGTGATTTAATACCTCATGAATCTTACATTATCTATAATTTATACACAGTAGGGTGTATATTTATATTTGGTTAATATTTGAGGGTACCTCTGTAATCATGAATAACCCATGATAGTTGCATAGCATTTGAACCACAAACACTTGAACTGTCTTCATCTAGATCAGCACTATAGAATTTGCTTGTTTGCATAAGGAATATTAGAAATAATATTTCATGGATGAAATGAGTAATATTTAAGTACAGTGGATTGAATATAGCAATCTAGCAAGCCCAGCAGCCTGACCCATGTGGTACCCTTAGCCTCCAATTCAGTTCTGAGTCCCATAACTTAACAGATGATTCTGTCACCTTATTCCAACTAGAGATTTAGCTGAATCCTGCTATTGCAATAGCATTGAAACTGCCTCCAAAGAACCTTTCATGCAGAGAACTTGCTACCAGGTGGCGATATAATGAAAGACAGGGACTAAAGAACAGAGAATGGGACCTCACTGACTTTACAGGAGCAAGCTGGGTGGTTATTTTGTGGCCACTTGCTGATAATTGCTCACATGAGTGGAAAATTTCAGCATGAGATATGTTTTTGTTATAATATGTCACCTGGGAGCAAGACAGTAGGGAAGGAAACCTATAGCCTTTACCTACCTCAAACTATAGAACGCTTCTAATATCTACCAAAATAAACCATCTCCTTGTGACTGGCAAGGTTAGTGTAGGTCTCTTCCCACACATCATCTATTCAGATTCATTCATATCAAAATTTTAAAAAATAAATTTATCCTCCAATGAATAATATAGAAAAGCTACATGCTTTAGCCAGAATAAAACTTTAAACAGTTGTCTATAACATAAGGCTTCTACTTCCACAAAAGCTATAATATACAAGCTCTTGAAGAAAGAATAGAATGAGCTATTAGGGTAGCTATCCAGCATCTAATTAAAATGAAAGAGCCTCAAAATGCCTTTTTATTATTAGTGGTACTATTAAAGATGACAGATTGTCCTAGATGCATTGCTCCAACAGAGGACATCCTCTCGCTTCTGGGAAAAGGAGAGTTAATCCGAACAAAATATGGCTGTTAAAAATCCTTCCAAGGCCCACACTTGCAGATTTGTGTTTCATTCATTGATTCTTTTACCATCTCTCCTGCTCTTGCCAACCCACTAAAACCTTTGTCGGGCCAGAAATTCAACTTCTATAAAACGGTAGTTCTTTCTTCACTATAAAACATTTAATCGAGTTAATATTTCAAGGTTTTCATTATGATCATAAGGAAGCATTAATGGTGAGAAGAAAAAAAAAATCAGTCAGCAAAAATTCTATTGCTTTTCCTTTAGTGAATGTGGTCATTACATCCCTTCTTAAGAAGATCTCATTTCCTGAAGGACCTGAACAATGATGAGGTGAGAGGGACAATTAAAACAGATAAAGACATAATCTTAACCAAATATAAGGAGAGTCAATCCAGGGTAGACTCACCAACATCTCTTCCTTGAGGATTTTCCCTACCACATTTAATATATTTTACTTAAAAAAAAATAGATAAAACATATAACCACTCCATGGTGCATCATCTGCATTCTTTTGAAAGTTAAACTTCAAATTTCTATTGCTCATTTAATTTTTTCCTATTTAATTTTTTACGTTAGTGTGACTCCTTCTGGTTGTAATTGAGTTTGCAAATGCTCTGAGGCATGGCAAATCTATTCTTTTAACAGAACTAGCCACTTTGCAAAGATTCCTCAAATGATGCTTAGGTCTGAATCGCTCCTTTTAAAGCAGGGAATTTTTAATATAGCAACAAAAATACTTCTGAACTTATATGCCTAAAACGATGGAAAAGACAGTGTTTTCTTTTTTTTTTCATGTCCTAAATTTTAAGGCCTGTAGAGACTCAACCCTAAACAGCTCACTGATCTATTGTTTTGAAGGATTTGATCTCAACTTAACCATAAATTCTGCATGCAAATAATGACAGAATTTGGTATAAAACCCAGCTTAAATGGGCAAATGGTCCACATTGGAAATTTGGGGAATTAACCTATCTGGTTTAAGATTCTAAAGTTTCCAAGCTGAGAGTTTTAGACAGGAAAGGAGAATGGTGGGGTTTAAAGGAAATAGAGTATCCAGAGGAGAGAGAACAGAGGCTGGGAGGGTGGGGAGCAGAAGGAAGGGGAGGAAGAAAATAGTTGGCTATAGGTTCACTGTTCAGATCACACAGGGAGTGTTGTGTTCAGTTCTGAACACCACACATCAAGAAGGGTCTGACCAGCGTCACATAAAAAGCAATGAAAGGAAGAGTGCATATTAAACATTGAGGGAACAGAGAGGAAAACAATCATGGACTCCAAAGCCACTATCGCAGGAAAAATAAAGACTCAAGGAAAAGTAAAGACCATTGCAGGGAAAAGACAGGAAGGCATATTTCAGCATAACCTGAGGAAGAGCTTTCTAACTTTTGGAGTTGTCTAAAAATAAGAAGATTCCATCAAGGAGTTATACTTCCCATTACCAAAGCTGTTCAAACAGAGACTAGACAGCCTCTTGCCTGAGATGCTGTTAAGGGAATTTGTATGCTAAGCTTGGGCATGCAGCTAGGTGTTTCTGGAATTTCTTCAGTCCTACCTCTAAAATTTTAAAATGCTTAAGGTTCTCTGTTACGATATTCTGGACCTCAGAGATTAATAGCTCATATCTGAAAATTAAAGAATATCAAGAAAGAGCCAGCGTAATAAAAACTCAATTTACAGGTCAGGCGCGGTGGCTCACGCCTGTAATCCCAGCACTTTGGGAGGCCGAGGCGGGCGGATCACGAGGTCAGGAGATCAAGACCATCCTGGTTAACACGGTGAAACCCCGTCTGTACTAAAAATACAAAAAATTAGCCGGGCGCAGTGGCGGGCGCCTGTAGTCCCAGCTACTCGGGGGGCTGAGGCAGGAGAATGGCGTGAACCCTGGAGGGGGAGCTTGCAGTGAGCCGAGATTGCACCACTGCACTCCGGGCTGGGCGAAAGAGAAGAGACCCCGTCTCAAAAAAAAAAAAAAAAAAAAAACTCAGTTTACAGTGGCTTCAATAAATTGAGTCTTATTTTTTTCTTTCCTAACAGGAAGTCTAGAGATAGGCGGACTTTGTCAATGGAATGGCTGGGATCCTGACAGCAACCAACTTCTGGATACAAAATGAATCCCTCAGGCCCTCAAGAGGAGGCTTTGTGTCCAGAAAAGACCATCTCTGAGGTGTGTTTTGGTTAACAAACTAATATTCAATGTATTAAATTTACATATTGTTTCTTAAGCTTTCAGCTCAGTTTGCTATTCTTATTTACAAATTTCACAAAATTTAAAGGTTGTAAATACTTTCAGTTCAATTTGCAAACTTAATTATATACCTTCAAACATGTTTAACTACATTATAAATGAACTATATTTGATTTTCTTTTTTGAAGACTTCAGTTTTACAACACACCTTCTTAAGTACCTAAAAATTTGAAAAAGCCTGGTAAATTACATTTACAAATACAGTAAATCTTAAGTTACCTTAATTGTCAGTATAATTGTTAGAAAAATAGATAACTTCAAGATATATCTATATATATCTATATGTATATGTATCTTCAAGACCCTGGTTTCCTTTGGATATATATCAAGAAGGAAGTTTGGGCATCTTTTTTATGGAAATAGTAAAACAATGCTAATTCAAATGGAACTACAAAAGACCCAGAATAGCCAAAGTGATCTTGAGAAAGAACAAAGCTAAAATCATAAAATTTCCTGATTTTAAAATATGCTGAAAAGCTACAGTAATTAAAGCAGTATGGTACTGGCATAAAGACAAACATACAGACCAATAGAACAGAATAAAGTCCAGAAATAAGCCTACTCATATAGGTCAACTGATCTTTAACCAACAGTACACAATATGAAAAGGATGGTTTATTCAACAAACAGTGCTGAGAAAACTGGATAGCCTCAGGCAAAAAAAAAAAAAAAAGAAAAAAGAAATTGGACCCTTACCTTATACTATTCACAAAAATCAACTTAAAATAAGTTGAAGACTCACACATAAGAACTGAAACTGTAAATTTCCTGTAATAGATACCTTTAACGTTCTCTTTCCTGGTCCCCACTTGAAACCATAAATCAACACCTTTGGGAGAGAATCTTTTTTTTTTTTATTTTTAAATTCCTCATTAGATTCTAATGTGCAGCCAAATTTAAGAAACACCTTTCCTTAATTCCATATAATCCCACTCATTTGGTGTGGTTCAGCTGAGGCTGATCCCATCTTCACCCTTGACCTGGTTGAGTATCGGCACCTGATTTTTATCTGGAAAATTAGAATAATCTCTCCCCTGAGCCACAATAATGAGTTCAAGGTTATGGAGTGACCCAAACCAGGTCAATTGCATTTCTTCTTGAGAATTTTGATAGAACAAACTGGAAAGATATATTTTCATCTGCAGAGAAAATACATTGTAAGGATAATTTAGTCTTTTCTCTCCCAGTGGCAACTCGCTCCCATGTGGAGACAGCATATCTGATAATTAAGTCAAATATAACTGAGAGATAGAGGTAATCCTATTTAATAAACCCCTGGATCTTATCCTGAGACTTCCCAGTTAGGTAACCCTAGAAATTACTTCTTTTGATTGTGCTAGGTTGAGTTAGGTTTCTGTCGCCTGCAACTGAGAGAGTTCTTCTATGGGGCATGTGATATCATTTCTTTCCTCCTCCTTCAGGGTGGGAACAGATTTTCTCTTATGATAATTCCCTCCTTATCCTGTATTTTACTCTCTCCCTTTCTACTGGCTTACTTCTTCTTATGCTTAAACACACATCTTTCCGAACACAGAGACAGAAAGCTCCCGAAAGACCTGGTGTTCTCTCCTAGCTATCCTTTGCCTCTCTCATTTTCTTCATGGTCAATCCCCTCAAAATAGTGATTTACAAACAATGTATCCCTCTCTTCAACTTCATAAATTTAACCCTTCCCTTCAAAAGGTGAATACAGACCACCTACGAGGACAATGGACTTCCCCCAACCCGAGTTCACTCTCCGTGATCTTCTGCTCGTATTTGACGTTGTTCAGTCTTTAAATCCTCCCTTAGCTTCTATCATGCTATTCTATTCTGGTTATCCACAGCCCCTCTGTTAGCTTTTTTTCAGCCTTTTCTTTCATTGACTTCTCTTTATATTATCCCAACCTACAAATACTGGAGCCCTCCTTCATTCTTCTCTCAATCCTCCTTCCCTGGGAGTTCTCATTCATCTCCTCGGCTTTACTCACTTCTCTTTATATGTTATTAATTCCAAATCTCTACTTCTAGCCTTTCATGTGTCTTTCTTAGACTCTTGCCCTCCAACCACCTCCCAACACTCAACTAACTCCTACTCATCCCTCAGGATTCACTTCACCTCTTCCAGGAAGCCTTTCCTAATTTCCCTGTTTGGCACTTCTCTGTGATGCAGTATATTATAATCACCTCTATCAAATCAGTTATCACACTGTATAGAAACTATCTGTTTATACAGCTCTTTCTCAAGACTGTAAAAGCTTTGAGGCAGTAACTATGCTACATTTATTGTTGTCACTGGCATATAAAAGTTATTCAATAAAGGTTTTCTAAAGTAATAAAAGAATGGCGGCTGCTGATCATTGCAGACTCCCTGTACACTGGACTATTTGGTGAGGTAATACAGCAGTACACCATTCTAGAATTTCTTTCTTATAAATGTATAGGCTGGGAAGGCATTTGAGAGCCTCATTTTTAATGTCTGTTCCTGCAATAATGCAAACCTTGATTACATTTACTGTTCAACTCAAATTATAAATATTTTATATGTATTATTGATATATGTCTTTATATTTTTCTGTATAATAATAAGAATACATTTGTGTCAAATATTTTTTTGAGAGAGGGTCTTGCTCGTTACCCAGTATGGAGTGCAGTGGCATGATCATGGCTCACTGCAGCCTTGACCTCCCAGGCTCAAGTGATTCTCTCACGTCAGCCTCCTGAGTAGCTGGGACTACAGATGTGCACCACCACACCCAGCTAATTTTTATAGAGATGTGGCCTCACCATGTTGCCCAGGCTGGTATTTTTTCTTAAGTTAATGTGCATTTTCCCAGATACTTCTCATGAAACTCCTGTGAGGTGAGTCAGAAGGGAAAGATAAGGAGAAAAGAAGAAGTGAGGAAGTGGGGAGTTGTATTTATTAGCTTGTTATATTATGGATTGAAAGGTATACAGGTGTGGACCTAGGATGTTGAGACCACCAAGAACTATCAACAGGAGGGAGAGAATGCCTGCTGGAGCAAGAAGAGGAGGGAATGGTGGAACAGGCAACAGGAGCATGAGTGAGTGTTGAAGCCACTGCTCAACGGAAGCTGTGGTCATGAAAAGATGTAGCTGTTATCTGAACTGCAATAAGGCAAGAGGAATACCTTCTCCAGCCTTCCCACTTCCTTCCCTTCAGACACCCATGGGCCGGAACAGGGCAGGGAGAACAGAAAATGGGAAGCCAAATGGGTGATACCAAGTCCACCCTTTGACTCTGACTGGGTCTGTCATGGAGTAGAGATTGGAAGAAGCAGTCCCATGAAGGAGTTGACTATGGCTTCTCTTTCTTTACCAATTTACTTCAATAAAGTAAAAACCTTCCTCAATAATTGACTCTTAACTAAGCCTTCCTTAACACAACATCCGGACATAGCCAGTGACTTCTCTCTAGTAGACCCACTCAGTTCTGCTCTCCCAGTTGAGTTGGCGACTTCTCAAAAATCATATTTCCTTCCAAACCTGTTTATGCCAGTTGTACTTGCTATTGTTTTATGCTACCTATTCACCTAGTCATTAGGTCAACTATAAAGTATAAGTGCAAAAGAAGATAAGTCCTTAAACTTCCTCTCCTCTTAATAGGTATTCACTCTGTAGGTGATCCCAACCAGTCTCGTGACTTTAATCACTTTTACATATTTACAATTCTTTTTTTTTTTTTTTTGAGATGGAGTTTTGCTCTTGTTGCCCAAGCTGGAATGCAATGGTGCTATCTCAGCTCATTGCAACCTCCGCCTCCCAGGTTCAACCGATTTTCCTGCCTCAGCCTCCCGAGTAGCTGGGATTACAGGTGTGTGCCACCACGTCCAGCTAATTTTTTGTATTTTTAGTACAAACGGAGTTTCACTGTGTTAGCCAGGCTGGTCAAGAACTCCTGACCTCAGGTTATCTGCCCACCTCAGCCTCCCAAAGAGCTGGGATTACAGGTGTGAGCCACCATATCTGGCCTATATTTACAATTCTTAAAGATATATCTCTAGTCTATATCACTCCTTGACATCCTCCTTTGAATGTCTAATATGTATCACTATTTTAATGGGCTCTCAAGTGAGCTCCTGACTTGTGCCACTTCCACCACCATCCTATACCTGCTCCACCTGTGGTCTCACCCATCTTAGGCAATGGTAACTCCATCCTGCTACTTGCTCAGGCAAAAAGCCCTGAATTTATCTTTGATTTCTTCCTTTCTTTCACACTTCACACCCAATCTGTCAGAAAATCTATTGTCTTTACCTTCAAACCATTTTCAAAATGTAAACCCTTCTAATCACCTCACCATTATTACTTTGGTCTGAGCCACCATCATCTCTTACCTGAATTACTGCCATAGTTTCCTACCTGGTCCTCCCTACGCTGACCCGTGCAGTATGTTCTCAGCCTCACAGTGTGATCATCGTGAGGGATCATGTCATTCTTCTGCTTAAATGCATTGGCTCCCCATTTCTTTCAGAGGAAAATCCAAAGTCCTCATAATGCCACAAACCCCCAGCTGTGTCTTGGTTCTACGGTCCCTCCCTGAATTCATTTCCTATATCCCTCAACCCATAACGGGCTTCTGGCTGTTTCTTAAACATTCCAGACATAGACCCAAGCCAGCACCTTGGATCTAGCCGCTCCTTACACCTCGAATGCTTCTCCTCCAGATCCCTTCAAGGTCTACTCCCTCCCCTTTCGGTCTTTGCTCAAGGCTCATCATCTCATTAAGAACGACAACACCACATAAAATTGTAGACCTTCCTCAATACTCCTCAGACCTTCTCCAACATGTCTCACTTATTCTGTCTTTCCCAAAGGATTTAGTCCTTTCAAACACACATCATAATGGGAATATGTACTGTGCTTATTGTTCAATGTCCACTCCTAATAGAATGTAAGCTCTCCCTAGGCACATAATTGTAGCTGTTTTCTTCATCCAAGACAACAGTGACAGGCACATAGTAGAGGCCAATAAATTTGTTGAAATAATTGAAGAAAAATGTTTTAAGAAACGCAACATTTTGAAAGTACTGTTTTTGGTCATGTAGATTTGATTTGATTTGTGTTTCTAAATTATGATCACATTATTATTATTACGATTATTAGTATTAGTATTATTTTGCCTATTTGGCTGTTACAAAAATCCAAAAAGAAAAAAAGAAAACAAAAAAGTGTTGTGAAATTACTAGAAGGCAGAAGTTTTACTGGCTCAGAATATAACTGCGCTTAGAACTACTGAATGGAATTCAAAAATTGAGTTTGCTCATCAGAACATAAAAATAAAATAGGAGCCATCTTTTTAATGTAGGTGAGTCCTTATAACTCTTTTTTAATACTCTATAAAATTATCATCCTTTCAGTTCCAGGTCTAGGAGATTTTTCCCTTTTAAAATTCTTCTGTAAAAAAAGTCACAAATCTAATAGGACAGGAACTCTTAAAACCACAGATATGATTAAGGCTCAGTTCCCTAATAAATGTGCAATGCAACACTTGTCAGCCCTTGAAATAATGAGCTGTGATCTATGATAAATGTGCCAATAACACATTTTCCAGGGCAGCATATTTCAGATGGGTAGGAAATAGTTGAATCACAGCAGGATCTTATTTTTACACAAATTACTTCTAAACTCCAAACACATCTAAAATCAATTTCTTTCATCACATTAACACTGGGCTGTTAATCACCGGAATGTGTGCTGGTATTTGACAGACATAAAAACTGATTTACATTTGGAAGAGGAGGAGGACATGAATAAAAGAAGCATGTTCCTCATGTGAAATAAAGTTTTGCATATCCTGGTTCATAAAATATATTGCTTGTTTACTAGTCACAGATGATTATGAAGGTGAATGCAGTAATGGCTTATGAACTTCAAATTAAAAGATCTGGCCTTTCTTCAGCAGCATACATGAATTAAGAACAATGTATAATGCAATATGCCTGTAACAGAAAGAGGGAAATTACAAAATGCTTAAGCCTCTCTGGTTAATTTCTGGGAATTAATTTATTCACTCATTCAGTTATGGATACACACAAAAGTATATTGAATTTCTATGATTCCCTACTCAAATGCAGTTCTAATTCTAAGGTAGAAAATAATTCAAGGTACACAATACATTAATTTCTATGACAATAGAATGTATAGGATGCTATGGGGACCTAGGTGAAGGACAGACTGCCTCATCTGCAAGACAGGAACTAATGATAGTTCCTATCCCAGAGAATTAATGTGAAGATTAAATGAGTGAGTGTGTATGGAAGAGCTTAAAGCAACCTGACCCATGGTGAACACTCAGTGCATGTTGGCCTTTATTACAAGGCCACATGTGTTCAAGCCACACGTGATTAAATATTTATGTCAGGCATGGTACTAGGCAGGGAGAATACTCACCCATCTCATGGCACATATAGTCTAGTGGGGAAGACTGTATAATATAACAAGTATTCCAGGAGAGGATGCAAAAGTTCCTATGGAAAGGGAGAGCCAGGCCCCTAACAAGTCTGGGAATTAAAGAAAGTCCTACACAGAGTGTATTATAAGCAGAACCAGTGAGTGCCCCCTTAGGATTCTCCTGGCCACTAGTTTTATAAAAAGGATTAAGCCATAGCATAACCCAGCTAAGGATAAAGAAGGAAAGGACTATATCCCAAAGGAGTCTTAAGGCTAGACCAGCATGCACTAACTGGGAAAGTACATGGGGGGCTGAATACTGAGAATGTTTGATTAAGGGAGGCAAAACATAAAACTGGATACGGAAGAGTTTGTTGACTCAGTTGAGGGCACCATCCCAAGAGATGGGATTTAACACTCCAGCAATGACCCCAGGCAAAGGTGCTAACTAAATCATTGCTAACATGGCTCCTAGAGGCATCAAAAAAGCAATGGCTCATGCTGAAAAGACAGAATTGAGGTGGCAGAATGGTGGAGCAAGAGATTAAAAGTCTCCAAAAAGTGGAGCCTGCTGGAATGGATATACTGCGTACAGCCAGAAGACATCCAGATTAGGTTCCACCAGAGGGTCCAGGTGACATGACACACACCAAGGCTACTGGAATGTGCTGGTGAGCAGGCACCAGCATCACTGAGAAGGTGAGTGGTGGCTGTCCCCTGCAGGCCTGGGCTGACAGTGGGAGAACCTGCTATGGAATCTGGTTCATCAATAGTAATCAGATGATAGGCTAGGATGCCTGAACAACAGAGGTCAGGCAGTAAGACTTAACCGTTGGAAGCCTGGGGTCTCAATGAGTTGGAGTGGCAGCTAGGGGGGGCCACATACACAAGTTATGGAGATGGTTGAGAGAATGTAGCAGCTCTGGGGACAAAATAGATGGACAATTGACATGGATATTACTCAGTTTATACCAGTGGAAGGTATCAAGAATGGATGGCCAGGAGGCTGAGGGGAAGTCACCCCTTTCCCAGATTCCAGACCTGAGCCAGTTTTTAGACCTGGAGCCCACTGGCTGATGAGGTGACCAGCTCTCTAGGAGAAAGGATCCTGCACCATCATGCCAATCACACTGTGGCAATTTCCTAATTCTTCCACAAAGGAACCTACAGCCATTTGCATGAGTAACTGAACACTGGAGAAAATGGACCACCCAGACATCTCAATGATTGGACACAGAATCTGATTGACATTTATACTGTTACACCTGGAGCATCATCAGGCCTCTCTTCATATTAGAATGGGGGCATATAGAATCTATGTAATCCATATAATCCTGAACACATTTGGCATACAGTGGGTCATACTGGGTCACCAGACCCACTCAGTGCCATTTGTCCAGTCTCAAAATATATAATTGAGATCAATATACTTCGCAGTTGATGCCTGATTCTGCAGGGTAAGAATTATCAGGGCGGAGAAGGCAACATAGAAGTCTCTGAAACTGACCCTTTCTGGCCAAGATAATAAATCAAAAGCAATATTGCATCTCCTGGGGGAGATCCACATGAGTGATCTCCTTAAGAATCTAAAGGATGCAAAGGCCATAGATAGTCCCTATCATACCTTCATTAAATTCACCAGTCTGGCCCCTGGAAACTGGAGGATGAATCCTGCAGTATGCCTGGGATGCAAGTTCAACCCGGATTGCAGTCACCATGCCCACTGTGGTACCTTAGCCTCAGACACATGGTGTGTGGCCATTGATTTGGTGAAGGTGTTCATTTCTATCATTATCAGAAAAGAGAATAAAAAACAGTTTGCATTAACGTGGAATAAAGAACACGAAACATTTGAAGGTTTGCCCCGGGGCTACGTTAATTCTCCTACCCTTTAACATAGAAAGGTTAGAGAGATCTGGACCATCTGAACATCCCAGAAAACAGCACATTGATCTGTTACATGAATGGTATTATGCTGGAGGTGCTGGATGAGCTAGCGGTGGCTTGCATGCTGTGGGCCACACATGTGCTACAGAGGGTGGGAAGTAAAACTCACAAAGAATCAGAACCTGCCACATCTGTAAAATGTTTAGAAATGCAGTGGTCAGGACATCAATTCCATAGTAGAAGCAGCTCATTGCATTGTGCCCTGTTAAAACAAAGAAGGCACAGAAAGGAAAGGCCTCTTTGGGTTCTGGGGGTAGCATATTCCACACCTAGAATTACTGCTTTAACTATATACTGGGAAATATGAAGAGCTTGGATCCTTGAGTGGGGCCTGGAGCAGGAAAGGGCTCTGAAGCAGGCCTAAGGCAGTGCAAGCAGCCTGCCACTGGGGAAAACAACTCAGCAAATCCAATGGCTCTGGAAATAGTAGTAGAGAGAAAAGATGCTTTGTGCAGTCTGGAACATCCCAGTGGGAGAATCCCAACATAGGCCCTTTGGGGACTGGAGCATGCCATGTCTTCTGCAGTGGAAAATTATACACCTTTTGAAATACAATCTTGGCATGTTGTTTGGCCCTGGCAGAGCTGAGATGACAAATGACCATTTGGCTGGAATTACTAGTCCCCTCAGCCTCATCAAGTCATAACAGAGGCCCATCAGGAATTCGTTATAAGATGAAAATGGCGCATCAAAGATTAAGCCTAGCAGAACCAGAAGGGACAGCATATTCCATGAGCATAGCCCAGACCCTCATGGCCCGCACCTATATTCCACCAGCACCCTTCCTCAGCTCACAGCTGTTGCCATATGGAGACTCCTGCATGCAAGCTGGAAGTGAAAGTCAGAGTGTGATTTCCAATGGTAGCTCTGTTTTGTGATTACAAGATGAAAATGTAGTTTTTCTTGGGGTGGCCTTCAAAGACAAGGGTGGGCCAAGCGCGGTGGCTCACACCTGTAATCTCAGTAATTTGAGAGGTTGAGGCAGGCAGATCACCTGAGGTCAGAAGTTTGAGACCAGCCTGGCCAACATGGCGAAACCCCATCTCTACTAAAAACACAAAAAAATTAGCCAGACATGGTGGCATGCACCTGTAATTCCAGCTACTCAGGAGGCTAAGGCACAAGAATTGTTTGAACCTAAGAGGTGGAGGTTACAGTGAGCCAAGATCGTGCCACTGCACTCCAGCCTGGGCAACAGAGTGAGACTCTGTCTCAAAAAAAAACAAAGGTGGGAGAAAATTCTCCTTGTAGGCAGAGGGTTAGGTGTGATACTTGATCATCCACTTTGTGGGGAAAGAGAAAGGGCCTGACTCATAGGCAGTGGTGAATGGCCTGGCATGCTGGAGGGAGACCTGGAAGGACCAAGACTAAAAGTTCAGAGCCAAAAAGGGAAATATGGGCCTGGATGTCTGGGAATGGGCAGGGAGTATGAAGACCTTGGTATTATATTACAGTGCCCACCAAACCAATTAGGAAAGATGAGTCTTATAATCTTTACTTTTACTATACCTTATTTAGCTGTAAGTTTATACAATTTAAGTTTTAATAATGAGTTAACAACTGGCATCCATATAAAAATAAATAAATAAAATACATAAGAATACTTCTAACCAAGGAGGCAAAAGATCTTTTTAAGGAAAACTACTAAACATTGCCAAAAAAAAATTATAGATGACACAAAAAAATGGAAAAACACTCCATGCTCATAGATAAGAATTAATATTGTTAAAATGTCCATACTACCCAAAGTAATCTACAGACTCAATGTTATACCTATCAAAGTACCAACATCATTCTTCACAGAATTACAGAAAACTATTCTAAACTTTATATGGAAGCACAAAAGAGCCTAAAGATCCAAAGCAACCAAGCCAAAAGAATAGAGCCTGAGGCATCACACTACCCAACTTCAAACTATACTATAAGGCTACAGTAGCCAAAACATCATGGTACTGGTACAAAAACAGACACATAGTTCAATGGTGTAGAATAGAGAACTCAAAAACAAAGCCACACACCTACAACCATCTGATCTGCAACAAAAAGTTGACAAAAATAAACAATGGGAAAAGGACTCATTAAAATAATTGTGCTGGAATAACTGGCTAGCCATATGTGGAAGAGTGAACTGGACCTCTACTTTTCATCATATATAAATTAAGTCAAGATGAATTAAAGATTTAAGTATAAGACCTCAAGCTATAAAAATCCTAGAAGAAAATCTAGGAAATACCCTTCTCAACACTGGCCTTGGTAAATAATTTATGGCTAAGTCCTCAAAAGCAATGGCAACAAAAACAAAAAATTGACAAATGGGGCCTAATTAAACTAAAGAGTTTCTGCACAGCAAAAGATACTATCAGCAGAGTAAACAAGCAACCTACCAAATAGAAGAAAATATTCACAAAATATGCATCCAACAGAGACCTAATATTCAGAACCTATAGGGAACTTAAATCAACAAGCAAAAGCAAATAATCCCATTAAAACATGGGCAAAGGATATGAATAGACACTTCTCAAAAGAAGACATGCAAGTGTCCAAGAAACTTACAAAAAAATGCTCATTATCACTAATCATCAGAGAAATGCAAATCAAAACCACAGTGAGACACCATCTCACACCAGACAGAATGGCTTATCATTAAAAAGTCAAATGATGGCCAGGTGTGGTGGCTCACACCTGTAATCCCACAGCACTTTGGGAGGCCAAGGTGGGTGGATCACCTGAGGTCAGGAGGAGACTAGCCCAGCCAACACGGGAAAACCTGTCTCTACTAAAAATACAACAAATTAGTAGGTGTGGTGGCAGGCACCTATAATCCCAGCTACTCGGGAGGCTGAGGCAGGAGAATCGCTTGAACTCGGGAAACAGAGGTTGCGGTGAGTCGAGATCGTGCCGTTGAACTCCAGCCTGGGCAACAAGAGCGAGACTTTGCCTCAAAAAAAAAAAAAAAGTCAAAAGATAACAGATGCTGGCATGTCTATGAAGACAAGAGAATGCTTTTATACTGTTGGTGAAAATGTAAATTAGTTCAGACACTCTGGAAAGCAATGTGGAGATTTCTCAAAGAACAATATGCCTAGTGTTCCATTATTGGAACACTAAGCATGTGGGGGTTATTTATATCCTACTGCTCAAGGTCATCTCCAAGGTCTGATTGCAAAAATTCAAAAAATTGCAACCTCAGGCCTAAATGGGTTAAAACAGAACTACGACCCAGCAATCTCATTCCTGGGTATATATTCAAAGGAAAATAAATCATTCTACCAAAAAGACACATGAACTCATGTTCATCGCAACAGTATTCACAATAGCAAAGACAGGGAATCAACTGAGATGCCCGTGAACAGTGGATTAGATAAAGAAAATGTGGTACATAAACACCATAGAATACTATGCAGCCATGAAAAAGAATGAAATCATGTCTTTTGCATCAATGTGGATGCAGCTGGGGTCCATTATCCTAAGTGAATTAACACAGGAACAGAAAAATAAATATTGCCATGTTCTTACCTATAAATGGGAGCTAAACATTGAGCATACATCAGCATAAAGATGGAACAATAGGTACTGGAGACCACTAGAGGGGAAGAAGGGAGTGGGGACAAGGGCTGAAAAACTCTTATTAGTTACTGTGCTCACTGCCTGGGTGATGGGTTCATCCATACCTCAAACCTCAGCATCACACAATATTTCCATGTAGCAAACCTGCACATGCACCTCCTGAATCTAAAAGAAAAGTTGAAATAATTTTTTAAAAAAAAAACTCTCATTATGAAAGGCTATTTAATGACAGAGAAAAGCTCACTGCAAAATAGAAAAAAATAAATTTTGGAAAGAAAACTATATATAGTACACAAAAGATAGAGAAAAATGCACAATAAAATATTAACTGTGGTTGTCTCTGAGTGGTGGAGATGTGAATAATTTTGTTTTCTTTAAAACTTTTCTACATTTTCCAAATTTCTCTGAGAATTATATATTATTTCACAAAGTAATAATAACTGGCATGAAAATTCTCTGAAAATTTAACAATTAGCTCTTGCATGCTGATACGAGCTGGCTCCAGTACACCAGTAGGCCTGAGAATAACTCGGTTAAGTTTTTTGCAAATAGGCAGAAATAAGAATCAAGATATGTGTTGCATCACATAATAGGAAATAAAGATCATGAATTATTGGAACCTATAACTGAGTGGCTTGTGGAAGTTACACTTGCTACATTTCTTTATTGAGGTGTCCCAAAATAGAATAAAAATTGCTGGCTTAAAGCTCAAAGCTTGGTAAGATGTGCCCTTGTCAATTTAAAACAATACAAACAACCAATAATTACATGAGAAAAAAAAATCTTGTGTATTAGTGTATTGTTTGCCGGTGTAATGAAATGCCTGCTATCATTTTGAAATTATTAGACAGCATTCATTTCTCTGCCCATTCTCTACTTGCCAGGAGCAGTCTACAATTTACAGCATCAGCTGCTTAGTTTATAATCTTGATTGAGGTTATTTAATTTGAAATTAAATCAAGCAAAATAAATAAAGGCAAGAGGCTACTGAGCATGTACATTACAACTATGACTATTAAAATACCACCCGGTAAGAATAAATGGAACTAACTGAAAATTTTACTTGTCTTCAATGGCTTTCAAAGGGTCAGAGGAATATACAGTATTATAAGACTTAAACAGTTCCTTTGAAGATCTATAGAGTACATATCTAGTAGTCAAGCTAAATTACTAAAGAAATGGGGGGTTCCATCCAAAATTTGTGAGGAAGATAATAAAGTAATACCAGCTTCTTTTGAAAGCACACTTTTGACCTACTTTATAAATCCCTATACTATGTTTCTCCTGGGCCACACTAGAGGGCGAACTTCCCCTTCTCTAGAAATCTTCCTAACCTGTGTCCTTTCAAAGGGATGCATTTTTCTAAGGAAGGTTGTTAATCTCCAGGAAATCTTAAAAACAATCAAGTAGGCTCAATTAAAACAATCAGAATCAGAGGACTCCAGGAGAGAGCTTATTTACAAAGCAGAGGCCAGTTTAAAGCAAAATGAAAGGAAAACAGAAAACAAAAACCCCCGTCTTCTATCAATTACTAATACGTTTTATACCTTGCACTTTAAAGTGTGTTATGAATATTGTCCCTCCACATTCCCTCAGAGACGCTATATAGTATTTTAGTCCATTCTCAAGCTGAGAAGCTGAGAAAATTGAAGCTCAGTGGTTTCAAGAGACTCGCCCAAGGTCAAACCGGTTTAAGGCAAGCAACCCAATCTAGTTATGATTTGAACTAATTTCTTCTTTCTTAAAGTTTGGCTCATTGCAGACCCAAGGTCTGTGGCATATGCAATGAGCCAGACTTGAAGAACTGTAGCCTTTCATGAAAGAACTCAGGACATCCCAGGGCAACAGCCCAGCTCGACATTCTCAGATGAACAAACTAGACTCTGGCTATCCCCACTTTGTAAGAGCTAATGAGCAGAAACTTTCCATGACATCTGTACTCTCCTAAGGCTATGATTAAATCATTGACTTAAAATATTACAAGTATGACACATTTGATTATTTTGCCCCTGGGAAAAATATTATAGGACATGCACTAATTTATTTACTTACATTAAGTAAAGATTTATAAAGAAGCTCTTTAAGTTACAATCCAAATTAAGAGAAAATATAAATTAGAATGTGATTACTTAAGTCACAGAAGGTCCCTTGCTTTCAAAAGGATTCGCTCCAGGGTTCCTTTGAACTGAGAGCTGCCCAGCTGTATGTTAAATGAGCCCATTTACAGTACAAGGGCTCAATTTACATAGAAATGTCCAGAAACAGAGCTGTCACACAAAGTGAAAGGCATCTGCACTGTACTTTGTGTTAGCAGGAAGATTTAAATATATGGAAAATACCAGGCGGGAGAATATCTATGGTTGAGCTTGAATCCACCTCCAGTCCTCTGTTAGCCCACAAATCAGGAGGCGGAAATGATTCTCCAGGTTCATCTGGTTCCTTCTCTTGCTCCCAGTTGCCGAGGTATTGATCCTGCTATTAAAGTTGTCGGAAATTTCCACAGCTTCCCACAGAAACCCCCATTCTCCTCCTCATCAGCACATTCCGCATGTGACACAAAGTGTAGCAGGTGCCTGAAGCTGATTAAAGAAAAGACAGTCTCCCCCTTCATGGACTTTAAATTCCTCTGATGAAAAGGGAATGCACATGTGCCTTCTCAAGCCACCAGTATCAGCTGAAAAACGACAGGTGAGATTGAATGATTTAGTAACGTGCTCCTCAGTTTCTCTTCTGCAAATACTCAGGGGCATATTAGGCATTGTGTTTTGTTTCCCCTCTTTGTAGAGGGTTTGTGGACAGACACGTGGGAGAGGAAGCGAGGGGAAAAAAAAAAAAAAGAACAGACAAGTGGCTCAGTGCAGTGGCTGACTCCTGCAATCCCAGCACTTTTGGAGGCTGAGCGGGGAGGACCACTTGAGCCCAGGAGTTTGAGAACAGCCTGGGCAATATAATGAGACCCGGTCTCTAGAAAACGTTAAAAAATTAGCCAGGTGTGGTGGCATACCTGTGGTCCTGAGAGGTGACACCGTGCTGGCAGTCCTCACGGCCCGGCCGTTGTTCGCTCTCGGTGCCTCCTCTACCTGGCTCCCACTTTGGCGGCACTTGAGGAGCTCTTCAGCCCACGGCTGCACTGTGGGAGCCGCTTTCTGGGCTAGCCAAGACCGGAGCCGGCTCCCTCAGCTTGCAGGGAGGTTTGGAGGGAGAGGCGCGAGCGGGAAATGGGGCTGCACCTGGTGCTTGCGGGCCAGCTGGAGTTCCGGGTGGGCGTGGGCTTGGCGGGCCTTGCACTCGGAGCAGCCGGCCGGCCCTGCCGGCCCCGGGCAATGAGGGGCTTAGCACCCGGGCCAGCAGCTGCAGAGAGTGTACTAGGCCCCTCAGCAGTGCCGGCCCACCGGCGCTGCGCTCGATTTCGATTTCTCGCCGGGCCTTAGCTGCCTCCCCGCGGGGCAGGGCTTGGGACCTGCAGCCCGCCATGCCTGAGCCTCTCCCGCTCCGTGGGCTCCTGTGCGGCCCGAGCCCCCCCGCCGACGAGCGCCGCCCCCTGTTCCACGGTGCCTAGTCCCATCGGCCAGCCAAGGGCTGAGGAGTGCGGGCGCACGGCGCAGGACTGGCAGGCAGCTCCACCTGCAGCCCCGGTGAGGGATCCACTGGGTGGAGCCAGCTGGGCTCCTGAGTCTGGTGGGGACGTGGAGAATCTTTATGTCTAGCTCAGGGATTGTAAATACACCAATCAGCACCCTGTGTCTAGCTCAGGGTTTGTGAATACACCAATCTCTAGCTAATCTAGTGGGGACATGGAGAACCTTTGTGTCTAGCTCAGGGATTGTAAACGCACCAATCAGTGCCCTGTCAAAACAGACCACTCGGCTCTACCAATCAGCAGGATGTGGGTGGGGCCAGATAAGAGAATGCAGGCTGCCCGAGCCAGCAGTGGCAACCCGCTGGGGGTCCCCTTTAACACTGTGGCAGCTTTGTTTTCTCACTCTGCAATAAATCTTGCTGCTGCTCACTCTTTGGGTCCACACTGCTTTTATGAGCTGTAACACTCACCGCGAAAGTCTGCAGCTTCACTCCTGAAGCCAGCGAGACCACGAGCCCACCGGTAGGAACGAAGAACCCCAGACACGCTGCCTTAAGAGCTGTAACACTCACCGCGAAGGTCTGCAGCTTCACTCCTGAAGCCAGCGAGACCACGAGCCCACCAGAAGGAAGAAACTCCGAACACATCTGAACATCAGAAGGAACAAACTCCAGACGCGCCACCTTAAGAGCTGTAACACTCACCGCGAGGGTCCGTGGCTTCATTCTTGAAGTCAGTGAGACCAAGAACCCACAAATTCCAGGCACAGTCCCACCTACTCAGGAGGCTGAAGTGGGAGGATTGCTTGAGCCCAGGAGTTTGAGGCTGCAGTGAGCCATGATTGTGTCACTGCACTCTATCCTGGGTGACAGAGTGAGACCCTGTTTTAAAAAAAAAGAAAAACAGAGGTTTCTGAGGACAGGTTAGAAATTTACTTTCTACTTATTTGATCATGTATTTGTGTATGTATTTATTGCCTCCTTCTAAAAAAATTTGCAGCAGCAAATGATATTAGCGTCATGTCAATATAAAAATAGAAAACCAGAGGGAAGGAGAGAAAAGGAAATTAAGATAAGGGAAATAAGGGTATTTCAATAACATGCAATAATGCCTTATACATTTTGGTAGAGTTCTGCCAAAATATTTCTACAGCGCCTTGATCTTTGAAAATCCAGGCAGGTTTTAAAAACCCAGAATGGGTTCAGTTCTCAGAAATCCATTCAAAAAGAGGAAACAAGGTATATCACACAATTTACATCAGATTACAAAGCGGATCAGCTAGCTCTTTAAGAGAGGCATTTTTGTCTCAGCTAGCCTCTGATAAATTTCTTCCCTCTATTCTCAACTTGTGGACAATGCCACCCCTAACAATAAATTCAACAGCAGATTTGGGGGCCAGTGGCTTATAAATTCTCTCAAAATAGACAAACGGCTCAATGACAAACCCCAGCCTAAGACAGGAGGTATGTTAGAGATAAAAGCAATGTAGGCCGGGTGTGGTGGCTTATGCCTGTAATCCCAGCAGTTTGGGAGGCTGCGGCGGGCAGATCACAAGGTCAGGAATTCGAGACCAGCCTGACCAACATGGTGAAACCCTGTCTCTACTAAAAATACAAAAACTAGCCGGGTGTGGTGGCACACGCCTGTAATCCCAGCTACTCAGGAGGCTGAGGCAGGAGAATCACTTGAACCCGTGAGGCGGAGGTTGCAGTGAGCCAAGATAGCACCACGGCACTCCAGCCTGGGTGACAGAGCGAGACTCTATCTCAAAAAAATAAAATAAATAAAAAGTGCAAAGTAGAGGCTAAACAATGTCATGCAGGTAGAGGGGGTGCAAACGGAGGAAGAGAGAGGAAATAAGTGCAGTAGGCGTGCAGGGCACAATTACATCTTCCAGATGCTTGAGGAGGAGAAAGGAAGCTTAAGCCTAGAGACACCTGTGGCCTTGCCACCATCCTCTTCCTCAGGCCTGTCCTAACACTCCTGAGTCCTGACCTTGTTGCAGACAAAAAATACCATAATAAAAGGTCAAGAGGCAGGGCATGGTGGCTCACACCAATAATCCCAACACTTGGGAGGCCAAGGCAGGAGGAGCACTTGACCCCAGGAGTTCGAGACCAGTCTGGGCAACATAAGGATATTTCCTCGCTACAAAAGTGAAAAAAAAAATAGCCAGGTGTGGTGGTGCATGCCTGTGGTCCCAGCTACTTGGGAGGCTAAGGTGGGAGGATTGCTTGGGCCCAGGAGGTTGGGGCTGCAGTGAGCCATGATCACGCCACTGCACTGCAGCCTAGGCAACACAGCAAGACCCTGTCTCTAACCAACTAACTAACTAAATAAATAAAAAGTCAAGAAGAGGACAATACCTGGAATTTACATGAAAACCCAGGAGGAAGGGTATAAGTGAATATCCAGTAGTTAAACAACCTTGGTGTCTAAGAGGAACTGTGCTGATACATGGGGCTTCCTTACATTTTTCCGACGTACACTGTTCCAGTGCCTTGCACAGAACACACACTGTTCACAGCCAGGAGACCAGCTAGGAGGCCTCAGCTGCTATGGGCACCACCTGGCTGCTCCCTGGGGATCAGTACTGTGACTGCATTTTAATGTGGTACTGTAGGAAGTCTTGCTAATGGAACCACTCCCCCTTTGCCTTTGCAAAGATTATGACAGTGAGATAAGTCTGGCCCGGGCTCACTCCATCTCGCTTCTAGCCTCACAGGCTGGCTGCCCTCGCTTATCCCTGGGCATAGGCCAAACTACTCAGGGGAGGAATTTATAGTTTAACTTTAAAGCAAGGATGATAATAGTCCTGCCCTAAAACTAACTCCTTGTTCAGCGGCTGAAATCACCTTTGTAAGACTAATGAAGAGCCACAAGATTAGGATTCTGGTAGGAGCCTGAAACCTGCTACATCGTGGGCATAATTTCTATAATCCCCTACTGCAGAGGAGTCACATGGCCAGAGGTCACAAGATTTGTGACTTTCTCAATTGCTCATATAAATAACATCACTATTACAGAACATAAGATTGGTCTTTTCAGATGTTTTTCAGACTGACCCCACCCAGACTTGTGACTCATGACTCAACCAGTCCTGTGCACCCCCCACCACACAAAGGTGGACTTAGTGTATAAGGACCATTTGCCACACTCCTATGATTCTCAACCAATCACCAGCACCCATTACCTAGTCCCCTGCCCACCAAACTATCCTTGAAAAACCCTAACCTCTGAGCCTTCAGGAGACTGATTTGAGTAATAACTCTGTCTTCCACATGGGCAGCCTCACGTTGATTTATCTCTTGCTTTACTGCAAGATCACAGTCTCAGTGAACTGGTTTTGTCTGTGCATTGTCTGTGCAGCACACAGGAATAACCCATCACGTGATTACACAACCACCGAACAAGAAGACTTGAGTTCAAAGCCACCTTTGGTCAGCCATTTTCCCTGAGAAAGAACACAGTCCAAGTACAGAACACAGTGGAACACAGAAGAAAGCGAAAACTAATGGAGCCATTTGGGAAGTAGTATTTAAACTGAACCTTCAAAAAATAAAACATGTTATATTTTACTAAGCAAGCAACAGTGTTCCTCAAGGGAAGAGGGCTTTACCTATCCTCTTAATCTCTGTGCCCACTTCTAGACTGGCCTAGCACAGGATAGATGTTCAGTGCTGTGATTTAATAAATGTTCACTGAATGCTCATCAAGCTCTACCTGATTTAAATGGTGACCCAGATGATGTCCTGTGGCAGATTCTGGAAAGGTTGCAGGTAGAGTTAGCATCATAGGTGACATCTGCACTTGCCCAGGCCCCCGGCTTAGAACGCCCTGCACTTAGTTTAGTAACCTGCTGCCGCCATCTTGAAATTTTTGTTAATTTGTGAACAAGAGGCCTGCATTTTCATTTTGCACTGAGCACACAAATTATGCAGCCATCCCTGGCTGTAGCTGTTATGTTTTGCCAGCAGACACTATCACGCCCTGTGAAAGTACTGACAGGGTATTTCAGAGTTTTTGACAAGTAGACATTTTCCACATAGAAGAGGCATCCTATGAATTGCCTGTATGATAAAAGACAGCCTGAAATAAAAATGTGTTTCTTAGATTAGACAGTCTTCTTGCAACAGTCCTACAACCCTGGTCAGAATCTTTTAATGATGAAGAGCCTAAATGCTTTACAATTTTCCCACCGTGAATTTTTTCCCATGTTGTACCCTTCTCTTCCACCTAAGTCTTAGGAGAGTTCCCAACAATTTCACCTTCCTTATTGTTTTAAAAGGATAGATAATCTTTCCACAGCCTTTACTGATTGCAAACTCCTTGAGAAAAGAGTTGCATTTTCTATCCGTTTGCATCTCACACTGCTAAGGGTCATATTATATACACAGATCAATCAATAATACTAAGATCTTATAATTGCATCCCTTTGCATGTTAAAAACACATTTATGTTAAAAACACATATATAAAACACACATGTTAAAAACACATATATAAATTGTCTCATCTGATGATTACAATAATCCCATGGGTTTTCAGGGCAGGTGTATATTCTCTTTCTCCAGATTAGGAAACCAAAATTTAGAGCAACGTTTAGTAACCACCTCTACTTACACTTGTGACTTCTAGATCAAGGTTTCTTATTCTGAAATTGAAAAAGAAAATCGTTTACTATCTATGTATTTATGTATTCATTTATTCGTTCATGTATTTATTGAACCTTTGACCTATATATCCACCCCTTTCTGGAATCTCCACTTGAATGCCTAAATGGCAGGCCCCACTCAACACCTACCAAACCAAACATATCATTTTCCGCCCTCTCTCTGCCCCACCTTGCTTAAACCTGCTCCTCTGAGAGTCTGTTCACTAATATCATCACCTTCCTCCTAATTGCCCAAGCCAGATACCTAGCTGTCATCCTCCACCCAACCCTTGCTCCAATTTACCAGTTCCAGTGGAGGTCCAAATCCTGCCGATTATTTCCTGTCTATCGCTTAGGAAGCCAGAGCCTAGCACAGGATCTGGCACATGATAGTGTCTTCATATATTTTGATTGAACTAAATTAAGTCCTCTTGGGCAGCACTGGTAGCCAAAGTGACTTCCCAGGCCATTGCTCTGGCTGCTTTCCTGGCTGGAGAAGAATCAGTGCTCCTGGATCTCATCTGTCACCCACCTCTCTCATAGGTGGAGGCCAGGTGAGAAAGACTGAGAAAGGAAACCTGTCTCCCCCAGCACATGTAGCTTCCGGAGAAGAAAGAAATCATCTCACACAAATATTTCTGTCTTTCACTCAGGCCCTTTCACTTTCGTCTTCCAATTCTTTAGTTGTTGTTTCTTTAGTTCTTGTTGTTGCTGTTGTTTTATGTTGACATTTCTCTTCACACCAGCATCACTACCCTCAAAGCCATGGAGAAATCTGGCTATCCTACAGTCCCAAGATGCCCCCATGTCTAGGAATTTGCAGACAAGGCAGACCAGACCTTTTTTTTTTTTGAGAAGGAGTCTCGCTCTGTCGCCCCAGGCTGGAGTGCAGTGTTGTGATCTCGGTTCACTGCAAGCTCCGCCTCCCGGGTTCACGCCATTCTCCTGCCTCAGCCCCCCGAGTAGCTGGGACTATAGGCGCCCGCCACTGCGCCCGGCTAATTTTTTGTATTTTTAGTAGAGATGGGGTTTCACTGTGGTCTCGATCTCCCGACCTCGTGATCTGCCCGCCTCATACCAGACATATTTACAAGGGGGAAAATCCCAAGTGATGGCCACAGAATGAATAAAAGTAAAAATTAAAATAAAATAGTAAAAGCAAGAATATTCTATCCTGGGGCCTCGAACTTTTTGGAGGTCCCAGGATAGAATATTATTGCTTTCCTTTACTATTTTTCATTGTTTCTTTTCCAGTCTGTTTATATTTTTCTATTTAAAATCTCTTACACACACACACACACACAGTCACAGCACCTGCTGAAGCAACTTAACTAAAAATCAACAAAAGGAACTTGCCTATAACCTATAGGTAGTAACTTACCTACACTTACCTACTTTCTTTTTTTTTTTTTAATTATACTTTAAGTTCTGGGTTACATGTGCAGAACATACAGGTTTGGTACATAGGTATACACGTGCCATGGTGGTTTGCTGCACCCGTCATACATTAGGTATGTCATCATCAACCCGTCATACATTAGGTATTTCTCCTAATGCTATTCATCCCCTAGCTCCCCCACTGCATGACAGGCCCTGGTGTGTGATGTTCCCCACCCTGTGTCCATGTGTTCTCATTGTTCAACTCGCACTTATGAGTGAGAACATATGGTGTTTGGTTTTCTGTTCCTGTGTTAGTTTACTGAGAATGATGGTTTCCAGCTTCATCCATGTTCCCTGCAAAGGATATGAACTCATTCTTTTTTGTGGCTGCAGAGTATTCCATGATGTATATGTGCCACACTTTCTTTATCCAGTCTATCATTGATGGGCATTTGCATTGGTTCCAAGTCTTTGCTATTGTGAACAGTGCCACAATAAACATATGTGTGCATGTGTCTTTATAGTTGAATGATTTATAATCCTTTGGGTATATACCCAGTAATGGGATTGCTGGGTCAAATGTAACTTACCTACTTTCTTACAGGGCAGAAGACATGTGAGAACTTTATTCTTTAGTTCTTGGCCACTCCTGCCCCGGATGTTTAGAAGGCAATCTAACACTGAGCAGAAGCAGGACAGGGATGGTGGCAGATCCCTCTAATGCAAAGACAAGAACCTACGAAATATCCCCATAGTGAAGAAGAGATTGCCCTAAGCTCTTGGCACTGAGAATGAGACATTAAATTACAGGGAAGTATAGGGGTTCCCACGTGAAGTTGGGGAAAGGGCTTGAAGCTTTCAAGCATTAGCAGATATAAAGAAAAAATACATGTGGAAGGGCCTAGGCCAAAATGGGATGGAGGAAGAGAAACACAAGACAGATTCTAGTGCTCCATCCCAACACTCAGAAGATACCCAGGGTCTCCAAAAAATGAGCAGTCAGCCTCAGAGCTCAGAGTTAAAATGAACACAAAGTGCATGGCCTTTGCTTTCTTAGAATGCTAAAATGGACTGCATTGGGCTCCTGTAACTTCTCTCTAGGAAACATCGGGAAAACACACACACTATAATTTACATGCAGCAAAGTTCACAGTGAAACCCAAGAAAGGCAACAACTAAAATGCTTAAGCCACGATTTAGGTTGGAGGTTATGGAGGAGCACGCATGGCATTACAGAAAGAGACCGTAGTACAAGGAGGCAGCATTTTGACAACCCTGAGCCCAGGGCCTGGTACATCATAAGCCCTCAATCCATGCCAGCTCTCTGTTTCTCCTTCACTGTAGGGAGCCTGACTTTCTCAGCCAGCAACCAGTCTATATCAAGTGAAGCAACTGCCTGCTCTGGCAAAGAGGGTTTACAGCACCTTTTTGTCTTTGCAGGCAGAATGGAGAGAGGCCATTTGTGGGCTGTTTTGAGAATGCAACAACTGGGGTAATTTTTCGGAATGCATTGAAGGAAACCCACACCTTTTGGTATTTCAGTGTTGCAATGACCTACACAGAAGCCCATGGGAAAAGAACAGTGCTGAAATCTGTACCTTATAGTGTAAACTTTGAGTAATATCAAGAGGCTAAATTATCTGCATGAGTCACGCTGCAGTACAAATCAGAGAGTGACACCAAAGCAGATTAAAAGACCAGCAGAAGAAAATGATCTGAATAGACACAGAACAGAGACACACTCACCTTTTAGCTCCTCCAGGCTTAAAGATTCATAGTACTTTGTGGAGAGTTAACACCAGTATCACCCCTGTTTTGCAGTATGCATTGTATCATGTGTTATATACAAATAGCAAATAAATATATGATATGTATTTATATTTTATATAGTTTAATATATACTTAAAATATACATTTGAAGGATATCTGAATATAGCATATATAAATTGTGCGGGTACAAATTATGTATGGAAACTCATTCCATGGAGTGGTTTCTGTTTGGCCTAACTAATCCCTCTCTACAGAACACCTTGAGGTATTATTAAGGAGTGGTACCTGAGGCCCACTTGAGGACTGAACTCAAGATGTGGTTACTCAGAGAAAATAAACAAGGAACACACAGTACAGAATTCTCCTTACCCAGGCCCTGCCTGTCACACCCACACATAATGCTGGGTGTGACAAAGCATTATGAAACCAAGGGCTTCAGGAAAGCAACACCGGTGCAGAGTCACCTGGCAGCAAGAAGTAATGACACCTGCTCTTTCTTCCAGTGTATTTTGTCTTAGATTTTTTAGCTGAACAGCAAGGAAGAGGCCCAATGAAGTTAGTCTTCATTCTCTTTTTCTTTTTTTTCCTTGTTTATTTTATTTTATTTTATTTTATTTTTATTTTTGAGACGGAGTCTCACTCTGCTGCCCAGGCTGGTGTACATTGGCACACTCTCGGCTCATTGCAACCTCTGCCTCCCAATTTCAAGCGATTCTCCCGCCTCAGCTTCCCAAGTAGCTGGGATTACAGGCACCTGCAATCATGCTCGGCTAATTTTTATATTTTTGTAGAGACAGGGTTTCACCATGTTGGCCAGGCTGGTCTCGAACTCCTGACCTCAGGTGATCCGCCCGCCTTGGCCTCCCAAAGTGCTGGGATTACAGGCGTGAGCCACTGCACCCAGCCCATTCTCTTTCTAAGAGCTAATGATTACTGGTGTGTAACCAAAATGCACAGGACGTTGTGAGATGGAAGAGTTAAGTGACTTGTGAGACAAAGTATGTAAGTGTAGTAAACCAGGAGCACAGTTCACAGTACCTACCTCACGGTGCCATGGAATCATTTACAGTTTGATAAAATAAAGGCTATCTTTTTCCAGAATGGGTCTGGAATGAAGCTCCACTGCAGCAGCTGACAGACTTACAGTCTTACTAACTCACAGGTTTTCTCACTACATTAATTAGCAGCCCAATAAGCTATCCATTTGGATCCCCTTCAGAAACCATGATTAGAAGCCATCTCCACAAAGCCCTAAGGTCAAGGCCCCATGACCACCCTCCAGGCTTGCTGCCCATTGTAGTACTGATGACCAAGTTGCCTCTCACCCCCACAACCCCAGAATCCCATCATTCCTAATTCTGCTGGCGATCCCGGGCCAGTGACACCACCTCTCACTGTCAGCCCTGCTCTGCAGAGGACAACAGCTTTCTGAGCTTCTCAACATGTCAGTGCTGCCCCTCACCCTTTGTGAAGGAAATGTCCTCTGTGCCCTCCTGGGTTCTTGAGCTCACATGATAAAACCATCCCAACATTCTCTCTTCCCTGAGCCCTCTAATCCCGTCCTCAATACCATGCCATAACAGTTCTGGCAGCTCCAGCTAACTCAATGAAGGCCGTCATTTCAATCAAACTTTATGGAGCTATCCCAGCAGTGTTCTAGAACTACCACCAGCAAATCTGGCTAGAATGTTGAACTCCAAGTCTAAAGAAAGTGTTCTCACATTAAAAAGTATTTTCCTATACCACTTGATATTTCACTTTACCATCCCATTCCATCATTCAGCCACCCTGCCAGATGGCCTGATATTCTGAAGAACCACCTCTACACATGTCCCCCTAATTCCTACCAATACATATTAACAACTTATTTGGTGTGCACCAGACACAGATGCTCTGCAGCCCAATTGGACTGTGTTCAGACACGACCCAGATTGGCCTGGAGGGAATGAGAGTAACAGGGCCATATCATTAAGAAGGCCAAGTGTAACCTTCTGGCAAGAAAAGAAAGACTGGCTTGAAGAAGTATATATTGGAATGTGAGCAAGAGTAAAGGATGGTAGGTCTGAACAGAGAAAGAGGGAAGAAAATAGAATGATATATTAGTTTGGCTGCCATTAGAGGTGACTGGTGCTCAGTCCCTCTGAGACCTTCTGAGGAGACTTAAAAGATGCATCTCAGAACTGTTTGCGAGGGAAGAAGAGTGGGAAGCATTCATCCACAGGCTCCTGCTCCCAGCTGGTTAAGGGTGGCCCTGGCCACAGTAAATTTCCTGCACCTGCAGGCTGTATCTGTGCACATGCAGAGCAAATTCCCAGGGAAGAATCATCAGGGCAGAAGACAGAGGCACACAAGATGGACCAGAGGCAAGGCACCATCTGATTGCATGTGGGAAATGATGGTCAAAGCTGGAGTGAGCATTGATGGGACAGAAAGGATTCTGAAGTGGTGCACAGGGGTATCCAGTATCATTGCCATGACCTCCTCTTGCATCTTTCAATGGTCCACTCTCATCCTCAGTTTATTCCTCCTCTCTTGAAAGTCTGACACTTGCTTACTTTGAAACCCTTCTTCACTTGATTTCCAAGTACTGCTCTTTTCCGATGTTTCACCCACCTTCCAGATCTTCCTTCTTACCCTCCTTGGCTAGTTCTTCCTCTTCTCAACCTCTACATGTTTAAGTGCTGTAGGTCTCTATCCTGAGAACTTTTGGGTTTTATCAAGACTCATTTCCCAGTGTTATGGGATCAAATACTATCCATAAACTGCAGAATCTCAATTTTATATCTCTATCCCACACTCCCCCAAACTTCAGATTCAACCATCTGTCTATGCAACACCTCAAACTTGACACATCTACAGCAAAACTATTGAGTTCCTTTTCACCACCACACACACACACACACACACACAAATCTATTTTTCCTCCAGTCTCCTCCAGCTGTAAATTACACCACAGTTCATAAAGTTTCACAGGTCAAAACCTCAAGATTGTCTTGGAAGTCTCTCTTTGCTACTCACTCCCCATAATCTTCCAAAGTGTGTCTTGAATCTGACCTCTGCGTATCACCTCCACTACCATCCGGTCCAAGCAGCCATCACCTCTCAGGGAGCACAGCAAAAGCCTTCTCACGGCTGGCTCCCAGCTGTCAATCCTCTATACAGTAGCCGTGGGATCTGGGGAGATATGAATTGGTTCAGATCATTATCCTGCTCTAAATTCTCCAGCAGCTTCCATCACACTTAGAATAAAACCCACACCCCTTTCCATGGCCAGCAAAGTTATTCATGACCTGCAATGGCCAGTCTTTCCTCAGTGTCCTGTCATCTCTCTAATGCTCACTCCACTCACCCTGGCCTCCTTGCTGTTTCTGCCTCAGGACATTGGCACTTGCTCTTTCTTCAGTCTGCAGTGATTTTTCTTTCATTCTACCTTTTGCTTTTGAGCCGCTGCTTTCTCTTTCTTCATAGCCTTTAACATTACCTATGTATATATGTAATGCTTAATATAGGTAACGTGTAACTTATTTATTTTTCATAAGATCCATGGGGGGAGGAGGAACACTTTTTATACCACTGTATTCCCAACACATAAAACAGTAATTGTCACATAGGAAGCACTCAGCTGCAAAGAGACCAAAGAATCTATAAATGATTGAAACAAGATGAGAATAGAAACAATATGATCAGAAGGAGGAGCAGCAAAATTTTTAAACAATGTAAAAGATAAATATTTATTATCAGAGCCAATAAACAAGTGAAAGGAAACTGGTACAAGTTAGAAATACACTAAAGGAAAAACTGCAAAGAAAAGAAGAGTTCATTTTGAAATATAGATATTTAAGAATTGAAAAGCTTTTAACATCAGAAAGGAGTAGTAAAATATTCTACATTTCAGCTCAATGTCTAGGAGTGTTTCCAAGGTGTTTATGACTAAGCACTCTGCCTCTTTGAATAATACATTGCAGTTGTGGCACGTTACAGTTGAAAAATGTTTCCATGTGCATTATTTCATTTGACCCTGCAAATGACCTTATGGGATTAATCAGACAAGCCTGCCACCCTCATTACATGCTTATGAAAACAGAGGTTTCTGCAAGTTGAGAACCTAGGCCAAGAGGTCTGGCAGCAGCTGTTAAGAGGCAAAGATGAGATTTGCCAACAAGTTTTCTGACTCCAAAGTCTAGGCGCTTACACCATGCTTTGCAATCTCAAAGAGCTATGATGATTTTTTGAAAGTAAATACACTTAAATTTGGTGTCAGAGAAGAATAATTCTTGCTCAATGAAAAGTCTGTCTTTATATAGTACTTTTTAAGATTATCATTTCTGTCAGTATCTACATTTGCCACAAGAGGGCTGACTATGGTTTAATTTTGCCTTTGTCAAAAAAAAGCTCTTTTTACAGCTGACACTTTAAAGTTCTCATTTCAGTTTGGAAATTTGCCACTCTCGACGCTCTATATCCCTGGCTAAGTCAGTAATTAATTCAGACAAGCTTATTTTTCAGTCATTCTATTAAACTGTCTTACCATGATTTGGTCTTTTTCTTATGAACATTTTTTATCTTCTGGTTCCATATTTCAATCTGAGCAGCTACAAATATATATTTGCATGATATTCGCAAAATACATTTTTCCTTAATTAGATGTAAATATATTAAATTATTCATTTTCTATCTTTTCGCAATTCTTTGTACAAAGAGAGAATATACTGAATTTCTGAGGAAAAGACTGAGGAGCTATAAAAAAGATGCACAGCTGGCCAGGTGTGGTGGCTCACTCCTGTAATCTCAGCACTTTGGGAAGCTGAGGCAGGTGGATCATCTGAGCTCAGAGGTTCAAGACCAGCCTGGCCAACATGGTGAAACCCTGTCTCTACTAAAAATACAAAAATTAGCCAGGCATCGTGGTGTGCATCTGTAATCCTAGCTACTGGGGATGCTAAGGCACAAGGATCACTTGAACCCGGGAGGTGGAGGTTGCAGTGAGCAGAGATCACCTCACTGTATTCCAGCCTGGGCAACAGAATGAGACAATGTCTCAAAAAAAAAAAAAAAAAAAACATGCACAGCCGTTCTGAGTATAAGCTATACTCTCACCTTACTCTTTCATTTGAATTTATAATAGAAAGTATTTTTCTTCACTTTAAGGAAAGCAATCTTGAATATAGCAAATAGCTATGCAGAGAAAGGTTTTCATTCAGGTGGTAACTTTTTAAAAATTACATTCCCCTGGTTAGTTTGAAAGATGGACATCCAGACTAAACTCTTACTATATGTAAACTGCCAATTGATGTGGGCCTGATGGATCTAGATTCTGATAAGCCTCTTAAATGACATATTGAGGAACACTGCTGTTTCATAATGATCGTGGTTTTCGGATTTCCAGATTTAACCAAGGGCTGAATCACAAGCAACACAAGCTTCCCTTTCTACCGCCAGCCAGGGACACCCATAAATGGACTTTGACCTTGTTTTCAATGACTACCTGTTACCCACCTGATATTGCTGGCTCTCCTTTGTGAATTTTCTGATAGCTGCAAAGAACAAGTAAATTAGATGGAGTGATCCCTGCTTCTCATTGTAGCCAAGATAAGTCATGCCTTCAATTTAGGACAGATTAAGTAGAGGTTAGCAAATCTTTAGGACAGATAACTATGATTATGGAAAATTGAGGAATTGTCACCAAATAACTGAATAGAATTTTGAAAGTCAAATGAGTGAGAGAAGAGTCATAGCCTAACTCTGATTGAAGAATATACATAAAAGGACAAAAACAGAAAATCGTATATATATGTGTGTGTGTAGATATTTCTGTGTGTATCCACACACACATCACTATAGAATTATATAATTTTTCCACAGGTTTCAAAATACTTTCTCCTTTGTATAATATTCTCTCAGATGCAAGAACTGCTGAGTATGTGAGTCTCTACCCAGAATATTACACAATGCAATCAATAATTACCAAACACAATTTTTACTCATGTTTACTATGGGCACATTTTAGAGCACTACGGTTTTGAAGTACTGAAGTTATTCAAAATTAAAATCTAAACATTTTAAAGATATGGCATTTTCAAAGGAAAATAAGTTTAACATGATTCAATAACATCGGCAGTAATGACCATGCTTCATCAATTTTAGAAAAAGCTTTTTTTCACATTGTAATACATCAGAAATTTGCAATTATCTTACCAAAAATGGCATCTTGCAATTAAAATTTGCAAATTTTGCTGTTTCTCAGCACTCTCAACGCTGAAAAAGAAATAATGATGTGTCTCAGAATTTATGCCTTCTTAAATGTGAGGAAATACAGTATTAGAAGAGGCACCAAAAATGTTAGTGATGAAATGAGCTCTTGAAACAGCACCCTGCACCCAGGAGAAAGTAGATGTCTGGTAGACAATATTTGTGTGCAGTTGAATAGGATCTAATTGAAAGTTTAAATTGATCTCTTATTCTGCGACTTACTACCAAGTGACAGTAGTAACTTGGTACTACCGCTCGGGTGATCCACTCAGTTGTACCAAGTTAAACAGAAACATGGTTGACTATGGCTGCTGATGGTGAAACAAGGTTTTCCAATGGCTTAGGTTGTACTGTGGCCAATAAAAATAGGCTTAGTGTGGGTTGACACAGACATGAAGGACTAAAGGAAAAAATATTACCAAGTTACATCTTCTAAGACTGAGTTTCACCTATTTCAACTACCTTTGACCATGTCATGGACTCTTAGGAGAATGAGGAACATTGTTCTGTAAGTTTCCCAGCCTCAACGCTATTGACATTTTGGACTAGATAATCGTTTATTGGGAGTGCAGGGATTTCCCTGTTCATTGTAGGATGTTTAGTAACATCCTCGACCTCTACCCACTAGATGCCAGTAGCACCATGTCCCACCCCCACTCCAACCCCACCCCCACCAGCTTTGAAACAAAAAATGTCTCCAGCCATTGCCAAATATCTCTGGAGGGCAAAGTCATCTTTGTTGAGAACCACTGCTCTAGGTCTTTTCTCATTCTACAATACTTCCAAAAATTTGAATGAGAAATACAGATGAATATGTGCAAAAAGTACACATAATTCATAAAACCTTCCTTTAAAATAATAGAAGTGAGGCTGGTCATGGTGGCTCACACCTATAATCCCAGCACTTTGGGAGGCTGAGGCAGGTGGATCATGAGGTCAGGAGATCGAGACTATCCTGGCTAACACAGTGAAACCCCATCTTTACTAAAAATACAAAAACTTAGCCAGGTGTGGTGGCACACGCCTGTAGTCCCAGCTACTCAGGAGGCTGAGGCAGGAGAATCACTTGAACCTGGGAGGTGGAGGTTGCAGTGAGTCGAGATCGCGCCACTGCACTCCAGCCTGGACGACAGAGCAAGACTCCATCTCAAAAAAAAAAAAAAAAAAAAGATAGAAGTGATCTGAAGCTTTAAAGATAACTTCAAGTGTTTAAGTTACCAAAATTCCAGTAGACAGAATACTAAAAGAAAAAATTATAAATAGCATTCACTATCAAACTTGTATCTAGACTGTGGTTAAAACTATGACAAACAAATTGCTATCTATGTGGTCAAAAGGGAATCTGGAAAAGTGAGGGGTTGATTTATTTGGCCGATGGAATTGTGTTTTCCATTATTGTTATTTATGCCATGAATAAAAATTTCCTGGTTTTGGTTGTCTGATAAAAACTAACAAAGAACAATGTGAAAAGGGGCAAACATGATGAAATGCCACTGGATAATATCTAGCATTTTCTAAGTGATTGCTAATACCAGGCACAGGGCTACATGCTTTATATATATTGACCCACTTAATATTTACAACAATCCTTAGAGAGAGGCACATTTCCATGAAGAAAATTTGCTTTGCTTAATATTACACAGCTTACAAGTAGCAAAGCCCAGAACCAAGTTCTGGACCATCTGACTTCACATCAATCATTTCTGACCACCTCACTTTACAGAAACTATGCAACCCTGACTGCTGAACCTCTCCTATTTGAATTCTACATCCCAGCTGACCTGGTCTACTCAGAGTTACTCTCCATGTACCTTGCCTTTCTGTTTCCATTTCTATGGCTTTGCTCCTGCCCTTTTCCCCAGTAGAAAATTTACTCCCCTCTGTTTTTTTCTAAACCTTATCCCTCCTTTGATGTGTAGTTTTAGGTCCATTTCTTCCATGAGAGTCCCTAAGATTATTCCAGGCATAGTGATTTTCCCTCTCTCTGATCGCTTTCTACCGTACGCCGAATCAGTCACTTGTTACAAGATTTCCATTTAGAACTCCTGATAACAATAGCTAGTCTGTCTATGGCCCTTAGTAAAGAGATTTACACACATCATCTCATTTTTCCCTTACCACAAACCTGTTTTTTGTTGTTGTCGTTGTTGCTGTTGTTGTTACAGTTATTTCAAACAGATAAGGAGCCTAAAGGTCAGATTTTACTGGATTATTCAAGGAGACACCTGATAAATGGCAGACTTGAACTTTAATAAGTCTCCTTAATTCCAAACCCCACACTCTTCCTAACAAAAACAAAAAACAAACAAAAAGTCTTGTGGCCCAGGAGTGTACAAGTACGTACAAGTCTGCCTCAACAACATTACAGTTTTTGTGTTTTAAGTTCTTCCACTTTCCTCACTCTTACCCCAGTAGTTGGTAAGCAACTAAAATAGTTTACCTATTGGATGATCTTTGTCTCCTAACCCTCAGAGCTTTGAATAATAATAATAGTATTAACTAATGTTTACTAATCTCTGTGCACAAGGCACTGTTATCAGCACCTTGAGAGGATCGCAAATGAAGAAACCGAGTATTAGAGAGATTAGGAGATTAGAAAAGTTGTTCTGTCAACTGAAACACCAATCTAGCTATAGCTGGACTTCTGAACTTGGTTGATAATATAAACCCTCAATAAACATTAGCAAATTTGTAACTAATGAGTGGTTCCTTGTCAGATACTACCACCTGTATTCTTTCTCATTTAGTCCTAAATACAACTTTTTTACTCTCATATTACTATTACTATTTTATGTATGTAATTACTATTTTATTCCCATTTTAGGAGGAAGAAAATGAGTTTAGAGAGATTAATGAACAAGTAGAAGGTTGAAGTAGATTTTCACCCAGCAGCTAACTGCCCTTCTCCATGGAAAACTAATAAGCATCTCTTAAGCCTAGTTTTTCCACAAGTCAAATATATATATTCGTGTTCGAGTTTTCAAAAAAACCCTGCTTACTCTAATATCAAATTTCATGTTGTCATGATGATTATAGTACTTTAGAAGCAGAGGAGATGGATGAGGACACATGTCAGATTATTTGTTTCTCTTGGATGAAGGCTCCTGAACACCAGCCCATCAGAGAAAATGCTCAGTTTGGCGTTTCCCTAACAGGGATTGGGGTGGATCCAGGTGGACCTGCTGTATGATGGAATGAAGTTTCTTTCCCTGAACCAGTTTGCCCACCCTGGCTGCATGTGTGACATGAAAAATGGAGGCGCCTCCATCAGGAAAGTATTCTTGGCGGTACTCAGTGGTCTCAGAGTTATTTGGCACACTCTCGGGTAGCTGACTTCCAAACAATAAGTGATCTGGTTTTCAGTAAGGTAATTACCAAGCAAACCCACATGGTCTGGAGACCTACACAGCATGTTACAACACACTGAACAAACGGCACACCTGAGCAGGCTTACTGTCAGAAAAAAAAAAAAAAAAAAAAACTGTTCACTGTAATCACAAGAATATGTCAAAATTATTCTTTTACCTGTGTACAGGCTTAAACCTCCTACTCTAAAACCACATTTTAAGTATTTGCTCACTCATTTTTAGAGCACTGTGGATCTTGCAAATAGTTTTTATTGCTGCTGCTGTTGTTGTTTCTGTTGAAAAGATATGTATCTATAGATATATAGATATATTTATAATTAGCCAGCAGGACTCAGTTTAGATGATCACAATTTTGTTGGGAATATCCAAAGCATCGTAATCAGGAACCAGTTGAACACATGGCTTCTTCTTTCCATCAAACCTAATCAGGGTGTTGACCTTGGGCACATCAATGTCATAGAGCTTCTTCACAGCCTGTGTGATCTGGTGCTACTTGGCTTTAACATCCACATTGAACACAAGTGTGTTGTTGTCTTCTGTCTTCTTCGTGGCAGACTCAGTGGTCAGCAAAAACGGGATGACAGCACAGTGGTCAGGCTTGTTTCTTCTGGGGCCACTCCTCCAAGGATATTTGGGCTGCCTCCGGAGTAGCAGGGTCTTGGGCCACCAGAAGATGGGTGACGTGAGGATCTTCTTTTTTCGTGGCTGTGGACACCTTTCAACACTGCCTTCTTGGCCCTCAAAACCTTCGCTTTGGCTTTGGCTTTAGGACGGGCAGGAGCTTTCTTCTTTGCCTTCAGCACCATCTTGTGAAAAGGGTGTTTTGTTTTTGTTTTTATACCTCTATGTGTAGTTCACGAATATTCCCACAACAGTGTGATCCAGGTTTACAACTTCCCATCTGGAGATCACCCCATGTCCGGGGAGACACAAGGCTGGAAATCTTTTGCCTCATCATCAAGCACTCCTGTTTGGAGAAATTGGGCTGAAATGTCATACCAATCTCTTCATCACAGAGCACTCTTTCAGCTTTTTTACGTGGAAATAATAAGAAAGAAAAAATATAAGTTATTTCAGAGACTGATGGAGAATGGCTGTTCTTTTTTCATCAGTGGTCACAAACCCCTTGACACTGGAGAATTCGTTGACTAGTCAGTGATCACACTTGGGAAATTTTCAGAACACTTTGCTGAAGTCAATCAACTTAGAAATGGTATCTAATTCTAGAACCATTGTGCCAACATGGAGAAATTTATTATTCATATATGTGAGTTTCCCAGAAGTAAATTTTAAAGTAATTCTATAGTATAAAATCATATCAAAATTCAACGTGATTTTTTTTAAAAAAGCAATTCTCTCTCAATGTTTTTCAATTCACTTAGTCATTCCATGCCTCAGTTTCCTCCCATTCATTAGTTAACTATATATTCGTTGAGTCTCCTATGTACCAGACATTGTAGTCTAGACTCTGTGAATAGAACACCACAAAAAATGGGTGGAAAACATTTTTTCAAATGGAAAAAAGTATACAACAAACAAATGCGTAAGTTAAATATATGGTATATCAGATAGTGATAAATGCTATGAAAAATAAAACAGGAAAGAAAATAGAGAATACCTGGATCGATGGGGCATGGAAGGTTCTCTTGCATATGGTACGTTTATTTCCACCAAAAGTCCTGTTGAAATTTGATCCCCAATGTAATGGTGTTGGGAGGTGGGATGCATTGGGAGGTGTTTGGTTCATGGGGGGTGGATCTTTCATGAATGGCTTCGTGCCCTTCTAGCAGTAGTGAATGAGTTCTTGCTCTGGCAAGACTGGATTAGGTCTTGCAGAAATGGAATCTTTCAGTTCTCTCTGGAATAGATTCATTCGCATGAGACTGGGTTATTATAAAGCAAGATTGCTCCTCCTCTTCGGTCTCTCTGCACACATGAAGAAAAGGACGGCCCTTTCTTCATTATGTTTTGATCCCACACATGGCCTTGACCAGAAGCCAAGCAGATGCTGGCACCATGCCTCTTGTACTTCCCGGCATGCAGAACCCTGAGGTAAATAAACCTCTTGTTAAAAAATGAATTACCGAGCCTTAGGTATTCTGTTATAGCAACACAAAATGGACTAAAACAGAAGGGGCTGCAATGTTAAAGAGGGCCATCAGAGATTTTTCCTAAGAAGAAGACATTCAGGCAAAATAATAATACAGTGAGGGAATGAGCAGTGTGGATGTATGACGGAATGCGTCCCAGGCAGAGAGGAAAGGAAATGCAAAGCTCCTGTGGTACAAGGATGTCTGGTACATTCCAGGAATAGCCAGGTGGCCAGTAGAGCTAGAAGAGAGTGAGCAAAGGGGAGGAATAGGAGGCCAGATCATATTAGGCCTTTTGGGTTATTCTAAGAACATTAGCTTCAAGCATTAGACTTAACACGTTTGTTTTCAGCAGAGTGACATGATTTCACTTGTATTGTAAAAGGATTGTGCTCATTTCGGTGTGGAAATTAGACTACAGGAGAGCATAACCCAAGAGTTGACTCATCAAAGAGCATGAAGTAGGAGACTACTGCAATAATCCAGGCAAAAACCAACTACAGCTTGCATTAAAATAAGACTGATAGATGTTGCTGGATTCCAGACGTATTTCTGAAATAGAGTAAACAGAATTTCATTGGAATTAATGTGACATATGAAAGAAACCAGAAATAACTTCACAATTTTGTCTTAAAGAACTAGAGGATGGAGTTGGCCTTTGCTAAGTAAGGAGGACAGTGGGAGCAGGAGGTTTGCTAAGCAAAGGCATGGAGGAGTCACTATAGCATCCAGGAGCTCAGATCAGGACACGCTGAGTGTGAGCTAGATACCAAAGTGGGGATGTTGGTATGGACTTGGTTATATAAATCTGGAGTACAGGGCATATGTCTACCCAGGAACTAGAACCCTGGGGGTCAGCATGGAGATGGTATTTTAACCCTTGAGACTGGATGAGATCATCAAGGGGTGAGCCTCCAAAATTCAATGCCAAAACAATGATGAGGAACCAGAGAGAGACTGAGGAAGAACTGCCAGTGACCTGGGAACATGAGAGAGAGTGGACAACTCTGTTAAACACCGCTGAGAGGTTCTGTGAGACGAGGACATGCAGTTAACCACTGGAGTCACGACATTGAGGCCACTGATGACAATGATAAGAGTCTTTTCTTCTAAAGACAATCGGGAGAAAGAATTGAAACTAAGGGTACAGGAATCTTTTGGAAGCTTCACTCTGAAGGGCAGCAAGGGAGACTTTCTTTAAATCAACTTTCTTGAAGTATAAGCCACATAAAATAAAATTCAGCAGTTCTAGCTGTAGTGTTCAATTAGTTTTGACAAATGTATATACCTGTTTAAGCACCACCACAATCAAGATATAGAACATTTGTTTTGTTTGTTTCATTGAGACAGGGTTTCACTCTGTCACCCAGACTGGAGTGCAGTGGTACAATCATGGCTCACTGCAGCTACGACCTCCCAGACTCAAGCCATCCCCCACCTCAGTCCCTTAAGTAGCTGGGACCACGGATGTGCACCACCATGACTGGCTAATTTTGTTTTGTTGTTTGTTTGTTTTTCTAAAGACAGTGTTTCACCATGTTGTCCAGGCTGGTCTCAAACTCCTGGGCTCAAGTGATCCTCCCACCTCGGCCTCCCAGAGTGTTGGGATTACAGGCGTGAGCCACCATGCGTGACCTAGAACATTTTCATCACCTCAAAAATATCTTTTATGCTCTTTCCAGTTAATCAGCTTCTCACCCCCAGCCCCAGATCCAGGCAGCTACTGGTCTGTTTTCTGTCACTATAGCTTAGATGTGATTTTTAGAGCTTCACATAAATGGAATCATACAGAATATAATCTTTTGTGTCTGGTTTATTTCACTCAGTGTAATGTTTCTGAGCATTATCCACACTGATGTATTTATTAATCAGTACTTCCTTTGTATTGCTGAGTACTATTCCATTGGATGGAGACACCATAGCTTGTTAATCCAGGTAACTGCTAATGAACATTTGAATTGTTTTCCAATTTAAGCTTTTATGAATATAACTGCTATAAACATTTGTTGTTAAGTCCTATCCTTTGTGAATATTTGCTTTTTATCAACAGATAATTTTTGTTTAAGATCAAGGAATTTGGGAGTTACAATGACAATTGTGGTGATGATGAGATTCTGAATTTGTCACAGTATCTTGGTCCTGCACTGATATGCCTCCTTGAAAAATCAATAAGCATCATTCAGCTATAGTCATTTAATATTCCACTCTAGTGAAATATCATGAGGACACTGTTCTTGCTTTCAAGTGGCATATAGACAAATGAAGAAAACAAAAGTGGAAATAAATTGGATTGAGGGTATGCTCCTTAATAGGTTGAAGAGTAAACTCAAGGGATTCTTTGCCCAGAGAGATCAAAACTGGTTGCAAATATAAGTTGGCTCAAGAAAATGTTTATGTATAATGATTATATGAGATATATTATGCTAAAGAATAAAAATATCAGTGCTAAAAAAAAGTCAGGTATGCTTATGATATATTTCTAACCCTGAAGTGTATCATCATTCTGATTATCAACTGCAACCACCATGGTCCTGGGTGCATTATTTGCAAAGCCAGCCTCCCCATGACTTTAGTAACCAACTACCAGCTTATGACTGTAGAAGCTTAGCATGTGTTGCTTCTAGTTCAGCCTGATTTGCCTTTTGCATGATCTGTGATAACTTTTCTAACTTTCGATGCCACCATTTCTTCATTTGCAAAATGTAATTAACAATTTCTGAGTGAGATTAATGAAGTATCATGGGATGTATTATACTTCATAAAGGCAAAATAAAGAGTGTTTACTGACAGTAAAATATTAGCATGAGATTGTGAGTTTCCCTGTGTTCCCCTAACTTTGACTATCTATTTATTTGTGTATCTATGTATGTCTCTCTCTCTGTGTCTCTTCGTGTGTGTGTGTGCGTGTGTGTGTGTGTGTGTGTGTGTGTGTGTGAAACCCTATTTCTTCTAACCTGCTAGGAATAGATGGGCCAGATATACTGAGGGAGAGAAAAGCAGTCCTTGACCTCTGGGAGCTGGCCTGGCACTTACAGCTGGGCACAGGTGTGGTTAGGAGCTGGCCTAGCACACACTGGTGGGCCATGATGTCTCCTGCCTCCTGTTGGTCATGAACAATCTCACAGACACTGACATCGGACATGGTCACTCTGAGGCCATCATAAAATGAGACAAAACAAGACCTCTTCATAATTTTATCTAAGAAAAGACAAAAATATAGTCATTGTGCAATCCATCAAATAGCAAAAATCCTGGTCTCTCCTGGTGAATATGATCGACTGCCACTTCTTCACAGTTTTATCCTCAATCTAGATTATCTTCCCCACAGATAAGACTTATTCAGGCACCTAATCACAGAACTGTCCCCTCTCTCTGACTCTAGCAGCCACTCTAGAACAAAGTCTTGCTTCTTTAGATCCTCCTCAAAATCATCCATCCAAAGTCCAGATCCTATAATAAGTCATTTTTAACCCCTTCTTATTGATATGTCCCACAGATCTCCATAGTATATGTTTTTCCTCATGGCAGTGAGGAATCAACCCAACTTGTCTAACTAAGGCTGTATCCCTGGTGGGCTCTGACTAAAGGGCATTGACAATATATTTGTGCCAGAATTTTCAGTAAGAAAAAGGGAGGCAGGGCTTAAGATGCTATATCTCTCAGAAGCGTTTACACTTTACAAATTACTCGTGGAGCTTATGAAACCTTCATGAGTCAAGGAACTGCTTTCCCACCAGCATCATGTAAAGCCCCAAGAAGGGGTGGGGTGGAGGTGGGAATGTTGGGACTGAGCCTACCTACAGAGGTCCTCTACTGATCCCTCTCTTACAATCCCTGCCTTCCCAGTCCCGGTCAATTATAGACACCACCCTGCCCAGGCTCTGAGTCAGCCAGCCCTGGCCAGGGCAGGGATTAACACCAGTGTGTGGAGTCTGGAATTCATCTTCCAGTTGTAGGTCTGGTGTCTGATGAGCCCTGAGTACCAGGCTGCAGCCCTGTTCTCTAACCAGACTTCAGCCTTAATTTCCTACTTAGTACTCCAGCCCACTGCTGGGTCTGGAGCTTTGCCTAAAACCATCATATCCCATTTGGCAGGGATTCGACACCTTGCCGTAGCTTTGCCCTCATCCATCCCCTGGGAGGTGGTAGCTTGTTCCCTATATTCGCAGCTGCTATCAGTGGTACCAATCTACATATATCCTCCAGAGCCATGATGTGGCTGACCTTGCTGGCACTGCACATTGCTCCATTCATTGGGTCTGGAATGGGCCCTTTGGCTGAAAAAAAAGCCCCGTAACCTGTTTCCATCTGGTACTAGGTTTCTTCAACACTTCCTCCTGGCCAGTGCCAGAATCCCTGGCAGTTTAGCCCACCCAAGTTATAACAGCCCCACTCACTAGACACAATTTATTTATGTGCAACTGGACACCTTCCTTGGCCATCACCCAATACACAAAGTTGCTACAAGAACTGGCCTGCTGAGTCTTCAAGGTTTCCAGACATCATCTCAGATTTAGGAAAGCAACAGGAAATAGGAGGGGGCTGCCTCCCTCCACATCGAAGATCACAGAGCAAGAACCACAGCTATTACTCCATGTGCCTAAATCACTTCCCAAAAGCAAATACATGCAACTTCAAAAAAATCCCATCTCATAAAAATACAGAAGAACTTAATCAATACCTAAACATTGGGTAGTTACTAGATGTTTAACAACCTCATAATAAATACTCAATAAATGTTTGTTCAACTAATAAATAGGTTTGACAACTGGGAACGCTGAGATGTAGTTTCTATTGCTATTACTCACAGCCACACAGCTAGATACCTTAGGGGTGGAACCAGAACGAAACTCTCTTGGCTCCAATCCAGTAATCTTCGTACTAGAGGAAAAATCTTTATTAAGTAAATATTGATCAACTTATAACAGCACAAACTTCTAAATCAATTTTTTTACTGGGCTTTTATCTCTAAAATTATTGAAGTTTTACCAGTTTGGGGAAGTTAATACTGGCTACTTAAGCACTTGGTCAAGAAATAGGCCATATGTGTAACTAAATTCTGTGGTAATATTGGGACAGGAACCCGTCCAATAACAAGAATGTATAAACATTTTTATCATGTAAAAGAATATTTAAATATTAATATCACAAAACCTGAACCTTTTTCATGTCCTTGAACCACACAGTAGAAAAGGATTATGCCAAAAAAAAAAAAAAAAAAAAAAAAAGAGCCAAGTAGGGGAAGAGAGAAACGGACACAGAAAGGAGATTGAAAGCCAAAGAAACACCTTTGCAGTTCTCCAGAAATTAACTCTGTCCCTCCCACCCCATCAATATAGAAAAGGAAGCACTAAAGGAAGCCTATGGTTCACTCCACTGCTTTTCTTGAAATAGCATTAGGAGATATACCTAATGTAAATGACGAGTTAATGGGTGCAGCACACCAACACGGCACAACATGTATACATATGTAACAAACCTGCACGTTGTGCACGTGTACCCTAGAACTTAAAATATAATAAAAAATGTATTAAAGAAATCTCCAAGGGCTGCTAAAAAAGAAAATACAATTCCCATTAACGTGCAAACACCAGCTGTGTTGGGCCTAACACTCTTTTACACTTTAATTAAAAGGAACCCCTCTAATCAGATGATTTGATTGCCTTGCTACTTAAAGTGTGGTCCAGGAAGGACCAGTAGCATCAGCAGCACCTGGAAGTTTATGAGAAATGCAGTCTGTCCGGCACACCCCACACCTACTGAAGCTGAATCTGCAGTTGATCAAGACCCCCAGGTGATTCACATGCACAGTAACGATCAATCAAGTGACACTGCTCTCAGCTGTTGTAAAGAGTCAGCCTTGACTGGTACAGACAAAAAATTATTTTGGTTCCCAAAGGTCTTTAAAGAAGATGTGGGCAGGGAGCCCTTCAGAGCATTGGAGAAGGTGCCAAAGACCAATTTGCCTTTTTAGCTTTTTCCTAAGGATCCATGGGCCTGCAAAACTCTGCCTCCACCAAAATCACCTGAGTATGCAATGGATTGCTAAGGCCTGTGAGGTTCATGTGACCGTGTTGAAATATAGATGATGTACACACAGAACATGTACAAGAATTAATGTAACTCAAACCCCTGTGATTGACTGATCAACTGTAGTGTTGGGCAAGGGAGATTATGCAACTCTCCAAGGCACCCAAATGACAGCCAAGGGGCACCCAGGCATAAGGAGAACCTGGTTCTTGTGTTCCTGTGAGTGTATGTCAGAAGCTCTGATGAGTGTGCTGACACTCTCCACACCATGTAAAAATGCAGAATTGTGCAATTAACTACAGGATGAGGATTGAAAGACGCTCCTACTCTGAACAATTGAATGAACTATTTGATGTTCCTTAATCCGCTGAAACAAAAATTGCCTAAGCAGTATCTTTTTCAACATAATTACCTATGTTTAAGATTCAAATAAAAACACTTACTCCAAACTTTACGATACGCCCTTCCCTTTCTGCCTCCTCCTCCTCTTCATTTTCTCTCCTCTTCCTCTTTCTCGTTCTCCTTCAACCTATCTGCTTGTAAACCTGACTGTCACAATTTTCTGATGGCTTTAATTGTATGTTTTCCCTAAGATGGAGTCTAAACCTCAAGGGTTAACTGCAGTAATGTCTTTCACCTGTGGAGGGGCAATGAAGGGCAGCAGAACAGAAGCAGGCTTTGGGCAACCAACCTCCCACTGGGCAATTTAACCAGAGTCACAATTAGAGACCAAGAGATCTGTTGTTGGGTCTGGTGTGGAGGGAAGAGTGCTCTAATTAAGTTGGGAGCGGCTCAGAAGGAGCAGAAATAGGCAATGATTCCAGAAGAGGGGAGTTCCAGGAAGCAGCCAGGAGGGAGGGGTGGGAACTCTGATTGCATCCTGGAGCGAGCAACTCTTATAAAACCCCAAACCCTGCCTCCAAGGCTTTGCCCCAAGGAGCTTCTTAAAACAGAGCCAGAATGCACTTCATTTAAAAGAATAGCTCAGCATGTAGCCACTAACTCCCTCTAGCAGAGGAAGCCCCTTGTTTCTCCCTGAAGAATGCAATGAAGGTTGAGCTTCTATCTTGCCAATTACCCCACAATTAGAATAGCTGATGGCATATTGAAGGGGGTGCATGTGTAAGTGTGCATGCATGTGTGTTTTGGGAGAAGAAAAGCACTCTTCACCCAAACAGAAAGCTTGAAAGGATGATGTCCATAATTTGTTTATTATCACCAACCCACTCCTCTGTAGGGCAACATGCTTTGAGTTTGGAAGTAAATCTAGATCCAGCCCTATGCATAGGTACCTTTGTAAAGAGGACAGGAAACCAGGTATTTTAGATTGAATTCTGGTTTCCCAAGTAATGTTTAGAAATGAAGAACTCCCTTCCCATTTAACTTCCTTCAACAATAGTCCGTGCCTGCAATGCCAAACTCTCAGTTTCAAATATTTAGTCCTGCTGAACCTGCATTTATTTGTTTTTATTTTTATTTTTATTTTGAGACAGGGGTCTCACTGTGTTGCCCAGGCTCGTCTCAAACTCCTGACCTCAAACGATCCTTCCACCTCAGCCTCCAAGAAGCTGAGACTACAGGCATGAGCCACCACAGCCAGCTAGACCCACATTTTTTTTAAAAGAAAATTATTTATTTTGCTCATCCTTAAGACAATACTTTTTTTAAAATTTGGTGTGTGTGTTGGTTATTATACTTTAAATTCTGGAATACATGTGCAGAACGTGCAGGTTTGTTACATAGGCATTTGCCATGGTGGTTTGCTGCACCTATCAACCCGTCATCTAGATTTTAAGCCCCACGTGCATTAGGCATTTGTCCTAATGCTCTCCCTCCTCTTGCGCCCCAACCTCTGACAGGCCCTGGTGTGTGATGTTCCCCTCCCTGTGTCCATGAGTTCTCATTGTTACACTCCCGCTTATGAGTCAGAACATGCAGTGTTTGGTTTTCTGTTCCTGTGTTAGTTTGCTGAGAATACGTATGTTTATTGCAGCACTATTTACAATAGCAAAGACTTGGAACCAACCCAAATGCCCATCAATGATAGACTGGATAAAGAAAATGTGGCACATACACACCATGGAATACTATGCAGCCATGAAAAAGAATGGGTTCATGTCCTTTGCAGGTACATGGATGAAGCTAGACCTACATTTATCAGATAATTGTGAAGGCAGTTGAAGAATCTTGTCCCCATAAACATGCTTTCTCTCCTACAGATCTCCAGTACCTCATGAGCTATAGAATATACATGATTTCTAATTATATATAAAGCCAGAAAAATATTGAAATGTGATGACATGCTTTTGGAGGGGCACTTAAAATCTTATGAACTTCTAATTGACAAAGGAAAAATGACCCATACTTAAATTTGACTTCTTTCCAAGTGTTTTTTCTAGTCTTTTCCATGTTTTCTTTTTTTTTTTCAGGATTTTTGTGTAAGACATTTCAGTCTTTGTAATAAAAACATCAACAATATCTCAATCCAAATTTGTAACAGTTTATAGTCTTAGGAATGTGTGCTTTATTAGACTCATAAACAGTAATAATCATGATTGCTACAATTTCGTGAATGCTGGTTCTATGCTGGAAACTGTACCAGGTGCATTGTATGGTCTATTGCTAATCCTTAATCACCACCCTGTTTGGCAGATGCTATCATCCCCATATTAAAGAGTAAGATAAAATTAAACAAGGACTAGAGCTATTTCCCTAAGGGGGAGATGAGGCATTAACCATGCCTTTTCGGTTAATTCCACAAGTAAATAATACTAGATACTCAGTGTCATCATCTCTACAGATTTATTGCCTTCCTTCTGTGGACCAACCTCTTTTCTAGATGTTCATAAACATTGGCTTATTTAATCCTTGCAAAAGCCTCAAGAGATGCCTAATTCTCACCAGGGCGTGGGCGAGAAAACTGAAATTCAGCGATATGCTCAGAAGTGGCAAAGTTAAGAACCTAACACAGATTTTTTTATGCCAATTTCAATGCCTTTCCACTAAAATCCGATTGCATCCCAGACAAACAAAAATCAGAAAGTCATACTCACTTTTGTAATGTGGCAGGAGCAGCCTGTTTACTGCTGTGCCTTCACTGTCAAAAGCATGCCTGAGCTTTTCCCAGCAGGCAGCTGAAAGCGTAGTGGAATTATCAAAGGGGTGCCATTAGCAAGAACTCTGTTCAAATCTGCTGCTGTGACGCAATAGCTACATGAACTTAAGGGAGTGGGTTGTTTATCCCTTAACACTTGTTTCTCTATCAGCCAAATGGACATTCTTACCTGTCTCCTCATCATCTTTGGAAATTAAACTCCATGAGGGCAGGGACTTTGTTTATCTTGTTCACTCCTCTTTTCTCAAATGTTTAAAACACAGTATACGCTTAAAATATTTTTGTAGGGAAAAAGAACATCATTCGCAGGTTTTGTAAAGATCAGATGAGTTCATATGTATGAATGTTCTGTTTATTCTTTCTCCCTCCCATTTGAGGGATTAACCTTCAAATTAGGTTAACTTAGTCTTATAAACTAGATCTGTCTACACATCTAGATACGGATCCTTCTTGACTTCTAAAAAGCCTTATCTTTTAAGTGCAGTTGGAGAATGCCTAAAGCTTTGGGATTTTTAAGATTCAGTGAGTGAAAAACAATTACCAAAATATTTTAATTTGCTTTCTAGCCACTTCATCCATATGACTTTGAATCAAGCACTTAAAACTACCTGAGGTTCTGAGAGTGGGGATGCTGTCACACTCTTAAGATTATTAGAAATATTAGCCTAAAAGTATAAAGAATATTTTTTCTAAATGAAAAATACTTGTCAAAACATGCTTGTTAATCAAAACTGCTGTCAGTCTAGATTACAAATTCAGATCATTTATCTTAATGATTTGGCAAGAAGTTTTTAAACTTCATAATTGCATTGACAATAATGATGAGAGCTAATACTCACTGAGAACTTCTAAGGGCTGAGTGCTCACTCCAGCACTTTACATGTGTCCATTCGTTGAAACCTCACATCTCTCCTGTGAGATGGGTGTCATAGATGGGTAAGCTGAGGCACAGACAGGCTAAGTAAAAGATACAACCAGAAAGTAGGGTTTGAAGCCAAGCAACTGGATCCAGAGACTGAGCTCTTAACTACTAAATTGTGTGTGTTTCAACTTCATGATTGAGCCATCTCTTTAGATCAGGATTCTTTACCTTTTTGCACATGAACTCCTTCATCAGTCTAACAAAACCTATAGGCTCCCTGTCAGTAAAATACATAGGATTACAAAGATAATAAATTACTGTGAAAATAGTTATTTAAATGTTTTTAAAACTAAATGTACAACAAGATAACATATTTGCTTCTTTATTACCTGTTAAATAACAAGAACTGGTGTAAGGGTCTGATCATTGCTATTATTTAGTAGATGAATAACATGTGTAATGACATGAAAATGTCTCATTTCTTTTGGTGTCGAAGTCTCAGGTATTGCTAACACTTCTGTGGTTTGCAGCTGACATTCTTTTTTTTTTTTTTTTTGAGACAGAGTCTCGCTCTTTCGCCCAGGCCGGACTGCAGTGGTGCTATCTAGGCTCACTGCAAGCTCCGCCTCCCCGGGTTCACGCCATTCTCCTGCCTCAGCCTCTCGAGTAGCTGAGACTACAGGCGCCCGCCGCCGCGCCCGGATAATTTTTTGTATTTTTAGTAGAGACGGAGTTTCACCGTGTTAGCCAGGATGGTCTCGATCTCCTGACCTCGTGATCCGCCCGCCTCGACCTCCCAAAATGCTGGAATTACAGGCGTGAGCCACCGCGCCCGGCCTTGCAGCTGACATTCTTGATTGAAGGAAATGCTAAATTTCAGATTTAGAGTAGTGAAAATAAAGATGTATATTTTTCCCATCCAAGTTTCTGGACCACTGGATTCTGTCCTGCTCTTGTTGAGCAGACCCTCAGTTCAGCCGTCTAACTTTAGAACGTGTTTATTGTTTACAGGTAACAGAAAACTCTCACTGGCATACTTTGAAATAGATGTAGGTTTTCCTTTTGAAATATCATGGTAGTTTTAACGTGGACTTTGTTGAAACATGACAAATTAAAACATGTCAAAGGGCTTATTTTCTATATAGAATGCAACTCTTTTCTGTTTAGGCTTAATTATCAAAACTAATTTAAACTGTTGCCACATCACTTGAAGTTCATTAATTAGCGAATAAACTGAGATATAAACTCAAGCCAGCCTAATCTAAGAACTGTAATTTAGCCTGCTTGTACATTTCTGTGATACTACAGTACAGTTCTGGATTTGCTAAAATAATCTGTCTTTATTCTATACAACCACTAGATGGCACTAATTGTTTGCTAGCCCTCTTTTGCCCGAAATTCTACTCCCCCCCATCCCCCATTTCCCACCCCCAAAATGAGAAATGTTTATCTGGCAACTTTATCCACAAAAACTAAGAGTTGACATATCTTTCTGAAATAAATTAAAGCATTTTTTCATTCTGTTTTTATCTTTTAAAGACCATTACATCATTTTGCTCTTTCTTCGATTCTCCAGGGGTTTTTTCAAGTCCATTAGAACTTCAGCAATTCAAAATGTTTCGCACCAATTAGAACTAGCTTCTTCAAAACATGGCGTGCTTTTCCAGCAAATGCATGATCCGTGGGAAGCTTTGCTTCCTGTCTGGGATGCCGGCAACAGAAGCATTTTTAGAGTAGCAAAATGACTGTGTTAAATGTCTTCCTGTCACAGGAGCTAGGTACTTGTCGTCCATTGCTTCAGAGAAATCACATTTATAGGCTGAGGCATCAGTCCTGGGTCATAAATAGGACAAGGGCTGCACTCAATAAAACACTGGACCAACACACTTCTCAGCGATATGGGATTGGTGAGAAGCATTTTTAAAGGAGTAATAAAATGTAACTAGGTTTTAAAACTGTCTCTTGAAATAAGCACATTCTTATATTAGCATCCGAAGTAATGTACTAGCAAGAAGCACAAAAAAGATATATTTCCAGGAGTACTGAAGTCCTACTGTTGTATTTCTTGGTGTAAAACATACCACTGTGTTAATTTTCATAATTTTTTATATTGCATGTACTGTCACATACAATGAACCAATGAGTGCAAGCTACTCTATTAGTCATTTGGATCCAGAAGAAAGAATCTGATTGAATGGTTATCATTGAGGAGGTAGTAAGTATCCCCATTCTCTCTGCCTCTGAAATAGAAATCACCATTGGAGCTGTGAGTGACAACCCTACCTCTGAGCGTGTGAAATCTGATTGTTCATTGTAAATATTTACACCTCCATTTACCATCCAAAGCCAAACACGTATTTAGCTTCCCCCATTCTAAAATTTCATCCCAGAATCGATCAACCTTCAAAAAGTTTTATTATATCTCCTAAAGTTATGATTGTCAAGAATACAAGACTCCTAATGACATGGATTTTTTTCCAACAAGAACAGGAAAAAAAGGGGGTGGGAAGTAAATTCTCAAAGCTCAAGAGGCTATTGTTAATATTTGTACCACTCTATTGATTTGAGGCAGAGATGTATGGGTCCATGCAGGGGAGGGCAGCCAGAGGAAGAGAGTGGGCTGGCATCAGCCAAAACCCAAAAGAGCTTACATGAGTGAAATGAGGCTAGATAACAAAAGGAGTGTGTCTCATCTCCTGGTTTTCTTGTGGCTGTGTTTATCTGCTTACTGTTGAAGGAATATATATTTCCACATGGTATTTGAAAAGCATTGGCTTTTGTGTCTCATATTCCTAGCCAGTGTGTCAAGTCCCAGAGCACCAAAGTTCATGCAGTTCACCATTAGTTGCAGGTGGCGACCCCAGGATTCTCTATCATGGCTCTATGGGCTAAGAGAGAGACTCTTTCTCCAGGGCGGGGAGGGGATGAGGGTATCAATTCCAGAATGCACTTGGCACTTACTCACTGTGGTTCTTTGAAACATTCCAAGAGCAGTTTTCCACAGAGTGAAAAGAAAGTAAGAAGCCAACTCAGTCCCTGGAAATGGAGTGTTAGGGAAAAAAAATAATGCTTTCCTATTCTAATACATTTGTCTTCCTAAAAGCTTCTTTTTTGTACTTTTTTCCAAAAAATTATTACCTTTAGATCTAGATAAAGGAAAAACATTTTCAAAGATACATTTGGTTAAGTGCTTTTTAAGCATTTGTTTTGAATTAATTCTGACATTCTCTTTTTCTCAGATTTCCCTACAAATTAGCACAGAATTATTGGCTTTTGCCCAGAGAAAAAGAAGTGGAAAATAATAATAATGGTATGAAAGTGTGGACCAGAACTCTGAATCCTGAAAGAGTTTACTTATTTTCCAAGAGAAAGGGTAGAGTGTGGGCAATAGATTTTGTGTGTGTGTGTGTGTGTGTGCGTGTGTGTGTGTGTGTGTTTTATACATGCCATGTGAGAATTATTTCATATTTAGGCCGGGCACGGTGGCTCACACCTGTAATCCCAGCACTTTGGGAGGCTGAGGAAGGCAGATCACAAGGTCAGGAGATCGAGACCATCCTGGTTAACATGGTGAAACCCCATCTCTACTAAAAATACAAAAAAAGTTAGCCGGCGTGGTGGCGGGCACCTGTAGTCCCAGCTACTCGGGAGGCTAAGGCAGGAGAATGGCGTGAACCCGGGAGGCGGAGCTTGCAGTGAGTTGAGATCATGCCACTGCACTCCAGCCTGGGCAACAGAGCAAGACTCCATCTCAAAAAAAAAAAAAAAAGAATTATTTCATATTTCAAAAACTTTGTTTCTTTGGAAAATCAACCTTGTTGGAGGTAGACTCACCTTTTCCAAATACTTTTGAACATGCCCACTAGTCTTTTCTTTTTCTGGACTTTTTCATCTGGCCTGCTTATATAATTAGACTACAAATCAATCAGTATAGCTCTTGATTTTCTGCAAGCTTTAGCTTAAGGCTCCATGATGATATAATGATCTCATCACATTCTGCTTAAGCCAGACAATTGGATCTGCCATTTACCTTAGTGTGCCAGGAGGTGAATATGTACTACATTTCAGGAAAAACAGACTGATTTGTTCAGGTGTGAGCAGTGGTTTCTTAACCGCCAAAGCATTCCAGTTCAACAAGATGTTCCAGGAAAATATAATTTTGGAACCAGTCGGTTCAGCTCTAGGTAGGAGAGGCTGCTTAATTACTCTCAGGTGGTCTCCAGCAAGAACAGTGTCTCAGCTTCACAGCAACCAAAGCCTGCCTGCAGATAGGCAGGCCTCACCCATAAACCTTCAAGGATAAGAGATGGAAAGTAAAGGGAAGGAACTGGGCCAGGTCTACTTCACGACAGCAGTTACTGGAAAGTGCCAGAACTAAATCATGGGCAGAGAGGGAAGGAGGCATTAGGTGGAGGGTATGGTGAAACAGAACCTGATGTCTCAGATTCCCCAAGATCTTAATCACAGTCACTCTGTGCTGTTTTACTGTCTGCATTCCTACCTTTCTCCTGCCACTTCCCATTACTTTATCTCCCACTTGAAAAGGTTTCATTGTTTCATGATCTGAAGCAGTTCTACGGATGAATCCAGTCCAGTTTTTTGAGCTGCGGGTCAAGTATGTCCTGAAACCACTTTCTCCCTCATTCTACTTCACGTAAACATAAACAACGCAAAGGGCTGCAGGAGAGAGACACCACGGGGAAACTAATCTTGCGACAAATTTGCTTTGCTTACTTGTTTTCCAAAAACTTTAATTCCAAAGTTTTCATTGAGCTACATTCTATTTAAAAAAAAAATTCCTTCCCAGCTGTGTAACTGAAGTACATCCTACCCTGGAAAAGGATCAAGGACTATTAATGGCTAAAGAAGACAATTTCAGTGCTTTGACTTAACAGACAAGAGACCATCTTTCTGTAGGGCACAGAGGGAAACCTAGTTTATGTAGGTTTATGTGTTCATATGATGGCAAAACAGAGAGACCATCTCAATTTACAAGCTAAGACAACTTAACATAGAGATCATGAAAAAAAACACAGTTTGGGAAACGGTGTTTAAAGAAGTTTAAAATCTATGAGCAGAAAAAAAAATGAGTTGTAGCCAATGGGCAGGGTTTTTCATTAAGCTACATCATAACCAAACATTAATAGGGATCAGAGCTAGATCCAAATATTAAATATGTCAGTAATGATAACCAGTGGTATATTAATGACATGTCATTAATGTAAGAGGCAGTGGAGAAAAATGCTTATAATGTAATGTGATCTTAAAAGCAGAATGCATCTTTGGCTAGAGTCACAGAGTGAAGAAAAAGAAAAATTAATTTTAAAAAAGCAGAATGCAATTTAAAGATGACAAAATGACATATACAGTATTACTTTGACAATCTTAAAAGATTAATATGAATAAAGACAAAATGGAATATGCAAAAATAGTAATAGTTGTTATGTAGACAACAGAATTAAATGTTTTTTCTTCTTTCCAATATTGTCAATTTACTTCACATTTTTAAAAAGATTAACTTCCAAATCAAAGAAAAAAAGGAACCAAGAAGGTTGTGCAAATCGGAAATGGAAGTCGCTGCCTTATCAGAAAAATGCCATAATCAAAACAACGTATCTTCGTGAAAGACCCAGCTGCAAAAACACAAATCTAACCTCAAGACTATCAGCTTATTCAGGTAAAGTCGCTGATCAATTTGGGCCGAAGCAGGAGGCACTGGTTTTAGTTACTCAACTTGAAAACCATCCCCAGGTTATAGGGAAATGAGAAAAGGGACGTTCAGGCTCCTGAAGAAAGACTTGAAAAGTTAAATATGTTTCATCTGGAAAAAACAGACTGAGAGGTGATCTCATTTCAGTGTTTGGATACCTGCAGCAGATATTCCAGGCCCAAGGATGTGACCTGTCCTACTCACTCAGAAGCAAGAGGAAACTGCAGAAGGAAAGGGTTACATTAGAAAGATTTCCCCTCAAAGATAATTACATGTTTATTCCAGTTTTAGTCTAAGTGACAGGATTACAGTTCCCTCCCCATCTGTAATCCAGGGAGAATAATGCTTGCCGCCTAAGTTTTAATGGATATAACATCTGTAAAATACTTTGAGCTCTTCAGATGAAAGATGTCACATGAATGCAAAGAATTATTGTTATTATTTTTGTCTCCTGCCTTCCCTATTAGTATAAGTTTCTTCGTGACATTTACAGGACCCCTCCAGCCAGCCAGCTGCTCTGTAACATGTCATCTCAGTGATATTTTAAATCCTTCACGTGGTTCTGATTGTACCCAGAACAAGAGCAGCTTAATTGTTAATTGTTTGTCCTGAAGGATGTAGAAGTAGTCACAGCACCCGTTCAGGGTTAGGGGGTCAAGGTTTTTCCTAACATCCACTTCAGGGCTTATGTGCTGGCCTCATAGCGGTGGCACTGTTGATGGATCTTGTCTTTCTATTCACTTCCTTTGAACAACTGTCTGATGGCAGAGCATTGAACATATATCCCTCCTCCAAAATTTCTGTTTTTTAAGAGTCTGCATTCAGATTCTACTAACATCTAGGGAGTGCCTGTTCAGTGTGTGCCTGGCACTGTTTGCAGACCTTCGACATGCACTATCTTGTTGCTTTTTTAAAAATAACTGTTTTCAGCCAGATGCAGTAGCTCGTGCCTGTAATTCCAGCATTTTGGGAGGCTGAGGCAGAAGGATCACTTAAGCCCAGGAGTTCGAGACCAGCCTGCGCAACATAGTGAGATGCTGTCACCACACACACACACACACACACACATACATACACACACACACACAGATACACACACACACACACACATACATACATACACACACACACACACACAGAGTAAAATAATTTTTTCCCTACTAAGTAGCAACATGTCCATATTACTTAAAAAATTTGGAAAAGGCAGGAAACTTTAAAGCAGTAAAAATAAAAAATAAATAAAAATCTGTATTCCAATAATCAGAAACAATTGCTGTAGACATTTTGGTGTATATCTTCTTAGTTCCCCTTTCTGTGTGTACACACCTATGCATGTTCTTTTTACCCACTTACTGTTATTTCATAAACATTTTCCCATATTTTTAAATTTTCTTCACAAACATGAGTGGTCAGGGTGGCATAATATTCCATCCTGTGGAGGAGTGGTAAATTGTTATGCTTTACCTCACCTAATTTTCAAAATATCTACATTTCAAATGAATAAAATAATCAATGGATTCTTCGTATAAGACATTTTATTTTGGATCTTTCACCAAATCTTTGGTCCTGAAAATAACCCTGTAAGATAGAAATTATTTTACAGATAAAGAAGTAGACCCAGAGGGATGAAGTCTCAGTTAGGGTTAGTAGACCCAGAGGGTCTACTTCTCAGTTAGTCTCAGTTAGGGTTAGAATTAGGGTTAGGGTTAGGGTTAGGTTTGTTCCGGGTTCAAACAATCAGAAAACTAAAGAACACGATCTAGGCCCGATGACCAACCCAGGCCTTCCCTGTCATATCATATCAGTAAACAACATGAAACACTGGACTCCTGGATTGTTTTATAGGTTTCCACATAAATTGTTCCTCTCAAATTGTGGAAGTCAAGAAATAGCCCTTTGTAGTTTGCAGGGTTTTTGAGAAAGATGGCATTTTGTCATTTCCTAAACAGCTGCATTCATGCAATATGTTTACTCCCTTTCACGTTTACCAAGCACTTTCATAGGCTCCTCTTTTATCATCTGATACTTATATTTTCCTTATGAGCCAAGCAGGAAATATTGTCCCTATTTTACTTAATGATAAAAGTGAGGCTCATAGATAGACAGTGACTTACTGATTTATTTCTCACTTTCCAGCACCTTGATGACTACCAATTTTGTTAATCTTTTCTTTTCCCTTGCAATAATTTTCTGGCTCTTGTATCTAGAAGTATCTCCATCTCATTTCCTTCTCCAAATTTTCACAAATTTTCTAGTTATAGTTCTGAACAGAAAAGTATTTTTTCTTACTGTAAATTCTGCAGATCTCTGTAAAAAGGGACATTGGTGACCAGTAGTGTTGAGACCCCTCTATGTGCCAGACACTGTGGCAAGGCTTGGTACATATTATCTCATTTAATTCTCCTAACCGCTCTCAGAAGTAGATTCTGTTATTTTATGTTTTGTTTTACAAATGAAACTAATGAAGCTTAAAAGGACAATTAACTTGCTTAGGAAACAGAAATTTGGGACTCAAACAGGGGCCATCTAATCCTTATCTGTCAACTATCGTGCTCTACTCCTCCATAAGATCTTGCTCCTAAAGCACATTTTATCAAATGTACTTAGCCTCATGTAAGAAGATTTTCCCATTTTCAAAAGAATCTAAGGCAGGCCTGAACTTATAACAAAGAGGCTTCATTAATTGCTGAATATTCACGTATGCTCAAAATTCCTATGTAGAAACCTAATCCCCAGTTCAATGGTATTAGCAGGTGTAGCCTTTGGGAGGTAATTAGGTCTTGAGGGTGAAGCCCTTATGAATTGAATTAGTGTTGTTAAGAAGGGCTATAGAGACCAGAGTTCATCCCTTCTGCCATATGTAGACAAGGCAAAAAGGTGCCATCTGTGAACCAGGAAGTGGGCCCGAGCCAGAGAGTCAATCCACCAGCACCTTGATCTTGGACTTCCCAGCCTCCAGAACTGTGAGAAATAAATTTCTGTTGTTTATAAACCACTCAGTTTACAGTGCTTCATTATAGCAGTCCAAACAGACTAAGACACTCATAGAACGCTGTGCCTTTATTACAAAAACACACATTTAATCAATAATTTCCTTTTTGCAAGTCAAAGTTTTATCTAATAAAATTATATCACCACCCAGAAGAAATTTGACCAAGGAGCAGTTAAGTAATGGACAAATCCAGATTATTGTATATTGGCAAGCTCTGTTATAGCATGTACACAATTCTTCCTCCCTCACCTCACTCCAGCCTCCCAGTTTCAATCTGGCTATATCTATAATATTAGAGACAGACAGATAGATAGATAGATGATAGATAGATAGATAGATAGATAGACAGACAGACAGACAATATTGACAGCTACACATTCTCATAGTTTGTTTTAGACCAATTCAGAAATCAGCAATGAAGTACAGAAGTGGCTGGGATATGTTTAAACATGGATAGCTAAGAAATACAAGAATATGACCAGGCACAGAGGCTCACACCTGTGATTCCAGCACTTTGGGAGCCCAAGGCAGTCGGATCATTTGAGGCCAGGAGTTCAAGACCAGACTGGCCAACGTGGAGAAACTCTGTCTACTAAAAATACAAAAAATTATCTGGGCGTGGTGGTGCATACCTGTAGTCCCAGCTACTCAACTTGGGAGGCTAAGGCATGAGAATTGCTCCACCAGGGAGATGGAGGTTGCAGAGAGCTGAGATGGTGCCACTGCGCTCCATCCTGGATGAGAGAGTGAGACTCTGTCTCAAAGAAAAAAAAAAAGAAATACAAGAATATAAGTTGAATTCTACAACTTATATTCCTAATTTACAAATAAAAGTTCTTATATTCTTAATTTACAAATAAAAGTTCTCTAGTTCCTGGCTACTGAGGTAACAACTGGTATGAAACTTTAGTCAGAGTTCCCATGTTAGTTAAATAGAACCATATGAACAAACAACTGGAAGAATTAAAAGAATAACTGAATAATGAAACTAATGATCACATAAGGTAATTGTAACCCAATTTGAATTCCATCTTTACAAGAATAAATAACTCTCATACCTCTTTCCTTTTCCTCTCAGTGCTGACCCATGCTGATTTAATTTCTTAACCCTATGTGCCTACATGATTTGAACCACCTTCCACCAATTTCTCTGATTCAGACCTAGCTCTACTCCAAATCACCCTAAGCATCAGCATCTTTTCAACCATTCTAAAGCTCAATTAAATCTTTACTTACCTCCTCATTCCTAACCTTTCGCCTGCCAATTCATACTTTTTTTTGAGATGGAGTCTTGCTCCGTCACCCAGTCTGGAGTGCAGTGGCGCTATCTCGGCTCACTGCAACCTCTGCCTCCTGGGTTCAAGAGATTCTTCTGCCTCAGCCTCCCGAGTAGCTGGGACTGTAGGCACGCACCACCACATGCAGCTAATTTTTGTATTTTTAGTAGAGACAGGGTTCACCTGTCTCTACTAAAAATGGTCAGGCTAGTCTCAAACTCCTGACCACATGATCCCCCTGCCTCAGCCTCCCAAAGTGCTGGGATTGCAGGTGTGAGCCTCCGCACCCGACCCCAATTCATACTTTTAAATGTCTATAGAATTATCTTCCCCAAACACAAGGCTGATCCTGTCACTCTCCAGGTTTAAAATATCCAATGCTTCCCCACTTTATATATGCTGGCAGCCAAATGTCACTTCAGCAATGAAGTACAGAAGTGGCTGGGATATGTTTAAACATGGATAGCTAAGAAATACAAGAATATGACCAGGTACAGTGGTTCACGCCTGTAATCCCAGCACTTTGGGAGGCCAAGGGGGGCAGATCACTTGAGGCCAGGAGTTTGGGACCAGTCTGGCCCACATGAAGAAACCTCATTTCTACTAAAAATAGAGTAATATTTCTCTAGACTCTTCTCAAGCCCCCTCCCCTCTGCATCTCCCAGTCTGCATGAGCTCTACTCTCCTGTCTACAAAACTTACAAGGAGAAAGAGGAGATGGGAAGCAAGAACACCAACAGTTACTGAGCATCTCTCACATACTGGAGGACCCACTGACCATTAAGGGTCTCATCCTTCTCGATGGGCTTTGAGGCAAGAGGGCTGAAACAGACGTGCTACCTGTAGAGGCTGCAGATGAGGAGCAGTTCAGCACAGTGACAGCCAGTGATCATAGGAAGGACTGACAGGCTAGGAGGCAAAAGAAGCAGTGTGACTTGCAGGCAGCAACACAAGAGCTCATAGCAGGAACTGATGGCTGGGAGCAGCATGGAACACGCTGCGCTGCTCCCTTCCCGGCCCTCCAACTCCTTACACAACCAGGCCTCAGAATCGCTGTCCTCATGCTGCTTGCTCCCCATTGTCACCTGTTAGCCATTACTTTTCCATTCTTACACAAAATCCTTTCTTCGCTGCAGTTTATCCCATCTTTCTGTTCTATCCTCTGCACCTCCCTCCTGGAAGCCATAATGAATCTCCCTTTGAGAATTTTGGAAACTGAGTCTAATCCAGTCTTCTGTCTTCATCCTGTTGTCATCATGGATGACCTCAACACCCACCTTGACAATATGTTTGACATACTCTGCTCAAAATCTCCATAATCCCAGCGATCTTTTACCACTCATTAGCCACCCACTTCCCTGGCCATTCTCAAGACAGTGTCATTGTCCAGAACGGTCTCACTCTGGGCATATTTAACTCCAGTATACCCATCCTTGACCTCTCCTGACCTCATGGCTTTCAGTGAGTATTCCAGTTCTCAGTCCCTCCCTGTCATTTCATTCCTTTATGCTTTCATAGGGACATACTTTCCTATCCAACCCAGAACCCATGGATTCTCATTTTCATTCAGCCCATTCACTCCTCCCTTTCAGCAGGTGTTCATGCCTCCAACTTCAGAGAGAAAAAAAGATGAGGCTTTTCGACACTTCTTCCCTCACCTCCTAACCTCTACCTAAAAATCCATGTCTACATAACCCACCACTTCTGTTTTCCCAGGCTGAAAGGGGAGGTGTTCCCACTCACAAGCAAGGCTAATTCCTTCACCCTAGTTCTGAATGCATCCTTTATGTCCTTGTGCCATTGGTTATTCTTTCTTGCCCTTGCATTTTTAATCTCTCGTTTTCCTCTGATTCCTTCCTTACCAGACTGTCAGTAGAATCAAGTGTCTCACTTTTAAAACCAAAAATTCACTTTTGCTTCCCCCTGACTATCTTCTAATCCTCTCTCCTTCTATTTTCAGATAGTTTCTTAGAAGAAATAATCTAAATTCTAGCCCAGTCCTTCTCAAACTTTGTGCATGAATCTGAGGATCACGTTCAATAAGATTTGATTGATCCCATAATCAATGAGATTATGATTCAGCAGATTTAGGGTGAGACATGAGAGTCTGAACTTCCAACATGCTCCCAGGTGAGGCCAATGCAAAGTGTTTTTAGGCAATCCACTTCTTCAACTCACATTTATTCTTCAACCCACCACAATCTGGTTTCTGCTTCATGCCCTCCACACCCTGGCAAGTTTACCAATGACTTCCTATTTGTCCAATCTAATGGATAGGTGTCAAACATTATGACATTTTGGGAGCATATCCAGTTTTCTCTTCCCTTTGTGAAACTCTTACCTTGACTTCCATGACACTATTTGATCTTGGCATTTTTCCTCCCTCTCTGATCATTCATTCTTAGGCAGCATAGTTGGGTCCTCTTCTGTCTTAGTCAACTAGGACTGCCATAACAAAATACCATACAATGGGTAGCTTAAACAACAAAAAATGATTAAGGCCCAGCAGGATTGCTTTCTGGTAAGAGCTCTCTTCCTTGTTTGCAGGTGCTCGCCTTCTTATTATGTCCTCATAGGGCCCTTCCTTGATGTGTGCCCATGGAAAGAGGGAGATCTCTCTCTCTCTCCCTCCACCTTCTTATACAGCCACCAATCCTGTAAGATTAGAACCCTACCTCTATTATCTCATTTAACATTTTTTACTTCCTAGAAGCCCTGTCTCCAAATACAGCCACATTGGGGATTAGGTCTTCAGCATATGAAATTTGGGGGAATAAAATTCAGTCCATAGCACGTTCCTTTGCTCTAGCTTCAAAACTTTACATCCTTCAGGGTTCTTCTGTCCTACTCCTACCCTTCTCATTCCTTGTGCCTTTTCTGTCTAATCTTATTCACATTCCTGGCTTTAGCTACCAACTGTGTGCCAGTGAGAGTTAAATCTTTATCACAAGCCTAGTTGTGTTTATCCAAACACCTACTGGTTCACTGTGAAGGAAGAAGGGTTTTTTAAAAAAGAAGAAAGAAAGAAGAAAGAAAGAAAGAAAGAAAGAAAGAAAGAAAGAAAGAAAGAAAGAAAGAAAGAAAGAAAGAAAGAAAGAAAGAAAGAAAGAAAGAAAAAAAGAAAGAAAAAAACATCCACTGGATATTTCTACCTGAATGACCCTCAGGAATCTCAAACTCAATAAAACCTGTGTTTCCTCTTCTTTCTTCGTCTCTATAATCCATCAATCACAACAGACAGAATCTGGAGCCCATCACAGCAAGCCCAATGCTCTTGTCCACTCCCACTCCTCTGCACTCAAGTCATTCAAGTTCCTTTATACCACTCTGCTTTTAGAACTCAGGGACTTCCAATCAAGAAAGCACAGTGATTAAGGATGTAGACTACCTGGGTTTGAATTCCAGTTCTACTCCACCACTTGCTACTGATGTGATCTAAGGTCATACACTCATTGTACCTTAGCTTTCCCATCAGTAAGATGAAGGTTATAAGTATGCTACCTACATCATCGTCTTGTTATGAGGAGTAAATTAAATAAGCCATGTAAAGCTCTTAGCTGAGCACATAATAAACACTTTATTAACATTGGCTAATATTGCAGTTGTTTGCTCATTCTTTTCCCTTTTTTTAAAATACCCTTTTCCTCTCTTGTCTCTCTAAAACACCTACTCATCTTTCAAAATCCAGCTCAAGGAAAATGTTCCTAAACTGATACATGGTGAGATTTGTAGAACTTGGTAAATTTACTAAAAAATCTTTGAATCATACACTTGAAATGGATGAATTATATGATTATAAAAATCTGCCTTAAATAAGTTATATTTTAAAATTAGCTCAAGGGTCACTTCCAACACAAATTATTTTTGGCTAGCCTCCATAAATTAATGATCACTTTTTTATTGACTATGCCCAGTACCTACTTCTATCAAAGTTCCTATAGTACTTTTGGACATCTATTTTTTTAACACATCTGTCCCTCTTTTCTAAATGTTGACATTTTTTAGAGTAGGGAAGATGTATTATGTCTTTGTATAATATCTCTATGTTCCAGCACAGTTAAATAAATGAGGGAATGAATGAATGCCAATTTCTACAGAAAGAAATATTTGTTAGCCATCCAGAAACTCTCCTACATAGTAACAAAGTATTTGGGAGAAGCTTATGATATTAGATATTCTTCTGTTGGAGACTCAAAGACAATGATATTCTGGGACTCCTATGAAGCACTCATTCATTTACTCATTCATTCATTCAATAAAACCATAATATCACATCTTAGTAGCTATTAGGAAATTAAATCCAATATGGTTCCTCTCTTATGAGCTTACAGTGTATCAAAAACATCTTTTAAATATCTTTAAGATTTTGGGAGACAATATACCTCCCCGATATACTGTGAAATCCTTAAGAAATAAAACTGAGTCTTATGTTTATCCTTTTCATTCTTATTTCATCTATCTCAAACCATGGATTTTTGAGATAAAGAGCACAAGTTTTGTTTTTGTTTTGTTTTGTTTTGTTTTTGTTTTGCCTTGCTTTGTTTTTGTTTTGTCTTGTTTTGTTTTCTAAGAAGGATCTCGCTCTGTCGCCCAGGCTGGAGTGCAGTGGTGCAATCTCGGCTCACCGCAACTTCCGCCTCCCAGGTTCAAGGGATTCTTCTGCCTCAGCCTCCTGAGTAGCTGGGACTACAGGCACCCACCACCACACCCAGCTAATTTTTGTGTTTTTAGTAGAGACAGGATTTCACCATGTTAGCCAGGATGGTCTTGATCTCCTGACCTCATGATCCACCCACCTCGGCCTCTTAAACTGCTGGGATTACAGGTGTGAGCCACCGTGCCCAGCCAATTTTTTTTTGTTTTAAATAAAATCTTTGGGCTTTATTATTTAACTTTTAAATACTTTAGTATTATCTCCTATCAATAAAGATGCTTTTGTTTTATTATAAGCATAAAAGCATTATTACATCCCCCCAAAATAAATTATTTTTAACAGCATCTAATACCCAGTTGTTAACTTTTCTCCATTTAAAAAATGTTTATTTAGTTTATTTGCTGAAATAGTGGTCAAATAAGGTTCATACGTTTCATTTGATTGATGTTAGTCTCTTAAGTCTCCTTAATATATAACAGTTCCTCACTATTTTCCTCCATGTTGTTTATTTGTTGAAGAAACAGCATTATGTTTCCTGTAGAATTTCCCACATTCTGTGTTTGGCTGATTATATCCTTGTAATGTTGTTTAACCTGCTCTCTTTACCTTGAATTTTCTATAAACTCATGATTACAGCTAGATTATATCCAGAACTATGAAGGGTTTGAGTTTTTATCCTACTTGCAAGCTAAAAGTCAGCCTGCCTCCATTTCATGGATGCTGGCAGAAGACAAAAGACTCCTGGGTCAGAGAAAAAGGATAGTTATTACTCACAGCAATAACAGTAGCCAGATTATCAGCATTTATGCTGGTTCCTCAGCCCCAATTCCCAAAGGGTGACACAAAGAGGAAATTTTACAAGCCCCTTGGGTGATTCGAATAGGCAGCCAGGTTTAAGAACCACTGACTTAGAAGCTCAATAGGAGTCAGTAACATCCAGATGCCCCTTTCTCTATTCTTATACTCTCAATACCTAATAGTGTTCTTGGCACCAAGTGCGTTCTCAATAAATGCTGATAGCTAAATTTACTGAGTATCTATTACATATTCAAAACATCACTTAATCCTCCCAACAATCCTTTAAGTTAGGTACTAGTGTCATTGTTCCCCTTTTATACTTAAGGTGATGAGTCACAGAGTGGCTAACTTACCCAAAATCAAGAAAGTGGGAAAACCAGAACTAAAATTCAAGCTCCAGTGCACATGATCTTATCGACTGCATTATAAGAGTATACAGCACTGTAAAAGGAATGAATGAATGAATTTCCTTGTTTCCTTGAGCAATGCTTTGTTGTATTAAATATGCCCACACATAGGAGATATGATACCTGTTTCTCTTCCTTGATTGTTAGACCTGAAGAGACCGTATTCCAATCTTTTTATATTTTGTACAAGTAAAGAAGTTAAAGTCAAAAGTGACGTGAAACAAAACGACATGCCCAAGTTACACAGCTAATTAGTGGCAAAGAGAGAGTTAGAACACAAGCAGCATAGTGCTACACACAGATGAGAACTTGGTAAGTACTTTGATGCTGATGATGTAGTGTTGGGAAACAAATAAGTTTATACTGTTTCCTCTGGAAAAAAAAGCATTTCAATTTAGCTGAAAAACACATGCTGGAGTTCAGAGAAAGAAAAATGTTGTCAGTGCCAATGACTGCTGACTCAATGTACTTTTCCCTCTTCTCAGAGGTGATCAGCGTGTGAAGGAAAGGCCTTGGGCATCAGTCTTGAAGAAGACCACACCACAGGCCTCAGTCAGTTGGTCAGTCTCTCTGGTCTGAAATGGGAGGAAGTAACTAGAACTCAAGAGGACAGCATTTAGTCACCACCATCCACCCTCTGAGTGTCCACAGTGGGAAGCCAGATGCCTTCTCTTTCATGTATTCAAATATAAAACAGGACTACTTCATATTTACAGGCAGTGTTCGAGAGAATCACATGGCATAGCCTATTTTTGAAGAGAATATTTTTTAAAAAACACCTATGCTGGCTGGGCACAGTGGCTCAAACCTCTAATTCCAGCACTTTGGGAGGTTGAGGCGGATGGATCATGAGGTCAGGAGTTCAAGACCAGTCTGACCAACATAGTGAAACCCCATCTCAACTAAAAATACAAAAAATTAGCCGGATATGGTGGTGTGCACCTTTAATCTCAGCTACTTGGGAGGCTGAGGCAAGACAATCATGTGAACCCAGAAGGCGGAGGCTGCAGTGAGCCGAGATCGTGCCATTGTTCACTCCAGCCCAGGAGACAGTGACAGACTCCATCTCAAAAAAAAAAAAAAAGAAAAAAGAAAAAAAGAAAACACCTATATTGGCTTTGTATTTTGGCCACCTTCTATTTTCTTTGTTACTTTCCCCACCTCTATTACCTACAATCACCTGTTGCATGAGGCAGATTTCATTTCCTGAAGGAATGTGACTTAAACTCTCAATTTGACTCATTCAGTCACTGAAATCTTTTGTTTTGAGCACCTTACTATGCCAAGCCCTATGTCAGATGGAGGACATCCCAAGAATGAACAATGATATGGTACCTCCCTTCATGAGGTTACAGTCAGGAAGACATTAGTCAAATACACACACAAATAGGTAATTGTAAATCATAGTGCTGTGAAAGCAAAAAAGGGCAAGATGAGCTAGCTGAATTGAGGAAATCTAATGTACATTGAAGTCTAAGAAAAGACTTCTCTGACACTTGTCCTAACACCAACGTTGGTGATCTGAGCCAGAGCTGCTTCAATAGAATGATGAGGACAGAAGTATTTGAGAGCCTTCTATGTGCAAAGCATTGAATTAGGTTGTCCATGAATAACAAGCAATCACGGAAATTAGGAGATAATAGATAAATAATAATAAAGTGAGAGTAAGGTGAAAATGGAATATGACATTCCATTTCTATGGCATTGGATTATTTAGGGTGAAGCCACCAGACATTAGGTTTGGCCTGGGGCAGTCATTCAACCTGTACACACTGTGCCAAGCTCTGTTGATTCGTATTCAAGGGTAGATTTAAAGGGCCAAGTGACCCAGGCCTCATGAAGGCCTTTTCGGGTCAACAGCTACCCTAAGAAGACTACATTATATGACTGACCCCGACCAATCCTGGAGAAACTGGTAGAAACTAATGTGGATGCCAATTCTGTGTAAAATCCAGTGGCACCGTGTAATTTCATCATATCATTCACCACAGGAAAATAATAACAAAACAGTTCCCTATGAAGTGCTGATTTGCAATACTAGGAAAGCATGTAACCTGAAATATTAAATTGCAATTATTAAATAACTAAGTTCATTCAGCCACAGACATTAATTGATGTCACTACTCCAAAGCATACAACATGATTAAATTGGCCATGGCTGCCTAATGTCCTATTTTGAAATGTCTTCACAAGGGGATTTTGTAAAGACAGATCAGGCGGATACTGTCATGGACTTTTAATGGTTAGTCTATCTAGGACCCTTCCTCTTTTCTACAAACAGCACCTACCTTATTTTGGGAACTCTTTCTCCCCACTCCCTTATTCTTCAGTTCCAATAATTAGATTCAAAGGGCTGCTGCCCTCTTCTTTCATGAATCCCCTCCCTGGCCACAGTGACTGTCTCTAAGATGGGTCTATGACCCAAGCAGGGCCACATCGAGTTCTTCACCTTCCTAGTCATGGTCATTTGTCGAAGATTGGGCAGGTAATCTAAAATAAGGCCATCTGATGGTCCTTAGATTTTTCAGCCATTGCTGAGAGAAAAATCTCTTCCATGTGGATGGCAATGCTGATAAGATATGATTCCAGGAGCTGCTGGCAGCAGCCGCAGTCCTAGCTTCATGGAGAAAGCTGGTTTACTGAGAAAAGTGAAGATGGGACATGGGGCTCTGAAAGCATTCAGGTCCAACTTCTAGTATCAGGTTCCCTGCAGTGTCCCTGGTCCCTATATGCCTGAGGCTTGTGGTTCAGCTGTTCCTCCAACTCTGCAACTCTTCCACTCAGTCAATATTCACTCACAAATTCCCCCATTTCACTTGATTTGGAGTTGAATTTCTACCTCCGGGAACCAATGAAGGTCTGAGAAAAAGCATGATCCATCATGTGTTAAGATGACTGAGATCGCCTTATCCAAGGTGCTATGCTCTTTTCTACTCATGTAAATATAAATAACTTAGCACACCACTCCTGCCCTTCCGAGCTACACAATAGAAGTGAGATAGAGATCTCCCCTTCTCTGAATCACGGAAATCTTGGAGATATTTCTTTAAGGGAAAAATGCAACAAAACAGAACAATTTAGGGCACAATAGAGAACAAGTAAATTGCTCTAGGAGACAAAACATGTCTCCTGACGTCAGGAAAGGTGTCCTTTAATTTGCATCATAAAGGATGAGTAAAAGTTTGGGTTGCAAGGCAGAGAGCAATCTGGATGCAGGAAAACAAACTTGTAAAAGTTTAAAAGTATGTTTATGGAATTGCAAGAAAGTACATGTGATTCACTTATTTTTATGAACTATTTTCCTTCTTTGAGTAGAGAAGTCAGAATTTGTTTTAATTGATGAGACAGCCTGCATTGTAATAAGCATCAGAAATAGCAACAGTTATTTGCTGGGTTCCTTGATTTTCCAAAGCTATTCTACATAAAAACAACATAATGAATTTGATTCGGTTCAAACCGGAAAGGATTTGTCTCAAGGCACTATGTTCTTTTTTTTTTTTTTTTTTTGAGACGGGGTCTCGCTCTTTCACCCAGCCCAGAATGCAGTGGCGCAATCTCGGCTCACTGCAAGCTCCGCCTCCCGGGTTCACGCCATTCTCCTGCCTCAGCCCCCCGAGTAGCTGGGACTACAGGCGCCCACCACCACGCCCGGCTGATTTTTTGTATTTTTAGTAGAGACGGGGTTTCACCGTGTTAACCAGGATGGTCTTGATCTCCTGACCTCGTGATCCACCCGCCTCGGCCTCCCAAAGTGCTGGGATTACAGGCGTGAGCCACTGCTCCCGACCAAGGCACTGTATTCTTACCTAAGTTGATAAAAATGTAAATAAGAGCCTTGTGCAGGGAAACTCCCCCTTATAAAATGATCAGATCTCATGAGACTTATTCACTATCACGAGAATAGCACGGGAAAGACCCACCCCCTACCCATGATTCAATTATCTCCCACTGGGCCCCTCCCACAACACGTGGGAATTATGGAAGCTACAATTCAAGATGAGATTTGGGTGGAGACAAGCCAAACCATATCAGGTGGTACTTGAAATGCTGCTAAGATTTCCTTAAGCAAAGATAAATTAGAACAGAAACTCTCGAACTGTGGTCTGGGGTCCCATGGAGGTCCCTGCGACCCTTTCAGTGGAAACATGAGTTAAAATTATTTTCAAATAAATACCAAGAATTGTGTGCTTTTTTCCCCTCATTGTCTTCATTGTACAGTTGGAACATCTGCATAACTCAGGTAACCAATATTTTTGAAATGACCATAGCATGATGTTACAAATTTACGCATTGGTAAAGGAATCCTTCAGATTGCAAGAGATATCAACGGATTTTGATAGAACAAGGGATAAAAGGCTTATTGAAATGATTTCAAATGTCACAGAACAATAACTTTTAAGAAACTACCACTTACAGAGTTTTGGTGTAGTATCAAAGAATTTACAATTATCTGAAAAGGCTGTTAAGAAAACCATCCCTTTTCCAACTGTATTTAAATGAAAGATTGAATTTTCTCCATATGCTTCAACAAAAACAATATATCCCAATGAACTAGGAAGCTGGATTCACCATCCTCTATTAAGCCAGAACTTAAAGAGATTTATAAAAATGTAAAACAATGGTCATCTTCCCACTAATTTTTTTATTTTAGAAAATGTTGTTATTTTCACAAAAAAAAATGTTATGTGTGTTAACATGTGTTATGTGTTGAATCATGTGCCCCCAAAAGATGTTGAAGTACTAAGCACAAGTACCTACGAAGGTGATCTCGTTTGAAAGTAGGTTCTTTACAAATGATTAAGTGAAGATGAAGTCGTTAGCATGGGTCCTGATTCAATGTGATTCCTGTCTTTGTAAAAAGGAGAAACTTAGACGCAGACACAGACACAGAGGGAACACCATCTACAAGCCAAGAAATACCTGAGGCTGCCAGAAGCTGAGAGAGAGAACTGGAACAGATTCTCCTTCGTGGCCCTCAGGAAGGTCCTCCCTCGGGCCCTCTTGCCGGCACTTTGAATTCAAACCTGTCGTCTTCAGAAGTGGGAGACAATAAATGTCTTGTTAAAGCCAGCCAGTGTGTGATACTTTGTTACAGCAACCCCAGAAAACAAATAAAACATGTAATTAGTTTATTATTTTTAATCAATGTATTAAAATCTATTTAATTTATCCACTTTAATTTCTAATATGACAAATACTAACAGATATAAGGCACATAAAGAGAAGCTCTTTGGGTCCTTAATAATTGTTAAGAGTAAAAAAGGGTCCTGAAACCCAAAAGTTTAAGGACCACAGGATTAGCAGATTCCTAGTAAAGGGACAAGAGGAACCGAGGCGGCGTTTCCCAAATACATCCCCTAACAGCTACATCAGACTCCAGGGCTTGCTCCATACCCATTGAATCGGAATTGCCAGAGTTTTGTTCCAGGAAATTATATTTCTAAAAAGCTCTCCAGCTAATTCCTATATGCAACCTAATGCTTGGAGGCAGAAGCACCCACGATGAGTTGACGAGTATTTCAGTCAACTCCTTTGGTTTGCAGAAATAGCAATGTACTCAAGTAAGTTCCAGTAATAGGGGAGTCGATTGCAAAGATATACTTGGCACCACTGGCATGTCTTGTGGGATCAGTTATCCCAAAAACAGGTGCTGTAATAGATCCCCACCTCAGAAAGAAGTGGGACATCACAGCAGGAGTTTGTGGTTCTTCACTCTGTGTTCTGCCATCAGTATGACTAAGCTTTACGACTACAGGACTCTATACACGCCCTAGTCAGCTTCCCTCTGTCCCTCCTCCAAATAGCTGCTTCTCCATGCTTGTGGCTGCACATGGCTTTGGCTTACGATGCTTCAAATTCACCTCCAAGCAATTTTCCGTTTCTGCTTTATTGCCAACTGTCAGGTTCCTCTTTCTTAATTCCAGTCCTAGAGATGGAAAATCTGATTGGTCCAGTTTGTCTCCTACAGCCAGGTCATGCTCAAATTTGCTGGACAGCCTATGGCTTTGCTGTCTTGGAGTCAGATGCCCATATCTGGTTTATAATCTGTGAGCACGGGGCCTAGATAAACAAGGTGTACGATGTAAGAGCCAATACCACAGGCACTGCAGACAGGACATTTTTCCTTTAGACAGGGCTGTGGGCAAAAGAGGCATTGAAATTAGCATCTTCAGAACAATTTTTGGTTTTGCTCTTGTGGTTTCAAAAATTTTTTTATTTCAATTTTTTATTAGGATATCTGATTTGATGAGCTCAAATTTTTTTGACATAAGTATGCTTATAGCTAAACTGATGAATTAGATGATGATTATAATGATGTGGGTGACGAGACTTAAAGACCCCAAAAATATAAGCTATGTATTTCTCTCTGACCCTCTACTTTATCCATATTCACCTGCTAAGTAACGTAATTCTAGTTATTTTTTTACTCTTTCTTCATATTCATTCCTTACTACCCAGCCCCCTGTCTTCTTCCTCCTCCTCCTCCCTAGTTCTACCTGCCTTGTGGTTTTAGATTGAAAAAAAAAAAATGAAGCTCAAAGCATTTTCTAATTCCATTAGTTTTACATTACAGTTCAATTTGATTCTTGAACAATTTTATGTAATAGCTTTGTCCTTTGCAATTTTAAAGAAGAAAAAACATGCAAATATTAAATTCTTAATCATACATTTAACAACCACTGAGTATGTCAATTATTTAAGTTGCCACTTTACAGCAAGCTATAATTGTTGAGACAGGGCAGATACCCTTTCTTTGTGTATTGATACCCATGGATTTTTGGCATGAGAGAGTATAGTTTTTTGGGGGGTAAATTATTTGTGTGCATGTGTGTATCATTGCGTAATTTTTTCTGTGTGTTTGTGTATATATGTTTGTAGTTTCCTTGGTATGTGTGTGTGTTTTTCAATTGAATAGAACTGCATTGTTTTCTTCTGTTGTACTGTATATTTTTCATTTGTTGCTCTGAATTAGAAGAAGACAGTTTCTATTTTGACTAAATTGTTGCATTGCTCAAAAAAAAAAAAAAAAAAAACAGAAACATCTCCAAGGTTTTGTTGAATCTAATTAGTTATATGCAACTTATAGTACATCTGATTCTTATTATACGCTTTTGTGTTTCCTCCAGTAAATCAGTTGAAACTAAGTGGCTGTGACATTTGACCTACATAATAGTGAAAGTGTAGATTTAAATTTGCATGCTGTATTGTTCTCTGTCCTTTATATGTTAACGTTCCTCTTAGGACACTTCTAAAAAATTAATGCACATTTTTGTATGCACGATGCCATAAAACAATGTAGCACATCAGCTCCTCTTTAGGGAATAATGTTGATTCAAGTTCATCTTAATCAACCCATACTTCCAACACAACTGATTCATTTATTTGTAACGGAAACTATTGGCTCACAAAACTCAAAGTTGAGGAAAGTGGAAAACTTCAGGAGTGGTTTGATCAAGCCCTCAGCCCTATTTTTCTGCAGTTGTCAAGACTCTGCCTCCTTTATTTGCTAGCTCTGTCTTCAGGTTATCTTTCTTCATTGTAGCAAAATGGCCACTATACATCCAGCCTCAGGTTCTTAAATCCAGTCACCCAGAAGTGAGAACTTACGTCTTCCCACCGTTGAACAAAAGTCACCAGCTTCTCCCTTAATGTACTGCTTCTAATCGTGTGCCCATTTCTGAAATAATCACTGTGGCCAGAAAATTATATGCTTGGATTAGCTTAGTCCTGGTTGGATTAGATTAAAACTGGCTTCCCCTTTCATGGTAGCAAAATGACTACAGCAATTACTATGACTATAGCAATTCCGGCCTCACATTCACGTATCACATTATTTAGAAGAGACAGCACTTCTAATCTGGCAATGATTCTACAAAAGACCTGTGCTTCCCTCTATTGGTCACCTGCCCACCTATGAACCACTCACCATAGCAGCCAGTGGGGAAGAATTACTCTGGGGTCAGTTCCTTCCGGGTCCAGGTAGGAAGCTATTGCTAGGGATGAATGCTACTCAAACCAAACGCAATTATGGAATGGGGAAGAGGCGAGGTGGGTGTCAGGGAGGGAGCCAACCAACAATACTCTCTGCACTGATGGCCACCACGGTTAATTTACAAATCTCAGAAGTGGACAACACCTTCTTCCTTCTCCCTCCTCTATTCCAAATCTATCTCTCCCAAAGATGCATGCTTCCTTGAAGAACACAGACTTCCCACATGTACAGGATTTTTTTTCGATCAAACATACATGACTTTATCCAAGTAGAGTTTACTGTAAAGAAACTTACTAGAGAAACATCAGTACAAAACCATTTACTCTACTTTTTTCCTAAGTCTAATAATTTTTTACAGGTCATAAGACAGTGCAAGACACAATTTCTCACACATTCAATTATCTTGAGTTTTTGTTTGCTGTTTTTCAAACATTTGCTTTCTACCTATGTACAGCTCAATTTCAAAATTTTTATTCGTGTCTAAAATGTGGGTCTTGCTAAGCATATCGTAACACCTTAAAAACATTTCGCAATCAGGCAGTGCTCCAGCAGCCATATTTTTTAAATCAAGCTTGTGAATTCTCTAAGAAGTCCAAGAACAACTGTGAATGGCTTTCTTGAGCACTCTTGCAGGTGCACAGGAAAGAGTCCTAGCCAGCAGTCTGGGAGGTGCCAGATAGCAGGACACAAATTCAGTCTCCAACTAAACAGACATTCACCTGGAGAACCTGTTATCAGAAATGGCCTGGATAAAGCCTTCTGCACCTAAACAACCAGCAAAGCTATTTCTCTAGTGATTTTAGCCTCGCCTTTACTTTCCAGGGACTGAAGAACTTTGCTAGAAACACAAGAAAAAGGAAACTCATTCTTCCAAACTGATTTATGAGAAAACGCAAAGCTTTTGGAAATGTTTCCCAATTCTCCATATCATCATGACTGTTAGAAATGTTAAAACACTGGAAAAACAAATGAGATTTTTGCAAATACTACTATTTCCAAAATGGTTCCATCTTAATAATAAAAGATTAGACTTTTTTAGATCAACTTCAAATGTTATAGACAAGCTCTCTCCTACAGACACTCATCAGCTGTCATTTTTCCATAGGGATCAAGAAAAACATCACGATATTACCAAAGTTAAAGGTTGCATGGGGAAGTGTTTTACCCCTAAAAGCCAAATACTCACAACCAAAAGTCAGTGCATATAATAAGCGATGGTGTAAGAGTTTAACAATAGAACAACCAGCTGGCCATCCAAGCACACGTTCCCCACTGGGACAGTCTCAGTTCTCTTTCCATTCAGTTTTTACATCCACAGCTCCTCACACACCTGGTATAATATCTCTTTCTATGTTTGTTTTGAAAGCTAAAATTTTGTTTTTTATATGCTGCATTTCCTGCACAGCATGAGTGTGGTATGATACGTAATTGAAAGTGTTTTACTAATCCCTAGTATTGCACAGGTAGGTAAGAAGCAGAAACTGATTACTGAAAAACAGCAGCCCAAAGGACATATGTTTATGCACTTAAATATTTCTGAAAATTGAAGTTGGGTCATTATTCCCATTTCCATTTTCAGCAGAGATGATTAAATCATTCCATCCTGATGATTGCTATGTTGCTGGTAAACTTTCCTAGTGTCATTGTTTTTTGTCTAAATTAATTCTGAAAGGCTAATCTATTTTCTACTTGCAAAAAGTATCTGGAAGTTTCTTTAAGTCTCATAAAACATTCCTGAGAGTGGAAAATTTAGGTGCATAAGATGTTATAGATCTCCAAACTAAAAGACACTATCCATTATCAAGGAATGAGACAATCAATGTTTCTCTCAAGAGTTCAAAAAAGAAGGGGGTGGGGGAAAGAAAGGCAGGAATCAGACACCGGGAGATCAAAACGGCTTTACTGCTTACAGAGGAAGAGGAGGAGGAGGAGGAGGAGGAAGAATCAAAAGTAGATGAGAAGTTGTGGCTTTAAAGTTATGAATGAATGTGTTCATATTTCACCTTTGAATTTAACAGGCTTGTCCGTGTGTCTGGTTGCTAAAGCTAGGCAAATGCAGACCGCCTGGGCAACAGTAGTTCAAATGCACTGTCTCTGCAGATCAGCAGGAAAATGGAGAGAGGGAGAGCGAGCCATGCAATGCATGTTCTTCCTCCCAAACTAACCCTTCAGATAGTCCCTCATTTTCTGGAGAGGAGTGAAAGCAGATCAGTGAGCAAGGGGAGTCTTCCTTGAACCCATGCCCTCCACATCACAGATCCATGAGGCAGTGAGAAAAGAGGCTTCCATCCTAACACCTGCAAGCTCCAGGTCATTAAAAAAAAAAGGTTTCCCCTTTCCAAAATCTGAATATAACAAAAATGTCATCAAGTGAGAAATTTCCAATAAAATATAATTTTGAAGACAGAAAAAAACCCCTCGAGGAGCAGTAAAGCAAAATTTCAAAACAACCAAAGAACTCAGAGAATTCCTTGATCCCCTCTAGAAAATGACATAAACTGTCATCTAACCTCCCACCTGGATATTTAACCCACTGTTATATTGGGTTAAATTGGGATATTTAACCCAATTTCAAGAGGGTCATCGAATTGACTCTGGAGAGCAGAGCTGGCCAGAGATGTTGATGCTGGTTCTCCTTCTCACTCTCTGAGGATGTAAATAAACACAAATTTAGGTGTTGAGAAAGTGGTACACATGGCAACAATCAGGAGGATGTGGAGGGAGTAACAGATTAAAGCAGGGAGCTCTGACATTTCAGGCAAAGAAGTCCTTCCCTCTACATGACTAATTAGACTAAGCTGGCTTTTTGGAAAGGCTGAGACTAAGAAAAGGAAACTTTGGTTTGAGTGGAAGAACAGACAAACCTTGATGACAATTAATGCTCAGAGATTAAAATCCTATTTTCCTCCAACAGGAACTTAGTCATAAGGCCATGTGGCCCCAGTTGGAAAGAAACAGGATAAGTAAACCAGCCGTCTGTCCCACTGAGAGCTAGAAGAATGGGCTATCCAAAAACTATAAGGAGATCAACATGTCCTATCCTCTTAAATTGCCATGAGGCTTAAACGTGCCAGGAGAGGAAATAGTGAAACAATAATCTGGTGTTTTTGGTTTCTGATTCAAAAGATGTGATATTGAATTATAGAAACATAAAACATTTGCCAAAATTGACCTTCTTAATTATTTTCTATTTCCTTGGCCTTTAGATCATTTAAAGGAACAATCACTTGAAAAATAATTTTGGCATAAAGAATGTGAGATCACAGAACTTTCAGAGCTCAGAAGTTCCAGTTAGAGAAGAAAACTGAGGTCTTAATCTGGCTTTCCTAATTCCCTGCAACTCCTTAATACAGAATCTATCTGGTACCCAAGTCTCCTCCCCGCTACAGCAATGCTCTTTCTGCTGCACTACTTCAGAGGAGCACCCACACGCTCATCTTTATGAAGGCACACCCTCCTTGAGGCCTTTGGCGTGAAAGCCCAGTTGTTTACAAGCATTGTTTGCAAAGGATATCCAGAATATCCAAAGCAGAAAACCACACACTGACCACTGCCACATGCCCCATGAAGAAAAAGTTGCGAATAAGGACATTGATTTAGTTAACTGGCTTTTTAGTCATTTCTTTTCCTGAAAAATTTGTTTTGAGCTGTTGAGTTTTCTCTGATGTGGGGTACAAGGCAATGAGACCAATTTCTGGAAGCCATACATGAAAGGTTACATGAAGACTTCTTTGGCCTGCTTTACATTTACAAAGGGTCTAAAGAAAGAAAGTCATAACAGGTGGACTTTATTGCCATTTTCAGAAGCAGCATTTTAGGGGCAGCGTGCCAAGTCTTGCAGTTTCACGTCCCATAAATATGCATACATTCATGTTTATGATTTCCCTGCATGAATCAGGGATTACGCTATTCTGAAGCACATAAAATTTCATGTGAATTTTATTTTTGTCTTGAAAGATATCATTTATTGATGGTACATTTCTCATCTGACAGCTGCAATGGAATTTATTTAGCATTTAACAATGTCGTTATAACAGACTCTTTAAGACTATTATATTTCAGATGGGCCATAAATCAGAACACTAGACTTTAGAAGAGCTGTCCAAACAATTGAGCCAGTATCGAAAAGGACTGTACATTTCCCATCTTTATTAATTTTGATCCTTCTAGCTGACATGTTAAAAACTTGGGAGAATACTTCGAAGTAAAAAATGTCAGTTGTCTACTTTTTGTGTTTGTTTGTTTGTTTGTTTTCTGAGACAGAGTCTCACTCTGTCACCCAGGCTGGAGTGCAGTGGCACGATCTCAGCTCACTGCAACGTCCACCTCCTGGGTTCAAGCAATTCTCCTTGCCTCAGCCTCCTGAGTAGCTAGGATTACAGGCATGTGCCACCACACCCGGCTAATTTTTGAATTTTTAGTAGAGATGGGGTTTCACCTTTCAAACTCTTAATACATCCTCTCAGTTCCATGTACTAAGTGCATATCAAATGCACAGCATTCCACATTTCCTGTGAACAAAACAGAAATATGTCTACAGGAAGCTGAAGAAACTAATCCCTGAGGTTTCTATTAAGTTTGTGCCATTACTTTGAATGGCAAAAACCATAATTACATTTGCACCAATCTAATAATTGCAAAACAGCCAAAGAACTTGGAGAAGTCCTTGATGTTCTTTATAAAACAACGACTCTGAAGAGGGAGTCATCAATTTATAAGATAGACTACCCCACACTATTATTTCTCAGGCTGTTCTTTAAGAAACAAAAGATTTCCATGATAAAATATTCTGATACATGCTGTGTTACAGAAAGTTAGAGTGTTTTTTTTATTGCTAAACTTCCTAGAAATGTGTGTTCATGCACGTGTGTGTGTGTTTGTGTGTGTGCCCTGTATCTTCGAAAATGAGAAAATTGTTTGTGATTCCCAAAATTATCTAAAAATTTCCTTCCTATTCCAACTTTGGTTTTGGAGCAACATTAATCATTCCCATAAAAACTCCATATGGAAAAACACATATTTAAAAATTAATCTTAGAAATCATAGAGTTCGTTTTCATGTTTTGAAACTATGACTCCCAGATGGATTGTGAAGTCCGGAGGAACCGTTAAATCCCTGTGGCTCTGGTGAGCTCCCAGCCCCACCCATTCCCTCCACTCTTCCCCTCGCTCATTCAACTCAGCGCCCCCCAGGCACAGCAAGCCCACTCCTGGCTTGGGCCTTTGCACTTCTCCTCAGGTAATTTAAACCTCCCTCCCAAAGACAGTCACATGACTCCTCTTTTCAACCAAAGCTCTACTGAAATAACTCCCTCTATTGTTGTTTTTATTTTTGTTTTTCCCCTTACCCTGTTTTATTTTTCTTCATAGCACATAACACTACCTGACATTATAACCATCTGATATGGTTTGGCTGTGTCCCCACCCAAATCTCATCTTGAATTGTAGTTCCTATAATCCCCACGTGTCGTGGGAGGTACCAGTTGGGAGGTAATTAAATCATCGGGGTGGGTTTTTCCCATGCGGTTCTCATGATAGTGAATAAGTCTCACAAGATCTGATAGTTGGATAAAGCGGAGTTCCCCTGCACATGCTCTCTTGCCTGCTGCCATTTAAGACGTACTTTTGCCCCTCCTTCACCTTCTGCCATGACTGTGAGGCCTCCCCAGCCATGTGAAACTGTGAGTCAATTAAATCTCTTTCATTTATAAATTACCCAGTCTCAGGTATGTCTTTATTAGCAGCGTAAGAACAGAATAATACACTATCTATCCATGTATGTGTTGTTTGTCTCTATCTTTATATTCATACCAATAAATTTTATGCTCCATGGGCTCAGAGACTATGCATTTTTTCACTAGGGCATTGCCTGCCACCTACCTGGAAATACAATATATAATATGTAAATATATACATATTATATATATACATATAAACATTTATTGAAAGACTAAATCAAATAATTCTGCAACAAAAAGAAGAAGCCAGAGAATCCAGATTTTTGACTCTTTCACAATCAGTTCCACTGAAGGAGCTTCAGACTAGGGTCTCCCTAGCTCCACTTCACAGATATATATTAAATTTTTAAATTAAACTTAAGATGAGTCTTTAAAAACATAATGGGGAAAAAGCACATTGGCAGGCCATGCCTGTATCCCACTAGCTGAGTGTGAAAGAGAGGAGGTCTTTTGGAACGCCTTCTGTGCCAACCAGATGACTAGAATTGATAACATGTATCTAAGTCTCACCTCCTTCGTTTTTAGACAGATGCTGATAGTAACCCAATGGAGCACTGATAAAGAGGACTAAGATGGGTATTGAGAAAACTGTATGCTTTGCAATAACTCGTCACTAACTTGAACAAATAATTTAAACTCCCTGGCCCTCCTTTTTCATTGTTCAAATACTAACTAGGTCCACGGAAAGCAGCTTGGAAGATTTCTGATTTACAAATATGTTAATGTCACTAGTCATAATTAATTATTAATGTTATCTATGCTAAAGTATATTTAAAATCTGTTGGGTTAAGGAGCTAACAAGTGGTTGTTGCAGAACTTCTCAGAGCCTTTAACATGCTGACAAATACTATGCCTTCCAAAATGAGGGATATAGGAAGCAGAGTTATCCAAATTTCTTTTACCAAGGAAGACATTTAATATCTCCTAAAACATTCCTCCATGAAATACCAGTTTAGGAAACACTTGAAATGACCTCTGATATCACTTAATATGTTGACATAACCTGACCATGACACCATCACCCAAGCAACAATCTTGATGCTATTGGAAAGAAAAGCAACAAACAAAGGAGGTTTAAAAATATTACTGTCCCTTGGACGGGCGCAGTGGCTCATGCCTGTAATCCTAGCACTTTGGGAGGCCGAGGCAGGCGGATCACGAGCTCAGAAGATCGAGATCATCCTGTCTAACATGGTGAAACCCCGTCTGTACTAAAAATACAAAAAATTAGCCGGGTGAGGTGGTGGGCGCCTGTAGTCCCAGCTACTTGGGAGGTTGAGGGAGGGGAATGGCATGAACCCGGGAAGTGGAGCTGGCGGTGAGTCGAGATCATGCCACTGCATTCCAGCCGAGGTGACAGAGTGAGACTCCATCTCAAAAAAAAAAAAAATACCCATTGAAATTTCTATAATCAAAAAGACTAACAATATCAAGTGTTGGTGAAGATATGGAAAAACTCAAACACTCGTACATTGCTGGTACAAATGATACAGGTATTTTGAAACACAGGCAGGTTCTTAAAAAGTTAAACATACACTTGCCATACGACCCAGCAATTTTATTACTAGGTATTTACTTAAGAAAAATGAAAGCATATATCCATAGAAATACTTTCATGCAAATTTTCTTAGCAGCATTATTTTATAATAGCCAAAACCTGAGATCAATCATATGCCTATCAATTAGTGCAAGGATTAAAAGTGTGGTATATCCATACAATAAAAAGGAACAAACTATTTATTCGTGCAATATGGATTAACCTTAAAACATTATGCTAAGTAAAAAAAAGAGGCACAAAAAAACTAAATATAGTAAAGTTTCGTTTATATGAAATTTCTAGAAAAGGCACAGTTATAGAGACACAAGGCAGATCCATGGTTATCTGAGACTGGAGTTGCAGGGGAGTCAAATACAAATGGGAACATGGGTACTTTATGGGGTCATAGAAATGCTCTAATACTGGATTGTGATGATGCACACTGTATAAATTAAGTCATTGAACTGTGTGCTTACAATGTGTGCATAGCATGTAAAATGTACTTCAATAAAGCTGTTTCAAAAGAACAGTTCATAGATGTCCATATGTGAAGATGGAGCCAGAAATATGATGGAGAATGTCAATGAAGGGCTTGTGTATTATTCTCGAATTAGACCATTTCTGCTACAGACTTGAATGTGTGCATACAATACACACACACACACACACACACACTCCTTGGTGTGACTTACCTGATTAAAACAACAAGTATTTATTAGTGCTGATGACATCAGGACAGAAATGCTGCTCAGTGACAAATGTGCAAAAACAATAATGTCACTTTCTGTAAACAAACTGTGTGTGTGTGCGTGTGTGTGTGCATGTGTGTGTATGTGTGTCTTCCAAAAACACATTTGTGTGGTCATTATGATATCTTATCTGGATCCCTGCAATTGTCTCCCAACCCTTCTCCCTGAGGTTAATCTTGCCTCTCACAGAGCAGCCGGAATGGTCTCGTAAAAACGTAACCCAAATTCCTATCTCTCCCTTCCTCTCTCAATCTGTGTGTGTGTGTGTGTGTGTGTGTGTGTCTTTCTGTCTCTCTCACTCTGTCTCTCTGTCTCTCTCTCTGTTTCTGTCTCTCCCTCAATAAACTGATAAAGCTAGAGGGAGCCACCAAAGACTCACAGCTTAGGCTTAATGCCAATCTGATTTGTTGTGTCCATAATCTGGGTCAGAAATCTATTCTCAGGAAGTAACATTTAAGCTGAGATCCAAGTAATAAGAAGGATCCAGTTACCAAGGTCCAGAAGAAAAGTATTCTGAGCTGAGGGAAGAGTGAGTGCAGAGACCCTGAGGCAGGAACAAGCTTAGATGTCAGAGGGACACAGAAGAGACCAAGCCAGTGCAGCTGGAACGTAAAGGACCAAGGAAACCATGGGAATTGAAATTGAAGGGGGAGGAGGGGGTTAGACCAAGCTGGGCCTCATAGACCTTGGTACAGCGTTTGGATTTTATTCCAAATGCAATGAGAAGCTAGTGGAAGGCAGAGATAGGATCTGGGTTGTGTTTTCACAAAACCACTTTGACTGCTCTGTGGGAGGCAAGAGTGACATCAGGGAGAAGGATTGGGAGACCGTTGCAGAAGTCCAGATGAGATATCATAGTGACCACATGCACGTGCTTTTAGAGTCATATGATGGTAAAGAGCAAGGATTACGGCATCCAAAAGATGAAAGTTCACCTTCCGCCTCTGCCACTTCCCATCCAAATGGCTTTGAAGAACTTACTAAACCTCTATGAGCCCCACTTTTCTCATTTATCAAAAAGGAATAATGTTACTATTTATTTCATATGATTATTACGATGACTCATTGAAATGATACATGCAAAGCACTTGGCAATATAGTAAGTGCCTGACAAATGGTAGTGATTATAGCACTTTAAAATTCATTCCACCAATTGTGCCATTGATGCTGTTGAGGCCCTGCCCCATGCCACCTTGAAGCCCCTGAGTCCACCAGCAGTTGTCTGGGAGAGCTGCTAGCACAGTCATCGTCCCGTCTTAAGCAGCAGCACCTCTGTTCTCTGCCTGAGGATTTCTCTGGCATCATAAGGACTTACTCATCCATGAACAGTAGTTATCTGCTCAGCCAGAGGCAACCATCAACCAAGGGAGGATGGCAGCCGGTGGATACATTTCCCGGGCTGTCTCTCCATCCTCTGGAAGCACACTTCTTAAGTGTGTATCATGCAGTTTCTTGGCTGAGCCTCAGCCGCTCACAGGGTAACCCACTCACTGACTTGTCTTTTACTGGGTTCCCTCCCTCCCCTATCACTTTCTCCATTTCTTTACATCCACTTCTTAGGATCACCTCCCAAACAGAACATAACCAAGCCGTTGTCTCAAAGTCTGCTCTGGGGGAATCCCAAACTAAGGCAAGTTAGCTGTGTGTGCGTAGGCCATCTCACCAGATTCTCTTATTTGGAAACTGGGGTACTTAGGTAGACAACTTCCATAATTCTAAAGGCAGCCTACTTATTTTTGTTTACATTTCTACCCAACACATGATAAGTGTGATTTATACTTTTATAATTCAGTCATTTAAACACTTAAATCTGGATACACATTTTCCCTTTGTATAAAGAGTGAATGGATTCTGCACATTTTACAATAGGAAATGACATGCTGTTTGGTTTTTGTGATAACAGGACAGGGTATCATAAACTGGACACAAAAGTTCAGAATGCCTGTGGAAATAAGGATAGGTTAAACTCGCTCAAGTACTAAGAATGTGGCAGATTGTATTTTCTAAAGATGGTCATGACAATATCTATCATCTCCCACCCGTGTTTTAGCACTGGGACCTCGCCACGCCCCCAGCAGTAGGCAGAATCTTGTTCTTCCCTTGGAGTTAGTGTGGGTCCTGTCACTGCTTTGTCTGATAGACATGATGGAAGTGATATTGCCCCAGTTCTCAGTGAGGCATTAACTAGCTTGGCAGGGTTCACTTCCTGTCTTTTGGAAGACACGTAGAGAAGAAGGGTGACTTCCCTGAGGCTTCCATGCTGTGCGAAGCCCAAATCCCATGGAGAGGCCATGGAGAGGGAGAATGGCAGCAGAATGAGTGAAGAAATCATCGTGGATTTGGATCCTGAAGACCCTCCAGCCCCAGCCATTACCAGGTTGAGCAGAGAGAGGCTATGAAGTGAGCCCTCTGTGAATTTCTGCCCCACAAAAGCATGAAAAAAATAAGTGGCTGTTTTAAACCTCTAAGTGTTGGTGTAGTTTATTACAAAACCATACGAATGGAAATGAAGAATATTAAAGCAATAACTGAAAACTAAGAATTTGAAAATTCATAGAATGTTGTTTTCTAGGGTAAGGCTGACTTCAGAAAAAAAAAAGGCATAGATATGATTTCAGAAAATGTGATGAAAGTCCTTTTGGGGAAATAGGAACAATGAAAGCAGAATCCTATTTGAAGTCTCACTTTTTTTGTTAGCTGCAGCATAATGAAAAACAGCCACCCTGAATATCCAATTTCCCCCAATACTTTAATTCTTTTCTTAGACTGGAAGTTTTAACAATCCACCGCTTACTACAAGTTAAAAAAACACATAATGATTTTTAAAGCTTTTCTTATTTCTGGACAGCAGATTTTGAAGGTGAAGCTTTAATCACATGCTAGTCTTATAATCACTGCTGGTTTTTGACTGAAGTATTACAAATTGGGCTTTAGTTCAATTTAAGCTGCATGGGCCAAATCCTACCCTTGGTTATTATAAGCAACTCCCATTGAAATCATTAGTAGTTGTACATGTGTAACAAGGAGATAATTTGGCCACATGTGCTTTAGTCTCCATGTGTATCAAGCACAGGCACAGAGGCTGGGCTATGCACGGAAAACATCTTGTGCTATTTGGAATAAGTTATCTTTTTGCCATAATGAGTTCATGTCAACATGATGAAAAGAAAATGCAAATGTAAGGAGAAGCAGCACTTCCTTCCATAGCTTTCCATGTCCTGGTGGTTCCTGGCAGCGCTGACTCTATAAGCAGTTGCCCCTCCTATTGGTAACTGGGAGACCTTGCTCCATTTACAACTGGCCGGAGGAGCACTGCCTCCTTGTCAGTTCTTGTTTCCAATTCTTCCAGGGGCAACTATCTTCCCTGGCAAAGGGTTCACTTTTGATCAAATAAATGTTCAATACACCTGCAGCCCAAGCCACTGGCCGGAGAACCTTTTCACAGAAAGTCCTGGGGGATATTCACCTTGCTCATTCAATGGTTAGTAAACCTTTCTAAGCATCTTAAAGAGTGGTTCTCAGTATTTGGCCTACTTCAGAATCACCGGCAGGGCTTATTAAAAGACAGAGTGCTGGGCCCCAGCCCTAGAGTTTCTGATACAGTGGGATGGGAAAGACGGCCTGAGAATTTGCATATCTAACAAGTCCCCAAGTGATGCCACTGCTGCTGATTCAGAAACCACACTGTGAAAACCATGGATCTAGAATTCAGGTGACACCACAGACGTAGTGTCAAGGAAGACATGGTCGTGACTGTACACAGCTTAGCCTTTAGTGGAGGAGGCATAAAGGCAAATCAACAATTGTGAGATGGTTGGATGAGTGCAATCACAGAGAAAAATATAGGCTTCCTGATGATCCAGGAGTTGATTTAGATAAAGGAGGAGACAGTGTGTAATATTTAGTGGTTAAATAAACCAACTATAATCTATAATCAGCATTTGTTGTTTCTGTGTCATTTTTTCCTCCTGGTATCAAAAGAATTATTTTCCTTTTCGGAATTGACTGTCCCTGGTTTAATGTAGTCTTGTCAACATCTATTGTCAATCACATGGTCCCACTGCTCTGTGACTGGGTGAGCATGTGACCCAGGCTGCCCAATTAGAGTTCTTTTCTTGGGATTGACAATAACACTGGGAAAGAGAGTCTTACTCTTTCCGAGATCTCCAGCAATAAGGATGATGTATGTCTGGAGCTTCTGCTGACCATCTTTTCCATCATGTGCATAGAGCCAGGCTGAGAATAAAACAGTGGCTAATTGTATTTTGCAAATATGTCTCTCATCCCACATGCTTTTCTTTGATATGCCGCCTATAAAGAGATGGGGCCTATGTTCCCTCCCCTTGAATCTAGGAAATGAAGTAGTGACACTGTGTGATCTGAGACTAGAACATAAATGGCAACTCAAGTTTACCTGTTTTTTGGGGGAATGCTTGCTCACGAAACCCAGCCACCACGCTGTGAGGAAGCCCAAGCAGCCACATGGAGCAGGAACAGGTGAATGTTCTGTCCAACAGCTTCTGCTGAAGTCCAAGTGATCCACGAGCAGCAACCATCATTCCTGTGAGCACATGAGCCTTCAGATTATTCCAGCCCCCAGTCACCATGTAGATTTTGAGGTTTTCCAGCTGAGGCTTCAGACATTGTGTAGCAAAGTAAAACTAACCACACTGTGCCCTCTCTGAGTTCCTGACTCACAGAAAACCATGAACGTAGTGGAAAGTTTAGCATGGTTCCTTATGTTGCAACAGTAACTAGACATAAACCAGAAATAAGCAGAACTGACAGATGGGAAAGAACGACAGTGACAGAGAAGGAGAGAGAGTGACAGCCATGACAGCTTCATTCGAACCCCCTCGTTTAAGCCTTGCCTGAAGATGGATCTATCTTACCTCAGGCATCCCAGTCACATGAACTAACAAATTCCTATTTTTGCCTAAATTATTTTGAATATGAGTTTCTGTCACTTCCAGTGTAAACAATCGAAGTACAACGAACTTTAAATATCAGACAGACAAGGGACGTAAAAGAAGAGGAAAGAGACATAAAACAGTGAGACTACCTTAATACCCGATGCCTCTCAAGATGCTGTTAAGGAGACTGTAAATGTAATTAAAAATTTCTCAGAAATGAAAATCACTCAAACAGAAGAAAAATAAATATTAGAATCAGGAAAACATCAGGTATGGATGAACATCTAAACCAGCACATCTAGACATGTGCCTGGCCCCTGTACCAGAATGCCTGGTTTCTTATCTCAGACCCACTTTTCATGCCCAAGTCACATTACATAGAGTATTTTGTACCTCAGTCAAACTGTTGAATAATCAATAATACAAAAGATAGAGGTGCTGAGAAAGAGCTACAGAAAATCCAGGAAAAAAAATGTTTGCAAATTAAAAAAGAGTAGAACAAGAAAATTATTAATTGAATGGATTTTAAAGTAGGATTTTGACAAGTTTAAAATATTTTATAACTTTTGGAGAATAATTGCTTCCCACTGAGTAATCTGTCTCACTTATTTCACTTCCTTCAAGGACTTTCTGAGCCTTACAAAAAAAAATTGTAGATTTTTTTCCGCTGAGTGCGATTATTCATCCTAAGCATATCAACTATGAAAAATTATTCCCAAATAAGAAAGAGGAAGTGTTTTAATTTATTGGAGGTTTCAGAGTATCATTATATCATTCTTCTACAGGTGCCCCGAGAAATAGGCAAAGAAATGATTTTTAAAGTTTACAAATAAAGATAGAAGACTTACAATGATTATTTTCACTGTTTTATTGAAAACATAAAGTTAAGTCAATCTGCTTAAACATACTGTGTTAATTATCATGATTAGTCAAAGAAAAAATGCTCTGTTACACAGTGAATCAGGCTTGGGGTAGACTTGGTTCTCTGCAAGTATGCGGTAATCGAAAAAATACTCAACTTGAAGCCATGGTACTTTCACTCAATATTGTTTTGGACAACATGTCAGTAGATACATACTTTGAAGCCACAGTGACTCCACTCAATAAATACATTGCTTTGCTTAACTTCTGAGGCAAAATATTTTCATCAACAAAGTTCCTCATCCCATTCATACGGATGCTGAGTCTCAGAACAACTAATGTGAATGTTCTTTTACTAAATTTTACACAATGTGAAGGGCTATTCAAGTTACACAACAAACTTAAACACGTTTAGATTAGATGACCTTAATGTTTCCCTTGTCTGTGTAACTGCTAACCTTCATCAAAGGGAGAAGTGCTTTAAGGAAAATATTACACAGCTTCACATACTCACAGATCACCCCTAATGTAATCCTAAGATAAGCACCTGGCAGCATTGCTTCATGGAGTCCTAACAGCATGGGAAGCACCTGGCCTGGGGTTGATAAGCGTTGGGACAACTCGTGGGAATATTATTACATGCTAAGAGAACCCAGCAATAGACAATGTAAGCCAGTCTCACCTGCAAACTGTAGATCTGATTGGAAATTTCTCTTTAAGACAAAATGCACACAAGTAGTTAGTCCAAATGATGTGATAGGACAATTAGTGAAAGTTAATTAATTGAGCAAGCAGGGTCAATATGGAGGTTTCTCCTACAGCAGGTTTGCCTTAGGTAGTTAATAAAGGGACATTCTAAGTAGCATTACCGAAGAGCTGGTGTCTCAGCAGCTGGCTGCAGAAGAAAGAACAGGAAGTGAGCTGGGAGCACTGGCTGCTTTACCTTCTTTGAAACTCACAACCAAGAAGCAGTAAGATGTTTCCAAATCCTGACAATCACAACAAGACCTGACTCGCCATGATGGCAATGACATGTCTCATTCACTCTGCAGGTGGCACAGGTCTGTGACAGCTCTACTGTGCTGCTTTGCTGCTCTGGAACCACCCAAGGACAGGGTGTATGTGACGAAAAACCTAGGGGACAAAAGTCAAAATGACTTTTCCCCAAAAAGAGGTTTTTAAAAATTAATTAAATCACTGCCTTAACTCCCCACTTACCTTTCTCAGAATAGCTACAGCACAGAGTACCATTATTTAAGCAACCAAGACATTTCATGGTATTATTAGCTGCAATAAAACTTCCAAGTCTCACACAACCCATCTATTATGGGCTGAACTATGTCTCCAAAATATTCATTTGTTGAAGTCCTAATGCCCAGTATTTCAGAATGTGACAATATATGTAGATAGGGTTCCTTAAAAGGTAATTAAGCTAAAACGAGGTCCTTCCTCAGGATGGGACCTGATCCAATATACCTGGTGTCCTTGCAAGAAGAGGATAATGGGGGAGGGGGGAGTCATGCGAAGACACAGAGAGAAGACATCCATCTACACACCAAGGAGAGAGGCCTCAGAAGAAGCCAACCCTGCCAACACCTGGACCTCAGACTTCCAGCCTCCAGATCTGTGAAATTTAAAAAAAAGAAAAAAAAATCCTATTGTTTTAGCCACCCAGTCGATGGCGTTTTGTTGCGGCAGCCCTAGCAAACTATCCATTTGCATTTAGCCAAACCATGATCTAATGGTGCAGCTGTTTTAGATTTCTAGAGTTAGAAACCCTGTGCCATCCCATAGCAAATATGTCTGAGAGCCTGACCCAGTTTCTGTGCCCACATATACCTGAGTTAGGTTTTTTTTTTATTGTCATCAAGTTAATATGCTCAAGGTAGAAACCAATTATGCTCTTCTACCCCACATCTCACTCCACCATCACTTTTCTTCTTGTTTTCAGCTTGAAAAATATTTTCTGGTGTCCATTCCAAACAATTAAACTCTGTTTCCCTCTTCTAATTATTTCTTTGTGATCAAAGACTCAAGTAAATTCAAATAAACTCTAAGTACATCAGTATCCATTAAATTTTCTCTAACTGAAAAGATCTTTAAGATGAAGTTCAGTTCCATCTCTTTAGTCTAACACCTGCAAACTAAAACTTAGATTAAACATTGTGCATAAACTATCAAACTATGTAAACTAAGCACATTGCTTCCATTCTGATCCTCAACTTCTTGTTCTGTTTGTCCTCAATAGTCAAAGAGTTGAGAAAAAAATGTCTTTCCTCCATACCTCCAGAGGAGAGAAATTAATTTTCCAGTCATGTAAGTGGACACAAGTTTATGGCTTTCTGATTTATGAGTCACAGATCAGAAAACAGACTAAGGATGTTATAAAGTTATGATTATAGCTGTTGTTTAGATGTCTAGAAAATGACATTTAATTTTGTCTTTCATCTACTTCCAGCAGGGAAAATCATAAATTATATTTATAATAAAATGATATTTACCCCAGTAGAGTTTATTAGACTGTCATTCAACAAATTTTGATCAGAAATTGCAATTAAATTACCTCCGATTGCAGTCAAGGGCAAGTAACATTTTCTCAGATTTCAGTATCCTGGTGGCAGGTGTCTTCAACTCTTGACTATTCCACGACTGTTAAAGATGAACTAGATTATCAGTAACAGTTCTAAATTTGTTTTATCTTTCCTTGTTGAAGTAAAATCATCAACATATTTTTGTATTCAAACATGAAGCCCTTTGTTTCCTTGCTTACTTTATGGAATGTGGTATTTGTTATTAGCATGTTGTATTTTAAATACTTTGTTCAGCCTTTAGAATATTACAAAGAAAAGGGATGCCTATAACCCATTAAATAATCCGTTTCTAAAAAACATCACCATTGCATCAAAGAAATTTGCTACATTTGTTTGGATAAGTTCTAACTACAATGCAGTCATCTTTTCTGACAAGAAGTCAGAAAGCATTGATAGTTATAAGCATTGATAGTTATAAAACAAAAGCAGACAGTGAGAGGTCTATGGCGTACTGAGGGAATAATCTTTTCTTTGTGTGTTTTTGTTTATTATTGACCATGGAATAAATGATTCAATCTTTCTCCACACTGTTGCAGAGTTAATACATACTTATTCCCAGAAAGATAAATCTGTACCTTGTTTAGCTCTAGGTTTAATATATCTGTTGAGAATTAAAAATGTGTTGGCACTCTTTGGGGAGAAACAAAGAAAGAGTGTTTACCGTGACATTTAGCTTCATATTTCCTTTTGCCAATTGCCAACCAGGTCATTCTCTTACTGCATCGCCTGGCTAGGATTGAAAGTTTTGTATAAGTACCCCTTGCCTAAGTTAACAGCTCTTACCCTTCCTTTTTTCCCAGCATTTTTTTTAATGTGTATCAATCAAGATTCTTCTTGTCACTGGCTGCTTTCTGGCAGGAGCTACTGCCATATGGCTCCACTTCAATTTGTAAAGGGTAGTTTGAAAGTTCATAAAGTCCTGAAGTCTTCAGAAAGAAAAATAAATTGTTAGAATTTTTACTACTATCTTGCACAGCAGCTGCCTCAGTTGAGGAAATTTATGACTGCAATAGCTTCTACTGTGTTGAAAGGAACCCATAAATGGGTCTTAACTTTATATGATGCCAGACATAGCAGCAATCAAAATTGTGGTAGTCTGTTATCAACAAAGCAAGTGTATCACCGAAATTATATCTAAGTTGAAGATAAGTCATTATCTTCATGACCTTAGGAAAATCACTGTTCCTCCATAAACCTCTATGTTTTAGTTTCTTTAAAGTTAATTTCCAGCACAGGATGCTAAAATTCTAAGACCTATAGGAGAATTTTAAATTTCTTTATAAAAACATCAATGGTGGTATTTTAATTCTGGAATCTATCTTCTTTTTACTTGGAAGGTAGGAGGTGCAAGTAGATCTGATCAAAATTAGTCACTGCCTGGGAACAAAGAAAGAACCAGATGTGTAGCAGGGTCTGCCTTGCCAGAGCTCTTAAACTGAGAATTTATAACCAAAGGCAATCCTTAGAATGGCTCAATGCACATAGCATATGCATAAGCATATAACCAAAATTTACCAAGCATTCAAATTAAGCATATACAACTCATTACAAATCTCTTATACAACCATATGTACAAATAAACTATGTATACGTGAGTTTCATCTAGATTACCCATACTTCCCCCAACTCGGAATTAGAAACAGAGTTGATACAGGTCTTTGTTCAATTCCCTGCTAAGCTCACAGGAGTCTAGCTCAGTTGAATGTCAGATTCAGTCACTGCACACTTTGTATTTAAGACACAAGCAAAATGTTTCTTTCATCAAGCCAGATAACAAATATGTGAGTAAAAATAATTACAAACAGCAATATAGTGAACATGACCTATCATTCATAAAAATGTTTGGCATTCGAGACACGCACAATACTTATATTTGGAAAACACAGAAAATTCTCATAAACCCAAATTACAAAATAATTTCGAATGGCCTGAACTTCGGTGGGCTACAGCTAAAGCTTTGCATTTTGTAACACCATTTTTAACTCTGGCTTTCCTTTCAATGCTTTCTATATTCTTCAGTTCTCATCCACAATGGAAAAGACTATTTAATTCCTTTTCAGGAACCCCAGATGTTGCCATTGGTATAAAAAGCTTATCAAAAAAGATAATTTATCCAGGAAATAAATTTTTGGTTACCAGCATTTCCTAATTTTTGGCAACAGTGCCTTCTAATCAGTTATTATTAGAATATTACCAGTTATTATTGAATATTGGGAATTAGTATAACCTGTGCTGGGGGCACAGCTCACCTTGGAAGTCACCTGCAGCTTGGTAGGTACTTCCTGAACATACTAGTGGCTTCTTACCCCAAATACCTGTGTCCTTCTGGGAGAGAGCTTTATCTGACCAAAGGAGAGTGCGCAAGGCAGGCTAGATATGTCCAGTTAACACCTACTTAGTGCAAACCTCAAACCATGAAGAACAGTTGGTAGATAACTACCCCAACCTTCACATCTCATTACCTGAATGATCTGCAGTCTCTCAGAGGGACTCCCAGGGATTTAATCTCTTTCCCACAGCAGTAACCCCAATCATGAACACACTCTTTTTTTGAATTTCCTCTCTTCCCTGTCTCCCTTCCTAACTCCCTCCCTGTGCTTCCTGAAATCATCTTCGTAATTAACTTTTCGTGCCCAAATACTTGTTTCTGATCTGCTTTGGGGGTAACTCAAGATAAGCAAAGATAAACCTCTAATTGATTATGAACTTATTGAAAGTCAATCTGAGAGAGAGAAGGAAAAGAAAAGATCTGTTCTAGAAATCCAGATGCTGAATCAACACAGGTGAAACTGACCATTGGCGGTAAATGTTTAGGCATGAGGCTGGTCAAGAACACAGATGAGAGCACCAGTAAGTGAAAAATACGGACCTTCCTGTCACTTAGTCAGGTGATTGAGGTCCAAGACTGAGAGACTAGAAGTAATTGTGGGAGAAGATGGGTCAACTAACTGTTAAGAGGGCCAGTTCTGAGCAGATGGCCCAGGCAGAACAATGCTGGAGGCAGGAGCTAATTGAGGCAGATGAATTAACAGACAGGCTTTAAGTCTACATGTCAGAAACTAAAGATACTTCCAAGTAATTACAGCGGAGACCCAGCTAAAAATGGAGCCATAAAACTGGATTTCCCCCAGGAAGTCAAGTTGCACCAGAGAAACTTGGTGTCTCATTTTGCTTTTGTCAACAAGATAAAGTCCAGGTTCATGAGTATCTCCCTACTCAATAGGGCATGTTACTTCCAGGCCTGAGTAGACCAAGAATCTGGGTCTTCTGATTTACTGAGTCAAGCATGCTGTTAACTTACCAGTGAACACCTGGTGCTTTAAAATGAAAACACACACACACACACACACACACACACACCAGTCATATCTTAGGTACCTAGGCACATATCAGATGATTGAATGAAGTTAGATAAATTAAAATAATAAAATAAAATTTAAAAGTACAAGACCACAAGTCTTTTTCAAATCTACTTGTTCACATTTTTAAAATTTAGTTTTTGCTGCTGAAAAACTATTCTTATGTTTCTGTTATTGTTCAGTTTAGAAGCTAATAAAATAAAGATCCTAATTCCACAAGGGTGGAATCAACACATCAACTCTGCCGATTACATCACGGGTTTATTCCATCTTCCCAAGGCTTGCATTCTTTCTATTGAGTTTGATGTGCCAGGTCTCAAAATTGGGAATTGCATCAAGACAAATATTTTTAAAATAAAGTAAGTATTGTTGGTTTCAAATATGATTGTCTCAAATATAAACAACTACACAAATTTGAAACATGTTGGATGAAATGGTAGAAGGAAAACAGAGGAAGAGCTGAAGTAAAAATAGAAGTGATATACATGAGGGCATAGTGTACGAAGCAGAGGCTTTATTCTAGAATTATATGAAGCCAGTGAAAAAGATAACATTTGGAACATAGTACTGTGCAATTCTAGTCCATGTAAGAGGCAATCAAAATGTTTCAAGGGGGCTGAAATGTTTGAAACATGAGGACAAGTATTGGCCCACTCAATACCTTAGAGAAAAGAAAACTATGGGAAAAATTTTTTCTGAGAGTATATGCCTGAGCCAAATTCTTCACTCACATACTTGTACATGGGACCTAATTCTGCACTTGGATATTTGTGGCAACTGTGCATTCTGCAATCTTGGTGCCTGTGTGAAACAGGAGTTAAGCATATGGCAAACTTCAGCTTTCATGGAAATGTAGCTTCTGTTAGCATTAAACTGCTCATTAGTATGCAATGGAACTTTTAAAAAGGAAAGCAACAATAATGACTATAAGCCATTTGTAAGCTATTTTAAAAGTTGGAATTCAAAATAAGATGAACAACATAAACCGAATACGGACAGGATTCCCCCAACAATCCATTTATCAAGTCTTTCTAGTAGAGCAGATAATGTAGGCAGCCCAGTTTAACCTAAGAAAGTATAAATCCAGCTTAGCCTCCTGTGATACATTTCTGAGAGGCACACCAGAGACATATGGGAAGACCTAATGACTTTATAACATCAGCCATCTTGCAGGGGTAGGGAGTTTCTGTCCGGGTGGGTGGTGTTCTCAGCCTCCCTGCACCTCCCAGGTAGCAAATGCTCTCCAACCATCAGGAAAACAGCTTGCTCTTCTGCTGCAAATTATGGTTCTTCCTTATGTTTACACGGCTGCATTCTTCAAACTACAGTACAGGAAAACGAGTTCTAGCTTTAATATTCAAAAGGCTTTGCAAAGAAAGGAAATCATTTCTGTGAACAAAATGGCACTGTGTTTTCAATATTGCAACTTCTTAAATGGGTGGATGTGGTGTTTCAGGCTACTGCACACCCATAATCTCCTTCCTCTTCTTCATGTGTTTTGGTGTACTTGACATTAACCTATAAAAACACATGTATCTGCTTGTGAGAGTTCCTTGAATCTTCCAGGTCTGTTCTTCCTTGGCAAAAATTTGATTTGACAACTATGCAGTATGCACAAGTGCTGAGCAGAAAAGCTTAGAAGAGAAAAGCAATTAGCTTTAGCCCAAGTTCATTTGGGGTTGTATGGGACGTAGTTATGAAAGACAAGACGGGAGGGAAACAACACTCACTGGGGCCTGTCAGGGGAGCTGGGAGGAGAGCATAGGAAAAAGAATTAATGCATGCTGGGCTTAATACCCAGGTGATGGGTTGATGGGTGCAGCAAACCACCATGGCACATCTTTTCCTATGTAACAAACCTGCACATCCTCCACATGTACCCCAGCACTTAAAAGAAAAAAAATGAAATAATTGCTTTAAAAAAGACAAGATGTTAAAAAGGGAGAGATCCACCCCTGAACTTAAAATAAAAGTTAAAAAAAATTAAAAATATATAAATAAAAAAGGAGAGAGAAGCCAGTAGACTTAAAATGAGAGCTAAGGAAACAATTGAAATAGATTAAGGATCGAGGTCTTCACCTATCTTTGTTTTTTTATTTGTTTGTTGGTTTTTAACAACAAATCATAAGAACGTGGGACATGATGCCATTTAACAGAAAAAAACCCCATACAGAGTGCACCATAGGAATCACTTTATTTGACTGAGACATTTCCTGACTGTACAAGGACAGAATTGCAATCAGAACAGAATTCCAGCTCACTTGAGATGCTTGCAGGAGAGTAGACAGGGAAAGATAATTGCCTGTTGGAGGACAGTAAATACCAGCCCTTTAATTTCAGAAACTAAAGAAGGAAAGCATATATACTAAGAATACGGTCAACAAAGCCCCCTTAGCCAGAGGAAAAAAAACTACTGAAGGAGTGCTAAGCTGCTGCACAAGCCACAGCAAAGCTAGATTATTTACTCAAGAGAAAGAGCTGAAGAAGGTACACAGAAACAGCAGTGGGAACAAAGAAACTCAGTCATTTAACATGCCAAGAGAAATAAGTGGTAGCAACAACATTTTAAAACTCTAATTTATGGGGCAAAGAAGAAAATTATTAGTCTCAGCCAAGGAAAATAATAGCTCCCCATATCTTTAGCAAATGAATTTTTGCATTCTTAAATACATGTCTGTGGTCTGTGATTCCCAAGTTGTTTTGTGAGCATGAAAACTGACCTCCTTAAACTTCTCACTAAGCCATTTTTCTCCTACTGAAATGTGGATGAGGTATTCACTATCCTGACCCAGCCGGTGCTCTCCATAACACAAGAACATCATCATTTACTGTGAGAATCTTAAAGGTCTCTGAGAGCTCGGTGGGCATTTTCCTTATTGCAAATAAGCCCTCTCCTGTAGATTCCTAGGAGGGGAAAAAGCGTAAGAAAGGGAGTGAATGTTTGTCTGTTCTTTGACCTTAATCATAACAGATGAAAACCTGGAAATAAAATGAGAGCCCCAAAGGGTATATTTCAATGTTGTCTGAAGAGTTTCATTTCAGCTACTAATATTTAAAAAGGACTCTGCAAATTTGATTAAATGTTAGCAAGTTTCAATGCTGGATGGTGGAAACACAGATGTTTATGTAAATTATTCTTCTTATTTTTCTAAATATTTAAATTTCTTTAAAGAAAAATTAAAAAAATATAAAGTGAGATTAATACGAGATGGTACGGTGCTAAGTTTAACAAAAGCATGTTTGTGTTGCATATTATCTAGAATTACAAAATGTAGAAAAGAAAAGGCATCGAATTTCAGAATTACCTGTTGTGTAATACCAGAGCGTTCCAATCCTAGCTGCAAATTACCATCATGTCGGGGCAGTTTTTACAAAATACTGGTCTTGTTTAAGGCTCACCCCTGGCCAATTAAAAGTGACAGTTGATAAGTACAGGTCCCAGGCATCTGTGTTTTGTAGAAGCTTCTCTGATGGTGCCAATGTTTACATCCAAGACATACCTCTTGAAATATTGTTCTCTGCTAACACGGCATGAATCAGAGGACAGGCGTCAACAGAAAGAGCACTGAAGCATAAACTAGGAGACCCAAAGTTCTAGACCCAATTTTATTACAAACTGAGCAACTTTACACAATCCATTTAACCTTTTTAGAATCAACTTTTCTTTTCTGGAAAATGAAAGCAATGTAGTAAACAAATTTTTAAAAGTCAGTTGTTGTTTCCAAAATTTTATTAAAAATAAAAAGAAGGAAACAACTCAGCATTGGTGAATTAACAAGAAGTTTTTTCTATAAGTAGCATTTTCAGTAGAATAATAGAATATGCACTCCTAATTGCAGTTAATTATATTTGGCTTGCTTCATTTATCAAAGATTCCTACACGTGGCTAATGCAGGAGGATCCTTTTAAACTCATTGTTGAAAGAGGGGATTCCATCTCTTTATTATCATGAACCAATGGGTTACATCAGCCATGGATAAAGATGCCCAGCTGTGCTTAGCGGAATTGCTTGCCCTCTGTTAGGTAAAGATGGATCTTGCATTTTCAAATGAAAACAGTAAAGGGAGAGCCATATAAAACGGATACTTTTATAAAGTAGTCACTGTCCCAGCAAATGATCTTAGGGAAACACTAAGGCCTTTGGATTTAGCCTTTGACAAACCACCTCCTCCACCTCCCTCACCTCCCAACCTTCTTTCTCCACCCTAAATCTGCATGGAAATGACCAGCCCATCCATATGTGCCCCGTGTGTACCTTAAAATCACATGGGTAAAGCAGCCTGTGGCAAATCGGTCAGCTGCATTGGATAAAAAGGAAAATGCTCTAATTCACTCATTTTTTAAAAGAAGACCTTAGATGTGGTAAGAGGAGCTGTTTTGTGGGTGATTAACTCAAAGGAAAAATATCACCTGAAGATATAAACATATATATGTATATATAAATCAAATTATAATGTCCTGTGACATAATTTGGACAAATGAATTGGCAGCAAGGGGTTGACAAAGAGCAAGAAGGGCCCTGAGAAGTAGAACTAGACAATGGAGGTAGGAGAAGGCACACGGCCAGGCCAACAACTTAGTTTCTAAAGTGGATGATTGTAGATAACCAGCCTACTACCAAACCCAGCTGGGATCGGAAATAATTATTCCTTCAATTCTGCATAATCAAAGAAAGACTCTTGTTCTCCAAGTCCTAGAGAACTGGGAAGAGCATCACAAACAGGATTTGGGCACAAGGAAATGTAACAGGAACTCAGAGGCATGTCCCTAGTAGGACTCAAGAATACAACAGAGAGCATCCCCGCTATAAGCCCAGCATCACAAAGGTAGAGCAGAGCTGGCAGCAAGAATGACCACTTGCTGATTCACTCGGGTACAATGACAAAGTCGCCCTCTGACTAACACAAGTACTGGAGCCTAGGACTAAGCTGGCAATTTTGGCTAAGAAGTCTTTCCCACAGAAATAGGAAAATAGCAGGGCAGCCAACCAACCAGGATAGTACAAAACCCTACTTACACCTTTAGTGATTTTTTCTGTTTTGAAAACAAGGAAGAAAAATTTAAATTGAGTCAATATATGGCAGAAGTAACTATCATTTCATGCTATAAGAGTGTTTCATTTAACGGATGTTGAACCAAAGCAATATATTTAGAGAGCATAAAAAAGCCAAAGGATTAGAAGGAATGAAAGATATAGAAAGTCCCACCAACAGTGTAAAAGTGTTCCTATTTCTCCACATCCTCTCCAGCACCTGTTGTTTCCTGCTTTTTTAATGATGGCCATTCTAACTGGTGTGAGATGGTATCTCACTGTGGTTTTGATTTGCATTTCTCTGATGGCCAGTGATGATGAGCATTTCTTCATGTGTTTTTTGGCTGCATAAATGTCTTCTTTTGAGAAGTGTCTGTTCATGTCCTTTGCCCACTTTTTGATGGGGTTGTTTGTTTTTTTCTTGTAAATTTGTTTGAGTTCATTGTAGATTCTGGATATCAGCCCTTTGTCAGATGAGTAGGTTGCAAAAATTTTCTCCCATTCTGTAGGTTGCCTGTTCACTCTGATGGTAGTTTCTTTTGCTGTGCAGAAGCTCTTTAGTTTAATTAGATCCCATTTGTCAATTTTGGCTTTTGTTGCCATTGCTTTTGGTGTTTTAGACATGAAGTCCTTGCCCACGCCTATGTCCTGAATGGTATTGCCTAGGTTTTCTTGTAGGATTTTAATGGTTTTAGGTCTAACATGTAAGTCTTTAATCCATCTTGAATTAATTTTTGTGTAAGGTGTAAGGAAGGGATCCAGTTTCAGCTTTCTACATATGGCTAGCCAGTGGGACTGTAAACTAGTTCAACCATTGTGGAAGTCAGTGTGGCGATTCCTCAGGGATCTAGAACTAGAAATACCATTTGACCCAGCCATCCCATTACTGGGTATATACCCAAAGGACTATAAATCATGCTGCTATAAAGACAAATGCACACGTATGTTTATTGCGGCACTATTCACAATAGCAAAGAGTTGGAACCAACCCAAATGTCCAACAACGATAGACTGGATTAAGAAAATGTGGCACATATACACCATGGAATACTATGCAGCCATAAAAAATGATGAGTTCATGTCCTTTGTAGGGACATGGATGAAACTGGAAAACATCATTCTCAGTAAACTATCGCAAGGACAAAAAACCAAACACTGCATGTTCTCACTCATAGGTGGGAATTGAACAATGAGAACTCATGGACACAGGAAGGGGAACATCACATTCCGGGGACTGTTGTGGGGTGGGGGGAGGGGGGAGGGACAGCATTAGGAGATATACCTAATGCTAAATGACGAGTTAATGGGTGCAGGAAATCAACATGGCACATGGATACATATGCAACAAACCTGCACATTGTGCACATGTACCCTAAAACCTAAAGTGTAATAAAAAAATAAATAAACAAATAAAAAGAAAGATATAGAAAGCCACAGGAAAAGAGACAATACTGGAGGAAAAGGAGAAAGAGCAGGAAAGAGAGGGGCCAACAAGTCCCATTTATGCAATTCACATCCCTGAGACACGACTCTCCCACTTCACAATTTGCTCCTCTGACTTCTGTTTTAATGCCTTTCTTTCTACCTTCCTGGCTGAATGGATAAAAAAAGATCTCTTTGGGATAGACGTACTGGAATTTCTCTCCTTGTTAAACCTTTTCCACTACATTGCCAGTCAGCAATTCCCACCTATATCTCTACAACTTGTTTCTACCCTTTAAGGCCACTGGTCCTTCTCTTTCACCCCTCTCCTGCTCCCTCCAGCCAGTTGTAACCCCTTACTCTATTTGGCTACTGCAGGATCCTATGCATCCCCTAGGCTTTTCCCAGCTTCAGGGCTCCTAGAAAGTCTACGCTCGTCTTTGCAGCCCTGACAGTGGCCACTGCTCTGTCACAGCCACCTTGGAAGATGTCTCTGCTGCTGACAATGCACCCCACTCTTTGGAGAAAGGGTTGTGGGAATGCCGGTAACTCAAACCAGATATAGGAAGGACACTTCCTCCACCTACCACTTAAAAACAGCCTGCTGCCAGCTGTGCATTTACATCACTCAGTTACATAGGACACATTTTGCAGTACATTTCTGCCTTTCACATTGGTAAGGACTGCAACCATTCTGAAAAGAGAGCAAAGGCATGTTGCTTTCAACAGTAAGATCTGTTGTGAAAACTCTGCTTAAGCTCTCAACGAAAGGTGAAAAAGAGATGGAGCAAGGACTCTTCCACCCCAACCAGATGCAACCTCTCCTCAGCTATCACTATAAGGATGTATATGTAAACCTGATGGGAGTTGAGGGTGGATGGTTCTTCTGTGACACTTGATCTTTATAATAGCTTACATAGCCTTCCTCTTTGGTTCCGCACCCTAGCATGTCTCACCAATTCTTTCATCAAGCCCAGAATCAATTACATTAAGGTCAGAAAGATAATTAAATCTCCATATTTCTTTATTATTTACATCGATGTTAACATAATATAGTGACTTTTAGTAATAAGAAATGTTGTATGATGCTAGTTGGAACACATTTAAACTTTTTACATTAATTCTTTTTTTTTTTTTTTGAGGTGGAGTCTCGCTCTGTTGCCCAGGCTGGAATGCAGTGGTGCAATCTCAGCTCACTGCAACCTCTGCCTCCCAGATTCAAGCAATTCTCCTGCCTCAGCCTCCTGAGTAGCTGGGATTACAGGCACTCACCACCACGCCCAGGTAATTTTTGAATTTTTAGTAGAAACAGGGTTTCACCATGTTGGCCAGGCTGGTCTCAAACTGCTGACCTCAGGTGATCTGCTCACCTTGGCCTCCCAAAGTGCTGGAATTACATGCATGAGCCACGGAGCCTGGCCTATGTTAATTCTTATGGGAAGAAAATCCAAGTGCATAAGTCTACTCACCATAAGCTATATTTTCCTGGAATGTGAACTGGGGGTATGACAGAGACCCCTTCACCCTGAATAATGGTGCAGTCCTCCCTTTCTGCTTCTCTGTGAACAAGCCATTCTTCCTCAAGAGAACGCTGTGAAAATTTCCTCAAGTCTAGATGGCATCTTTCCTGACCGCTCCTTAGTAGAGATTAAGCATGTTAACCTTTAAGCTCAAGTCTTTTCTCCCCAGAACGGAGGAGTACTCTTTCATGGAAGAGAAGAAGTATCCCTTCCTTACCGAAAGTCATCAGCATGCCCAAGAGCAGGTGAGTATTTTCATTGTGCGTCTCCCTGGTTGTTTACCTCTAGAACTTTATCTTACAAAAATGAAATAAAATTGGCATTTCCAAGGACACTTCATTTTAGAAAAAATGAGAGTCCAGATAGAATTGAACTGCCTTTAAATTCAGTTTTAAATTTCTTAGCTCTAAAAACTTTCCAGCATTTCATAAGATTCAGAAGACATACAGAAAAAAATTAAAACATCAGAAAAATAAATATATATGTGTGTGTAGGTATGTACACAGATAGATAGTACAAAAGACAAATGATAAACAGAAAAAGACAAGATTTCTAATCATATGCACAGGCCTTTAACAAATCAATAAGAAAAGAATGAATAGCCCAATAGAAAAATGAGCGAATACTATCAGCGGGTAGTTCACAGAAAATGAAGTACAAAGAGCTAATAAATAAATGAAAAGATGCTCAATTTTACACATAATTAAATGCGTGCAAATCAAAACAATGAGATTATTTTACTTTTTCAATTATAGAATAATTTGTTTTAAATATTGAAAAGTTTAATTAAAATCTGATGTGTCTAAATGGTGCTGCAGAAGCAGGTTTTTTCATTGACTGTTGAACATGTAAAATGGAAGCAACATTTTTGGAAGCTAATTTGGCAAAATCATCCAAAATTTTAAATATACAATTATTTTGCCGAACAAATGCAATGGATATGGTCTTCTAAATAAGCAGATGTATATACAACAAAAACTAGACACATTATTAATTCATATCACGAAATTATGATACCTCCATATAGTAAAATACTGTACAGCTGTTAAAGAGATGCATTAAATTTTATATGTTGTTTTGGAATAATCTTCTAGATTAGGGGAGAGAAAAGCAAGGCACAAGAGATATTTATTTTATAATCCTATTTGTGGAAATGAAGAAAAGAACAAGTAGAGAGAAAAAGATAGATACATAGATATAATTATAGATATCCACATGTGTTTTCATAAGGCTTTTCTGCAAGGATAGGCAAGAAACAGTTAAGAAAGTTACAGGGCTCTTTCCACTGAAGCCACTGGATTTTCCTTTTGCATCTGGCAAGTTTTGAGTAAAGGAAGTTTTCCCTGGCTTTTCTAGTTGAGTTTGTCATTCCGTGAGCCCAGAGATGCTTAGAGGTTTGCTAGAAATTCTCCCCACACTTTTGTCATTTCTGCTTATTGCCCCGAAAAAAACCACTGTAGTTTACTCAAGTTGATTTCTGATGGTCCCTTTAAGAGGCTCATTTACATTGATTGTGACCAAGTCTTCATAGGCCACAAAAAGCCCATATATCAGTGTCATCCACTAAGCTTCAGACGCTGCAGCAGCTACTATTGTAGTGAGGGTGGGGGAAAATGTCTCCGGTGACTTAGAATTTGACAGCACAGAAGAGGTAGCGGTATGACCAGCCATCACGGAAATGACCTTGTCAGGCCTGTACAGGGGCAAAGAAGCATAAGGAGGGCCTGTCACTAGATGTGATTACTCTCTAGCATAAATCACTTTTAAATCCCAGCCTCTGAGAGTAGGGGCTAAAGGCAGACAGGCCAGAGAAGCTCCATTTCATGAACATTTCAAAACTCTTTCTACAAATGTGAGTTATTTCCTTTGTCCTAACTGGTTAGCCATTTTTCATTCATTGCTTTCTGCCCCATTCCATTTTCCTCACCTCACAATCCTACTTTTTACTGTAGGATGAGTGCTCTTTGTCTAGATCAGTACATGAAGGCTCACTGGTATGTGGATGACTTTAATGAATTTCCAGTTATAGTACTTGATGCAGTTGCTGTAGTTGTTTTCTTGGAAAAGTAGGTTTATATTGTATTACACAATTTTTTCAACCCTGGACTCTGTTAATTTTCCATTCAGTGGTGTGGGAAAAAAATAAGAGTTGTAATATGCATTTTAATTTATGCCATATATAAATACTAATAGATAAAGAATTCTCCGAACTGGAATGGTGATGACTAAGTCAGATTTTTTTTTAAGGAGGATTGTTTTCCAAAGAGTTTACAGAGAAACATTCCTGAAAGGACTGAGGACTTTGCACAGCATTAATTTCATTGCACAAAGTTATTTTGGGTACACATTGTCAACAGATCCCAGTGGCTAGTTTATTTCAAATGCAGAGTTAGCATACTTCACATACTAGGAAATAATGCCAAGAGAAATCATAACCAAGCTCATGGCCTCCAGGCTCGGTACCCAGGACTTGAAGAAGTCAAATTAGAATGCAAATGCAGCATGGTAGGGTTGAACACACATGATTTTAGAAGTCTGGAATTCCAGGCTGTAGTCTCAACTTTGCCCCTAACTACTGGTGAGACCATGTGCGACCCAGTTAAACACTCCAGGCCTCATCTAGACAATAAAACAAATGGCCTTGATGACCTTGGAGTTGCCTCCCAGCCATCCAGTTTTGTGAAGGTGGGCAGGGATGTGCTTACTAAAACACCACTTTCTAATGAGACCTTTTGCTTCAGAAAGCTGTCATTTCCTCCTCAGGCAGTTAAATTCATTTTACCTGAAAATCAGTTTCAAGGTTAGTTTTTGTGCATAGAAACAGTACACCTAACTGTTTCAAACATCTCCTACTACAGCAGGATCTCAGATTGCTCTCCACCTTAAATGTGCAGAGAATAGCATTCCCTTTTTTCTCTGATTGGTTTTCATTATGAATTTTCATCAATCTGGTTTGTGAAGACATTTTATATTAGTTTGATCCAATAAGTTCAGTCTGATTCAGTCATTTAAACATTCTCTTCAGGTAACTCTTCAGCCTCCTTCAGGTATAGCGTGAATCCTGGTGTGATTTTGTCCCCTTCCCAGAATCTCTCTAAAAGAATTGTTGCAGAATAATTGAGCTGAGCTGTTTTCTGAAGTTGTGGCTGCTGAGATGCAACTGGTACTATTGGCTTTTTAGTTGGCACATTGGCGCACACCATGGGATCCACAGTCCTGACCACTTCCCCAAAGTGTCGTAGTCCAGGGACAGTCCCACTTAGCTGATGCCAGGGCCCTGGCCATCCTCTGGCTACTCAGCACTTTGCATCCCCTTACCACACACCCTCTGGTCCTTCCCATGGATTCTACTGGCCAACACCCTGGGACTGTGAAAGTGGATCTTTCAAGAAAGATGCGCTAGACCCATTAGTCTCAGGCACTTTCCATATGTAACTGGGTACTTCCAAAGTCCATCTCTTTTAAGGGTAATCCCCAAGTAGGGGTCACTGAGGAAGAGCATGTGATTGGCTGAGACCTTTGGGATCTGTCCTACTCCTCTACCCCGTCTCCCTTCTCACTGTAATTCTCAAGGTCCAGAGGGGTGGGCTTCCAGTTTTCCACTTCCTCTAAGCCTCCCTCAGGTGCAGACACCATAGGCAGGGCAGAAAAGGCAGTGTTTGCCCTGAACTATGGAAAAAACTGAGTACTGGGTCTATGATCCATCTGAGTCCTCCAAGCTTGTTCCTGGTATGTTAACAGCAGTTAAAATAATTTAGAAAATCCTTTCTCTCCAGACTAAGCTTGGCCTGCTGAAAAATCTAATTTGTGTCTTTGTCTTCACATTCCTCTGTAGCAATCCTAATCCTTCCCAAGGCAAATAAATGTGCATGTCTGGAAAAGTAGGGAAAGTGCAAGAAAAGGAAATGCAAAGGAGAGAAGGACATTAACATATTTCACAAAATGTATTCTCTATTATATCAGCAATATGTTGTGTGGTAGTAAAAAGAGAGACCAGAGAAAAAGGAAATAAGAAAAGCAAGGAAAGATCAAATAACATAGTTTACTTTTAACATATTGGGGTGAAGTCAACCCAGCCTTCACTGATAGATCTGGGAGTATCTCTCACTCTCGCATTTGTCTTCTCTTGTGGTCTGGCAGTAATATACATACATGTGAAACCGTTAACTTGTTTCAACAACAAGAAAGCAAACAACCCAATAAAAAGTGGGCCAAACGCCTTAATGGAAGCCTCACCAAAGAAGATAGAGTTGGCAAATAAGCATATGAAGATATGCTCCACATCATATGTCATCAGGGAAATGCAAATTAAAACAAGATGCCACTATGTCTCTAGGAGAATGTTTAAAATCTAGAACGTTGAAAACACTGAATGCTGGCAAGAACATGGAGCAACAACAACTCTCATTCATTGCTGGTGAGAAAGCAAAATGATACATCCACCTTGAAAGTCTGATTGTGTCTTATACAACGAAACATACTTTTAACATATGATCCAGCACCATGCTCTTAAGCCAAGAGAGTTGAAAATATGTCCACAAAAATACTTGCACATGAATTTTTATAGCAATTTTACTCACAATTGCCAAAACTTGGAAGCAACGAACATGTCCTTCAGGAGGTAATGTATGCATAGACTGTGGTACATCCAGACAATGGAACATGATTCAGTGCTACAAAGAAATGAGCTATCAAGCTATGAGAAGACATGGAGGAAACTTAAATGCATATTACTAAGTGAAAGAAGCCCATCTGTAAAGGCTCCATACTGTATAATTTCAATGATACGACATTCTGGGAAAGGCAGAACTATGGAGACAGTAAAAAGATGAAGTGGTTCCCAGGGGTTGGAGGAAGGGGTGGATGAATAGACAGGGCACAAATGATTTTTAGGGCAGTGAAAACACTCTGTATCATACTACAGTATCATGATGGATAACTGTCATTCTACATTTGTCCTAACCCATAGAATGTACAACACCAAGAGTGAACCCCAGGGTAAACTATGAACTTTGAATGATAATGATGTGTCCTTGTAACAAATGTACAACTCTGGTGGAGGATGTTGATAATGGGGGAGGCTATGCCTGTGTCAGGGCAGGGGACGTTTGGGAAATCTCCATATCTTATGCTCAATTTTTCTGTTAACCTAAAACAGTTCTAAAAATATAAAGTCTTTATAACATTTTTTAACTATAAACATTAATTTGTGACAAAAGATCATGCCACATTTTACCTGTCTAAACAACATCCATTTTTTGAAACTCTGCCTATCATCATCTTGGCCTCGTTTCAGGGGAGCTAATAATTTTAATGTAATTGAAATATGCATACAGAAAAGTGCCCAGAGAAGTGTACAAGTCGATCAATTTTCACAAAGTGGACACACTTATGTAAGAAGCAACCACATCAAGAAGCAGAATCTTAACAGCACCCTTAGAAGTCTCTAATGCCGTCTTTCACTCACTACATGTCCCCCGAACCCACCATGGTAACTTCCAGCCTGACTTTTAACACCACCAGTTATTTTATTTTTACTTGTTTGTAAGCTTTATATACACGCAGTCATATGCCCTATGTACTCATGTGTCTGGCTTCTTCTATTAGACATTGAGAGAGTCATCTGTGTTATTTCATATAGTTATAGCTCATTAATTCTCATTGCTATAAATTATCCTGTTGCATGGATTTATTTATTTATTCATTCTACTGTAGGTGGACACTTGTTTTTTTTTTCCAGTTTGCTGCTATAGAAATCTTGGTACACATCTTTTGATAAACCTATGTTGGGTTTATGCCTAGAAGCAGAGTTGCAAGGACACAGGTGACATATATTTAGCTTAAACAGATTCTGCAAATAGTTTTCTGAAGTGATTATGCAAATGTAAACACTTACCAGCAGTACATGAAAGTTCCAGATAATCCATATTCTCAGCCACACTGGATAGTGTCTGCCTTTTTTGTTTTAGCCATCCTAGTAGGTATATAGTGGTATTGCACTGTGATTTTAATTTGCATTCAGGGAAATACTGTGTATGCCTGTTTGCACACATACACGCATGTGTGTTTGCATCAAGTGCTTTGGAACAAGAACAAATGAATGTTTAGGTCCCAGCTCTGGGTCTTATTGTGCGAAGTTCATCAGGTTTCATTTTTCTTATTTATTAAATGAGATAGTACTTGAAAATACAATGCCCAGCATAGCTAACCATCTTAATTTATATCAAGTTATCCATATACATAACTCATACATAGATAGAGAGCTAGCTGAAGGATGAACAGGTAGATAAATAGGTAGATAGATATGTAGGTAGGCAGATAGATAGATAGGTAGATAGATAGATAGATACATAGATAGATAGATAGATTCAGTTTGCTTGGGCTGCTATAATAAAAATACTATAGACCCATCGCCTATAAACAACAGAAATTTATTTCTTCCAGTTCTGGAGGCTGGGAAGTCCAAGATCAAGGTGTTGGCAGATTTAGTGTTTGGTGAGGGTCCATTTCCTGGTTCATAGATGCCACCTCTCTGCTGCATCATCACATGGTGGAAGTTACTAGCTAGCTCTCTGGAGTCTTTTTTGTAAGGGAACTAATCCCATTCATGAGGGGTCTGCCCGCATGACCTAATCGTGAACGAATATCTTGGTACCCTCCTCAGGGAACAGGATCATCTGAAACAGCACCCATGTTAGGATAGAGTGCAGAGTGACCCCCAAGGAACCATGAGAAGTGACAGCATAGAAAAGCCTGAGGACGTATTGTGTCCTCAAACTCAATATCATTCTTGGCAAGCACTGAATGGGCATCTGAAGATCTGGGAGTGGCCAGTTCTGCCGTTTACCACCGGCTGATGAAAACGGGGAACTCATGTGACTCTTTTTTTTTTTTTCTTGAAACCGAGTCTCGCTCTATTGTCCAGGCTGGCAAGTGCAGTGGTGCGATCTCGGCTCACCACAACATCCAACTGCCAGGTTCAAGCGATACTCCTGCCTCAGCCTCCTGAACAGCTGGGACTACAGGCGTGCAACATCATGCCTGGGTAATTTTTGTATTTTTAGTAGAGACAGGGTTTTACTATGTTGGCTAGGCTGGTCTCGAACTCCTGACCTCATGATCTGCCCGCCTCGGCCTCCCAAAGTGCTGGGATCACAGGCATGAGCCACCACGCCCAGCTCTCATGTGACTCTTATCAGTTCATCTGCTCAGTTTAAAATGAGGATCTAATGGCTGCTGTACTCATTTTTGAGGATCAAATCAGAAAATAATCTTGAAACTACCTGCCATTTTGCCTTACTCAGTATTTATAGGGATCGAATGAAGAAGTGAATGACATGAATCAGGAAATCAAATATAAAAATTCCAAGTGATACAAAAACATAGGTCTTTTGAGATATTTGTGTGAAAGAAAACTTTATTAATAGCAAGTGCCCTTTCTTGGCTCCCAGTTCCTACTGCCAAAGTTTTCTCCACCATCTGTTCTTGAAAGGAAAAGAAGCCGCCATGTTTCCTCAGCACGGATGTGGGTCAGACACTAGCTACATCTCACCGTAACAAACATCCCAACCAAAGAGCTAAATACTGCTGCCTTTGTGTTCCAAAAATTCATATATTCGACATCTTATAGACAAAACACTTGACTATTTGTCCAAAGTTATTGGTTCGAGGTTTTTGCTTTTGTTTTTGTTTTTTGTTTTGTTTTTTTCAGACAGGGCCTCGCTCTGTCACCTAGGCTGGAGTGCAGTGGCACAATCTTGGCTCACTGCAGCCTCCACCTCCCGAGTTCAAGTAATTCTCCCACATCAGCCTCCCAAGTAGCTGGGATTATGGGCATGTGCCACCATGCTCAGCAAATTTTTGTATTTATACGAGAGGCAGGGTTTCACCATGTTGGCCAGGCTGGTCTCGAACTCCTGATCATAACTTATCTGCCTGCCTCGGCCTCCCAAGTGCTGAGATTATAGGCATGAGCCACAGAGCCCGGCTGAAGTTATTGGTTTTTACGTGGCTACTCAGCATTCTGAAATAGGCAGTAAGTACAAATTTGTTTCCTAACATCCAGGTGTAACCATGTTGCAACATTTTATGATTTGTGAGAGAGTAGAGATTCTACTACTATATGGACTGCATTCATCTCTCTGGGTCAAATTTAGCTGCAGTGACATTTTCTGGGTTTGCCAAGGCTAAAGCACTTGGTGTTCTGTCCCTGAGCATTTATGAGGCCTCACCAAAGTTGAGGGCTCACACCTGTAATCTCAGCACTTTGGGAGGCCAAGGCAGGCAGATAACTTGTGGTCAGGAGTTCGAGACCACCAAAGATGCTGCTACTTCCCAGATCACACTGTTGAACCACGACTCACCTCCCTACCTTTAGGGTATGCACCCTCTTCTTCTCTGCCCTTTGGGTCCTGCCCCCTCATTGGAACATTCCCAAATGGAAATCTTCATTCTCTCTTGGAGCCAAAAAATTCCTTCCATCTGACTAAGCCCTGACTCTTTTCTTGATGCCAAAATGGGGGAAAATACCTCTCTTGTATTAAAAATAAGCCAATAGCAAAAAACAAGAGTGCTCATTTTTCCATCACATAATCCTTTTCCATGTGCATAGCTTTGCTTATTACATCACAGCTCTGCTTCTTCCCTAACGGTGATAGTGAACTGGGTGGGGACAGATGCTGTTTGCAGAAAAGAACTAAGTCATGGAAAGCAAAATGAACTCAGAGGCAGTTTGTATTTAACCAACTTATTTACCCAATTTACTTAGTCATGAAGTACAAAATATGGCTCTCGGTTGCAACAGACTGTGGTCATCTTAAGCAAAAAATACCATCACCGAAAGGACATTAGGCAGGGCACAGTGGCTCACACCTGTAATCCCAGCACTTTGGGAGGTTGAGTTGGGCAGATCACCTAAGATCAGGTGTTCAAGACCTGCCTGGCCAACATGGTAAAACCCTGTTTCTACTAAAAATACAAAAACTAGCCGGGCGTGGTGGCATATGTCTATAATCCCAGATACTGGGGAGGCTGAGGCAGGAGAATCACTTGAACCCGGGAAGCAGAGGTTGCAGTGAGCTAAGGTTGCACCACTGCACTCCAGCCTGGGTGATAGAGTGAGAACACGTCTCAAAAACAAACAAGAAAGAAGAAAGAAAGAAAAGAAAGAAGAGAAAGAAAGAAAGAAAGAAAGAGAGAAAGAGAGAAGGAAAGAAAGGAAGGAAGGAAGGAAGGAAGGAAGGAAGGAAGGAAGGAAGGAAGGAAGGAAGAAAGAAAAGAAGGAAAGAAGGAAGGAAGGAAGGAAGGAAATCAAAGATGCAAAATCATCAAAAGGCCAGAAGACCCAACTTAGACGACTGAAAAAACAAACACACAAAAAACAAGGATATAGATAGATAGATAGATGATAGATAGATAGATAGATAGATAGATAGATAGATAGATAGATAGATATGATATAGACATAGATATAGATATAGATATAGATATCGCCATAGGGAAATATTTTTCCCAAATGGTGATGAGGGAGTCAATGTAAAAGAAAAGGTTAAGTAATGAACAAAAGTCTATTATAGATACTCACCAATTTTTGATCTTTAGTGGGTCTCTTCTTGGTCTCAGTTCATCATCTGCAAATAAGAGGATTGAACTAAATCATATATAAGATCCTCTCCATTCCTAAAAGATTCTATTACCTGCTGTCTCACTTCTTCCTCTGACAGTTGTATCTCTAAGCCAGCATTAGAGAGTTTATAAATGGGTAGCATCTAACCAGAGGTGAAAACACAAATGTTGAATGGGATAAGCTCATCATAAGGAAAAAAGATCTGACATTTCATTGTTGTGTCTCTCTGTTTATCTGTATATTCTTAAGGACCACCATTTATTTTATTTAATCACAAGGGAAAATGCTCCATGTCCTACTTCTTTTCTGATGGGTTTCTTTCATTTATTTTTTAAATTTATATTTACTTATTTATTCTTAGAGATGGGATCTCACTCTGCTGCCCGGGCTGGTCTCAAACACCTGGGCCCAAGTGATCCTCCTGCCTCAGCCTCCTGAGTAGCTGGGACTACAGATGTGTGTCACTGCTCCCAGCTCAGATGGGTTTCTTGAAACTACTTTTGCTCCTGTCTCTCCCTGAGACTCAAAACATTTGTTTCTCTGGACCTAAGAAATCGTCCTGAAAACCTTGCTCTAAATCCTCCTCTTTGTGGCCTATGCACTTGAATCATCCATCTAACCAAATGCAGAAAACTCATAATTCATTTATTAAACTAAAACTTAGTTGTTCCCAGTTGTCTGTGTACTTTCTCCTTTAAAGAGCTAAATTGCTTAAAATCAATCATTTCAGCTATTTTAGATTTTTATTCTCTTAAGCATGTCTTGCTGTGTTTTGTTTTTAATTCCTGTTTTATTCTGGGTTGAAACTGCTCCCCCACCACTCTCCTAACCACTACCAATAATTAAAAATTACCAATTTTCATCGTTTCTGTCCATTCTTTTAGCAAGAGCATCAGATAATTCTCCGTATTTATCTTTTTCCTGCACAGCCCTCTTCAGCTTCCCTATAATTTTGATTTAGAAAACAGAACAATAACTCTGTAATGACTGTGTTCCCTCTCTCAGATCTTTACACAGCTCTCCTTGTTTTCTCCACCGTGTTATGCACTTACTATTTTTGTTAAGTCCTACATTCTTTTTCAGGATGACAGCAGTTCTTTGAGCTTTAATTATGGTGTCTTAAAAAATTCTTCAGCTGCTTTCATGCTTGTAAATTTTATACTTCCTCTTATTGCGTCTTATTCACCAGATTTCCTAATTCCCCAAAATTTACTTTCTTGAAATCTGATGCCTTTGTATAGCTGTATTGTTCAAACCTATGTCTTATTATTTTCACTATGAGTCATCTGTGGACGTGGAAACCCTTTTGCCTACCTGTCTGCTATTTTCAATGATGATGTTTTAGTTTCCCCTCCACCCCACTGCAAAAAAAAAATTGTATTATCATCTCTTTCCAGAGATTTAGAATTTGTAAAGGTAATCAAAATTATAACATATCATTAAATCAAAATTTTTTTATCTATAATCAAAATGCTATAATAATTCTCATCCTTCCATTAATCCCTTAATAGAGTAAATACCTTTGTTAGAAGGATCAGGCCATCACTACCTAGCACAATGCCAAACTTTGTTTTTGACAATCAGGAATCCCTTTCTTCGTGAGACGCATCTGGTCTAGAAAGAAGAAAATATTGTCTGTGATCCCAGCCTGAGAATCAATTGAAAAGAATTAGGAAGAAGGTTAGAGTTCCAGACAAGTTGAAAATATGCATATTAAATGCACAAGGATCTATCTTTTTAAAATAATAAGTTACAAAGAAATACAGATTTTGAACATGGAAGAATAAAGTTTGAAACCACTTCCTGGAACAAACTTAGTTCTTGGAATTCTTTTGGCTCAAATGTACAGTTATGATTGTAAAAGTCATCATGTGCTGCAACCCTGTACCAACTTCAAAGTAAAGTGTCAACAAAGACGATTGCTCTTAGACATGAGAAAGAGACTCCATCTCAAAAAAAAAAAAAAAAAAAAGAAAAGAGAATATCTCAATGGAGACAAAGCAAATAACATGAATTCTGGTTGATTTGAGTAGACAGAGAACTAGTAATTGAGAAAAAGGGTTTAACCAGAAAGATTTGAGTTCATTTGATTAAAAGTATTTTTTAAAGTCTCACATAAGCATCCTTGAATATTAGAGTTTCTGAGGTTTATCCATCACTAGTCATTTTCCAATTAACTGTACATCCTAATACCCCCGATCCTAGTTCAATAGCTTCAGGGACTGATAATTTTGCTTCTTTTCGGAAGACATTTAAAGCTGAAGCTTTAGGATTGCGATTATTATCATTCTGTGGGTTTGAATTTGCAATCCTTACACTTCAGAGACCTTTTATTTCTTCTGGGGCATCACTTTGGCATCAAGTAGTTTCCATCAGGTAGATTTGGGTGCAACACTGCAGATCTATTAGCTGAATTTTTCTTTTTTTTTTTTTAATTTTTAAATTTTACTTTAAGTTCCGGGATACATGTGCAGAATGTGTGGGTTTGCTACATAAGTATACATGTGCCATGGTAGTTTGCTGCACCTATCAACCCATCATCTAGGTTTTAAGTCCCCCATGCATTAGCTATTTGTCCTAATGCTTTCCATCCCCTTGCCCCACATCCCCCGACAGGCTCCAGTGTGTGTGATGTTCCCCTCCCTGTGTCCATGTGTTCTCATTGTTCAACTCCCACTTATGAGTGAGAACATGCAGTGTTTGGTTTTCTGTTCCTGTGATAGTTTGCTGAGAATGATGGTTTCCAGCTTCATGCATGTCCCTGCAAAGGACATGAATTCGTTTTTTTTTGTGGCTGCATAGTATTCCATGGTATATATGTGCCACATTTTCTTTATCCAGTCTATCATTGATGGGCTTTTGGGTTGGTTCCAAGTCTTTGTACTAGCTGAGTTTTTCTTAAAAACTGATCTTTCAATCTCATACTAGTTCAGTTAATGTATCCCTTTACTAAAAGTTATAAGCATACATGTGAAATAACTGCTGCATTTGCATACACATGTTTAAAATGTTATATATACTATTTATCAATGAAAATAAAAAAACTACAAAAGATACAACATGAATAAATCTTAAAAAAAAATGTTCAATCAGATGAACAAGAAATGAGGAATATTCTATTTAAAAGAGAGGGGAATGTATTCATTACAGAAGTCAATATCATATGAAAAAGCAGGAATGGATGAGGAAATATTCCAGATTAAAGTAAGCTAAAGAAACATGGCAACTTAAAAAATGATGAGTTCATGTCCTTTGTAGGGACATGGATGAAACTGGAAACCATCATTCTCAGCAAACTATCGCAACCACAAAAAACCAAACACTGCATGTTCTTACTCATAGGTGGGAATTGAATAATGAGAACACATGGACACAGGAAGGGGAACATCACACTCTGAGGACTGTTGTGGGGTTGGGGGAGGGGGGAGGGATAGCATTAGGAGATACACCTAATGCTAAATGACGAGTAAATGGGTGCAGCACACCAACATGACACATGGATACATATGTAACAAACCTGCACATTGTGCACATGTACCCTAAAACTTAAAGTACAATAATAAAATAAAAATGATTAAAAAAAAGAAAAAATAAAAGAAACATGGCAACTAAATCCAACTGACCCTGAATCGGATCCTATATCAGAGGGCAGCCCTACACTTGAAGAGGGGAAATTTTATAAAGGGTTATTAGGTTAATTAACAAAATTAACAAAATTAAATTATGGACAGTAGATTGAATTGGATCAATGTAAATTGATGAGGTTGATAACCATACCATGGTTATAAAAGAGAATACCCCTATTCCTAGGAAATACACACTAAAGTATTTATGGATAAAGTGCTATGCTGTATGCAACTTATTCTCATTTAGTTCTGAAAAACTATGTACATATGGGGAGAGAAAGCACACACATGATAAAAACAGTGGGGTAATATGTTAACAATGGGTAAATCTGGGTGAAAGAAAAATGGATGTTCTTTGTGTATGTTTATTTTTGTAATATTTTTGCTTTAATAAGTATTAAGTATTTAAAAAGTATGCTACTCATACACACTTATTACAGCATTCATTTCCTTGCTTTTCTTTACAGTTTTATGACCTAATTATGTATGCTCAAAGAATATAGTTTAATTGCCTTGTTTTGAAATTTTTGTATAAATGGAACCACACAGAGTGTGTTCTTTTGAGTCTAGCTTATTTTGATCAATCTTTTATTATTTAAAAACTACTTAGAAACAAAATTTTTAAAATTTGTATATGTTTATTTGTAATATTTATTTTAATAAGTATTAAATATTTAATAAGTGTAAAGTAAAAATATTACAAATAAACATATACAAATTTTTAAAAATTCATTTCTAAATAATTTTTAAATAATAAAAGATTGATCAAAATAAGCCAGACTCAACAGAACACATTCTGTGTGATTCCATTTATACAAAGTTCAAAACCAGGCAAAATTAAACGATATTCTTTGAGCATACATAATTAGGCAGTAAAACTGTAAAGAAAAGCAAAGAAATGAATGCTGTAATAGGTGTGTGAGTAGTGTAGTCTTATAATAGGATATCATAATATGACAGCGGTTTCCTCTAGCAGGGAGGGGAGATTACAAAAGGGAGGGGCATGCTTAGAAATTTGGAGTGTGAGCAACATTCTATTTCGCATTCTAGGTAAAGATTACACAGGTATTTGTTTTACAATTATTAAGCTAAACATTAATATTTTATGAGCTTCTCAGTATGTGTGTTTCTAAAGACAGAATGGAAGAAAGAGGGAGGAAGGGATGGATGAAGGAAGGAAGGAAGGAAGGGAGGGAGGGAAGATGCCAACCTACAATTTACAACCTGCCTTTATAGTCTTACGGAAAGTGTAGTCGTAGTAGTAGTCCTTGTCAAGATAAGAAACTGCCACTGAATCTTATTTTAGAGCAGAAGCCCATTATTGCTCCCAGCTTTTTGACTTAGTGCAAGCCACAACTTTAGAGCTGTCATACATCAATTATCACTGGAGATGGTCCAGTTGACTATGGAAACAGGTAACTGACAGGAGCAAAACCAGTGAGGTCCAACTACAGACTTGAAGAAAGTCCAGGGTAAGAAGTAGCCAATGATATCAAAAGGATGAGACAAGAAACCAATAATAACCAAAGCCTCTTGTCCTGAGGCGTGCAGCTTGACATCAACTTGAAGGAGTGTTGTGTGGTTGGATGAGGCTGTCAACACATCCAGGAGGCTGTGTCCACCTCTCCAGCTGCAGCTCCACTGCCACTCACCGATCTGCAGGCCCCGACCACGTGATGTGCCGCCAAACCGGGAGAGGGCGGTCCTCTTTCCTGATGTGTTTAATGTATGCTGTCCTCCCCGACTAAGCCTCCTGAACTAGTGTGCACCTTCGAGGTCTCAGCTCAAAGTTCGGTCCTTGTAGACGCCTCCTCTAACTCCTTAATCTAAATCAAATCCTCTTATGATGCCCTCTTATGGCAGTCCATCCTTTTCCTCCACAGTATTTATCATAGTTTGTAACTATATAATTATTTGTAGGACTATATACTTTTCCACCATCCTGGAGTTCCTGACTGCCATATAATACCTATTTGATGACAGTTTTCCCAGTTTCTAGCACAGTATCTGAAACACCATACTCGTGTATTTGTAGGCTCCTGAATGAACAAATGAATGACTCATTTGTCAATCAGTCTCTCTTATATATTTCTACTCTCTCCCAAAATAGTAGCAAGATGACCAAGTAATTGCTTAAATAACGTTATTACAAACCCTTTCACTAGCCATAGTGGATTTTCAGTAGCATTGGTAGATTCAAGTGAGATCATGTTTGCAAAAGCACTTCATATGTAAGTGTCAGTTATTTTTTTTTTCTGATTGCTTCGAGTTCCATACTGGAGACAGACTCATTTTTTTCCTTCACTTGGTAATGCCTCCCATGGGGTCGAACACATGCTGGGTGTACAATTCATCTTTGTAGGATAAATGAACATTTAGTTTCTCAAAATAACTACTTTTCTAAGGAAGGTTTTGACACATATGAGAACAAAAAACGAAATTATATAGAGAAAGTGAGGTAGGGAAAATATCTGAGCAAAACTTAACTTGCTGTTTCCCCTTAAGAGTCACCAAAGAAAACCCATCTTCAGCTCTTAAATGCTGAAAGGGTTTAAGAGGAAAGGATTTCGAGGAAATAGAAAGGACAGGAGGAGATAAATGGTCTAGAGTTTAGAGACCTAGGTTTTACCGATGACTGGGTTAACTTTCACCTAGCCTCCCAAGCCTTGATTAATTGCGGTCACTGGAGTTTATTTCTCCAGTTCATATTTTGCTCTTGGAAAGCTCTACTGTAAGCTCAATAACTTCTTTAAAGGTTGTTAAAATATGAGATTAAAATAGTGTAACCAATAACGTGTTTTACTTTTTAAAAAAAAGTTTAAAGGTCTGAGCCGCTCCTACATGAAATCCCAGCACTTTGGGAAGCCGAGGCAGTCAGATCACCTGAGGTCAGGAGTTCAAGACCAGCCTGGCCAACATGGTAAAATTTCGTCTCTACTGAAAATACAAAAATTAGCTGGGCTTGGTGGCAGGCACCTGTAGTCCCAGCTACTTGGGAGGCTGAGGCAGGAGAATAGCTTGAACTCAGAAGGTGGAGGTTGCAGTAAGCTGAGATCCCGCCATTGCACTGCAGCCTTGGTGACAGAGTGAGACTCTGTCTCAAAAAAAAAAGTTTAAAGGTAAGAACGGTTGATTTACTGTTTGAAGGGGAGATCTTTCTCCACAGGAAGTCTAGGCTTGTTCTTCAATATAAAAGAAGAATCTTGTGGAAAGATTTCTCATGGTTTTACAGATTTGAATATAGATTTGTCACTGGTGCAAACCGATAGAGTGTAGTTAACTTATAATTTAGGCATTAGTCCTGTCACATTGATAGGTGCAATATAAAGGGATTCGAAAATAAAATAACAGCACATAGAAGAAACTGGATAGTTCCTGAAAGTCACCATCTGAGCAGCTCTGCATACAGATCTAATTGAAGAAGGGAGTTCCAATGCATCAAGTGAAGGCTTATATTTTAATTTGTGCAAATGCATATAGAAACCATGAAATTAATCTGTTCTGCATTGGGCGGTACCCAAATCCATAAATTCTAAGTAATACATGGCTAATATTTCTTTAAATTATACACACCCAACAGTTGGATGACAGGTGTTCTGCTTACTGACTAGTTTTGGAAATATTTCCCGTCTTCCATTTAAAGTAATAATTACGGACTTTTCTTAAGATACAAACTTTCCTACAAGGAAGAAAGACATATTGGTTCTTGTCCTAAAAACACCCCCATGTGCAGGCAAGGCAAACAGCAGAATGCTGGTTAACACGGACATCCAATCTTACTGCACAGCTGTCCTCAGTTTCCTTGATGCACATTGATTAGGGCTCTAGAAACCCACACATTTTACACTGGAATGGTGCTCATGAGTACACTTAATGAAATCTTGAAAAGCAGTTTAGAAACACACCCCATTTATGTTTCTGTCTGTTACTTGTGTATTTTCAATGTGGAGCACTCAGGAGGTTGATAAGAAAACTTTGGCTAAAAAGATGTGATTCAGAATCTAAAATGAGAAAGGAAAAAGTAAAAGTTTTGCCAAGAAATTATGTGTCTACAATTGCTTGTCTGTCCTAGGCAGAGTTTGGGCTATTCTTCCTCACTGACAGCATCACCCTACCACACCCATTTCAAACTTCAGAATACAGGGGACTGAATCCCATTACTGCCTAAAGGAATTGAGCCCCAGAAAGTTTTCAGGTATAAAGGTTTGGTCCAAGTGTCCTCCTTCTGCAAGCCTAATTATTTTAACAGACGTGCCTTTCACATCTATTATTTGTAAAGCTTTGGGCTATACCTGAGGCTTGAAAAATAGGCACCATGTAGTTGTGTAGTTAGGTCCTTGACCACTGCTGGTTCACAGACCTAATTTAAAGCCTGTTTTTAGAAATGAAAGAAGTTATCTGATTTGACTCATTTAAGAGATATTAGCAAGATGCAATGTGAAAGATCAAAAAGGTGGATTTAAAAGGTCATACTTAGAGAATAGAAATCATAGCTTCCTAAGGGACTTTGGAAATGCAGTCGCCTCTCATTAAAAACATCTAGGGGTCGGGTGCAGTGGCTCATGCTTATAATCCCAACACTTTGGGAGGCCGAGGCAGGCAGATCACTTGAGGTTGGGAGTTTGAGACCAGCCTGACCAACATGGAGAAACCCCGTCTCTACTAAAAACACAAAAATTAGCCAGGCATAGTGGCACATGTCTGTAATCTCAGCTACTCAGGAGGCTGAGGCAGGAGAATCGCTTGAACCTGGGAGGTGGAGGTTACAGTGAGCCAAGATGGTGCCATTGCACTCCAGCCTGGGCAACAAGAGCGAAACTCCTTCTCAAAAAAAAAAAAAAAAATCTCGGGATATCAAAGATTCAGGTACACTGTGGATCCAACTTTGCCCCTGAGGATACCGTCTTTATATGGTGATTGCCTCCAACTAACACAGGACCATTAATCTTGCCTCCCAACTCCAGTGTTTTAAAGGTGGTTCCTGAGGGGCATAGTACTTTAAAGAAGCAGTATGTCTAATTGACATCAACACCCTGGAATGGCATTTTCAGCTCCACACCTAACATTCTGCATTATCATAAAAACTTGCTTAATTTCTCACTGTCTCAGTTTTCCAATGGATAAACTGAATATATTAATAACCACTTTATTCTCTCCAGTATCTGTAAAGCCAGTTGTAAACTCTTTTAGCAAGACTTCTTAATAAATCAATTGAGGCAACTTCTGATTTTAGTCATATTTTTAAAACATATAGGCCAGGCATGGTGGCTCACACCTGTAATCTCAGCACTTTGGGAGACTGAGGTAGGAGGATCACTTGAGGTCAAGAGTTCAAGACCAGCCTGGGCAATGTAGTCAGACTCCATCTCTATAAAAAATTTAAAATGACCAGATGTGCTGGCGTGCACCTGGAGTTCCAGCTACTCTGGAGGCTAAGGCTGAGGATTGCTTGAGCCCGGAAGTTTGAGGTTGCAGTGAGCTATGATCATGCCACAGAGAAATCATCTATTGCCTGGGTGACAGAGCAAGGCCCTGTCTCAAAAATAATAATAATAATAAATAAATAAACACATGATCTATTTATCAGGTAATAGTAATAATAGCTTAATATTAATCCTTTAATAAGGTAAGCAGTAAACTAGGTGCTTTTAAAGCACCTATTATCTAATTTAATCCTCACAACTCTTGTTTAAAGTAGGTTAATTACTATCAACTTTTAACAAATGAGGAACATGACACTCTTAAGTTACTTTCCTAAGACCATGCAACTAATTGCAGTGTAGACTGAATCCAAACCCAAGCCTATAGGACTCAAATCATAGAGTTATTTCTACTATACAATTATTATTGAGAGATTCTAACAGAGTTATAGTTTACAAAACACTTCCATAAAATTTCCGAAGGATAAAATTACTGGTTTATCTATCTGGCTTAACCATGTAAAATCAACAATTGAAAATAATAAAGTTGGTAGTATAATTGACACAGCAGCTAAGGCCACATAGTCAGTATTTACAAAACACAAAAAAAATTGTTAAAGTTGACTAAGCTTATCAAAGAAGTCAATTCATTAAGGAAAATTAGACAGTTCCATTAAAAAAGTCAAATTTTTATGCTTTTTGTTTTAAATGTTGTGAATCAAAAACAGAAGTTTAATTTTTCATTTCATTTCTATATGCATAGAGATAGAATACACTCACAATCAGAGATCAGATCTTTCATTTTTCTCAAAGGTAGTGTTGTAATGTAGGGGAGGGGCAAAGGTCTGAAGACTATTTTTAGCATTCCAAAGACTCTAACATATCAAATATGTCTCACAGATAAGGTAGTACAGTCTAACTAAGTAATCATATTCCTAAGCTTTTTGCCAGAATTACTTCAACTCAGTGTAATAGTACCAACAATCTCATCCTGATCAGAAAGACTGATCGAGAGAGCTGCATGTGTCTTTGATTAATAAGTGTTTTTAAAAATGTAATGATTGCTGTATTAGTCTGTTTTCATGCTGCTGATAAAGACATACCCAAGACTGGGCAATTTACAAAAGAAAGAGGTTTATTAGACTTATAGCTCCACATGGCTGGGGAGGCCTCACTGTCATGTGGAAGACAAGGGGGAGCATGTCACATCTTACATGGATGGCAGCAGGCAAAGAGAGGCCTTGTGCAGAGAAACTCCCGTTTTTAAAACCATCAGGTCTTGTGAGACCCATTCACTATCATGAGAACAGCACAGGAAAGACCTGCCCCCATAATTCAATCATCTCCCACCAGGCCCCTCCCATAACATGTGGGAATTATGGGAGCTACAGGATGAGATTTGGGTGGGGACACAGAGCCAAACCATATCAATTGTTTAATGTCATAAATGTATCTGTGCCAGGATGTTTATGCTTATTGCAGTATTGCTGTTGTGGTACAAAAGCAGGAAGAAAAGAAACTAAATGCTCATCAATAAAGGAATAACTATGTAAATTATAGTTAGTTCATACAAGAGAATACCATACAACTATTAAAAGGACAGGACAGATGTACTTCAAGATGTCTAATAAACAGGCCACAGAACAACATGTACTACATGGATACTACGTGCTTTATGCACACAGTAGGACAAGATAATGTGGATACAGATATATATGTACATGAATGAAGACATTCATTTCTGCTATGTACCTTTTAAGTACACCAATGGAAAAAGAAATGGAAACAGAAAAAGTGAAATGATAACGGCAGTTACTGCCAAGAGGGAGAAGAGAATGGGGACAGATAAATAGGGTCTTTTACTTTTTCTCTAAACTTTTCTGTGGTTTGAATTTAGACAATGAGCATTGATTGTTTTGCAACTTTTAAAATTCCTTAATAAGTGCAAGGGAGATTTTGTCTGCCAAAATTTTCAAACGTGGACTCAATATGGAAACAAAAAGAAAACTGGTCCTTGTTGATGGCCTGGGTAACCTGCTTGTGTAGATACAACCTTTCAATGTACATTGAAAACACACACATCCTCTCTACCTGGGAGTAATCAGCTCTTGAAGACTTTATAAGGAGAGCTCTGTTTCTCATTGCCAGAAATCTGCACCATGCAATGACTCTTTTCTGCAGTCTTGAAAATACTGCAAGCTGGTAGCAATACAGTGTAAACAACTTGGAGGACCCAACATGAAGATTCTTCAGAACCCTGGCACCTTCCTGAGACTTGGAAGGAGTCCTGCTCCTAATTGGAAACAGGCGTGCCTGGAAGGGAAGCTGCTGTGTAAGTCTACCCGGTGAGGAACTGAACCAGCCATGCCATTCCCACTAACATGGACCAGGGCCTGCTCTGTCAGCTGTGGCACCAAGCAGCTTGCTGCCTGTCCAGCTCCACTCTCTGGCACAGCAGCCCAGCCCATAGTATGAACCGAGAAACCCATAATCTGTGATTTGGTGTGTGCCAGGAGTACCCAAAAAGCTCTACTAAATGTTGACAGTCTCCTCCTAAAAGATGAAACCTGGTCTTGATAAGGCCTTGTAAAAACACACTTCGTGGGATATTCCAGCATGACTATTTCAGACTGAGTTCAACGTAGGGCTCAACTGCATATTCAGTATCAGGAGTGAAGAGAGAGGCTTAGAAGAGCCTCTTCTCTCCCCCGCTGCACACTCAATCCAAGTCTTTTATTCTAAGTCTTAGTCTCATTGGAATGGCCTGACCAGCCACGTATTTTTATGTGCTCTTTCAGCCTAAGCTTTGCCAGGAACTAGACAAGTGCAGATCTATGCCAGTGTCGAAGCAGTCAGTGTGAAGGGGAAGAACACATCAAGTAAAGGACATGGACAAGGAGAAATTGAGGCAAAATACTTTGGCAGTTTTGCTGAGCTCTTCCTTCCCTTCTGGTGAGGATGCTATAGGATAGATGCACCTTGGGCCTACCTTTCCCTCCTCTGATAAGGCAGGGGTGTTGAGGCCAAAAGAGGTAGGTATTGGAGGGAACAGGTAAGTGTGTGGGGGCGATTAAAGAAGCCAAACATGCCAAGATCAACCCAATCCTATGTGATGAGAGCAGGAAAAGTTACCAAGTAAGGGGAGGGGGTCTTCTGGGTGACAGGGAGAAAACTGAGAAACAAAATGACACAAGAAAGAAACTAACAAGGAGGGACTGAACATCTCAAAAGGCATGGGCAAAAGGACAACCTGTTTCTTCTTTGTTCTCAGATAGTGGGGTCTTTTCAGCTTCTTAAGTTTTACATACAGTGGAAGAGCCTTTTGAAAAGCTTTGATCAAAAATGGAAGGCACAAATCTAAGCAGCCTTTGCTTTTTCTTTGGAAAGCACTAAGCTGAGATCGTGAACAGCCAGTGTCTGTCCACTGAGAGCAGGTGTTTTGGTGTTGGAGGCTGGGGAGTGGTGGGGCAGAGAACAGGCTTCTGGGTGCTCCATGGAAGCGTCCATCCCCGGTGGCTTTTTCCTCCCTGGCTCTGACACTTGAGGCCCTGAACCTCAGTCTTGGCCGCCCCCACCCAGTGTGGCTTACAGCAGCATGTGCTCCCCATAAGGATCCATCCTTGTTTACTGTCACCTGTCACCTACCTAGAGTTCAGACTTGATCACCCTCTCACTGAACCCAAAGCCAGCTCCCATCCACACCTGGGACCCCTGTCTGCTCACCCAGGGTTTCACTACCAGGGACTCTGTTCTGGCTTCCAAAGCATAGCTCCAGCTCTGAATGAGTCTGAAAACTCATGTAATACAATCAAGTGTCCTGAAAAAAAAAACATGCATATCATCTTGAGTCAGAAAACATAGGTTTAGTTCTACCACTTAGAGATTATTATTGCACTGAAAGGTAAGTTTGGTGTCAACAGAGGGTTTGTCTTGAACACTTCCACATCCTGGATGCCTAGAGACATGCTACCTAAAACTGTGACCAATGTGCAGCTGTACTCAACACTTGAATAGTGGCTCTTCTCAGCTGGGGTGTGCTGTAACCTTTGAAACTGGATTCCAAACACGTTGTAAAAAGAAAAGAATGTGATAGATCTCATTGATAATTTTTATCTTGACTACTTGTTGAAATCATATTTTCAATATACCAGAAAAAATAAAATATTGTTTAAATTAATTTTACCTGTTTCTCTTTCTTTTTAAAATATGGCCACTAGAAAATTTAAAACAACTGAGGATGGTGACACACTCCTATAGTTCCAGCAACTTGGGAGGCTGAGGCAGGAGGCCAGGAGTTTGAGGCAATAGTGTGCTATGCTCACACTGTAAATAGCCACTGCTCTCCAGCCAAGGCAATATAGGGACACCCTGTCTCTAAGATAAATTAAATTAATTAAAAATTTAAAATCATTTATGTGGCCTGCATGCTATTTCTATTGGGCAGTGTTAGCCTAGACTTTTGCCAAGTACACTATTGGAGGCCAATACTTATTACATGATAAATGCATACACACAACATAAATACTGTAGCTCCTTGGACCCAGTGTTTAAACTTGCTAAATCTCTTTGTATTTTTACTCTTGGATATGAGAATAAAAATATTGATCCCACCAGATTTGTTGTGAGGATTAATTGAGATAATGCTGCCCAAAGGTTAAAATATTACCCAATGATAGGTTATTTTTATTTAAAGTTTGTTGAATGCTTAAAGAATGAGAATAGAGTGTAATTGAATAGTTCCCTAATTATTGACATTCTTATTATCAGAACATGTAAACATTGAGAACAACTACTGTAAAAAGAGACAAGTTTAATGCTCTAAAACCACATTCATTATTAATCTCATACACTCAGAAAGCAGACTTTAGCAGAAAGTAAAAGATATGCCAAAATTACAGTGGAATAGATTTATTTGACAGCTTAGTGAAAATGTAAATTCACAATTGTTTTGCATTTTAGATTTAGGCCTTGGTAGGGTGTTTCTCATTTGGGGTAATTAACCGTTTGGTTTACCAAAGTATATTTTACATTTGCCAAGTAGGAAAATGGCTTCAAATAGAATAACAAGGTGGGATAGTGAATGAAAAAATAGTCAAATTAGGAAGATGCAAACCAACATAAGAAAATCACAGTGATTCTGACTTACGCATCCCTGAACATCTGCCAGCAGTAACCATATTCTCAACTCTAATACAATTGAAATTCACAACTTAAAGGGGAAAGCAGAACAAAAATCCTGGATTTCTTCCTTATCACAGATCAGGTTACTCAACTATTAGTGCTTATGCTGGATAAAAATTTACCTACTTTGAAATCCAGTGACTATCATATAAATTTAAGGGGAAGGTGGCTATTGATGTTTTACGCTCCAAATTTAATCAAATGAAATGCATTCTTAAGCACTGACACATTCATGCTTTCTTAAAATGTGCCTTTTCATAGGAAGTCTGGGTTTTGTTGTCGAGATAGAAATCTTCATTCTTTTTCCACTCTCAGTCCTTATGTATTTATAATATACTAAAGCAGTGGTTCTCCACCCGGGCTGATTTTGTGCCCCAGAGGACATTTGGCCATGTCTGGAGACATTTTTTGTTGTTGTTGTCACATGGAGGAAGGGATCTATAGAGTCTTGTGGGTAGAGGCTAGGGATGCTACTAAATATTCTGCAACGTACAGGATAGCCCCCAATAACAAAGAATTATTCATCCCAAAATGTCAATAGTACCACTTTTGAGAAACACTTTCCTAAAAGAAATGCCTATAAGATGTTTCAGGAGGGTTTTTTTTAAGTGCTTTGTGCTACACACAGCAGATGGAAGAAAGTTGGACATACACTTAATGACCTAAGATATCCATAAATATATGATTACAGGGATAGGGAAGCATAAATATTTCCCTTGCAGTGAATACGATAGCTCATTATAGGAAAACTTATGGATAAGCCATGAAATCAGTCTCTAAGAATTGATCAGGGAAAAGAACAATGCTGGTCATGTGCTTAATATAACTGAAACAAAGTTTATACCAACAAAACACTCCTTGACACACTTTATCCAACATTTATCAACTCATTGAGCCCCTCGTATCTAAGAGGGCTGTACTAGAAATTTTGGAGGATATAAAAGTAGGAAATTGCATTGTTACCCACCAGCAAACTGACTATAGACTTAAGATGGCCCTTCAAAAAATATCTCTGGAATTAAAATCTAGGAGGCATTACACCACAGAAAATAAGAATCCCAGCTTTGGAATCATCAAAAGACAAACCAAGATTTGAATTAAGGCCTGCCCTGGGAAGAGTCTCTTAACCTGAGTCTCAGATTTCTCATCTGTAAAATGGGGATGAAAACACCCACTCAGTAGGGTACTTGTGAAGATTATGTGTGATGATGTATGTAAGTTGTCTAGCAAGGTGCTTATGCCACAGCAGTTACTCAATAAATGCCAATTGCCTGGCTTCTTAAAGTCCCTAATGGTGTTTTCTTCTTTACGCCTAAGTAATCATGGTGAGGTGAAATGAAATGGAAGACATTTTGGGAGGTATTATGGAAACATCAACTTTTTAAGAAAAAGCTAACTCGAAGCAAGCGAACAAACAAACCCTTAACTCCAAAGGACTACTATGACATAAAAAATTGATAGAAATATTTGGAAACCTGGTTACAACACTGCTGACAAATGTTAGAAGATGGTGAAGTCTGTTAATGATGGAATATTCCCAGTTGAAAAGGACACTACTCAAGAACACGGTATGACTTATACTATTCCAATAAAATAAGACAGGACCTAGAATTTGAAAAAGAACTTGATATCTATACCTAAGCAGAAATCGAGAGCTGGTTGTGAATGTCCTCAGATCAAAATTTATTTATAAAAATCCTAATTTTTGTATTGCACATATTTAAAAATTTTCCACAGAAATCCTATTGATTTCTTTGGTGCTGTCATCAACAACAAATGTCTGTAGTTCTCAACATTTTTCAAGTATTTTCATATCTCTATTTTAAGTTTTTGTCACCATTCTATAAGATAAATAGAGCAGGTCTTAATATTCCCATTTTTCTTGAGGAGCATATGGAGACTGTGAGATTAAGTAATTTGGGGCACTTTCCCACAAATTCATGGCAAAATTGGCTCTAAGTCCCTAACACTCTCTCCAGTCTTCCTTCCATATAATAGCTCTTTCTTGTCACATACATAATTCTATTTAACAAGTAATTTTGAGCATTTAGTCAAGAAACATAAGTAATCCACAGCCTGCCTCAAATATCTACAACCCAGTATGCACATAATTATAACATGGGAGTGTTACATGACATAAACAGTGTAAAAATAATGCTCTGTGAATGGAAAGAAAGGGGAGACATCTCAGGCAGACAGGAAAGTAGAAGGTAGTATTCCAAATAGGCGCTGATGTGTGAATGGTATTTTGATAGAAGATACGGAGAAGAGGGATCTGCAGGAGAAAAAGAGAACAGAATACTTGGTGGCATTTGCAGGAATCAGAGAGGAAGAATTTGGCTGGAATATAGGGTGCCATATATCCATTGGAAGTGGGAGATTAATTTGGAAAGTTAAATTGATGCCATATTGTAGAAGCAAGTGCATGCTTGGGTGAGGAGTGTGTATTTAATTCTGTAAATGCTATGGAAACTTCATAGAATGAGGGAGATCAGTTTGGATTTCTACAACACCTACCAGTGGGACAGCCCTGCCTCTGTCTCCCACTGAGTTCTGAGTACAGCTCTTTATATACTGGTCATGCATGCCAGTCCCTAAGATACTCAGGAATGAAAGTTGTATCTTAATTATCTTTAAATTTCTGTGGCAAAATTACTCTGCAAATCACACACTAAGCACCCCACAAAGGTTTTCAGAAAAAAACAAGTAAATATGAATGAATTAAAGAATGAATAACCAAGCTAAAGAAGTGAGCATGGAAAGGAAGGGAATTAATATATAAAATAATGTGGAAAGAAACCAGCACTGATTGGGCCACATCGACTCAATAGGAAGCAGTGGAAATGAAAAGAGTAGACATGACTTTGAGGCCTGGCTTTGGGGCAACTGAGAGAATGGTGGATACCAAAAGCAGGGAAGTTAGAAGATAAAGCTGATTTAGGGAGGGAGACGATGAAGGTAGAGAGAACATCAACAGAGAGTTTCATACAGTTAGTTGAGAATCCCCACCTGCATATCTGTATTTTGGTGTAAATGTAACCTGGATTGAATGCTTTAGCAAGGTGTGTTAAATATTCTCTCAATGAAGGAAATGTGTGGTCATTTTACAATTGTACTTTGGGAAAAACTGGAGGTTTTAAAAATCTTGATAATTAACTACCTGTGAAAATAGTGGCACCTTGAGGAGAACAATAGAGGTCAGGATGACAGCTCAGAAAATGAGCATAATTCATGTTTGCACAATCCCAACACAACACTTAAAGAGTGCAGAGACTGGCAGAGGGAATCTGTCCATAAATAGCCCTGCTCTATGCAATGAGTACCATACAAGAGGCATAACCACACAGTAGTCAGCACAGCACCTGAAACACACTCAGAGACATTTTTGAGTGCTTGAATGAATGAAGGAATAAATTAGTATGTGAGTGGCCAGATGCGGTGGCTCACACCTGTAATCCCAGTACTTTGGGAGGCCAAGGCAGGTGGATCACCTGAGGTGAGAAGTTTGAGACCAGCCTGGCCAGCATGGTGAAACTCGTGGTCGTGGACACCTGTAATCCTAGCTACTCAGGAGGCTGAGGCAGGAGAATCGCTTGAACCCAGGAGGCAGAGGTTGCAGTGAGTCAAGATCGCACCATTGCACTCTAGCCTGAGCGACAAGAACAAAACTCTGTCTAAATAAATAAATATAAATATTGACTCAACAAAACCTATAGGATGCAAAATTATCTGTTTTGTGCATTTGATGTATTCCATGTTAATCATATTTCTTAAAATATGTCTAGACAATTGAGATGGGTATATGAGAAGTGTTCCTTCCCAAGTATTTTGAGATATTTTACATTAATATGACAGAATTGAGCAACCTCCTTTTCCTCTCAAAGAACTAGATAACAGGTGAAGTTGGCAAAAACAAAGTAAAGAGTGGGTAGGTCATTTCTTACACAACATCACTGTACCTAGAGCAAACAAGCCCCACAACCATCATGTACACACACACACACACACACACTCACACACATTTAAACAAAAGTCAAGTGCTTTGAGTCCAAGGTTGCTAAGCAGAAGGCAGAGCCAAGGCTGAATCCAACACAAGAAGCCGTGGCAGTCCTTAGTGAGGAGTAGCAAAGCAGAGAGAAAGGATGTGATGCTAGAGGAATTCCCAAGCCACTGGGGACACCCATCACAATTGCTAATGGGGCTCCTAGCCACTTGGATGGGCCCACCAGGTATATGCAAATGAACCGAAGGAGAATAAATAGAATTTTCCTGATACAAAGTAAGACATTCATAGACGACATTATAGGCAAATGTATAGTATTTTCATCTTTGGAAAAGACCACCTGCAGTTTTACACCAAAATTTCTTTTCTTAATTTGTCTTCTATTATAGAAAATGTACTTAGAGATTTTTGAACTTTTCGTCATATAATACACTCCAACATGCTTTCATGATGATGCATTGGTTTAAAATGTTCTAGTAAGAGTCAAAACAATCAAAACATACAGAATGCAATTTATCATTAATGTTTCTGATTTTGTAGAAATTTTAATTTCATTGGATGAGGTGCATATAAATGGTGCCTCTATAATTAAGGATTCAAATAACAGAACATATACTTCTAAGTTTGTGTATTATTTTATATGTACAACTAGGATCTCAACTCAATTTTCCTTGAATTGTATACCATTAGACATGAAATAGAGCTCTATTGTATTGTTTTTATTTTTTAATTTTTATGAATGCATAGTAGGTATATATATATATTTCTGAGGTACACGAGATATTTTGATATAGGCATGCAATGTGTAATAATCACATCAGAGTAATTGGGGGGGGGTATCCTCTGCAGAATTCTTGCCTGATGGCCAATCTTAGCATAGTTAAGAAGCTGACACTTCAACTGCGTAGCAGATATACAGCCTCAACAGAAACTACACAGCAAGAAAACTAAGGAAGACATGAACTGTTTAATGTTAAGATAGTATTTTCACATTACAGGAAATTTGTGTATGTCATTTAGGCTTTATGAATACACATATTGCAGAAGTGTAGGAACAAGGGGAGGAGACAAAAAGGTACATTATGGAAGAATATTTAAAAATGGGAATTGGGGATTTTTAAAAAGTACCTGGACTTCAGATGATAATGGTCTAATACAATAAATGTTCACCCTGGCAATAACATTTGGAGCAAGCTCTATTGCAACCAGTTTGAAGGAAATGATCGAATTAGAATTTCATTAAATCCGAATATCTAGAAGTCAATGATTTCTAATATGGAAATTAAAATCTAATCTAATCTGGATATAAAATCTAGAGTCAGAAAATTAATCTAACCAGATACCCCTGGGGCTTCTGTTCTTTTTATTTTGAAAGAGAAGACAGCTGATCCCTAAGCTCCATTCCATGAGTCCACGCTGCTGCCCATGTCAACCTTGGGGGGAAATGTCTGCCCTATGGCTAAGTGGTTGACTGACCTAAAGAAAGGTCTTTTGTTCCATGAAAGAGGCGGCTCATCCTCACCATTTTATTTCTTAACATTTAGAATGTTCATTAAAGGTCTAATCAAGGACACACTAGCTGTCATAACATCTTAATTGCTGTAGATAATCATCAAGAGCTTAAAGGCATGGATGTGCATGTGAAACATTTGCTGGGGTCCTGGTTCCCAGGCAAGAACAAGGCTGCAGCTGTCTCACTGGAGTTTAAATTTTATAGTTAAGGGAATACGCTATTACCAAATCAGATCTGATGAATTAACTTTCATAATAAAAGTTGCCCTTTTGTAGTAACACAGAGCAAATGCTTAATCAAACCAAATGCTGGAGACAGAGAAAACCTTACTCAAATTAAAGTGTGTGTGTGTGTGTGTGTGTGTGTGTGTGTGTGTGTGTGTGTGTGATGGAGGGAGGGGTGGAGAGGGGCAAATGTGTTTATGCCTTTATAGTATAAGATGGGGAACCAAAAAAGTTTCAAGACCAATCATTACTTTTACTGTTTTTCTCGTTATTACTGGTTTTCAGCAATTTAATTGCTATGTGCTTTTTCTTCATGTTTCTTGTGCTTGGAATTTGTTGATCCTTTTATATCTGTGAACTTATAGTTTTCATTACATTTGAAAACTTTCCAGCCATTGTTTCTTCAAATAAAATTGCTTGCCGCTCTCATCCAATATCTTTTCACATGGGCACTGCAATTAGATATAAGTTTATTCATTTGAAATTGTCCCAAAGTTCTGCCTTTCTTTTTTTGTCTTTTTTCTTTCTGTGTTTCATTGTAAATCATTTCTATTGCTATGTTTTCAATTCATTAATTTCTTTTTTCTCTAATGTTTAATTTACGGTTAATCCCATCCAGTATATTTTTCATCTCAGACACTGTGGTTTTTATCTCTAGCCATTTGATTTGGGTTATTTGTATTTTTTCCACGTCTCTACTTAACATGTTCAATATTTCTTCCATTTTCTTGAACACATGGAATACAATAATAATACCTATTTTAATGTCCTTATTTAATAATTCCATCATTGGTGTCATTTCTGAGTCAGCTTCTATTGATTGATTCTTTTCTCTTCATTACTGTATTTGCCTTCTTCTTTGCATGCCTGATAATTTTTTACTGGATGCCAGACATTTTAGACTTGACCTTGGATGTTGGATATTTTTAATTCCTATAAATATTATTGATTTTCATTCTGTTGAATTACTTGAAAATGGTTTGTGTCTTTCGAATCTTGCTTTTAAGCTTAGTGAGGCAGAATCAGAGCAGGTTTATTGTAGCTGTTACTTTCTCTGGTACTGAGGCAAGACCCTTCTTTGTTCTCCAACTGATAGTCCATTAATTATAATAAAACTTTCCCCCCTGGCTATTGGGAACAGCCATTATTCCTGGTCTTGTGTGACCTTCGGGCACTGTTCCGTCTAATCCTGTTGCGTGGTTCTTTCCCCAGCCTGGAGTAGTTTCCTCATATGTATGTGCCGATTACTGCTCAACCGAATATTCAGGGAGACATTCTGCAGACTTTTGGTGTTCTCTCTCCGTATAGCGCTCTGCTTTTTGGTATTCCACCTTGCCGACTCTAGCTGCCTTGCCCAGACTGTCTCCTCAACTCAAAAACCAGGTGCATCTTTCTGTGTTCCCTTTTTGTGCTGCAGTCGCAAAACTTCCTTTTAAATATGATCACTTCATTTTCCAGTTTTTTTATCGTTTCAGGTGGGAGAATAAACCCTACCCCATCTTGACTGGAAGTAGAAGTCCTCAAGTCCAATCGTTACTAACATTACTGATAATTTATACAGCAACAAATATCAAGGCATAAGACAAAATTTGGAGGTGACATTTGTAAGAAAAAAGAAATAAAAATAAACTTTTAAAGCCTACTGAAAGATTTAAATCTCCCAAGAAGAATTTCATTGTCAAAAACTGACAATACTTTATGGTTAAAAAAAAAATCTTATTATGTGAGTTAACAAATCTCTCTATTGTTTGAGCTATTTTGACTTGGTTCCATATGTTACCTGAAGCTGAGAGCATTCCTACTAATATACTAAGTGGTGAACTGGTGTTTTTCATGCATTCTTTACCTTTCATCAAGAATTCTATAAGACAGATATTATTGCCATTTTTCAGAAAAGACATACAGCTTTAAAAGGTCAGTAACTTGTACAAGTTCATGAAATTAGAAGTACTGGCATTAGGATTCAAACTCATTATGTTGGACTACAGAGCCCAGACATGTCCATATGATAAACCATGTAATAGAATCTTTTTTGAATGATGACTCTGTCATCATGGGATCATTAAAAGTTATTTTATTGCCACCATTTTATCTGTGGCTTCAGTGAGAATCAATGTATTTTTCTTTTCTCTCCAGTCCTCAGACAGAGTCCTTCAAGGCAAAATTCCTGCCTCCTGGTACTCAGCAATGTGTTTTATCATAAACATTACCTAAACACTAAGGCGGGACACACGTTTCTTACTCTGAGGGAGTGCTTTCTAACAATAAGATGATCACAAAGAAATGAAGGGACTGTCTTAGGAAGCAATTTCCTGTCATAGAGGTTTTTTGTTTCTTATTTTTTGAGACAGAGTTTTGCTCTTGTTGCCCAGGCTGGAGTGCAGTGTCGCAATCCCGGCTCACTGTGACCTCCGCCTCCTGGGTTCAAGCGATTCTCCTGCCTCAGCCTCCTGAGTAGCTGGGATTACAGGCGCCCACCAACCACATCCAGCTAATTTTTTGTATTTTTAGTGGAGATGGGGTTTCATCACATTGGCCAGGCTGGTCTCAAACTCCTGACCTCAGGTGATCCACCCACCTCGATCTCCCAAAGTGCCGGGATCACAGGCGTGAGCCACTACTCCCAGCCCATAGAGGTTTTAACATAGACTGAGGATGGCTGTATAGTGAAGATGTGGCATTAATCTAACAGGTAGCTAGGCAAAATGATCCATTCTTAATCAACAATAATAAGGTTTCATGGAACTCACAGGCTTTCTATGGAATAATTTATCTGTATCCATTCTATTTGTCAACTTTCCATTTCACTTCATCTCTCAAAAGATTGAAAGGATAAGTGAGGAAAAAACCCAAATAACTTCCAGCTTCTCTAGGGAAAGATTTTCAAAGGGCGCCGTGTAAATATTGGCATTTTATGGCCTGTCATTTATTTCAGTCTACAAATACTTAAGTTTCTGCTCTGTGTAAACATTTTGCTGGGCATTTTCTAAACAGAAAGAAAAGGATAATACAGATCCCTTCCCCTGAAGAACTTGCAACAACTTACTTGATCAAATACATGCACATAGGATGTTAAAATATAAGGCAAATCAAGGTGTGCTATTTGACAAAATAAAATTATGGGTAAAACTTATGGGGGTAAATGTTAGTGGGTCTGGGTCTTTAAAAAGGAGATACAACCTTCTTGTACTTTCAAAGAAATAACCTCAAGCCAAACAAACCATTTTCCAGTTGTTGTTTTTTTGTTGTTGTTGTTTTGTTTTTAACCTCTTTGGAGTGAAAACCCGTGTGGTAAATACTACTCACTTGCTAAAATAACCAAGATATTAGACAAAATCTTGACCAAAGGCAAATATGTGAAACTATTCATTTGTGGCCATGACCTTGCATTTTACATTTAGATCAGGGCTTTCTAACCTACAGTCTTCAGATTCTGTGAAGTTGAATAGAAAAAAATTATATCTTCAATTTCACTAATCTTATCTGAAATGTAGCATTTCTTTCAGCAAACCACCGTATTACTAGCAGTTTCTACCACTATGCCTGGAATAAAAATTACAGACACTTTCATATCACATTATAACTTTGCAGATATTTCAATGTATCATTTGTGCTCATCCTACTTCAAAAGGGAGTCAATATCAAGCCTCCCATTCACTCTTGCCTTTTATCGCATTAATAAAGACACAAATATTACTATATCACAAACTTGGTATTTCTTTACATATTGTGATCAACATTCATTTCCATATGATTGATTTTCTTTATAAGCCTGTGTTTTGTTTTATTAGAAACATTAGCCAGACTGCCAAAGGGTCCATGGCATGAATAAGCTTAAGAACCTTTCATTTGTTCACCTTCACCTTCTGCTTGAATTTTGGTGAATATTTTGCTATTGGCAGCAGATATTCATTACTGTTCTATGTTTCAAGGTTTGCCCCACATTTGACTTTTGGATTTTCAATATTTGAAAGGTTGGATACATTAAAGGAGATTATTAGTGTTAAATAGAACAGAATTTTTAAATTAATTTTTTAAATTTGTCCCTCACATATACTTTGGGCATTTTTATCTCTATTCAGTAAATGAAAGGAAACCACTCTCCAGTCTCTCTCTGTGACAGCAGTGTCCAGGTATGATGCATGAAGTCTTGGATCTGGAATGTATTTTATGGATTTCAGAAGTCTCTACCCTGGAAATGAGCCTCTTCCTGCCATAAGGAGAAGTACAATCTTTTTCTTTCTTTTTTTACCTTAAACTTCCTGAGCACAATTTAACCTCAATGAACTCAGTTCTTGACATTCAGATGCTTGCTCTTTGAAAAATCTGCATCTCTTTTGTACACAAGTTAATTCATATTACATAAACACCTTTTAAATCATACATGTAAAACTTTTTTGTCAAAACATACAAATTCACATTACTTCTGATGACTGTTTGCTCCAAAATAAAATGTAGGGTGCATTTTATTTCAAAGAAATAAACATCAAAAGATGACTGTTGGCCATTTAAACTGAGATGGCCAGTTTATTTTGCTCTCTTCATGATGTTATCTAGTATTTAGGTAAAGATTAATAAAAATTAAATATAAGAGAGCATATTACAAAGAGATGGTTGTTATGCTGTTTTATTTTATATTACTTTGAGAAAATAATTTTAAGATGTCACATTTCAGAAAGAGTTTTGTATGTGTTGAGTGTTTTAAACTTATGAATTTCTTAAAACACTCCCATTACAAATAGCTTCTGGGCATATGTACACATTGGAGAAAGAAAAACAAGAAACTGGCCACAAACAGCAGCCCCATAGGAAGTCTTGGTCCAACCATGACATTCTCGGCCAGAACCTCGTCTACAGCCTGCTAATTCCCATGGAACTCCAAGTCAGAATTTAACCATTTCTGCATATGTTGATTTGTTCCCATAGCCATCTGAAAACATGTTTCTTAGGGAATAATTAGGACAATGGGGGTTACCCAACAAAACTTATCTCTATCTTTTTTTATTTCCATGTGACAAGTTCATATGAATCTCAACATAGACAAATAGTGCTATTTCGAGTACTTAACCCTAAAATTAATGAGGGTGGTTTAGGCCCCAAGGAAATTTCACAGATGATGTGTTCTTGAAACAGTTGTTCCAGTGAGACTCATTTTCATCGCTCACACAGTTTTCTGTCTATAATTAGATGACATTATTTCCTTTTCAAAGTCTCATGTTGTGATTCTATTTACAGGTTTTTTAGTCCCATGTCTCTTCATAGGAGATCCAGTATGAAAATTAGGATGAGTCAGATGATGTGAGTTTTCAAGATGCATTAATAATACCACTTTGGGTATCTTCTTCAAGCTTTCAAACACAACTATACCAAAAAAAAAGTCAATTTCCATTTTTAAGCCCTACAGAATCTACTAGAGAGATTATGATTATGAGATTGATTTTAGGATTTAGTGCTCCATCTAAAAACGAAAAACAAGGTTTGTCTTGAAATCAGTTTGCCTTGAGACCACTTGGGCCTGCATAAAGGTGTGTCTCACATTGGATTAAGGAAGATTGTGACACCTGGTATGCTAATGACTCACAAGCAGTAATGGAAGGTGCAGAATGAGTGGAGCTTCAAGGCTGCAGTAATTCACACACACTTAATTTATTTGGAATATGGCTATGGTTATTACCATGAAATTCTACAAAGATGAGTAATTTCCACAACGAGATTCTTAAAGCTTACTGACAATTCCACATTTTTAGTAGGTAAGGAAAACAGACCCAAGAATCTTGTTTTTTTCAAAATAAGAACTTAACTATTTATATTTGGGAAAATTGGAATGAATGGCAGATTTTTGAGAGAGAAAAAGGAAGATCTTTTTGATGGGACTCTTGTAGCATTAAAAATGATCCTAATAAAAGGTCCTGCTCAGAAAATTGAAAACAATTCTTCACATTTGAATTTGGAATATCCAACTAAACATGTTCTGGGGTAGAGATTCTCAGATAAAATACGTATTGCATAATGCCCTTCCAAACACCATCATCCAGCTTGATGATTGCTTCCTTCCAGGTTGATGAAACCACCATTTGGGGCCGGGCACGGTGGCTGACACCTGTAATCCCAGCACTTTCGGAGGCTGAGGCAGGCAGATAATCTGAAATCAGGAGTTTGATACCAGCCTGGCCAACATGGTGAAACCCCGTCTCTATTAAAAATACAAAATTATGCTGGAGGCAGTGGCTCACGCCTGTAATCCCAGTACTTTGGGAGGCCGAGGCGGACTGATCATTTCAGGTGAGGAGTTCAAGACCAGCCTAGCCAACATAGTGAAACCCTGTCTCTACTAAAAATACAAAAATTAGCCGGGCATTGTGGCAGGCGCCAGTAATCCCAGCTACTAGGGAGGCTGAGGCAGGAGAATTGCTTGAACCAGGGAGGTGGAGATTGCAGTGAGCCGAAATCTCGCCATTGCACTCCAGCCTGGGTGACAAGAGTGAAACTTTGTCAAAACAAACAAAAAAACACCATTTGATTCACACAATAAATTAAGAGTGAATTTTAGTTTTCCTGTCTGATGAAGATACTAAGTATATAACCAAGGCTAATTTTGAAATACTTTCTAAGAAAAATTAAATGATTTGGTTTTATAAATATATAAAAATTCAAGTTAAAACATCAGCCCAAATATGATCTGTGTACTCTATGTAAGATGTGGCATATGCAACTTGGCCCAAATGCAGGAAAATCTTGAAGGACAATTCAAAACAATGTATTCAGGAAGACATGCTATTAGAAAAACATGAATTTGCAAATCAGTTTTTTAAAATTACCGTATTATCCCCTCAAATTTTTAAAGTAATCTCATAAATCAATAGTAAACATTCCAAAAGAACAAGCCCTGGAAGGAAACAGATCAGAATTAACATTTCAGTATGACTTTGAACAAGTTACTTAACTTTTCCAAGCTTCATTTGGCTGCGAAATGGAACTAGTTAATGCCTATCTCATGGGGTTGTGTGAGAATTAAATAAGCAAATGTCTATAAAGTACTTAGCAAGACTCCTAGCACTCAATAGCACATAAGCACTCAGTAAAGGATACCTGTAATTATAATAATATGTGGCATTTTACTACTATTTAATTCAAGGTAGCTTACAAATATGCATGAAATACAACACAATAAAATAAAGACACAAGTAAATTGGCAGAGAGGAAAACCAAGGGTAGGAAAAATAACATGAGGCCAGTAAAGAGGTAAATACACAAAATATGTACTGCTCCTGCACTCCTCCAACAAATATTTACTGAGTGCCTACTATGTGCTCATTTCTGTACTGTGGAATCCTGCAGTGAACAAGATGCATGATCCTGCATTTGTGGAACATCTGTCCTGTATCTGGTAAAGATGAGAGACATAACTATAATTGGTATTAAGGCATTTTCACATTTTTAGCCTGTTTTTTAATATTTCTTTTCTTTTCTTTTTTTTTTTTTTTTTTTTTTTTTTTTTTTTTTTTTTTTTTTTTTTTTTTGAGATGGAGCCTCACTGTGTCACCCAGGCTGGAGGATTACAGGTACACACCACCATACGCAGGTAATTTTTGTATTTTTAGTAGAGATGGGGTTTCACCATGTTGGCCAGGCTGGTCTCAAACTCCTGGCCTCAAGTGATGCACCTGCCTTGGCCTCCCAAAGTGCTGGGATTATAGGCAGGAGTACTGCACTCGGCCAATATTTATTTTCAAATCACATGTATATCAATATAAATTATTAGGACAAATTTTCTTCCTTGGGCAATTTATAAAAAATCTGCAACACTGTAAGAAATGTAGAAGACAGTGCTTCCTCTATCAACATACTTAGGATGATGGGAGTACACATACACACAGAACTCATGCAGAGTGAGTGTAGAATGCTTTGTACTATGTATCTCAGCCTGGCCTCATGGCCCCCCGGTATGGACCCAGAGGGTGAGGGTTGGATGTCCTGCATCGGTGTGTCCTGACACTGTAAGCACTGTCACCAGTTATCCACTGAAGGTCGCATCTCTATAGTGGTGATACATGAGGATGTTTCAAGTGATTACCAGGATAGAGGAAGACAATTTTGGACATTCTACTTATATTTTATTATAATAATAATAAAATAAATTATGCTTTACTAATATTTAATGTGTGGGTAGATGCTAGTGACCTCACTCAGCCTGCATGTCACATCAAGTGTGACCTGGCACCTGGGGTAACCTGACAGAGGAACAGAAGCTCCTACCAGTGGGCTCAACAGCAGCCCCTGCCCTCCTCTACTTACTGCATTCATGCAGAGCATATTAGGAAATTCTGCAGTTTACAGATGCCAGACTGAAAAGTTGTCGAGTTTGTATTGTCCTTTCTTGCACTGCTATAAAGAAATATCTGAGACTGGGTAATTTATAAAGAAAAGAGGATTAGTTGGCTGATAGTTTCACAGGCTCTGCAGGAAGCTTGATGCTGGTATTTGCTCAGCTTCTTGGGAGGCTTCAGGGAACTTGTACTCATGGATGAAGGCATTGCCTTAAGCAACCACATCTTGTGAGAACTCACTATACAGTACCAAGGGAGGATGGTGCTAAACCATGAGAACCTCGCCCCCATAATCCAACCACATCCCACCAGGCCCTTCCTCCAACACTCGAGATTACAATTCAACATGAGATTTGGGTGAGGACACAGATTCAAGCCAAATCAGAGTTTATATTATCTGGTTTTAACTGAACGTGTAACAAAATGGACAAGTGACTTAAAAAGAGTCTGGCAAGGAAAACATGCATGAAAGATAATAAAAATAACAAAAGTACAAGTTAACAATTTTTCTAAAAAGGCAGAGCTGATTAACATCAATACTCGTCAGGGAAATCCAGATTAAAACCACAATGAGATGTCACCTTACTCCTGCAAAAAAACGGCCATTATTAAACATCAAAGCACAATAGATATTGGTGTGGATGTGGGGAAAAGAGAACGCTTTTACTCTGTTGGTGGGAATGTAAATTAGTACAACCTCTATAGAAAACAGTATGGAGATACTTTAAAGAGCTAAATATAGAACCCCCATGTGATCCAGCAATTCCATTCCTGGGTATCTACCCAAATGAAAAGAAGTCACTACATGAAGAAGACACTTGCACACGTATGTTTATAGCAGCATAATTCACAATTGCAAAGATGTGGAACCAACCTAAGTGCCCATCGATTAATGACTGTATAACAAAAATGTGGTAGATGTACACCATGGAATATTACTCAGCCATTTAAAGGAAGGAAATAATGCCTCTTGCGGCAACTCAGATGGAGCTGGAGGCCATTATTCTAAGTGAAGTAACTTAGGAGTCAAAAACCAAAAACCATATGTTCTCACTTATAAGTGGAGCTAAGCTATGAGTACACAAAGGCATACAGAGTAATGTAATGAACTTTAGAGACTCAGAACGGGGAGGTTGGAAGGGGTCTAGGGATATATAACTACATATTAGGTATAATGTATGCTACTCAGGTGATGGGTAAACTAAAATCTCAGAATTCACCGCTGTATAATTCATCCATGTAACAAAAAGCTCCTTTTACCCCAAATGCTATTGAAATAAAAATTTAAACAAAAATAAAAATAAAATCCATTCAGACCCATCCAAAAATAAATTAAGAGGCAGAGCTGAGACTTCTCTTGTCCCCAAAACAAGCTTATATTATTACAAAATAGAAGTAGAATGTCCAAAATTGTCACATCAGTAAAAACAATGACAATACAATCAGATCTGACAAAAGGATGACGAACCAAATTAAACATTATCAAAACTCTCTGAGATTTGGGTTTTTGTCCACTTTAACAAATAATGACCTCACCCAAAGCAGGTGGTGTACTTTAAGATATTATTTAATGGTAGAGTTCAGTCATCATGATTAGCAAGACATTTAAAACCTAAGCCTCAAGAACATAAAATCAAAGCTGTGATTTTTTTTTCAAGCAATGTTTAAAGTCATATAACAGGGTTTTACAAAATTTTCCTGAAACGGAATGGAAATTGTCTTGAAGTCATTTTGGAGATGCCTTGCATAATAATGAAACAAAAAAATCTTTGGCACAATTTCAAGCTAAAATTACAGAGATATAATAGCACTTGAAACTCATACCCCACCTCTCTTACAGCTATTGCAATAAAGAAGTGAAAGCCAGAAGTGCACAAAGTTCCTCAAGATGCCATTGAATTGTTTGCTTTTCAAAAAAAAAGAAAAAGAAAAACAGCATTTTTGTAGAGAAAATGTCATCATTCTTTGTCATCAGATGAGAGTAGTCATGAAGAGCAGAGGTTCTCTGGTTGTCCCTTGATTAAGTTACTAAGGTAACCTACTTAATTTAAAAAATCAAGTACTTTTTAAAGTATCTCCACTTAATAATGAGTTGCATGTTTTTCTTTTATTACAGCACATGTTCTAAATTTGCCATCATTTTTTATCATAAGTATCTCTCAATTGCATGCTATCTAGCCGATCTACATCTATATATCTGTATCTATTTAAATTTCCCCTGTTCCTTCAAAGTGAAGGTGATAATTCAACAATAACTTAAAAAAGATACTGCTTTTAGAGAGTAATACAAGATATAGGCTGAGCGCGGTGGCTCACGCTTGTAATCCCAGCACTTTGGGAGGCCGAGGTGGGCGGATCACAAGGTCAGGAGATCGAGACCACTGTGAAACCCCGTCTCTACTAAAAATACAAAAAAATTAGCTGGGCGTAGTGGCAGGCGCCTGTAGTCCCAGCTACACGGAGAGGCTGAGGCAGGAGAACAGCGTGAACCCGGGAGGCGGAGCTTGCAGTGAGCCGAGATTGTGCCACTGCACTCCAGCCTGGGAGACAGAGCGAGACTCCGTCTCAAAAAAAAAAAAAAAGAAAAAAGAAAAAAAAAGAAACAAGATATAAATTGCAAGCATTAGAAAACAAGATCATACAGGCAAGATAAAGACATAAAGGGCATTCAGTTAGGGAAAGAGGAAGTCAAATTGTCCCTGTTTGCAGATGACATGATTGTATATTTAGAAAACCCCATCATCTCAGCCCAAAATCTCCTTAAGCTGATTAGCAACTTCAGCAAAGTCTCAGGATACAAAATCAATGTACAAAAATCACAAGCATTCCTTCACACCAATAACGGAAAAACAGAGAGCCAAATCATGAGTGAACTCCCATTCACAATTGCTACAAAGAGAATAAAATACCTAGGAATCCAACTTACAAGGGATGTGAAGGACCTCTTCAAGGAGAACTACAAACCACTGCTCAATGAAATAAAAGAGGATAGAAACAAATAGAAGAATATTCCATGCTCATGGATAGGAAGAATCAATATTGTAAAAATGGCCATACTGCCCAAGGTAATTTATAGATTCAATGCCGTCCCCATCAAGCTACCAATGAATTTCTTCACAGAATTGGAAAAAACTACTTTAGAGTTCATATGGAACCAAAAAAGAGCCTGCATTGCCAAGACAATCCTAAGCAAAAAGAATAAAGCCGGAGGCATCACGCTACCTGACTTGAAACTATACTACAAGGCTACAGTAACTGAAACAGCATGGTACTGGTACCAAAACAGAGATATAGAACAATGGAACAGAACAGATCCTTCAGAAATAATGCCACACATCTACAGCCATCTGATCTTTGACAAACCTGACAAAAACATGAAATGGGGAAAGGATTCCCTGTTTAATAAATGGTGCTGGGAAAACTGGCTAGCTATATGTAGATAGCTGAAACTGGATCCCTTCCTTACACCTTATACAAAAATTAATTCAAGATGGATTAAAGACTTACATGTTAGACCTAAAACCATAAAAACCCTAGAAGAAAACCTAGGCAATACCATTCAGGCCATAGGCATGGGCAAGAACTTCATGACTAAAACACCAAAAGCAATGGCAACGAAAGGCAAAATTGATAAATGGGATCTAATTAAACTAAAGAGCTTCTGCACAGCAAAAGAAACTACCATCAGAGTGAATAGGCAACCTATAGAATGGGAGAAAATTTTATTGGAGGGAGACTCCATCTCTAAATAAATAAATAAATAAATTAGATCAGATCTATAATTCACAAATAAATAAGTGTTAGAGATGAGTTCACAAACATGTACTAATTGTAGTTTCAGGTTAAAAAGAAACAGGGGGTGGGGTGCATAACACTGCTTCACATGACTGTTTCTTAAAATGTGGTCCATGAACTACCTGCCTCTGGGTTACTGAGGGTGCTTGTTAAAAGACAGAAATTCCTGAATTTCACCCCAGAACTACTAACTCAGAATCTCTCGAGGTGCCATTCAAAGTTTTGCATTTTTAATAAGCTCTCCTGGTGATTCTTTTTTGTTTGTTTGTTTGTTTTTTCGAGTCTTGCTCTGTCGCCCAGGCTGGAGTGCAGTGGTGCGATCTCGGCTCACTGCAGGCTCCGCCTCCCAGGTTCACGCCATTCTCCTGCCTCAGCCTCCCGAGTAGCTGGGACTACAGGCACCGGCCACCACGCCCAGCTAATTTTTTGTATTTTTAGTAGAGACAGGGTTTCACCGTGTTAGCCAGGATGGTCTTGAACTCCTGACTTCATGATCCACCCACTTCAGCCTCCCAAAGTGCTGGGACTACAGGCGTGAGCCACGGCTCCCCGTCCTCTCCTGGTGATTCTTAAGCATCCTGCGGTTTGCAAACCAAGGCCTCTACTCGAGAAAATTATGCCAGAATCCAAGCCATGATACACTCCATGCTCCCAGAGACTATATATTGAGTATAAAGGATCCTTTCCCTCCTGGGTTGACAAAGATAAGCCTATTAACGCATTCTCAGACTTAATAAGCAAAATAATTATTGGGGAAACTGGCATCTTTGTGGCAAGGAAAAAGAGAACAAATTATCTTTTACTGTTTGTTAGAGGAAAGAATTGAGTTTCTTAGAAATTTTTAACTTTTCTCGGACTTTTCATCCTTAAAGTTCATTGATGTATAGATATTAACTTCTTTTACAGCACAAATCCCTATGGCATGGTCGGGGGCAAGATTACAAAATTCTGAATATAAAACTAAATAAAGAATAAAACAGGAAAGAAAGGTCCATATTTAAATAGGCATTTTAAAAATAAGTGCTAGTCTATCTCCAAGTAAAATTACATGGGGGAAAAAAGTGTCTTTTATATCAAAATTTCTGAGAACTTGTGAATACTTGTTTTTACCCATTTTAACGATAAATAAGACTTTGCTGCAATAATACAAAGCCAAGCATAGCAACTCCAGTGCTTCCTGAGTCCCTCCCTGGCCTTTTAACCACAAAGTCATATGCTCTTTGGATCTTACCTTACAACTTGAAGGACCATCTCAACTTTCCTCGTCAAGTAAAGGCTTTCTACATTTTCTTAGTCCTGTTCTGTGTCATCTGCCTGTCAAGAAAGCAGTTGCTTGTTTGATTGTTAATTGCCCTTGTTTTTTTGTTATAGAATGCATTCAAATTTTGGTAAGCAACATGTTCTTTTTGTAATTAGATATAGTGGTTAAAATATCTTCCAATTCACCATGCCATTTCCCTTTAATCAGCATACCAGCCAAGCTTTAAGATGATGTTGGAACCATATCTATATTGTTACCACAGCAGGACTGCTGCAAGAAAATTGTGTTACGACTACACTTTGCAATTGAAATGAAATTCGGAGGTAGGAGTGCTTTTATTTTACAGGCCTGAAATGTGTAAATGAAATGAAAGTAAAATGTATATTTCAATCATTTGTATCATCAAGATTCAAAGATTTTCTGTGGATCTTAGGGTATCTATGGCTACAGTTAGCTAGCGATGTCGTCTGGAGTGCCTATAAGAGGATGTATCAGTCAGAGTTCTTCAGAACTTTCTCTGCAAGGCAGACAGGCTGAAAACTCAGGCAGGAGCTGATGCAATGGCCTGGAGGCAGAATTTCTTCTCCAGGAAACCTCAATTTTTGTTCTTAGGCCTTGAATTGATGAGGCAAAGTCCACCCACATTATCAAGTGTGATTGCCTTTACTTAAAGTCAACTGATCGTAGATGTTTACCACATCTAGAAAATACCTTTGTACTAATTCCAAGTTTAATGTTTGATTAAATTATGGGTATTGTAGCCTAGCCAAGTTGACACCAAAATCTAAGCATCATAGAAGATAAGAATGTTTTAAACACTTCCTCTTTAAATTCTCTTTGAGGGAAGTTGTATTAGCTCCATTTTATAGACAAGGAAATTGATGATTAAAAAGGTTAAATGATTTGCCCAAGATCAACCAGGAAATAAGGTCAGCCAAGCCCCTCCAAATCCAAAGCACAGGCCGTTTCCTGGAGCATAACACAACCTGTGCAATCCTCCCTCTCCTCTACCAATTCGGAAGCTATGTAGAAACAGCGCTCGATCATCCTGCCTCCTGTGTTTATCTCCTAGTGAGCTTGCCCCATGTGACCCTCTTTACCTTCTCTTAGAACCAACTCATTTATGACTGATGGATCAACTCTAGACAAGCCAGAATATAAGGGATCAGGTGGCAGTGAATAAAAGAGGTCTGCAGCCAGACCCCAGAATTTCAAAGCCAGGTTTTGCCATTTACTTTGTGTGTGTTCTTGGGCAAGTAACATAATCTTTCTAAAATCAAAAAAAAAAAAAAAAAAAGCATAATGTTAAGCACCTGGCTACTGGAGCACAGATTGCCTGGGTTAACTCCCAGCTCTGCCTCTTACCAGCTGGACAACTCTGGACAGCTCCTTATCTCTCTGTGCCTCATCTGTAAAATAAGGACAATAGCACCAACCATAGTAGGGAAGTAGTTAAATGAGACAATTCATGTAAGTCACTTACAGACAAGTTTTGCACAAAGTAAGTGCCCAGTTATTATTATTTATGATTCTACCTTCATTTCCTATCTGTCAAATAAGGATAAAAACAGGATGTGAAGGAGTTACTGTGGAAACAACTTATGATGGTTAGTGCAGAGTGCTTTGCCCAGCGCGCAGTGCACTGGTAGACATCCAGTATATGTTAGCTGTCAAAGGTGAGTTCATCAATGTGGGAGTTGTCACCCTTCCTCTTCATTTTATCTCAGCACCTGGAATGTGGTAGGCAATTTAAATATTGAGAAAAGCACTTCATATTACCTGCAATCAAAGCCATGCCTAGCAGAATGGCATGTCACGACTGGTCCACTCACTGAAAAAGAAAGGACACTGGAATCTATTGCCATGTGCATATGCAGAGAGCTCCACATTTCCTAATTAAAAAAAAAAATGAAACTGAAGATTGATTGCTACTTTACTTCATACACACACATTTTTGAATGTATACATTTCCCTACTTTTCTTAGCCTCGGGCAGTAGAAATAAATCCAGACCTAGCACTCAATGAGTGGTATCCAGGACGGGCTCTTTTAGTATATAGTCCATGGGCCAACCTGTTTGTGTGTGGTCCGTCCACTAAGAATGACCTTTAGCAGATGAACATTTACAATTGACTTAATGATGTGGAATACTGACATTGAACCCCAATTAAGTAAAACATCACAGCCCCCTAAAAAGAAAATTCCACTCTTCTCATTAGTAGACCTGCATTACAAACACTGTACACAATGATGTACAAACTTTGTCAATAATTCTAATTATATTGTCAGTAATTTCTAATTTGTCCATAAAATGTGGAAAATATTTTTCTCTTTTGCTATGTAAGTACCTACATAATATTCTCAGTATTGCCTCTTGTCAGCAAAACCTAAAATATATTTACTTTCCAGAACTTTACAGAGCAAAAGTGTGCTGTTCCCTGTCTTAAGAGTATCTAGCTTGTGACTTTTCATTTCCAGCAGCTGAATACTGTGAACTAACTACTAGCTCTTCAATGCTGAACCCATTGGCTTTGCAGAGGGAGAGTATATTGTATCTCAGAACACTTCCTAAACCACAGGAGAAAACATCATTGTGTGTCTTGGCAGTTTTAAACTAAGAAAATTTTGTCCATCCAGTTCCTGTCCCATACTTAGCCGTGAAATAGATTTATAAAACCATGTGATCAAAAACATTACATAGTGTTTTCTGGTCATAAAAACAGGGTCATCTTGTTGCCTAAATGGACCCATTCTTTGGGAGGAAGTTACCTCATATCATATGATTAAAAGTTGACTTCTAAGAACCACTGCTAAAGCTCTGGAGGCTACTATCTAATTTATTTCACTTCTTCATTTTTTTTAAATGCCGTCTTCCCCCTAAGAGCTCTTAAAAGTACACACTACCTTAGTTTCCTGTGGGAGTAGGACATTTTTGGCTCTTAACATCTCTTAAATAATGACATCTTACAATTTCAACTAGATTCAAACATTAAAAGTCTATTAAAGAAAATATGAACTGATTTTCTATTAGGTAAGACAGTTCTTGCCCAACAGCAGGGAAGTCAAAACTCCAGATTTATGAAGACTATAGAGAAAATAAATTACAGAAACAATGCCCTTTATCCAGATCTTTATGATTCAAACAAGGTTCTTGCTCAACATTCGAAAATTAGGATCTGGATCAAAAGGAAACAAAACAAACCAAAAAAAAAAAAAAGCACAACTAAAATAAGATAGAAATTTTCAGCAATCTTCAGTGAAAAGGTATATAAGTATATATAATGTGTGTATATATATATATACATATACATATAATATATGTGTATATATATGTGTGTATATATATATACATATACATATAATATATATGTATATATATTATATATATATGAAACAAGAACACAGAAATGCAGAAAGAGAAAGACAGGACCATATAGACTTTGCTTGTGTATTATCTCAAGAAACCCGGTAGGAAAATGGGGTCAGATGCCTACTGAGACACCCTGTGCTGTCAGATCCACAGATCATCAGAGAACATCACAAACACTGTCCTCCCAAAATAGAAGCTCTTCACTTATAGAAGTCATAGGTCGTGACCTCCTGGGTTTTGGCCTCCTTCTGTATCACCCATTTCTAAAATTACCCTCAGCCGTCTGCCTGCAGGCTCCATGCTGGCAAAGGACACAAAAGGGTTTTGACAATTCTTTAAAAGTAGAAAAACGAAAGAAGCAATGCCTTTGCCTGTTTCTTTCTTTTTTGCTCATTTGGATAGGGAACATTAGATTCCTTACATAGCAAGTCATAAATATGTTATTAATATATCTAAGTGTTAAAACAGTTTTGGGGACTGAGATTGTTTCAAGCATTCCATACAATATTCCTTTAAAAAGGCAAATATGTATCATTTCTCATCACACAAGTTTAAAATACATGTTTGAACTAATAATAGAAACTATCAAAAGATGTTCGATAGTGCTTTTTTCTTCAGAAGTCATTAACTTGCAGTTCTGATAAAAGATCCATCCAGCTCCATCACTTCTATAACAGGTTTTAATAAAGAGGAGGGGAAAAAAAAAAGAAGCCACAGAACCAGAAATCTTAAAAAGTGAAATTGACTTTGAGAAATTAATTAGTTTATCACTCAGCTGCTCCTGCTGCCTCCACACTTACCCCATTCCACAACCCAAAGAATATCTTCAATTTTAAGCTTCATCATAGGAGACACCACAAATTTCCAAAACAAGCAATTGTCTCTTTAAGAAAATTTGACTTTCAAATGACCTTCACATATAAATAGCCACTTCCTGCCCCTTTTAATTTTGCACCCATAGGTACCAGGGCTAGTCCTCTTATGCCTTATTAAGGAAGCCCTCTGTCCCCTGACTCCCACACCTCGCACTCTTATAAGACTCAGATCCCAAACCCCACCTCCAGCCACAAGTGTACCAATTCTCATAGGAGCATTTTTCTAGTAGGAGCCACTGGAATCTATAAATTCTATTTTTGGTGGTCAAACTTCTCCCCCACCCCTTCCCCAAACCTGTACCTAACTACTTATCCATCCCTCAAACTGTCTAAAAAGACCCTAAATGCAATGGGAAAAACACTGAAATTAAAAGTCATGTATTTATAAATATGCAAATATATAAATACGTAATATATACACATTGCAAGTGTACATGTACATACAGGTATACCTGCATGTCTGTGTGTGTATTACATGCACATGGAATGTATAGATATGTGTGAGTAGGGAAGAAAATAACTGACACACGGATCCAGATAGGGAGAGTGGCAGGCATGGTCGGTGGCTGTATTAGTCCGTTCTCAAATTACTATAAAGAAATATCTGAGACTGGGTAATTTATAAAGAAAAGAGATTTGATTGGCTCATAGTTCCATAGGCTATATTGGAAGCATGATGCTGGCATCTGGAGAGGCCTCATCAGAGGAAAAATTCAGTCATGGTGGAAGGCAAAGGGGAAGCAGACACGACTTCCATGGTGGGAGCGGGAGGAGTAGGGCTGAGGGGAAGGTGCTGCACACTGTTAAACAACCAGATCTCATGAGAACTCACTATGACCAGAACAGTGCCAATGAGGATGGTGTTAAACCATTCATGAGAACTCCGTCCCCATGATCCAATCACCTCCCACCAGGCCCCACCTCCAACATGGGATTACAAGTCTACATGAGACTTGGGTGAGGACACAGATCCAACTATATCAGTGGCCCACCTAGGTTTCTGTCACTGAACTGGTGCTCCCATCCCCTAGTTTAAGTGGTTGCTAATAGTTCAAAGTTGTATCCTCCTGGTAATTATCCCTGGACAGAGGAGATGCACTATACAAAATATGCCTGGTCGTTAGCGTCTTGAACAAAAGCCCTGCTCCCTTTCCTCAAGGTGGGACAACACTTGGTATTTTTCACACTATGGAGTTTTGAATTGGACCAGATGGAGCCTAGACTTCAGTGAAAGCTGCATTTTCCTGGCTTCTTTCTTACTCTGCTGCTCTCACTCCCTTATAGTTTTCGCTTGAGAACAAGCATTGCCTCAATAAATCACTTGCTCAAGAATTTCTGTCTCAGGCTTGGTATATAAGGAACCCAGTCTAAGCCAGGCAGCAACAGAGGAAGTAATCAAATACAAAAGCAGAAGAAAGGATTTAAGAGCTCAAGCATGCCAAGTCTTCTGTTTTGTTGAGCGTTTGTTGAAAAACATTTCAACTAGAGAAGAATCACACAATGAAGTGTATTCCTGCTGTTGTTCCCAAGAGGGAATTGGACATAGGGTAGAATTGTAGAGGAAACACAAGCAACAGATTGGGGACAAGGCTGGTGTCATGGCATGCTTGGTTTCAAAAAACAGAAACCTACCCAGGCTGGCTCAAGTTCATGGAAAGAGGGTAGGGGCAATGAAAATACAGATTTTATGGAATTCATGGAAAGACTGAATAACCAGCCTCAAGAAGAATATAGAAGAGAAGAGCACCAGGACCTTAGCAGGACTTTCTGGCTCTGTCCTCTCATACACAACCAGATTCTTTTCTTTTCTCCTGAAATAATAGCTTACTCACATGTTTGAAGTCTCAAGTAAAATTTCTCAGACACATTACTAGAAAAGTGGCCAAAGCGGTAGCAGCAGGTTTTGGGTCTTCCTGAGTCCCTACACAAAAACTAACACAGCAACTAGTGAACAAAACCAAAAGCCCATGGACAAAATTTACAATAAAACTAAGTGACAAGAATATGAGTGGCTAAACAAATTGTGGTATATTCATAAAATGGAATAGTACTCAGTGATAAGAAGAAATGATGTACAAATACATGCTACAAAGTGGATGAAAATTGAAAACACTAGGTTAAGTGAAAGAAGCCAGACCCAAAATGTCGTATAATTTATGATTCCTTGTATACGAAGTGTGCAGAATAGATAAATCCATAGATGCAGAAGGCCAATTGGTGGTTGCCAGAGGCTGGGGTCGAAGGGAAAAAGGAAAGAACTTCTTTAAGGAGCACAGGATTTTCTTTTGGAGTGATGAAATATCCAGAAGCAGATAGAGGGGGTAGTTGTACAATACTGTGAGTGGCTAAATGACACTGAGTTGTGATTAATTTTATGTTATGTAAATTTCACCTCAACTAAAAGAAAAACTAAGTTCACAGGTAGTCCTATAAACCCCAAAATGTAAGTAGAAATGGGCTAAATCTCCAACAGCACCTAGACTGTGTGTTATTGGCATCTGCATGGATGAAAGCAAAACGCAGCAAGAGGACATTTGATGAAGCTGAGAAGAGGAAAATCCCAGAAGAGTAGATAAATACTTCCTGGAAAGGATAGATGGTCCATTTGAAATCAGTAGCTGGACAGTCATGCCTCCTCCAGCAATCAGTAAGGGCAAGGGGTTGCCCAAGAATTTCTGAAGAGCTAGCTGGGCAGTGTAGCCCCCTGTGAAATCTCAGAAATGATCTACCACGCTATCTTCAAAAACAGAGCCTCACATTGAAGAGAAACTGCTTCTAATAACTTCTCATTATTAGACAGAACAGGGAGAACAGAAATAAGGAAAAGAGAAGGTGCAGATAAAATTACAGGGTGGGGCGGGGGGTGGGGACAGCCCGGCAATCTCAGAAACGAGCTGCCATTTTATGTAATGTGAAAAAGTAAAGGAGAGGCAGTTTTGTGAAGCTGAAAGGTTCTCAGAACCCAGTTTTTCTCTAAAATGTCAGGAAGACTAAATTTACACAAAAAATGAGTAACTAAAAGCAGTAAGGTCAAATCCCATTCAAAAGTGCAAAAAAAGAACGAAGCTCAATGACATCCAGCAGGATGGAAAGTCATGCCCAAAAAAACAGATCAAAACAAAACAAGACAAGAAAGGCCAGCATAAATCAGCATTAGGAAAACTCAAAACGTTCGTGACGGAATTGAAGGAGTTAAAAATAAAGGGGAAAAATTGTTTGAGAAATGAAGACTGAATTAAACAAACACGAAAGTCAGTAAACACAACAAATAATGTTTTAAGAGAAATAGAAGGTTAAAAAAAGAGAATTTTTTTAAATCAGATAAATGAAGACATAAAAATAGTTTGAGAGAATATGACAAATATTGAAGATAGACAAAGAAAATTCAACTGACAAATAAGGAAAGTCCCTGAAGAAGAAAACCAAAATAAGAGAATAAAGCAAATAAATATTTAAAACTATAACTCTAGAAAACTTTCCTGAAATAAAAAAAATGCGTATAATTCTCAGCAGCATGAGAATATTGAACCAGAACAACCAACACCAAAATATGTTCTAGTAAAATTACTGGACTTTTAAAAGAAAGAAGAAATGTGAGGGACAGCTAGGCAAACGAACACATAACTTAGAAAGAAAATTAAATTGGCTTCAGAGTTTTTCACAGCGACATTTACGGAAGGAGAAAATTGACCCACATATTTAATGTTCCCAAAGAAAGAAACTGTGAGCTAAGGATTTTACATCCTACAGAGCTTATTTTCCAAGAATAAAGGGTACAGAAAAGTCATTACCAGCAACTGAGGAAATACTGTTCCCATAAACCCCACCCCCCTCCACAAGGACTCTGCTAAAATCAAGCTTGAGACAATGAAAATGATGTGAAAGACATCAACATAAGGACTGCTGGTGAGCACTAAACATGTGATAACTCACAGCAGACATACTAAGTGAGCATTAGAAAAGAGAAAATCTAATATGCAAATGGCTCTATGACCAGACAATTACGATATAGTACAACCAGCAAAATGTGGGAGAGTGAGGACTGCATTACTAAATAACAATAATAATAAATAACAATAAACAATAAATAACAATAGCGGTAACTGTTTTCAGTAATCAGAAGTGGCAAAAGTATTATTAGCCTTGTTATTCTGAGATCATTGCATGAGTAATGTGGAATAAAGTAAATGAGTTTTTTGGGATTTTAATTCTATCGTTCCCTGTGGCCTTGAGAAATAGGATTCTTAGTGAAAAAGACAGGAAATAAAGATTTAATATAGGAGATGTTAAGTGAAAAGCAATTCCTAAATTTGAATTGGATATTTCTGTATGAATTCACAAGATTGTTGATATACATATGTATGCATGTGCAAGTATATATTACTATATATCATATTTTTGAATACATATATATTTATTTCATACATTTATTTACATGTATATTGTACATATGAATTATATATAGTATTTTTAAATACATGCACATATATATTTCAAATATTTATTTTATATATGTATGTGTATATATGCAATTCGTGTATGTATGTTAAAAAAATAAACACACATATGTATTTATTTCACATACTTATTTCTGTTCACATTTTTTCTCTCCTTTGGCTCTCACCACTTAAAAGATCTAGAAACAATGACCCAACCCAAGGTCAATGAGGATCCCTAAAACCCAGATTATGGTCTTGAAATACCATTTTACACTAAAGAAACCAGGGCTTCTTGGAAAAAATGGCTTATTCCTGGCCCTAGGCAAGAAATATATAAAATAAACCAAGGACCTCTTGATGTACCAGAGAGTGGGGGAGCTATAAGAGACTGTTAGGCCACAGCAAAAATATAAAAAAGTAAAAACCATCAGGAGTCCATCCAAAGAGTATCTCACTTGCAAAGACAGGCCAACTTGAACTCCAGTAAAAATAAGAATTGTAATAAATGAAAATTTATCAAATATGTCTGAATCACGAGATTACAGTGTTTAAAAATCATATTAAAAACTGCTCATCTGAGGAGGACAGGAATCCAATTCATTGTCTCAAAAAACTGAGCAAATAAAAGGAAAGAATCATATATTTGTCTTGTGTTTTCTACATGAACTACACCACTAGGTAAATGAGGACAGGTATCTCTTTATAAAATTATCCCAGCTAATCAGTAAAAACAAAATAATAAAATTAGAATAGCATCACTTTTTAACCCCCAATGAATTAATGCAACTAGGCGCTGAGTATCAATATCTCCAACCAATATCAAAAAGTATCAATATCAAAAAGCAAAATAAACATTATAGGCCATCTTTTTTTGTTGTTGTTTTTTATTTTTTTTTTTATTATACTTTAGGTTTTAGGGTACATGTGCACAATGTGCAGGTTTGTTACATATGTATCCATGTGCCATGTTGATTTCCTGCACCCATTAACTCGTCATTTAGCATTAGGTATATCTCCTAATGCTGTCCCTCCCCCCTCCCCCCACCCCACAACAGTCCCCAGAATGTGATGTTCCCCTTCCTGTGTCCATGAGTTCTCATTGTTCAATTCCCACCTATGAGTGAGAACATGCGGTGTTTGGTTTTTTGTCCTTGCGATAGTTTACTGAGAATGATGTTTTCCAGTTTCATCCATGTCCCTACAAAGGACACAAACTCATCATTTTTTATGGCTGCATAGTATTCCATGGTGTATATGTGCCACATTTTCTTAATCCAGTCTATCATTGTTGGACATTTGGGTTGGTTCCAACTCTTTGCGATTGTGAATAGTGCCGCAATAAACATACGTGTGCATGTGTCTTTATAGCAGCATGATTTATAGTCCTTTGGGTATATACCCAGTAATGGGATGGCTGGGTTAAATGGTATTTCTAGTTCTAGATCCCTGAGGAATCGCAACACTGACTTCCACAATGGTTGAACTAGTTTACAGTCCCACCAACAGTGTAAAAGTGTTCCTATTTCTCCACATCCTCTCCAGCACCTGCTGTTTCCTGATTTTTTAATGATGGCCATTCTAACTGGTGTGAGATGGTATCTCACTGTGGTTTTGATTTGCATTTCCCTGATGGCCAGTGATGATGAGCATTTCTTCATGTGTTTTTTGGCTGCATACATGTCTTCTTTTGAGAAGTGTCTGTTCATGTCCTTTGCCCACTTTTTGATGGGGTTGTTTGTTTTTTTCTTGTAAATTTGTTTGAGTTCATTGTAGATTCTGGATATTAGCCCTTTGTCAGATGAGTAGGTTGCAAAAATTTTGTCCCATTCTGTAGGTTGCCTGTTCACTCTGATGGTAGTTTCTTTTGCTGTGCAGAAGCTCTTTAGTTTAATTAGATACCATTTGTCAATTTTGGCTTTTGTTGCCATTGCTTTTGGTGTTTTAGACATGAAGTCCTTGCCCACGCCTATGTCCTGAATGGTATTGCCTAGGTTTTCTTGTAGGATTTTAATGGTTTTAGGTCTAATGTTTAAGTCTTTAATCCATCTTGAATTAATTTTTGTGTAAGGTGTAAGGAAGGGATCCAGTTTCAGCTTTCTACATATGGCTAGCCAGTTTTCCCAGCACCATTTATTAAATAGGGAATCCTTTCCCCATTTCTTGTTTTTGTCAGGTTTGTCAAAGATCAGATAGTTGTAGATATGCGGCATCATTTCTGAGGGCTCTGTTCTGTTCCATTGATCTATATCTCTGTTGTGGTACCAGTACCATGCTGTTTCGGTTACTGTAGCCTTGTAGTATAGTTTGAAATCAGGTAGCGTGATGCCTCCAGCTTTGTTCTTTTGGCTTAGGATTGACTTGGAAATGCAGGCTCTTTTTTGGTTCCATATGAACTTTAAAGTAGTTTTTTCCAATTCTGTGAAGAAAGTCATTGGTAGCTTGATGGGGATGGCATTGAATCTATAAATTACCTTGGGCAGTATGGCCATTTTCACGATATTGATTCTTCCAACCCATGAGCATGGAATGTTCTTCCATTTGTTTGTATCCTCTTTTATTTCATTGAGCAGTGGTTTGTAGTTCTCCTTGAAGAGGTCCTTCACATCCCTTGTAAGTTGGATTCCTAGGTATTTTATCCTCTTTGAAGCAATTGTGAATGGGAGTTCACTCATGATTTGGCTCTCTGTTTGTCTGTGATTGGTGTACAAGAATGCTTGTGATTTTTGTACATTGATTTTGTATCCTGAGACTTTGCTGAAGTTGCTAATCAGCTTAAGGAGATTTTGGGCTGAGACAATGGGATTTTCTAGATATACAATCATGTCATCTGCAAACAGGGACAGTTTGACTTCCTCTTTTCCTAATTGAATACCCTTTATTTCCTTCTCCTGCCTGATTGCCCTGGCCAGAACTTCCAGCACTATGTTGAATAGGAGCAGTGAGAGAGGGCATCCCTGTCTTGTGCCAGTTTTCAGAGGGAATGCTTCCGGTTTTTGCCCATTCAGTATGATATTGGCTGTGGGCTTGTCATATATAGCTCTTATTATTTTGAGATACGTCCCATCAATACCTAATTTATTGAGAGTTTTTAGCATGAAGGGTTGTTGAATTTTGTCAAAGGCCTTTTCTGCATCTATTGAGATAATCACGTGGTTTTTGTCTTTGGTTCTGTTTATATGCTGAATTACATTTATTTATTTGCATATGTTGAACCAGCCTTGCATCCCAGGGATGAAGCCCACTTGATCATGGTGTATAAGCTTTTTGATGTGCTGCTGGATTCAGTTTGCCAGTATTTTATTGAGGATTTTTGCATCAATGTTCATCAAGGATATTGGTCTAAAATTCTCTTTTTTGGTTGTGTCTCTGCCTGGCTTTGGTATGAGGACGACGCTGGCTTCATAGAATGTGTTAGGGAGGATTCCCTCTTTTTCTATCGATTGGAATAGTTTCAGAAGGAATGGTACCAGTTCCTCCTTGTACCTCTGGTAGAATTCAGCTGTGAATCCATCAGGTCCTGGACTCTTTTTGGTTGGTAAGCTATTGATTATTGCCACAATTTCAGAACCTGTTATTGGTCTATTCAGAGATTTGACTTCTTCCTGATTTAGTCTTGGGAGGGTGTATTTGTCGAGGAATTTATCCATTTCTTCTAGATTTTCTAGTTTATTTGCATAGAGGTGTTTGTAGTATTCTCTGATGGTAGATTGTATTTCTGTGGGATCGGTGGTGATATCCCCTTTTTCATTTTTTATTGCATCTATTTGATTCTTTTCTCTTTTCTTCTTTATTAGTCTTGCTAGTGGTCTATCAATTTTGTTGATCTTCTCAAAAAACCAGCTCCTGGATTCATTAATTTTTTGAAGGGTTTTTTGTGTCTCTATTTCCTTCAGTTCTGCTCTGATTTTAGTTATTTCTAGCCTTCTGCTAGCTTTTGCATGTGTTTGCTCTTGCTTTTCTAGTTCTTTTAATTGTGATGTTAGGGTGTCAATTTTGGATCTTTCCTGCTTTCTCTTGTGGGCATTTAGTGCTATAAATTTCCCTCTACACACTGCTTTGAATGTGTCCCAGAGATTCTGGTATGTTGTGTCTTTGTTCTCATTGGTTTCAAAGAACATCTTTATTTCTGCCTTCATTTCATTATGTACCCAATAGTCATTCAGGAGCAGGTTGTTCAGTTTCCATGTAGTTGAGCGGTTTTGAGTGAGTTTTTTAATCCTGAGTTCTAGTTTGATTGCACTGTGGTCTGAGAGACAGTTTGTTATAATTTCTGTTCTTTTACATTTGCCGAGGAGAGCTTTACTTCCAACTATGTGGTCAATTTTGGAATAGGTGTGGTGTGGTGCTGAAAAAAATGTATATTCTGTTGATTTGGGGTGGAGAGTTCTGTAGATGTCTATTAGCTCCACTTTGTTTAGAGCTGAGTTCAATTCCTGGATATCCTTGTTAACTTTCTGTCTCGATGATCTGTCTAATGTTGACAGTGGGGTGTTAAAATCTCCCATTATTATTGTGTGGGAGTTTAAGTCCCTTTGTAGGTCACTCAGGACTTGCTTTATGAATCTGGGTGCTCCTGTGTTGGGTGCATATATATTTAGGATAGTTAGCTCTTCTTGTTGAATTGATCCCTTTACCATTATGTAATGGCCTTCTTTGTCTCTTTTGATCTTTGTTGGTTTAAAGTCTATTTTATCAGAGACTAGGATTGCAACCCCTGCCTTTTTTTGTTTTCCATTTGCTTGATAGATCTTCCTCCATCCCTTTATTTTGAGTCTATGTGTGTCTCTGCACGTGAGATGGGTTTCCTGAATACAGCACACTGATGGGTCCTGACTCCTTGTCCAGTTTGCCAGTCTGTGTCTTTTAATTGGAGCATTTAGTCCATTTACATTTAAAGTTAATATTGTTATGTGTGAATCTGATCCTGTCATTATGATGTTAGTTGGTTATTTTGCTCATTAGTTGACGCAGTTTCTTCCTAGCCTCGATGGTCTTTACAATTTGGCATGATTTTGCAGGGGCTGGTGCCGGTTGTTCCTTTCCATGTTTAGTGCTTCCTTCAGGAGCTCTTTTAGGGCAGGCCTGGTGGTGACAAAATCACTCAGCGTTTGCTTGTCTGTAAAGTATTTTATTTCTCCTTCACTTATGAAGCTTAGTTTGGCTGGATAGGAAATTCTGGGTTGAAAATTCTTTTCTTTAAGAATGTTGAATATTGGCCCCCACTCTCTTCTGGCTTGTAGAGTTTCTGCCGAGAGATCAGCTGTTAGTCTGATGGGCTTCCCTTTGTGGGTAACCCGACCTTTCTCTCTGGCTGCCCTTAACATTTTTTCCTTCATTTCAACTTTGGTGAATCTGACAATTATGTGTCTTGGAGTTGCTCTTCTCGAGGAGTATCTTTGTGGCATTCTGTGTATTTCCTGAATCTGAATGTTGGCCTGCCTTGCTAGATTGGGGAAGTTCTCCTGGATAATATCTTGCAGAGTGTTTTCCAACTTGGTTCCATTCTCCCCGTCATTTTCAGGTACACCAATCAGACGTAGGTTTGGTCGTTTCACGTAGTCCCAAATTTCTTGGAGGCTTTGTTCATTTCTTTTTATTCTTTTTTCTCTAGACTTCCCTTCTCATTTCATTTCATTCATTTCATCTTCCATCAGTGATACCCTTTCTTCCAGTTGATCGCATCTGCTACTGAGGCTTCTGCAATCTTCACGTAGTTCTCGAAACTTGGCTTTCAGCTCCATCATCTCCTTTAAGCCCTTCTCTTCATTGGTTATTCTAGTTATCCATTCTTCTAATTTTTTTTCAAAGTTTTTAACTTCTTTGCTATTGTTTTGAATTTCCTCCCGTAGCTCAGAGTAGTTTGATCGTCTGAAGCCTTCTTCTCTCAACTCGTCAAAGTCATCCTCCAACCAGCTTTGTTCCGTTGCTGGTGAGGAACTGCATTCCTTTGGAGGAGGAGAGGTGCTCTGCTTTTTAGAGTTTCCAGTTTTTCTGCTCTGTTTTTTCCCTATCTTTATGGTTTTATCTACCTTTGGTCTTTGATGATGGTGATGTACAGATGGGTTTTTGGTGTGGATGTCCTTTCTGTTTGTTAGTTTTCCTTCTACCAGACAGGACCCTCAGCTGCAGGTCTGCTGCAGTTTACTAGAGGTCCACTCCAGATCCTGTTTGGCTGGGTGTCAGCAGTGGTGGCTGCAGAACAGCAGATTTTCGTGAGACCACAAATTCAGCTGTCTGATAGTTCCTCTGGAAGTTTTGTCTCAGAGGAGTACCTGGCCGAGTGAGGTGTCAGTCTGTCCCTACTGGGGGGGTGCCTCCCAGTTAGGCTGCTCAGGGGTGAGGGACCCACTTTAGGAGGCAGTCTGTCCGTTCTCAGATCTCCAGCTGTGTGCTGGGAGAACCACTACTCTCTTCAAAGCTGTCAGTCAGACAGGGACCTTTAAGTCTCTGGAGATTCCTGCTGAGTTTTTGTTTGTCTGTGCCCGCCCCCAGAGGTGGAGCCTACAGAGGCAGACAGGCCTCCTTGAGCTATGGTGGGCTCCACCCAGTTCGAGCTTCCTGGCTGCTTTGTTTACCTAAGCAAGCCTGGGCAATGGCAGGCGCCCCTCCCCCAGCCTCGCTGCCGCCTTGCAGCTTGATCTCAGACTGCTGTGCTAGCAATCAGCAAGACTCCGTGGGCCTAGGACCCTCCGAGCCAGGTGCGGGACACAAGCTCCTAGTGTGCCGTTTTCCAGGCCCGTTGGGAAAGCGCAGTATGAGGGTGGGACTGACCCGATTTTCCAGGTGCCGTCTGTTACCCCTTTCTTTGACTAGGAAAGGGAACTCCCTGACCCCTTGCACTTCCCGAGTGAGGCAATGCCTCGCCCTGCTTCGGCTCGCGCACAGTGCGCCTCACCGACTGTCCTGCACCCACTGTTTGGCACTCCCTAGTGAGATGAAACCGGTACCTCAAGCAGAAATGCAGAAATCACCAGTCTTCTGTGTCGCTCGGGCTGGGAGCTGGAGACCGGAGCTGTTCCTATTCGGCCATCTTGGCTCCACCTCCGTTATAGGCCATCTTATCCATGAAACATCACCACCTGTGATCTTTTCAAGGGAATGGAACTGGAGTCTCATCCATTCCTTGTATCCAGCTGCTAATTTGCAGGAAAGACAGAGGGCAGAGAAGCATGCTGACATGCACCAGGAGTTTGCAATCAGTAAAATCCAGATAGAGGGAAACTCTACTGGTCAAATCGACTAGAATCTTCAAAAGGTAAGTTGTAAGGAAAGGAAATGGTTGGAGGGGTTTCCTAAAAACAGATTCTGAGACAGAGATTTGTGCGCAGAAGGTTTATTGGAGAATGAACCATAGAACAACATTTGTAAGAAAGTGAGGGAAGCAAGACTGGGCAGAGGGAGGCTGACCTACCATGTAGGTGTAACAAAGACACAGCACTGGAAGGGTGGCTCTTCACAGTTACTCGAATTGATGGAAGAGAGACAAACCAAGTCAGCCTTTGCCTAGACTAGTCAGCAGATGCAGGCTCTCCCCAGGAAACCGGCCTAGAGGCCCCTCGTTTTTTTGCCATCATTCCTCAGCATGTCCACTTACTTCATCAAACCAGCAAGGTCAGTTTCTAGAGCAAATCTGCTGGCAAGGCAGGGTCTTATAGAATGTAACGTAATCACGGATGATGTTCCCCTGCCTTTGCCATATTCTATTAGTAAGAAGCAAGTCATAAGTCCTGCCCACACTCAAAAGGAGAGCATTATACGAAGGCATGAATACGAGGAGGCAGGGCTTATAGAGGACATCCTAAGAGTGTCCCCACGGTCCCCCTGACAGATGGTGATGAGCATCGGAGGGCGCACCACAATATCAACTATAAAGAGCCACCTGTAGATTACAAGAGACTCCTAGGTCTAGGAGACTTCCATGATTTTTTTTTAAGTGGGCACGACTAAACCATAGGGCCTAGGGGTGCACAGTTTAATGATAAGAAAGAAGCTTGAGGAAGTGATCAATATAAAAGACGGGATAGTTATTGGGACAGGATACCTGAAGGGGCTTCAGAGTTGGTGGGAAAAGTTCTACTTCTTGATCCAAGGGAATGGTGATAAAGGTGTTTGCCTTATAATAATTCATGAAGCAAAGCCTTTGTTTTGTGTTCCTTTTGATATCTGTATTCTATTTTAAAGCAAAAAACAAAAATCCAGAATAGGAATACAATTGGTTCAGTCGAGACAATTGTCCAGCCTCTTTTTTTTTAATTTTTTATTTTTGTGTGTATATAGTAGGTGAACACATTTATGGGATACATGAGATACTTTGATACAAGCATGAAATACGTAATAATCACATCCTGGTAAATGGGGTATTCATCATCTCAAGCATTTACTTTGTATTAAAAACAATCCTATCATACTCTTTTAGTTATTTTTAAATGTACAATTGGATTGTTATGGATGATACTCACCCTGTTGTCCTATCAAATACTAAGTCCTATTCATTCTAACTACTTTTTGCACACATTTATCATCCCCAGTTTCCCTCCATCTCCCTCACTACCCTTCCCAGGCTCTGGTAACCATCCTTCTACTCTGTCTCCATGAGTTCAATTGTTTTAATTTTTGGCTCCCACAAATAAGTGAGAACATGCAACGTTTATCTTTCTGTGCCTGGCTTATTTCACTTAACATGATGACCTCCATTGCTATCCATGTGGTTGCAAATGACGGGATCTAATTCTCTTTCTGGCTGAATAGTACTCCGTTGTGTATACACACCACACTTTCTTTATTCATTCATCTGTTGATAGACACTTAGGTTGCTTCTAAATCTTGGCTATTGTGAACAGTGCCGCAACAGACGTGGGAGTGCAGATATCCTGTCCAGACTCTTAAACCACCTGGTTGCTAGAGATCGTAACAACATCCTTTGTTAAAAACATGGCCTCTCTTTTTAGCAGGGCTACGCCAGGTGAGCAGTTTCAATAAAGGATGAGGGAGCAGGATAGAATGAGAGCTGAAAACAGTACTGGCTAATGCTAGGGCTTCCAATTTAGAAACTTTGTTCATTTATGGTAATCTAGGTCAAAAAGCATGAATTTCTGGGGCCGGGGCCAAGTTGGGGGCCCAGGTGGCGGTGAGTGACGGGGGAGAAAATGTGCAGTCACCTCATGTCGGTGCCCACTGGGGAGGGGTCTGGGAAGAAGAAGGATGAGTGCCTGTCGGGTACGTTTCCACCTTTTATATCCAGATTTTGTTTTTAATCTAAACTTGCAGGTTTGTATTACACAAGGGCAGCCAATAAAGGAAGAATATAACAGTGAAAAAAAAAAAAAAGGAAAAGAAAAACCATGCATTTCCTCTTATCCAAGCAGCCACATGGGTACGGAATAAAGCTGTGTCAAAACTTTTTGGCACCATGGAAATAATAGCAGATAACATCAGTGAGAATGTTTTTTGGCAACAAAACCAAATTCAAACTGGCTTAAGCAAAAAGGAATTTTAATCTCTTACATAACAGAAAGTCCAAAGCTGAATCAAGCTTCAGGGTTGGTTAATTCAGCAGACCAACGGGGTCAAGAGGAACCAAGTTCTTTCTTTGCTCTTCTGCCCACATCAGATGCCTGATAAAGTTGGGTGGAAATGGCTGAATTAGCACCAAACACCATATCATGAGACAAGGGCAGGAGGAAGAAGATAAAGAGTCTGTCTCTTCTTTTGCCTTTTTTCTGAGGGGACAGGCAAAACTTTTCCCAGAAACAGTTTGCAGATTCCTCCTCAAGTCACATGCTTATTTTTAAACAAATGGCCATTTAGGGAAATGTGATTCCTCTTAGTGAATTGCACCCACTCCTAGAGCAGGAGGGAGGGGAATTCAACCTCTATTAAGTCACACAGCTGCACCGGGTTGACTAAATAGCTGAGTAATATCAAAGTTCTCTTAGAACGGAAAAAGAAGGGAATGGACACCGAGGAGGCCATGGAGGATTTTTTTTTTTTTTTTTTTTTTTTTTTGTGCAGCAGCAAGATTTAGTGTGAAGAGCGAAAGAACAAAGCTTCCACAGCGTGGAAGGGGACCCAAGCAGGTTGCCCAAGGCCATCGAGGATTTAACTAACAATGCAGCCAGCACCATACACCACACAGATTATAGTCCATTGAGGAACTTTTCTCCTCAAAATTTCAATTATCGAATATAGAATTTTGTGGTGTTCTTACATACAGAAACTAGAAGTCTAAAAGGAAAAAGAAGATAGGAAAGTGTATTAGTCCATTTTCATGCTGCTGATAAAGACATACCCAAGACTGGGCAATTTACAAAAGAAAGAGGTTTAATTGGACTTACAATTCCATAAGGTGGGGAAGCCTCACAATCATGGCAGAAGGCAATGAGGAACAAGTCACCTCTTACGTGGATGGCAGCAAGCAGAGAGAGCTTGTGCAAAAAAAAAAAACTCCCATTTTTTAAAACCATCAGATCTCATTCACTATCACAAGAACAGTGCAGGAAAGACCTGCTCCCATAAGTCAGTCACCTCCCACTGGGATCCTCCCATAACACGTGGGAGTTGTGGGAGTTACAATTCAAAATGAGATTTGGGTGAGGACACAGCCAAACCATATCAGAAAGTATAGTGCAGCAAATGTGCTGATATTCTCCTTGTTTGTTTATTCCCAATAGACTCCTAATATGGTTGAATGTCAAGCATAGCAGACATTTAAAAAATTAAAGTTTGCTAGTTCCCTACAAGGTCCCTGCTGACATAGACTTCCTTCATGCACAGTTGGGTCAGTTGATCCCTAACCCCTCTCACTCGCACCTCTTCTTCCGTAAGTGCATTCCTGTCTCAGCCCCTGGGAGGTATCAGCCCCAGGAAGTCAGGGAAAATTTAAAAACCATAATACAAAAGCCCAAGTTACATTAAAATTAAACAAAACCAAATCTTCAATTGTGGACAGAACTGATCCACAGAGGAATGGCTGAGCAGAACTGCACTTGATTGTTCTCAGGCTGCACACAGTCTGCAGCCCTCGGTCTAAGACACTATCATTTCTCCTCTGGACCATTTCAGTGGCTTCCTAAGTGACCTCCCTGACTTCACTCTTGCTTCCCTAAGTGATATGGCTTGTCTGTGTCCCCACCCAAATCTTATCTTGAATTGTAGTTCCCATAATCCTGATGTGTCATGGGAGGGACCTAGTGGGAGGTAACTGAATCACGGGGGCAGTTACCCTCATGCTGTTCTCATGATAGTGAGTGAGCTCTCAAGAGATCTGATGGTTTTTTATAAGAGGCTTTTCCCCTCTTTGCTCATTCTTCTCCTTCCTGCCATCATGTGAAGAAGGATGTGTTTGCTTCCCCTTCTGCCATGATTGTAAGTTTCCTGAGGCCTCCCAAGCCATGCTGAACTGAGCCCATTGAACCTCTTTTCTTGATAAGTTACCCGGCATGTCTTTATCAGCAGCATGAGAATGGACTAATACACTAAGTGTTTATTCTTCACACAACAGCCAGAGCAATTTTTTAAAAAATAAAAACAAAAATATTCTAGTTCCTTCTCTTCATGCTTAGAATAAAAGCCAATATTTGGACTGGCCAAGAAAGCTTTGCAACATCTGGACCTATCCAGTTCTCTCAGACTCATGTCCTATGGTTCTCTCCTCCTTCTCTCCTCCTCAGCTGCCCTTATTCTCCAATATGCCGAACTCTTCCCTTTTGTATTCACTGCCTTCATGCTTTCCGGTCCCTTTGCCTAGGATCTTCTCTTAGCTATGCAGATCATTGCATAGCTAACTTTTTGTCATTTGGGTCTACGCAAATATAACCCAGACACATGGAATCTAACCACCTTACCTAAAACAACACTCCCAACCCTAACCTCTTGTCCTACTTTACTCTTCTTATCATGACAACTTGACCTGGCATTTATTTCTTGTCTGTCTCCTTCACTAGAATTTAAGCTCCTTGAGGGTAAGTGTGGTGTATTTTTAGCACATATCTAGATGTCCAGCTCCTAGAAGAGTGTCTGTCACATAGTAAACAATTAATGAATGTATAGGACAGTAGTGAAAGTTGACCATAAAATAATAACTAAATTATTATTTATTAATAATGTTTGCAGTACCATGCTCATTAATATTGATAGTGTTGTTATCATCTTATTACCCCTCAGGAGTGCCACTAAAACATTTGATATTCAAAACAAGCACAAAGGATGTCTAAATTGGTCTACAATCTCAAAAATATTGAGATTAGTCTGTTTTGGCTGTTATAACAAAACCATAGTTATGGCTGTCATAACAAAATACCATGGGTGGCTTACAAACAACAAACATTTATTTCTCAAAGTTCAGGAGTCTGGGAAGTCCAAGATCAAGGCATTGGTAGATTCTGTGTCTGGTGAGGGCTCACTTCCTGGATCTTAGACAGCCATCTTCTTGTGTCATTGAGAGGGATATCTCTGAGGTATCTTTTCCCATTCATGAGAGCTCTGCCCTTATGGCCTAAACACCTCCTAAAGACCCCACCTACTAATACCATCACTTTAGGGATTTAGATTTCAATGTATTAATTTAGAGGGGACGTAAACAGTCAGTCCATTGCAATCATTGACCAAAAAAGTTAGATAACCCGACATATTGTAAATAAATTCACATTAAATATACTATGCATTTGCATTAGCTTAATAGGTATTTAAAATATGCTATTTTTACATTCATGAAAATCACCGATGGAATTACGTGACTATTAATAACCACTAATGAAAATCAGGGAAACACTTCTGTTGTAAGATTTATAAATGTTTCCAAATCATAGAAAGAAAAAAATGTTAGCCTTCAATTCATAGTTCTCCTGTCAAAGGATATAAAACAGCACTGTAATTATATTCTGCAGATGTTGTGCTAATAATTTTTCCATTGCATATAAATTCAGTCTGGGGGGAGAGAAAGTAGGGAATTGATATATTTTTCCATATTCAGTGGGATTAATACACAAAGAAGTTTAAAACATGTTCTGCTATACTGCAGATACTCTCAGAGTTAATTCCCAAAGAAAGTAAAAACTGATGGCCTTTGTAGCCTGATAATATCATAAGTGACAAATTCCTGTGAACAATTTACATTCTTGATTTTAACTGCTTTTCTTCTTTTCCTGCCTATAACTTAAAAGAGCACAATCAAAAAAAAAATCCATTACTGATGCTGCAGGATAAATTAATTGCATGTTAATACTAACTCAGTCTTCTCCAACTTATAAAGGAGGAGAAGTTATTATAAGTCATGCTGGTCCTTAAGAGGTCTCTTGCAAATAAATCAGTTTTCTAGAAAGTTCATCTTTTTTCTTTGGCTTCAGACATCACCTACATTTAGGCAATAATTTTGCCTTTTGAAGCTGTACATAGCTGAATAAGGTGTCTTCATATCCCTGAGATAAGTGCTTTCTATGAGTATTTAGCACAGTATCCTCGTTTAAGTGTTCAGAGAATACTTTTGTCTTCAAAGCAATACTTCTCCGCCATGGACGGGTCACATTCTTGTTTCAGTACTTACTCTCATTTAATTCCCTTTAAAGATCTTTCTTTGAAATGGCTTTCCTGGAGCAAAAATAACCCAAAAGACAGTTAATGCCAGTAAAGAGTAAAACAACATGACAAAGAAAATGAAGAAATAGGCATTGTCATATGGTTTGGATTTGGGACTTTTTCTCTTCTGTAGCATTTTTTACTTCTTTTTCCAGTTTTCTTTCCAGCAGTTTTCAAACACTAAGAGATGAATCCAGTTTTCTTGATTTATGCTGTAGCTTTTCTCAAGAATAAAAAAGGATGACTTTATCTTGAGACCCTTCTTTGTAAGGCAGAGTCTTTCCTACTTACTGAATTCTAACTACTTGATAATGAACAAGGGTTGGCCCTAAAACCCTAAGTACCCCAAGAAGAAAATTCATTTCTAAAACTGAAACTAACATACAACTGAAGACAATACACTTTTAAACGTTCATTGCAACCTTAAGTAAATCAAGTGCTAATATTGGGGAGACATGCAGGCTTGACTTCACATGTTTTTCCAGGAAAAATTAAGAAGTTTAAAAGGACAGATTGGTATCTATTTTCACACAAATCTAAATCATAACTCTCATTTCATATATTTGCTCAGAAAAATAAGAGATAGAAAAAGTATATTTTAGAATCTTCAGGAGAGATTCAAAATTTAACATTTTCATATTAATTCTCAAACAAGACCATGTTCTAACCTTACCCCCAAGAAAAGAAAACCCTTTCATAAATTTCTCAGAAAATAAAATCCTTAACTCTCCCAGGCAAGTGGACAGCATGAATTTTTGTTGTTGTTGTTGTTGTTGTTTTTTAGTTTGTTCTAAATCAGGTTCCCATGTTTGATATCAGGCACCTGGGCTCCTATTGGGTTTTACCAGTAACTAACTTCCTATTGGGTTTTACCAGTAAACTCATTCTGAGGTAAATTGTTGTTTTACAAAGTAGTGAAATCCTATCTCAGCTACAAACATGCTCAAACACACACAAACTCTCCATCTCTGAGCAAACGACAATCCCAGCTGTTTCGGCCTGTGATCCCAATCCCAGTAGCCAAGCACGCCTCCTTTGAAGTGGAGAGCACCTCTGCCGACCTGCATTTTGCTAACTTTGCACTGTTTCTCTAAGCCTGACCCCTGAACTGATTGTCTGATGACTAATTCACATGCTAAGAGCAAGGTATATCAGTATCACTGACCTGCCTGCATTTGTCATTAAGGGTTTGTAGTAAAAAGAAAGATGAAAGAGAAAGGTGTAATATTAGACCATCAGCCAAACATATTATGAGTGTGTTTTGAAAATGTGACTTATAAGAGAAATGGGCAACTCATTTTAAATAAGTCTTTCAAGTAGTTATGTAGAAGGCATATATATAGCACTATATCAAAGAAATATATATATTTTTATTTATAACTTCCTTAAGTTTTATTTCTTTCTTTTTCAAACTAGTAGCCAATATTAGAAGTCTACCTTATACATGAACAACATGACTGCTATATGAGTTTCAAAATCATATAAAAATAATATAAAGATTAATTCTTAAGCAGTGTTTGCATCTGAAACTAACCTGTCCTTCCACCACTATAACCATCACCAAAGTTGCCTAACAGAAATTGTAAAAAAAGCTTGTATAGAGATGCTTCTGATTGAAAAAGCCAAGTAGCTTGCTAACTCAATTGCCACATTTTGTGAGTTGCTAAGATAATATTTTATCTTAAATGTATATGATATGCAGAAGACAAAAAAAATCTTTTTTACTTCTCATTACAAGAAATAATTTCATTGTGTCATTTTGTCCACAAAATTTGTGTTCTATTAATACTGTGAAAGACAGTCTGTTGAAACATCTTGGCAAATGCTGCAACGAAATTCTTTAAAGAAATTGTGAGACCTCTAAATGTGGATAATGGGTCTTTGAACAGACTCTAAAGACCCATTTCCATAGACTGGACCAATTCTTTTAGAGTGATACATAATAAGAAGTCAAATAAAAGGGGTGGGGCAAAATGAGAAGATTAAAAAGAGTAAAAGATTAAAAGAGGGAAAGAATATAAGGAAAATTCAAAAGGGGAAAAGATCAAAAAGGGGATTAACCATGTTACTTGTTGTTTTTCAGAAATTAAAAAAGTATGGTGGATAAGGAATTTGTTTCCTTTTTGCCCAAGAAAAATGCCAATTATGGTAGCTAAACTGCCCGGATCACATATCAGCATGCTTTGGAAATGTGAGAAATGGATGGGAAATATAAACACAAAGCAATAGCGTACAGTTATGTTATGAATTAAGCCAGAAAAATATCAAGATTTAGTCCCTGAATAAGCTGCCAAGGTTAATTTTCCCTGATAAACTTGAGCAAGATCAGAAAAGAAGCGATAGCACTATAGTCTCATGTTTTATATAACACCCCCACCGCTTTCTAGAATCAAATTCTTCATTTTCTCAGGGAAAAAAAAAAAAAAACAGGCTAAGAGAACATAGTCAACAATAATAAATTCGTGACATTCCCTTTCATTTCTTGACTTTTATTTGATCAGTGCCCTGGGTTCTGAGTTTAGATCTCTGGTATAGTAAAATCAGAGCCAACCCTGCCATGTAGAGTCATTTAATGATGTTCTTTCTTTTTTAATTATACCATTTGGATACCAGAAATAATCACTTAAATTCACTTTGGGCTATAGAAAGTGTTTCAGGTTGTATATATTAATCAACTTGATAAAATTAATTTTATACATCTTAAGGTAGAATATACACTTTACCATTAAATATGTGTTTGTCAATCTGTTTTGTCTATTTTATCCTTGGTTGATTTATAGCATTTTGTCTTCATATTTTTTTCTGGTCCACATGTTTTCTTCTGGGTTGGGCTTTTTGTTGTCACTGTTGTTGCCTTCACTCCAGTTAATCTAAAACTAAACTCTTTTTTAATCACAGATTTCTTTTAATTTTCAAATATTTATGGCTTGAAAAATAATAAAATCAATGAACTTGGAAACTGTAAAAGATAAGGCAGAGAAGCAGTCAATCATGAAAGAGGAGATAGAAACAAAAATTGAAAAGTTGTTAATTGCATTAATGTCAAATGAATTCTAGTAGAAATTAGATTCAAATTCTGAATTATCTGGTGAGATTATATTTAAAAATGGTCTACGCCATTTAGGTACTCCAGTAATATATTTAATATACCCTTTGTCAAACATCCAGGGGTATGTAGACCATCAATGCCATTTAATGGGACTTTGAATAGCATTTAACAGCATCTCATTCTGCCACTTCTTTTAGGAACTATGTAACATTTTTTCTAAATCCAGGTGCTTTTAGTTTCATTCGGATTTCTCTTAAAGGAACATAGTACAGAACAGAATCCAGAAAAGCACATGAATTTTATATTAATTGCCTCCTTTGTCAGCAGTCAAAAAGAGCAGGCTGTCAGCTTCTGAGGTTGGGTCACTATAAACAAACAACTTAGGTCAGGAGCCACAATAGCTACTTCCCCTCCTGCTGTCTCCATCCTGTGTGCACTTTGGTGGAATGGGTAGGGGTGGGAGCCAACATGGCTCAACACTAAGGGGAAAAGGATGGTAAGCTACTGATGAGGGTGGGGTGTCACCTGAAAAAAGAGTTACTTGCCTCAGCAACCCCACTTCTGGGAATCTATCCTATGGAAGTAAAAGCACCAAGGTGGAAGGAGATATTTTATATATATATATATATATATATATATATATATATATATTTATATATATATATATATATATATATATATAGTTTATTGCAGTATATTTACATTTACTCACTAGGAAATGGTGTAATGAATTATGACAGACCCACCCTCTGCAATATTGTTTAGCAGGCTATTTATGATCTACTGTTAAGCAAAAAAATAAAGTTTTTATGAGCATAAGGAGTAAGTGGAAGGATACAATTAACATTGGGAGACTAGAGAGAGATAGGCAGACTCTTAACTTCCTTTATATGCCTGTTTTGGATTTAGTCACAAGTAGTATAGAATCAATTTGTACACATACACATATATATGTGTGTATGTATATATATATAAATATGTAAAGTATATTATATATGTAAAATAAAGGACTGTAAGGAGATAATACGTAAGTTTTGCCCCCTATCCATTTTTTCTTGTTTTTGGAATCCTTTGTTCTAGAATGCAATTTTTTGAACCAACCCTTAGGGTATCTGAAAATGATGAAGAGGAATAGGGAGAGGGTTTCCAAGTTGGCAAAGGAAACTGAAGTTGCAGAATATCTAGAGAATTAATGTTTCGGGAAGAAAAAACTCAGAATGCAAACACACTGAGGTAGAGGGTGCCTGGAGTGTTCAGAAATAGCAAGGAAGTCAGTGAGGTTAGAGCTGGGTGAAAGAAACGATTAGAACAAAACAGGTTATAAAAGGACCCAGGGGCCAAATCATCCAAGATATTTTCAATTTTTTTTAACTGCAATTCAAAGTAAGAAAAATACTTTACCATCATAAACAAGTCATCCCTACATACACATGTATACACACACACACACACACACACACACACACACACAAACACACAGATCATAAACCACAGCTTGAGAAACGATAAATTTTATTCTAAGTTTGAGAAAAAGTCACTGGAAGCAGAAGAGTTACAAGATTTGACTGGCGTTTAAAAGAATCACTCTGGCTGCTGTGTGGAAATAGACTAAAAACAGAGTGGCAAGAGAAAAAACAAAGATTCTGTTTGGGGGATATTGAGACAGTGGGCTAGCTAAGAGAGTGGTGGCTAGACTGGAATGTCAGCAGTGGAAACAATGAAAGGGTGATTGGATTTAGCATATATTTTTCATACAAAGCCACCAGAACATACAGATAATTTAGATGTGTCATGTGAGAGAAGTATCAGTAGTGTCTCCTACAGGGGCATGATCAACTGGGAGAATGGTGATGCCATTTACTTAAAAGAACAGCAATATAGTAGCAGCAAATTGTAGCAAAGAGGGAATAAAGAGGTCTACTTGCCTTTCAGATACCCACTTGGAGAAGTTGAGTGGATCCGTTTGAAGTTAGAATGGCCATGTGGCTTGCTTTGGTCAACGAAGTATGAGCAAAAGTAAAGTGTGTCACTCTGGTGGAGATGTAAATTTGGATGATGTCACTATCTATGTGGCCAGCAAGTAAAGTCACAGAACAAAGGGAAAGCTTTTAGGGCAGGATTTTTAAACTGTGAATCTTGGCCATTTTAATTAGTCATGAAATGCATGTACGGGTCATGGCCAGCATTCTTTTAATGAAATGAAATGGATAGCATAGGATGGGATGGAATAGAATGGAATAGAATAGAATAGAATAGAATAGAATAGAATAGAATAGAATAGAATAGAATAGAATGGGATGGGACGGGAGGGATGGGACGGGATGGGATGGGATGGGATGGGATGGGATGGGATTAGGAATAGAACAGAACAGAATAGAACAAGAATAGATCAAAGGACACCACATGCACACTTAGCAAGAACTACACACTTGTCCAAAAAAAAACATGCAACCAATTATTTGATCTTCTATTCACCTGCATCTCATTGGACTTTCCAGTAGGTGATGGTTTACCATAACAGGATGGTTCATGTTGTATACATTTTCAGTTAAGACATAGGAATTGAATATAAATAGGTAGAGAAAAATATCTGGGTCACAACCTAAAGCTAGTCCTCCCTCCACTGTCCCTTTTCTACCTTGTTCTCTTTCTTTAGATGAGTTTATAAGCCATCTGGGATACACAATACTACAAGGACCAAAAGGCCCATCCATGACCACTTACCCCATGGTTATTTTTGCATGTACTCAAGAATCTTGATGACGGTGTCATTTTTGTGTGTTTACATCCATACCTCCAGTCATATTTGTGTGCCTCCATTATTTGAAATCAAAAAATTAATAAACCCAAATTTTCTCTCTCTTCTTTAAAATTCAGGTTTTATATATGAGATAGGAAAAAGAATGAAAGAATCTCCATGACTTCCATATATTTGAGTGGTTGCTAACTGTTATCTCCTATTATAAGATTCATATGAACAAGCACTTACATTTAAGTTAAATGACTTGAAATACTCAATCAACAACAAATATTTATGGAACAGCCATTAGGCTGCAGGAAAATTATCTCAGTTGTTTCTCATGACAACTTTTGGTGGGATAAATTAATGACTCTATTTTATAGTTGAGAAGACCAAGACTCGTGCAGTTTAATGAGTTGCCTATTCAGCTAATCAGTGGGACTTGGGATTGCAAACCAGATCTTTTTGGAGTCAAGCCAAGCTGGTTCTTGTTACACTATTATCACAACAGCTTCCTCTAAGTGTGCTGTTGGCATTGTTTGTCAAAGGAAGAGAGTGTAAGCACCCTACTTCATTGTCAAAAAGGGAGTGGTTAAGTCAATTATGGTACATTTAATCAATTAAACACTAATGCAAGCATAAGAACTATTTGATATGATATAGAAAGGTCTCCAACATATGCTATGCAGAAATAAAATACAAAATAATCCAACCATCAAAAAAGACAGAATAGTGTTTATTGAACATTCTTATTTCAGTAGCAAAAAAAGGTTACATACATATATCCACATACACACCACATATGCTTATACATGAAGGGAAAATTTTAAGCATGATATATGAGAGCCTGCTAACAGTGGCTGCCCATGGAGAGAAGGACTTGAGGGTCTAAGGTAAGAAATAACATTACTGGCCAGGCACGGTGGCTCACACCTGTAATCCCAGCACTGAAAGGCCGAGGCAGGTGCATCATTTGAGGCCAGGAGTTCAAGACCAGCCTGACCAACATGGCGAAACCCCATCTCTACTAAAAATACAAAAAAAAAAAAATTAGCCTGGCATAGTGGTGTGTACCTGTAGTCCCAGCTACTCAGGAGGCTGAGGCAAAAGAATCACTTAAGCCTGGGAGGCAGTGTAGTGAGCTGAGATCATGTCATTGCACTCCAGCCTGGGTGACAGAGTGAGACTCTGTCTCAAAAAAAAAAGAAAAAGAAAGAAAGAAACAAAGAAAGAAAGAGAGAAGAAAAAGAAAGAAGAAAGAAAGAAAAGAAAGAAAGAGAGAGAGAAAGAAAAGAAAAGAAAAAAAGTAAAGAAAAGAAAAGAACTTATTACTTTTCATTGTTTCCTATGTGTGCTTCTAACCTGTGTGGTAGTCATGAGTGGTAGTTCAAATAATTTCAAATCTCTTCCCTGGCACATGGCAAGAATGCACTCCTCCCACTCTTTATGAGGTTAGTCTGTGTGGCTTGTTTTGGTCAATAAAATGTGAGCAGATGTGAAATGTGTCATGTGTGGGTCAAAGTTTTAGGTATCAATGTCCAACTCACCACATTCCCTTCTCTTGTTCCAACCACACTGAAAGCATGTGTAGAGATAAAGCTTTCATCAGCTGGAGTCCCTGAGTGACTATGATGAGCAAAGCTCCACTGCCAACTCATATCAGACACATAGAATGAGAAATAATTCATGTGGTAAATAATCCTTAGTGAAGCCACTAACATTTGGAGTTGTTTGTTTTGACAGCATCACCCAGCCTATCCTGCCTGAGAGAACATTACAAACCCAAGCCTGTAGTTCCAGTGCTTTTGGAGGTGAAGTGGGAGGATCATTTGAGGCCAGGAGTTAAAGACCAGCCTGGGCAACACAGCAAGATCCTATCTCTACAAAACATTTAAAAAATTAGCAAGCATGGTGGCACGTGCCTGTAGTCCTAGCTACTTGGGAGGCTGAAGTAGAAGGATTGCTTGAGCCTGGGAAGTTGAGGCTGCACTGAGCTGAGACTATGCCACTGTCCTTCAACTTGGTGACAAAGAGAGAACTTGCCTCTCTCTCTCTCTCTCTCTCTCTCTATATATATATATATATATATATATATATATATATTAGCTGGGCATGGTGGCACACATCTGTAGCCCTAGGTACTCGGGAGGCTGAGGCTGCAGGATCGCTTGAGCCCAAGAGTTCAAGGCTCCAGTGAACCATGATCCTGCCACTGCATTCCAGCCTGGACAACAAAGTGAGACCCTGTCTCCAAAAAGATTTTTAAAAAAAGAAATGCTAGGAAGTGCAAAGGAAATACAAACCTAACAATTATATTGTGACATTTTCATACTTTTAAATGTTAAGGAAAAACATATGTTTTAAAATAATATATCAGTTTATTTACTCATTAAGCAAATATTTATTGAGGACCAAATATGTTCCAGGCACTACAGGCACAGGGTAGGTACCATTAAAAAAAAAAAACAAACAGGCTGGGCACAGTGGCTCACGCCTGTAATCCCAGCACTTTGGGATGCCGAGGCGGGTGGATCACGAGGTCAGGAGATTGAGATCATCCTGGCTAACACGGTGAAACCTCGTCTCTACTAAAAATGCAAAAAATTAGCTGGGCGTGGTGGCGGGCGCCTGTAGTCCCAGCCACTCTGTAGAGCTGAGATTGCACCACTGCACTCCAGCCTGGGTGACAAAGCGAGACTCTGTCTCAAAAAAAAAAAAAAAAAAAGATAAACAAGAGCCCCACTCTCACAATTAACACAAATTAATAAGTAAGATGATATCAGGTAACGATGCATGCTCTGATGGAAATAAAGTCCCAAGATATTATCAGAAAGGACTGGGTGAGTAGTTGGTCAGAGAGGCTTCTGGGAAGAAATGACTTAAGCTGATGGTTGCAATTATAATACAGTGGACCCTTGAACAACATGGGTTTGAACTGCATGGGTCCACTTATCTGTGGATTTTTTTCAACCAAATGCAAATCAAAAATACAGTATTGCAGGATGGGAAGCCCACATTATAGGAAAGGCCAACTTTTCCAATGCATGGGCTTGAGTATGCATGGATATACTTGGGGGCTGAGGGGGGCCTATGCCGAGGGACAACTGTGGTTGTACAACCACAGAGAGGTTTGTTTAAACTTTTCCATAGTCTCCAAATTTTCTCAAGTAGGTCTATGTTTCATTTTAAATCAGAATAACACCATAAAATAAATAAATAAGAGTGGGTAAAATGGTGGGATAATAAAGTCTTCAGCTAGAAAACCCAGGCGGCCCAGGCTTCATCTGGAAAGTGAAGGACCATATTCAGTTACACCTGCAGATGGAACCGATGGAGTCATAAGTGGATACAGAAACAAACGTTGGCACCTCTCTAAGTGGAGGAGGCCACCAATGTGAAATTTATCCCATGAAACGTCAATCAAGATAGCAGTAAAAGGGGTGAAATGTGTACAAACGTAAAAACAATTGAAAACATATTTGCCTAATTATACAGACAAGGACATCAAGATGAGTGCTGAAAGGGGATGAAAAACTAGGAGATATGGAATCTCTGTTCTAATGGAAACCAACTCCAAGGCTGGCAATATGGCCCCAGAGACAAACACCGCCAATTACAAAAACATTAAAGAGTTAATAAAGCTTGTGAAGTGTTCCCAAAGAAAGGAGAATCTGAAGTAAGCCACAATTCTGCTTTTATCAGCAATTACTCTCATATTTTTGTATCAAGCTAACTTTGTTAAATCATTCTGCAAAGGTCAAGTGGGATGTGTCTTTTCTGGACTATTTTCGTATTTCGTGACACAGACTAAATAACTGCATAGTATACACTGTATTTCCAAAGACTGGAAGACATTTACACCCAAATGCTGATTTCCTTTGGTGTGATATTAGTCACTTAGACAATGGGGTTTTATATGACGCTGTGTATGTACCGTCTCTCAGCCAGTTCCTTCTTTGGTGCCTGAAAATTTTCCAGTTACCAGCTGTCAGAAGTCCACTTTAACTGTTTCTCATTAAAATAAGACACCAGTTTCAATTCATCTTGAGAGCAACAGGGCATGATATGCTCAGGTTGCCATAGTCAACATGTTTCTTGAGCGAAATAATTTATTCAAAAGGCGTGAAATCCATTTAGCTCCTAGGATAGTAACTTTTGAGCTGTCAAAGTTCTGTTAGTCAATATGCTTTCTTTTTCCTCATATTAGGGCAAAGCTGGAGACAGACACTGAATAGTTGACCAATGCAAAAGAGGACCCCAATAGTTAAATTGTTATTATATCACTGTTATAATTTTGAAAGTGGCAATGAAACAACAGAGCACTGTATTTATGCAGTATCTTTTACTCAGAAATTATGACACTTTCTGCAAATACTATCTCATCTTTCTTTCAGCATCCCTAACAAGTGGGCACTATCAGATGTTATTATCCCCAGTGCAAAGAGGCAAAGAAAACGAAACGTTTTTGGTGGATGTGTTTGGACTGTGGCTCTTTAATTTTTTTTAATCTTTCTACTCTTCTGTATTTTTCAGTTTTTATTTAATTAGTTATTATTTTTACAATGAAAATAGAATTTTAACATTTTGAAGCAAATACTAACAGATATATCTCACCCCTTCGCATACTACCTAAAACATGGATTTAATGTCTTTTCTCTGCCTTATTGTCAGCAACCCTTTGGCCTCAATGCCACACATCCTTCCTCATTAAGAAGCAGAGTGTCATGCCCTTTATACCCACGAAGGAAGAAAAGACAGTAACATCTTTGAAAGGTCACTATATGTGCCAGAACTGTTCTAAGACACATAAACTTAACCCAGTTAATCTCACCAACCTATGAGCTAAATATTCCTTAATTTTCACTTGGTAGATTTGAAAATGGCAGCTCAGAGAAGCTACAACTCAAGGGTATAAGTCAGCCAATAATAAGACATCAAATCAGGATCCAAATTCATGTCTGACTGAGTCTAAAACCAACATGCTTTCCAGTCCTAAACACGCAGCTCAAGTCTCTTCTTGCTACTTTCTTAGTGTTTCCAATTCTTCCTCCCTTCAATGCGTCTTCCACCAAGGATGGAAATGAGATAATATCCCTCTTCTGCTTGAAAGCCTTCAGACAAGCTCCCACTGCATATAGAATCAAATCTAAGCTCATTACTCTGGCTAGCCTCATCACATGCCACATTGCACCACCCCACCCCATTCAACCCCTGCACACCTGACACAAGCACCTAATTTCAGTACCTCAAACAGGAAAAGCTCTTTCTCAAATCTGGGCCATCACACACACTGTTCCCTCTGTCTAGAAAACCTCTCTATTTTCTTCCCAGGGCTCAATTCCAGGACCTTCACTGACCAGTCAGCCTAAGTGGTCCTATTATTTTCTCCTCATCCTATTCTTTTCCTTTTAACACTAAGCATAATTTCAAATTAGATGTTCATGTTTTTATTAATTTATATCTATCTTCCCCACACAAGCTTCAGAAGCTGAGAATCAAGTCCGTTTGTTGACCAAAACAACAAAGGCACTAAAACAATTCCTGGCTGGTAGAAGATTTTCAAAAAGTATTTACCAAATAAATGAATGAAAGAGTTAGATCTCAAGTTTCACTGACTCCCAGTTCACATTATCATTGTTAACATGATATTTTAGTGTTCATTCAAAAGGTCATTTGTCCTGCCTGGGTCCAACTCTGCCATAAATTAGTATTTGCCTTGCTTTCATCTTCAAGAGTATGTTAATAGTATTACTGAAACACCATTCTTCTTTCTTTCTCCATCATTTTCATGAATTCCACAGGGTTCATCAGAGCTAAGCACATGGCTGCCATATACCTAAAAAAACTGGGGTTCTTTTAACAAGAAGAAGATAGGAATGGCCATTTGGGTAGTCAAAAAAATAAACCACTTCTTGCTGTGGACCATGAGATTAAAAGCCCATAGACCGGGCGCAGCCCGCTGGCCTGCAGTAGGCGCTATCGGGCGTCCAGCGCAGAGTGCGGCACAGCAGCCGCTGTCGGGATGGCCATGGCGAGGGGTGCACGGCGGCCACCTGAGTGGCGCGGCGGTGTCAGGTTCTTGCTCAAGTACCAACTCTATGGACCCAGGACAGAGCAAGCAAAGAAGATGGATCGATTGAAGAGCCATCTGACTGTGTGCTTTCTACCTTCTGTGCCCTTTTTAATCCTAGTATCCACTCTAGCCACCACTAAGAGTGTGACTAACAGCACTTTAAACGGCACTACCATGGTCTTGGGCTCTGTGCCCGTAATCATTGCCAGAACTAACCATATCATAGTCAAGGAAGGGAACGGTGCCTTGATTAATTGTAGTGTTTATGGCATCCCTGACCCACAGTTCAAGTGGTATAATTCCATTGGCAAGCTGCTGAAAGAAGAAGAGGATGAGAAGGAGAGAGGAGGAGGAAAATGGCAAATGCACGACAGCGGCCTCCTGAACATCACCAAGGTATCCTTCTCAGACCGAGGTAAATACACATGCGTGGCTTCTAACATCTATGGCACCGTGAACAACACGGTGACCTTGTGCGTCATCTTCACCTCTGGAGACATGGGTGTCTGCTACATGGTTGTGTGCCTGGTGGCCTTCACCTTCGTCATGGTCCTCAATATCACCCGCCTGTGCATGATGAGCAGCCACCTAAAGAAGACCGAGAAGGCCATCCATGAGTTCTTTAGGACCGAAGGTGCAGAGAAGCTGCAGAAGGCATTCAAGATCGCCAAGCGCATCCCCATCATCACCTCCGCCAAAACTCTAGAGCTTGCCAAAGTCACCCAGTTCAAAACCATGGAGTTCGCCCGCTACATCGAAGAGCTTGCCAGGAGCGTGCCTCTGCCACCTCTCATTATGAACTGAGGGACTATCATGGAGGAGATTATGGAGGTGGTTGGGCTGGAGGAGCAGGAGCAGAATTTTGTGAGGCATACTCCAGAGGGTCAGGAGGCCGCACACAGATGAGGTCTACACAATCCCCAACTCTCTGAAGCGGAGCGACTCCCCCGCCGCTGACTCGGACGCCTCATCGCTGCGCGAACAACCTCAGCAAATTGCCATCAAGGTGTCAGTTCACCCGCAGTCCAAAAAAGAGCATGCAGATGACCAAGAGGGTGGACAGTTTGAAGTCCAAGATGTAGAGGAGACAGAACTGTCGGCTGAACATTCCCCCGAAACTGCAGAGCCTTCTACCGATGTCACGTCCACCGAGCTAACATCTGAAGAGCCAACACCTGTTGAGGTACCAGATAAGGTACTGACGCCAGCTTACCTGGAAGCCACAGAGCCAGCAGTGACACATGACAAAAACATCTGCATTATTTACGAAAGCCATGTCTAATACCAACCCCGAAAATCTATGCATATCAAGAAAATCAGGGGCTGCCCATTGTAATATAGATGTAGTACGCACTTGCCGCTAAGCCTTACCAGGAGACTCTCATCCCTTAGGTAAGAGTGATGCCACTTTAAAAGGAGAAACACCTGCCTGCAGTGAATGGGACTGGAATTTCCCCAGTAGGAAAGGATGCGAGAAACATCAGGGTGCAGAATTGATATCAGACAGAAGGTGTCTATGTGATAATGAGTTTTAGAGGCTGATCTCTGCCAAATACCTTAATTAGTGATGCCTTCTTGGCAAAGAGTACACCACTGTAAGATATCCTGAGTTCAAGAACCCTGTCCAATGCACCCTGCATTGCTTTTCCTTTTAAAAAGTATAGGTCTGCTACAATAGCAAATGCACGTACATGGGTTTTTTGCACTTTCTTCTGTTTTAATTTTGCTGTTCCTTTATAATGGGGTCATTGTTATTAATACTAATTGTTCTTTTTGGTTTAGTCCTCATTGCCATTTTTGTCCTTATTTTTCCCTAGAACACGTACCTCAGAGACTTTGGTATCAGTCACCAGTACCAGGGTTGATATCTACAAGTCACACTACATTTGTCATGTTCCAAAATAGTTACGAGGCTTGTTTTTTTTTTTTTTTTTCGTTCCCTGGCCTATTTTCATAGACTGCTTTTTTTGTTTGTTTCCAACGAAGCTGCTGTTACACGAAACTGCGAAAAACTTTGCCCCGGAATAGCACTTTAATAGTCAAAAATGTGTTTACCTGTCTGATTCAGTGAGCCTTTTAGTGAGCTCAGCTGAGATGTAGAGGGAGATTGCAAAAGGTTAAATACACCCACACCACCCATGAAAGTCACTGTTTAAGTTTCATCATCCTCCAAATAAAGACTGATTTTTTACCTGGAAAAAAAAAAGGCCCATAGACCTGTGCCTGCAAAAATCTACTCACAGTTTCTCCCTAAAAGTACAGATTTCTGGCTGGACACGGTGGCTCATGCCTGTAATCCCAGCACTTTGGGAGGCCGAGATGGGTAGATCACCGAGGTCAGGAGATTGAGACCATCCTGGCTAACACGGTGAAATCCTGTCTCTACTAAAAATACAAAAAAAAATTAGCTGGACATGGTGGCAGATGCCTGTAGTCCTAGCTACTCAGGGAGACTGAGGCAGGAGAATGGCATGAACCCAGGAGGCGGAGCTTGAAGTGAGCCGAGATCGCCCCACTGCACTCCAGCGTGGGCAACAGAGCAAGACTCTGTCTCAAAAAAAAAAAAAAAAAAAAAAAACAAATTTCTGTAAAATCCAAACAAACAAACAAAACTAGAAAAGTCTTTCTGCCAGAGATTTTGATGCTCCTAGTAACTACTCCCCCAGAACTCTTATGTCACTGTTAAGAATCAGTCTTGCTATGGAGATGTTCCTCAGTGTACAAATGCAAGGGAGGTGGGGAGGCTGGAAACCATTGCCTTGAACTGACTCTTACTGCACTTTCTCTGAGCCTTAGATACATACCTGTTTTCATGACTTAAGTTGCAGTGATAAATAAGCTACCATCAGTAAACACTCTTTGGAGTAGAGATAAGCTTTTTTTGTTGTTGTTTGTAGCTTTAGTCCCATTATTTTTGTAACTCTCTGTGATAAAGGAGAGTTGTTTAAAAACCATGACCACCTATGGTGTAAAAAAGAAACTATGGATATATCTTCTCAATAAATTATGTTCATATGAAATAGATATTTTGTGGCTCACATCTGTAATCCCAGCACTTTGGGAGGCCAAGATGGGCAGATTACTTGAGGTCAGGAGTTCGAGACCAGCCTGGTCAAGATGGCAAAACCCTGTCTCTACTAACAATGCAAAAATTAGCCGGGCATGGTGGCAGGAGCCAGTAACCCCAGCTACTTGGAGGACTGAGGCAGGAGAATCACTTGAACCTGGGAGGTGGAGGTTGCAGTGAGCTCAGATCATGCTATTGCACTCCAGCCTGGGTGACAGAGGGAGACTCCATCTCAAAATAAATAAATAAAGCTATTTTGTGACTTCTTCACTCATGGTCATTAAAAATAATCCATTATTTTTTTAAACTGGATAGATTTATGTGTGAGTTTAAAAGCTCAGGAACAAATTTTATAATCTGCATTTTATGATTAAGGTGATCAATTAATAATATTAATAGCTAACATTTATTGATTGTTCACCATAGTCCAAACAAATGCAAAATTTCATTTAATCTTCACTAGTGTGTGATAAAGAAACCATCACCATTTTTCTTTCTTTACAGAACTGGAAATTAGACAATTTAGATAACTTATTCAAACTCACACAGCTAGCAAAACATTTTAAAATTGCTAATCCAGAATTTTAAAAACAAAGCCTATCATTCCCCAGTCTTTGCTCTTTAGCACTGGGCTACACAGGCTTGAGAATATCACGTTCAAAGCAATATGACATTGTTAAAGACCTGGAAGGTAGAGAGGGGAGGAGTTGTCTCAGAAGAATGTCTCTTGTACATGGCATCCTATCAAGCTGAACAGCTTGGGGTTCATTAATGGATCTATGGAATCCTTAGGCAGAGATGAGGCCATCTCTTCTCTGGCCATGCAGTAGTTTCCATCTCATGTATTGTCACAAGCACCAAAATGCATCTCTCCAAAATGATGTTTTCAACAACATATTTTAGATTGTTTAGTTTGTGTTTCTCTCTGCTTCAAAAGCCTAGTCTAGCAGCTTTACATGGACTTAGGAGGAATCCCTTAGAATATCCCACAAGGTCCTACAAGACCCAGTTTCTGCCATTCTCTCCAGTGGCATTTCAATCATTTACTCCTTGCTTGCTGTGCTGGACATTGCCCAGAAATAATCAATCTAGTCTTCGGTCTCAGCCCTTAAGCCTGAGCCATGAAGTTCAACTGCAGAAAATCACCCCCTCAACACCTGGGTGTTCAAGGCTGTGCCACCATCCTTCCCTGTGTCCTAAGACAATGCCTTCAAGCAATGATTTTATTTATTTATTTATTTATACTTTTATTTTAGATACAGGGAGTACATTTGCAGGTTTGTTACATGGGTATTGCGCACCTAGGTAGTGAGCATAGTACCCAATAGGTAGTGTTTCAACCCACACCCACCTCCCTCTCTCTCCGCTCTAGTAGTCCACAGTGTCTATTTCCCCTGTTTATGTCCATATATACTCCATGTTTAGCTCTCACTTGTAAATGAGAACATGAGGCATTTGGTTTTCTGTTCCTGTGTTAACTCACTTAGGATTATGGCCCCCAGCACCATCAATGTTACTGCAAAAGACACAATTTCATTTTTTAGAGCTGTGTAGTATTCCATGGTATGTATCTACCACATTATCTTTATCCAATTCACCATTGATGAACACCTAGGTTGACTCCATGTCTTTGCTATTGTGAATAGTGCTATGATGAACATACGAGTGAATGTGTGTTTTTAGTATAATGATCAATTTTGGGGTTTGGGGTATATATACCCAGTAATGAGATTGATGGGTCAAATGGTAGTTCTTTTTTAAGTTCTTTGAGAAATCTCCAAACTGCTTTCCACAGTGACTGAACTAATTTTCATTCCCACCAAAAGTGTGTAAGTGTTCCCTTTTCTCCACAGCCTCACCAGCAACTGTTTTTTTTTTTTTTTACTTTTTAATAACAGCCATTCTGACTCTTGTGAGATAGTATTTCATTGTGCTTTTGATTTACATTTTGATGTAAATGATGCTGAGAATTTTTTCACGTTTGTTGCCTGCTTGTGTGTCTTCTTTTGAGATGCCCGTTTATGGTCTTTGTCATTTTTTTAATGGTTTTTTTTTTTTTTTTTTTTGCTTGTTGATCTAAATTCCTTATAGATTCTGGATATTAGACTTTTGTCAGATGCATAGTTTGCAAATATTTTTCTCCCGTTCTGTAGGTTGTCTGTTTCTTTTACAGTGCAGAAGTTCTTTAGTTTAATTAGGCTCCACTGTCAATTTTTGTTTTTGTTGCAATTGCACTTAGCCAAAAATTATTTGTCAAAGTCGATGTTGAGAAGGATATTTCCTAGGTTTACTTCTAGGATTTTTATAGTTTGAAGTCTTCCATTTAAATCTTTAATCCATCTTGAGTTAATTTGTGCATATGGTGAAAGATAAGGATCTAGTTTTATTCTCCTGTCTACAAGCAACCATCTTAAATTCTCCTCCACCCCCACCCCATCACCATTACCCCCATAAACACCTGCTCTCCACTTTAGAGAAAATAGAGGCAGCAGAAATGAACTCCCTCAACTCCAAGCATTCCTCTTCCACCTGCAAATGTGTCTGCATTCTTCCCCACTTCCTTTGTTTAAGTAGAAAATATTCAAAAGACTCACGTATTCCTGGATGAAGCCAGTCCTTCTATATATGCACTGCACCCTATTCATTTCCTTCTTGCTTTGCAAGGACTTGCTTGCTTCCATCCATCGGCCCCCTTTCTTATAACACCTCTGTTAATCCTCTGGGGCTGCCCTAACAAAGGTACCACAAACTGGGTAGTTTATGAAAACAGAAATTTTACTCTCAAAGATCTGGAGGCTGGAAGCCTGAAATCAAGTGTCTGCAGCGTTGATTTCTTCTGGGTGCTCTGGGAGAATCTGCTCCATGCCTCTCTCCCATCCTCTGGTGGTGGCTGACAGTCCTCTCTATCCCTTGGCTTGCAGCTGCAGCCCTTCATTCTCACCCTCTGTCCTCGCATGACATTTTCCCCTCATGTGTCTGTGTCACTTCTCTTTTTATAAAGACACCAGTCATATTGGATTAAGGGCCCATCATACTCCACTATGACCTCATCCTCATTTACATTTCAATTATAGTACATCCACAAAGACCCAATTACCAGATAAAGTCACATTCACTGCTATCAAGGATTAAGACTTGAACATACCTTTTTTGGGGTTGCAAAATACAAAACACAATAATTTCCCATGCTATCAACCTATTCCCCTCAGCCCACAAACATGGTTAAAGCTCTCCAATCTTATGAAAATAAATACCCTGTTTCCCGAGCCATCTATGACTTTTAAACAAATATCTTTGGCCACACATCACTTCATAACTTCAGATTTACATATCCAGCCACCTATTAGACAACTCTCCTTGGAGGTCCTAGGGTCACTTTATCACCTGTAGGTCCTGCACAAAAAGAAGATATTACCTTCTTCATGCCTACTCCTCCTCCTGTATTCCCTGTCTTGAGGAGTAGAATCACTGCCAGCCCATCACCCAGGAGAGAATCCTGGAAATTACCCTAGATTCCTCTCTGTGCTAACCTTGCACAAACATCTGTCAACAAGACCTATCAGCAGTTTCCCTCTAAATACCTCCCAAATCCCTTCCCCTGCTCCATGGTGCTGCCCTGAGCCCTTTTCATCTTTCCTTAAACTACTGCAATAGCTTCTTAAATTAGAATTGCTGCCTTCAGTCAATCCCATTCAAACAGTTCTCCACAGTGATTTTAGATACCACATCAAAGACAACTGTGTCCTGTAGACCAGCAAGAACAACGCTCACTTAGAAGCTTTGACACTTACTCTGTTTGTTATTTTTGTTAACTACTGTAAGGTTTAGGAGGAAAAAATCCAAGAAGAGTATGAAGGCCTGCCTTTGGGGCAGGACAGGAAAAGAGCCAGTCAGATTCATCTTACCAGGCATCAAAGCTTGCCTGTTGCTTTAGGAGAGTACTTAAACTCTCTGAGCACGAGATGATATCACCACCTTGTTGAGTTGCTGTGAGTATTTTTGGATAATATATAAAGTCCCTTTCATAATGCCAGAGAGGCCATACTTGTAAAAGCTCAGTAAAATATAACTATTATAATTATACAGTTATTTTCAAATTAGCAATCTAAGTTGTCGGTCTTCTACTTAGAGCTCTTCAGTGGAATCTTTTCTTCTTTAGAATAAGATACAAATGTGTCAACACAATACAGCACAAGGCATTGTATCACTGGGTCCTGGCTACCTTTCCAAGCCTATCTTTCCTTGCTTCTCCATGATCTCGCCCAAAGGCAGTTCTCAAAGTATATTAAGCTCTTGCCATGAAAAACACATTTCCCCTCAACCCAATCAAGTCAAGCTTCTACTCCTGGATATTTTTCTTTTCACCTTTCAGACCCAAACCAGTGTGCCCTCTTCCACACCTTCCTGGATCACACTACCCAGGTCTGGCTCAGGAGACCCTCCTCTTTGTCCAACCCTCTCCAGGTGAGGTATCTACTTACTGACGTCTTTCTAATTCTGCTATGCACTCCTTGAAGCAAAAAAAGACCCATTCATGGACAACCCACTATGGGACTCTAAAGGTTTGCATTTAATTAGAAACCTGAGGTATTGAAACTCCAGGAAGAAGCCATTTACCTTGTAGAGCTGAAATCGGTCCATGAACTTGCAAAGCAGTGGACAGGGCTGAGGAATGACTAGCTGTCAATGATAGATGGTTAAGTTCTCCAAGTATCTCCATCAGATCACTTCCACCATCATTCTATCATATAGACAACTGGTGTTATATTTATAAACAAGATTCAAATGCAGCTTAGACATCCCTTTCTCCCATCGTCATTGCTTCCCTTCACCCCCATCTGCTCTTACACAGTTGAGCTGGAGCTGTCAACACTGTGAGGATTGAGCAACCATAGCCAGCAGGCAATCTTTTAAAAACTGGCTCAGTATTATATTCATATTACATTAGAAGAGTAAGCAATGACCCATAATGCCTTATAAAACGTAGAAAGCCAGTTTCTCTTACAAGCTTAAATAATGTGAGCAGGGGTCTAGAGGTCTAATAGTAACAGTAAGCAAGTATTTAAGAATTCACTGAGGGCATATTCTAACTGAAACATGGTGTTGTGGAGAGATTACTAAATGGAAAAGTAGGAAGCCTGAATTGCATTCCTGATTCCACCAGCTGAGTCAGAAATATTAGACAATCATTTGACTTTTCTATTGCTTAATATTCTTGCTGTAAACTGAGAATCGTATTCATGAGCTGCCTTCTTAATGAAGATATTGGGAAGAGCAATGTAATGTATGTGAAAATTCCTTGAAATTCTAAGGTGTTATACAGACCATCACAGATACATAATACTACTCCTCAAACTCTTTGATATTTACAATTACATGAAAAGTCTACAAACATAGAAATAGATATGGAGATATTTTCTTACTATCAATGTTCAAGTTGACTTTTTCTTTTTAATATTAAATTTGAGAGTAAAAACAAAAGAAAAAGGAAAATAAGTTAGGTGAGATAAGAAGCTAAAACAAAACAAAACAAACCCCCCAAAAAAGTACTTGAATTTTGCAAAAAAAAAAAAAGAGAAAACCAGATTTAGGAAATTTAGTTTTTATTAATATTCCCTTTATTGTACACTGTAAGCAGAGAATAGGTCTGAGCAAAAAGAAGAAATTGAGCACATAAAAAGTCCTATACTTTAAATTAAATCACATGTGTTACTAGAATTTTAGAAAATTATAGTAGACACATGGAGAAATGAGACAGTTATGTAGTAATTGACATTAGTAATAATTTTTTTTTCTAAAAACTTTTTGTGGCCAGGTGCAGTGGCTCATGCCTGCAATCCCAACATTTTGAGAGGCCAAGGTGGGTGGATCACTTAAAATCAGGAGTTCAAGACCAGCCTGGCCACCATTGTGAAACCCCATCTCTACTAGAAATACAAAAATTAGCCATGCGTGGTGACAGGAGCCTGTAGTCCCAGCTACTCAGGAGGCTGACACAGGAGAATCACTTGAACCTAGGAGGCAGAAGTTGCAGTGAGCCGAGACTGTGGCACTGCACAATCTGGGAGACAGATCAAGACTCCGTCTCAAAAAAAAAAAAAAGAAAAACTAGTTTATTTGTTGTTGTTGTTGTTTAATTTACTGTACTTGAATGATCATGAAAAGGTATACTTAGTATACTTATAGGTTTACTTGGCTAAAGGCTGGAAGAGAATATACAAAACTGAAAATGTCTCTCATGTTGGTAGAATAACATACTGTTAAGCTTTCTCTAAAATTGGACTGTTGTCTTTATTTTTTAATTGGAATGAAATTGAATTGATAGAACTTCTTTTAAGAAAAGAAATGTTACTACTATCAAACATATATAGTAACTTCAGCTGCCAACTAAAGAAGTGTTGCCACACACAAATTTCTAAAACACAAATTTCCAAACACAAATTTCTAAAAAAAACTTGCCCTCTGAATTATAATTGCCATATAACTTTGTTCATTCATAAGTAGTTCTTCTTGTGATCTTGAAGACTTGACTTTATTAAGTACTCTTATTATTGTCAGTATAATCATATTTACATCATAATTTTCTTGGCAAGTTCTTTATTTCTAGTATAAAAATTAACTAAACTTTAGCTTTTATCATATAATCATACAAACTAAATTTTGAGTTTATCCATAGATTGGAGCTTCTTGAATGTAGGAATCATGATTTGTTTTGTTTTTCTATCTCCCAAACACCTGGGATGTAGAGTAAATGCAGTGAATTCTATAACATCCTAAATGTCTTCAGTATTTTTTCTCCAATTGTAATGGACCATCTCTTTTACATTATCAGAAAACCACAAAGACTAAAACACACAATTACAGAATTTTAGTATTTAAATAAATTGCAGCTGGAAACAAGTAAATCTGTTATGTTTGAGGTGTAAAGAACTATTCATGTGCTGCCTAATAATCAAGCATACATGGTAAGCAACAATTTAATTCCATTCAATAAGCATGTCAGACAGGTTGACAGTGAACAAAACAAAGTTGGAAATGCAAGAATGACCAAGACACTGTCCTTATCTTCCAAAAACTTAAACTATGGAGGAAATAGACAAATCTAAAACAGTTATGAAACTGTTCCTATGGGTAAGTCTGGTGTTCCAGATCTCCTGGTATGGTGACTAAAAAGGACCATTCTCACTTTGCTTTTCATATCCAGCTTCTTGTAGTGCAAAGAGCCATACAGCTAACTGATAAGAAGTACAGCATTTGAACAGGTTCCTCTCCTCCAAACACTTCTGGGAATTCCTGAGAAAAGATTGTATCTTTCCTAAATCTCACTCTGTCATCTCAGTCAACCAGCTGACTTTGAATGGCTGCTGCACACAGTGCTGCTTGCCCTCCGGAGATTAGCCTTCCTCCAGCAGCGTCTGTACGCATTGCATCATCTCTCCCCAACTTGGGCATGGATCCTTCCCTGAATTCCTTAGGATGATGACTAAGGCTGTCTAAGCCTTTTTAAAGGGTTGGGGATAACTGAAAGGGACTGTGTTATAGTTCATTCAGGCTGATAAAACAGACTACCATAAACTGGGAGGCTTATGAACCATAGAAGTTTATTTATCACAGTTCTGGAGGCTGGGAAGTCTCAGATCGAGGCGCTGGCAGAGTTAGTGTCTAAGGAGAGCCTGCTTCCTGTTTCATAGATGGTACCTTCTCACTGCGTCCTCAGATGGCAGAGAAGAGGAAGCAAACTCTCTTGGGATTCTTATTGATAAGGACACTAATCCCATGCATGAGGGCTCCACCTTACTGACCTCATCTAATCCTAATTATCTTCCAAAGACCCCACCTTATAATACCATTACCCTGGGGATTAGGATTTCAACATAAAAATTTGGGGGGAAGGATGGGGAGGGGACACAAACATTCAGGCCATAGCAGACTGCGAAACAGAAAACTCAAGCCTGGGTATAATCTGCAGACTCTCCCAGATCCTTCTCTGTCTTTCTCTACCTGGCTCTCTCTCTGCAGGGGATTGGTGTATGGAGCACACGCTTGACTCCTGTGCCCTCTGGTTCTAACTGGGTTCAGTCAATAGAAGCCCCAGCAGGAGTTGGGAGACGAGAGGAAAATTAGACCAGGACTTTTGTCCCCTGGATCCCTCCCTTTGAGGTTTCCTCTGGATGTCTGCATCCCTTCCTCAGAGGTCACTGTCAGAACCACTTGTGCTGCACGGCTCTTTATTTCCAGGTTTCAGTAAGCTCACCCTACCCACTCCTTAGCTGTCCAACTATCCTCAGGTTTCTACATCATCCTTTGTGATTTCCCTCCACCACTTCACATTGGTAAATAGTCTCTTATTAAAAATCCTTCTCTAAATTTCCAATGCAAGTGTGGCGGCTGTTTTCTGTTGGGATCCTTACTCAGCCGTGATTGCCTGAGAGGACAGCAGCTCTCGCAGACCCACATTCCTCTACTTGAGCCCTCAGCCTGCCCCTGTGTTTCTGGGAGTAGTTTCCTTCCCTTGAGCAGGCCTCTACTCTTCCAAGCCAGAAAGAAGGAGTTGGTTTCCTACAACTAAATATAATCTGCAAACATAAAACTCTACCGACAAATTGAGCTTCTGATATGCTTGTACAAAGCTGCTTAGTGTCTCATCATCTCTATGTGCATCTACGTGTAGTCTACCCTCCATCTCAGAGTCAGATATTTGCTTGTCCTTTACCAAGAGACCCACTAGCATGCTTGCGAAGGGGAAAAGTGCCCCAAAGAAGAATTTAAACTTGGAGCTCAAAATAGAAGAGAAAAAAAATAGCAGTTTTTCTCATTTTGACCCAACAAAGTTGAGCAAAGGGATCTTGGGGCCTGTCCTCGGCAAAGCACCCAGTTACACACAACTGGATAATTAGTAAGAATGGATCATCCCAGTAAGCCTGGAACAATCTGTAGAAGTATTGAGCAATATTGCAGCTTCCCAGGCAAATGCCAGGGACAAGCATGGAGCAGCTTCCAGACCTCCAATAGTCGTCCACCTATAAAAATGCAGCTGGGCCACTAACAGTGAGCATTACCCCCCTACCAAACTTTGGGGGGTCAGCTTAGGAAGAGGATAATGATAGCAGACATATGTTCCTTCACCCATGAGTTAGTTTCTTTCCTTCTTTTTTTTTTTTTTTTTTTTGAGATGGATTCTCACTCTGTCACCCAGGCTGGAGTGCAGTGGTGAGATCTCAGCTCACCGCAAGCTCTGCCTCCTGGGTTCAAGCGATTCTCCTGCCTCAGGCTCCCAAGTAGTTGGGATTACAGTGCCCGCCACCACGCCCAGCTAATTTTTGTACTTTTTTAGTAGAAACAAGGTTTCACCATGTTGGCCAGGCTGGTCTTGAATTCCTGACCTCAAGTGATCTGCCTGCCTCAGCCTCCCAAAGTGCTGGGATTACAGGCTCACCCATGAGTTCCTTAACTTGCCCTTGAGATTGAGACTCTCTCAATCTGTTTTTAGGAAAGAAAAAATTGCCCCTCTGCGCCTCATCTCAGACCTTCTGGGCCCTATCAACCGGGATTTCCCAGAAGGCTCTGCCTGCGGACCCTTCTGATTAGAGAATCAGCGGGGGTCAGCCCCTGTCTGATCTCCTAGCTCCTTTAACCTGATAACCTAAGAGCTGGCATCATGTAAAAATGAATTGGAATGCCCTTTGCCACAGCATCTACCCAAAAAATTTGCACTTATCAGATTCAGCCCTAGGGCCACTTCCTCTGAAAAGTGCTCCAACGTCAGGCACATCGGTTCTTATACTAACTTTTGCTTACATGTTATTTGTGTTCCAACTCTTTCCTGAGTTATCCAGCTCATTCCTCTGCCCTAGGGTCTTTCAACAACAGGAACTGTGCTTTATTCACCGTTATAGTCCCACTGCTCCTACTTGCACAATAGGAGCTTGGTTAGTATCCAATGCATTAAGCAATTAATTAGGAAATAACAATCACTGCCCATCTCCCTCAACTCTGCAAGCAGTGAAAAGAGTCAGGATTTGTGGGGATTATTTTTGAGACTCAGGAGCTCTATGTATGTTCAGTGGCATGGAGTGGGGGATGCCAGACAAGCAGAATGGAAAGGCAGTTAGGTTTTCAGCTCCATGCTTTACACTCTCCCAAATGCCACAGAATCACATGAGCCTGGGGAACAAGATGTCGCCATGCCTCTTAGGAAAGAGCTCAAGCATTCCTCATTTTTGCATGGTGGGGCTTTGTAGGCCTCCAGCTGTGAAAATGATGGGATCATAACCCAACACCAACCAACTTGGCATGACTCTTCCTCCTAATTCCACCCCTCTTCCTCATGCACCATGGCCAGAACTCCTGCCTTTCTATATCTCACCGTCTGGCTTAAGAGGGGGTAGTGAGGTTTGTTCAGAGATAAGGCTAAGCTGCGTCCATATTCCCTATCTCAGGTGTGCTGTGGTGAACAGCCCTGACTACTGCTTCAAGCCCCAGAAAACTTACCTAGTCAGGTGTGGCCACGGTTGCAATGCAGCCAGAGGCTTCTCCCAGATCTCCTGCTTTGTCAACTTTCCTGGCATTTGTCTTTGTCTTCGTGGATTCTGAGTTCAGTAGTCTGAATGGTCTCTCTCTCTCTCTCTCTCTTTGCTTTTAATGTGCAGATTACTAAACAGCCAGGGCTAATAGCCACTTTTCTAAGCAATAAGCCAACTGGCTATTTCCCCTTTCTGTTCTAATCCTCCCAGTGGTGAATCCCACAAATCACCACCTTGTATCCTCTGCTACAGTCAAAATCATCAGAAATATGGCTTTTGAGTGACTTGTTAGGCCAGCTGCCTCTCACTCCTTCCCTAAGACTTCATACCAATCTAACCTGGCGGCAATCTGTGCACCTTTGGTCATGCAAATGTCTCCCTGCTCAGAAGATCACGTAGGGACAGTATAAGAAAACCACTTTTCATCTATTCATTTATTCATTTATTCAGCAGGCACATATTGAGTACCTGTAATGGATCAGACATGGTGCTAGGCACTTGGGACACCATGGTCAGCAATTCCAAAGGTGGGTCTATGGAAAAAGGAGAACTAACTCATATCACAGGCATCTGGTGAGAAGTCCTGTACCCAGCTCTGTTTTCTTCCTTTTCTCTCATGCATTATCTACCACTGACTTCCAGCTCCATGAGCACTTTTCTGAGGCTGAGACTGGCCATGTGGAACTTTTTGCACAAATACTGCCACTCGTCACTTACTGTGCCCACCATGTTTGACACCGGTTTTCCTTATCCGTGAATGACTTAACACCAAGACTCATTCACTCAGAATGGTTGAGGCTCAGGTAAATAGATTTCTGTTTTATAGATACTTTGGTTCTGGTCCTGTGTATTAATTTTAACTCTTACTTATGTAGTTTTCGGATAGATTCTTCCATGCCATATTCAGATAAAAGGCATTAATGAATCCATCTCCTTCTCCATTTAAGACTTCCTAAACTTACAGCCATGAGCCAGTGATCTTGTCTCTTACTCTGGTTCTATATGCCAGCACTAATGAAGATCCCTTCTAACCTAGGATGTTTCCCAAGCATCCAAGTGTGTATGAAAATACATTTCCAGACTGGGCTAAATCAAAAGCATAAAACAATATGCTTGTTTCTGTCACAGATGTGAAATGTATGATATCTATTCCTAGAAAAATTGCTGCCAAGCAATGGCTCAGCAGCTGACAATGGTACATCCACAATTTAATAATTTGGTTTTAATTTTCAGCTCTCACTTTTAATTTTTCAAATGAAATCAAATAACTACATGGACAAGGGGAAACACCCCACATACAATGAGGTTCAAGTTCTGTTGAATGTCAAAGGGTCAAAGTTCTTAGGGCTACTTGTCCCAGCAAATGAGGGTAGGATCTCTGACTGAAAGAAATCAGGTCACATTTCCCCAGAAATTGATTAGATATTTTAAGAGTCTGGAGGAAAAAAGATCTACAGGGACTTTCAACATGAGAAGTAACGGCAGAGAAATAGATTTCAAAGACATGCAGAAATAAGAAAAGGACACAAAGAAGTATATCAAAATAAGATATAAGCCATTCATGGCAAGTTCTGGTATCAGGAGACAGAAAGGAAAACAGATCATGTAAAATCAGTTTCTCTTGTGTAATCTGAATCCTGGCAGCATTCCTCTCATGTATTGGGAGTGAATGATTTTTTTTAATGCCTGTTTGCAACTTGAGTTTGGCATGAGGATAGACTGACATAATTAAGTGGGTATTGCAAGCAGCATTTGGAGAGGCAAATAAAACAAACAGGTTCTGCCACATGGTTGCATAGAAGTCAAAGCCTTCTTTCGCCATTTCTGGCTATATGTAATGTTGGCCCAACTGCTTAACAGCTTTGGCCTCAGTCCATTCATTTATAAGTTGGGGTTAATAACTCCCACCTTACGGAATATTGTGAGGATTAAACAAGACAATAAAAGTAAGTGTGCTGTAAAGATTATCTTCCTTTCCTCTTAAATTATTTTTGGAGTAATTGTCAGAAGAAGAGCAACACATTTGATCAGAAAGATGAGTGTGTGAGCTAAAACAAAATAAAGCATTTTACAACTTTGGAAAATGTTACCCACTGCATTTCAAGTTTTTGATATTGTTAAACTATGAACTCATGTGCATTCAATCAGCTGACCAGTCAACTTTCCTGTGATGTGGAATGTTCCACAGCAACAATCCCCAGTATGGCAGCTTCTGGCCCCAGGTGACTATCGCACACTTGAAATGTGGCTAGTGCAACTTAGGAACTAATTTTGTCATTTTATGTACTTTTGTTTCTTTAAATTTAAATAGGGATACATGGCTAGTAGCTTCTGAATTGAAAAGCACCCTTTTAGATCATCCTGACTGTAAGGTTCTCTCACACCAGTCTTGAGGAAGCAGAAGAGCATGAGTTTAAACACCTTGGGCACTGAGATTGTACTAGGTTCAAATCCTAGCTCTGCCACTGAGTGATTCATATAAGTTCCTTGACCATGCCTGGCACATTTGGACTCTCATTAAATACGTTCAGGAAGAAGGGAAGGAGGGAGGGAGAGAAGAAAGGATCAGGAGAGGGAGGGAAGGAGAAGGAAGAAAGGAAGAATGAATGAAGTAGGCAGTAATATATTTCATGAAGAATAAAGTAGGCTGCTAAAATAAAATAAATAAAATATGAGAGTTTTAAATAAAAATTTCAGTGGAGATGAGTTAGAGATGAAGATGGAGCCTGGTACTCCAGGGAAAACATATCTCTAAGTGACAGAAAAGGGATTGGATAACTCTGAGAGAACCAAAGAAAGATGAAGGAAGCTAAACTGAAGGGTTTTTCTAGATGCTACACTGATAAAAACATAAACTTCAATCCTTAAAAGTGTGTTCAACCAAGCTTCTTCAAGAGAATACAACTGTGGGTTATGTAACCTTATTTGTCTACAGAATATTCTCATAGAAAGGGTCCACCAGAAGCGAATACATGTACATTGGGCTCCCCATTGCCAAGTTTTCATTTACACTACACTCACCAGTTTCCCCAAAAAAGCAGTAGTGGGCAAGTTTTCATAACTGTTTATTCATTATAAATAGTAAATATTTACTGCACTTTTTACATGAAAGACATTTTTACAACACATTGTTGTTGGTTGAGGCTGCAATACAAAGATAGTACTTCTCTTATTCCATCACCCTCTAAGACCAATGCATGAACTAAATTCGGTACTACGTCTAGTCTCACTAACTCGCTACGTCATAGTTCTTAACTCTAAAAGGAATGTATTTGTGCCTACCTCATTCACGTTTCCAAGAATAGAAAGAAATAAATAACACTGCCTTCCACCTTCTTGTTCCTCTCAACATCTCAAAAAGCAAATTTATTGACATTCTAAAATGTCACCCCACAAACGTATGTAAACCTCAGTTCCTATAATCTTTTAATATTGGATATCATTGTATAATTTAAAAGTACATGAGAGCCATGTGAACATTTCTGTTCTTGCCCTGCCTTTCATAGAAAAGAGAAGAATGTAAACGTAATCAGTTTAAAAGCATAATTATCTGATCTGGTCCCTAATCAAAGGAGCAACCCGGGTGCTGGTTGTCCAGCAAATGGCAAACATCACTGCACTCTATCACTATGAATTATGGGCTGTGAAAATAAAAGCACCTGCAAAAATATACTTCTGATTTTGTTTATATCGCCTTGGGCATTGCCAAAGCATCCATGAGGTACACAGTATTGCACACTGATAAGCAGATATGTGAATGCATGTCACTTTCTCTCCACCGTGCCCTTCCTCCAACCCAGGTGGGCTACCAAATAAATGTGAACTGGAAAAACGTCACACACCTCTCCCCACACCAGAAAGGGAAACAAATCCTTCTTCCTGGTAGCCCATATCTTGTTAACAAGACATATCTGGGACATTTATTGACAACTAGATTACAAATGAGGATACAGTAACAATTTATTTAGGAGGTCCTTTACAGCTAGTCTAGCTTCCTAAAAATGGTTGCATTTATTTTTATTTCAATTTCCAGTGTGTAAAAGTCAAGGATTCCTCCATTCTTGCTTCATAAAGTGAGCAGTTTTAAAGTTGTAGAAGTATCAGCATCGACATGTTATACTTTAGAGTATTCTATTATATTTTAGAACAGTCTGCTTGGCCAAATCAGTCTGGGTAAATCTCAATACACACACACACACACACACACGCACGCACACAAGCAAATGGAATGTTCTAGCTCCTCGATGATCAGCACTAAAGAACTGGGATATTTTGATATGTAACCATGTGAAACCATTGCCTTAAAATGTTGCATTTGTCTTTTATTGCTCCAGCTCTTCCTCTTCTCCACTGCTTTTGTCGAACGTGTTCAAAAGAATTTGAAACCAACTATTGGAGGAAGAAAATCAATCGCTCTCCTTTGTCTCCTATTGGGACCACCCCCCCCCCCACAACAAAAGGGTAATTTTTTTGTTTTCTGAGCAGATTCTTCATGTCTAGGCTGCGAAGACCAGAAACAGGGCCAGTTTTAGCTCCAAGTGGACAGTTCACTTATGCGATATCTGGCTTGAGATAATGAAAGGCACCTGTAAGGAAACACACGCAGCTTTTTAGGTCATGCTCGGACAATTCACAGTCAGGGGCAAGATCAGCTACAGGCTGACAATGTCATATTTAATACCGTGGTATCAAAGGCTTGAGACTAATATTTTTATTCCTGAGACAAGTTTGACACAACTTTATGTCCCTGGGATTATCCCCCATATGATCCTGGAGCTGACCTCATTAAGAACATGTGTTTCTAATGTCAGGGATTATTTCATTTTGGCCAACCCTTGTGTTTTACCTAGTGGCAATCAGGTTTCACGTCTCAACAATTAATAACCGCAAGATGTTGTTGACATCAGTTAAGAAAATAATTACACAAGGAAGCCCCTGCTGGAACGGTCAGCTGGCTTTGCAAAAAAAAAAAGAAAATTGATACCGGCATGTGTGGCTTAATCTTGCCTCTAATTCACCTTTCTTAAGGAAGAGTTGAGTTTATCTCCCTTCCAGGAGAAATTGCCCCCTAAAAAGTCCAAGGCTTACTTTGTCCATACTGCCCATACTGGTAGCCTGTGACAGGGTCCATACTGTAGCCTGTGGTGCTATAGGTGGGTGGACAGTAGGACTGAGATGTTGGCAGACTGTCCAAGCTCTTCATATGGTCTAGTCTCTGACTGCAGCTGGCCGACACCGTGGTGGTAGGTTCCAGACCCCCAGTGAGAGGGGAGAGCGCATAATCAGTCTGGGGCTGATGAGGTACCCCACCGTGGTTGGTCAGGAGTCCCATTACCTAAAAAAACAGCCAGATTGGGAAGAAGTTAAAATGCAGAGAGAACCAGATTGCAGCGTACAGCTGAAAGAATAACTTGACAGTCCAGTTTTTATTTCTTTGGAAATCTGTTAAAGAGCTGTCCAGGAGACTATGACCCCAATTCTAAGTGGCAGAGATATTACATCACGCCTGACGATAACATCTGACTGCAGTTTCAGAAGAAGGAAAAGGGGAGGGAGAAGAGGGGGAAAAGGAAAAGAAGGAAGGAGAAGAGGAAAGAGAGAGATTACACCACGTCCCTAGTGATAAAATCAGACTGGAATTTCAAAGAAGGGGAAAAAAGGGATGAAAAGAGGGAGAAATTGTATCTGTTCATATAGAAAAATGTCTATTCATACATTAAATCTGGAAGTTTCACATGTGATTTTTGAATAGTCATTTGCTTATATTTTTAAAAGATAAATGAATCCAAATCAAGTTATTTTTCATGTACTTTGAGACCTCTGTGCCTTTTTTAAAATTATTATTATTTAATAGTGTTCCCTCTCAAGAAAGCCCCTTTCCTTGTCTTGGCCATCCTTTGGTAATTAGAAATATTTACTCCTTTCCTGATGGTCTCTGGTACTTTACTTACCCCTCCCATGGCATATTCATTAGTTCAGTCACCTGCTTTGACTGGTGAGAGCTTTCAGAGGAGCAATCTACTCATCTTTATATCCCAGCACCTAAAGCAGTGAGTGCTTGACACATATTAAGTGCCGAATGAATGAAATGTAAATGATTCTCCAAGTAAAAGCCTCCATTACCAATTATTTTATTTCTTCTCTAAACCACCATTTCATATATATATATATATGTATATGAAGTGTTAAAAGGAAAGACAAGCCTGAAATGTAAACATGGTCTTAAAAAGTTCAGTTTGTAAATAACCTGGAGAGTAAGACAACTTGGAAAAAAGAAAAATATCCTGTGACAGAATAACTTACGGATCAACATGGTGAACTGTTTCACCAACTCAAGATCCCTGACCCTTACGGCACCTTGTGGTGAAAGTAAGTGGATAATTAATTTTGCAGCTGGAAAACTGCCACACGAGAGAGGAAGCGATTTTTCTAAACTGTGTACCCTTCTGTGGCAGGGTTCAAAAGCAATTGCAAAGGAAATCTAACGCCAGGTGAAGAGCCCCCCCTAAGGCACATCTACTTACAAAGTATTTAAATGCAGTATCCAACAATTCCACAACATTTCCATAACAGTCCTGTCTCATTTTAGGAAATGTGAAGCCTACAGAGATTAAAGTGTACAAATAAGCGAAAGAGGAGAGGGCAGAAATGACAACCAAGCCCTGACTATAAGCCCTCATGCTAACTACAAAATAAGTCTCATAATTCAGGCAATAGAACCCTGGATCTAGAAGTTCCAGTAAAGCAGGAATCTGAGAGGCAGTTTGGGCGGGAGGCAGGTCTAGTTTTGTTTCCCAGAAAGCATCTCAGCTCAGATTCCAAAAACAAGGATCCCATAATTCCCTTTGGGAAGGGTTTGCGTAATCCTTATGATTAAGTAAAATCTTCTTGAATTAAAGCTCTGAGCTGATCCATCTTCAGTTAGCCCCAAAAGACAGAGAAAAAAGAGATCCACCTTCTGTGGATTATCAATTATCCGCTCTTCCTCCATTTTTACAGAACATTTGAACGGATGTCCCTGCCTTCCCCAGAAATCCTGTTTTTCATTTTGTTGTCTCTCTTTCATTTGAGTTATTGTCCATGCACACACATGGGAAGGTGGGCCCGTGTGGGCAAAGCAACACAGTAATGCCCACATTTTGAAAGACATCCCAGGAATCTAAAATTTTTTGAGATACGTGGTAAAACATCTTTTTTTACAATTTTAAAAAATTAGTTATATTCTTTAAAAAAAAACACAAAACATTTTTTGTGGTAGAGCCTAGTTTTGTTTTATTGGGGATTTGGAGAAAGCGAAAGTCACAAAATAAAGTTAAGCATCAATAGGATTGACAATTCCAGGAAGATGGAAAATCACTAGAATGTGGGTTCTTTTAGGGCCCTACCCAGCATTGTTTATAGCAATTTCTTCATTTCACTATTTAAAAACACTTGAACATAACTAAGAATGCATTTAAATTAGTTCCTGGATATGTTTCCCATCTACGTGGGTTCTTTTTGCCTTTCTTTGAGCTTATATAGATGATTTCTATATAAGTGTATACTTGGAAAATTCATGAACTTCAATTGATACACTAATTTATTAATTATGAAATTTCAGCCCAAATTAGACATCTCTTTTGAAAGAAAAGAGTCTTTAAGTTAGAGGTTGTTTGGTGGCAAACACACTCCTTTCAAATCAGGAGTACATTTTCGTGTGCAATCCTGATGGGTGAGATTGGACATGAACATAAAAACATTTAAAAATGTGATTTTTTTTAATGAAAGGGAATAATCACACAGGGCAAATATTTTACCATGAATAAGTTGTGTTAAGCAAAATTCAAAAACTTAGAAAAAGCAATTTTATAACTATATCAGTTCAGAGAGGAAAGATATCCAGTGGCACTAAATAAAAGGAAAATAAACTCTAAATTAATAGTGTCCTTCATGAAGATACTTACTTGAAATTCAGTCAATGGTATGTCACTTTAAGAGAGAAACGGAATGCTCTATGTATAGTTATACTTGATGAGCTCAGAGCAGAATTTTATTCAAAACATGCACACTTTGCCATGAGCTATATGTACATTTTTGTGATAAACTTTTTAAAAAATCCCCTGCCGTACATTTTTTGTTTGCATAACTTTGAAGGCAGCAATAACTAATTATAGGGGATGGGGGAACCCAAGAAGGTCCTAAAAAAGAAGAAACATGTCCTTCCTATAAGCAAAAATCAGCTTATGATGTCGTTCATGAAGCAACTTTTGGCAGTCGCTGCATTAGAAAATTCTTTAGGAAAGGATTTAACTCTTAAGACCTTGAAGTGTATCTATTGAAGGAGGGAGAAGATACACTGTTTGCAGGGCCATATCAGGGCAATAGAAAGATAGTTCCTCAAAGGTTCCAGGGCTGAGTAGCTTTAAGACATCCCAAAACATGACCAAATAGGAAGGACACCTGCAGGGTCTTCCTGTGTGTCACTACTGTCACACACAGAAAGCTAGCGAGGGCGTCTCCTTTAGCCACAGCGCTCAGCACAGCAGCCCAATACTTGCAGGCGCTGATGTGAGGGCATAGAGGGGACCAGAGACCAGTTATCTTTTGTTCCTTTGACTTCCCTGATAGAGCCCCCAAGACAGACATTCACAAGTTCTTATTTCCACTGCGATGGTCACATATTATAATCATAATCTCAAGAATCTTATAAGGATGGGGAATACAGTACTAACATTTTCCTACATTTGGCCTGAAACTGAGATTAATAAATAATTATAATGTGATTTATTTCAATATTTCACACTGAGAAAACTTGAGAAATATACACCATTTTACAAACCTACTGTTTTACATTTTTAAAAAATATGTGTTGGCGGGGGGAGTGAGGACATCAATAGAAAATGCATTACTCTCCCCTCACATAATTTAAAACCTCAAATCTCTGTAGAAGGGTTCCATTACACTTTCATGTATGTTTCTTTAAAAGCTATTTTGTGTTTCATGCGGTTCAAGGGAAGCTGTGGAAATTTCTTTCTGTGCACAAAGAAGTTGGTGAATGAACTTCTTAGAACTTATCCAATATGGTTATGGAACGTCTTCCAGTCACATTTTCTTTTTAAGAATAATGTCAGAATTTCTTTTAGGCATGCTTTTCCTACAAATTCCTTCGAATTTGTAATTCAAAGCCTAAAATCAATCTTCATTTGTTGTAAAGTGGATTTTTTTTGCCCTCCCCTTAAACCATTAGTAAGATATTTCTACTACAGGGCTGGCATTTTGTACCAATTTTTTTTTTTAATTTGGGGTATGAGAGAAGCTTGATTGCCTAGTTTTGACAAACAATTTCAAAGAAAAAGAAACAAATTCAAGGCTACTCAGTTCTGTCTCCTGAACACAGATCACACTCATTAAATGCCAGGTAAATCCAGGAGATGCAATGACCAGGAAGAGTTTTTCTTTAATAAAGATCTCTGTTCTGTCTCGTTAGAAAAGGAAGTAAGGAGAACTCTTTCTTTTTACTTTTAGTTGTGAGCCATCTAAAAAAAAAATCTATTAAGCAGATTTCTAAATTGTTACCTCCAAAATGTGTTCCACATACTGTTTCTAAATTGTTTTTTGAACAGCCTTTAAAAACAAATTCAAAGCTTCTGAATTTATGTCCACGTTTCTTCTACCAGCTCCTCCATCTTTTGCATTATTAGAGAGACATTTTCTGAAGATCTCTTTAAACTCATTCTCAAGTTTCAGAATTCCAAATAGGTTGTTTATATCTTGATTGGAAGATTATATGGTTCAGGAAAAACTAAGTCTTTACAATTGCTCCATGCCGTATTTCTCTTGAATTAATTTTCCTATTGCAAGATTAAATAAAAAAGATAAAAACTATGGGCCAAATTAAGATTTACCTTTAAAATGATATGTCTGGAAAATATTTGTCTTGGCACAAGCATTATGGTTTTCCCATCAGTTGAAAGTGCCTGAAGCTTATCAGAAATTTAAAATGATTTAGTAAATTATGGTGCACATCCAGGCGCTTCTTTTTTCTTTAGTAGGAATTCTTGGTTCACGTCTTTATTTTCTTTCTTGTTCTTAAGTAGTCAGATGTTCTGATTTAACATTTAACATACACATTTAGTTTTTTTTTTAAATGTTGTGAATTACAGCTTTGTATGACATAAAGAGTTTTTTTAGCCTTCCATCTTTTCCTCCAAAAATCTACTGACTATATTTTTTTATTTAGATATAATTTATTTTCAGAACCAAACAAAATTGTTCAAATGTTTATCCAAATGTTTTTTGCCAATATGGGTGTTACTGGAGTCATCTAATGGTTAAATTTCAGTAACTGTATCTTTGAGGTTAAAAACCTAAATTTAAAGAGCAGAGACTTTCCTGAAAATGTTGTCCTCAGATTCAAATGCCTTAGGAATTATCCTGCAGTTGATTAGCATCTAAATAATTAGATTTTGGGTCCTGTCTGTTTGAAAGCTGTAAGAGGGAAGTTGCCTGAAGGCAGAAGTTTCTCTTAAGGTATGTGTGGTGACCTTCTCACCCATCCTGAGAGTTAGGGAAAGGCCAAGACTGACCTTTACCTAACCAGATAGAAAACCTGTGCATGTTTTATTTTAATCCTTAGCCTACATTTTACAAGTAGCTGTGTTTAATGCATGATGAAAAAGTATGAGTGCTAGACAAGTGTGCTTCATATGCAGCATACATTTCCAAGTTTTCATTGTAAAGAGTACAGTAAGTATTGTCTCAATTAAACTCTAAGGTATTATGTATGTTTCATCTCCAGCCCTGTGACCAATCACAGAAACAGCTCATTTTTATCAATTATTTTGAATATCTATTGCTCAATAGAGCTAAGTGTTAAATTTAATAGCAATATTCTTTAGGGACTGATGACTAAAATATAAATCTAGACAGAGAATTAGCACAGAAATGAGTTGCATAACCATAGATACTTGTTCTTAACTAGGCAGATGTTCTTCTAATTTAACATTTAATATGCACATTTAGTTGTTTTTTAAAAAACCATTGTGAATTATGATTTTGTATGATATAAAGGTTTTTCAGCCTTCTAGCCTTCCCTCTAAAGTGTGTGTGTGTGTATATAAATATATATATATATAAAACTTCTAGTTTACTTCTAGCCAGTGATGAATAACTATATCATGTCCATCTATTATCAATAAAGCCCATTAAGAAAAAGCTCATTCCACCTAAATGAAAAAGCATGCCAGTTAATACCACTGGTATTTGACTATGTTAGACCCACCATGGGCATAATAAAATTCTCATATGTTTTAATTCATTTACGCATGCCTGCATTTAATATGCTTTGTGACCATGTCTACAATTAATATGATTTATGGGAAAAGAACATGTGCAATATTGGGGGACTATAGCAAATATTTTTTCCTTCTATGAATGAAAAATATAACAAAATGGCTCAGGAAAATTGTTGGCCCTTAGCATATTAAGAGGGACTGACAGAGCCCTGAGTAAACTTGAGGGAGTTAATGATATCCTCTTATCTGACCCTGACACATTTGCAGCATGTAATTTACAGAAGCTCTGTCCAGGGAATCTTGACAAATGCTCCTGAGGATGTCAGGGCAATGTTCCATTCTAATGTAAAACAGATGTGGGTCAGATACCCTCATTCATCACTTAACACACAGAGCCTCAAACTCTTTCTCGGAGGAATGACATTACCTGCTGTTAACTCTTCTCATTTCAGGAAATTTCTCACAACCACAGTAGCCCTCTAAGGCGTGTGTGCTCAAACCTATCACCATTTCAAAATCCAGTCTGAGAACATGACTGTGGAAAATCAAACGTGTATCTTGGTTTCATTTCATGACTACTCTAGGATACTTTTGCTAAATATTAATTGACCCTTTGAGACTTGGGATTCTAAATATAGAAAGAGAAAAGCTCTATGTTTGGGCATCTCACAATACTTCAGTGATATGACATTCAATATTTTCTGTCTAATTGCCTGTAAACCAAACTTCCATGTAAGGAAATGCAGGGCTGATTCACCCTAATAACCATTCATTAATGCAAATCTTGCTGACCTTTAACTTCACAGTCCCATTTGAGACTCACAAATCACTTATAATAAACTAGAAATACTGCCTTTTAGCGAAAAGAGCTTCAACTCTGCCTCTCCCAAGCAGAGGAATGTTGGTTTATATATACTATATTCCCATTTCCCTAAAAGTTTTCCCTCCACCTACCACTCTAACAACATGTAGGGCAGACATTCTGATCTGCTAAAGGAAGCAAATGGTTGTCCAGCTCAACAAGGAAATTTCTTCTTTCTTCCAGACCAGGTATGATGTAAGCAAATATTTCTGTGGCTGCCCAAAGTCAATAGCATAAGATTGCAGCTATGAAATGTCTGAAGACTACGGAAAAGAAGCTTCTCTACCCTTCTCTTCTTGTGGAGGAAGGTACATCCTTAAGATAAAGAAAAGAACCAACTGAAAAGACCTGGTGATACTGATTTTCCTGTGACTGATGAGTAGATGTCAGGAAAGGTATTTCTGTTAATCACGGGGAAATGGAGAACAGGCTTGCAAAAGTCTAAGAATGAACATACTCTTTAGAAAACACTTGCTTGTCTGTTTCATAGGCTCTGTGGTAAGTCAGAATAAGCATTCATTTAAAATTCGTGGAATTTGGCCAAATGCGGTGGCTCATGCCTGTAATCTCAGCACTTTGGGAGGCTGAGGCCAGAGGATTGCTCGAGCCCAGGAGTTCAAGACTAACCTAGTCAATACAGCAAAACTCTGTCTCTACAAAAAAAAAAAAAAAAAAAATTAGCTGGGCGTGGTGGCATGTACCTTTAGTCCCAGCTACTGGGGGGCTAAGGTAAGAGAATCACCTGAGCCCAGGAAGTCAAGGCTGCAATGAGCCGTGATTGCACCCCTGTACTCCAGCCTGGGTGACAGAGTGACACTCTGTCTCAAAAAAAGGAAAATTAAATTTAATCAAATTAATGGAATTTCTACCAACTCTACAAATGTGAGACAACATCTGAGAACACAGTCTTCCAAAAGCTAGAAACTACTACACCATTAAACTAAAATCGCATTTACCTTAATTCTCTCCCATACCTAACTCCAGGGGCACTGAACCAATGATGATGCTGTGTTCTCTTTTCCACCTGACGACTTGTGCTTATGGTCATAATTTGGGCAGTGGTTATGTCTCCTACTGCACAGGCAACTTGATGTAGGCTGGCAACATACAGAACCTACTTTGATCTACAGAAACTAATTCTGCTCCTGCAGATCCTAGCAAAATAAAATCTTTGTAATCTAGTGATTTTAAAAAATGCTCCTCAATTGATAAATTCAAAATCACTTAGATTGTCCCTTATGTTCCAAAACCTTTTGATGGTACATGATGTTTTAGCTACCCTTATCCTTGGCTGGTGAAAGAAGCATCACCGCATATCAGATTCCCCTGCCTTTGAGGCAAGTATCATGCTTCTAATTTACCAAGTATCTATTGTTATAGAAGATGGACTGTATATTTTCAAAAATACATTCATGTCAATATTATATTTCAATAAGTCAAAACTAGAATCCAAAAAGAAAAACAACAGGATGACCCTCTCCCCTCCCTGCTCCTAGCCCCATGGAATAAAGGGTTAACTTTAGTTTTCATTATAGTGGATTATCATGTTATTGTAACCTGAATTTCTCAAATAAATTGATCTTAGTACACTATATTTCTGGAGACTATCTTATCCAGCCACCTTAGAGTTACTGCATTCTGAATGGACATCAATATGAATCCTGAGATCTTTGAAATGTCTAACTAGAACACCTGAAAATATTCCAGTTTACCAACATACCACCTTTCCTTTGATGTCACTCAGTTTCCGTGTTTGCTTTATTTTTCATGGACAAGCAAAAGTATATTTTTGTCAGAGATTCACATATTTTTTTTTTTCTGAGACAGAATCTCACTCTGTCACCCAGGCTGAGTGCAATGGTACAATCACGGCTCACTGCAACCTCACCCTCCTGGGCTTAAGCTGTCCTCTCACCTCAGCTTCCTGAGTAGTTGGGAGTACAGGTGCAGGCCACCATTCCCAGCTAATTTTTGTATCTTTTATAGAGACAAGGTCTCAATATGTTGTCTAGGTTGGTCTCAAACTCCTAGACACAAGCGATCCCTGCCAAAGTCCTGAGATTATAGGTGTGAGCCACCACACTTGGCCACACATGATATTTTTAAGTCAACAATAATGAAACCCTGTTGCAATAGCATCAATACTTTATCAAAAAGCACTTAATGTTCATCAGCCTACGTCTACAAGACAATTTTTTTTCAATATCATCTAAGTTGAACAAGAAGGTACAGAAGAAGCTGAGGTAATTTAAACAGTTTATGTGAAAACGCACTGCGAGTAAGCGGCTAAGTTTGAACTCTACTGGTGCTGTCTTTAGATTAATGAGTTATATCCACACTGCAATCGATTCATTAGATACGAATGCTTTCTTTTCCTTTACCCCCTTATCTGCCTCATCCTAAATATTATTCGGTAGTTTATAGCCTCTTCTTTAAAAATTAGTCTCCCCCTGCTCTAAGTTCTTACACAAAGGGCTGACACTGTGTTGAGGTAGAAGACACCATCAGACATTAATTAGAAAAAAAAACATTCACCTGTGGAAAAAAATCAAGGAGTCATTTTAGAAACAAATGGATCAAGAGTGAGGTCTCCACGTGGGTTTTCCATCATTCAGTACATCCCACGAAATGTTCCTCAAAACTTGATAGTTTGGTATTCAACAAAAGGGCTCCATAATCAGATTAGAATACACTGAATTAAACAAAGTTAAACATGTTTTCATACTGCAAGACTTGTCGGGGCCTGTAGTAGGCTAATGTGCACTCCTACACTGAAAGATAAACAGATATAATTTATGACTTTTACCAAATTTTACCTTCAGAATACTTTTCTCTCACACCACTGTTCTACAGAGGCTGCTTTGGGGAACAAGTCTTTATCATGAGGCTTGGTTTGGTTTCAGGGTGTTCAAATAGCATCATTCCTCTAGAAGCTTATAATCAAAGGCAGTAGGGGTGTGGATACACTATAATAGAATAGAGTCTGGTATGTGTTTTAACAAGGTATAAATATAATAATGTGGCATCAATAGAGGCTAAAAAAGAAATTTTGCCTGGAAGAGTCATGGAAGGGTTGACATTGAGCTAGAAGCATAGAGTGACACAAATAGAGGATCATCTCTGCAGGCGGGTATTTTGAAATCTCAGGACAGATGCAATAACGCAAGCTGCCCAAAATGAGACATCAGTATTTTCATGAGAAAAAAGAAGAGTGGCTTCTTTAAGTAATGCTTGCTTCTTTCATTAGTTCTGTGCTAAAGGTTACCCGAACAGTCATCTCACAGCTAAGAAATATTCCCTTCAATGTAGACACGCTACCCCATTATTCTGCAAAATGCACTCTCCCCAAATGTCTCCCAATTTGCCATCTGTTCCACTGATCAGCAGGGGCAATGCAATCGCTAATCTCAGAAACTCTAGTTTACTGAATTCGAGCTAAATGTCAAGAGAAATTTTTAAATATTCTACTATACATTGAAAAATATATACCTTTGATGAAACCCAGACTGTTTTACACAGACAGATTCTTTGGAAAAACAAAAACACACACACACACACAAATAGTATACAACTAATGACTAAATCAAGTCTTCTGTGTCTGTAGTACAAAGCACACATTCATCCCCTAATTGAATAAATATGCAAGTATTCAGATTTCTGAAGATATTGCCATTTTGCAAATGCAATAATAAATTAAAAGCTTTACATTGCATTCCAACCACATATAAAGGGTTGATTCAGGCCATTGGCCCACATAGTATCTAGCACGGCTGTGTATTGCCGACTACAAAGAAAAACGTTTTATCCTAGTTGCTTAGTTATAGACTAAGCAATAATGCTCATTTTTTTTCTACTCAAGAGCTAGAGGAATTCAAATGGGACTAAAATAGAAAACACAAGGTTGTTGCATTTGATTTGTCCAATGTACAGGAGAACATAGCTGACAGAATTTCTATTTAAATCAACTCAGCAGACACAAAAATAATTAATTCAGCAAGGAAGGTTTTCTTTTGGCTCATTTCAGTGACATGATGTAAGATTCAGTCACTGGCTGCTACATTCTCCCTTTCTTTAAAAAGGAGATTTGGGCCAAGTCGTTGTCTCTCTCACAATTCGCCAAATTAACTCAAGAGGCTGTGACTGGAGCTGACATAAACCAGGGCTCTCCTCATACTCTTTAAGTGTAGCAACCACAGCCTTAGAGAAAAACCAAAAGTACCAGGTCAATTACAGCCTGCTCATTGATTCAACAAATGGATTAACAGTCATGTCTTCCTCCAGGAGCAGAACATCTCGAAAACCTAATATGGCAGAATGGAAACCTCCAAATGGCCAGTGGTTATTCCGGTGTAGCTGAAATGGGCTTATTTATGATCATAAATGTTCTTGAGCCTTCATAAACATGGAGGCTTCTGAAGCCCTGGCAATTAGCTCACAAACTGCTTAAGAAAAGAAACAGAAAGAGGCTGGAGCCTTTGAGAGGCTGCCACTTTTGTAAAAAAATATTTCTATATCTCTCTGCCTCCAGCTTTGTTTGACACTCAACAAATTTCTTTAATCAACATCACTCCATTTTCTTCTACAGATAAATTCCTGGAAAGTGTAAAGGGAAGAAAGCCCCTCCATTGGGAAATAGGTTGGTGGCAGGCTACTTGCTCGTCTGATTCTTCACAATGATAAAGGTAGGTCAAGGGCACAGAATTTGCAACCAGGGTGTGAAATGAGTGCCTTGTTGATACAAGACTAGCATCAAGTAGCTTCTGGATGTGCACCCAAAAACGTCCCAGAAAATTAGCTATCTTGAAACAGAAGCTGGCTGTACCACCAGAGTGAACCTTATTGCTTTGACCTATGTCAACAGCACAAGAGAAAGGCAAGGAATTACCAAGCCACAGTAGGAAAGATTTTCACGGCAACAAATGAAACAGAGAAGTACCCAATGCAACAATTTTTAATGACTATATCCCATCCACATAACAAGTCCTTACCCCTTGGATGAGCAAACAACCATCATTTTGCCTTGGCAGCTAAAGAATTTGAGATCACTGTTAGCACTGTGGTCCCAAAATGACAAGCAAAATCAAAAGCAGTCTTGAGTTTTGTGTACACATATTAACACTTAAATGCTTCTTCCTAATAAGTTTCAGGATTAACAAATGTTTGTCAAAAGGAACTGTGCTGAGCAATTGAAATCTAATTTGAAATGGAACCACGATAGTCTAATACATATATGCATGAAACGAAGAAGCTTCCTAATAGGCGTAGCTGACACCAAATATGCAATTTACATACATTACACACTAATAATCTCAATTTTAATATTATTCTTTAAAAGCAACTGGATGGGTGGTAGAGTTAAAGGTTTGCTTTTGTAAAATGTGAATAAGAACAAAAAGTTGATCCTGGCATTTTATGCCATTAACCACAGTCTTATTAGTGTAAAGAGCTATCTGCTCTTTCTGGGTCTATTTCAGAGATGGTATCTCATCAACACAAGTCTGTGATGATTCAGCCGGACTTACTAGATGCATGGTGGATAAACTTGATGAGATCTGCAGACCTCCTCTTTGTTCCTGAGTGGTGCTGAGTGGTGGGCAAACATTCAGGCATTTTCAAGCCCAATACACAAATCTTTATGAGAATTTTTTCTTTCCTCAGTAGATTATCCATGAAATAGGACAGGTGTACTGGTTATTCAATTACATCTTACCCAAGACCTGGACAAAATTTGAAACGAGGCCTCACAGCATAGTTCTTACCATGGGGATTTATTAATAACAGTTAAAAGTTCTCTAAAACTTTTTTTTGTAATTTAAGCCTATTTTCTTATTTTGTCATTGGTTTCACTCATAAACCAGAAACTAAAATCTGCCCATCTGCTCTAAACACAAAATGTGTTCATAATAACCCAGATTTATACCAAATGTATTTGTAAGTATTGCTGAATTGAGAGGAACTCAAAATTTATAGGCTCTGAGGTTGCAAACAGAACTTCCTCTTTTCAGGGAGGAAAATGCTTAAAATGAATGTAGGAAAGGCTCAGAAAGCTTCTTGGATATCAAATGGCTTCACAGGGAAAAACAATGTCAGTGATATAAGAGTAAATGAATCAAAACCATATGGATCAAATTTTCCTTAAAATACACAGTTTGAAAAATTAAGAAGGAAAAGTGCTTGGCAAAAATGTGTTTTAGGTTTTACCAAAGCCAAAACATTTGAAGAATCATTTGCAATGGTTGATGAACCCTAAATGCAGCCAAGTTGGCCCATTTTGTATACTACAAAACAATAGAAAAGATTTTCCTAGAAACCGTGTAACCCGCTGATACTGTATTTCACTCAGGAAATCTTTAGAAACTGTTACCAAAGAACTGTGGAGTTTGTAGAAGTCGGGTGGCGGGTGAGGCATGAAATGATAAAAGTTTGTTAATTTAATTCTTGTTTTGGGGGTTTGGCTATGTGTGTCTTGGGGGTGGGGGAGCAGTGAGGGTAGTATTTCTTGCAAAGAAAAGTTAATTAGAAGAATGTGCGCCAAATGTCAATTAGCCTCACATCTTGAGCATATGGCAGTACTTCCTCCGTACTCTGTATTCCAAAGCAGCATTCCTTTTTCCTCCTGCATGTGTAGGAAGGTGCTGGTAATGTACTCTCCGGGGATGGAGGGAAAATAAATGGTCTGTATTACCCCATGTACTATATTGTCCTCACATCAACCCAACAGAAACTTTCAGAAGGATGGTACTACAGAAGAAAGCCCGTGTTACAGTGAGTTAAATGCTTTCCTTCCCAGAGTGTATTTTGTCATTCATTATAAGCCCCATCTCCAAAAAGGTTATGCAGTTCAAACAGCTATCCAGAGATGGTAGAAAATTTTGAGGTCATTAGCCTCTCTCCACCCTCTCACACATCACTGAGAATCTCACCTCAAATTCCCTGACACATCCAGCCTTCGATATAGAATGAAAAGCCAAGCCCACCATTTGTGAAGCCATTCAACCATGGCTGCAAGAAAATTCAGTCGAATATCACTGGGGCAGCCCTTGGGAAATTTCTTAGGACATTGTGCTTCCTCTGATGGTGACCAGCCACTAAAATGTGTAATTTGTGTTCATAGAAGAACTAGTAAGAACTGGACAAGAGATAGAGTTGGCTCTTAACCCTGCCACTAGCTCACTCCATCAATTAGGTGATTGTGTTGCCTTGGCCTCAGTTTTCCAATAAGCAAAATGAAAATATTCCCCAGATATTGTTGCTGATTCCCTCAGAACAAGAAAATCTTGCCAATGATTAAATAATGCACAAACCCTTTCAGCAACTTGAGGAAGAACAACATCAGAGTTTCTAAAGGTTGCTGTTGGTATTCTGAGATTTAGGCTGTCACAAATACAGATCAGTCCATTGCCAAGCTCTGACCATCTGGACAGGTGTGACCTCCCTGAGACACTGCTTCACACCAGCCCCTCATGAAGCTCAGAGCTTCTCTGAGGAAAGGACTGAGGGCATCTATGATGCGCCATTTGGCAAATGGCTCTAATTCCCAGCCTTTGCTTGAGGGAACAGATACATTAGAGATGCAAAACAAAAACCAACGATTGTACACATACACAAACACACACACACACACACACAGAGACAGAGAGAGAGAGAGAGAGAGAAATGCTTTGGCTATCCTTATAGTGTCTATTAATTCCTTGATGAGAAACTAGAAAGCCCACTCTACAATCATTCACACACATTCCAGCTCACAATTTCCAAGTGTGGATGGCAAACAATACATCAATTTCAATGGCTCTAGGGAAAAAGTCGAATAAAATGCAGAAATATTTTTAACATGTCAAATAGCTCCACCAGAGAGATCTACAGTGAACTGATCACAGTGACTCAAAAAACTATATCCAATTCGGTGTAAATTGACAGGTGGCAAAAGGCCTATGATGACACGTAAAGACAGAGAAAAGGCAAGATACGAAGTTGTATGCACTACTTTCTACTTGCTCAATTATGTTTCTAAAGGAGGCATAAGAACCTAAAAAGCTAGAAGGCAATATGCAAAGATATTCATGGTAGTTGCCCTGGGGGATTTTTTTTTCTACTTTATAGACACTTTTTAAGCAATTTTTTTTATTTCTCCACAATGAACATCCAGTGCTTTTAATATGGGGAGAAGATAGAAGATTAATGGAAATTAAACTTAGCAAAAAGAGCATGAGTTGAACTGAACAGAAAAGTTTTAAAAAACTAGTCTCTACTAAATTATTTTATAATATGACTAAAACCTCCTGCATCTGTTTTTTTATGAAAACTGTTTTCTCTTCATTCAACTCTGGACTGTAATGGACAAGATCCTAGACCAGGAACCGGGAATCCTAGATTCTAGTCTTAATTCCCTCCCTATCAATCCTTTGCCTGGCAGAAGGTGACGATCATTTTGGGCCTCAGTTGGCTTTCCTGCATATTAGATAACCAGACAGAGGTAGAGGAAGTAGAAGAGTAAGTAGTGAGGAAAAGGAGAAATGGTAATCATAACGCTATTATTATTATCAGTTAGCATAACATTGTCCGTGTTATATGATCCAGTATATTCAAAAGTACTCTATAATAAGCAGTGACTTATTATAGATCACCAGCCTTTCTCTAGTCTCTTCTTTAGTTAACAAGTAAACCACGGTGTTAGACATGAGCTCTTTGCTTCACATTTTTCTTTAAAATATTTTTAAGAAAGCCAGACAAGCAAAAGTAGTGTAGGCACCTCTTGCTTAAATAGAGTCATTACAGAGAAGTGATATAGCCCAAAGTCTACAGAAATCTAAGTTCGAATCCAATTCTCCTACTCCATTGTTGCATAAATATGTTTGGCAAGATACTGATTTACTCATTGTCCTTTGCTCTTTAACTTTGCCTGAGGAAATAAGGAGGAACTTCATATTATTTGTCTCTTTTCTAACTCAGTGGGGTTGCTACAAAAACCAAGAGAACATAAATTCCTAGTGGTGGTCTGAGGTGGAAATGTATGGCAAAAATGCAAAATACCCTGCATATTGCAATGTAATCAAGAATTACCATAATATGTAAGATATAGTAAAGAAATACAGGAAAAAATGCCTGTGGAATTTTCCGTTGCTTAGTATTAGAATGATTTTGCTCTACCATCAACTCCAGAATCATAGCCAGGCTTCTTGAAGTCAAGGATTAATAGTTAGGAGATCACATTCTAGCAATTCTACTTATGTGATACTTATATATACAAAAGAATACACATCATAACATACAAGATAATACACTTGTACAAGAAACTACCAGTTTCACTTATAGAATACAGGTTCTTATTAGTTTTATTGCTATTGAATAAAATAAGGTATAAGAAATGCCAATGGAATCTGGGAATCTCACCTTGCAGAAGCAGCTAGGGTAGGAGTTTACTTTCATTAAAACTTTCAACCAAATCATGCTCATAAAAAGCTTTTCTACAGCCCCCCAAACTACAAATCTTAAAAAATTGCAGAGATAAGTACTTCTGATATTACTTCTAAGTTGTGGAAGAAGCTCATATGCCATGAATCTGGGTATTTTAAGGATGACTCTATCAATATAAGTTCATGATTTTCATGCAGAAATCACATTCACAAATGCCAGCACTTGGAAATAAAATGTATTAAAGTCCTGTAGGAAGCACTTTCATTGTTTTCATTTTGTTATTTTTCAACTGCGGTTTAAAGCCACCTCATAATTTTTTTTTTTATCCCAGGATGTGCTATAGGAATCTATGAAACTTAATTACATTTACTGTTACAAAAAAGGATTTATGAACTTTTGCCTTTAGGCGGAAATGTTTATTTCATTGCCTTTGCTATCCATTCTTTTCAACTCCTCCGGCTTTGAACTTTTCAGCTGCTCACAGTTATCACTGTCGTGCAGAGCCCAGAAACTCCACTCCCAAGACACACACCACAAGTTGAAGAAAACGAAGAGGCAAAGATATAAGAGTCGTTATTTTGGCCACCCTTTGTGCCATTAAAATCTCATTTTCTGCCTATTAGAATGCCCTCTTGGTGCTTAGGCAGTGGTGATAGTCAGTGATTAGTGTGTAATTGAGTATAATTGTCTTTTCACTTTTCATTTGTGTCATTCTGAGCTTCTCTCTGTTTTTCTAACCACCAAGAGGAAAAAGGGGGTTGAGAACAGATAAAGCTGTTCAAACTCTCTGAAGAGATTCTCGATTGCAATTATAGATTGCAACCCCTTGTGACATTTCTCCAAATTTAGTGGGCAGCTATCCTTGCCACCTGGGCCAAGCACTCTCTAATAAAATCAAGGGATCTGTATTTAAACAACTGCTAATAATGTCAACCTCAGACAGATGCCACATGTAGGAAATTTAACCAACCCTCTCACATGCAATTATCAAGGCAATTTATTAATATGATCTCCTAAGAAAAGCTCATAGTCCAATGCAAATTAGAAAAACAATTACAACATTCAAATATTTATATAGTCCCAAAGAGCAGTAATTCCCCTAATTTGTGCATTTATAACTCATTTATTCCAGAGTTCGTAGTCATCAGCTGGGTCTGTCTCCACAGGACTTGTTTGCTTCCTCTCTGATTGTTTTGTCAAAGCTTTAGTGTTTTCTTATAAGGTGCTTTTGATTGAAATCTCATCAATTTAAAAGCTTGTCAATTGATTGAAACCTTATCAATTTTAAATACGATTCAAAACAAAAAAAAAAAAAAAAAAAAAAAACCTGCCACTGTTTGCAAGCTTCTTAACCAAAGCCCAGAACTAGGATACAGAAGGCAAAACATGGCAAACACCTTCACAACTAAATATGAACACAAAGTCTCCAAGATTATATAAAAAATCACTTGAATTTTAAGTCTAAGCTACAACTTTTGATGAAGCCAGTAGGAAGGGTGGAGAGAAAGGAAACTAGAAAACCGAAATCATGTGGCTTGTATAAGGAATACATTATGGTTTAAATTTGGCAATTCATTACACTACTGCCTCAGGGAATTGAGTATTTGGTTCTGGTATACAGCAAATCGTCTGTCTAGAAACACGGGACTGACCTGAGGTGAGAGGCCATTGCCAATGGTGGGGTTCATGGGGTTGGAGGGCCCGGACGGAGGCACAAAGCTGTCTGTATAGCTGGAAAATCCATGTCTGGTGCTGGGGAGGCAGTAGGCAGAGCTGCTGTCTGGGTTGGAAGGAATCGTGCTTTGGTGTACAGTGCTTGGAGGAAGCGGTTGAGGTCTGTGAACTGTGCTGCTGGGATCTGACACGGCTGAAATGAAAAAGATTGTCAACCATCATGTTTTCTTTTAGGCCAGCAGAGAAAGTTCAGTGCAAAAGTTCATCAGCCACCAGGCCATCAGGAGCAACTATTGATCAAATCAAATGTTCACTTCAAACTGTGTTTCTTAACATGCAGTTGTAGAATCACCCATAACGGATACAGTCACACCTATCTCTGCACATACTTGTAAGTAACATATATACTCTCATGGCAGGCTCATCCAGAATACAAATGCAGAAATCATATTAGCAATGCTAACAAGCATATTTTGGTAGTGAATGTTATTTATCAATATGAGAATTAACCAATGTAAGGACTGCAAGTCTCAGATTTCTTATCAAATATACTTTTAAAGCACCTAAATAGTTGTGTAATAATATAGTTTCAAATGCCTGGAATGCTCTTTCATAATCCAAAATAATCGGGTCTTACAATTTAACATTATCCCATTCACCTCTGTGTGCTAACAAATAATGACTTTGTCAAAGCTTACCTTCCCTCTATTATTCCTACAGTTAGTAAGCATCATTGAATTCCAGTTAGTTGCAAACTGGAGTAAAACGTAGAGGTAAAATTTTAACAAAAGAAAAGCAAATCCCATGGTTATTTAGGAAGGTTAATTTGTTTTAAAATACTGCAATGGAACTATATTATAGCACAGTTTATCTAGAGATATTCAGATACATCGTAGAACAAACTATGTTTCTGAAATGTGATAGGTACGTTCAGGATAACCTGATGTATTATAATTAACAACATGGTGTCAGCACTACAGAAGGATTCACTTGTATAAAATATCCACCAGAGAAATCGCCTGGAAGTTACTTTCTAATCTCCTTGAGTCTTCCTCGGTACCTTGTGGAATAGATGTGGGCTGGTAAGAGGTCTCTGACAGCTGGTACGTTGGCAAGGTTGGCATGGCAGTGGGAGGGAACCCCCCGGGAATAAGATGGTTGAAAGCCATCAGTTGATTGGCCCCAGCTTGCTTCCTCCATCTTGCACGGCGGTTGCTAAACCAGACCTATGGATTTAATTTAAAATTTAAAGATTTCACTGATGAAATAATAGTACATTCTTAATGAATTTTTCATGCTAAAACAGATTAGAGGCTTCTTACTGACAGGGCAAATAGATGAAAGAGTTCTCCACCTTCTGTGTTGTTTGGGTGAATGGTCAGGAGTAAAAGAAGAGTTTAGTGTCAAAGGTCAGTAGAGGGGCTTCAGGGACCCTCCATGGTCTTGAAACAACAGCCCCCATGAACCTTGTGAGGACCATGGGCAGGAATCACTGAGCAGGAGTAGGAACAACAGAAACTCCCCTCCCTACCCTCAACACCCACCCACCTGCATGTAGACAGCCTTCTGGGGAGGATACATGAGCCTCTGTGACCCCTGCATGACACATGTGCTAAATTTGGCCTTGCCTATTACACCAAGCCTTGTATTTTATATTCTTATTAGTCTGTCTCTGTATTTCTGTGGTTATTATGGGTATAGCTTCTGGATGGTCATATAAATTGAACAGAGGATAAGTGGAGCCATTTTTTCATCTCTTCCAAAATATGAGACATTGCACTGATTTCGGTGGAAATAAATGCCAAAGAGGTAAGCGTTTCAAGAAATGAAAGCCTTTTTTTATCTAAAATAATTCATTTGTTTCTTATTTATTTCAACAATAGCTTTAAGCTCCTAGAATACGCTGTGTCAAGCACTATGCTAACCAGGTACATTCAGAAAAGCCTGATACAATGTAATAAAATGCCCTCAAATAATTCAAAGCCCAAGTATTCTGTATGAGTCAATGGACAGAAAGGGCAATCATGGCAGCAAGAAATGTAACTGAATATCTAAAATATTGAGAAATTGTGATATAAGGCCTTTCGTGGGTCCTGTGCTCCTGCCCAACTCCTACATCTGCAGAGTTTAAATGTAGAACTTGGGGTGATTTTTCCACGGAGCACATATGATGTTTCCCCTAAAATGAGAGAGGATTTCTATCAACTAAAGATATTCTAATTCCTACATCAAAAGTTCATTGAAATTTTTTTTTTTTTGAGATAGTCTTGCTCTGTCGCCCAGTCTGGAGTACAATGGCACGATCTCAGCTCACCCCAAGCTCTGCCTCCCAGGTTCAAGGGATTCTCTTGCCTCAGCCTCCCGAGTAGCTGTGATTACAGGCACCCGCCGCCATGCCCCGCTAATTTTTGTATTCTTAGTAGAGACGGGGTTTCACCATGTGGGTCTTGAACTCCTAACCTCAGGTGATCCACCCGCCTCGGCCTCCCAAAGTGCTGGGATTATAGGCGTGAGCCACCCATTGAAACTTAATATGGAGGAAAGCACTGTGTGTTTGGGGGTTGGAAGGATATGAAGGGAATAAAGTAGGATCTCTGCACTCTGGTAGTTTGCTGCCTTGTCCTCATGGGATTCAGAGAGCAGTCAAGGAGACCAAAATAATTGCTCGCTAGAGGTAGAAACTCCACATTTGGAAGCACGGAGAATCAGGAAAACTCTAAAGTGGAAGCAAAAAGTTCCAGCTCATTTTAAAGTTTGATTCTAATTTCGACGAGCGATCACTTGAGATGGAAGTGACATCCTTCCTGTCATACAGGGCAGGCAGATGCGGCTTGTTCCAGGAGGCCAGCTTGTTAATAGAAGATGAGAACTGATTTCCTTACAGAGCACTGTTAACAATTTTGCAACTTAATTGTAATTTTTAAAGTCAGATCACTTAAGAGGGGAGGAAAAGATTTTTCTGGAGCAGGAGAGCTCAATTTAATAAATCCTTTGCTGAGAGATTTGCTCAAACTTTTGGTACTCACCCAAGCATTTGTCTGAAAACAGTTTTGTCTTCTCTTGTCATTGTTGCAAGATACTGGTAAGGAAAGCTGTTTGAATTTCCTCAAAACATCAACATTTAATACTCCTTAAGTTTCCAACAGGAAAACGAGGTAAGTTAATATTTTCCCATGTTGATATATAATTGAATTAGAGTCTTACTTAACTTAATAAATTGCCACCTGGGGTAATAGAACCATGAACAGCACTTAATTTCAGGTCTGCATCAACTGTGCTTTCTCACTGCAAGTCTGAGTGCCTATTACCACGGCTCCCAAAGTCATCAGGGTAAGAAAATCATTTTCAAGAAAGTTCTGGGAACAAACTGTGTTAGCCTGGGGAGGCTGAGGATGGGAAATTAGGGTCATGTTCATGCCTGAGTGCACTGTACTATACCACACACTGTGGTTGTAGTTTATATTATAATACATCAAGACTAAGGAGGTACTCCCGGCTCAGATGAGGTAGTCCTCCGCAACTATCTAGACCAGCTTTATATTGCTGGGAGAAGAACTGGACTTCCAAAAGTTTTGATGTAACTTCACTCATGAAGATTTACTATGCTCAATTCCACTGGTGAAACCCTTTATGAAGAACTCAGAAAGGTACGCTTCGGTTGTTGTCAGATTTGTTGCCAATCTCTCTGTGCCACTTGCCTTCTGTAACCTTTAGATAAGTAAACCCAGGGGTGGTGAAGCCTGATCTTTCCATCAATCTCAAGTTACTATTGACTCAAGGTTCATTCTAACTCCACCGTAACCCAATTTTTAAAAACAAAAATGTCTTTGCTCAAATAATAAAGAAGAAACATCATGAGTTTCTACAAATACCTTCAAAAGACAGAATCCAAACAGAGTAAGAGTTAAGGGTTTGGGGGTTTGTTTTCATATTTTCTCAAATGATATAAACAGGTAACAAAGACATTGAGTAAACCCACCAGGAGTTGGATTACAAAGTCCTTATATTTATAATACAGTATCTATTATATCCACAATAAAAAATGAAGAGAAATTGTTGTGAAGCAAATCTTTACTGAGAAACAAACCTTCAGCAAGAGGTTCAAGAGATTCCCAAAGGAAGGAATTTAAATGTTGTTTGAATTTTGGCTAAATAAATCCAGAGGGCTCTTCCTGAGAGAACCAGGGCTTAGTCAGGACTGGCCTGCCTGTCTCTGGCCATTTAACCTGATTTCTTATCATCTTACCATTGCCAGCCTTCTGCATTTCCTAGAACCAGCTGAATTTGCCAAAAGAAGTATTAAAGGAAAAACACACTAACTTTGCAAATTAAGAACTGGTCTTTGACTTCTTTATGTTTTGAAACTCAAAAAAGACAAATTTTCTATTTTTAGTAGACTAAAAAGAGTACCCTAGAAATGACCTTCACTTTCAATACCTGAACTAACCAAGCATAGTGATCCTAGAGGGATGTTATCAGCCCACATTTCACTGAAATTTTCTTGATACTCCTAAGCCTTAGATAACTCTTTCAGTATTGTATCACTAATTCCTAACATACAATCAATGAATAATCTACGGAATGGCATGTGTGAGTGTATAACACTGAATAAGTTCATCTAAAATATACATATTTATAACTCAGTAGTTACACTTTCTAGAAATTTCCCCTTGTTTTGAAAAGAATAGCAGTAGCAACAGAGGCAAACTGGCCTATGACTGATGTTCTAGGAGAGAACAGAAATTTACCACCCAATGTCTTTGCCAGTAGGGTGGAAAGAACAAGCTTTACAAAGTTGGCTATACACCTTTAAATGAAATTCTATGATCTACAATTCAATGTAATTTTACTATCCCCATACAAGATTATCTGGCCTTCCACATCACACTTGGCATGTTAAGGAAGTGGGGGCAGGAGGCACAAATTTGTCAGTAACCTACTATACTATTATACACAGTTAATTGCCTATCATTGCATTATAATATTACATCAAAAGTCTCCCTCAAAGCAAGTTGTTATTTCATTTGATAAACTGCAGCCTGGTTCATTTTTTGCTGCCCCCTGTACTTCCCAATTTGTGTGTCTCTCTACTGAGCCCTTCCATAAAGCCATATGTTATGTCTTTGAAAAATGATCTTTAGATGCATTTCTCTAGTAGTATAATGTCAAATGATTTTTTGAAACAAAATTTAAATTGGTTGAAAGAGCTCCATAACATCATGATAATTAGGAAAAAAAGATAATAATTAGAAAAGAAATGTTCATAACTTTTTCTCTTTATGAGTAAGCAAACCAATTTGTTCAGACTCTCAACATTACAAGTTGGGGGGTGGTGGGGAAACTAGTACTTTCTACAGTAAAGATATAACAATACGTCTTATTCACATGTGTGCAATGCAGACCAGGCAAAAGTTGGGTCTCAGCTCCTCACTTATATTAATACTTCTGTGACCATGAACAATTTGCTTAATATCTGGGGTTCTCTGTTTTCCCATGTGCTAAATGGGGAATACAAAAACTACTTCACAAGATTGTTGTGACTATTAAAAATACAATGCAATCTAAGCATTCAAAAGAATACCAAGGAGATATTAAATGTTCAATAAATGCTAGCTATTAAATAAAAAGTCTCACACTGACACTTCTATCTGAGAAAACCAAGAATTGAAGCTCTGTTTTGTTTCCTTCACTCTGTGGTGTCCAGCCAAAGCCTTTTGTGTCTGTGAGTAAACAGGAAAGTGCCCAGAGAACACCTCAAATAATTGAAAGCCAGTTTGACTTGAATGGAGGCTTAGGCCAAATTTGCTTCCAAGTTTCATGGATTAGTGCTAATTGTCCCATGGTGTCAGACTAATTTTGCCCATCAATAAATTACTGGTTCACATTTTTGGTGGTGTTCTCAGGCAATTAAGCTTACATTATTCAAGACGGATTATTTCAAATGCAATTTGAAAAATGGGGAGAGAATATAATAGTTAATCCTTACAAAGAGAATTCGCAACAAGATCGTAAAACCTTTGGTTAAATACTAGACTCAGGATGTCGAATGCTGAAGTGCCAAGTACAGTACTTTCCAAGTAGGGAAATTCAGGGCAAGCTGCTCATTTCCCTGGACCTTCTCCTTCACTCTCACCTCCTTTCTCTTTCTATACCAGGTTTTCCCAGCCTTCCTATCACTGCAGCTATCCAACTTTGGCCACTATTTGGAGAGCAGGTTGGAAACAGGATGGGCAAGATTGAACAGGAGGAACACCATGCTCCCATGCATGTGAAAAGACCATGGACACACACAAAAGCACATTCAACTGCATCTTGATACATCCCAAAAGTAAACTCCTGCAGAGAGCTTCAGGATGAACATATGTTTGCTTCATTATGAAGCTTAGGATATTCTATACCTATCTGAACTTCTGAACTATACAGATCAGTTAGATGGCTTTAAATCACCATGGTACTTGTTTAGGAATTCCAAATTACTGATGCTATAAGGATTCTGCCATATTCTCATTCCCTTTCTCTCATTCCCAAGGGTCCTGAGAAATCATGCATTTGGGTCATTCCCAAAATGCATGATTTCTCAGGACCCTTGGGAATCACCATTGTTATTTTTTGGGAATCCTAAATTACTGATGCTATAAGGGTCCTGAGAAATCATGTGTTCTACTAGTTTTTAATTTGGGCATGGGAGAAAGGTTATTTGAGCATATAATGAAAGCCAGAGGCCCTTTCTCTAGTTAACAGTTGTATATACACATACACAAGCAAAGGAGCAAAATTTTGTGTACAAATCTCAAATCTCCCAGATCTCCTGAAGTCCATCCATGAATATCCTGGTGGGGCATGAACCCAAGCTGAGATCATGTGATCTAACGAACCCCATATTTTTTAAAATTGAAAAAAATTAAAAACCTGAAGTCCAAAAGGATTCCAGCAAGATTAAGTAACTTGCTCAACAAAACACATTTGTCAACTGGGAACAAAATCCATATCATCTGACTCCTAGTTAAATTCTATTTCCCCTAGTAACTTTTTTTTCTGTCTTCCATTGTCTTCGTGGTAAAAGAGGATGCTACTTGCTTATTTCATGGGATTCTTAGATGGAATATTTACTAAAACTTTTCACATCCTAAATATTTGGGCCAGGCATAGTGGCTCACACCTGTAATCTCAGCACTTTGGGAGGCCAAAAATAGGAGGATTGCTTGATTCCAGGAGTTTGAGACCAGCCCCGGCAACATGGTGAAACCTCGTCTCTACAATACAAAAATTAGCTGGATGTGGTGGCACAAGCCTGTAGTCACAGCTACCCAGGAGGCTGAGGTGAGAGGATCATCTGAGCCCAGGAGGCAGAGGTTGCAGTGAGCGGAGATCACACCACTGTACTCCAGTGCACTCCAGCTCAGGCAACAGAGTGAGAACCTGTCTCAAAAAAAAATTAATTAATTAATTAATATTTGCAAGTAATTCCTCCCCCACAAAACTTTGATGTTTGTCATTATTTGCATAATATTAATAACAGCTACCCTCATTATGGATGAATTAGGCAAATCATCTTTTTAAAAAAAAAAAACCTTGTAGTGTTATTATTACTAGGAAAATAGTCATTAGTATACAACAGTTCTTACATTGTGTACTCAGATTTGGTTATGATAAATTCAACACAGCTACAGCCTAAATGAATTTATATAAAACACTGACAGAGGCTAAAGTTATTATAGCTTTAGTCCCATCTCTATTTAGAAGAGTGTAGAAATATTTTTCCTCAGGGGGAAAAAAATGAAATGTAGACATGGTTTGGGGTTTGGGAGGTGTTTCGTGTTTGGTTTTCCCAGGTGCCCCAAATTAAACTAACTCACACTTTGTGGCTATCACTCAAACTGAGTTGGCTACTGCTTTCCCAGATCCTCTAAAAACTAAAGGATTTTCTTCTGGCATTTTAATCAGTGATTAACTACTCCCTTCTTTTTCCTGCTGGGTTAAGTAAAAGATCCATATGCTGGGTGTTCTAGGGAATTTGTTAGGCTATAGATCACAGCCGTGGTGCAAGCCATGATGTGTCTCAAGGGAACTAAGGAAGCCATAAGGAATGTCAAGAGTCACCGGGTTAAAGCCACATTAAGACAGCTGTTACGTTAATGAAGGCCCTGCTTCGAAGAGGAGGTCACTATATGGAAAAGTATGAACTACTGTTTATTGGTTTGATCCCATGTCCTCTGAAAATTAATGGGCCATTATTATTATCCTTTGACATTCATTGAGCCAGATGAGAATGCTGGGTGCTGTATAAGCTACATGGGTTTGAAATATATTCTGTCTCCATCCTTAATTTTGACAAAGGCAGGAATGAAAGAGAGCAACATCCAACACTCCTCAGTTTTCCGTCACACTCTTTGCCTGATCTCTTTACAATAAATGTATATTTTTTTTATTCACATTGAGTTCAGAGCTGATACACGGCCTATTTTAAAAATAGATCTAGTGCCAGTGGCTCACACCTGTAATCTCAACAGTTTGGGAAGCTGAGGAGGGAGGATCACTTGAGTCCAGGAGCTCAAGACCAACCTGAGCAACATAGCAAGACCCCAGCTCTACAAAAAAAATAGAAAAATAGTTAGCCAGACATGGTGGCACACATCTGTAGACTCAGCTACTCTGGAAGCTGAGGTGGAAGAATCACTTGAGCTTGGAAGATCGAGGCTACACAGTGAGCCGTGATTAAGCCACTGTACTCCAGGCTGGGCAACAAAGTGAGATTCTGTCTCAAAAAAAAAACAGATCTAGTAGGTGGGCTTGGCCAGTTACAGAGGACAGGTGCCAAATCCTGGAATATAGTGGCCACTCAAAAGAGGCATGATTGGACCTCACCTAACATTTGCAGGTAATCACAGAACTATAATAAAAGCAAAGTAGATTTGAAACATATTATTTATAACGTTATATATAATATTATACTATTATAATACAATTTAATTTGTCTGCCCATTTGATTGTGATACAGGTTTTTTCTCCCCACTGTTATATTAATATGCATATTAATATCATTATATTGATATAGTAAAATTAATGTTGTTAATATATTTATATAGTATTATATAATATTACTATATCAATACTGTATTAAAATATTTTTCTATTGAAATATTATGCCTTAGTTAATAAAGGTTATTTCTACACTGTGTGGTGGGGAGAAACACTCTGTTTCCCAATGATAGTAGGTTTCCCAACTTTAAAACATCAGCCCTGTGAATCTTGGTGTATCTATAACTCTTCCTTTCACTCACCTTCCTCCCCACTTCTAGATTACACAATCGGTTGACCATTCTACCTCTGAATACCTTCACCACCATCTCTTTCTTGCCATTCCCACTGCTACTACCTATCTCATGCCATAGCCCCCACTCCCTGTCACATCAAATGTGAGCTCACTAGCCTGAAACCCAAGACCTCCACAGGATGTCCTCAGCCTAGCTACCAAACCCTATTTCTTCCACCACCCTACCACTTCTTACATTCTAATCAAACTAACTATTCTCCCGATACGACTAGAGTGAAAAAGAAAGGTCATCTTACATGTAGCCCACCACTTCTACCTCTCTGCCTCTGCTCATATAATTCCCTATTACTAATAGATTCTCCTTATGCACCTGGCCCAATGAATATCTATCTAGCCTGGAAAGTTCATCTTAAATCTGCCCTCTGGGCCCAGCACAATGGCTCATGCCTATAATCCTAGCACTTTGGGAAGCCAAGGCAAGTGGATCGCTTGAACCTGGGAGTTCAAGAACAGCCTGGGCAACATGGCAAAATCCGATCTCTTCAAAAGATTATCCAGGCATAGTGGCATGCACCTGTAGTCCCAACTATCTGGGAGGCTGAGGTGGGAGGATTACCTGAGCTCAGGAGGTGTAGGCTGCAGTGAGCTGTGATTGTACCACTGTACTCCAACCTGGGCTACAGAATGAGACCCTGTCTCAAAAAAAAAAAAATTAAATCTGCCTTCTTCATGTACCTCTCTTCATTCCTTCAAGATCTCATCCCTTGAGTTCATGTCCTTTGCAGGGACATGGATGAACCTGGAAATCATCATTCTCAGCAAACTAACACAGGCACAGAAAACCAAACACTGCATGTTCTCACTCATGAGTGAGAGTTGAACAATGAGAACACGTGGACACAGGGAGGGGATAATCACACAGCAGGGCCTGTTGTGGGGTGGGAGGCTAGGGAGGGATAGCATTAGGAGAAATACCTAATGTAGATGACAGGTTGATGGGTGCAGCAAACCACCATGGCACGTGTTATACCTATGTAACAAACCTGCCGTTCTGCACATATATCCCAGAACTTAAAGCATAATTAAAAAAAAAAAAAAGGCTGGGCGCGGTGGCTCATGCTTGTAATCTCAGCACTTTGGGAGGCCGAGGCGGCCGAATCACAAGGTCAGGAGTTCGAGACCAGCCTGACCAACATGGTGAAACCCCATATCTACTAAAAATACAAAAATCAACCAAGCCTGGTGGCAAGCACCTGTATCCCAGCTACTCGGGAAGCTGAGGCAGGAGAATCGCTTGAACCCGGGAGGCAGAGGTTGCAGTGAGCTGAGGTTGCACCACTCCACTCCAGCCTGGGTGACAGAGTGAGACTCCATCTCAAAAAAAAAAAACAACTCATCCTTTCCTCTTCTCAACTCCATTGCACTTTTTCTCTTTCTGCACTTATCACGTCTGTGCTATTTTTAAATTATTTGTATGTTTACTTTTTTTACATTTCTTAGATTGCAGCTCCTTGAGAGAACTGTCTTAATTGATCTTAGCATTCCTTGACTTTCCTAGCACTATGATGATCATATAGAAGTTTGAAGAAAACAATCTGTCTGAGCTCTGCACCCTGGAAGAGACTATTTCTGTAAAATTCTGTAATAGGAGAGTTAATTAGCTGCATCTATGAACGTGTTGATCAATCTAGGGACCATGTCAACTGATTAGTCCACTGCTGAGTCCCCAGCCTGCAAGTTAAGACTCTGGAAATAACACACAATATTTGCAGACAAGGTAATTTAACTTCTAGGGTGGTGAGGAGTTCCAGGATACCCTAAGATATCTGCCATCTTTCAAACACTGTTTTACTAACTCCAGGAAGAAGTTCCTCATTAATGATGAAAACATTATGCTATACTCGATAGAAACATATTACATCTAAGTAGCCTTTCCAGAAGGTTCAGAGCACCTCTAAGAGTTCAAAAGATAATTCAACATGTTCTTTAAGTAATATAATTACTTGAAATGCTTCTTAATTATAAAATCCTTAAATGAAGGAATTTTGCGTTATGCACCTTTGCACATTTTCATAATTGAAAGGTCACAGAGATGAAGCGTATGTGATCCAATTATCTCTAGACTCACTTTGCAGCTATGCCACCTTGGGTAGTTACTGATATAGTCCAAGTCTCAGTTTCCTTATTTGTAAATGGAGAGGAGCAATCATAGTACCCACTTAGGATTTTAATAATGATTCAATGGGTTAATTCATGTGAAGCACTTAAAATAGTGCCTGGGACAGAGTAACCACTCAAAATTTATTTGCTCTTACTTGTGTATCGCCCCCAAAGTCCATATAGTGCTGGTGTATAATAAGGATTCCTGAAATGCTGAGTTAGTCACATGAAGTGGTGGACTTCTGTGTGTCGTAAATGATATAGTTGTATTCTGTCAGTAATAATCATCAAAGTCTCAATAATATGCATCCCTAGTAAAGGGCCATTTCTAATATATGTTTGGTGGGGGTTGACATATGTTTTAGATGAGAAGATGCTTGTTTGTTTCTTATCTGGACTGAAGTAGGACACAGAGGTTTGGACAACAGTACCTGCACTCGGGCCTCGGTGAGCTTCGCCCTCTGGGCCAATTCCTCCCTAGTATAAATGTCAGGGTAATGAGTTCTCTCAAAAGCACGCTCCAGTTCCTCCAGCTGTTCTGCTGTGAAGGTGGTTCGGCTTCTGCGCTGTTTCCTCTTTAGTGGTAAATCTGGTTCAGAGTCAATATCAGAGCCTTCATCTGATTGGGGTGCTGAAGCTAAAAGCACAGAAGAAAAAAACATCATAAAATGTGAATCAAAAAAATAAAACTGAGATTGAATCCAAGTTCTCTCTCCAACTGTAAGACCCCATTACAGTGGTCCCTATACCTAAAGTAAAATAAATGTGGATCAAAAAACAAGTCTAACCAACCCAGAATAATTCAAATCCTGGTCTACAGTGCATTCCCAATGTCTTCCATGGACACCAAGCACCCCACCCCCATGCAGTCCTGCATCATTAAATAATATTTAATTTCTTCCCCTACTCTGTCTTTCTGCCCCCTAGGCAGAAATAATTGCTTATAGCATCTGTCATTCTAGGCCAATTATGAGCTCTTAGAAAACAGGGACAGGCCTTATTCCATTTGTATGGCCCTATGCTTACTACTTAATGGGTGCTTGTGAACTGTCCCTAACCGAAGTTTAGAGTCTGGGTCTCTGCTAAGTAGGTGGGCGTCTGTCCAGGACAGCTGCTTTATTTAAGAAAGCCAATGCCAAAAAAAAAAAAAAAAAAAAGTATCATCCCTTTTGTAAAAAAATATTACGAGATTGAAGAAGGCAACAACAGATCATTAACCCAATCCCAGGGCCATTCTGAGTGTGTGGCCCTGAGCAACTGTGTAAGACAAAAATGCCCCTGAAGCCACCGTATGGTGGCCTAACACACACAAAGCTTGTGTGTATTTGCCTGTACTCACATGTGGAAGGGAATTTCAAAATTGAGTGGGCAGGTACATGGGCAAGAGAGGGAGGAAGTGGGAAATTTGATAGAAATTACATTAGTGATACAATATGGTTAGTACTCCCGTAAGAACAGGGTCTGAATCTGTGGCTGCAACTAGCAAAACTTGGGCACAAGTGGTTCCATTTCCAGGCCAGAATTTGACGAGGGCAGGGGTGGAGCAGGCATTTTCCCTGTTTCTGCTAGGAATGCATTAGGGATCCCATAGCAAAGTGAACTCTTACAGTAATAGAGCAACGCTGGCTATAGAGGGTTCTGCAGTGTGAGGGAGAATGCATCAGACCAGGGCTGTGGGCAGGAAGAGCAGCCCTCTCCCGACACCCCAGATACTGGGGTAGTGGGCAAAGATCTGTCAAAGGGTTATCAGGCCATAGACCCTGAGCCTAGAGGGGGAACCAGAGCAGCCTGACTCTTGAACATATCCAAATGTGCTCTGAAAATTCCCCCAAATAACTAAGGGATCCTGTAAAGAAGGGGCTGAGGTTACTGTCAGCAAATGCCACAGTAAGCCAGAAAATTGTAGATTATTAATGTCAATGTCACTCTAACTCATTTGCACCTTCAGGCTGATAGAACCTGGGGAAATGAAGGTGGTGCTAGAAGCAATGTGAAAATGCATAAGTCCTATACTTCTAATTCTCTTTTATCTTAAACTCCAACTTAACTCTGCCCTACAGAAATCTAAAATTTCATTCTATTTCAGTAGAAATTTTAAACTGCCCCAAATGGTACACATCCAAAATGAACCCATAAATGTGATTTTCAGTTTTCTAGCATTTTAATACTTCCATACTTTATTCACATCTAAATATTATGAAACTAAGAGGCAATACAGTAAATTAATAGTGTATGTGATAAATTTTTTAAAATATACCTGAAAACAAATACATGTGCATAAAACAAAGGAGAAGTATTACATATAATGCACCTAATGTGTGTTAGATATTATTTTTGATTTTTCAATTATCTAATTTAATATAAAATTATTTCATTTAACATAAATCTTATGTTAGGATATTTTACTATTAACTTACAGAAAGAAAACCAGACTTTCTCTAGTTATGACAATATTTTAAAGGACAACATGCTAAAAATTACGCCATGCATTGCATTATAAACTCCAAAAGCTCCCAATGCAACTTATATGCATGTATGATTGATAAATGTAAGCTAAACTAAATGAGCAATAATTTGTGCCGACTCATAGAGCAGTGTTTCACAAGCTTCTGGAGCATTAGGATCACCTGGAGGGCTTAAACAGACTGGTGGATCCCCTTCCATGGTTTCAATTCAGTAGATCTGAGGTGGGCTTCAAGAGTTTGCATGTCTAACACATTCCCAGGTGATTGATGCTGATTCTACTGACCCCAGACAACACTGAGAACCACCTCTATAGAATATTCTAGATTAATTCTTGCTACTCTCAAAATTTTCAACTCTATAAAATACATCTGCCACAATTAACTGAAAGTCACTCCCACATATATATTTTTAAATTGTGAACAATATGCTCCCTAAGAAACAAATTACATATTCCCCTAAGAAGACAAATTTCCATAAAACATTTTCCTTCAGTGCTTCCAGTTTCTAACTTTTCTTTCGAAAGTGAATTCAGGTGAAACAGTCAATGGCATTTAAAGACTGACTGAAAGCTTCCTCTGCCCAAGAGAACCCTAAATCTTTGCTTGCACATTCTCTTACTATGATCCCATTAGGATAATAGTATGTGGAAATTTTCATGTTTCCTTCGGGAGTCTCTGGGGTTATTAAATTCTTTCAAGTAAATATGATGTGCCATGCACTGTCAGGTCAATTAATCAAAATCATCTCTAGTTTCTGAAGAAAAAGACTGGTTAGATTTACAAGCACCAGCGAGAATTAATCCTGAGGGTCAAGACCACGGTGTTTCACCTTAACAATCAACATCCCCCAGAAAATAAACTGGGTGAGCTCAAAGCCCTTCTCTGCCTTGTTCACTGCTGGAACCCTTAGAACACAGTAGGCACTCAATAAGGACACGTTGAATGAATGCCAAGTGTGGGGCAAATTTCAGATTTGCTCCAACACTGATTTATTTGCCACTGTTTTACATCTTTATTTTTAAAATGGAAATTCTTCTCTTATGACATCTCCCAACATCTATTCAGATGGGCTTTGGAAGTCTGTGAGGCCTGAACAATCACGTTGAATGTTTAGCAGGTATTTATATACCTGCATTGTTTGGAAGAATGATTACCAATTTTTTCAGAGGATTGTGGGCTTTTTTAAAGATGAAAACTAGCATAGCTAGTAATGTAAAAGCCTCAGAATTTGGGACAGTACACCTGTCAAACGGGAATGCAGGTATCCTAAGGTGATTTCAGGGAGGACAGAAACTTCCAGTGGAGGAGAAGGGCAAAAGCTCCCTTGATCCTGACTTTGAGTATAAATATAGGCCATGAAAGCAGGGCCTGGTGATTCTTAAAAAAAAAAAAAAAGTCTCAGAATTTAAGAGTTCAATAGGACAGCCGTTACCATCAAAAATAAAACTCTCTTTAACAAGCTTACAAATCACTACTCTTACTTCTAGACTGTTTATTCAAAAGCAATGGAAAGGTTGCATCTAACTGGGAAAACCACCACACAGCATAATTTCAGAAGATGTTGAGGAAATGATTTGCCTGACTTTTCAGCTGGAAACTTATTTGAGAAACCAGATAATTTTTGGCAATATGAAGCCACAATCTTACAAGATAATTCTAACTTTTCCCCATCTGTAAACCCCAAAGGGATGTGGGCTTTAAAACATGTAAAGTCAGCAACCCAAGATTAGTCTGCCAGCTAGGAAAAACTAGCTATTTCTAAACATGGAAATACTACCATTTCTTATATCATTCAATAGAAATAAAATTTATTTGTACAGTACTTGATTCACAATCATCACCTCAATTTGAACCATTTCATTTTTGTTTGTTTGTTTGTTTTAGAGACAGGGTCTTGCTTTGTTGCCCAGGCCGGTCTTAAACTCCTGGGCTCAAGCGGTCTTCCCACCCCAGCCTCCCAAATAGCTGGGACTACAGACTCACACCAACTGGCAGAATCATCCAGTTTTTACCAAGAACAAATCTAAAACTTAAATCCCATTTTAAGAGCACATAGGAGGCCCATTTTGCTGGATTTCATCTATTTTACATACTCAGTTTTACTTAAGCTACTAGAACCAATTGATCCTAGATACAAAGAATCTAATTCTAAATATTACATGGAAAGTAAAAACAAGGCTTTCTTTCAGGAAGCTTAATAGAAAGAAATTATATCTTTTTTCTCTGTAGAATATCTAATGCTATGATTTGGAAACCACAAATGTGTTAGCAGGACTGTTGTGTAAATGAGTTAATAAATTGCCAGGATACAACAATTAGATTAAATATAAACTCTTTGGACTATTACTACTGTACAACTTTAATATTAAGGGAAGATTTTAAATTACACTTAAGTTGTTCAATCATATTTTACAGATGCCTTCACAAAGAAAATTTCCTTTATTAGAGATACCGTTCCCAAATTTGAAATTCCAGAATAGATCTCATAAGAAAATCTGTATCAATACATCAGGCACAGCATTCTAAATGGAAATTTCATTGCTTTAAATTGCAAAAACGGTTGCAGATTTTATCCCAATCTATATTGCTATCAGATTTAGAAATTTTTGACTCTATTATTAAAACCCCTTTACAATCCATTATCTGGCTTACCTATTAGTTTAGCTCAATGTCACCAATGACCCTAGAGCAACGCTTTCCAGGAGGATGAAGATTTCCTTCCCTTCCCCCTTAACTGCACAGCAACCCTAGGAATTAGGTACTTATCCCACTGTACAGAAAAAGGAAACTGGGACTCCAAGAGGTTGTTCAGTTCATACAGCTAAGGAAGATAGAATTTGACCCAGATCTATGGGACTTCAGAGGACATACTTGCTGGCTTGTTTCTAGCTTAGAGTATCTTAAATGAGTGTCGAGTATTTTATCACATGCGCGTGCACACACACACACACACAGTTCTTTTGAAGAGGAATAACAGAAATGAACAAAAACAGAAATTCAAATATCAATCACTTAGCTAATCACCACTATTGCTACCATTTATCCCAAATTTTCAAAAACTGCCCTGCATAAAATGAAATCTACCGAACTACTAGAGTTGGATCAATATTATACACCTATCCAAACAATTTTCCAATGGATTCAATTCAACAAACACTTATTTAAATCTTTATGTTTCCAAGGTATAGTTTTTAAACAACAATAAGGCACTAAGAAATAAATCAACTTTGCCAAGATATTCAATGGATTTAAGAAATCAAAGTAGTTCATCTGACCATTTGCAGTCTTTACTAAGAACCATCACAGACCATTGATATCTAGGGTCAGTCTGGAACCTGCCAATAATCATAAGCTGGTGAACTGATTATTCATTTTATATCTTTATTAAAGTTTTAATTTTGGTATTTTATATTACAATGAATGTAATAAAAATTTATCAAGGGCTAAAATGGTCTTCTGAAGCAAAAGTGCAGGAAGGAATAACTGGAAACATATCAGGATAATCTCAGTTTATTCAGCAGAAACTCCAGTGTGATCACGGGAAAGCATCACCTCTCACCGAAGTATTTCAACTCTGTGCTTTATAAGAAAGTTTGATCTCAAGCTAATTTTAGATACAGGCACCAAATTTTTAGTTATCTTAATGATCTCACATTAACTCCCAAGATTACACTTGGGAAAATGGACATTGTCAGTAAAAAGAAAGAAAGGATCAAGCACAGGGCAACTGTCATACCCCCACAGGATTACAAACTCTTCCTTCAGAGACAAATCAAACTGGGAGGAGAAGGCAAAAGTATTACCACCAGCGAGCTAACCATGAAGTTTAATTAAAGAAGGAATTACAGAATTAGAGAGTATGTCTTTGTCCATTAGCCCCTTGTGACCTCCTCTGTAGCCTCGGGAAATATTTCATCCTAGTTAACACTATTATACATGAAATCTTGCCTCAATTTTATAGGGATTTAGTCATGTGGAATTCTATAATTATTGGTGTTCAGACAAATATAATTCAGAGATGGGAGACAGGCAAAAAATGGAGAAACAAAATAATTCACAAGCATGAATTTGGTACATTGTCTTTCTTCTCAGCAAGACGTTTCATTTGAATAATTAAAGAATCAAAACATGACAACCATTTAAACTCTATGTTTGCCCTAGATATAATACAATGTGATTTACAGACACGGGAGGAGGTGGAGGGATCTCTGGAGGCTGAACTTCCTAGTCATAGTTTATTTACTATAAGATGGCCTCATACCAAACCCGATGGTCTTTTCGTCGGTTTTAATCTTTCTGAGCTAGATTTGTCAGCACTTTTACTCCCAGCTGTGTTTCACTGATAAAAGAACAAGATAAAAATAAGAATCCTTCCTGAGAGCTCCATGAAGCCTTTTTATACTGCGAGTCTGATCACTAAAGGGTATTTCGCAAGTATATTCCAGAAGGTCTTTAACAGGTCAACTCGAAGTTTGATGCACCTACTTGGCTAATTGCAGAAGGTTTCCTGTGCTTGTGAGTTTTGCCATTCAACGTGAAGGGTACAATGGGACAACTAACTGTTTTCTGATCTGAAGCAGCCCTTTTACGCTGAGAAAGATGTGAATGACCTCTCTCGTGTTTACTCGGGTGAAAGTCAGGAGGAGTGAGGCAAGACTGATATTCCTTTGCAGACCCAGAGTAAATGACAAATGACATTTTCCCTTTGTGATCTTTGGGATTTTTGTTGACTTATTTGGAGGCTTTTGTTGGATCCCAAGAAATGGCCTGTGGCTGAGGCCTATTCTACCAATTTCCACGCTCCATCTGTGGAATCCATCAGCAGGGCATTTACCCTCATTCAGGGTTCTGACACCTGCCTGGCAGGGCGCAGGAGACACAAAGAAAGCTGGAGTGGATGAGAAAGGGGAGGTTGGGGTGGGTTTTTTTTTTGAGAGAGGGAAGGAGGGGGGAGGTTGAAATGGATACACAGTAGGGGTTAATCCAAGTCAGTTGAGAGACTTCAGCACCTGGAAGCTTCTCTTCCACATTAATTCACAAGCTAAGAAGTAATCAGCGATGTTATTTTTAAATTATTTTAAAATCGTATATATGTTGAGAAAAGAAAACAGATATGCAGTTGGAAAAGAAAACAGAGATTTAAAATAAAATTTTAACGTGTAGCTAGAACTGTACATTGTGTAACTATCAAGCCATACATTGAACTTTCCGGAATTCTTAACCTAGAACTAGGGTCCGAGTAATTGTTATTTTGATAAACAATTGTTAGCTGATAAACTGGGAGGGATGGTTTATAACCTGTTCAATGGTCTATTTGGTGGCGGTGAGGGGTAGGTAAAGGGATCTCGTTTTGTTTTTATTCCTTCTATGATTTCTCCCCGAAATGTGCCAGCAAAAGACTCTTTAGCAAGTGTAAAAAAAAAAAAAAATAGAATTTTTGGCAAGGATATGCTGGGCTTTCTTGAGCAAAGTTCTTTCACGAACACTAAATCTAATTAAGACCCTCCAGCCATTTACCTACTCTTGTTCCTGCCCAGCAGTCCCCTATTTTTTGGCTGGAGAAAAGTAACGCTATTCCCCTCCCTTCTGACCCAAGCCCTTCCCTCGGAAGCTGCCGTCTCACAGCACGAGGTCATTAGAAGGAAAATAAGCTCCTGCCAGGTTGGGGCTAATCAAAATAGCACAAATAAACCCTGACACTCAACAACTCCCCGAGTGCCTGCTGCCCTGGGAGGAGAGTACAGATTGGTTATGAATATGGCCGGCCACGGGGGCAGTCCAGGAGGGCCTGGCCCTGTGCTCCGTTGCTCCGGAGTTATTTTTAATGCACAACATGGACTATTGGGTGTTTATTTAAGATAAGAGTTGACAAGCAGAGGCTGGCGGTACGGCAAGCTGCCTCTGAAGTGCTGAGCTGCGCAGTCCCAAAGCCCCCCAGTATCCTAAGCTTCCCAGAATTTTGAGTTTCAGGTGTGTGCAGGATTTCTATCCATATTTCCTTGAGGAAACTTTCTCTGGATGGAGTTCTCTCTCAAGCCACCACCTAACCATTGGTCATTGAAAAGTCCTTCTTTCTAACAACAGCAGCAAACAAGAAAGGCTTATTTCTCCTTCATTCATTCATGCAGCCCTGCTAGTGATTATTTTTAGCAGCTGTATTCACTGGTATGTTTATGTAAAACCATGCTGGTGTCTTTTTCAACCACTCATACAAGCAACATTTTGCTTAAAGGAGCCACAAAATACCCACCAACCCATACCTGTTTAAGCAACTCCTTTCAAAGGCTTAAAGTGAAGGAGGAATTCGTTATTGGCTTGAGAACCCTAACACTGACCCAAATTAGCCCAGTGGCTTCTTAATCCCCTTATTTTGAGGCATGTGTGTATATGTGTGTAACAAGAATTCCCTTTCCAACACGAATGAGATCGCCCTTTCCTACAGTCTCCTGCAAAAGATCTCTATTTGCAATTGTTTTTAATGGCTTTTTAAAACACCATGGTAACTACCACCAAAGCATTTCAAAGAGAAAAAGAGAGGAAAGTCCACAAGAAAATGTGTCCCTATTTAATTAGGAAAACTGATTAGTTTACTAATTAATCAGCTAACAGCGTTCTAAGAATAGTCTCCCGTGATAAGAACTTTCTCCCCACCCAAGAGCTTAAAAATCAGTCATAATTAAAATTAAGAGCCAGGGCTGCTATCTATAGTAAGGTTCCATGTCTCTAAAAGCAGTAAGCTAAGTTCTAGTTTACTGGGATTGGATTGCAAGGAGCGCAGAAAGGTAATTTGCACACTGAAGGGGAACAGGAAAACAGTAGTTCTCGTGAAAGGAAAAGGGCCAAGTGACTTTTATTTACAATTGCCAAGAGAGAGAGGCCATTATTGACCATATGTGCCACAATTGCCCTCTTATCGCGGGCTGGCCATCACGTCCTTTGGGAGCTGTTAATGAACTGGGTAATTGAGCTGCTGACATGTGTTACCAAAACAAAACAATAGGAAGAAGAGACAAATGAACATTTTATTTGCCAATCAGAGTAGGTTCAGCTTTTCACGGAGCTGCCGCTAAGTAACTGACTGAATACATAAAACAGTGCGTTGAAAGCAAGCAGATGCAGACACAATAATAGTTAACTGACAGCTTATGGCCCATCTGTGCTTAACATTTTGTTAAAGAAATTACTTGACTTGCTAAAGAGACAAATCATACAGCTGCCCCAAGTGCTGCATTATAAGAGATAAATCATTAGCTAAACTGTTTCATGCTTAAAATGACAATGCTTATTAACAGTTATGTTGGGACATTTTGTCAGCACAGCTTGACACAGTTATTACTTACTAAAAATGTGACAACTCGTAGATATTCAGTGGAATTGAGTCAGAATGAAAGAACGCTTCAAACAATTTAAAAGAACAATGGGCGTTTTTAATCTCTCACAATTAAACATGCATTTCTAAGACGTTATAAATGAAAATAATTAACTCTATGAAATAGGACATAAGATCATGTTCCCTGTAGTAATTATATACCTTTCTGTCATTTACATCTTACTTATTCAAAACTGCAGAATTTTAGAAATGCTGTCATTCTGGGTTGATTACTATGACAGAACAAAATCAGTGATCGAACAAAAAATAAGCAGATTAAAGTCATTGTTTCTAGCCATTTCATTTTTTCAACATACCTTCTTCCTTTGGAAACAAATATTTCTTTAATAGGGAAAGAAAAACCATGTTGCAAAAGACTAGTTTTGTGAGGGGATTTCGCTTATGTTTTTGTTACTACAACTGAATTGAAACCATGTTTTTTGATCCAAGTGTGTTTCGTCCATTGAACAACTTACTTCGGAAATCAAAGCTATGTAAACTGGTTAACTAGAGGCAGAACACAAATCTCTCGAAGCCCTTCTTGTGATGGATTTTTTACCATTATGGACAAAATTAGCTTAATAATAGTAATTATTATATAAAAAAAGCAGCTACTTACTGACCTGCTAACAGCTTCCTCTGCCCAATCCCTGCTCCCTGCGAAGTCCTTGCTGTGCATTTTCTTTCACCTTTAACAAAACCCTCTTTGGAGGGATATTGTCATCCCCATCTTACAGATGGGCAAAAATGAGGTCTAGAGTGATGTTACCTACCTGATTCATGAGAACTCAGAGAGGCTACCCTAATATAAAATCATATCAGCATTGCCATTTGAGGAATAGGATTGATGAGGGTTGAAGGAAAAACTGTGGCCAATATCTTCACTTCTTCTTTCTTCCTGATCCACTGAGCTAGGACTCAGATATCACAACCCTGTAAATCAGTTGTGAAAACATAAGCATAAAAGGTAAGTAATACTTTCAGTGGTGGTTGGTGTAGGTGGAAATTATGTTCTGTACAGTTACCAAGAAAGAACTCTGCTTATGAAATCTAAACCTTAGAGAACTTTGAATGAGACATGAGTGTTCAATAAGTCTCATGACATAATTGACCAAGACAAAGTACTTTGCCTTCATCCTTATTTTCCACTATCAAATATTTTTGCTGTTGTGTGCATATGTTCTTTAAAAGTCAACAAATAAACAAAGGTTCAATATGTAAAGGAAATAACAAGTCAGTTACACAGAGAGCCTCTTGGAGCAGGTAGAAAACAAAAGAATTCTCCTGTCACCCTTATTAGGACAAAACTACCCAAAGATACACGAAACCTAAACAGCTTTATCCACAGTGAAACTTTGCCAAGATTAGCATGACACGAGATGTTTGGAAAATAAAAGAAAGGAAGGTTTTAGAAGAAAGTTAAACACTACACTTTTTGTGCCAAAAGCCTATGCAAAGACGTAAGACGATAAATGAGTAGAGAATTGGAAATGCCAAGACAAAGCATTTACAAAATTGCAGAATCCTTGAAAGAACCCTGAGCCAATCCCTTCATTATACAGATGAAGCCCAGAGAGAGCAAGTGAAGTTATCTCAAATGACACATCATGCAAGAAACATTTATTAAATGCCTGAGATGTGGCTGATACTGTCCTTGGCACCAGGGATGCAAATATGAATAATATATGGAGCCTAAACTCAAAAAGTAAAACTCTCATTCCAGTACTCTTTCCACTAAGGCAAAAGAAAGTGTCAGTATACACAGGAGTTAATCTAGTCATGCCCTATGGCAACAGAAAGATTAAATAGCCCGTCAAAGCTGAAAAACCTAGATACGTTATTTACTAAGAAACAGAGCCATAGATTCTGTGATCTTTAGTATAAAGATCACAATAATACATAAATGCTTTTAATGACACTTCCCATATGGCATTTCAAGATTGTTTCTTTGCTTCCCATCTTCTCTTGGGTTCTATAAAAAAGAAAACGGGTAGCACAGGAAGCTTGTTTTGAAAATCCAAATCTTATCTGGGTCAATTATTGCTTGTCGGAAGATAGAAAGAGGTAGTAACTGAACGTAAGAGAAAACTCTTTTCCTGGAGGCAACAGAGAAGGCTGAGCTTAATCCTTGCTGGCAAAGGAATTAGCAGCAACATCAAGGTCATCATCAGAAATCATGCTTGGGATACCTACTGTGCAAGAAGTACTTCCCTAGAGGCTGTGAAGAGGGGATAATGAATGAGAAGAGAGTGTGATTCCTCCCCTTCGTCGTGCAAAAGTATAAGTCTCCTGTCTACAAGGTGGTCTTTCAGATTAGTGTCACATCCAACCAATGGACCTAGGAACTGGCAAACCAGTCAAAATGACTAAATAGATGATGTAAATGATTTATCACCAGCCTTAGGTAGGGAGAGCTGCTTTTTGAAATTTTCTCTTTTTGTGTCTAAGCAACAGTTGCCATTGAACTTACAAGAGGTGATATCAAAGGTTTGGGCAAAGAAAGTTTCATGTCATGGCGATGTGTCCTACAGCTTAGGAGAGAGGCCAAACTACTTCAAATACCCAGTTGGCCCCTTCCTCTCTGATTTGGGACAAGCTTATTAACCCTCTGAATCAGTTCTCTCATCGGCAAAGTAGGGTTTAAAGCATCTGCTCCAAAGACTGGTTTTTAAGGAAAGGAGATAGTTTGCAAAACATAACAAAATTCCTGACACGCAATTTATCCTCGGCAAATGTTAGCCCCTCTGCACCTATTCCCCTTCTTGTTAACCAGTCCTACCAGGCATAAAGGAATAGCATGTGAAGAATGTTCCCTACATCCTAAGACTGAGAGAGAAAAATCACCACCAAAGCTTTGCAGGTATTTGTAGAAGTTCCCGAATGTGTACAATAAGCATGATCCAATCTCCCATCTGCTTCCTCTTCAGAAGAACCTGCCCATAGTCAGACAGTGTATTGTTCACCAAAAAAAAAAAAAAAAAGATATTCAGCTCTTGCTCATTCCCAATTCCCTTAAAAATCCAAAATGAAGATCAAAATTACTCAACTTCACCTAGTCCAGGACCTGTATCTGTACTGTGAGATCAAAAATTAGGCCGAGTGTGGTGGTGCATGCCTGTAATCCCAGCTATTCAGGAGGCTGAGGCACGAGAATCACTTGAACCTGGGAGGGAGAGGTTGCAGTGAGCTGAGATCATGCCACTGCACTCCGACCTGGACAACAGAACGAGACTGTCTCAAAAAAAGAAAAAGAAAATAAATAGAATAAAATTAAGGTAGCTATGAAAGTAAATAAATTCAGTGCTCCCAAATACCTCAGGGCCTAAACAAGAAGGCCGAGCTTAACAAAAATCAGGCAACCAGACTAAAAGAAATTAAGCATATGCCAACATTTAGTTTGATTTTCACGGGGAAAACCTGAATATGTTTGCTTGGAGGCAAATTCTTGTCTTCTCTATATCTACTGATATTGATCTGCACAGGCAATATAAAGTATAATTGTGAGCAATTCACCATCTGATCATTTTTATTAGTGTCCACAACCAATATGAATAGGTCAGGTACCCAACACCAGAAAAAAACAAGAATTTCTTCAGTAGCAGGTTTCTGCATGAATTATTGGACAACTGCCTTTCTTTTCCACATTGCCTGTTCAGGGACAATCTTGCAGAACTGGAGGGAAATGAATAAGGAAGTGCTATGTGGGAGAGAGTAAAGGGGGGGAGGAGAGAAGAGAAAATAACTGAAGAGAGTAAAAGAGGGGAGAAAGAAGAGAAGAGAAGCCGGACACTGTGGCTCACGCCTGTAATCCCAGCACTTTGGGAGGCCAAAGCAAGTGGATCACCTGAGGTCAGGAGTTTGAGAACTGCCTGGCCAACATGGTGAAACCCCAACCCTACTAAAAATACAAAAAAAAAAAAAAAATTAGCCGGACGTGGTGGTGCACACCTGTAATCCCACTTACTCCGGAGGCTAAAGCAGGAGAATCACTTGAACTCTGGAGGCAGAGATTGCAGTGAGCTGAAATCATGCCACTGCACTCCAGCCTGGGTGACAGAGTGAGACTCCATCTCAAAAAGAGAGAGAGAGAGAGAAGAATCAACTTTCCTTTCTAGCAAAGAAGGATAGAAAATAAAGCAATAGGTGGTTTCAGAGTCAATGGGTTCACCACGAATTTTTCCCCCAAAATTCTCCTCTGACAAGCCTTTCCGAGTTAGGAAAGCCTGCTCTGAGGGACTGAAGTTGAGGCTGAGGATCTGACAATGTGTCCTAATCCTGGCAGCTTTAAATAAATTAAAGCTTTTCCTGGGTAAAAACCAAAAGTAGCCCCACCCATTCTTCCCACCCATACCAGCCCATGGTTTTAACTGGAAATCATCCCATCACTATGTCAAGACAGATGCCAACATTTAAAGAAACTACTGCCAATTCAGTTCAAACTCAAGCTCATTCTTCACCACCCAATTTACATGTTTGTTCCTAAGAAAAGCTTTTTGAGCAAAATATGTTTATTTCATTGCGCATTTTTGTTTTCGTACTATAAAAGTACATTACATTATAAAATAAAATTTGAGCAATGTCTAAAAATAAAAAATAATGAGAGTCCCAGAATCAAAAAGAATTACTATTGATTTTAAATTAGAGAATCCGATTATACAGATGGATGGATGGATGGATGGATGGATGGATGAAAAATTAATAGATAAATATAGACAGACCAAACTCCTTTGCTGTGTTTCTTGCCATTCTTTTTTTCTGTGTATATTATTAACAAAATATAAGTTTTTAAAAACTTTCTTAATTACATATTAAAAAGGTAAATAAAACTCTTTCCTCCAGCAAGTTTTCAAGTGAATTTATCCTTGTTATTTTAGCAATAACAAAAGTTGCTTGGTTAATAGTATTGTTTATATTTGAAAATTTAACTTTCTGAAAGTTGTTTTCTGAGATTATAAAGCACTACTCCTTCTGATTTGTTCATATTTACCTGTGAATGCATTTGGATGTCCAGATATGAATATTTGCCAATTTCTCTATATGAGAGTTGAGACCAATGCACATATATTCTCATTGTCTTTGTATAACTCAGGTGTCTAATTCATCCAAACAAACATTGAACCCACTTATACATCTCTCTTTCTAGTCTCACAATAAGTTAGCCACAAGTTTAAGAAAGCTTGTCCAGGGCTGGGTCATCAGAGATTGTTGTGCTTACAGCATCCCTCCCAAGTCCATGTCCTTATTCCTATTCTGGCCTCAATGAAGTAGGAGGGGGCTCTTCAAATATTTTCTTCTTTCTGATAGAAGAAGCTAGAGCAGGATGAGAGTGTGAATGGCTGAGTTTAAGCCTCTGCACAGAGAGAGTGACAAGAGAAGAAAACCAGTGGAAGCACAGGAAGGCAAATCCCAGGTAACTAACAACGTAACTAAACTGCAGGGAGAAAATTAGAAATAGATCGTTTTTTAAAATTTTTCCCACTATTTGTCAGAGATGTTCATGTTTTGTGCTAAATGTGCTGCTTAGCATAGAATTTTAAAACCTAGAAATCACTTTAAATATCAGCAGACAACTCTTCAGATTTGAAAAATTCAAGAAACAAAAACAGTTTCAGAGGAATGAAATGATACCTCCATCATCAACTGGCTTGGTGGCAAGTTAAATTTCAAACCTATATCTCTGAGTTCTAAATTCTGGCTCTTTTCACTTTATCACATGATCAACTCATTTTTTTCTGTGGATCTACAGGTGAGTTTACTCCTATTTTCTAATGGTAGCTAGAGGCCTCCTACCACCAACAAACCCACTGAATCTGAAAATTAGTGGAATGAGGTAGACTCATAATTGGGCCCAGAGAGGAAAAAAAAATTTTTTTTAGCATCTTAACCATCTACTTACATCTAACCATTATATAATGCTGTTTTGTTTCTGATTTTTAAATTCTCACTATATCTCATTATATCTACCTCATTACATCTTTATAACTACTCTGTGAGTTGGATATTATCTTTGTTTTAAAAATGACGTTGATAAAAGAACTTGCCCAGTCTCAGCGGATCAATTACATGTCAGAGCTTCAAAGATAATCATCAGTCTTCACTCTAAATATGCATAAAAATGTCCTCTGGATCATCTATTGTTTAGTATTATTCACAAATTTTTTTCATTCAAATAACATGTATATTCAATTACTGATTAATAACCAATTTTATGAGAAATAATGATTAATAAATTCCAAAGTAAATTAGCTGTAAAATATAGAAAACTAGTAATTAATGTGAAGTTGAACATGTACACAAAAATCTGCTAGGAATTCACTTTATGGAATTTAAAGTTTTCATTAGAGTGGAACAAAATGACTTCCCAGAATTTCATGTGCTTGCCAAAATGGACCAACTGTTTGTCATAGCTTGGCTTCCTCACTGTCTGTGCTACCTTAAATACCTTTCTGCACATCTTCACACAATGCCGCATGCAGGTCTCAAAGCCCAGTTTCACAAAGCATTCACTGAGCCTCGCAGCCATCAATGCCCCTCCCTTCTCTGTACTGCAAGAGCATTTTGTACTTTCCATACACACCGTGCCTTTCCTTGGTAATTGAACTATTGACTACAACTTGCAGGTCAACTCTTGTTGCAACCACACTTATTTCTCTGATTGACCACTTCCTTGAATTTGTATCCATTTAGCTGTGTGTCCTAGCAGTACTTTTTCATTTTAAAGGGTCAAATAGTCAGAGGTCAGCAAAGCAACTAGTAAGTTTATACAGACAAATCTAAAAAATGCAAACATTGCCTTACTAAAAGCAGGTTTTGAGGGAGCTTGGTTCTTTGCCTGCATGTTGAGTAGTTTTGTAAGCAAAAAATTAGAGGTCATTTTAAGAGAAATATCTTTGTGTGTTAAAGTTTAGTGGTTATTTTGACTGTCACAATGCTAAAAAAAAATCTGAGGAAAGGAGGAAAAACTGGCTGATGGTATGACACAGCATTATCACAAAATAAGGAAAGTGACTGAGGACTATGTGATCAATTCTACTTCAGTCTTTCATAGGCTTGCAGTTAATTTTGGAGGCATTCACAGACAGTAGATAAGGAGGCTGTTTCTTGGTTTCAGTATTTACCAATGGAGAAAAAAACTGTGAAGGTGTTTAGTAAACTGTAAGATTCATGTAACATACATATTTTTAGCAGCAGCAGCACCCCCACCAGACTATTATTATAGTAGATAATAAAGCACCAATTAAATAAACTTTATTAACAAAGATTAAATTGAAGAGGCATTATATTAAGCCTTTCACTTTCTACAAAAAATAAAAACATAAGAGTATGAAGTCATTTTCTCTGATCAACTAAATACACTTGCCCCTTTTTTTCTCAAATGTCGTGATTCTTTTCTTTGAATACAAGAAGACATCAACAATACCATTCCTCTCTCAGCTCAGTGACCCTTTCCTGGAGTAACTCTTTCCTTTTCCCATTTTCATCTTCAGTCTGAGGCCTTAGGAAAGGTTTACTCTTCAACTTCCAGAGTCCTACATATTTGCCAACAAAGAGGTTTTTTTCTTCTCCCCTTTCAAAAAAGGTTTGAGTAAATCCTAGCCCAAAAGTGCAGTGTTAGAAGTAGGTCCATGTTTTGCAGAGGTCTGAAGCTTTTCCGATTTGGGAAGATCCACTTTAAGAACACAAAACTAGCTTTCTTCTGCGTATTCTACCAAATCACATGACCATGTGACACATTGTAAGGGCCCTTTGCAGAGATTCAGAAGAAGCCCTTGCCCCTGGGGTCCTGCAGTTCTCTCCACTGTAAATTCACTTCTGCCCATGAACCTCTGGCAAAGCCAGTCTTCAAGTGAAAGACATTTTCCTTCTATGTCTGCCCTTCCTGCTAATGACACAGTATAAAATATCCCTAAATAACAGTAATGACAGCCCTCCCCGATCCCCAAATAGCAGGAACAATCAAGTCAATCAATATTCATGCTTATAAACTACCTAGAGTCTTTGATAGGAGAATAGGGTTTCTTTCCCAATTCCACTTGAAATCAACCTACCTCGACTTATGAGTAAATGGAGACATATAGGTCATGGATAGTTCAGAGAACCTCATGAATAAAACTGTGGTTTTATTTTTTGCTTTATGTCCTACCCTTAAAGAAATGTCTTGAGAACCTGGACTTTATCACAGGTAGGGGGATCTTATGAGCATGATTGCACCCTTCCCATCACTCTGGTTCCTCCATGTGCATGTCTTTATACTCACTAAGCCTCAGAATGCAGTTGAAATAGTTTGTGAAATTCTATTATGAATATATCTTCTGTAGTGAATATGTATTACTTTTGTGCAATGGAAGTAGTTCCATTATTGGGAAATAACCCCCAAAAAGCTTTGGCATTTTCATGAGAATTTGCAAACAACCTTGAGTCAGTTCAGGATTTTAGCCAGCATGTATAATCTTTTTGTCTCTAAAAAATGATACTGCTAGCACCCTCCCAAACTTGAAAAAAATCAAATACCACTAAAAATTCTATGCATGTCAATTCACTTGGTAACATCTTGCATAGGAAATTCCTGCACCACAGAAACTTCGAAAAAGGTATTATGAAAAAGGGAACATGAGCCAGACATAGGCCAGACTTAATACCCTAGAAACTGAAGTGGAAGAATTGGGGCAATTAGAAATTTACAAGAAAAAAGAATGTTTTTGGTTAGATTGGTTGGTTATTTCAAGGACAAGGGCTTTAGAATTTCACCTACCTAAATACTATCTTATATTTCTCCTTTATTTGCATCTGAAGATGTGGCTTTATTCTCATCTGAGATTTCTTAAATTCTAAATATGACACAGCACCCCATAGAGTTCCGCCCCAAGTGATTCATTAGAAACTAAATTTCTCTACATTTCTTCACACTGTCAAATAAATAAAACACAAATTTTCATTTATCTCAGCAGTTCCAACACTTGATCATTTGAGGAAGATTTATTTAGCACAGAAGTTTTGGGCTGACTGCCTCGGCTCCTGGATTATAAACAAAATTGAAAATGCACATTTGCATTTAGAGAACTACCTCCCCCAACACTTCCACTGTCCTCTAGTGGTAACCACTTTGTGGTCATTACCACCCTCAGGTGAAGGGGGAACACTGTCAATACCCATCACAATTTCTTTTTATTTATTTATTTATTTTTTATTATACTTTAAGTCTTAGGGTACATGTGCACAACGTGCACCTTTGTTACATATGTATCCATGTGTCATGTTGGTGTGCTGCACCCATTAACTCTTCATTTAACATTAGGTATATCTCCTAATGCTATCCCTCCCCCCTCCCCCCACCCCACAACAGGCCCCAGTGTGTGATGTTCCCCTCCTGTGTCCATGTGTTTTCATTGTTCAATTCCCACCTATAAGTGAGAACATGCGGTGTTTGGTTTTTTGTCCTTGCAATAGTTTGCTGAGAATGATGGTTTCCAGCTTCATCTATGTCCCTACAAAGGACATGAACTCATCATTTTTTATGGCTGCATAGTATTCCATGGTGTATATGTGCCACATTTTCTTAATCCAGTCTATCATTGTTGGACATTTGGGTTGGTTCCAAGTCTTTGCTATTGTGAATAGTGCCACAATAAACATACCTGTGCATGTGTCTTTATAGCAGCAGGTTTTATAATCCTTTGGGTATATACCCAGTAATGGGATGGCTGGGTCAAATGGTATTTCCAGTTCTAGATCCCTGAGGAATCGCCACACTGACTTCCACAGTGGTTGAACTAGTTTACAGTCCCACCAACAGTGTAAAAGTTTTCCGATTTCTCCACATCCTCTCCAGCACCTGTTGTTTCCTGACTTTTTAATGATCTCCATTCTAACTGGTGTGAGATGGTACCTTATTGTGGTTTTGATTTGCATTTCTCTTACCTATCACAATTTCACCATGGCTTTCTGAGATTGCTTTGCTACATAACCAGAATTTACCAACAGAACTCTAAGAAAAATCATCAGAAACATAAATGGAGTGCCAGGAGACAAAATAATACCTCCAAATCGAAGATGTAACAGACTATACCAAATGTCAGCCAAACGTGATCCACTGCCTGTTTTTACCTCTGAGCTAACGATGGTTACTACATTACTTAATGGTTGAAAAAAGAAGAGTAACATTGACACAGGAAAATTACATGCAATTTTAGTGTTGATAAAGTCTATTAGAATACAGCCATGCTCATCCATTCCTATATTTTCCATGGCTACATGCTACAACAGCAGAGCTGAGTAGTGGTAACAGAGGCCAGTGGCACCAAAAAGCCAAAAATATTCACTATACGGACCTTGACAGAAAATATTTGCCTAGTCTGTATGATAGCCAACATTTTATAGGTGCTTACTATGCACCAGGTGCCATGCCAAGCATCTTTACTTGCTTTCCCTCATCCAATCTTACAAATCAACATTATTATTACCCCCCATTTTACAGATTAAAAAACGAGGCCCAGAGAGGTTATATACTAATAGCTAGTCTGTAGTGAAGGTAGAATTAACATTCAATCTCTCTCATGTAGAAGCTTGTGTTTATGAATTTTGTGCCAAACTTCATCCCCACATTCCATTACCACCGAAGACCATCATCACTATCATCATGTAAGACTCAAAACTCCCATTATCCACAGCATAATGCAAGTCCCAATCCCTCTGCCATGTGGATGGAGGGACGCCTTGCCCTATCTCCTCTTATTCTCCTATGTTCAGACTTTAATGAATCCAGAGTTGTGTGGAACTTTTTTCCCATGAGGGCCCAGGTCTCTGTGATGTTACTCAACCTTATAGGGCAGGTGTCCAACTTAATTTATGAATTAATTATTCCCCAAAACTGAGCTATTACTCAGTTCATAAAAAGGGTGAGAACCAGGAAACTCTTTTAACAGGACAGTAGTTTTCTAAGTGGCCTGGAGTCTTGGTGCTATGATTAGTTTAACTTACTGATGATCATTGCTTTGACTTCAGACTCAGTGACCTCTGACATGAACAACCAACTACTCTCCCAGAAATGCTGGAACCAAAGTTGTCACCTCACTCCCCAATCCTATGCCCTGGTGCCCCATAGGCTACTTCCATCCTCTCTATCTAAATGGCCACCACCAGAGCAGCAAGCTTACCTACTTAGTAAACAAAGAAGCTAGAAGCAGCATGAAAGAAAGAACTGTTGTTCTATTCCAAGGATTCTATTCTCAACCCAGATGATCAGTTGGGTGAGCTACCTAAATGGTATGGCTGTCAGATTCCCTATCTGTAAAGGAGTGCTAACACTCCACAGGTAGCTCTCAGAAACAAATTCTTGGGGGTATCAACAGACTTTGGAAAACACATTGCTTGTAGAATGTAAAATACAGGTAAATTATAGTGTTGAGGTATGAAATGCGTATCCTGGTTTAACATTAGTCTGTTGACTTTCTCAAACCCTAAAGACATTTTAGGCATTTTAGTGTGTGACTTAGCATCCAAAACTTCATGCAAACTAAGACTCTGAATAAACCTAGATGTTGCACCACAGAAACAACAGTAAAACAAGTTGTCAAAGATATAACCAGAGTCCAGAGAATAGGACACAACCTACAACATACGTACATTTAGACATACGTTTTTCCCAAGAAAAAAATAAGTCAAAATTTTTAACAACCTCACTACAAAATTTTTCTTCTTTTTTTTCTTTCTTTTTCTTTTCTTTTAGAGATAGAAGAAAAGAGCCTGTTGCCCAGTCTGGAGTGCAGTGTCATGATCCTAGCTCACTGCAGCCTCAAAATTCTAGGCTCAAGTGATCCTCCCACCTCAGCCCCCTGAGTTGTTGAGTAGCTGGGACTGCAGAAGCATGCCACCACATCCCACTAATTTTTTTTAAGAGATAGGGCTCTCATTATGTTGCCCAGGCTGTTCTCAAACTCCTGGGCACAAGCAATCCTCCTGCCTTGGCCTCCCAGAGTGGCTGGGAATATAGACATCAGCCACCACACCTGGCCTTTTTTTTTTTCTTCTTCAAAATGTTTATTTAAATTTACATTCATTTATTCACCAAATACTTACTCAGTGCTTGCAGTATTTCCAGTTATCTGCAAAGCAGTGCACATAAAAAGCTGAGCAGAACAGAGCTCACAGTACAGCAAATAACAAGTTTTTTTTTTAATATGACATTCAATCTCCAGGAAATGCCAATTGCAAATTTTTTTTAAACAGAAAGTTTCACTTTAACTATTCAATCAGACATGTTAGATGGTTAACCAGATAATAGCTGGACTTCTAATCCCATTTTGTGTTCAGCTGATATGTTATTTGCCTGGGGAAAGGAGGGTAGCTGTCACAGTGTTTTTTCATCTTACATTTTGTCAGTCTTTTCTCACCTTACGTTTAGATTGGTCTTGTTGTATGAAATATGCTCGTCTGTTCTGACATGCTTCCTCTTGCAATAAGCGTTGTCCAGTGCATCGCACATATAAGGTTACCCTAAGGGTCTGAAATTCAGAGTTTCTTAGATGACCAGGAAGACCTTTGGAAATTTGAGTTTCCCACAGTCACTAAGTATTATTTTATCAAAAAGGCATCTGGCAGACCCATCTCTGGATCTGCCCCTAAACTGATGTCTCCATCAATGTCATAATTACTTAGGATGCAAGAGAACATTGTGGCTAGGTAGAACTATCAGAAGATCCCTTAGAGAGAGTTAATGAGCAATTATTTCATATTATTTAATGTTTCTGATGATACTCTACAGTATAAGCATGTCAAAAACTCAATATCAACATGGCGTTTATTATAGACTCTCATATATTTAAGGCTCACTATTAAGCTTTACATTTTCTTTTCTTTTCTTTTTCTTTTTTTTCTGAGGCTTAATCTTGCTCTATTGGCCAGGCTAGAGTACAGTGGCACGATCTCGGCTCACTGCAACCTCTGCCTCCTGGGTTCAAGCGATTCTCCTGCCACAGCCTCCCGAGTAGCTGGGATTACAGGCACACACCACCATGCCTGGCAAATTTTTGTATTTTTAGAAGAGATGGGGTTTCACCATGTTGTCCAGGCTGGTCCTGAACTCCTGACCTCAAGCAATCCACCCACCTTGGCCTCCCAAAGTACCGGGATTACAGGCTTGAGCCACCGCACCTGGCAAGCTTTACATTTTTAACTCAGGAAGTCAGCAGGGCAAGTTGCAGCATTAACACAAATTGAGATTTTGTTCTGTTCAGGCCACATTCATTTACAGATTTCACTAGTGGGGAAGAGAATGTGCAGCCTTCAAAAATGTGAGTCATGGGATCTGATTTTGATTGCTGAATGAAGTCATTCCACTATGGAGGCATGTGATAGAAAATGTCTGCCCTGCCTAAATATGGTGAAGGCTTCAAGAAGATAGGCTTAGCGGTATAGAGACCTCCTAGCTGGAGAATCCCCACTAGGTGATCTCATCCAAATCATCTACCAGCACCTGCATCAGAATCACCTGAGCTGTTTGTCAAAAAGGAAGACTCGGGAGCGCCATCTCAGACTGCAACATCAAAATCACTTAAAGTGGTCCCAGAAATGTTCTTTTTAAATAAGGGCTTCAGAAATTAATTGTAATAATACTGACACCTATCTAGCATCTACCATGTCAGCCGGTCAGTGTTCTTGGCATTTTACATATAGGAACTCAGGTTCTCTTGCAGGCAACTCAGATACCTTGATGTTAGGAAAGTACTGACCTACCTAGATTTTGAAGGAAGATGCACAGAGAGTGAATTCCTTGATCTGTCATATTTAGCAGTGTGGCCGAAGCACATGCTATTTCACACGTCTATAATAGAATAGTAATGGTATGCCCAATTATATTCTTTCTTTTTTTTGAGACAGAGTCTCACTCTGTCGCCCAGGCTGGAGTGCAGTGGCACAATATTGGCCATTCTCCTGCCTCAGCCTCCCAAGTAGCTGAGACTACAGGTGCACGCCACCAGGCCTGGCTAATTTTTTTTTGTATTTTTAGTAGAGACGGGGTTTCACCATGTGTTAGCCAGGATAGTCTCGATTTCCTGACCTCATGATCCACCCGCTTTGCCCTCCCAAGGTGCTGGGATTATAGGCGTGAGCCACCACACCCAGCCCTGATTATATTCTTTACTCGAAGTTGTTAGCACCTACCTTGAGGATGAGCTTTGGCTTGTACCAAACCCTGGTCTTCGAAACCTTAGAGTCATGGGCTCCTTTCTTCCTCTGCTATTTGGAATGTGCCACAATCAATTACATTCCAAGGAGGCAAACTGGCCGTAAGGCAGATCCTTGTAAGGGTTTTCAGAATTTGCAGGAAGACTTTCTTTGTTTACAAAAAACCATTCTTCCCTCCAGCCAGCCCTGCAGACAGTGCTCACCATCCTCTGGACGATGCCTTGATAGGAGCAGCACATCCTCTCATCCCAGTAATGCCATCCCTCCCTCTCAGAGACCCCTGCTGTCCTTCCTTGATCCCTTGGGCTCACACTGAGGCAGGCACTTCCTGATCCTTCCCTCTCCCTCTCCACTCCCACTGAGACAATCCCTCAGGCACAAAGACCCCCTAACCTCCTCCAAGTCCTTCGGCCCCAGAGACTCAGAAACTGCTCTTTGATTTCTCTACTGCAAGGAATTAACTTTTCATTACCAGCAGTCTGGAAGTCTCATTTTCTCATGAATGAAAAATTAAATACTGTATATAACAGCACTTTTAAAACTAATACTCTTTTATTTTCTCTTCCTAAACATCATAAAGTGAATAATAATGCAGTATTTTCCATGTTATGCTTCAATGACACGATTTGTTTTAGAGAAAGTAACCTGACATCATCTCAGAAAGCAGTCATTGCATTTGAAGAACTCACTTTCCATTTTGAAATTCGACAGACTGGCCCAAAACTTATTCTACCTCTAAAAAGACAGATAGGGCCACCTACCACTAAACTCTAAACTTTGCTTCCATTGTATCATTGAAATGGACCCTGTACTTGTGAGATAGTTTTGTATAATAAAGCTAATTTGAGACAATAAATATAATCAATACGTAGGTAAAATCTGGGAAACAGTCACAGAATGGGCACACACAGGCACACCACACCATGGGCTCTTTTATGGTAAGGGAAAATAGTAGTTGGGGACAAAGATAATTTTGACACAGATATATATTTTACAATGTCCATGCTTTGCTTAAATGTCTCCAGGTGCCTTGCTCTTAACAGGGACACAGTAAACAACGGCTGTATAAATGACTCAGCATTTTTTTTTGACCTTCAGATAAGTTTCTGTTCCTTCACACTCACTTACTATTGAAATTTACTATTAAGTTTTCATCCTATAACAATTCAAGATGTATGTTGTTTTCATGTCTTTTAACTCATAGAGCCAAATATAAAGGGCCAATTAATAATGTACTTTTATGTTTTAAGCATAGTACTATGCTAGAATGATTATTTTTCTACCTCAGTAGCTACGAAAAATTTGAAACTCCATAGCTAGTGAATGCTCAAAAAATAATTATTTGCTGTTTTGCCATGCTAATTATTGAGACTTGTTCTCAGAGACTTTCACTGAGATAGTGCCTGTTTTCCAGACGTTATTTTAAACACATCCTTCATTTTGTGTTGAAAAAGTCATCTAAATTGACTACCTGTCTCGATTCATCTTTTCAAATGCCGGTAAGAATGCATGCACCGGTCACTGTACGATATATTCTCCCACGGAATTATCCTTAAAAAATAAAACAATAAAGAGTGATAAAGACTAGAGGGCCCTTCGCATCTGACAGCAGGGCAGAAGTCAGAAGTCGGGGCCTCCTGAGGCTCAAGGCAGCGCATGGCTGGGCAGGAAATGGGGCTGTTTTGTGCCCACCAGGGCCTCCCCACGGTCGCCCCCACGCTGCTGACTGCATCATCCCGGCTCAGGGTGTTCCCACACCGCCTCTGTGAGAACATCCAGGCAGGGCACAGAGGAGCTTTGTAATAGGGATGGACGGCAAACCCTTCTGGGGAAAAGGGAAGGACAAAAGAACTGCTCCAAGAAAAAGGAATATTCTGTTCAAGAGACATCCTTCCATCCTAAAACTTAGTTTTCTAGAGTGCTTCAAGTGCATCTATATTTTAAGTTAAATCAAATTAAGATGAATCCTCCAACCCTAGTGGAAACAAGTAAAAATAAAAGCAAACCCGAAAAAGATGAATCCATATTACATCATCCAGCTTTTTCAGAGGGAGCTATAGTGGTGGAAAAAACAATATATTTGTCTCCCTAAAGGAAGCAGTCATGTTTTTAAGCCTCAATTATTTCATCTGCAAAGTGGGAATAATAATATTTACCTCATAGCATTGCTGTGAGGATTAAATTATGTAATGTGTGTGAAACTTTATTATTATTACCCATTATTAGATTATTATAAGTGAGAACAATTTTCTGATTTCATTATTAAATAATACTTAGTAAACCTAATAGGGTAATTTGAAAAAAAATCTGAATACATTACCAAAAATTTATTTAAATATGGAGCTTATATTCACAGCCAGAATGATGACACCATCACCACCACCACCACCACCACCACCACCCTGCCCCTGCCTTTTCGTTGACGTAGAGATAAACTTTGACCTGTTGTTTGATAATCACACTTTTTCTGAAGATGCCTTGCTCCTTTTAAGAACAACAGCTTGATCCCAGAGTCTGGAAACTGGCATGCATCTATATGCTTCATCCCTTCCTCTGCAGCTCCCCAGGAGGAACCTTTAAGCTTGGGACTTGATTTCCTAACCTTGCATACTGTTTGCAATTACAGAATATATGGCATACACGGAGGACTTTCTTCATCTGAGTTTTATTGAGTATGGATTATACCTTCCTAATGTTCTAATGTGTGGATCTGAAATTCAGTTCTTAACAACAACAAAAAGTCTCTTATTAGTGATGCTGAGGTTTCTTTTTTTCCTGAGTCTTGTTCTCTAGAGCCAAATCTGGGGTTGACTGTGTGGCACTGATTTAAAACACTTCATACAAACCTCAAACCCTGAAGCATACTGTGGAGTGAGCTACTAAACCAGCATCAACAAGAAGACTAGAATTAGGAAACTCCTTCCTGAAGTTTTTTTTTTTTTTTTTTTTTTTTTTTTTTCAAAAAAAATCTTAACATTTCAAGTTTCCTAAACTAAATTTATTCTGTATTTTGCTGCATCTGCAGCAGCTGAGATGTACTTTCCAAGAGTGGTTTCTTGTGAAAGGGAAAACCTACTTTTACTACCTCGAAATGAACACCTACCTCAAAATGAGCACACACACACACACACTTGGAAGCAACTAACACAACTTATCCAACAGAACATCATTGTTTGAGTAAGCCCATTCTCCACTTCCTGATACATTCTGAGATGGAAATTCTTAATTCCTGGGATCATATGACATTAAAGGCAGGAATCGCATTGCTTCTGCCTATTTTATATCTAGATCAAAAGGTAAGGCCAAGAGATTGTACAAAAGAAATAAGAACTTTGCAGGTAATAAATGATATGTATCAAATATAAAGACTAGGCATAGCATTCTACCAATCATCATCTATTAAGAACATCAAAATAAAAGGGGTTTATAACTAAACAGAGAATTGACATTGGGAAATAACACTGATTGTGTTTAAAAAAAGAAAAATGCAAGTGTCCATATTTTTTAAACATTTCAAAGCCAGAGTTAACGCTACAAAATTTAGCATTTTTTTCATCTTAAAGGAAAAAAAAATTAAAATCTAATAACTTTTGCCTCAGGATCAGAAATTCAGGACTTTGAAGTCATACTTTCACTTTTCTAACAGACATAGATAGGAATTTGCTTTACCTAAAAGTAAAATGCCATTTCAGATTGGTGTGAGAATGAGGTCATCATCTTAATTCTGCTACTTACTAGCAGTTACTTACTAGTGAAGTTAGCTTCATTTAACTTTTCTGATCCTCATTTTCTTTTTCTTTTTTTTTTTTTTTTAGAGATAGGATGTCTGTCACCCAGGCTGGAGTGCAGTGGCACAAATATGGCTCACTGCATCCTCAAACTCCTGGGCTCAAGTGATCCTCCAGAGTAGCTGGGACTATAGGCACACACCACCAGGCCTGGATAATTTTTTAAAAAATAAAATTTATAGAGATGAGGTCTAGCTTTGTTGCCCAGGCTGGCCTGGAACTCCTGGCCTCAGGCAATTCTCCTGCCTCAGTCTCTGAAAGTGCTGGGATTATAGGCATGAGCCACCATGCCTGGTCTGTTTATCTTTAAGATAGGGAACCCAATGCCCTTCTGTTGTACATCACGAGATTGAAGTGGCAAATTAAGACTACATGTAAAAAAAAACTATAGAAGGGCCAGGCGCAGTGGCTCGCGCCTGTAATCCCAGCACTTTGGGAGGCCGAGGCGGGCGGATCACGAGGTCAGGAGATCGAGACCATCCTGGCTAACAAGGTGAAACCCCGTCTCTACTGAAAAATCCAAAAAATTAGCCGGGCGAGGTGGCGGGCGCCTGTAGTCCCAGCTACGCGGGATGCTGAGGCAGGAGAATGGCGTGAACCCGGGGGGCGGAGCCTGCAGTGAGCCGAGATCGCGCCACTGCGCTCCAGCCTGGGTGAAAGAGCGAGACTCCTTCTCAAAAAAAAAAAAAAAAAAAAGGCCAGGCGCGGTGGCTCACCCTTGTAATCCCAGCACTTTGGGAGGCCGAGGCGGGTGGATCACGAGGTCAGGAGATCAAGACCAGGTGAAACCCCGTCTCTACTAAAAATACAAAAAATTAGCCGGGCGTGGTGGCGGGCGCCTGTAGTCCCAGCTACTCGGAGAGGCTGAGGCAGGAGAATGGCGTGAACTCGGGAGGCGGAGCTTGCAGTGAGCCGAGATTGCGCCACTGCACTCCAGCCTGGGTGACAGCGCCAGACTCCGTCGCAAAAAAAAAAAAAAAAAAAAGACTATAGAAAAATAAGAATTGCTTGAGCCTGGGAAGTCGAGGCTACAGTGAGCCATGATCATGCCACTGCACTCCAGCCTGGGCAACAGAGCAAGACCTTTCTCAAAAAGAAAACAACAGGAAAAGAAAGCTTCATAATGATCACGGCTGGATGATCATAGTTTTACTATGCTATTTTTCTATTTGTTCTTTAACTAAGAAATCAAACTCCCTTTCATTTACAAATGTCTCTATTTCAATACCATAAGGTCATGGTTGAGGAATGAAAAAACTATTTCAAGCAACACAAGTGTTTTTTTGTTTTTGTTTTATTTTTTTGAGGCAAAGTGTCTCTCTGTTGCCCAGTTTGGAGTACAGTGACATGATCTCAGCTCACTGCAACCTCCACCCCCCAGGTTCAAGCAGTTCTCCTCCTCAGCTTCCTGAGTAGCTGGAATTACAGGTGTGAACCCCCATGCCCAGCTAATTTTTGTATTTTTAGTAGAGACGGGGTTTTGCCTTGTTGGACAGGCTGGTCTGGAACTCCTGACCTCAAGTGATCAGCCTTGGCTTCCCTAAGTGCTGGAATTAAAGGCGTGAGCCACCGCACCATGCCGCAACACAAGATTTTAAAATAATGCTTTCCTTAGAACCATTGAATAACCACCTAGAGTCACTTAGACTTTTTACAAATAGTTAAAATGGACTCAGGTTGTGGCCAGAAGCACTCAGCACCACATCCTTCAATGCAGTCAGTGCAGTCTCAATGGAGAATTCCTAAAATTACTATACTGATAAACTTTATCCTTAGATATTCATCTCAATATACAGTTTTTTCAAAGTAAACTGAAATGCAGACTTCCTCTAACCCAAAGTTCCAAAATTATACCAGCAAACAACGATTTTGCCAGAGCTGGCATGCACGCAGCGGACTGCCAGGATATCCACAGCCACCGATGCTAACAGCCTCCCTCAAAAAGCCAAGGGTTTCACAGGCAGCCTCGGCCAAATTTGAGGCTCACTTGTTGAATCCTTAATTATATTTTAAGCTCATTTTCATAATGCTCGCATTGACTTTGTAAGTATTAAATTTTAATCCTATTTGAAATGTTAGCAAACGGCTAGGAAAAAAAATCTAAATACCTAGCACACATGTCAATTTGTATGGAACATTACAACACAGCATTCAAAGTTCACTGGAACTATGCAATGAAATTCTACATTAGAAGGAAAAGATACCAAGAAGATTGTAATATTTCTCTAATTGTCCTCTTCTGAGGCAGAACAGAGGGTGGGTTTCTGTCTTCACTCAAGCAGAAACAACAACAACAAAAAAAAAAAAAGAAAAAGAAAAAGAAACACCAACTTCTTACCTTCTACTTCCCTTCCCAAGTTCCTGATATTGCAGTTTTTAATGCATGAGTCAGAACATTGGCCTGCAAACCTTATAATATTGCACATTTGTAAATGCTTTTGAGAGGACCCAAATGCTTACAACTATATAAATTAAATAAATGATATAAAAGCCATGAGGAGATTGACCTTTTCTTTTTTTTTTTTTATTTTTATTATACTTTAGGTTTTAGGGTACATGTGCACAATGTGCAGGTTTGTTACATATGTATCCATGTGCCATGTTGATTTCCTGCACCCATTAACACGTCATTTAGCATTAGGTGTATCTCCTAATGCTGTCCCTCCCCCCTCCCCCCACCCCACAACAGTCCCCAGAATGTGATGTTCCCCTTCCTGTGTCCATGAGTTCTCATTGTTCAATTCCCACCTATGAGTGAGAACATGCAGTGTTTGGTTTTTTGTCCTTGCGATAGTTTACTGAGAATGATGTTTTCCAGTTTCATCCATGTCCCTACAAAGGACACGACCTTTTCTTTATGAATGTACGTTAAATGTTTCATGTATGCCTTCCTGTTCTCTGAAAATAATTTTGAGTGTTGCATGACAAATTAGTAAAGCAGTTTAAACAAGCATGTCAGGCAACCAATATTCCAGTGGGTTCCCAAAGTAGAACTTTCTCAGCACCCCAAATAGCTTCTTTGTGCCCCTTTGGTCAGTTCATCTAAGATGTAGCTACTGTTCTAATTTCTACCACAATCCATTGGTTTTGCATGTGTTGGAATGCCAGATAAGTAGAATCAGACAGTATATGTAGACTCGTATGTTTGGCTTCTTTTGCTCAACATAACATTTTTCAGATTCATCCATGTTATTGCATATGTGAGTAGTTCGTTCTTATTTTATTACTGAACAGGACTCCAATGTAGTGTATATAGCACAATTTATTTATCCATTTTATCAATTCTTATGTTGGTGGACTTAGGGATTATTCCCTATTTGGACTATAACAAATAAAGCTACCATGACCATTCTTCTCAAAAACAACAAAACAAACAAACAAAAAACATGACAATTCAATTTTTTTCTGGTGTAGATATTATGACTTTACTCAACCCCTCTCACCATTTTACTAAAACTGAGCACTTGCATAGAGGAAAATTTTATAATAAAATGATATCCTCAGTTTGGCAGATAATTTTATTAATTGTGTATGTAATATAAATAGATTCATTTTTCATCACTCTTTGATTTCCAAAACTCTTTAAAACCAATATAAAACACCTTTTGAAAGTAAATTGTTCTCAGAAGGTTTTTTTTTTGTAGATACAGACAAACTAATTCACAAACTTATGTGGACAGAGGACTAGAATAGCTAAAAACAATTTTAAAAATAAGAATAAAGTTAGAGGAATCACGTTTTTTGATTTTAAGAATTACTCTGAAGCCACAGTGATCAAGACATTGTGGTATAAGGAAAGACACAGATATATATATGGAACAGAACAGATAATTCAGAAACAACCATAAAAATATGGACAGTCAATTTTTGACAAAGGTGCAAATGCAACTGAATGGAGAAAGGAACGCCTTTTCAACAGTGTTGAAACTGTTAGACATACAGATGCAAAAAGTACATTAATAAACCTTGCCCTAAACCTAACACCACCACATACAAAAATTAACTGAAAATGGGTCATAGAACTAAATGTAAAGTCTATATTTTCAAAATATTTTCAGGACCAAGGCTAGTCAAATAGTTTTTAGATGTGATGCTTAAAAGCACAACTGATAAAATAAAAAATTGACAAATTGGACTTCATCAAAATAAAACTTTGGTTTTGCAAAAGACATGGTTAAAAGAATGAAAGGACAATGTAGAGATTGAGAGAAAATATTTGCAAATCACATAACTGACAAAAGACCTGTATTGAGAATATAAGAAGAACTTTCAAAACTCAACAATATGAAAACAAAATATTTAACAATTTTTAAAAATGAACAAAAGAGTTGAATAGACACTTCACCAAAGAGGATATATGGTTGGCAAATAAGGACATGAAAAGTTGCCTAACATCATTAGCCATTAGAGAAAAATGAATTAAAACCATTGTTAAATATCACTAAGAATATATTAGAATGGCAAAATAAAAAAAATTGACAATACCAAGGGTTGGCACAGATGCAGAACACCTGGGACTTTTGTGTATTGCTAGTGGAATGCAGAAGGATAGAGCCACACTGTAAAAAAATCTGGCAGTTTCTTATAAAGTTAAGCATACAGTTAACATATCACCCGGAAATCATACTTCTAGGTATTTAGAGAAATGAAAACTTGTGTTCACACAAAACCTCTAGACAAATGTTTATGGCAATTCTATTCATAATGACCAAAACAAGGAAATAACCAAAACCCTCAACTGGTTGTTGTTCCTCAACAGGTGAATGGATAAACAAACTGTGGCATACCCATCCAGTAGAATACTACTCAGCAATACAAAGGGATGAAATATTGACACATGCAATGACTTGAGTGAATCTCAAAGTAATTACACTGATTAAAAGAAGCCAGTCTCAAAACATTACATACTGTATGATTCCACTTATAAGATATTCTTAAAGAACAAAACTACATTGATGGAGAACAGATGAGCAGCTTCCAGGGACTAAGAGCAGTAGAGAATATAATTTCAAAGTGAGGTTTTTGGGGTGGTGGAACTGTGCTCTATCCTGGTAGTGATGATGATTGCATAAATTAGCATGTGTTAAGACTCCAAGAAAAGATCAAATACATGTTCATAGCAGCACTATTGATAATAGTCAAAAGGTAGATGCCCAAATGTCCATCAGTAGATGAATGGATAACCAAATTAGGATACATAATACAATGGAATATTATACTGCCATAAAAAGTAATGAAATACTGATGCATGCTACAATATGTATGAACCTCTAAGACATAATGCTAAGTGAAAGAAGCCAGACACAAAAGATCGCATACTGTAGCAGTCTATTTTTGTGAAATAACCAGAATAGTTAAATCCATAGAGATAAAATGCAGATTGATGATTGCCAGGAGATGGATGGGGGATTGGGAAGCAATTGCTTAATGGGTCCCAAGTTTTCTTTTTGGGTGATTAAAATGTTTTAGAACTAGATAGATCTGGTGATTGCAATATGTTGTGAATGTACCAAATGCCACTGAATTGTTCACTTTAAAATAGTTAATTCTGTGTTATGCAAATTTCACCCCAACACAAAGTAATCCAAAAAGTCTATTTTACCATGATAATTTCAAAAAATAAATTTAAAATCATAAAAAGAAAGAAACTAGAAAAAATTAATAATAATTTGTAACTCCATGCTTAGATTACCTCCTTGAACAAAGCACAAAGGAAGAATTAAGTTGTTAAATTCCAAAGGACTTCCCATTTCAGTGCATAAGGCTCTGTTCTTTCCCAAAATGCTCCTACAAAACGGTCACTCACAGCTTTTGCCTTTGAAGACTGAGGCATTCTGGTGACAAGATCTCTTGTCTTCAACTTCTTGCCATTCTCACATACACCATGTGACCATTCCATACCTTTGCCCATGCTGTTCACTCTGCCAGTAATACCACTTATTTTTTGCTTTTTCAGCTCATTAGTCATCCTCTAACACTCAGTTCTGAGATCTTCTTTTCAAGGAAGCATTTCCTGAACTTGGGGATGGGCAGACAACCATCCCCTGCATTCCCACAGTGCCTTCAACTCTAAAAAGTACTTAAACACATGAGATTGTTGTGATCTACTCATGTGACCATCTTCCCCTCCAGGCTATAGGTTCTGGAAAAGACAGAATATATCTTATTAATCACTATTCTCTCCAGTATCTAGCATAGAGTAGGCATTCAAGAGTGGCTTGTTTGTGTGGATTTTACTGTATATGTCGCATAAAAGGCTCTAAATTGGTTTCTGGGCAATGCCTAGTTTCTCCTGTTACCCTTACTTTAAAATAAATTATTATTCCCTAGGTTCTATGCTTTCCTAGTAATTCTGTTAGCCTCTTGTGGATCCTTAATACTTGGAGCAAGACTTTTCTTCTTGGCCAGGCCTGTAATCCCAGCCCTTTGGGAGGCCAAGGCGGGTGGATCATGAGGTCAGGAGATTGAGACCTTCCTGGCTAACACGGTGAAACCCCGTCTCTACTAAAAATAAAAAAATTTAGCCGGGCACGGTGGTGGGCGCCTGTAGTCCCAGCTACTGGGGAGGCTGAGGCAGGAGAATGGCGTGAACCCGGGAGGCGGAGCTTGCAGTGAGCCGAGATTGCGCCACTGCACTCCAGCCTGGGCGACAGAGGGAGACTCCGTCAAAAAAGAAAGAGAGAGAGAGAGAGAGAGAAAGAGAGATTTTGATTTTTCCTCTAAACTTTTCAGGACACTGAGAGTTAGAATATTTAGCAAGTCAGACTTTTAACAATTCCAGAATACGATGGTGATTTTGACTTCTTTAGTTTATGCATATACACACAGAATCTGACAGAACAGCTAGAATTCTTGTTCATCCCTGTGGGTGAATCAAACTCTCAATCAACCAATCAGCAAAATGACAAAACTCCTACATCCTGCCAGAATCCGGCCCAGGCAGGACCAGTCCAATAGTGTGGGGACAGCCAGTAGTTGGTTGATCCAGGTTTTGCAGAGCTTGAAGCTTGTAAAATTTGGGAGACTTTTTAAAAAAAAGAATATGGATTTACAAGTGCAAAATCTGGCTCGAAAAGTGAATATTTGTTTAGAATGGGAAAAAAAGCACAACAAATTGCTGGAGCCTACACAGAAACACATTCTGATTGCATCCTGGTTTCCCCTCCTCACTTAGAACACTACAGCACTCAACAAACCCTCAGCACACTCAGGAATTCATATGTGCAAGAGTCCCAAAGTTTAGGCTCTGTTAGCTTCCTGGGAAAGCCCCCTCTGGGCCTGGCCCTACAAATAAGATTAACAAGAACAATACCTGATGCTTATTGAGAAGAACTTGGCACCCCTATATATTCTCATATAGTCTTTATCACAATTTTATAGGGCAAATACTATTATTGGCCCCACGTTATAGAGCTACCAGCTGCAGAGGCACTAGACCCGCTCCCTGAAGGTAGCCTCATCCTCAGTTCTTTCTTAATACCACTTGTCTTCCCAGAAGGCACAAGCCAGTCACACAGTGTGGCAGTTGAAGGTGCAGGTTCTAGAGTTGCGCAAACCTGGATTCTGAGCACAGCTCTGCCCCTTAATAGCTGCTACACAATCTCTCTAAAATTCTGCTTCCTTAGCTTTACAATTAGTACATTATTATTTCTGCTTTGTGGCTATCTGCCTGGCCCTTGAAGGGGAATGCCTGTCAGATCCAAGAAGAGATATATGTCCAGAGGAGGTGGGAGAGAAAATTCTCTTCCTCTATGATTTCAGAGAGCCACTGAAACCATGAGGTCTCAAAGATCATACAGATCCCAGGAATTCCTTATGTACTTCTAGGAAGCAGCTTAGGAAATAACAGAATCAGTTTGTTGCATTTGCAACCTGTGAAATCACGTGGCATTGAACCTGTATACAGCAGGCACTACAAGTGCAGTAACTGTAAGCTAGATCGAGCCACTTCAATCCGAATTCACCAAAGCATAAGCAGACCAAGTGACCAGTTTTATCTCGTTAAATTTATTCAAAGCCACACTCTTACCCAGAGATTGCACGATTCTAACTGATAGTTCAAGAAGGTGGGAAAAGTTAACATGGGAAACAAAAAGTAACTCAAAGTGTTCTCTTTCACCACTGTTCCCCAGCCTTCACTCCTCGTAACACACATTTTTGAGTTGCATGGAAAAGGCGTAAGAAAAAAGAGACTAGAAGGACAAAAGTTGATGAAAACGTGCAAGTTACCCCGGAGGTGTGAGGGCGAATACAATTAAAAAGTACTCAAGGCCGGGGGCGGTGACTCACGCTTGTAATCCCAGCACTTTGGGAGGCCGAGGCGGGCAGATCATGAGGTCAGGAGATCGAGACCACTGTGAAACCCCGTCTCTACTAAAAATACAAAAAAATTAGCCGGGCGTGGTGGCGGGCGCCTGTAGTCCCAGCTACTCGGAGAGGCTGAGGCAGGATAATGGCGTGAACCCGGGAGGCGGAGCTTGCAGTGAGCCGAGATTGCGCCACTGCACTCCAGCCTGGGCGACAGAGCCAGACTCCGACTCAAAAAAAAAAAAAAAGTACTCCATATTTCCCCTCGCACGTCACTGATTGTGAGCTACAAGGTACATCAATATCTTCAGTATTATAAAATTATGGACATTTCCTAATCTTTCCTGATATATGACTTTTAGTCACCCTTTCAAAAGACATCAAAATATGCTGTGTATTTTTTAAAATAACACACTTTTTCAAAATTATTGTGAAAAAAGAAATCTATTCTCTCTGTAAGTGGAAGAGAGTTACTGCTTACCATTGGTAAAAGTATCCTAGCTTGTTCTATTACTTGAGTTTCCCCTTATTTTATAATTTACTTTAAATTACATTTTTATTATTATTTGGGACATTCTGTGGTACTTTTTTCCCAAGACACCTAAGGAAATGTGCAATGTCACCAACTTGATTCCTGTTTAGTTGAGCAGCTACTGCTCTATTGACTGTCTCTGAGATAGTGACACCCCCAACCACTCAAACATTGTTCTGTTGTACCATTAAACGAGATAGAAGGCATAATTTATTGGTTGATCCTACTGAGTAGCTGAAGTTACTAATATGTTTTTTAAAAATCATATAATTTGTGATTCATCATTTTATATACGACTTACCCTGGGTGACTCGCAAACTGGAATTTTTTTAAAAAAAGGAAAGTTTTCAAGCACCAGTATATGACTGTTTTGTTAAAATGCAGAGCAACTGAGAACTTAGTTCAATAATGGACTTTTTACAAAGGCCATAACTTTTATATTAATAGCTACATTCTGTAACAGTATGTCAAAAAGCTGCATAACAGATCCTTTAGCTCTGTTACTGTCCCTCCAAACAAAACCTGTTATGCATAAATGCAACATCAAACAACAATCTGTAGCAGCCCATATTGCAAATAATCTGAGCAGAGTCCTTGGGGGCCTCTTTAAAGGCTGGTCATGTTTTGCAATTACAGACACATATTCGACCTACCTGCAGACATTTATGTGCATGCCGGGGTTCCTCCTCCCTTACCCATACACCCCTGGGGGAATCTGGAAATGTTTTCTCAACCAGTTTGCTCACACTTTCAAAGAAGTGCTTGGCTTCTGCTGTTCTTTTGCTTTTTATCATGACCAATAAAAGTGGAATCCAAAAATATCCATCCTAACCACACTAATAGAAAGCAATCAAATATCCAATCAACCCCCCAGCCCTACCTACTATCCGCCTGCTCTGTAGGTAACATATGCAACTCGCTGCGTCTGTGCGGTTACCACGGAGGGCTTTCCGGCTGCCTCTCCCCAAGGGTGTTTCAATAACCAGGCACAATGGGCAAAGCTAAAAGCTGAGTTTCCTACCTCACTCTGAATCTCCTCGTTTCCACGGGGGGTTGGGCGGCAGAGGGGAGTGTTCACCAAATCCTTCATATTATTTGAGCACAGCTCTTGCAGGCTATTTTGTTTTTTCTCAACGAGAACTTTCCTAGATGAGTAAACGTGTTTGTCTTTAAGAGTTGTTCCAGGAGAGATCATGCATATTTCAGCCAGCTCCAGATGAAACGAGTTAAGCGATTCTCCAGCATGCTAATGTTTGAAAATGCCATATTTGTGCCATATTCGGACGTTTTACTAGGAACTCGACTTCAAGGCAGTCTCCGAGCCCCCAGCCCCCTTCCACCCCCTCCTACTCCTTTATGTATATATGTTGCATAATTATGGAGCAGTGAGTATTTATCACCTTTTCTGGGCAGTAGGCAGAAAGAAATACAATACCATTACTTCCAGTTACTGCTTTTCCCAAGATAATTAGGTAACACAGCGGAGGAGCCTTGGTAAGCCTAACGCTGTTCAAGTTAAGTGATTGACATGGCTCTGTCTGGCTGCTCTATTAACTGTTTCATTTTGTTGCTATTTGCAGTTTTCTTGGCTAATACTCCGAACAAATACAGACTGTTTCTTTAGCCCCTTTTTTCTCTTTGACCTTCTCCTGCCCATTTTCTTTGACTCACTTCAAACTGCCTTGAAAAGGCCTGTTGAATGCGCACAGTCCATCAGAGGCCCAGGTTCGTCCCTATCCTTGCCCTGAATGCCTTACTTCAAAGATGGCCCGCATTCTTTAATTGCCCTTTGAATTAATATCAAAGGGTCACAATGCGAGTGCCAAAAGAGAAAGGGGCTTTAATGAAGCAAAGAGCTGCCATTCATTTGCAGATAAGCACGTTTTTATGCCTGAACGGTCACCATGGCTAAAGGCTTCGTGAAGAGGAGGCTGGCCTGTGACTTACTTTTCCCTAAGTAGTGGTTAGTGCAAACAAACAAGAGTAAACAAATTAAAAAAAAAAGTCTACAAACAACGACAACATAAAATAAATAATAAGGCTAAATTCTCGAGCTGCACATTTCTCTCCCACCTTTCCATTTAAAAAAAAAAAAGTTGTACTTAATCAGCAAATCCCTTCACCATTTTTAATACCATATTTCAACATTTAAATTCCAAGGGCAAAGTTCAACAATATGCCTGAGATAAAGTATTTTCAGTTTGAAATTCTGTGTCATGGGTAGCACAGAGGGAAAATGTGATGACTTTAAAATAGAGGGAAAAAATGCCACTTTCACAAAAAATGTCCTAGTGAGCTCAAGACATAATTACTTTTGATATGAACACTTGTGCTTAAACACTTAATTCTTTTAGTAGAAAGAATTTAGTTCGAGCCTAAAATAGTAAAACTGTATCTCTCTATCTACACATTTAGACAATATTTTTCCATTTCTTACAGAGAAATCATCATGCAGTGGCCACTGTCTGCACTGTCCCCTTGCAACACTGTAGCTGCGGCTATAGAATGAGCAAACCAACAGCACCAGAGGTCAACATAAGGTAAAATACAGCTCAAATCATAAATGATTACAGAGTGAAATAGTAAGCCTTGTCTCCCCTCTTCATCATTCTCCTTGCAGAGAGGTTGATGATTAAAGAAGGATTTCAGTCCTGGTGAATTATCATCTTAGCTCAAGCTCCGACTAGCATCCTTGGTGCCCAGCTACAAACTGATCTGTTGGCCTCCTGGTAGACATAACATTCGGACCATTGTCCGGGCTTCTGTCCCCTCAGTGGATGTTTAGGTAAACAGAGTTTATGTTACCCTCAATGACGTACAAGGGAGGTCCTTGTTCAGATGTTTCCATCAGTCTCCAAAAGTGAGTTGCCAATTTTGCATTCGTGTGCATAGAATAGTCACTGCTATGTTAAAAGAAAGAGAAAAAGAGAGAGGTTTCCCTTATCTTCAGGGAAATCAAAAGCATCTTCTCCTCACTGGCCTTTTTTTCCATGAGCTTATCCATCTGGTTCAGAGTTGCCAAAATAGAGTGAAAAAGGGCAGCAAATAAATGTCAGAGAGTCAGCCAATCTGCATAAATCTCCAACTCCTTCCAGAGAAACTCCTTCCTGGCCTGCTGGGCCTTCCAATCTTGTGACATGAGCCAACAGGCATCAGAACAATGTGAAAATCAAAAGACTTATTTTGCCCAAATCCAAACCCTTAAAAGCAGTTTCTTCCATACCAGTTTTTCACTAGATATGCAGCGGTGTGCTGCTTTGCAATAAAGCAATGTTATCCCAGCAACTAGGTCCCTTATGTCCTAGATATAGAATTAGTTCTGTGTATTTTAGACTGACCACAGGAAGATCCACTTAATCCTTGTTAAACTGCACTCTGAGACAGCAAGAAGGCAAATCAATCAGCTACCAAACCTTGTTTCAATGAGTACAAAAGCAATCAACAGATTCTAAGTAAATAATACTTTATATTTGCTCAGGACTTCTGATGTGTTCGTGGTCACTAACACAACAATCCTTTGAGGTAGTGGAGCAAATATTATCACCTACATTGAAAAGGACTCCAGCTCAGAACAAATAGTGACTTTTCCATGATCACAACTATTCAGAGAGTGAACCAGGACAAAAACCCAAATCTCTTAACCCCAAAGCCTTTCATAAAGCCATGGTTATATCTGGTGCGGAACTAGACCTGGGCAGCCTGATGTCCTATGGATTCTTTACCAAAATCCCTAAGTGGAATAAACTTCAAGACCTCTGCAAATCCAGCTCAACAAGACACAAGAAAAATGTTTGGAACACATATTGCAATGCTTCCTCAGGATGCTATGGTCATGTAAATATCACTGTGACAAGTTCCATCCCAAACATAGTAATAATGGTGATGCTGAAGATGGTGCTGGTGACAGTAACGATTATATCTTGCGGTTGTCTAGGGCTTTACACTTCCTAAAGTATTTTTATACTCACTATTTGGTGTAACCATATAATTCTTTGAGTTGAGGGAAAAACCTTTTTTTCATTTTAAGTGTCAAGGAATAAGGCAATGTGCCTTGATGCCAAGGGAAGTAAAGCATTTTGAAGTTTTTAAACCTAAATAACCTAGTCATTGAAGCTACCTAAGTAATAGGTTTCTTATTTCCTATGTAATTCTCAATAAAGCTGAGGGGTATTTGATACCCGAGTAAAATTTATATTCCCAAGGGACAAATCATTCATGACAGCATCCTCCTTCTAGCTACCTTCCCATTGGCAGTTTGAAAAAGATGCTTCTGAAATTCAGTTCCACATGAAAGAAGCCTTCTAAGGCTTAACCTGCAAGCTGTAAAAATGCAACAAGAAAGGTGTTCCAACTTCACAAGGAGCTGTTTTATTAAAGAGTTTTCCTAGACTTAAATGAAAGCCTTGTCCAGATGCCTGCTGGACCTCTCTCCTGAAGGTTTCACTTTCTTCGCGTCACCAAGTCATGACCACAAAGCTGATCGTGTTGCATGAAACCGTCCTACCAGACAACATTGACCTGGGATGTGATGAATGTTTAGTTCAGGAAATACTGCATAGTAGCCGCCACTGTTTATCCCAGTTAGGAATCAGAGGCACACTTAGTAGAAACTCTCATCTTCAATGGAAAAAAGAAAAAAAGTGCAGCAAGCCGTTCTGAAATTTGTAGAGTTGCAAAATTTGCATTAGCTTTAGTTCTCTAAAAATGTCATTATACCCCTTCTAATCTTGCTGCCCCTTCTCCCAAGCACCAGCATGTTTCCCAAGCATGGAGTAAGTGTTATGTCAACTAAAGAGGCTTAAAGGGGAAGAAAATGTGATCTAAACAAACCTCTAGGAGCAGACATCCTGCTGTAGGCTTTAATGGGTAACATTTGTTATGAAGTAATAAGAATTTGCATAATTTTGGGGAAGACTTTGTTTTCAAAGTAATTCTCTTTTTCACCTGCTTAGGCCTTTACCATGTATGGCTTTGGTTAAGTTTTGTTGATGGAGGCTCATGTTTAACCAACTGTTTTTAATTTACAAATTAAACTTGTCAGAAGTAGAAATCCTTCCCTTGGAACTCTTCCAATATGTCAAGAATTAATTCTAATGAAAACGGCATTGCCTAAATGCAGGATGGCCAGTCACTTATTTTATTTACACAAAGTCCTTCTCAGTTTCTTTGATAAAAGCAGCTAAATCTTTTTCCTCTTTCATGTTTTGTCAGCACTTGATTCCTTTTGTCCCTTGGCTATTTGCCTAGCTGTGGACAATAAGGCAGGAAGAATAGAAGCAGATTGTTGGAATGGCCCTCAATAAACCTAATTATGACATGTTGACTGCCCTCACCATGACACAGTCAGGGGACCCAGGCTTATTCAATTACCCTTGCCAGGTTTCTCTTTCAGACCTAAAGTTATCCTTTGACTGTTTGTATTTCTGAACAGTATTCATGTTCATTGTGAAAGAAAATCCCCTGGACTTTGAGGGGTTTTTAAGTTGATGCTGTTATTGTAGCTAATTTTTATTAACTGAATGATAACATGATAAAGAAATAGACTTTTGTTATGTAATAAGAACAAATCAGTGTGTGCTTAAAGTTACACCTTTCTTTCCTTTCTCTTCCAGCCAGCCTGGCAGGACATGTAACCTGAATTAATAAACAAAATAATTTCTTCAACCAGCGTGTTCCTTACAACATGATACTGAATCTAGCAGTATGGAACAGGGTTGTGGCTTCACTGTGACTCTTCTTAACTAAAAACATATAACCACATGATTTTCGGGCTTGTGTGTGTGTGCACACGCGTGTGTGTCCATGTGTGTTTAAACACCAAGAAGGTTCTTTGCTCTATTAACACGAGGAAACATAAGTTCATTGGTACCTTTATGCCAACAGCTATTTCTTCTACTGTTTAAGGTAGACAGGATGGGCAGTATTTAATTAAAACTCTGGCTGCTGATTGGAAGGACCCTTTCCTCCTCAAACAGATTGTTCGGAGATCATGCCAGTGGTTCCTGCAAAGCCAATGTATAAAAGCTGTGTGTCAAGTGAACAAAAGAGTGGAAAAATGAAGGAATGCCAAAAATCAGCTCCTGATCCATCCTAGCTTTTAAGTCAACTAGGTCTGAAAGAATTAATATTCAATTGTATTTAAAGCTGCACAAAGCTTAGCAGAAACGATTGTTACTTAGTTGCAGCATTTTTGGATCATGTCCCTTTCTTTTTCTTTTCTTCTTTTCTTTTTTTTCCTATTGAGAAACTCATTGCTTCCTTTAGGTAATTTGACAGCTCTTAGAACTATAATCGAATAAAAATTCAACTAAAACATGGCAAATTAGGTGCTATAATTTTTTAAATTTGCTCCTCAGTTCATTCTCTTCATTAGAAAATGGCCATCATTTGAATAAAAGCAGGTATAAATTGTAATCTGTCCTGCAAGTAAATTTGGAGTTTGGTACTTATATGGTTCCTAGAAAAATTAGTGTTTTAATCCTAATGTGAGAAATTCATTTTACAAAGGACTTGTGAAATAAAATATACAGAATCCTTAATATGCTCTCTCCACTGCACTCTGTTCTGCAGCTCCCTCTCCTCTCAAATGCAACAATTTCATTTTCTCCAAATTCTAAAAGGATATTTTTAATCTCAAACATCCAAAATGAATTGTACAATAGTCTTTAAGCCCTGTTATACATTATTAATATAAGTAATTTTGACAAACTACATATTTTTCTTCTTTTGAAGAAGTCATTCTATAGTTTCATTTTAGCATTTGTTGATTTCAGTTTCCTTAAGAAGTATAAATTTATATTTATATTAATATTAAAGTCTCTGGCAAACTGTAAAAATAATCATCTTCATACTTTAAATTTTTTTAAATCTTTTTTAATAGAGAATGGAAAATAGTAAATGTCTCAACACTGTAGAGTTAGCGTTCTTCCTAAATGTTCAAATTATTTTAACCAGCAAACGTAATGACCTCTATAAAGGAAGTTTTTTGTTTTTTTTTTTAAAGTCTGCTTTTGCTACTTTAGAGTAGATATGTTATTAAAATATCCAAGATGTCTCAATATTTTAACTTGAAGCATATGTATTTTCGCATTCCCTAAAATGTTTTAATGTTTTTATATAGTTAAACAGAATAACAACTCTTCTTCGAATCTCAACCAGCACTTCCCTAAGAAAACATGGAAAAAAAATAAGTAGAGGAAATCAATACTCAGATGGAGTACCGCTCACCACCCCAAGCTTGGCAAAGCATCATGAATGCCTGCCATTTTAAAAGCTATACAGTTATCTCGCTATTCAAACTATATTAAACAAATTCATGCCGTATCTCTCACAAATTCAACTTCTTCAAACCTGCTAGGACCCAATTCATGTGGCAGAATCAGTCAGTTTTGTCTGTGGATATGGAAAAGGGAGTCAATAATTTGAATTGTTTTGATTTGTATGGAATTACTCAACAAAAATCCCAATGTTAGCTAGAAGTGAAGTGGCTAAGATCAGATTTCTTCTTTAATCTAAAGGTCAAGTAGTGACTTTCTCTCTTATTAAATAAAAATTTTAATTTCGATTCAAAGTTCAAAATTGCAATATATTTGATCTGAGTACAGGATAATCACTAAGAAAAATAGAGACAAACTCATATGGTAAATAGCAAGGCTTATGATTCTGAATGTACAAAGGGTATAGTTCCTCTTCCTAACATTCTCGTTTTATAACGTTTGGCTTCTATTTTAAAAGATTAGTAAATATTTTATGACAATATTTGCTTACATGTATTTCCACAAACCTGTTTAAGATAAACTACAATAAAGCTTGAGCCATAGATATCAGGTACATACAAAAAATTATGCATGCAAATATTAATTTGGATATTTTATATGCTCTAAAATTTTCTCGAACAAAAAAAAAACCCACCACATTTTCAAAGTGCGTTTTACGTTGTTAATTTTACCATTCAGTCTTTGTAATTAAAAAGTGTAATATTTGAATGAATCATTGTCTACCTTCAGAATATGTAGCTGAAAAGTCAATATGTTGTGTAGATGATTTTTGAAATAATTTTCCTCTACAAAAATAAAATAGTAAAAAAATGGGAGGATGAAACTTAGTAATATCTCCTCTTGACAGGCTATGACATTTTGCTTTGGATTGTTTTCAATACAACAAAAAAAAATTTCTTACATTCTTTCCAAGTTTTTAAATGCTTCAATGTCCTTACAAAAACAACAAAAGTTTTCAGATTTGAAATGCTCTCCTGTTTAATCTTCATGAGTTTTCTCTGAAACTCTGTTTGGCATTGAAAATTTTGATTTATTCAAATAAGATTCTTAAATATGTGAGTGTATATATGTGTGTTTCAGTTAAGAGCAAAATCTTGTTTGCCCCAATCAGTTGGGACAACCGCTAAGTGTGAGCCATTAGGGCATTAATTTATAATATGACTTAGAATCATCTGAAGTGAATGCACTATTGTCTGAGTCTTCTTCTCTTCAAGACCAGACAGCTTCTAGCTTTGTGGTCAGTAGCCAGAAATCCTGTGTGTCCCTCTCTGGACACAGGAAGAAATCGTCCAGGCATAGACGAACGAGGGAATGTCACCCTCCTGTGTAAGCAATTCTAGCTTCCCGGCAGAATCAAGTGCAACCCATTGAAAGTGAAGCTCTCAAAACAATACCCGGAGGCCTTTCCAGCCTCTTCTGGAAGCCACAGCTTTGACAAGAGGTGCAAGAAAACATGCATCTCCCTGTGTGGATGGAGAAGAGCCGGTGTGTTCACCTGTGATACTGCACAGAAATGCTTCTTCCCAGCAGGCTTCATTTCCCACCTCCTTCCAGCACCTAAAGGCATCTTTCCCCTCAAAGACAAGGCAAGGTAGGAGTTGCTCATCTTCTAAGATATCAAGGGTCCCGTTCCTCTCCATCCTTGCCCTGATTCCCCCACTGCCTGGGGGCCCCACGGTTTCCTCGAGCGGCTGCCTGTACCTTCTACAGGTCCGCTGAGAGGTGGATGGGGCCACAGCTGCCACAGCCTGCTAAAGCTGAGAGAGACCGTGGCCTTCACCTCCCCCAGAGCTTCCATTTGTCAGAGGAGGGGAGAATGAGGTCCAGAAAGGGCAAGCAACCTGGTCGCAGTAATAGTTTCAGAGATCTACAAGAAACATCTAGAAACTGCCTAACACAACCTTTACAGCTAAGGGAACTAAACCTCTCTGCATCCTCCAATTAAGGGTTTTGCCCACCTGCCCTTATGCAGTGAGTGGATGTTTCTCATCTTCTTGTGAGGAGTCGGTCCAAGATCCCCCCTAAGGGGCTCCCTACAAAGACAGAGGATGCTGTGTAGAGTAAGAACCATATGGGTAAATTGTTAGTCAAAGCAGACTTTGACTTCTTGAAGCAAACAAGATAAGGCACAGGAAATGGAGAAGCACCCTGCTTATTCTAAAGTGCAAGATACAAGTTGGCACTGTTAGTATTTGGCTCTTACGTGGTTGTTCTGACTCACACTTTACACACAGAAGCGTACCATCTCTCCCTACCTCTGCTGAATGAGGACAAGGGTACATGCGGTTTTGTGGGACCTGAAGCTTTTACAATTTAGGGGGCTCCTCTTGAGAAATAAATACAATATATCTTAATTTTGCAATATTTACAAAAATCTAATGACATAAAGATGTTTTTAGGTGATCTGTCATGGATCCACTAGCTGTGGCTGGGGGTTGGGGAGGCTTCTGGCCAGGGAGGGCCAGAGATTTAAATCTCCAGAGACTCAAATCTCCAGAGACTCCTAGACTCTCGGTCTTGAGACTCTTGAGATCCTCAGAAACAAATCACAGAAACAAACCTCAAAGGTGAGATTCCCGTAGGTTCATTAGCTCCTTGCTGAACCCACCTCTTACAGGAACCCCTCCTGGGGAGACGTGGACCGTTTTTCTAGACGCTCATACTCCCTGTCATTACCTAATATTTATAAAACACAAATCAAGCCTGAGTGCCCACTTCGACAGCCCAATAGGAACCCAAGATCATTTAAATCAAGCTTGTTCAACCCATGGCTCACGGGCCACATGCAGCCCTGGATGCTTTTGAACACAGCCCAAAGCAAATTCATAAGCTTTCTTAAAACATGAGTTTTGGCCGGGCGCAGTGGGTCACACCTGTAACCCCAGCACTTTGGGAGGCTGAGGCAGGTGGATCACGAGGTCAAGAGATCGAGACCAGCCTGGCCAACATGGTGAAACCCCGTCTCTACCAAAAATACAAAAATTAGCCTGGCATGGTGGCATGTGCCTGTAGTCCCAGCTACTCGGGAGGCTGAGGCAGGAGAATCGCTTGAACCCGGGAGGCGGAGGTTGCAGTAAGCTGAGATCGTGCCACTGCACTCCAGCCTGGCAATAGAGCGAGACTCCATCTCAAAAAAAAAAAAAATTAAGTTTTTTTATGATTTCTTTTTTTTTTTTTTTAGCTCATCAGCTATCGTTAGTGTTAGTGTTAGTGTATTTTATGTGTGACCGAAAACAATTAGTCTTCTTCCAATGTGGCCCAAGGAACCCAAAAGATTGGACACCCTGATTAAAATGGTCCATGAATACACTGGCAATTTCTGAATCCCAGATATCATTGGTGGACTCAATCCCAGTTGTTCCACTGAGACCCTTTGGTTTACATGCTCCAAAGTGATTTGTTTCTAAGGATCTCAAGAGTCCGAAGACTGAGATTCTAGGAGTCTCTGGAGATTTAAGCCTCTGGCCCTCCCTGGCCAGAAGCCTCCCCCACCCCCAGCCACAGCTAGTAGATCCATGACAGACATCCTTTGTACCCCAGTCCTCTAGAGGAGGGGAGTCTCATTTCTTCAAACCTCTGACAACTGTCCAGGAGCCACTAGAGATTTAAGAGCTCAGCCCAGACTTCTGCTCCTTGGGGAAGGCTGTGAGTTCTAAGGTGAGATGAGCCCCACAGTTCTTTCCCAGTCTATGGCTCTTGGCCAAAGAGACCCTTCTTGTCCTTCTGCTTTTTGCCAGGGAGCCCAAGGGACACAAGCCAAGGCCCTTCCCTGGCACTGAGGAAGTGAGGGAAATCCACTTGTGGTGGATGGATGCTCTTGGTCTAAGCTGGCTATGTCTCCTCCTGGACAGCTCAATGGAGAATTGTGCCCTAGCAGGTCCTGCCCACCAGCAAGGAGCTTCTTCATAGCAGAACTAATCCTGCCCTTTCACAGTGAAGACAGGATCTGCTGAGATGTGATTTTAGGGGAATCAGGAACCTATCACCTGCCCCCACCAAACACGGACACCTGAAATTCCACCATTAGGGATTCATTCCTTCATGCTAAGTTGTCAGCTCTCAGTGTCCTTCAGAAAAGAGCAAATACTTTCCATTTACCCAGTTAAAGGCTTAACCAGTTGAGTTTCCTTTGTTTTTTGTTTTTGTTTTTGTTGTTGTTGTTGTTGTTGTTGTTTGTTTGTTTGTTTTTGAGATGCAGTCTCACTCTGTTGCCCAGGCTGGAGTGCAGTGGCACGATCTTGTCTCACTGCAACCTCTACCTCCCAGGTTCAAACAATTCTCCTGCCTCAGCTTCCCAAGTAGCTGGGACTACAGGCACCTGCCACCACGCCTCGCTAATTTTTGTATTTTTAGTACAGACAGGTGGGTTTCACCGTGTTGGCCAGGCTGGTCTCGACCTCCTGATCTCAAGTGATCCGACTGCCTGGGCCTCCCAAAGTGCTGGGATTACAGGCATGAGCCACCATGCCCAGCCAACCAGTTGAGTATCTATGTGAATAAGGTAGAGCTGAGTGCAAGCCTATGCGTGTGTGTGTGTGTGTGTGCGTGTGTGTGTGTGTGTGTGGTGTAGTAGTGGTAGTAGTAGGAATGTACAAGGCAAATGGCAGGGACAGGGATTCAGGAAAGGAGAAGGAACAGCACCCAAGACTGACTTCACTCTTTTCACCTAAGGTCAGCCCACAGGGCCCTTTATGGAAGGAAAGTGGGGAAAAACATTTTCAAACGGTTTGGTAGAGGAGGGTTAGGTGGTACGAGAATTTTCAAGTACGCCTGTGAAAAGCCTATACTTGTTCTGGTAACATCATTTCCTATAAATTGTAGTCTGAGTGACAGTTCTTTTTATTTTTCCTGAAGTTTTTCCGTAAGAATTTTCCAAGTACCAGAAATTTCAATGTGAAAGATAGTCATTGTCTTACCTAATGAATTTAACTTGGGTTTTCATGTTACAAAAAAATAGAAAGGATTCATTTCAGGGGAAAAAATGTTAGTTTAAACTAGTAACATTAAATTATAGTAATTCAATAAAATGATGAAAGTTAGCCAACAAAGATTCAGAAAAAAAATTGGCTCTCTGTGTCATTTGCATTTTATAATAAAGAAATGGTTGGTCTCCTTATCTGACCAACATATGTACTGGCACCCCATTAGAAAGAGAGTCCATGGTTAGGCATGTAATCCAATAGAGTCCAAGGTCAGGCTGTAATCCCAGCACTTTGGGAGGCTGAGGTGGGTGGATCACCTGAGGTCAGGAGTTCGAGCCCAGCCTGGCCAACATGGTGAAACCCCATCTCTACTAAAAATACAAAAATTAGCCAGACGTGGTGGCGCATGCCTGTAATCCCAGCTACTTAGGAGGCTGAGACAGAGAATTGCTTGAATGTGGGAGGTGGAGGTTGCAATGAGCTGAGATTGTGCTGTTGCACTGCAGCCTGGGCAACAAGAGTGAAACTCTGTCAGGAAGAACGAGAGAGAGAGAGAGAGAGAGGGAAGGAAGGAAGGAAGGAAGGAAGGAAGGAAGGAAGGAAGGAAGGAAGGAAGGGCGGGCAAGGGAAGGGAAGGGAAGGGAAGGGAGGGAGGGAGGGAGAGAGAAAGAAAGAAAAAGGAAGGGAAAGAGAAAAAGAGAGAGAGAGGGATGGAAGGAGGGAGGAGGGGGAAGGGGAGGAGAGGGGAGGGAGGAAGAAAGGAAAAAGAAAGAAAGAAGAAAGAAAGAAGGAAGGAAGGAAGGAAGGAAAGAAAGAAAGAAAAAGAAAGAAAGAAGAAAGAAAGAAAGAAAGAAAGAAAGAAAGAAAGAAAGAAAGAAAGAAAGAAAGAGAGAGAAAGAAAGAGTCCTGTGCAATGGCTTAGTTTCAATTTTCCTAAAAAGGACAAATAATATAAGACAAAGGTATGCCGGGAAATGAGTGAGTACTTGCTTTGACCTCCACAAGAGTTGTATTTCCCTGCTTTTTACTGACAACTCATTGAGCCTCTTACAAAAGCAAGATGAGACGGTCATCCCACTTATCCATTGGTTTTATGTTCAGGAATGCCCAAGAAAGACCAGCTGATACTTTCCATAGACAAGAAGAAGACCCAGAGGAGCCAAGGCCCAAAAAGTTTACTGAGAAGCCCAGAAACTGAATCCAAAGTAGAACAGGCCTTGAGTTTCCATCCTGGCCTCCTACTTGGAGCGAATTCCTCTAACTCCTGCACTCTTAAGCCTGGCTCTTTGTAGTTTCGGACATGATGCTAAATCCCCAGTCTTCCATTCGACTTCTGCTCTCAGACAAAAATTCAGCAAGTATTTAGAGCTTGGCAGGGCCAGTGACCACAAACAGACACTGGCTTCTAGTAAGAAACTGTAAAAGTTGCCTTTCTGTTGCCCTCTGATAAATGTGTGTCATGTACACACGTGCCCCAGATGTGCCCTGTCTGCATAAAAGCCAAGCACATCTACCACCTGGAAAGTTTCCACACTGGATCAATTCCCAAATTATATTCTGCTCTGGCATACTGCTAGTCCACCGGGGGCACCGTAAGGAAACCACCATTTATTTGCTTAACTTGAAATGGACTTTCAGCCTTCTTTAGAAATGGTCTGAGAGGGTGTTTTAGACAACCCAGAACTTCCCAAAATGTAACCAACAATTCCAGATCCCGTCTACTTGGGAATTGTGAAATGGAAAATTGAAACATTTTCCCCAGATGAATTTATGTTCCACTTCCTATTTTTAAAAACTTGTAATTTTACAAATCAGAAGCAAAGGGGCTGCTCTCCCCACAAAACACCTGCTCTCTGACATTAAGCCTGGAGGTTTAAGTTCCCTGGAGGATGGCTCTGCCTGCCACTTCCCTTCACCTGTATGGATAAAAGCAGTGTGATGATCTGTCAGTAACCTAAAGCTTGGCCACTATGGGCCTAGAAGCAAATTATTTTATATGGTCTAAAAGTTTATTGAGAACATCACAGCAACTTGACGAGCAAATGAAAATTTTCCATGTTGATATTAATCCTCTGTAGACTTTCCTTCCTTTGCAGAGAGCTGCATACTTTTACAGGTAGTAATCAGATGCCACAAACTATGAGCCTGATTCAACCCAAATCATGCAGAGCAGGGAATTTTTAAAAAGCTGCTTTTGATTTTTCTTAGCTCTTGGTAGACACTCTTAATGCAGGCCTCTTTCCATCCCCTAACTGACCCCTTTAGATTTCCATAGGCAAGTCAGAGAGAAAGCAAGAAGGGAATTGAGGGCACCTTGCTAGCCGTCTTCCATCTAAGCACAAACAAAAGTTCTAGAATTAAGAAAATGCATCCTCCTGCCTTACTGGCACACTACGTCCTGCACATTCCGGGCCTGGCCGCAAGAACAGTCAAGAAAGAAGACATGTTTTTGGTTTTTTGTTATTTTTTTAAAACCAAATCAAGATTTTAATTTCCAGAAATAAATCCTTCGCCCCTAACTTGTTCTCCTATTTCTGAAAGGCCCATTCCTAAGAAGAAATGACTTGAAACATTTGCTCTATAATATTCGTTGGCATTCACAGCTCTGTTTTTCTCGGGAGGGTTTTGAAGGGGTTGTTTTTCTCATATACTTGGAGCAGAGTCCTTTCTGGCTCATTTCACAGACTGAAATGTCTAGCTTAGGTAGACCAGGTATTCAGCAGGGCAACAACTGAATTCCATGGCATCAGATTTAAGGGAAAATAGATGAAATGATTTGGGGGAAGCGAGGTTTTTGAAAAAAACATAAAAAGTCTTTTGTGCAGAGATGGACATGGATATATACTCTCTAAAAATTTACAAATGAAAAGTCAGCCACTCCCAAACTCAAGAAACCCCTAGAGCATCCGGGAGCACTTCTGAAAAATAAATACAAGACCAGATTTTCTTATTCATAAACCACTCTCTTACTAGTTCAAACCTGATTTGGTGACCTTGGAGACAATTTTTCTTTTCTAAGTAAATAATTATAATAAGTTGCCTCTAAGTTGTTATAAAACTACCCACAATTTTTCTGGCTTACAAAGAAAAATAAGAATGCTTAACATAAAGAGACTACTTTCGATGGTGCCAAACTTGAATAAATAGTAATTAGGGGAAAAGTAGAATTTTCAAAAAGGAACCAATAAGTCAAAGAAAGAAGTTTTCCTTATGTTTAGAGAATGTTCCATTCGAAGAAGCAATAGAATATTGGGGGAATGTCCAGAGGGTAGTCATTGTTAGCAGAACAACCCTAAGCAGTAATTTTGAAACCCATGTTCCTCCTCAGATAGAGTGATAGGAGAAAATGTATCATTTTTCTTGTGCCAGTGCCCAAAGGCAAACACTCCTGCACCATGCTTTCTAAGAACTTCCCCACCATTTGTTCTCAATGCAGAAGCTAAATTCCACCAAAGCTACCAGAATTACAAATGTCATTCCTTTTGTCCTTACCAGGGAGGAATTATTTTTACAAATAAACTCACACATGTGCCAAATGGTGCTGTCAGATTGAAAACAATCTACATGTTGTTAAATAAGTCATCCTTTGACAATACGATGGAGTATTATGCAGCTATACGAACAAGACATTATGCAGAATAATTCCTGAGATATATTCTAAAGTGGAAAAAAAAAAGTCAAGGTGCAGAAAAGTTTATCCTGTAGGTAGGCTACCGTTTCTGCCAAAGGAGGAAGATAATATTTTTAAAAAGAGAGAGAAATGTAATTGCTTGGTTGGCATAGAGTGTCTGGAAAAATAGACAAGATACTGGCCACTAGCAGACAGAGGTGGGAGGAAATCTAGTCACCGTATATCCATTTATATCTTCTGAATTTTGTGCAAAGTGAATGTTTTACCCAGTCAAAAATAAATACGATATATTTTTTTAATCTGACAAAGTATATATTTCACTTCAGTGTTTGGGTCAACAAGAGTGCAATCCTGAGAATAAAAGAACATTTCCCTTTGGAGGCTGAGAGTTGGCCCCCATAATCCAGGAGTCTCCTTGCATCTAAAAGCCTTCAGGGGGCCAGGACTGTCCAGAAGGAAGGCCCCATAGCTCGCCAGCGAATTTTTATCAGTTCACTGGGGGCCCGGCTGGCCAAGGAGCTTCGGCTGCCTGCTGCGAAGCCTAAGCCGCAACAGCTGCATAAACTGGCTGTGCCCCAGCCTGACCTATTTTGGAGACAGGTCAGACCAGTGCATGCGGGGATAAGAAAACAACCTTCCTTGCAGCCAGTGGCTGCACTGCCAAGCTGCGCCAGAGGGAGAAACATGGGGGCAGGAGCTCTCCTGCTCCTAGGAGCCTTACTAGCCAGGCTATTTTCTTTTTCACTCTCGCACTGCACCCCAATAACACAGGAGCCCCCAACCTTTTGGGACGTAATGGAGGAAAATGGAACAGAAAGATCATTAAAATGTATCCTTCAGCTTGAAGAATGCTACTTTGGAAGGTATCCTTAAAACTTCTGAGCTCCAGTTTTAAAGGAGAGGGAATTAAGAAGAATCATGCACAAAGAAAAAAGAATGCACACAACCTCACGTGCAGAGCTATAAAGACCTTTAAGAACAATGAAGCAGGCTGAAGAGGGGATATAATGAGAAACTGTGCAAAAACAATTCCCCAAAAAGAAAGACTGTAACAGCATTTTAGGAATAAGAATGGATGTATGAGACTCGTTTTCAAAAAGCAACGTATTTGTCAATTCCTGATCTGCTGGAAAAACTTGTGCCAAATACAAAGAAAAGTTTGAGTTGGAGTTTCAAAAAAAGCCAAGTTAATCTAAAAGAGAAAAGTAACCTTTTAAGCTGGGAGGAAAAGTAATTAAGAAGCATGTTTTGACATCTCAGCTAATGGTTTTAGAATTTTATTTTTTATACCCGTTAAATCGAATTTTTTTACTTTCAGTAGTTGCTCACAAACTCAATTTTTTGACTTGGTGAAAGCGGACTTGGTGTAGGGTGTGTGTGTGTGTGTGTGTGTGTGTGTGTGTGTGTGTGTGTGTTTGGTCTTCATTGTTGCTTCTAAGCCCTGAATTAGGCTTTATCTGCCCTTGGGCAGAGCCCATCTGCTAGTTTGTAGGCTGGTCACTTTCTGAGTGTTCAGAGATTTTTTTCCCCTGACCAAGACTTTTGAGTTTTGCTGCTAAGTGTAATTTGCACATAATATGCACCTTCTCATTTCTTTCTCACAGAATCCTGGAAAGCTGGTATGCAGTTCCCTATGTTAGAGATGTCCAAACTGAAGTTCAAAAGGTCACAACTAAAATGTGCTTGGTCTCAATTTTAGAGCAAAATTGGTGATGCAAGAGCAGACCACTTTCACCTTGGGTACTGTGTTTTTATAAGGCAAGAAAGATCTGAAAAGGTACTTTGGAGTGTGTTTAAGTCAAACAAGACAAAAAACATTCAACTGCTTTAGTGACCTCATTTGGGGAACTGGCCAAGTGGGGATTCATAAAGAAGAAACCTATTGCTTTTCTTACAATAAAATGAATTGGACCAATTAATTTTCTTTAGTTCAGGTTAAGCTCAACCATGATGATTGAGACACACACATGCACACATGCTTTGGCCAAGATTTTCTTAATCATCATATTACATTTGAATATTGGAAGAATTTAAATATATGTTTGAAGACAGATTCTATGAATCTATAATCATTTAAAAATAAAATGCTTTTGAAAGAAAGAGGTAGTATGAAGGAAACTAGGAAGTTAGTACTCAAAGGCAAGGGCCAATGAACTGGGTAAGAACCAAGAGCCTGTGAACTGGGTGAGTTATGCCTACACTAGAGTTTGCCACTAAAAGGGTAGGGGGCGAAGAGGGATATGTTTAAAAGTCACTTTCATTTTCTGTATATATGTACATTTGGCATATCTGTGTGCCTGTAAAAATCACAAAATACAAATGTAGACTTTCTATTAAAAATGCAAATGTGTATGTGACCATATCAGCGTTTACTATGAGAGTACACAATAATTCCATGTTGCAATAGAAATTTCATAGCAATTAACTTTTCTTTCTTAATATTCTACCCCAACTTACTTATTATTTCCAACCATTAACACAAGACCAAATACATTTAATTCTACAGTTGTTTCCATAAATATGCCTACTTTTCAATTACAGAAATTTTGAAAATCTACATTTAAGTCTTGATAAAACTATACTACTTGAATTATCCATATGATCCTGTAAATTTTTAAATGCTGAAAATCAGTGGTATTTCCTCTCCCTCAACCCTATGTTGGTTAACCAAAAAAAGTCTCCCATCCCATCAAAGCATTTTGATCAGCTATTTTTTTTTTTTTTTTCCTGAAACGGAGTCTCGCTCTGTCTTCCAGGCTGAAGTGCAGTAGCACGATCTTGGCTCACTGCAACCTCTGTCTCCCAGGTTTGAGCAATTCTCCTGCCTCAGCCTCCCAAGTAGCTGGGGCTACAGGCGTGTGCCATCACACCCAGCTAATTTTTATATTTTTAGTAGAGACAAGGTTTCATCATGTTGGCCAGGCTGGTCTCAAACTCCTAACCTCAGGTGATCCACCTCCCTCAGCCTCCCAAAGTGCTGGGATTACAGGTGTGAGCCACCAGGCCCGGCGGCTTGATCAGCTATTTTTAAACAGAATATGTTGGATTAGGTCCAAGATGCGTCGGAAATTGGCTTCTAGAATTCAGAGTTGATATTCACATACTATTACAGATACAGTAAATATGGCCAAATAAAAGTACATAAGAAAGTATAGTCAAGGAATTACTGAATGAGTTTAAGGAGCCAAACATACAGCTAGTTTAATAGTTGCCTATCTTGAGTTCTAATCTGTTTTGCTAGGGAAGGAAATTTATCAATCACTTCAGTAAGAGGTGGACATAAAAACTCAGACTACTTCGATCAACTTACTTTATCACAACGTGGAGGTGTTTTGTGTTGTTCTGTTTCACTTAAAATCCTGCAGCAAAATGTAAAATGGTACGAACTTTGCTATATGCAATGTGCAAGGCAAAATGCTTTCTCAAGATTTTCCTTTCCCCTAGAAGAAATGTGCATCAAATCACATTCTTAACACTGTTGCCCTTTATTCAATACAATTTCATTTTCAAAGACAAGTGGCCACTTCAACAGCAGAAATTACCTGTTGGTGGTTTTTAAAAAGATTTATCAGGAAGGAAAGAAGGAAAAGAAGAAGATAAGAATTTATAACACCTATGATTCCTCAACTGTCCTCAATAACTATATTTCATGGTTTTCATATCTCCCTTTGACAATGGTGAACTTTCTGATTCTTCTCTCATGAATCGATGTTTTATGATGTTAAATAGGCATTTTGATAACTGCGCATATTCCAACTAAAACTTGGAAATATACATATTCTGTTCATTTTGGAGTATAATCTCAGCTTAGGTAATTTGAAGAAAGCCTCCCTAAAGGAGAGGTGTTCTGCTTCCAGCAAAATCTCACAGTGCTATTGGAGCTCCGTATTTCCCAACACTGTAGGGTAGAGCTAAAAGCTGAGTTGTGTCTTGCTGTACCGAAGATTGGTGTGAATGGGACAAAAATATCTTTCCCAATAGGGCAGAGGATGGCCATTAGGGGATTAGTCTTTTCAATAACCTTTATTAGGAAGGAAAGAAAGAAAATAGGTACTGAAGGTAAGAATTTATAACACCTTTTATTCACCTATTATAGAATTATAATACTTATTGCTGCTTTGGTGTTTATCTTCCAGAAAGATGGCAATATCTGAATTTTCTTCAGAAATATCTGAAATTCCTTTTCACAGTTCCCCAACTAAAGGCAGCCGGTTCTTGGGTCAGCAATTTTGAGTTGGTACTAAGATCAGGTCCAGCTTGGAGCTGGAAGCTGCTGTCCCTGGGACAGTGTGTGAATACATGGCCTAATACCCAAGGAAAAAAAGTTACTTGAACTCTGTATGTATACGAAATATACATTTGAAATATATGACAAAGAACTATCTAATGCTATATCCGGACCCAGGACATGGGAACCGTAACAAATCTGAGCTAACTGTAACTTCTAGCTTAATCTATTTCAGGCAGTTGTTCTACACTGCAATGTTTGGTAGTAAATATTTTACATCAGAGAGCATTTGAGCACAGATGGATTATTAATTAATAGGAGGATTATAGTAGAAAATATTAGATGATACCCACCAAAATTCTGCTCTGTATGTCAAGATTCATCTTGCTCAAGGGTGAACAAGAGTAAAAAATGAAACAATAAAGCCTCATGCACAACTTTTTAGTACTGAAATGAGCACAAAGAAAGAGATTCAAAAACCCCACACACAGGCAGATCCATGATGCACAGTTATGTATCCAAAGCCTAAATCTGGCATGAATTTTACAATCTCAGTTAGTGCTATTTGTTGGAATTAGCAAATTAAGCACAGAGATGGTATTTCCAAAAGATTCCTTTGCAGGATTTTTGCTTTCATAATAAAAGAAAAACCTATGCAAATATATTGAGTTCTTAAACAAACAAAAGTCGAATAGTTTATCTCAAAATCAACAGTTTAAAAAAGTCATAAAATGATTCAAGGAGATATTTCTCCTGGCATTCAACAACTGGGAGGCTGTGCTGTTACCTCAGTTTCTGATGACTTTCGAAAGTGCAATCCACAGGACAAACATATCTTCATTTTGTGCAACTAAATATAGTTTAGTGCCAGCATAATCCTTAGTGTAATAAATAAACTCTAACAATGCACATACATACACACAAACACATATCTATTCCTAAATTATGGAGGATTAGAAATATACATGAGAATCATCTAACCATCTATAAACACAGAAATTACAGAAACACGTGTAGAGAGATGTAGTCAATATAACGCTCAGATTCCTATGTATTTAATTATTCCCCACCTACTTTTACATAAAAATCTGCTATGTTTTCATTAAATAATTCCAGCTTGGAAGACAATTTTAGGGAAACTTTTGTATTTAGAAATTTAGCAACAGGCAGATAGTAACTGCCATGCTTTCTGCCACCCACCCCCCCAAAAATGAGAATCTATTTGATGATAAATTCACCATCATAGCCTCAGTTCTAAGTAAGAAATCACGATAGGTTAATTAAAAACACCCCATGAGCCTTCTCTACAAACCTACAACATGTAACTGGTTTCAGTTCCTATTTCTTAAAGAGAATTTGGTCAATTCCTCCTTAGAGATTTCAGAGGAAAAGAAGGATTTTCCAGGACAGATAAATTGAAATGATCCCGCTTTGATCTCTGTGGTTAAGAACCCCTCACAATGGAAGATGACCACTGAGGGGCCGCGCTCCCGGCTTTTTAATGCGTAACAATGGTATCAACAAACAGCTACTTAATCAATATTTGGCCAGAGCTGCTGAAAACTTCCTTTTCAGATTTTAATTCCTACTTGTAAAACAACCCCAGAGCAGCCAGTGAGATAAGACATTAAACTGACTGCTTAATTGCCTTTTAGTGTCTTGTTAGTTATATATGTACATTCTAAATGGTTCTTTAATCTTTATTTACTCTCATAGATAAGTTACCTGTCATACAGAATCCAATCGAACGTAAAACATTTTCTGTTCCAGCCCAAGCCAAACTCTCATTTCTCACCGTTTGTTGTTACTGTTGCAGCTTTTCATTTTCATTGGCCATCTACTTATGTACAACTTAAACATTTAGTCTCACAGGAAGAATTTTTTGTTGTTGTTCTCAAAATGTATGCATTCACAGATGCTGAAGCCATTCGGATTTAGCGGCCACACTCATATTCACGTGATCGATTTCTGTATATTCCTCTCGCCTGAACCGCCGCGCGCTGACTGGTTCCGCCCCACCGCCCGGGTGGGTTTTATTGCTCAGCCCTGGGGACTTTTAAATGAACCTTCAGTAATTATTACTCAGTAGAAGCCCCTACGTCCTGGTTCCGGTGCTATCAACAATCAAATCAAACCCCAAAATAAACATACGATTTCAAGCATTAATTAGAAAATCTGCATGTTTTCAATAAAGCTCTAGAAGGTAAGCACACAGCAGTCAACCAAACCAAACAAGCGAAAAAGAAAAAGCTAGGAGCTGAACTCTGGTGTTTCCTTTCAAATCGTTCCGGCAGGAAAATTGTTACCGCGACATTAACAAATAGAACACGGCGTGGTGTTCTAATAGAATTCAAGTTCTGATACTTCCAATATTTTTTAAATGGATGATCTTTCTTTGCTGAGTTTTGCAAGGACTTCAGAAAATATGAAGTTTTCTCTAAAGAATCGAGACGACGTTGAGGTCAAATTCGTGATCCTAACAAATGGACTTGGAAAGTGGGCTGGTCTGTCCACTTGAATAAAGGATCCGATGCCATAAGCCTATGATCCTATACCCAATGATTTTAATCTATGGGAAAGTTCGTCCCCCGCCTTCCCCTCCTCCCAACCTTGGACCAAAATGGCCCTTCCTGCTCACTAACTGGGAAAGAAACGGCCCTTCGTTTTCCTTGATTTCAGCAGTCCCTTAATGATAAGCGTGCTCTTTTCATGATTTCACTGGAAATAAAATACTCCAAATACCTTTAATGCTTTTCTGCGTTTTAAACTGATTAATCTTCCCCTACCTCCCCCCCCAAAAAAGCTGAAGTCGTCCTCGTTAACTTTACGAAAGCTGACAAGCTTACAAATAAAATGGAAACTTGAGCAAAGCTTTCGTCACTTTTACTTTCTCCATTTTTTTAAGAAAGCACTCTTTTTTGTAAACGTCAAACAGGAGGGAACAGATAGGAAAGGAATATAAGCCCCCAACCGACCTACGCTTGAGATCTCTTAGCGGGATCTTTTAAATTGTTGCAAACCTCCCACGCTCACTTGTGATTTTAAAAGGGAGGAAAGTCTTATGAGAGTGTATCGCCAGTCCCCAATCAAAACATCAATTTGGCAATCTGGCCTCTCTCCCCCTGCACTCCGGAGCTGCCACTTCAAAGCTGCTACAACAAGTCAGTAATTGTAACGTTGCATCTAAATATTTAAGCGAGAGTCTTGCAGTCGCGTGTCCATTTACAGTCCTCAACTGTCCTCTAATTCCATTACTGCACAAAGCAAAAATGTTTCCCAAAACTCACAAACAGGAAAAGCGTCACCCTGCTGGAGGGGGAGAAGGAGGGGTGGAGGAGGAGGAGGAGATGATGAAGGGGCAGTTTCTATTGATTAGTCACCGCTTTTGTGTTAAGGGCTTTCTTTAAAATAAGAAAAAAATGGGGGGAGGTTGCAGAAATTTCACTAATGTGAGCCTCAGGCAAGGGAGGAAAAAAAAAGAGGAGAAGAAGGGGGGAGGCGGGCTGTGTCTAGATGAAAGTGAGAAGGACATAAAGGAGGCAATTGAGTCGGCTGCAGCACGGCGAGCTAAGCTTCGAGCCGGCCAGAGAGTAGGGGAGGGGGCGGCGCGGCGCGGCGCTTTGGCGCAGAGCGCAGGATTGGGGGCCCAGCCCATTGTGGCGGCGCCCGCGGGTGCGCTCGGCCGAGCCGGGGGTGGAACAGAGGCGACCATTGAGCGGCCGCTGCGCAGGGCCGTGCCCACAGCTCCGGATGCCTCGGCCAGGACTTGGCTCCCTCGGCTGCCTCTGCTCCAGTCTCAGCGCGCGCCAGGGGCTAGGGGGATTGGGGATAGGGGGAGGGGTTCGTGTTCGTGAACCGCCCAGTCCTCTCCTTTCTCCTGGGCTGTGGAGCTGAAAGGATGGATCCAGCAAGGGATCATGCATCATGCTTAGTGCGCACCCGTTAGGGAGCGCTGGCCTGAGCGCACCAGCTCCGTAAGCGGCTCGGCTCTTGAATTGAGCTAGGGAAAAGGGAAAGTTGGGAAAGTTAGGACCATCTGGGAGAAAGGCACTGGAGAGAAAAATGAGGTGATTCTAACCTCATTCAAGGTGGCTCAACCCTTTTGTCCTAGTGTCTGCCAAGCAGACCTCAGGCCAAAGATGTCCCCTGAAAAGCCAGGCTCAGCAGCACCCACCACACCCACTAACTGGAAACGGGCAAGAATACACCACACTGGTCAGGGGACCCCAAAGTCCCTCCTCCCTCAGCTTTCTCCTCCCCCTCTGCCAGGACGCTAAGAGCGCTTTATCAACATTCATTCTATTTTACAAGCGGGCAGCCTGGGATTTTTGATGCCCAAACAACAGAGAGGAGTTTTTGAAATTTCTAGACTTCAAACTGCACCTCACTCTGTCCTGTCTCTGGGCCCCTCTTGCCTCCAAGGCTCATCTAAAAAGGAGCTAGAGGTGCTGAAGAGAAAGACACTGCATCTTCCTTGACAACCCCAAATTAAATCAGGCTTCAGCCTCCAAGGTGTGTGTGTGTGTGTGTGTGTTTGTGTGCGCGTGTGTGTGTGTGTGTGTGTGTGTTTCCAACAGCACAGCCCCCACTGGGGAGAATACTCTGATTTTTAAAATGGTGGCAATTGCCCTTGAATAGCAGCCAGCCCAGCTAGACAGCCCAAAAGACTAGAAACATTTTGTAGGTGAAATGGCCACTTTTTCCACGCTGGAGAGTCCATAAAACTTCCTGGCGCAGCAGCTATTGGGGATCATTGAATAATTCATCCCTCATTGCAAGCCCATAATGTCTATTCTCAGCCTTTTGTGGTGCTGTTTTCTCTTCTTTTCTCCTTGAATTATAAAAAGGTTGCCTTCCTTTGTTCACATCAAGCTGCTCCGAGCTGGAGCTTTGTCTGGGCTGAGCTAAAGTGTGAGTTTCAATGGACTCTCCAGGCTTTGTCTCCCAAGTTCATCTCCAAGTGTAGATTGTGTAGAGAAGGCCTTCTTTGTAAAAGCTGGAAAAGTTGTACAAATGTTTGACCAGCTCATTTGGGACGTTTTGTCTCCTGGGCCTCAGTCGCCTGTACTGCGAGAGAGCAGCCAGTCTGCCGCGCTGGTGCCTCCAGCAACAAGTAGCAAAGCCGTGAGTCCCCAGCCTCTGTGACTGCTCTGGGCTCTTCTCCCCACTGCCCACAGGAACACATTTGGTTTGGGGTTGTCTGACTCCCTGCCTTCCTCCCTTCTCAGCACCTCTATGCTGCAGCTAGGCCTGGGATAAAAGCCAAGGTGTCTTCTCAGAGACCAGGGCAGAAAAATGCACCTCTCCAAAACGAGGATTTAGGCTGAGTCCACAGGAGGCCTCTGTCATAAAGCAAAGGAAGCATCTCCCTGCCCAACCTGCTGTGGTTTGACATGTCTTTGATTTCTTGTGTGCATCAGAGTATCTACACTTGTTTTTCCCTCAAATCAGCCATTTGGATCTGCAACTTCCAAATCTAAATGTTCCTTCCAGGTGGTGTGCAGATTTTGCACTGCTTTGTAAAGCAGCTGCTCAGGAGAGCCAGTGGCTGCCACAGAGTTGGGCAATGAAGATAAAAGAAGTCCCACTTGGATGCCACTCTTGTACGGGCTCAGACCCAGCTAGTCACAGTCGGCAACGGCTGTGAGCCCACCTGGAAAGCTGCCTGTCCCTCTGGCAACTCCAAAACTAACTTTGCCCAATGAACTCCAAGTCCCAGGTGAGGAAACTTCAGGCGCAAGTGGGACCCCTGGCCACTGTTGACCATTTGTGCGTTTGAAGAGGGGCAACCACCCCCAAGGCCAAAACCACTGAGACACAATCCTCCCTTCCCCCCGCCACCCCCCGCTGTCTCCCGCTGCAATGATCCTTTCCGGGTTCAGCATTTCTTTTCTTTTCTTTCTTTCTTTTTGCGTTTGTACCCTTAAAGTTTGAGGATGACTTGCAGCAGGTGAAGGGGAAGCAAGCTGCACTTCTGTCTCCCATGGGGGAGATTTTTTTTCTTAGTGCTGACAGTGCCCAGCTGAAAAGGAATGGGGATCTGTACCACTAGAAGACAGAGGGTGCCAGGACTCTAAGAACCCAGATCCCTTCAATTTGTAACCCAGAGCTTGGGTTCCTTTCGATTCCCAGGCACACACAGGTTAAACCCCTCACATTTGAAAATCAATTTCAAACAAATCAAACCAGTCAACACACACACACATTTATAAGGCAGCCGATGTGGGGGCAACTTTTGGAGGGCCGTTGCCCAAAAGAGTTCTCTCTCTCTCTCCTTTAATGCGGGAAACTCTGGAGACCAGGACCTTTCCTGAGGGCATAAAATCTACTTCAACTTCTGAAGATTCAAGTACCCTCTATCCCCGGCCCTACAATTGCTCAGAGATGCCCAGTCTCATACATTTAATGGCAAGAGAGTGACAGCTTCCCCTGCCCCCTACAATAGAGCACAATTCACAGTTCTAGAATCCCAGGGCCTGCAAGTGGTAAGAAAGAAAGATTTACAAAACAGAAAAACTAAGCAGAATAGAAATGTTTGTTTTAATTCCTAGTGTCCCTCTGGTCTTTCACTTCCATGACCTTACTCAGGCGCAGAGACACCGCGCATGAAGGGACCTTGATCCGAGCTGGGCTTGGCTGCCCTCAGATCACCAATGTCAGGGAGCCGATGCCTGCCAAGTCCCCCAGCAAGTGCGCCGCCCAAGGCGCCACCGCTTACCTCGCTCGCTCAGGATGCCATCTATGCTGTGTTTGGCCTTCTTCTCGCTTTCCTCTGCCTCCTTCCTCTCCAAGTCGGCCTCCTCCTCTTCACCTTTCCCGAATTTACTCCTCAGGATGCGGCTGATGGAACTCACTGGGGGCGGGAGGAGGAAGGAAGCAAGGGAGTGCACGTGGTTGAGACAAGCGGGGCTGTGCGGGAAGGACCACCCCACCAAACCCCAGCCAGGGCCCTAGAGCCGCTGCCCTGCACTGCTTGGGTGTCTCCTCCTGCATCTCTGGACATCCTCATCCTTCTCCAGCCCTCTCATCCTGCCACTCAAACCCCCCTCCCTATTATCTGTATCTCGGTACTGAAAGACGGAGCCTGGGAAAACCGTGCCTCCAAGTTAGGGCCGGATGCCATCTTTGTCCCTCTATTCTGGGCAGGAAGCATTTCCCTTCTTGGACTCCGAAGACCGGGCTCTAGGTCTTCAATCTAAGAGGATTCTCCCACCAGCCCACCGGGTACCCTCCTTCCTCCCCACCTGAATGCATGGATCCTGCGGTTCGCCTTAAGGGAGGAAGAACCAAAGCCGACTTGTCCGCGCCCCCCGCCCCACCCCCCGCAAATCAAGTTTCTTTTTTTCTTTTCTTCTCTTTTTTTTTTTCTTTAAGGCTATAAAGGGTTTAAATTTCAACTGCAGAATCGTTTCCTATTGTAAAAATCAAAAGAAAATGCACTCTCTCCCACTTATTTTTTCCAGATTCCAGTCTGGTAAACAAATCCATGCTCTGAAATATATGTTTCTCGCAGAGGGAAAAAGGGAGTTTCCTTTTAATTAAAAACAAACCCTCCCGTGTGCCCTCTCGCTGGCCCCGTGCTCGCCCCTCTTCTCCCTCCGCCTCCCCCAGGCTGCCGTGGCGGAGGGCTCCGGACCGTCCCTGAGACTCTCGGGGGAAATCGAGGCCGTTGTGGAAGCCTCCACGGCTTTGCGCACCCGGCAAAGTCCCTCCCGGCGCGGGCCCCATCTCCCTTCGGTTGGGGTTACCAAAACATTTGTTTCTCTTTAAAAGGGAACATCAATATTAATAAACGCTCTGCCTCCGCCTCACGTTTCCTGCCCTGCCTCCTCGACAGAAATCTTCTCTGGGGAGTCCTCAGCGGTGGTCTCGCCACCCTCCGCCCCCAGGACAAGCAGCTCACCCCTCCCTCCATAAAGTGCCAAGAACGCCGGGTTGGTAAATATTTCAGGGCCTCGTGAGAGGCCAGCTCCCAATAGCTGAGATCGATAATTGGGGTGATTACGTCTTGGTCGACCTGCCGAGGCAATAGCGACTGACTGTCGCGCCTCGGGGAGACGTTAATGGGCCTAGTACCTGAGGGCACTGTGTTTCGATCACAGACCGCGTCCTTGAGTAATTTGTCTCGGATTTCCCAGCTGAACATGCCCGGGTTCTCTCTTTTGTATTCCTCAATTTTCTTCTCCACGTCAGGCGTTGTCACCTGCTTTAAGAGAACAGGCGGGCAGGCGTTGGTACCCGGTACCCTGGGCCAGGTGGCGGCTGCCCCACCGCCTCTGGGCCTGTTGGGATGTTCCTCCCTGAATCCTATGGGACGGTCCCCTTTTGTGAGCAAAAAGACCCCCACTCTCTGAGGCACTTTAGAAAGGGGCAGATAAGAACACATCCCATCCCATCCTGGAGCAGCCTGGGAAGACTCTACCTCCCCCAGACAAGCCCCAGACAACCGGGATAAATTCAGAATTATAACATCTTGATGGGGGTTGGGTGGGGTTATACTTTCTCATCCCTGGAAATAAGGCAACTGCTTACACAGAACCAAATGAAAACGAAACTAAAAAAGCGATGCTTGAAAAAGTAGCTGAAAAATCAAGTTAAATCTGCAACTTGTGCTTTTCCAAAGGGATATTTATGCTAAAGTGAAGACTGAAATGTAAAGGTACGTATCTGGGTTTTTAAAACTTCGAGTCGATAACAAATATCACTTGAGAGACTGACTCTTCTCTCTACCCCCAATATATTTTTTAAAAAGAAGAAGAAGGTTCTAAAGATTCTTAGAAAGGCTGTGAAAGGGTTTCAGTAGGTGGGAAGGAAGAGGAGGGTGTTTGGAGGTCTTCAGTTTACCATAACCCTCTTGATTTTGCCCCGTGGCAACTAGAAGAAAAGACAGAACTTGTGTAATTCCCTCCCACTCAGCTCTAGCTGGTGTGACTCTTTGTTTTTAAAAAGGGAACCAGAATAATTTGAGGATAGCAACAAACTGCTTATTTTTTTAATGGAGTCACTGGCTTATTACAAAGAAAACTGATCACCCTAGTTTTTGACTCATTGAAAACAATTTGCACTGGGGGAGACTGAGGGCGTGGTTTGGGAGACAAACCATTATAAAACCTAAAGAGGTTCCTTACATTCGTTTTGGAAAGGACGGTGCCATGGGTGGGAGCTGGGAAGACATTTAGGAAAGAAATTGGCAACAGGTGGGCACATAGAGCTTGCCTGCTTTAGGTGTTTATCCATTAAAATAATTTGATGAGGATTCCAAGGCTTATGGGCTTTAAAAAACAAATGTTATTTTTCCTTTGCAAAAAAGGCGAGAGCTTTCCCTAAGTGTTCACCAAGAAGTGCCCAGGGCGCGCGCACACATACACACACACCCCTTTACACAACTTCACAAACCTCAGTAATAACTCATTGGAGAGCCCCAGATGTTAGCCGTTGCCTCCCGCCCGCTCTTTCCCAACACAGGGGACCACAGTCTGGGAGCCAGGAGGGCAAGGCCCGCTTGCTCACCTTGGGCTTGCTGCCGCCGATGGCACCAGGACGTATGGAGCCGGTCTCCTGGTACCTGCACAGGATCTTGGAGACGCAGCCGTGGGACACGCGCAGCTGGCGCGAGATGACGCAGGGCCGGATGCCGTGGTGGGCCATCTCCACGATCTTGTGGCGGATGTGGTTGGGCAGCGGCCTGCCGTTGATAAAAACGCCGCCGAGCTGGTTGACGCGGCCCTGGCCGAGGGGAGTGGACACTGTGGGAAGGTGAAAAAGAGAAGCAAGGGAAAAGTCACTGGAGGAAAATAAAAAGCAAAGAACAGCAGCACGTAATTTCGCAGTCTTCTGGCCTATCCTCATGTTACAGCACCGACACTGAAACTGCTCGACATCGGACTCCCAGACCCAGACCTCCTTTCAATCACATTTGTTCAAATTATTCAGCAATATAGCGCATGTAATCTTGTGTAAAGACAGCAAATGGGGCAAAATAATTCTCCCCGGAGAAAGCGTCTTCCCCTTCGGGCCCGGGAGGAGTGGCAACTTAGGAGATCCTACAGCTGGTAGAGAGTCTAGCTTGCTCTAGAAACAGCCTCCTGGGAAAGAGAAGTTCACCCAGGAGCTGGCCTTGATGAACTCTGCTCCCATCGATCCCTGTCCAATTGGGATCGCTCCCTTTCTAAGGGACTTGGGCGAGCTGATAGCCCTTGGGGCTTCTAGCCAAAAGTGCAGCAGCCAAGGGTTAAAGAGGGTCCAGAAAGGAGGCCCAAACAGCAGTGCCTGTGTCACCTGTTACATCTTGGGACAGAGACCACAGCAGCGGCAGGGCTGCTCCTGGGCCCCCTAGCCCCCATTCTTGCTCTGGGTGTTACATTCTACTCTAGGCTGGGCGTGAAGGGGGTGGGTTGGGGGGGCGATGAGCATCTCTGCTGGGGCGCCCTAACCTCGAAAACCACTGGAAGGGGCTCAGGCTTGCAAGGCTTCCTGCCTCCCTGGGATTCCCAGAATCTTCAAGTGGACTGAAAGGCGATTCCTAAACAAGTTATAGAAACTTCTAGATGCTATTTGAGATAAATAGAATTCTAATTTATTTAATTATTCTAAAAATTCCAATCACAATGGCGCGGCGTTGGCCACCACAAATTTGCAGGGCAAAAACAATGCTTCCTGAACTAACATATGTTTCACAAGTGTGGGCGCAGCCGGGACAGTTTCGAGACAATTTCGAATGGACGAATTGCGGAGAAGTTGTTTCTGCCTCTCAGAAGCCGGTTCCCCTCCTTCTCCACCGCAGCATTTCCAAAACAACAGGGGCAAGTCGCCCCGGCCCGCTGCAGGCCTGGCCGCCCAGCTCCGCCAGGATTTGCAGAGAGCAGCGCGCTCCATTTGCAGAAAGGAAATCGAGTAGGTCCTCGCCCCCGACTGGTGCTTCTTGGGGTGTGGGGTGCCCGGGGAATGGGCTTCCTGGAAGCACCAAAGGAGCCTGCGGAGCCTGGGGATGGGGTGAGGCAGCCAGTCCCAGGCCCTGGGATCCAGGCGGCGCGCTGAGGCCCTCCCTTACCTTCCAGCGGGAACCCGCTGCGCGGGTAGTTCTGACCCGGGCCCGGCCGCATCATCCTGGGCACAGCGCCGGCCAGCGTGGTCATCCTGGGGGCAGCTTCGCTCGGAAATTATATCCAGGTGAAGGCGAAACGGAAAGGCGAGTGCGGCGCGGGTGACCCTCGGGAACTATCCGGAGCGTGGAGAGCCCCTCCCCAAAACGGCTGGAGAGAGAGGGAGGGACGCAGGGTGGGGGGCTGTCGGTTCCTAGTCCAGAGGCCGGAGCTGGAACCCGGGAAAGGGGAGGACGGGGAGGCTCCGGAGTCCAGGATCCCGAGCCCAGGGCGGAAAAGTTTGGTACGAGTCTGGGCAAATGTTCCAGCGACTGGGGTCCCTGAAAAGGGGGCTCAGAGAGCCACGGGGAGCCGGGGAGCCGGGTGAGGCGGGAGAACGGCCTGCCTGAGTCTTCTCCTGTGGTGACACCGAATGCGGGGATCCGGGCTCGGGAGCATTTATTAGTTCTTTTACCCAAAGCTTGGTCAGGAGCCCTGAGCTGCGATTGGCCGACGGGGAGACCGTCCCGGGTGGCGGAGACACGCGCTGATTGGGCAACAGCGGCCACTTTCTCTTCCCATCTCTGGTGGTGCCGAGGCCTCTGCTGGCCCCGAGGGGGACCCGCGCTGCGCCCCTTGCCCAGGAGAGAAGGGTGGCCTGGTGGAAACTGAGAGAGACAGCCCCAGGGAGATGGCAGTTGCTGAGGGCGGAGAAGTCTCTCTCTGTCTCTCTGTCTCTGGCTGTCACTGTGTGTGTGTGTGTGTGTGTGTGTGTGTGTGTGTGTGTGTGTGTGTGTGTGTCTTTCTCTGATCTCTCTTTCCGTGACTTTCTATTTCTCTCTCTGTCTCTTTCTGTGCCTCTGTGTGTGTGTCTCGCTCAGCCTCTATTCCTCTTGTGATTTCCTGTGTCTCTCTATACGTCTCATTTTTTCTACCTGTAGGTCTCGCTCTCATTTCTCTTGGCTTACTGCCACTGGAGGGGGCACAATTCCAATAAGAAGGGATCTGGGGCCCCAGACATATTTCGCTTTGCTTCCTGTGGTCAGTGCCCCTTGGCCTAGGCTTGTTAAGGGGTCCTCCCGATGGGGTTCCTCCCAGGAGGAGTCCAGGGTGCGCTGATGTTCTTTTGTCTTCTCCGTCTGCAAGCGCGACTAGTGTGAAGCACAGGCAGCCGTCGCTAGGCCCAAGCACTCGTTAGTTGAAGGCTGGGGGTATGGGGGAGGGTGCAGAAAAAAACCTGGCTCCTCTTCTTGATTTAAAAACCGCTCTGGCAAGCTGCGGTTCTAAATCTCTACGTATAGATCCCCGATGCGCCGACAGAGATGTGTCTATATGTTAAAGTTTTGCCCGGGTGCAGCGTTTGTTCTCAGGAATTTATTATGGCATTCAGACTAAACTGCTGGAAAAATAAAAGGAACGAAGTCTTGGCTAGGAGCTGAAGTGTCCCCAGCAGGATATGACGCCAGGAGTGTTGTAAAGACTGTCTGTCCTTAGAGAAGGTACCATTGTGCATAGGCTTTTATTTATAACTTGGTAAGTGCCAGCGAACTCGCCTCCTTCACACCCCCGAGTGCCAGCCCCGCGCTCTGCACTGAGCTTTATTCGCTCGAGTCTATTCAGGGACTGTCACTCCGGGGCCGCGAGGTATTCAGGGCCTTAATCAATCAAAAGGATGAGAATCGGGCAGGTTTTTCCCTTTGAAATAATGGAAACAATGACTTCTGGGCTTCAAGTTCCCCCTTTTCCTTTTACGATTTTTGAATTTTTCCTGCGCCTGGAGGGAGTTCTCCACTCCTCTCTCTCTCTGTCCTCCTCCCCCACCTCCTTTGACAGTTTTGACGTGAACTCGGGCCCCCAACCCTACTTCCCCATTCCATAATTAAGGCAAACTCAGAAGGCAAGATGTGGTTGGGGGGGGTGTGTGGGGTATAGCTGCTCAGCAGTCCACAAGTTGGTCCTTTAAAAACCCACCCACCATTGGGGAAAACAGACAAGCTTTCAGCCTGCCTGATGCCAGAAGGCTTGGTTGACCGTCAGAGCCACGGAGACAGGTCTCAGGAGACTCCCAAAAATGTCTGGACCCATGAGGGAGGCATGGGCCTTATTTAACCTGGTTTTACATAAAATGATTCAATTTTTTCAAGGGGAAAATTTTCTCATTTTCTTTTTAAGGAGTTGGGTCCACTAAAGCCTGTGTACATATTTTTTAAGCCACTTCTCAGCGATAGCATTTTGAGAGCTAGACTTTTTCCAAGTTTTCTTCTTCCCAAAAGTTGAGCAGAGTCGAAAGAGCACTTTCTGGGGTCAGCAGTAATTGCTGGGTGAAGGAGGTACCCGAAGTGTAATTACAAGCAGGCAAATGTAGGCTCAACTCTCAGCTAAAATAAACTCTGGGACCCCGCGAGCAGTTAAAGAACATCTAGGGCTGAATCTCATTTGTTTCTGAGCCGGAGGCTTGGTCTCCAAGCCCTCCCAGCGTCCACCCGTCTCTCTCCTGCCGGGAGTTTTCTCTCCGGAGAGCCGGCAGATGCTGGAGGGAGGCGCTTGCTGCAAGATTCCTTCTCCCGGTCCCGTAGACTGCGGAGTCCGCGGGACCGTTGAACGGAGGTACTGCCGGCTGAGCTGGGTCTTAAGTGCCCGTGGGGGCTGGTTCATAAACTAGCCGTCACTTGCTATAAAAATGTACAAATGGAGGCCACGGGGATGCGAGGGTGCTGGGGGCCTAAAGCTCCGGAATCAGGAGGCGACTCATTTTCTCTCCTTTCCGGCCTCTTTCTCTTCTGCCAAGCGCTCTGAGGTTCATATGTACCCAGATGATCAGCTCGGCCCTTCTCCACTGGACAGTGGCCAGAGGTCCCTGGAGACCCGGAGAGGGGTGGGTGCTCACCCTTAGGGTCTGGACAGCTGGGCCACATCCAAAGACTTCATGACTCTAAATTTCTTGTGGCCTGTGTCCCCCAAGTCCGACCTGGGATGGCCAGGACAGCAAAGTTGGCTGAGGCTGCCCGGCCTAGGGCGCCCGCACGCCACCAAACCTAACCCGGCTCAGAGCCGGGGACTCCGCAGAACAGGGCGCAACAGGTCTCAGGAATGCCCGGTGATTCCAGCCACTCTTTCTCTATCTCCAAGGCTTGGGCCTCCCCTTTATTTCTTTCTGAAGTCTCTCCGGAGCCCAAGTCACCCCACCCCCAAACCCCGCAGCCGGATGGGAGTCCAGGCCACTTCCCTATCCGGAGCCGGTGGGACAAGGAGTCCTGGTGCCAAATTTGGCCGCGGTACAGGCGCTAATTGGTAAAGGGATGACCCAGCGGTGGGGTTTGGAAGGCGAGGGCCCGCGCCCTGCATCCTTGAACCCTGGTTTGGGAGGCAGTGGCTTTTCCCCGGAGTAACAAATTACCCAGAAAGCATCAGGAGGACTCTCCACAACGGTGTTGTGAACGAGTGTAGCGTCCACTCACGCTCTGTACACGTTCGAAATGAAACTGGAGACTTGAAGACGATATTTGGATAATTTGACCAAAAAAAAAAAAAAAATTGGGGGGAGATAGCTTCCGTTGTCCCCTCTGCGCCTCTGACTCCAGTTTCAGAGACACTACAGGTGAAATTAACAGCGGGCTGGCTGTCCAGGCCTGGGTGGAGCATGCCCTTGTTAGCTTGAAGGTTCTCCCTCGCAGCCCGTTTGGATGCGTGCGTCTACAGCCCAGTCGCACTTGGGTGACTTCGGCCTGGGCTGTGAACCACCCTTCAGCGCACAGCCTCCGCACTTGGGGACACTGGCACAAGGGTTTCATGGCCCGTGGACTTCTCAGGGCCTCTGAGAGATGACTTCATACTCAGCCAGACACAGATCTTAAGAGGATATTATGATCTATGCAAAATAATGTCCCTGACCTAGTGGGGAGCGGGGGTGGCTTCTGCCACCCAGGCCTTTTTCGTCCTGTCTGAAGGGTCGAGCTCTGGCAGGCTGACATGGTCAAGCAGAGAAGCTCCTGGCCACCCGCCCGGCCCCAGGCGTGACTCTCAGGATGCAGTAAAAGTTGGGCAAACGCCGAGAAACCCTCGATCCCACAGAAAGGCTGCCGGGGGCTCACGGGGAGGACATCAAAAGGCCAGGTTCGTGATCATGAGCTTCCGGTCCGGATGTGATGATACAGGATTGGTGAATGCCCGGGTTAAACCCGTGGTCTTTCGCAGCCCCTGCCTCAGTGACCGTCATTAGGCCCCCCGCAGTTATTTGTCAAAAGCATTGGCGCCGCTCTTCTCCCCATCGAAAAATCAGTCGGGATGAGTTCGGATTAAGGGACTAGATGAGGATGCGGACATCTCATTGAAAACGTGGTGTAGGCCAGCCGAAGTGGGTTTGCTCTTTCAGCTGGGGAGCCCCAGGGAACGTGTGAGCGGGTTTACAATAAAGAACACATGGTTTGTGGGAAAAAAGGAAGGGAGAAGGAAAATAGGAAAGGAAAAAGAAAAGAGGGAAAGAAGAGAGACGTACTTTTTTTTAAAGGCAGTGAGGGAGGGAGAGAAGAATAAATCTCACAGCAGCTGGTCTCCTAGTTCATTTGGGTCTGAGAAAATTATTTTTAGGCATACAAGGAAGACAAGATTCCACAGCCCGATTCTCGGTGCCGGGGGAGGGTGTCTTGTAAAAAATAAGAGTAAGTCCTGTCTAATCTTCCAAAAAATGTTCTGCTCAATTAGGTAAAAGTTCATGGTGGGGTGGGGATGATGTTTAGAAGAGAAATTCTTTGGTAACTGCTCTTTGGTGTGTGTATTCGGGGAGTGTGTGTATTCGGGGTGTGTGTAAGTGTGTGTGTGAAAGGGGTAAGGGTTGAAGGGCCTTATTTAGCTCGGGGACTGTCTTATATTGGGGGCGGGCAGCCTAGGCCTTGGAAAGACCAGAAAATCTGATCTGTGCGGAGGCAGGTGAAGGCTGTGAGTGAGGTGGGGGCGGGAACAGAGTTGGAGGAAGTGAATAAAAGAAACCTTGGGGTCCGTTGGTTTCCTTGACGCCTGGAGCAAAAAAGTAGGCGAGTGACCACTCCAGGAGCTCCTGCCTCCGGGCGCCGGTACACAAAGAGCTTGGGGCTGTGTGTCCTGCTCTTGGGGGAGGAGGGTACTGGGCAGGGGGAATTAACAGGTCTTTCTTTCGCTCGGATCAGGACTGGACTCCTTCTGACTCCACGCGGCCCCAGCTCCTGAACCAGCACAGTGAGCCTCAGCCGCTTCTCAACCTGGGTCTCTTAGAAAATTTCTCCTCGAGACGGATTTCAGCGGCAGGGAAGAGGGGCCAGTGACGCGAGGAGCAAGAAAAGAGAAACACGGGAGACGAATGTTCAAACCCAGATCTCCTCGCTGAGCCTGGAAGCTCGCCACCGTGGGATCACGGGAACCAGAGGCAAGAGGCTGCGAATGAGTCCAGCACCCGCTTTCCTCGGATTTTAAAAGCGTACCTGGGGCCAGAGACTGCACAGCCAACTAAACGGAGTAAACGCAACAGGTGGAGGAGGCAGAGTTGCCAGGGGCCAAGCCCGGCGCGATCTGGCCAGTTCTTGGGGAGCGCGGACCTCGGACTGCAGAGAGACGTTTTGAAGAGTGCTGAGCGCACCTGCCTCTCGGAGATACCCAACTCCGCCCGGGCGTCTCCTGAGAACGCACAGTCCACAGACCCCGGGAGGGCTGCCCGCCCTAGGACACGTCCTCTCCCGACCCCTCACTCTTTCAAAATTGGGGAAGAGGCGGAGGAGATGCAAAAGAAGAAAGAAAGAGAGAAGAAAAGAGAGAAGGAAAGAAAGAAATTTTAAAAAATAATAAAAGGAGGGAAGAATGAAGGGAAAACACGGGGGAGGGAAGAGGGGAGAAACTCTCATCACCACAACCAAAGCAGGACGCCTAAGCTTCCTGAATTTCTACACATGACTTGCATTAAGTTCCTTCCTAGACCTTAAACTTTTTCATCTCCCGTCACCCAAGAAAACTCCCATTTCCTCTTTTAAATAAAGTTTATTTTTCTGGAGATGAACCTTTAAACAAGTCGTAGGTTTGGGAGCGAGGGACAAGAGAATAATTTTGATCCAGAACCTTGGAGATTGGAGAACCAGGTGGAAAAATTCTAAAAAGATGAAAACTGACCATCTCCGACACAGAAACCAATTGAAAGGGGCCACCAAGACCCGTTGATTTGCTGGAGAGAGCACGCGGCAGAAGTGCAGACCCCTCGCTAACCCGCCAACCTCCTAGAGCCCTCTTGCAGAAAGCTGCCCGGCTCCGCACGGTGGCCCTGCGCGCGCACCATCCTCGCGGTCTCGCTTCTTCGCCCCGGAAAACTCTGTGAGGGGCACCCCAGCCTCAGCCGGGCCAAGAGTTAAGACAAGTAGCCCCAAGAGGAAGGAGCCTCAGAGAGCCTTTCTTCCTGTTCTTCTTCGTTTTCTTTTTTTTCTCAACGAAATCTAATACTATCTGGCTGCAAAAATATATTATCACCGGCTCTGAGCCTAAGAGATTAACATTTGGATATGTAGGAAATGTAATCTGCATGGCTAATTGATTCTCAGCGTATCAGTTTAAAGGATAAAGATCGATATCTACATGATGGATATTGTATTAATAGGGGCATAAATAAAGGCCGAAGAGTCGTTACCACAACCTTTGAAGCTGCTTTTCGGCTCTCGGGCCCTCCACGCGGCCACTGGGTCTCTCCCACCTCCCCGCCCCCAGCTCCTGCTGTGCAGGGAGCATTTGCTTCCCCCTCCAACCTGGGACCAGGGTGGAGGAGTCTAGGGTTAAAGCGAAAGTGTGTTTCACTGCGGCAACGCTAGGGAAAGGAGGTTCTTTTTTCCTGGGCTGCAGCAGGTGGACAGTAAGGCCCGAGAAAATGTAGTATTTTAACAAAACGCACCACTCCCAGAAACACACGTATACGACCCACACAGGACACAAACAACCACACGTACACACACACACACACACACACACACAATCACGCAGGGCGGGGAGGGTTCTCAGCGTTCCCTGAGCGCCCTTTGGCCTTAGAGACACGGAATAAATGCTTCTTTCCATCCCTCGGCCCCCTCCCAGAGGGCAGCGACGAAAGCCCTGGTCGAGCCCAAGGATCGGTGATCTGGGTTCCTGGAGGTACCCTCTAGATGGGGTAAGGACAGGGAAGGATCAGGAGGCTCTGCGGGAAGTGTGCGGGGCTGGGGGGCGGGGGTGCCCGCCAATGTCCGCAGAAGGCAAGGAGGCCCGCTCGAGGAGGGGTGGATGCAGACAGAGTTGAGTGGGGCCCTGAGCCCCAGGGAGCGCGTCCCGGTAGATCTCGGGGCGAGGGGAACAGGATGGGGTACACTTGATCCGGAACAAGAACGCCTCGGCCCGGCGATTGCCCGTTAGTCCCGGATCCCAGCGGCCGCTTCACCATTGAGCCCGAGCCGCAGAGGTAATTTTCCAAATGCAAATCAAACACCCTTGGCGCCCCCCTCCTTCATTAATTAAGAGGAACGTTTCGACAAAACCGGCGTAATCTGTATTAATTACGCAGCCCTTAGCGCGCCGTTCGCATCAATCACGCCCAAAGCGAAAGTGCAGGGGGCGCCTAATCCCTTCCCAGAGCGCGTTTGGAGAAGAAGCCGCGTGGCCGGCGTTTCCACCGTGACTTCCACCTTCCTGGGCTCGCCTGGAGCTGGCTGCTCACCCGGCGCTCAGGGAGGCCTTTCCTGAAACACCGGCTGTCTGCGCGCTAGCAGGATCGCTCTAGATCCCCTGACAGGCCAGAAAATACCCCCCACTCACTATTTGGGCTCGCGCTCGTACGCAGAAACTGGCACAGGGACTCGCGCGGACACTTCATGGTCCATTTCCTCCCTCCCCTCACCCCCAGGCTCAGTGGGGACCACGCGGTTCTCAGCCCTCCTCTTCCCTAGGACCCTCTAAAAAGGAGCCTGGGGCGAAGTGACAGCGGAGGCAGAAAACCTCCTGTTGCCCCAGGACGCCCCGAAAAACTGCTCTGGGGGATGGGGCGGGAAGACCTTAGAAGTTGTCAGGGCGACCAACTCCTCCCAGGTGGCCAGGTTGCCATAGGACCGGCACACTGCTCAGGAGTGAGTTTTGGGGAGAGAGAGGGATCCTCCAGTTGACTAGAGATTGGGGTTAGAGGGGGTGGCTGCAAACTCAGGTTATTTCCGGGCAGCCCCGCAGCAGTCTTGTCCGCTGAAGGCAGGTTACCCTGGGCTTTCAAGGGAAAACGCCTTGGGGCGGGGTGTCCTGTGCGACCACCTCTCTCAGCAAAGCAGGATTTGGTCTCTTGGCCTGACCTTGCTCCCTAGTCCCACCCTATACTAGTAGGTCCTAACCTGCGCTTTGAGCCTGGACCATCGTCGCTTCAAGAGATTCTACTGGATAAAAAAAAATATAAAAGCTGGATCAAGCTTGGCGTCGGAGGTCTGGCCCTCAGCTGGTCCCCACCCTAAAGGACTGGCCTGCCCACCCTCACGTCCTCTGGCGCCCCTGGCTCGAGGGCCTTTCGGAGCCTCCCCGGGAAGCAGAAAGTCGCACCGCACACTGAGCCTTTTCTTCGAAGGCGCTGCCGGGAGCTACTGAGCCCCAGCACGCAGCCTTGGGCACCCGGTGGCCTGCGAAGGAACCTGCCCCACTGTGCTGCTTGGGCTGCACTAGCGGAGACGATAGTGCGTGTGGGAGTGGCCCACGAGCACCACCCGCCAGGGTTTAGCAGCGCCTGGAGCACCTCCCTCTTCCCTGATGTTTCCTTAGTGCTGGAGCTGGGCGCACTCCGGTGTCCGGCATTCTCACATTCAATCATTCATTCTCCCTCTGAAAGTTCTCAGGCTCCTTTGCTCACGGGTCGTCTCCTGGACCTGAGGCACCTGCGAACCTTGAGGGTCACCAGATTATTTTATTGTCCCTCTCTTCCCCCACTGAATCTTCGGCCGGGCTAGTCTTCCGGTTTCGCCTGGAATCGATCGCACTCTGGCACACGTGGCCTTTCACTTATTCCACATATACTTATTGAGCTTCTACTACGTGCCGTTCCGAGTGCTGGCGCCACAGCAACGAAACAGACCAAAGTCTTTGCCCTGGCAGAGCTGATGATCTAGAAAATAGCAAAAAATAATACAGAAATGCACCCTGCCAGGAGATTGGTTGTAAGACTGAGGCTCAGCTCTGGAGAAGCTTGAAGGGCCAAGGGTGGGGTAGTGAGTGGGCTGGTATGAAAGGCTGGGGTGCAGTTGATATTTCAGCAGGAGTGGTCTGGGCAGGCTCTATGGAACTATAGCTCCTTGCAGAGAAGGGAGAGGAGGAAGGAGTGTTGGCTGAAGGAAGGGCAAGGACAAAGGAAAGTGATGAAACCATGTAGTCCACAACACTTTAGTGAATGCCTACTGTGCTGTGGCAGTCTGAGGTCCTGGAAAACTCCTGGCAGGGCCTGGGCAGCCAAATCTGCAGATATGCTTCCCTCCAAAAGAGGTAGTACTTGCCTCCTCTGGGGGCCCAGCATCTCTCTAGATGTTTCCCATTGTCTTCTTTGGGAAGATATTTCAAAATGGCTATGGGAGGGGTGACAGGGGAACTGAACCTTCTGATGGACGGGCTGAGGTTCCCTTGAGCCCTGTTCCTCGCACCACCTCCAGGGGTATGGTAGCTGTCACCGTTGACATGCCAGAGGTGTGAGACTCCTCCCTTCCAGTGATCGTGGCTCAAAAATCCAGGATGGACCTGGGCCTCTTCGTCTAGCCCCCATCGGGTGAAAAGTGCATTTTTATTTGACAGAAAATGACTGCGCACCTTCTTGGGGTCCAGATCCCCACTCCACGGGACCTGTCACTCCCATTTCCCATACGGGAGGAAACTCCCTCCAAGGCAGGGGAGACCTTGGGAAAGCTAGGAGTATCCTGCTTCACACTGCGACGGCAAGTCTGGGTTTTCCTCCTGGGTGATTTGGAGGAGGTATTACCACTTTGGCAGTGGGAGGGGTGTGGAAGACTCCTCTTTCCAGATAATCCAGAGGAGCCCAAGGCCCTAAAGAACCAGTCGTCATTCCTTGGCTGGTATTTGTAAGATAAATGGAAAATAAACCAGCAGGAAGAATTCAGGAGGAAATATTTTCACAACGTTTCATAAGTTATTACAAAGTCTTTGAACACATCTTTGAAAGCCTAAGAAGTTTGGGACCAAGGAATGCAACAGATGAAGTGGAGGCAACAGTGTGTTGCCCTGCAGTAGAGGCTTGAAAAAACAAAAAGACCCTTTTTTCTTTCTTTCTTTCTTTCTTCCTTTCTATCTTTCTTTCTGTCTGTCTTTCTTTCTTTTTTCTTTCTTTCTTTCTTTCTTTCTTTCTTTCTCCTTTCTTTCTTTCTTTTTCTTTCCTTCTTTCTTTTGTTTTCTTGTTCTTCTTCTTGTTCTTACTCTACTACTTCTTCCTCTCTCTCTTGTCTCTCTCTCTCTCCCTCCCCCCCCTTTCTTTCTTGAGATGGAGTCTCAAGGCTGGTCTTGAACTCTTGGTCTCAAGCCATTCTCCCACCTTGGACTCCCAAAGCCACTGTGATTCTAAGAATGAGCCACCATGCGCACCTGACATAACACTACAGATTTCTCAGAGCAATATGCAGAAGTGCTTCACAGCCAAAGAGAGCAGTACTTACTTATCACAGGAACTACTGATAAAGTAAAACCTACCAATAAATAACTTAGAGCTGCTCATCAGGGAAGTAAACAGGAACCTATACCGGTGAAGGAGGTGAGAAGACCCATGTTGAAAGAGAATCTTCGTGGCGTCTCCAAACCTAATCTTCATATCTCCAAAGCAATCCAAAGAGGTTCTCAGAAAGACCAGGTACCTCTGTCATAATGGGGACATGAGAATCATGCCTATAATAGAAGATAATCTCTGATCCCTCAGTACAAGGTCACATGATAGGGGCTTTGCTCCACTCTTCTGCTTGGTGAAGCAGTTTGACTTTCAGAAGAGCAAACTGTGTAGGTTTCACTGGAGGAGGATGACTCAGGAGGGCAGGAGCCAGACCACGGGACATTAAAAGCAGGGTGGCAGGAAAAATCAGAAAAGCGTTCCAAGCTCAAAAAGCAGGAAAGTCCTAGGAATGAATAATCTTAGAGACAGAAAAAAGGAAAAACTCCTGGAAAAAGAGAGGATTGCTCCAAACTGAAAAGAATGATGGAGGAAGAGAGAGAGAAATAGAGGGAGGCATCAAATATCGGAATATAATTACTAAGATATTTCTGATAAAATGAATCCTAACTGATGTTCTACATGGAATCCAGGTGGTATATTACACTGGGCAACAATAAATGATCATTTCCAATTTGAAGGACATATATGCACTGGGAGAACTGATCTTCATCCCCAATTCACTCTTCCATAATAGGGGGAAAATGTTAGAAAGGAAAATGCATTATTTATGATCCTATCATGGGCTAGACAAATTACATATAACCTTACTTTGTACTGACTTAAGAAAAAACCTATTTGTTTTGCTCCCAAGGTTTTAAAATAAATCGAGTTTGGACTTTGCCTGCTCAAACCTTGCAAAAGTGAAGAAAAATAGGAGAAAAGGTGAAGGTAAAGAAGTCAAATACTTGGAATAAACCCTTTTAAAGTAGAAGTCACCGAAGTGCCAGGGTGGGGGAATCAGGGAAGAGGATGCCACTATTCCCTGCTTAGCATTACAAACTGCTAAGCCATCTCACCTTTCACTTGTCTCAGTCTCGGTCCTGGGAATCAGACGACAATCTTCATGAGATTTCTCGGAGGATATTTTGGTGTCTTGGGGCTGGCAACATGAGAGCTTGGAGGGCCTGCTGTCCTGCTGCGGGGGTTCCCCACCCAAATAAGCTGAATAAGGTATCTCAGGAGAACTAAGGAAATCCACATGTGGTGACAACAGTACTTGATAATGGTGAATCATAAAATTATATGTTTACTGAGTGCTTAGTAGATAATGGTATTGTTCTCAGTATGTTACAAAGATTCATCTACTTACTGCTCAAATCAATTAGGTTATATCTAGTTAAAATGAGAAAAGGAGGTACAGATAGTTTAATTAACTTGCCCAAGGTCATACAGCTAAGAAGCCGCTGTGTTAGGGTTTAAATCAGGACAAGGTTATGTTACCAGTCCTGGTCCATTAGAAAGTACTAGTTTTCAGCCCCGGAAAGCACGAGGTCTGGAAGCTACCTAAATACTTCATCTTTCATTGTTTGCCTTGTTGTAGCAGTAAGTAAATGTCAACAAAAGTTACCTTTAATGCCTTCAGGAGACACCAAACTAACTTATCTCGATTGAAAATAATTTAGAAATTTACTTCACCTCATTTCCCTTTTAAAATACGTCAAATAATCCCACTTTAAAGTGCTTCCTTATTTGACTGATTGATTGATTGAGACAGCTCTGTCACCCAGGCTGGAGTGCAGTGGCAGGATCATAGCTCACTGCAGCCTCGAACTTCTGCACTCAAGCGATCCTCCCGCCTCAGCCTTCCAGGTAGCTAGGACTACAGGCGTGTGACACCATGTCCGGCTAATTTTTGTATTTTTTGTTAGAGACGGGGATCTCGCTGTGTTACCTAGGCTGGTCTGGAACTCCTGGCCTCAAGCAATCCTCCGGCCTCGGCCTCCTAAAGTGTTGGGATTACAGGTGTGAGCCACTGTGCCCTGCCTAAAGTGTTTGCTTATTTTAAACAACCTTTTTTTTTTCTTCCCGGGGAAAATTTATTAGCCTATATTGCCATGCAGAAAACAACTTGAGACACTTCAGCCTCAACCCTCCGCCTCTAATTCGGTCGGGACAATGGCAGGCGGAAGATGAAGATATAAAGTAAGAATTCCAAGCTTCTCGCCTTCCTGTTACAGCCGATCTGCTCTGCATTTGGAATGCGGCGTCTTTGCGGGCGTTCTGAGGCATTCCTACTCCGATGCAAGCCCCGCAGAGAAGCTCGCCTTCTTCCCAACCGCCAAGTCTGATTGTGCAGACGTCGTAGAAGGTCTGGGATAGGGACTGTGTTGCTGCAGAGGCAGGGCCTTGGGCCCCTGGGCGTGAGGACGCTCGGCCCCTGGGAAGAAATTTACAAACGCACCTCAAGACTCCTAAGGTGTAGGCTGGGCGCGGTGGCTCACGCTTGTAATCCCAGCACTTTGGGAGGCCGAGGCGGGCGGATCACGAGGTCAGGAGATCGAGACCACGGTGAAACCCCGTCTCTACTAAAAATACAAAAAAATTAGCCGGGCGTGGTGGCGGGCGCCTGTAGTCCCAGCTGCTCGGAGAGGCTGAGGCAGGAGAATGGCCTGAACCCAGGAGGCTGAGCTTGCAGTGAGCCGAGATTGTGCCACTGCACTCCAGCCTGGGCGACAGAGCGAGACTCCGTCTCAAAAAAAAAAAAAAAAAAAAGACTCCTAAGGTGTTTCCAAGTCCCCCCCTCCAACTTTCGTGTCCAGGTCACGCTGCCCCGCCCTCGGACAATGAGAGGGTGTGTCAAGATGCTCTTTGCATCTTTGGAAGCCGAGGGGGAAATAGGAGACTTTCGACCGGGAGCAGGTTTTCGGGAGCCCTTCGGGGCTGAGATTCTCGAACCCCTGCTGGGGGGCAAAAGCGCAGGAGAAACCTGGGACTAAACGAAGGAGACTCCCCGCAGGGCGCAGGCACCGTACCCGGCGTTTGTTTTATTCTTAATTTACTTTTTGGGGCACCTCTGCTATTGTTACAAATAAATGCGAACGCGGAGCTTTTGGGCGGGCTCTGGGAGCGGCCCGTGGGCATCTAGGAATATTAAAAACGTCATCCGGTTGTAAATAACCTACTCTCCAGGCCCTGAAATCCGGGACGTCACAGGTGAGGCTGAATACCAGGTTCGCACAAAGGCAAACCAAACTCAGCCGGGATGCCGAGTGATGGGGTTGGCAAGATAGTGTGGCCGCTGGTTCCCTCCACGCGTGACAAGTGGGCTCATCACAGCGTCCTTGTGCCTTGGATTTGTCCCCGAGCCCTCTTCTGCCTTTCCGATCTCAAACTCGCCAGTAATGGGGCTGGCAAGTGGGGCGAACGGGACAGCCTAAAGCGTCGTTGGCCCGGCCGAGAGAGGCTCAACGCCTGTCACCCTGGGCGGCCTTGGGTCCTTTCCAGTCGGAGAGGCTGCAGGGGAGGAGGAAGACCCCGCCAGCTCCAGGGTGCAGGATTCTGCCCCTCCCACCCGAGAGCCTCCCCCGGTGTCCCACTGGCAGTGGCTGCCCCGGGCCGCGGTCGCAGAGTAAGCAGGGACCCCAGTCCTCGGTCCGCGCGCCCTGCCCCTTGGGCTCAGCTGCGAGCCACCGCCGGCTTGCGCACCCAAGGAGAGAAATGGAGGTAATCCCCCGCCTCCCACCGACTGTCGGAAGCTCGGCCTCTGTGCAAACCGAAGTATACCTGCACCCAAGAGCGTGGAATTAATTTACACGCTGAATGGCTACTATTAAAAAGGATCTTTTTAACAGCTCTCCTGGCGAGTATTTTAAAACACTACTCTGCGCTAGATCAGCTCGCCCGTCGGCACCTGTCAGCGACCAGCAGACAAGCTGAGATTCCCCTTTCAGCTGTCACTGGCGATGACACCCACATCTATCACTGGCGATGTTTTGTTAATTTAACCTCGAGACTTCCCTGATTATCCGCATAATCCGTCCTCAAATCCCCTCGTTGTCACTGCATTTTGATGACACGGGGGACTTGGAAAGCACCTATTTTGTGGGGGATGGGGAAGCCCATAGAAAAGCCCCCAGATGGGGGAAGGAGCAACCGCCACCCCGCCCACGTGAGAAAAGATCCCAGCAGCCAAATAGGGATGCAAGTATTTACTTAACCTTCTTGAGAACGCTAAGGTAACAGGAGTGTGTGTGTGTGTGTGTGTACGTGTGTGTGTGTACGTGTGTGTGTGCGTGTGTCTGTGTGTGTGTGTGTGTGTGTGAGAGAGACAGAGAGAGAGAGAGACAGAAGCAACAATTAAATAACCCTCCTTTGGTGATCCAAGACCACTTCCAAAATTCAAAATCCAAGCATTGCCTCAGCATCTCCCAATCGGTTTCTAAGACAGGGCACCTAGTGGCGTTTAGTTCATTAAAGTGAGATTAGGAAGATAGTCGCCTTTCAGTAAATACGTTAAATATAATGGCTTTCAAATTTGGCTGCACAATAATCTCACATGGGGTGCCTTTAAAAAAATACCGATGCAACTCCTTCTCCACTGGCCCGTCCAATTAAATATATGTCTCTGGGGGCAGGAAGGGTGCTTCTGTAATTTTTTTTTAAGGCTCTCCAGGTAACTCTAACTTGCTAATAGGGTTGAGAATCTCCATAAAGCTCATATAGTGGATAAATTTGCTATGTGTGAATTTAATAGGAAATGAGCTTCTAGGGACAAATCATTTGCCTTGCAGAACTTGGCCCTCCAATTTTTTCCAAGCAAAGACTGTCTAATTCTCACTGGAAGTTAATTCTTCCCCAAACTTTGCATCAGATAGAACCTGCTCTCTACCTCTCAAATTTGACTACAAAATATTTTTAAAGTCACACAGTAGTGACACAAATGTGTTATTTATATATGATGGAGAATACTTGTTTATGTGCTATGAGATAGCTGAGTGGACCATATATTACCACAGTTCTTGAAATCATAGTTGTTGAAATAAAATTGTTCTATTCTTGCAGTGATTGAATATGCTCTCTTCTGTTTATTTTGTGGTATGTTTTGTAAGATTAAAAGCTAAAGAAACTTTTTGCATATTTTCTCCACTCTCTTCCTACTTCAATATCCCCCACTCAACCCCATGGAGATGTGGTATTTCTAAACCAAAGATAATCCAATTTTACATGCAAAGACAGCTTAAAAAAAAAAAAAGGAAGTGTGCACATTCTTCCTCAGCTCCTAGGAATATTCTTGGAAATTAGGCATTGAATATTCCTACTTCTCCAAGTATATTTTATAATCAGAAATTATTGTGAATTCATCACAGAGACAAACTTGTTTTTCTTTGGCATATTTCAGTCTGCATAAGAGTACAGAAGGCTTAGAATCAAAACTGATTGGATGAAACAATGCCGATATATATTACAAAGCTTATCTTCTATGTAAAATCAAAAGAGATCTCTAGCAGAGGATAAATTCAATTTCTTACGCTTTCTTCATTCACATAACTTCAAACAAGATCTGGCTGCAGTCATTTCTAACATTCATTTCAGAAATAGATACTACAGTAAATATTAGCCACTCCTCAAACAAACTTGCACTATAACAAATACAATAAAAAGCATATGATTTCAAAGGAAGAAGTGTAATGCATATTTAGCAAGCATGCAGTTCATTGTCCATAAAGTGAATTTCATCATCTTTGTATAATAGCAGAAGTGTGAAATACAAATATAGCTAACAGGAATTAAATTATTAAAGAGGGTACGAGTTGAATCACAGAATAACTGGGGGATTCGTTATTAAGATCATAATAACTGGGAAATTGCTTAGTTATTAAGATCATAAAATTAGCAATTCTATGAATAACGATTTATTAAAATGGCAAAGATTGAATACTTAAGAAAACAGGGAATAACAAATAGTAAGAAATTTAATAGATCTTTTTCTCATGTTGGAAATTCTACTGCAATGTGCTTTTTTCCCAGCTACGCAGGTGCTGCTAGCCTTGGAGGCGACAATGTAGACACGTTCACAAAGATACCTTAAAATGTCACACAATGCAGAACTGATTAAAAATGGAGGCCAAATGTCCTTTAGTCTCTCTAGTGGTTCCTATCACTGAATATAAAACAGTAAGAGTTCCACTATTATAGTGCTAATTTTTCTCAAAACTCAAAGTGCTTGCCAGAAGTATTTTTTTTGCCTTTCAAAAATTCTTATGAAGTAAGGAAGGAAACTGTTTACCTAAGCCTCCCAGGATCTCAGGAGTTATGGTCAGTGTGAGTCTGGGAAGCCAAGTCACTTAAGATTAATTCCAGAGTGTCCCTTCAGCAGACTCAACAGAACGTTTATCAGCCACTCACTATGTGCCCAGAACTGGTTAAGGCTTTGTGGATCAAACGGATGACCAGATAGACAAAGTTTCTGTTTATGTCTTTACATTCTGCAGGAGAGTGATGAAAAATGCAACTGATAACTAAGACTACTGCAAACAGTATGACACATATTATACAAAGTAAATCTCATTAAGAAAGTAAAACTGGGATAGATATCCACTGGGAATAGACTGGCCAGGGCAGACCTCTCTGGGGAGGTAATATTAGACACTTGGAGACCTAAATAAAAGCAAGGTCCATATAGGGCTTTAGTTTCCAAAGAATTTTCATGAATTTACCCTCTTATGTGTACAAATCTTCACACCAACTCCATGAGGTAGGGGGCGCTGGTACTCCCCACCCCTAATTTTATAGATGGGGAGCCTGAGACTCAAAAGAGGTTAAATGATTTTTAATGGTCTTTCCGACTAAAGAGAGAACCAACGTTCAGGCTTACACCTCCTGCCCGCAGATACTGACCCCAAATCCAGTGTGCTTTCTAGATGTGCCTGTTGTTCACTAAATCATATTGTATTCAGAGGCTGAATGTTTAATTCACCACCTGCATCATGAGTTTCTTTCACCTGAAATGTAGATCCCCTGAAAGCACGGTGATGAGTCTAACCTGTAGCCCCAGAACCTAGGCAGAATGTGGCCCATGGGGACCAGGAGTTTCCAAGCAGGTGCAAAGATCAGACCAGGCCTGGCTTTTTGTAGTGACTCTACTGGTAGTAGAGGTGTCCAGGATTGAATCAAGCTTTTCTGAGATGAAGAGAGTTGCCATGGGAAGGGAGAAAAATACCATTTTCACCAGGAGCCCTCCAGACAACTCACTTGTTATTTCAACAATTACTCCTTAAACTCCTGCTTTGTTCAAGGTGCTGGTGTATAGGTGTTTCCACATGAATATAAATGATTAAATCCAATCTGCTGAATGGAGAGAGGGGAGAGAGACCTGAATGCCAGATAACCACTAGAAACCAGACAGATATTTTCCATGACCACATCTTGCCACTCAGTTCCTGATAGCAAAATCAGAAATTAGCAATAAAGCATGGTAAGCCACAGAAAATATCTCTCCATGTTTAGATATTGATCTGCTAAGTGTGTCTCTTTGACTTAAAAGTATTCTAACTCAAATTTCAATTACATGAAATTTACACATGCAATCCATAAGAGAAGCAAAATGTGGCTTTTGTTGTCATCGAGGTGATTCAAGAATGTATTTCTCAGTTATGAGGAATCTTTTAGGTTACATTGTTGGCATACTTCTCTGGAGCACAAATAAACTCTAAGAAGAAACCTGGTGCCCAAAGTAACCTTAGACAGACTTCCAGGTTGCCAGTTTAGCACACATAAAAAACTCATGTGTGTGTACACATGTACACATGGTTACAGCCACAAAGCCAAGTTGTTACCAGTATGCATATATTTTATATATAATATATCTTTAAACATAAACCTAATACATACATATATACACGTGTAGCTGCACTTGTGCAACTCAACAGTTTTTAGTGCAAACAGAATCTTAGCAATGGAGGTAAATAAAGAATGAATAAGAGGCAAAAATGGATATAGAAGTAAAACACAAGACATGGGGGTATAAGTAAATTGAAACTAAGCTCTGAAAAGTGATTTTTAGTAATAGAAACCTAAAAACATTTCATAGAAAGCAAGAACAAAGTCTCACAACAGAGTTTAGTTTTAGTGGATGTTGTGCTAGTAAATATGTAAGTTACTTCTCTCTTCAGAACACAACAGATCTCACTGGGCCTTCCAGGGTCATTATTCCTAGAAATAATCCCACAAAATGCCCATCTTAGCAATGCACATTTCCATGTGTGAGTTATTTCTCTCTCAGCCTCATTTAAAAATGTGAAATTTGGATTTAGATGGGGACATGTATTTAAGGAAGAGAAGTGCCACACAAATAATGGAGCAATTTTACCATGAAATTAATGTCACGAAAATAGATATTTCTATAAATACTTCTTGTTTTTATTATTAAGACAATGCAGACATAAAATACTTCATACTGTAGTTTCTACATTGCAGCCAAACCACTTATCGATGGCCAATAAATTACTTCACTCCTATGATAGATACAAATGCTCGATTCAAGTTCAATTAATAGAATAGTGTCAGGATATCATGCAGACAGCTTGCATAAATACTCGAGGAATAATAGCATACCTTCAGTAGCTTCTGTGATTTTTAAGCATGAAAACTTTGTCTTATTCCAAATTTCAAAAGATGGAATAAAGAATGTTTTCATATAAAATACATTTGGAACAGTTTTCCTTCTTAAAAAAAACAGGCTTCTAACCCACTTGCAACATATACTGGTAATTGATCTTTGTAGTTACAAAATCAGATAGATATATATTCTTTTTCATCTCATGTGACTGTATGTGAACATTTCAGTAATTCCAACAATATCAAACAGCTAAATTCAAAATCATATAATACTTTCTAATATGTGTATACGATATATATCTTTGTAGTCAAAGGCAGAAAGACCTTCAGTTAGTTGATTTCATCTTTGGGCACTAGTTTATATTTTATCAGATAATTAAAAGTCATTAGTTATTTCACAGTATAAAATATTGACTCAATTACCAACAGGCTTTTATTTTCTGCTCCTAATTTCGAAATGTGTTTGGACTCGAGGTATGGGACTAATGTCACTGCTTATCAAACAATTTACTGGATATCTTAATGCACAAAAATTTCCAGATTTATATATTCAAAAATAAATTATATCTTAAATGAAATTAAGAAAAAAAGGCAAGGGAAAGGAGAAAATCTAGTTTATATTCTGTGTGAATAGCTTTCAATATCTCCCAGGTGGGGGCAACAGTAAGTCACTTTTGAGAGAAGGGAGAGCAGGCTCTTTAAGCTCCCTGAGTCCAGTTACAGAAGATGAAATGACTTCCTGGCAGTAACACTGTGAATAAAACAACCACAAGCTTCCAGGAGATGAGACTTCTGGGCTCTGCTCCAGACAACTCCCGGCCATGGGCAACAGGGCCCACTGCCCTGGGCGCGCCGCCGCCTCGGCCGCTCTGAGTCGGCTCCGAGCGCGCACGCGCGCCGTGTACCTGCCCCACCGCGCCCAGCTGCTGCCTGCCGGTTCTTCCAGCAGCTCCGGGCACGCCCGCGCTGTGCCGGCGGGGAGTGTCCGTCACTCTCAGCGCTCAGGATCTCTCCCTTTCCAGGACCGCTAGGAAGCAGGAAACCCTTTTCCTCTCACGTTTGCATCCCATTCATTCTTCCTCCGGGCAATTCAAGTCTTTCACAGCCGCCACAGATGCACGTGCGCGCGCGCGCGCGCAGCTGCACCTTTAAAGAAACTCTCAAGTCCTGGCGGCCAGAAAACCAGCTTTCAGGCGGGGCGGTGGGGCTCCTCCTCCCCTTGCCTCCTCTCTGCAGATCTTTGTGCTCTAGGGAGGGATGGCCGCACGTTCTGACTAGGACGAGGGTGGTGCATAACGCGGAGGTCAATTTTGCACAGTCCAGGCAAAAGAGACCCCCCACCAGCATCCCTGCCTGTTCAGTTTCCCTCTCTGGCCCAGAGCGAAGGGCGAGGGGCGACAGAAGCCCGAGGGACAGAAAACCGAGGCCCCTCAGTGGCCGAGTTTGGAGAGGGTGTGAGTCCGGGAGAGCCCGGGGGCCGCAGGGAGAGGGCGCAGAAGCTCGAGCGCACCGAGCCAGAGGCCCCCTCTTCTCCCGCCGTGCGGGGCTGGAGGTGCAGGCGCCACTTCCGCAGCGCGGCCCGGCTATGTGTCGCTCCTCCGCGCGCCGCCCGCCGCCGCCCGTGCCCTCGGGCCGCCGCCGCCGCCGCTGCCTCCCGTCGAGCCCGCGGCCGCACCCTCGGGCCGATACTTGAGCCAGCAGATGACCCAGGTGACAACGACCGAGAAGAGTGCCAGGATGCTGGCCACCGACAGGCAGATGGGCCCCACGGGCGAGGGCGAGGGCGACCCGGTGGCCGGTGCCTCGCCAGGGGGCGCCCCGCCTCCGGGGGGTCCCCCGCCGCCGTAGTGGTTGACGAAGATGAGACCAGTGAAGAGCAGCACCACCATGGAGAGGAAGGAGAAGACCACGCACACGCAGCCAGCGGTAAGCGCCGCGCGCTTGCAGTTCTGGCAGCTGTCGTAGGCGCCCGGGGCGCGCAGGCCGGAGCGGGCGCGAGGCCCGGGGGCCGGGTCCTCGGCAGGCGGCGGCGGCTGCGGCGGGGCGGGGGAGGGCGGCGGTGGCGGGGCTGGGGTGGGCGGCGGGGCAGCAGCGGGCGCGGGCCGGCGCGCGGGCAGCGGCGGGAGGCGGTCCTGGGGCAGCGGGTCGTGGGCTGCGCGCAAAGCCAGCGGGAAGGCCTCGGCGAGCTTGGTGTTGTTGGGCAGGCCGTGCACGCGGCTGTCGGGCAGCGGCGTGCGGTGGCGGCACACCGGGCACGCGATGGCGCCTGGCGGGCAGAGCCAGGGCGGCGGGCGCTCAGGCGCGGCGGCGGCGGCGGCGGCGGCGGCGGCGCGGAGCTGTAGCTGGCTCAGGCACTCCTGGCAGAAGGTGTGCAAGCACGCCAGCAGCTTGGGCGCGCGCCGGTCCGCGTCGAAGTAGTTGTAGCAGATTTTGCACTCGTAGTCCTCAAGCGGAGGGAGGCCGGAGACCGTCTCCGCTGCGTCCCCGGCTGCTGAGTCTCCGCAGTCCGGGGCTCCCTTCGCGGCGACCCCAGCTCCCTCTCGGCTCCCGGGGCTGCTGCTCGGGCTCTGCTGGCTGCCGCCACTGTCGCTCGCCGGCGCTGCCATGGCATGATCCGCCCCTCATCGGGGGCAAGGTGAGGTGCCTTCCTCCCCCTGCACCGCCGCCTGGGCTCCGGGCGGGGAGGAGGCGCTTCTGCCTCCCCCCTCTGACTGCTGTCGCCTGGCGGGGGAGGCACCGCTAGCTGGGCCAGGCGGGGGCGCAGCAGCGACCGCCTCCCCCTCCCGCCTCCCCGCCCCCCGCCCCCGGCGCGTGCACCACGGTCCTCTCCGTCCCTGGGCTCCTCTGCAGTCCCCCTCGGCCCCCTCAACGCAGCTTTTCCAGCAGCTTACGATATCATTTTTTGTTGGACTTGAAATTGGGAGTTGAGGGCGGCCTGGAGGCGCGCGGGAAGGAGATTTGGGGTGCGGCTGCTTTATAAAGATATTGCCTTTCACCCCAGCAGTCCCCCGCCCCCTACGCGGGGTAGTGGCAGGAAACCGGTTCCTGAGTTCTCCTTCTTTCTCTTCCTCGGCACGACCTCCCCACCAGTGTGGTTCTGTTTATCCTCCTCGCCCGGGGGCTGGGTCCCTGGCGAAGACTCCTTTTCACCCACCCACCCCCAAACCAGAGCTCACCAGTGATGTAATGCGGGACCCGCGCGGGGAGGGGAAACGGCAGCCTCAACCGCCTGGCAGCGGCGGTTCCTTCTCTTCGTGAAAATCGTGATCTCATCTCTCCGTCCAAGGGCGAAAAAACAGCCATCACCAGGTCATTCACGCCTTGTGCTTTTGTTAGCAGAGCCCAGGCAGCCCTGCAGCCCACATCTAGGGTACAAACGGAGCGGCGGCGTTTTCCTTGTATCATTTAGAGGAAATTTTTGAGCTGAACAGTATTTTTTTTTCTCCCTCTCTCTCTCTCTCTCTCAGAAATATTGCTGAGAGTTAAAGGAGGACGAAGACACAGATTCGTAGCTGGGTCTTGCTGTTTTCCTGACGCTGACCACAGCGGATCTAGGTAGCTATTTCGTTGGTGCACAGGCGTTCACAGAGGCAGAGAAGGGAGAAAGTTGTCAAACAGGTTCACAGACTGTCAAAGTGCGGCTTAAACCGAGTTCCTGGGCTCCCTCACTGGCTTCGTCCACTTCAACTTTTAACATACACATGTAGAGAACTGAAACTCCAGGGGTAACATGGGATAGGTCCTCTTGATTTAATGAAAACAGAAGATCATCTGGACCGGGTAGCAAGAAATAGGGCTTGCTTAAGAAGCACTGGGTAGGTGACAGGAGTGGTGGGCTTGAGGACCAACTGAGGGGTGGTGTTCAGATATTCCTAACCGGAAAGTCTGTGCCCCGATTTCTCCAGGTTGGGCCTCACTCTACGAGCAGGGAACCCACCTTCCCCCTCAACACAAGAAAAGATGACTTTGGAATGTTCTGGATTCCCACAGTTGGGAATGTTCCTACTTTTTTTCACATTCTCTGCAGAAGACAGCAAAATGCCCCCAGGGAATGTTTGTGAAAAAGGATGACTGGATGGGAAGCAAGCTGAAGAAAAAGAAGGAAAGAGAGAAATCAGTAAATCACCACACAAGAGGTGGAGAAGAGGACTTATCAATATTGTTTCTATGACATTTCAAAATAAATGTGTTACTCTATGCTAATAGTGAATGTGATATCTTCAGTTTGAAGGGTTTTAAGTGAAGCTCATTAAAACCCACTATTTTCCATTTCCTAGTTTTTAATTTTGTAATTATTACTTGCGGTGATAACATTCTTTCAATTTTTTAAGCATTTCACTTAGTGATGGGGTGGTGATCAGAGAGCGTGTGTTGAGGGGACATCCTGAGAAGGCCTTAGTCTGGCCTTAGAATATTACAAAGTGACACTAACCTAACTATAGGAAGTGGCTTTCTGTCCTCTTTCCCTCATTTAGTTTTATGACTGGGAAAAGCCTGAAAATGCTCATTTATGCAGAGTGTTAAACTGGGTTCTTGTGCTTTAAGCCTTGAGTAGCTGCGTGCGGAGAAGAGAGGTAATGCTGATGTAGGACATATTTAAAACAGAGTGTCAGGGAGAAGAGAAGCACATGAACAGGAGGGCTAGTGTGGCCTCCATACCAAGCGACTAAAAATAGTTCTGAAGGTCTGTATGTTTGAATATGGTGTGCATATGGGCAAAACACTTAAGATTTTGAAGCTTCACTTTATTATGCATTCTCACCATTGAATGACAGACTTGAGGAACAGAGTGCAGGATGACACCAGGGTTTCTCAAGCTCAGCATAATTGACATTTGGAGCTGGATAAGTCTTTGATGTGGGGCTGTTCTTGGCATTGTTCAATGTTTAGCAGCATCTCTGGCCTCTATGCACTTGATGTCAGTAACACCTCTCCCCAGTTGTGACAACCAAAAATGTCACTCTTTGAGGACAGTGGAGCTACCACAAAGTCACAGATTTGGTTAAAGTGAAACCAAAACCAGTAATATCTTACAGCTCCTAACTAGTGTAAGATAGCATTCTCAAAGAATTTAATGACTACAGGCATTTCTTCTATAGCTCATGGTCATTTAGATAATACTGAACTGTCTTTGAGAGGTCCAGTACAGCTTTTGTCAATAACACATCCTGTTAATGGAGTCATAAACAATTGCGAGAATTTGCTTAACCATGGTAAAATTTACTGTCTGAGTTTAGATAGGTTTTTCAGAGGAGCCCAAATCTTCAATTATTTTATATCCTAAAGTAAATCGTTCATTTTTAGGACTCATAAAAATGCCATGTGGGGCTTCTGTAGGTTCAGGGAGGAGGCATGACATTGCTAAAGAGTGTGAGTTCGTGTGACACAGGCCATAAGCACCTGCCTTAATAGACTGTCAGGCCAGTGCCAGTGTCACCTGAAGGTTTAAGTAGTAAATCCTGGTCATTCATGTAGGAATTAGAGTTCCACTTTAGAGCAAGATGTATTAAAAGGGATCAGAAACAAGGAACTCGGCATAAGTTAAGCATCCCTAATTTAAAAATCTAAAATCCAAAACTTTTTGAGCACCAACATGATGCCACAGGTGAAAAAAATTTAAACCTGACCTCATGTGATGAATATATAAATATTTTATAATATTAAAAATATTATATAGGCTGGGTACAGTGGCACAAATCCATAGTCCCAGCAGTTTAGGAGGCTGAGGCAGGTGGATCACTTGAGGTCAGGAGTTCGAGACCAGCCTGGCCAATGTGGTGAAAGTCCGTCTCTATGAAAAAATACAAAAATTAGCCAGGTGTGGTGATGGGCGCCTGTAATCCCAGCTACTTGGGAAACTGAGGCAGGAGAATTCCTTGAACCCGGGAGGCAGAGGTTGCAGTGAGCCGAGATCGCACCATTGCACTCCAGCCTGGGCGACAGAGAGAGATTCCGTCTCAAAGAAAAAAAAAAATATATATACACACACACACACACACACACACACACAGAGCGAGACTCTTTGTCTCAAAATACATATCTATGTAATATATATATATACCATGTTTATATATATATATAGATAAATAGAGAGAGAGAGTATAAAATTACCTTCAGGCTATAGGTATAAGGTGTATACGAAACATAAATGAATTTCATGTTGAGGGTCCCATCCCCCAGCTGTCTCATTATGTATATGCAAATATTCCAAAATCCGACATCTGAAACAGTTTTGATTCCAAGCATTTCAGATAAGGGATATTCATTGTGTATTCATGTCAGTATTTGAATGGGCTTTGCAAGAATCTTGTTCGTGCTTGAACATATTAGACATCCACTATTTGCTGAATTGTTTTATTTTTGAAGATTTGTGTATAAATGGGAGACAGCCATGGTCTCAGGCAATCTCTTACATAGATTTCCTCTATTGACCACCTAAAGAGAGAGAATGCTTTAGTTTTGGGGTTACTGTCTCACAAAGGACTTAGTGGGGGAAAAACATTCACACAGAGTGTGAGTTGACAGTCCTGAGTCCACATCCTAGTCCTGCTGCTCATCATTTGTGTAGTATTAGATGTGCTATTTAGCTTCTCTGTGCTTTAGTTTCCCAAACTGTAAAATGAGGATGAGGGTGGTTACTGCATAAGTCTGTTGTGAAGACTGAATATGCTGTACACATAACACACAAAGACTCCTGGGCTGCTGTTAACACTCAGTATTATCTATGTCAGCAGTTCCTACAGCTGATCTCAGTAATTCTTATGAAACCCTGTGAGAGAGGCTCAGAAAGTTTATGTAATCAGGGCAAGGTGACACAGCCAATAGGAGCAAAAAGTAGTTCTCATGCATCTCTTCTGTTATTTCAGAGATAGAGATATAGGTAGTAGCTCAGTCAAGAAGAGCAGGCAGAGGCCCGACCTATGAATTTAATCACACATTATTGATCTACTAGTTACAATAAATAAAGCCCTGCATAAAACATCAGGACAAAGTGAAATCTCACTGTAGGTATTGGAGGAATACATACATACATACATACATACATACATACATACATGCAGATCATGCCACTCAGAAGCAGGTACTAGATGATTCAATCAAAGCCTTGACATTTTAAAATAGAAACCGGGTCGATTTAATCAACATTTATCGAGGTCCTATTCCAGAAGCCATTGGTGCTGGTGATAATATACCTGGCCTCCTGGACCCAATAATTTAATAGACGAGCCAAGAGGAGCCTGAGGAGGCAGGATGATTATATGTGATGCAGTAATATCCTGGAGGGAATCCTAGAGCAGAAAAAGAGCATTAGGGAAAAGCTAAGGAAATCTGACTAAAGCATGGACTTTAGTAAATAGTAGTGAATCCACAATCAGACTGTCATAATGTATGAAAATGGATAAAGCTAGATGATGGGGATACAGATGCTCATTACACTACTATCTTCCATGATATTTAAAAATGTTCATAACAGTCATCAATCTTACAGACACCCTCAAAACTGGGATCATCTGTATAAAAATAGCACAAATAATGACTACATTTTTGAAGACCTCACTAAGCACATTAGTTTTAAGGGACTGGAGAAAATAATCTGGAATCTAGCTCTTTTGTTCATTGTTTTTTTCCTTTGGCCTCTTTTTGTTCTCTGCTGTCTTTAAGAAGTCTACAGCTGGGTGCAGTGTCACACCTGCAATCCCAGCACTTTGGGAGGTAGAGACAGGAGGACCAGTTGAGGACAGAAGTTCAGGACTAGCCTGGGAAACACAGAGAGACTGTCTCTAAAAAAAACTAAAATATTAGCCTGTTGTCCTAGCTACTCAGGAGGCTGAGGCAGCAGGATCCCTTGAGCTATAGAATTTGAGGCTGCAGTGAGTCACACTCCTGCACTCTAGCCTGGGCAGCTGAGAAGACACTGTAAAAAAAAAAAGAAGAAAAAGGAAAGAAAGGAAAGGAAAGGAAGAGAGAGAGAGAAAGAAAGAGAGAGAAGGAAAGAGAGAGAGAAAAAAGAAATCAAGGAAGGCTAATGGTGGTGGTTCACACCTTTAATTCCAGGACTTTGGGAGACAGAGGTGGGAGAATCACTTGATGCCAGGAGTTCAAGGCCAGCCTGGGACATATGGCCAGCTCCTATCTACAAAATATAAAAATAGATAAAAATTAACCAAGTGTGGTGGTGTGCACATTTGGTCCCAGCTACGAAGGGAGGCTGGGGAGGGAGGATCCCTTGGGTATAGGAGTTCAAGGCTACAGTGAGCCACAATTGCACCATTGCACCTAGCCTGGGTGACAGAGCAAGATTCTATCTCAAAACAAAAACAAAACAGAAAGAATTCAAGGAAGCGCTGAAGTGGGAGGGGAGCCCAGATGTACCCTTTCTGAAACAGGGAGGAAAATCAAGGCTGAGCTCACTGCCCAGCACGAGTCCTAGGAGTCCTTCTTTTCCTCTCTCCATTCTCCACAGGCACTGCTCAGGCCTCAGACCACTGCCCTTATCACTCAAGACACTGGTGATATCACTGCTCCAAAACCCAGACTTCCATGGGCCAAAGCAGAAGAAGAAGAAATATGGGAGCTTATCAGTGCTACATAACAAAGAGAATAATGGGAAAATGGCAGAATGGAAAAATAGGAGCTTCTTTCATGGTGGATTTTTTAAGAATTACTAAATCCACTGTGGAAGAAAAACCCGTTTAAATACCTGTTTCTAATCTATAAGCGGTGTCTGAAGCTTTTTGCTTTTCAGATCTTTTCAAAGTTTTAAAAGCTGCAGGTTTAGGAGGCTGGGCCATCTCCTCACCTGGGAAAATGATTGCCCTACCTTAATCTCTGGAAGCCATTCATGAACTTATGCTTTCTATGCCAACCAGCTACAGGCTCAATTCTAAAATAGCTTTTTCCCTTCTAATATTTCCTACAATTTGTATGCCAAAGGCAAGATCAAATGGAAATACATGCAATGTACTTTGTTTCTGAACGGTCATTCTGCAGCCTGGACTCTTTCAATCAAGTCTGCATTGTTGCCAGAAAATTTTTTCGCTCTTATAATTCTACCCTTTTATTTGATGCTATTAATATAAACACACTTTATCAGGTCAAAAATGTGTGTTGAAGTTGCAAAAGCTCTTTCTCTTTGAGCTATGAATATTTTCTTTGAGACATAAAAGTAAAATACAGCACTTTTAATATAAAGAAATACACCTTCTTGGATGCCACAAATAGGAGTAAATGAAGCTGCAATTGTATTGCATTTCTTACCTTTATTTGTCCTGGCACTTCTATCAAAGCAATGATTCTCAAAACTCAAAAGGCTGCCCTAGTGCTGTGAAATACTAAAGGCACTCAAGTTCCCAACCTGACACCAGGGATGGTCTTGACCTTGAGGGAGAATAAAAGCCAAAGATGGTGTTAAGTCTAATCAAGTCTTTGACTGAAAGAAGAGGTATTGTAGGTTCCCATGGACTGTAGGAGGTGAGGAGATGGCCCAGCTTCTGAGACTCCAGTCTCCTTGATACTTCACAAAGATCTAAGTAGTAAAAGGCATCACAGACTGTATGGTCAAGCAGTCCTTGATGTGTTTGATCACCAGTTGCAAAATTTGAAAGGAAAAGAAACATCACATGAAAACATTTCAGACTTGGTGTCAATTTCTCACTCTTTAACACCCATTATACATGTATGCCGTCTATTTATAATCTCTTAAGTATCCTGGCTCCAAGGGGAATTTATTAAAAGAACTCATTTGATTAGAACAAAAGTGAACAAAGGTACACAGAAAGAGAAGTACAGTTGAACATCATGAGTTTGAACTGCATGGGTCCATTTATACATGGATTTTCATCCTCCTTTGTCACACCTGAGTCAGCAAGACCAACCCCTCTTCCTCCTCCTCAGCCTACTCAACATGAAGACGATAAGGATGAAGACCTTTATGATGATTTACTTCCACTTAACCAATAGTAAATATATTTTCTCTTCCTTATGATTTTCTTAATAATATTATTTTCTCTGGCTTGCTTTATTGTAAGAATACAGTTTATAAAACATATACAAAATATGTGTGAATCAAGTATTTATATTATCTATAAGGCTGCCGGTCAATGGTAGGCTTTTAGTAGTTAAGTTTTTGGGGAGTCAAGAGTTATATGCAGATTTTTGACTGAACAGGGGGCTGGTTCCCCTAACCTCTGAATTGTTCAAGAGTTAACTGTAGGCTAAGCACAGTGGCTCATGCCTGTAATCCCAGCACTTTGGGAGGCCAAAGTGGGTGGATCACTTGAGGCCAGGAGTTTGAGACCAGCCTTACCAACATGACAAAATCCCATCTCTACTAAAAATACAAAACTTAGCCAGGTATGGTGGTGGGCACCTGCAATCCCACCTACTTGGAAGGCTGAGGAAGGAGAATCGGTTGAACCTGGAAAGCGAAAGTTGCAGTGAACCAAGATTGTGCCACTGCACTCCAGCCTAAGTGATGGAGTGAGACTCTGTGACAAAAAAAAAAAAAAAGCCAATTGTTCTAGAAAGTCTAGTTATAAATGGCCTTCATTCATCTTTGAGGACCTCCCAGACAGTCACTGTTTTATTTATGGTTGTGTGTGTGTGTGTGTGTATGTGTGTGTGTGTGTGAAAAACACATAACATAAAATTGATCATCGTAACCATTTTTAAGTGTATAGTCCAGTAATGCTAAGTATATTCACATTGCTATGAAACAGATATCCAGAGCTTTTTATCTTTCAAATCAGAAACTCCATACCCACTAAAGAACAAATTCCTTGTCCCAGCTCCCCCCAGCCCCTGGTAACCATCATTTTACTTTCTGTTTGTATTAGGTTGGTGCAAAAGTAATTGCAGTTCTTGCCATTAAAAGTAAACTTCACCACTTAGATACCTCATATAAGTGGAATTATATGCTTTTTGTCTTTTTGTTACTGGCTTATTTTACTTAGAATAATCTCCTCAAGGCTTATTCTTGTTGTAGCATCTGTTAGCATTTCCTTCCTTTTTAAGGCAGAATGATATTCCATTGTATGTGTATATCACATTTTGTTTATCCATTCAACCATCAATGGACACTTTGAGTTTCTTCCACCTCTTGGCTATTGTGAATAATGCTGCTCTGAACATGGGAATGCCGATATCTCTTTGACATACTGATTTCAGTTCTTTTGGACATATACCCAGAAGTGAGATTGCTGGATTATAGGGCAGTTCTATTTTTAATTTTTTGAGAAAGTTTCATACTGTTTTCCATAGCAGTTGCATCATTTTACAATTCCACCAGCAGTATGTAAGTATTCCAATTTTTCCACGCCCTTGCCAACCCTTATTATTTTGTTTTCTGGGTTTTGTTGTTGTTGTTGTTGTTTTTGATAGCCATGCTAATGGGTCTCAGGTGAAATCTCATTGTGGTTTTGATTTGCATTTCTCTGATGATTAGTGATATTGAGCAACTTTTCGTATGCCTGTTAGCCATTTGTATATCATCTTTGGAGAAATGGCTATTCAATGCCTTGGCCCATTTTCTAGTTAAGTTATTTAATTTTTTGTCATTGAGTCATTGTAGAAATTCCTGACATATTCTGGATATTAACCCCCATAAATATATGATTTTCAAATACTTTCTCCCATCCCATAGGTTGCCTTTTCATTATGTTGATTGTGTCCTTCAGTGTGGAGAAGTTTTTAGGTTTGACGCAGTCCCATTTATCTATTTTGCTTTTGTTGCCAGTGCTTTTGGTATTGTATCCAAGAAGTCATTGCCAAGTCTAGTGTCATGAAGCTTCACCTCTATATTTCTTCTATGAGTTTTATAATTTTAGGTCTTACTTTTAGGTCTTTAATTCGTTTTGATTTAATTTTTGTATATGTTATAAAATAAAAGTCAACTTCATCCTTTTGCACATGTATATCCAGTTTTCTCGGTACCATTTCTCCATTTCTCTGTCCTTTCCCCCTTGAGTGATCTTGGCACCCCTGTCAAAGATCATTTGATTATACACATGAGTTTGTTTCCGGGCTTTCTCTCTCTCTCTTTTTTTTTTTGATACAAAGTTTCACTCTGTCACCCAGGCTGCAGTGTGCTGGCGCAATCTTGGCTCACTGCAACCTCCACCTCCTGGGTTCAAGCGATTCTCCTGCTTCAGCCTCCCAAGTAGCTAGGATTACAGGTGTGTGCCACCATACCCGGCTAATTTTTGTATTTTTAGTAGAGATGGGGTTTCACCATGTTGGCCATGCTGCTCTGGAACTTCTGACCTCAGGTGATCCGCCCTTCTTGGCCTCCCAAAGTGCTGAGATTACAGGTATGAGCCACTATGCCCAGCTTGGGCTCTCTATTTTATTTCATTGATCTATTTATCTGTGTTTGTGACAATGCCATATTGTTTTGATTTCTGTAGCTCTGTAATATGTTTTGAAATCAGGAAGTGTGAATGCTCAAACTTTGTTCTTCTTTTCCAAATTTGTTTTGGCTATTCAGGGCCCCTTGAGATTCCACATGAATCTTAGAATGAATTTTTCTACATTTGCAAAAAAAGTATTGGAATTCTGATAGGGATTGCATTGATAGTCACTGTTCTTTAATAAATCCAGTGAGGAATCTTAAAAACATAGTGAAAACTACTGAGGCCACAGGAAAAATCTCGATAGCTAGAAGCTTGTAAAATTTTTCTCAATCTCTTTGTAAAACAAAACTATTACAGCAGAAAATTATGCAAGTGAATATGTTTGTCTTAGTGCATCTTCTTTTCAGATCTATACATACAGTTTAAATGACACCTATTAGAAAAGAATGAGAGAACCAATTGATTCCTTTGAACATGGTAGTCTTAATAATAATAATAACAGTAATAATAATATTTATTATCATAGTACCATATAATTTTTTGGTTTTTATGTTAAACAAAGCATGTAAATTCCATTGTCTCATTTCATTATAGTCTAAAGCAGAATTTCCCAAAATTATGGTCTCTAAAATATTAGTTCCTCAAAAAAAAGTTTTTGTCATCAAATAATTTGGGAAGTATTCCAAACTACATTCTATATTTTCTACTCAGAGATTGATTATTAAAGCCTCTAAGAAGTACTATTACAAAGATGTAAAGAAATCAGTTCGATGTGGTATAAACAAGTGTTTATCAAACTTTTACAGCCTCAAAAAAAATTTTTTTTAGTAAACCTGTATCTAAGATATGACTAAAAGCCTTAACAGAAGAGAATTTTAAAGAAACAGATTCAGATGCTGCATTATAAATATTGAGTGGTGCAGGAAAGTGCATAAGACAAAGGAGCACATCAACCAACACAGGAATCGACTTTTCCCTTTATACCTATAAAGGGCTAAAGCTGGGAGTGAGATTCGGCATGCACGGAGTACCGGATGGGTTAACAATAAAGAAACAGGCTAATTTCTTCCATATGCCATTTGCATCATCTATTTGAAGCCATGTACCATCCTACATACAGCAGTACCCTTGCTGAAAAGAAACAAACAGATTCTATGGGTATATTGAGCCAAGATAGACTGTCTCTGTTAGATGGTATCTGCTTAATTGACTCTTCACATGATGATGTTTTTGTAATATTTCCCATAGATGGAAATAAGAGACAAATCACCTTTCATCTAGCATGGTTAATCATAATTGGTTGTTTATGTATTTTTCTCTCTGACCATGATACATCCTCCCTCTTAATTTCTTTTGTATTTTAAAGAATGTCTTCTTCCAAAACATTATAAGAATTCAAAAACCTTTAAACAATGTATTATTTATCTTTCTGGCCACACAGATTCCTTCAGAGTCATTACAATCCATCAACTGTGCATTCGCTGACTTAATAATAAGCAGATTTGGTTTTCAGGAGACTGAGGCAGTTGTAAAGGGCAGATCCATTAGGTTCTTTCCCATCCACTATCAGAGTATGTGGGTGAGGTACTCACTTCAACCAGATGCAAGCCCACGGACCTGAAGCTTAAAAAGGACCGTTTTGGAGGTCCTTTTTAAGAAAAATAATTAAAACTACTTGGTAAGAAGTTAAGTATTCATTTAGAATTATAAAATAAACCACTGCCACAACAAAACATTTGAAGTTGACAAATTGAGGAAAGATCTCAAAATCCAGAAAAATTTTTTTTCAACTAATTAGCTATCTGACACACCCCTCAATAAAATTATTTGTCTGCATACTATTTGATTGTCTATTCATGCCACAAGAATTTTGTCATACTTTCTGCGAGAGACTAGAAGAAGAAATCAGTCTTGCTTGTAGCATGGTGGATCAAACAAGATATTTTTTAAAAATTAATAGTACGGAAAGGTTCCTTTTGGCTTCACAATTGTTTGTATTGGTGCGTACACTTTTAGGATTATTATTAATTTAAAAACACTTCTCTCAAGTGAATTTCATATATGAGCTGTAAAACTTCAAGGCATTTTAGGGATTTGTTTGTTGCAGGGAGTAATTTTAAGTACTCTGAATTGACAACACTCACTGACCAGCTTGTCTTTGGTGTCCCTAATATTGTGGCATATTATGAGGGTTATATGGGGCCCTTCACCTTCCTTTTATAAAGTTAGATGCACAGATATAGGGAGTGGTAAGATTAGGACTGAAAATGGTTTTCTGCACTGGGACAGCTAACCTCTACATGGAAGAATCTGTGAATTGCATAAATATTTCACTAAACCAAAACCAAAGATCAACTTCCTTACACGTGGTCCAAAAATGCCCGTGGCTTCTTCGATGCTACCAGACCCTAACAAGGGGAAGTTGAAGTGGAAAGAAACAATGGTCTCAACGATTTGCAGTTAAAATATATTCCTGTGAATTTTATGAGAACATATGGACATGGGAACACTTCAAGTTCAAATAAGTGACCTTGAAACTTAAGCTTCATTGGTTTCATGGTAAATCCACTTCTGGATTAAACTCAAATTTTCTTCACCAGAGTTGCTATTGTTTCTTTTGAAAGAATACATATTTGCATATTGAACTAAAGGGACAGAGTATGTAGAAACTATGCAAATACATGAAAGACAGGTACATGACTGTATCCCAGCTGGCCAGATTATTAATCTAATCAACCAAGGCTGACCAGAGGCATCTAGAGCTGCCTTCTCCACAAAGAACCAAAATAGTGACTACATAATCACACTTCAAATAGACCACCTAGAGAGAGAGAGAGAGAAAGAATGCTGGAATTTAACAGAGAAGTGACAGGAAACACGTAAGACAAGTACCGAGGGGGAAGCAAGGCAGCCTGCTCAGCAGGGATCTGCTAGGAGCCTGGAGAAGTTCTCCAATGTGGAAAAAGGGTGAATGAGAAACCCCCAGCAGGTCCACCTTCTTACCATGGACTCCTGAAATCCTAGCCTGGACCCTGAGCCATTCAACTCAAGCAGTCCCTGAGACTAACATAGGGAGCTGCCTGGAGACTATCCCACAGTATTTCTTCTGAGAGGAAGCTCACACAGGGTCCTCCACAGCTCCTAAATCCTAAGCAGCTACAGGAAGGCACCATTTTGAGAACACAGCCCCTATCATACTGTATTCTGCTGGAGGGCCCAATAGCCCCTGTATCTTCACATCCCTGGAGCCCCATTGACATTCTCCACCTTTATTCACCACCACAGCTGGCTCTGCTGCCAAGGCCAAAATGCAAGCCATTGTCAGTAACCCAGCTGCCTCCAGTAGCAAGGCCACTATGCATTTAAAGGCATCCCAAAAAAAGGCTACCTCACTTATAGCAGCCACCTGAGGCCAAAATGTGTGCTCCCCAGCCACCTTACTGTTGCCACTGAAAGCAACCCTGCTTTCCCTAGCATCAGGGTCATAGCACAGCTGCTGCTGCTCCCACCCAGGCATTCTGCCAATGGCCTGGGATCACTACATTCCTGCCTACCACAGCCAGCACCCATATGCACCACCAAGGGGGCCTGAATATAGGCCCACCTGACCCGGCTCCATCCCCCTTCCCCTAGTGCCTGAGCATGATGTCTGGGTGCTTTGGGATTGCCGAACTTCATCTACCACTATTGACACCTAAGCACCCCTCCCAGGGACCTGAGGACAGGCCCACCAACCTGCCACTACCACCATAGCTGCCACCCACTTGTATGCCCCACCTGCAGGCCTAGGGACCAGCCCACCCTGCCCAACACAGTCAGCACCAACACCAGGACAGCTAGAGATTGCCCTGCCACTGCTACTGCCATCACCCAGGCCATACTTGATGCCCAGGGGCCCAAGGACCCTCCCACCCACATGGCTCACTGCTGTGACTGTCAACACCCAAGGAATCCTCCTGGTGGCCCAATAATCAGCTGACCTGAACCCACTAACACCAGTGCCAGTGTATACTACCATGCGGCCCAGGGACAGGGATGCTTGGACTGCTGCTGTCACCACTGGAACCCAAGGATTGGCTTGCTTGATATGCCCGTTCACAGCAAAACTTTACCACAGCCTCCACTAATAACAGCCCCCTAAGCCACTAAAGAAATCATAGACACTACTGACAGTGTTTATAGCCAAAGAAATCATATGGAGACCACACTACTGCACACACCGAGAATCAAGGCCAAAGTGTCCTAACCAACCAACAGCATAGATGCATCTTCAGAAAAAATTTCTCCCCAATGAAAGCAAATTTTAAAAATTGGAAGAAGTGACTATTATGCCAGCTGCACAGATATCAATGTAAGGACACAAGAAACATGAAAAAAAAAAAAAACAAGGAAATAGGACACCTCCAAAGGAACAAATTAACTTTCCACCAACAGATTCCAATGAAAAAGAAATTTATGAAAAACAATGATATTATGATATTAAAGAAGCTCAGTGAAATTTAAGAGAAGTCAGAAAAACAATATAAAGAAATCAGAAAAACAATTCAGGATATGAATGAGAAATTTACCAAAGGGACAGATATCATAAAAAAAAAAAACAGAAATTCTGGAACTGAAGAATTCATTAAACGAAATACAAAATACCTTCAAATGTTTCAACAATAGACTAGACCAAAGAGAAAAACAAATTTCAGAACTTGAAGACTGGTCTTTTGAAAAAACTCAGTTGGACAAAAACAAAGAAAAATTAATAAAAAACAAATGAACAAAGCCTACATGACATATGAGACAACATAAAGCAACCATATATTTGCATTTTCAGTGTCTTAGAAGGCAAAGAGAAAACTAGAGGAATATAAAACCTATTTAATGAAATAATAGCTGAAATTTTTTTAATCTAGCAAGAGATTTAGACATCCAGATCCAGGAAGCTGAGAGATCCCCAAATAGATACAATTCAAAAAGGTCTTCTTCATGGTATATTATAGTCAAACTGTCGAAAGCCGAAGACAAAGAGATAATTCCAGAAACAGCAAGAGAAATGTGTCTAGTCACTTATAAGGGAACCTCCATCAGACTAACAGCAGATTTCTCAGCAGAAATCTTTAAGACCCAGAGAAAATGGAATGATATATTCAAAGTGCTGAAAGAAAAATAAAATGCCAAACAAAGTTACTATACCTAGCAAAGTTATCCTTCATAAATGAAGGATATAAAGTCTTTCCCAGAAAAGCAAAAGCTGAGAAAATTCATCATCACTAGACTGGCCTTAAAAAATATGCTTAAGGGAGTCCTACCTGTGGAAGCAAAGGGACGGTATCTACCATCACGAAAAAACATGGAAGTATAAAGCCTACTGGTAGAGCAAACGCACAAATGAAGAGTAAGGACTCAAATGTTACCACTACAGAAAGTCACCACATCATAATGATAAACAATAAGAGAGAAAGAAAAGAACAAAGGATACACAAAACAACCAGAAACCAATTAATAAAATTACAGGAATGAGTCCTCACATATCAAGAATTACATGAGTGTAAACAGATTAAACTTTTCATTAAGAAGATGCAGACTAACTAGATAAAAATAGCATGTCCCAGTTATATGCTACCTATGAGAAACCCATCTCTCCTATGAAACTCCTATAGCAGTTACCCCAGCTATTTTTTTTAAACTATCATCTTCTATATGCTGTTGCCTTCCAAAAATTTATTGAACTCTCTCATCTGTGAAGGCCCCTTCTGAATAGCTTAGCTTTTATTCCCTTTTTATTCCTGTGCTATAATTTTAATGGGATTTCTGAAGGGAAAGGGGTGAAAAATGTATGCTCTGTATGTGGATGCCATATTGAATTTTTTAAAAGTAAGGATTTCCTACCCTGCCCTTGATTTAAAAAAAAAAAAACTTACAAAGACTCATTATAAAAGATCTGGAAAGTTTTATGACACATTTTTCCCAAAATACCACACAAGAATAAACTTCTGTCTCCTTTAAACATAACATAATCCAGTCGAATGCGGTGGCTCATGCCTGTAATCCCAGCTACTCAAGAGGCTTGAGACAAGAGGATCACTTGAGCCCAGGAGTTTGAGGCTGCAGTGAGCTATGATCATGCCACAGCACTCCAGCCTCGGCAACAGAGTGAGACCCTTGTCTCTAAAAATAAATAAATAAATATAACATAATACAGATATTGAACCAGGTTGGATGTGGATACCCAAAGAGAAAATAATAGTTCTCATTTGTTGAATACCTTTTTGTGCGTGGTACTTTAAGATATTGCCTCATTAAATACCTATTTTATAGATGAAGAAACTGAGGCTCGGTTATGCAATTTACACAAGGTCATAGATCTATTATAATAGAGTAATTCAGTATCAAACATAGTACCATCTGATCTAACCGTACATGTTGCCTACTGGGACAAAGCTGCTACAAAATATGAGTGATGCCCACAGAGGCAAGTTCTGAGCATAAAATAAAGACCCAAGTATCTATTAAATGGATTATAGCAATAGTCAATGCATGCAGCACAAAGTGATCAGGAACTTATTTGTGAGTATATGTGATTCTTGACAGTTCTTTCTCCCCAACACTGAACACTTGAGGGAGCTGGTTTAATTGGTCCACAGCCTCATGTGGCAAGCAAGCTGTTACCTTCCATTTTAGCTCTGTTATTAAGAGGCTCTGTTGAACTCTGTCCGCAGCATACACACTTATAATCATATTGACATTTCAGTTTCAGAGAAAAGAAATCATTAATTAAAATGTACATTATTGAACAGTCACAGTACATGTTGGATTCTACTACGGGGATGGCAGTAAATGGGCAATTTATTAATCAATTACTGCTACAAGTCCAAACCATACTGACAAATAACATTAGTTATGTGACTCTAAAAAAAATAGAACTGCTTTACTTACACCAATGTCATGTTTCCTTTCCTCAGTTTGCAGTTATAAAAGACTGAAATTTTCTGTAGGATAATTAAGTCAAATATTTATTACTATTTTTAAAACTACTTCATGACAATGAATCTTACATATGTAAGTGGAAAAATTAGAACCGTAGCTCTCCAGATGGAAGCTATTCAGAACAGATGCCATCATCTAGATATGTACCCTGGGGGAAGAGGTATTAATCAAAATAAGGAATAGTAATGTAGCTATTAAGTGGTTATAGCTGGTTTCTAACTTACAAGATAACTGACAAATATGGGGGAGTCAAAGCACATTTAGGCAGAAGCAAAGAGCGCCTGCTTCAGATAGTACAGTTTTCAGGGGAGTGAGGAACATAGATACACCTTGTTTTGTCATTTTAATTGTTGACTTAATTTATTGCTGGAAGTGAAATTGCTATCTCTAGAAACCTCGATATAAGCATAGCAATAAGGAAACACAGAGACCTTACAAAGAGCTCAGAACACTAGTCTGATAGTTCTATGGGTTGATAAAACACCTAACCTAGGGAATATTTTATGAGCTAATATTATTTTCCTCAATGAATCTTTTTCCATTAAGTCTTTAAGAAGCTTTCACTTTTTGTACTTCATAGATTGAGAATTGGTATGTTGCTTGAACATTCTTTGGAAAAAAAGAATATTTTTGTCACAGTTAGTTGGGGAGGAAAAACTTGAATGAGAAATTCAGATGCACTCTAGCAAAGTTCAGCCTAATTTGAAAAATAAAATAACAGCCAGGTATAAATTTTGCTAAATTTCTGCCCAACACTCAAATATTAAAGTCACCTTTATCTTTGATTTTTCTCTGAATACCTCTACAAACTCAAGGTACACTTGAAATTTAAGCAAGGTCAGTAAAAGAAACTGTAGGCCCAAGGAAGTTATTAGAGTTAGATTCATGCCAGATGATATTGGCCAAAGAAATCATTTTTGTGAAATAGAAAACCTCAGTGACATAAGATACTGTGATGTTATAAAACGCTATACCTGAACTCCGTCTCTTAGAGTTAAGATCCTTGCAGAATAGAAGAAAAAGAAGTAAAAAACAAAAACAAAACTAAACCGTGATTTAGTAGAAACTGCAAATTGCCTGTATTGAAGTTAGAGCTTAGCTCACTTAAGAGATGCAGCATGAAATTATAAATAATGTAATGCAGTTTCAGACGCACATTCATATCCAAAGGGAAATGGAGAAATGAGCCCATTATGTAGATAATGAAGACATATCTTTCTTTACTGCAGATTAAGACTATGAAGATAATCTTTAGACTGGGATGGATAAAAGTGCTATGTGGAGACAAGAGGATGCAGAAAAGGATAACTACTGTTATGTCACATCATAAGGCCAAGGGAGTCACATTTTATAGTAAAATATAAGTGAACATTCAATGATATAGTATTTTATTTGTGATAATTAACAAAGTATTATACTCAAGAGCATCAAAATAGTCCAAAGGAAAGTACACATTAAAATGATACATTGGATTTTGCTTTGAATTTATATATATTTCAAGTAGTGGCTAAATTTTTTAAATGATGTGGCAATTAGAATTGAAATTCAGAAATGCCATATTTAAGATTTGCAAGTCAGCAACAATTCCACAGGTTGATTTCACTCTGATAAGGAAGATCATCACTTAAACTCTGCCATGTTAACACTATAATTACTATTGGCATTGGGCTGATATGAACACTTCCTTGCAAAATGCAGAGCTCTCAATCAATTTCAAGTGTTCAAAAATCTAAAGTGCTTAAAAGGAACTGTAAAGATGACAAATATTATCTCTTCCTTTTGCCAACTCTACAATAACTGCTAACCAGCCACAATGTTAACTGATTGCTAAAACTTCAGCAAAATGTTGTATTAACTATATGTCACAGGGCTTAAATGTCTTATTTCACAGAGGAGTATGAAGTAGGCTATATAGTTAAGCTTATATACTTTACTTATATACTTACAGTAAAGCTTATATACTTTACTTACATACTTATATAACTATAACTTATATAGTTAAGCTTTTATACTTTACTTATATTACTTACTTATATATATATAAGTATATATACCTAGGTATATATACTTACAAACTTTACAGCTAAGCTTATAAACTATGGCTCCAGAGAAACCTGTGGGAGTCCTTCCTTCACAGTGTTACTGTGAAATGATTTCTAAACCCTGTAAGCCTAAATTTCTTCATACTCTGTAGATATTATAATGATGAAACAAAATAACATAGTACTTAACAAGTGCCTAACCCATAAGATGTAAATTTTGTTTTCTTTTGACAACCTAAATAACAGAGAGAGATTCTAAAAGAAAATGATATTTATTCAGGAATAAACATTGCAATGGGAATAAGCATGACATAGTAAGCCATGCACATATTCCCATTGTGATCCTATTTCTGAATAAATATCATTTTCTTTTAGAGAGCTCTGTTATTTAGGTTGACAGTTTTATTAAATTTTGATAAGTAGATGGAAGTGGAGAACATTATGTTAAATGAAATAAGCCAGGCACAGAAACACACATTTCTCTTGTATTCATTCATTTGTGGAAGCTAAAAAGTAAAACAATTGAACTCATGGAGATAGAGGATAGAATGATGGTTACCAGAGGCTGGGAAGGGTAGTGGTTAGGGGAGAGAGGAAGTAGGAATGGTTAGTGGATACAAAAATACAGTTAGATAGAATAAGTAAGATCTAGGATTTGACAGCACAACAGGATGACTACAGTAAACACTTTATTTTATATTTTAAAATGACTACAATAGTGGAATTGGAATGTTTGTAACACAAAGAAATGATACATGCTTGAGGTGAGATACCCTATTTACCCTGATGTGATTATTACACACTTTATGCCTGTATCAAAATATCTCATGTGCCCCAAAGGTATGTATATATATACCATGTACTCATAAAAATTAAAAATGAGTAAGTAATATCTTCTAAAAAGTTATTTCAACATGACACAAATTTAGTAGATATAGTTTGGGAGCATAAATAGAACCCTTATAATATTACATAGAAAATTTCCTTCATGAGGAAATAGACGGCCCAATAAATTTCTACCTATGAACGTTGTTCAGCAAATAGATGAGTTCAATGGATTATTTATTTTCAATAAAAGTTATCAAAGGAGAATAATGCTGAATTCATTTATTTATTGATTGACTCATTCATACATATATTCATTCATGAATTCAACAATCACATTCTCTCTATCTGGAATCTGAACCAAGAAACCCACAGGGAAATTCTAGTCTGTGGGAGGCACTTGAGCCGAAAGGTCATTTAGATCAAGGCTAAGATGGCTAAATTGGGCCAAGCAGGAGATGAAAAAGCAGAGGATGCTTGAGAAGTGAGAGCAAGAGTGAGAATAAAAGCCAGTGAAAGCAAGAAACAGAGGCACATGGAGATGAGGTTAGCAAGGCCCTGAGAGATGGGGACAAGGCCTTGGCTTAGAAATGTTTCTGTGGCTTAGAAATGTTTCTGTTCCTACACCCATGCACTGTGACGACCTAAGATTCTGGGAGATTTCCATGATGCTCTAAATTATTGCCACATCCCTACCCATTTTACCTACTTTCGTTTGTGAGGGGGCTTCTGTGCCTTATGACTGAAAGAACCTGGTACACAGTAGATACTATAAAATGTGTCCTTTGGACCTGATACCTTTAGTGGGGTCCCTTTTGACTCAAGGTGAAATCCCTTTCTTGGATACATCCTAATAATGTAAAGGTTTCTTATTCTAGTGAATTAGAAGGATAAAAAAAAAGTGGAAGAGGTACTGGTAAGGAACTTGATTTTTGGTATCATTAGTTCTCCTGTCTCCCTGTTGAGTTTGCTGGTTGGCAAATGGACATGATGAAGATGGCACCAACATTCAACTAGGTACTTTACCGGCATGTCATTATTTATGTAAGTAACAAGATCATTTAGAGACGTGATTATCTGTTTACAGTTTGGAAAATGAAGAGATGTGTAGTGATGGCTCAGTAAGATGGTATAAGACAATATTCATGTTTCCACTCTGGCTTTGTGCGTTACATCAGTTATATGGTAGTTATTTAACTTTTCTACCATGACATATCATGGTGGATTATACTATCCTGAATTAACATAATCATTCTTTTTTACTGACAATTAATATGACATTTTTGTTAACTTTTAAGTTCAGGGGTACATGTGCAGTTTTGTTACATAGGTAAATTTGTGTCATGGGGATTTCTTGTACAGATTATTTCGTCATCCAGGTATTAAGCCTACTACCCATTAGTTATTTTTCCTGATCCTCTTCCTCCTTCCACTCTCCACCCTCTGATAGGCCCAGTGGGAGTTGTTCCCCTCTATGTGTCCATATGTTTTCATCATGTTAAATGAAATACGCCACTTAAAAGTGAGAACATGCAGCGGTATTTGGTTTTCTGTTTCTACATTAGTTTGCTAAGGGTAATGGCCTCCAGCTCCATTCCTGTTACTAATATGACTTTTTAAAAAATCCTAGACACTGTAAACAGACACTGTTTTAGGCTAATGCACAGGAATGCCAGCACAGAACTGCAGGGGTTAGTTAGTTAACAGAGGCTGAAATTCCACACTGCTCATGAAGCATGATATTTAAGAGTTTCAGCAAATTATCTATGAAATTTAAGCATTGAGCTGTAGAAAATAAATATTTTATGCAATTACAAGGTGAGATTAACTATCCAGATATTATTTATTGTCTTAAAATATTTGATACTTTATTTATTTCTCAATAGTTACTATAGTTTACTAAATATTACTATTATTAAGGGATAAAATATTATATGTAATAACTATTAAAGGTCATTATTTATGCATATTATATAGAACTTTATTATTATAAAGTACTATATATAACAATTCAAATATTTGTTATCCATATAGTCAAATAAAGTTTCACTCCATTTTTAATTATATAGTGCTATGTAGTAATAACAATTATTTCAAAATATATGGAAAGTTTAGGAAATAGAAAAAAAGACAAAAATCCCTTTATTCCCCTTATCTTGTTGGTATTTTAGTCTATTTCCTTTTCGTCTTTTTTTTATACAGAAGTTGTGCTATTGTTGTCATTTTCTTTGGTTGTAATTAAAAGCATATAGTTTTGCATCCTGCTTTGTTAAGATAATGTCATAACTATAGTATTTTCCAAGTTTTTAAAATAAAATCTTCATAATTTTTATCATAGTACAATACAGTTGACCCTTGGACAACATGGATTGGAACTGTGCAGGTCTACTAACTAATACACAGATTCTCTTCCACCTTGCCACCCTTGAGACTCCTCCTTTTCAGTCTACTCAATGTGAAGACAATGAAAATAAAGAACTTTATGATGATCCATGTATTAGTCCGTTTTCACACCGCTAATAAAGACATACCCGAGACTGGGTAATTTATAAAGGAAAGAGGTTTAATGGACTCACAGTTCCACATGGCTGCGGAGGCCCCACAATCATGATGGAAAGCAAAGGAGGAGCAAAGTCACGTCTCACACGGTAGCAAGCAAGAGAGCATGTGCAGGGGAACTTCCCTTTATAAAACCATCAGATCTCATGAGACCTATTCACTATCACAAAAATAGCATGGGAAAAACCCACCCTCATGATTCAGTTACCTCCCACCAATTCCCTCCCACTACCTGCGGAGATTATTACAATTCAAGGTGAGATTTTGGTGGAGATACAAAGCCAAACCATGTCAATCCATTTCCACTTAATGAAGAGTGAATATATTTTCTCTTCCTTATGATTTTCTTAATAACATTTTCTTTACTCTAGCTTACTTTATTATAAAAGTATAGTACATAATACATGTAACATACAAAATATATGTGAATCAACTGTTGATGTTATTGGTAAGGGTTCCAGTCAACAGCAGGCTATTAATAGTTAAGTTTTGGGGGAGTCAAAAGGTATATACATTTTCAGCTGTGCCAGGGATGGGCATCCCCAACTCTTGTGTTGTTCAAAGGTCAACTGAATTTCATTGTACGATTGTAGCACATTACATCTATCATTTTTAACTGTACATTTTTCTTTCTAAATAATTTTTAAGCTTTTTCCTTGAGTATTTTTTAGTGAGTCTTTATTAGAATGTAGGAGTATCTTCCTATTATCTGTATTTTACTCCTTTAAATCTGCTTAGTTGTTTTAAATAGTCACTTGCTATAAATCTTTTAAATTTGTATGAGATTAAATATTTCCACTTAAGATGCAATGGAACCTACTAAAAAAGTGCTAAAAAATAACTATACTGAGGCTGTGATCAGTCTTGGAAACCCAGTTCCTATTGCTAACAGTACTTTGGTTTTTGGAGGCTGTCCTCCTACAACTGAGGAAAGTAATCTATTACCAACATTTAAAGTATTTTCCCTATTGGTGCTTTGTTTAAACTTTCTTAGAGTTTGTAATAACAAAAGTGACATTTTTTAACAAGTCAAACAACATAGAAACACTTAAGAAAATCTAATAATCTGCCCTCTGCTCCTGATGAATCCCACTTGCCACTCCCCAAGATAACCAACCGATGTTAACATTTTCCTGCACAAGTTTCTATCTTTCTCAGTGCTCATGTTAATATATATCATAAATATATGTATGTATATACATAGAGTTTGTTTTTGAAAATGGGATTACATCACATACCTTGTTCTACAATGTCTTTTTCATGTAGTAATATATGATGGGCATCTCCAGAGCCCAAATGTACACCTAACATCCTTTTTAATAGCTTTTTTTAACATCCTTTTTAATAGCATTAGGTTGGGCGTGGTGGCTTACGCCTGTAATCCCAGCACTTAGGGACGCTGAGACCGGCGGATCACCTGAGGTCAGGAGTTCGAGACCAGCCTGGCCAACATGGTGAAAACCCCGTCTCTACTAAAAATACAAAAACTAGCCGGGCATGGTGGTGCATGTCTATAATCCCAGCTACTCAGGAGGCTGAGGCAAGATAATTGCTTGAACCCAGGAGGCAGAGGTTGCAGTGAGCCGAGATGGCACCATTGCACTCCAGTCTGGGCAACAAGAGTGAGACTCTGTCTCAAAACAGAACAAAACAAACAAACAAAAATAGCTGCATTATAGTACATGGTATTGATGTGCCATAATTTATTCAGCCATTTCTTACATGGACAGTGGGTTGTTCAGAGGTGGACTTTTTTTTTTTTTTTGCCCTTGTAGATAATGTCATAATAAAAATCCTTAAACACATAATATTACATATTGGTTTTTATTTCTATAGGATACATAATCCCAAGTGGAATCCTTAAAGGATGAGTATTCTAATTTTTAGTAGATATTTTCAGATTAATTTCACAAAAGACTTCAGCAATTGACATTCTCATCAGCTGTGTCTTAGATTGCTAGTTTCAGCTCCACCCTCAACAACATTAGATCCTGTTGCTCTTAATAGACAATCTGAGGTTAAAAAATTATCTTGCTTTACTTGCACTTCCATGCTACAAATGGAGCTATTAATATTTTCAAGTGTTTCTTGGTAATCTGAATTTTTTCTTCTATAAATTCCCCATACTTTCATTCTTTTTTTGTCTTTTTCTTAAGGCTTAGAAAGAGGAATTTGTAGTAGGAGGAAATTATACTTGGTCTGTCACATATAATGCAATTATTTTGCTCCAATCTACCATTTGCTCTTCAATTTTATACACCACATCTTTCCCCACGTAATTAAAAAAATACGTATGGAATTTTATTGTTTGGGAGTGCATTTCAGACAGAGAACAAATTATGCCGATATCGTGCATTCAATTATTCATTACCTTGAATTGAAATGCCAACTTGGTTATATATCAAGCTATCATATATCCTTAGATTTGCTCCTGTTCTGTTTTATTGCATTGTTCTATTAACATCTCCACTATGATATATCATGGTAGACTGTTCTATATTGGAGTAAATAAATAATTAAAATTATTATGAGCCTCACTCAATGGCTCACGCCTGTAATCCTGGCACAATTGGAGGCCAAGGCCGGCAAATCACTTGAGCTCAGGAGTTCGAGACCAGCCTGGGCAGCATAGAAAAACCTCATCTCTACTAAAAATACAAAAATTAGCTGGGCATGGTGGCAGACCTCCGGTCCCAGCTACTCAGGAGGCTGAGGTGAGAGGATCACTTGAGCCCAGGAGGTGGAGGCTGCAGTGAGCCATGATTGTTACAGCATTGCACTCCAGCCTGGGCAACAGAGCCAGAGCCTGCCTCAAAAATAATAAAATAAAATAAAATTATGTTACCTTGTTGACTATAAAGATACTGTTCTTAAATTCTTTCAGTATTACTTCACAGACACTAAAATATAAAATGTTTTAGGCTAACGTACAGGAATACTATCTTATCATCGTCGGTTTGTCATGAATTTTAATAGTTGGGAAAGTAAGATAGTATCTATTCCCTGCACTTGTGTTTATGTTCACATGCACATATACACATCTTCCTCAAAAATTACTGGCTTTTCTCAGATATTAATCCCTCCACATAAAGTTTATATTTGTTTTGTCTACTTTAAAACATTGATATTATAACTGGGGTTGCATTAAATTGTTGCATCCACTTCCACACCGGATTAGAAAATCTTTCTCTCTTAGCTCAAATTTCATTTTATATCCCTCAATAAAAATCATAGTTTTCTAAATAAAGGGCCTTTGCCCATCTTGGGTTGTGGGGTTTTTTGTTTGTGTGTTTGGTTTTGGTTTGGCTAATATGAATGGAATTTTTTTTTCCATTTCTACTTCTAACATATTATTGCTATTATAAAATAAGATTATTGTGAGTATTTTTGTACATATATCTTGTGCCTAATTACATTATCAATTTCTCTTATTATTTTTTAAAAAAAGTTTATCTTTTTAGTTTTTCTGAATATACAATAATTTAAAAAAGAAAACATAGTAATATAGTCATTTTTGTCTCTACTTTTTCAATATTTATAATGACTATTTCCTTCTCTCATCGTTTCAGTTAAAACTGGATATTATAATTGTGGGCATACTTTTTTTTTTTTTTTTGAGACAGAGTCTCGCTTTATTACCCAGGCTGGTGTGCGATGGCATGATCTCAGCTCACTGCAACCTCCATCTCCTGGGTTCAAGTGATTCTCCTGCCTCAGCCTCCCGAGTAGCTGGGATTACAGGTGTGCACCACCACGCCGGGCTAAGTTTTGTATTTTTAGTAGAGCTGGGGTTTCACCATATTGGCCATGCTGGTCTCAAATTCCTGGTCGCAAATTCCTGAACTCAGATGATCTGCCCTGCTCGGCCTCCCAAAGTGGTGGGATTACAGGCGTGAGCCACTGCGCCCAGGCGTGGGAGTACTTCTTGATCTTAATTTTAATGGAAATGGCTTCAAGATGTTATTTTCTAGTAACATTTTGATTATTGATTGCTATGATTGTCACAGGATTTTTATGAGTGGTCTTTAGCATATTAATATATTTCTTTTTATCCCATGCTACTAGGACTTTTTGTTGAAAATGACTGAATATTGACATAATAATGTGATCTTTTATCTTTTACTGTGTTGTTTAATAAACTAATTTGATAGATATCTTAAAGTTGAATGATATTTATGAATAAGAAACTTTAAACTTTTAGAAATCATAATTTTAATTGCAATAAACATTTTAATATAGCTTTTTAAATATTTAGGATTATTCCTTTTGTATTTATTTAAAAAACATTTGTGAGGGACTTTGTAACTTTTTAGAAATCTTACTTAGTTTATAAAATCTTATAGACACAGGAGTGACCTTAAAGTGTAGCATATATAATAAATTATTTGGACAGATTTTGTTTCTCTCTTCTATTTGTGTTCTATATCTAATAGAAAAAAATCACATTACACTTTCTACTTGAGAAATGCTTGAATTGTATTTAGGCCAATGCCATAAAGATTATTAATTTGTTTCAAAATCTACATTGAAACTTGCAGATTCAGAGATAAAGTGTATTCTGAAGGGGAAATACCCTCTCTACCCTCATTTTTATTTTTTAAATCAGAGACAGGGTCTCTCTTTGTTTCCCAGGCTGGATTGCAGTAGTTATTCACAGATGTGATTGATCATAGAGTACTGCAGCCTCAAACTTTTGGGCTCAAGCGATTCTCCTGCCTCAGCCTCCCATGGAGCTGGGATTACAGGCAGGAGCCACTGAGCCTGGCTGAAATTTCCCATTTTAATGAAATATATGGTAAAGAGGAATATATTGTAGTTACCATAATATTATGATATTATGCAAATGAAGTTAAGTGAGAGAATTACGGCTTCTATTTGAAAATGAAACAAAACAGAATTACATTTGATGATAGTTTTGAATTTTTACAGTTCATTATAGTTTTCAGGATACTTTGTTAATTAACAGATATTTAATACAGTTCAAGAAATTTGCACCTTTGTATCTCATTCATCTCTGTTTATGTATTATGGATCAAATATCAAGGGAAAGCAGATGCAACATTGTATGTGATAATACAGCACCTATGATATAACTAACGTTCCTACCTTCTATTTGTACTTTACTGTTTCTGTTCCTAGTCATGGATTAACCCCATAATGGTTGAAATATTTTCAGTAGCAGACTTATTTTTCGATGGTAACAGGAAAAATAAGTCTAGGAAATTATGTTCAAACTATAGCACACAGTGTAAGAGATTATTCACCTCAAATAAAAAAATGTGATGATGTCTCTTAGCTTCTCTCCTACAGTTTCTTATTCATGGGGTCAGATTCAAAGCTTCTGTGTTAAGTAAACCCAGAGAAGCCTGCCAGCTGAGTAAGGCCAGGGAACATAAAAAAGTGGCAAAAGCATTGGCTAAGAAAGATAAATTTATAACAATTGGGCAATATCTGATTTATTTTACTTCTTTTTTTTTTTTTTTTTTTTTTTTTTTTTTTTGAGACGGAGTCTCGCTCTGTCGCCCAGGCTGGAGTGCAGTGGCGCGATCTCGGCTCACTGCAAGCTCCGCCTCCCGGGTTCACGCCATTCTCCTGCCTCAGCCTCTCCGAGTAGCTGGGACTACAGGCGCCCGCCACCACGCCCAGCTAATTTTTTTTGTATTTTTAGTAGAGACGGGGTTTCACCGTAGTCTCGATCTCCTGACCTCGTGATCCGCCCGCCTCGGCCTCCCAAAGTGCTGGGATTACAAGCGTGAGCCACCGCGCCCGGCCTTATTTTACTTCTTGAGCTAGACTGCAAGAATGAGCTTAGGCAGAGATAATGGAGGAGACGGTCATTTGGTGAGGTGTTAGGGCACTAGAAAGAGCTGGATGCTTTATAAATCCTGCTCCAACTACTGATGGATGCTTGAAATTCCACTGTTTGAGTTTCTTTCTTTTTTCTTTTTTTTTTCGCAGTTTCTTACATTTTTAGGATATAGTACCACTTTGAGAAGCCAAAGGAAGCAATGGTAGGCATCCCAGGAAAAAACACACAGACATCAACTCAGAATGCTTTTATACCATTTGGAATAAAGAATACACATTTTTCTACTTGTACAGAATATAAAAATAATCTTTTATGCTTATGCTTCGCTCCCATTTTTTCAGGCAGGAATTCATGCCCATTCTTGGAAAATACTCAAAATTGTTGCAAAGATACACAAAAACATACAAAATTTTCCAAACAAACAAGTAAAACAAAAGGTACATTTTAATCTGCTCAAAAGTTAATCTAACAGCAAAGGTGCTGTTGTTTAGCTTGAATGAGAGAATGAAACCGTAGCATGCTATCTGATGAAATGCCAATGTCATCTTTGTCAGTGGATTTCATCTCTCATTTTGCCTGATAAGTGACGAAAAACTGTTGTTCGCATAGTTCATAAACGTAATAATGGAATCAGCGCTCCCACAGTACATTTTTTGAGACAAGGGCAGGCCTGAGTCAAGCAACATCAGATTTCTTCAAGACTCTGCTTGGGTTAAACCATGTAGCATCAATTCTTTTGTGAGATCATTGTTGGCAGAATCTGCACATTTGATGTCAGCAAGTTAAGGATCATAAACACACGTTTCATTTCAAGATCACTGGAGCAGAAATAAGCATCAAAAGGATTCTGCAAGGTTCCAGGTGCCCACAGATTTTTGCCCACAGAAAACTGGAAACAAAATATTACTCTGTACTTCAGCCTAAAGAAACATTTTTTCCTAGCATTGAAAATTAACAGGAGTGCCTGCTCCCACCTCCTTTTCCAGAGAAGCAGTTTGGACAGAAGAGCTCATAGTGGCTCTGCAGCTTTCCTAATAGCATGTAAGCCTTTGAATGGAAAAAATTACTTCACTAATTTCATCAAAAGTATACACAAAATAAGTCAAGCCATGAATAAACTCATCCATGTCCAATTGTCCTAAGTAAATGTTCCTTTACTTTCAACATTCCCTTCCCCTGTCCCTATTTTCTTTTTTGCTTGAAGGTCATTCAAATGCTCAAGGCTTATCTTATAGAAAGCCAGCGAATTCCTGTCTATAGAAAACATACTTTAGGCTGGGCACGGTAGTTCATGCCTGTAATCCCAGCACTCTGGGAGGCCAAGGTGGGTAGATCATTTGAGGTCAGGAGTTCAAGACTGGCATGGCCAATATAGAGAAACCCCGCCTCTGCTAAAATACAAAAATTAGCTGGACGTGGTGGTGGGCACCTGTAATCCCAGCTACTTGGGAGGCTGAAGCAGGAGAATCGCTTGAGCCTGGGAGGTAGAGGTTGCAGTGAGCTGAGATTGCACCACTGCACTCCAGCCTGGGTGACAGAGTGAGACTCTCAAAAAAAAAAAAAAAAAGAAAGAAAAAAAAAGAAAGACAAGAAAGAAAACATACTTTATTTTCTACTGCGTTTCTTGTTTTTTGTTTTTTTTTTTTTTAAAAAATCTTGAAAAAAGTGATGATTTGAGGTCTTGAGTCTGATGAAGTTGCTGTGTTTCATGGAAATGGACAAGATTTATTGCAGGAAGTTTGGCGGGGGTTTTTGTTGTTGTTGTTTTGTTTCTGGGTTTTTTTTTTTTTTTTTTTTTTTTTGCCATCAATGTTTGCTTAGATAGAAAGCCACAAAATACACACGTCTTTTCCAAAGCTGCAAGTATTGATGTGCTGTCACACATCACAGGGACCCCATCTGTACAGCAGTATTAAGATTGTTCTTTTAGTGGAAGTCTTACTTTGCAAATTTCATTCTAACGTTTTCGATGGTCTTTGTATGCCCAGAATGATATAACAGGGATTCTTTGATGGTGTTACTGCAGCACAAGGAAGGAAAACCAAGATGTGATTTCTTTGGTAGACCGTACTATGGGCAGAACTGACAATCCCTCTGTAATCTTTTTCAAAATATTGGAAGAAATGGAAGCAATTCTGGAGTTGACAGCATTCTTTCATTAACGAACCACTTCAGTTTTCTTTCTCTGCTTCAAGCCACAAGCCAGCTTGACTACTGCCAGGGTATATGGCTTCAGAAGATCTCTGCAATTGTATGTGGGCAATTTTCTTTTCATTCAGGCATGTGGGAAACAAGCTTGAAGAGAGGAGATTTTGTGCTGGAGCAAATACCAATTTCGATAGAGTTTCGGTCCCTATTGAATTACCATCAATTTTCTTCAAAACGTTATTGTTTTGTTTTTAAAGTAAAATCCAATAAAGTTTAAAGCATGGCATTTGTTATCCCTAATCAATTCCCCACCCCACCCCTAATCAATCATTGACTTCTTGAAAAGACTAAGCAAATTGTCTTTTAGGATATTCCACATTCTGGATTTGTCTAGTGGCTTCAGTTACATCTTGTTTAAATTCTTCTATCCTGAGTATTTTCCATGAATTTGAACTTAGGCATTAAGATTTCAAGAGACATTTAATGTCAGTTTGTCCCACTATTAGTGATATTTAATTTGATCAGTTGGTTATCATGGTGGCAGCCAGATTTCCCTTTTGTATAGATTCATTTTTTCCCTTTTCAATTAGCAATTAATCTGAGGGGTACTGTAATCAATCTGTTGGGTAGAATAATACTTTGGTAGCATGCAAACATCCCATTAGCTTTTCTTAAATAATTTTATTGACATACAATTGCCATATAGTAAACTGTACATGTTTAAAGTGGACAGTTTAGTAAGCTTTGAAATATGAATGTATCTGTAAAATCACAAATACAATAAAGATAATGATAAAGATAACCCCCTGAAATGTTTCCTCTTGCCCTTTCCCTGCTTCTCATCCCAACGAAACCCACACCTCTGGTTTTTGCCAGTATAAATTAGTTTGCATTCTCTATAATTTTTTATCAATGGAATCCATACAGCATGTATTCTTTTTTTGGTCTGGCTTCTTTCACTCAGTATAAATATTCTGAGATACATCCGTGTTGCTGTGTATATCAATAGTTTGTTGTTTTTTTATTGCTGAATAATTTCCATTGTACAAATATACCATTTCTGTATCCATTCACATGTTGAAAAAATTACTCTTTCTCAACTGTACTACTTTTGAATCTATGTTGAAAATTAATTGACCTTGTATGTGTGGGTCCCTTTCTGAATTCTCATTCTGTCGTATTGATCTATTTATCCATCTCATAGCAATATCATAGCCTTGATTACTGCAGCCTTATAAAAAGTGCTGACGTTAGTGTAGGTCTTCCAACTTTGTTCTTTTTCAAAGTTGTTTTTGCTACTCTAGGTCATTTGCTTTTTTATGTGAATTTTGGAATCAACTTGATTTTTTTAATAATAAAACCTGCTGGGATTTTAATTGAGATAACATTAAATCTATATATCAATTGGAGAAAATTTACATTTTAACAATATTGTGTCTCCTAATCTGTGAACACAATAGAAACTTTAGGTCTTCTTTAATTTCTCTCAGTAATGTTTTATAGTTTTCAGTATACAAGTCTTGCACATTTTTGTCATATGTATCCCTCAGTATTTAATATTTTTGATGTTATTATAAATGGCATTGCTTTAAGTTTATTGTTTCTAGTATGTAAGAAAGTCAGCTGACTTCTTTACAGTGAACTGGCATCTGACCAACTTGCTTAACTCACTTATTAATTCTCACTGCTTTTCTGTAGATTCTTTAGATTCTCTATGCAAATGATCATACTATCTAAGAATAATGACAGTTTTATGTCTTTCTTTCTAATCCGAATACCTTTTATTTCTCTTTCTTGCCTTATTGTACTGGCTACTATTTCCAGTACAATATTGAATAGAAGCAGTAAAAGCTTGTTCCTGGGTAGGGGAGGCATTCAATCTTTTACCATTAAATATAGTGCCAGCTACAGGTTCAGAGCTGCCCTTTATCAGGTTAAGAAGTTCCTCCTGGTTTTCTGGTTTTTCTCTTAGAAATACTGATTGATTTTCAAATGCCAAGCCAATTTTGCATTCCTGGGATAAACCCCACTTGGCCATGATTTTTATATAGTGCTCAGTTCAATTTACTAAACTTTTGTTTAGAATTTTTGGCATATATGCTTATAAAGGTTATTGGTCCATAATTTTCTTTTCTTTTTAATAAAAGCTTTATCTGGTTCTGTTATCAGAGTAATACTGGCTTCACAGAATGTGTTGGAAAGTATTCCCTCCTACAATTTTGTGGAAGACTGTTTAAAATTCATGTTATTTCACCAGTGAAGATATCTGGGGCCAGAATTTTCTTCAAAGGAAGTTTTTTTGGATTTTTTTAAAACTGCAAATTAAATTTCTTCTAGCCTTTTCAGGTGATTCTTTTCCTGATCTCAGGTAGTTTCCTCACACACATGTGCTTATCAATACTGAGCTGAATATTTGAGGGAGATTTCCTTTGTATTTCCAGATTTTTTTAAAAATGCAGTTCACTTCCTGTCTGCCCTGTGAACTCTGGGCATCCTGGCTTCCCTAGATTGCCAGCTCAATACTGTCAACCCAGGGATACCACTGAGCTCTGCCTGGATTCCCCTTCACTGTACTGCAACCTGAAAACTAACTCCAAGCAATAAGCTGGTACACTCAGAGGGCTACTTCATCTGTTTTCCACCTCTCAAGGATTGCTGTCTTTGTCATCTCATATCCAATGCTGAATGTCATCATTACATATTTTGTTTAGTGTTTTGGTTGTGTCAGGTGGAAGGATATATCTTATCCCTGTTACTTCACCTTTAACAAAAACAGAAGTCCCGTTAGCTTTTTACCTAATGTTGCTAATCTCTATCAATTATTGCTGCTCTCATCAATTATGTCATTGCGGTTTGGGGATTTTAGAAAATATCTATCTTTTAAGAAAGTTAGGTAGCATCTATCTGTAAAGAAGAGCTTTTCTCCATCAACTGGAGATGAGTTTTATTTCTTCTACAGGGGCAAATTTATGTCTAACTCTTTTTCTCTTTTCAGAATAAGGAGTTGTAATAGTTGCCTCCAGTAGTGGTAAATGAATTTCTTTTTTTCTGTTCTGTTCTTTTAGTTTTGAGTGTCAGTATGAACTGGCGTTTTTGTTTATTTTATTACAATCACTTTATAGTCATTATTCCTTCAGATGTTCAAATTGTAGCCAATGGGAGTGTCTTCAGTCTGGCTTTTGAGTCATTTCAAAACATCCCATTAGACTTTGAGCATCCTTGCTTTAGGGCAAACAGCTCTCTTAGGCTCATCATGTACTTTTTGTGCTCCAGACCTCAAACTGTTCATTCTTCAAGAAGTGCTAGTTCCCTTTAGTAGAAAATATTATTTAGAAATCATAGTCTTGGGACTCCTGGAGTTCTTATGGTATTGTCAATGGGGAAAATTATTTTAGATGTCACAGCCTGGCAACTACAATAATTATATTTCATCCTATTATGCACAATAGCATATCTCATGCCAGAAAACACTTTTCAAAAAAATTTGAAGTGAAATGATACTTTAATAGCATTATTAGACTTTTTTATAATACATTTAAAAGATATTAAAAAAAGATTTTTGGAGATAATTTAAAGAACCCTTTACAGGCTCTCCACTGATCACCAAGAAGTGCATGGACTTGTTGTGGTTAGAGCATTTATTGTCACCTAGCTTCACACTCTCACCTGGGAAACTTAAATACTGATACCAAGGTCCTACCTCAGAATAAATTAAATCAGAATTTTAAAAAATATATCCCAGAATCATTGTTTTTGGTTTTTATTTTGTTTTGCTCACATCTTCCTAGTTGATTCTAATGTGTTGCTAGTGTTGAAAACCACTCTGAGTCTTGATAGCATTAAAAATGCAAGCACCATTGTAAATAGTAATACTTGGATATGTGATCATTTCTTTTTCCACCTCATTGATGCTACGGAGAAGAGAAATAGCTAGGTCACTTGGATGTGTGGACAGTTGCTGAGAAGACCAGAAGAAAAGAAAAAAGACAGGCAACATACACAAAATGAACTGCTTTTTTGCTTGAATCAAATCCTATGATTAACCCCGTTACATTGTTTACTAAAAATGCAATATAACTTTGTCAGGAAATATTTGAGTTGTTGGCAGACTGACAGAGTTAATGCACTGTTTGGATAATTCCACCATCGATGTCCCTTATTCATGTCACTGTATTTCAAAGTTGGCCAGCTGCCACTGCTGCTGTTTTGAAGTAACTTGGAGCTGAAACTCAAGACAATGGCCACACTGTCCTTTGATTCTGTTGCACAAAATAATTTTCCAAATTAATCATGTCACTAAGTCTCTCTCTAGATCTAATGGCCTATAATTTGAAACAAGGGAACTGCTGATATGGTGAGAAATGGTTTTGTCATTTAATTTGTCAAGCTTCCAACTACTCATTTATTCTCTAAGCAAGGTTGCAGCCAAATCTATATTTCAAAATTCAATTATAATTGATTGAAAATATTATTTCTTAAGAGCTGCTTGACTAAAGAAGGTGTCCTAGAAGGCCTCGTCCTCTGCTTCGTCTGTTCATGCTGCTATAACAAAATACCATAGACTGGTGGTTTATAAGCAACAGAAATCTATTTCTTGCGGCACTGCAGGCTGGAAGTCCAAGGTCAAGGCCCTGGCTGATTCAGTGTTTGGTAAGAATCCACCTCCTGGTTCATAGTCAGTGCCTTCTCACTGTGTCCTCACTAGGTGGAAGAATAAAACTCTGATCTCTTCGGTTCCATCAAAGGGCACGAATCCCGTTTGTGAAGGTTCCACCCTCATGGCCTAATCACCTCCCAGAAACTCCATCTCCTAATATCACCACACTGAGAATTAAGTTTCAGCATATGAATTTTGTGGGGACACAACATTTAGTCCATAGCATCCACACATTTTTTAATATGTAAAAATTCAAACATGCACAAAAGTTGAAAAAAATAACACAATGAATACAGCCTCACCTAGACTCAACAATGAACAGCATTTTGACATGTGTATTAGTCAGCCTGAGCTGCTAGAACAAAGTACCAGAAACTTGGTGGCTTATACAACAGAAATTTAGTTTCTGACAGTTCTGGAGGCTGAAAGTCTGAGATCAAGGTGTTGGCAGGGTTGGTTCTGAAGCTTCTCTCCTTGGCTTGTAGCTGGCCGTCCTCCCCCACTGTCTTCACAGTATCCTGTCTCTGTGTGGCTGTCTGTGTTGTCTCTTCTCTTCTTATAAGACATCAGTCATATTGGAGTATGGCCCACTCTAACCATCTCATTTTAATTTAATCACCTCTTTAAAGAGCCACTCCAAATACAATCACATTCTGAGGTACTGGGGGTTAGTATTTTAACATACAAATTTAGGGGGTGGACACAATTCAACCCATAACATTATATTTGCTTTATCTCTTTCTTTCTATAATATACAGGCATATTGATTCGATAATCCATTAGAAGACATATTATAGACATTATGACATCTCACTCCTAAACCTGTCACCTTGCATCATTTAAGAATAAGGATGATCTCCTACATAACCTTAATGCCATTATCACATCGAAGAAAATTTAAATTTGTATTAATCCATATTCAGTTGTCCAAATGTTTTTATGGCAGTTTTTATTTTCCTGCATAATTACCCAATAAATTACCTATGTCACTAAGTCTCTCTCTAGGTCCATACATTGGCTTTGGGTATTTCTTTTTGGTCATTTTAAATCTAGAAGAGTCTCCCCATCCCTATAGCTCATCTTTTTTTTTCTATGACATTGACTTTTTGAAAACCCAGGACGAGGTATCTATAGAATGTTGCACATTTTGAATTTGCCTAATTATTTCTTTATGATATCATGTAACGTTTTCCTCTCTACACTGTGTTTATATAAACCAGAAGTTAGACGTGGTTAGATTGCAAAACTGACAATATTTTTCCTGTTAAGTGGTACAGTCTGTTTCTCCCCTAGACTCTGGGCCTGGCCATATGGCTTGGTTTGGCCAATGGGACAGTAGCAAATGTGGCACAGCAGAGGCTTGTACATGCTTGTGTGCTGGGTTTGCTCATCTTTGCTGCTCTTGAGAGCCCTGTGGCTCTCAAGTCTGCTGCTTAACGAGAAACAAGTGGCCAAGTCATCCCCATCTCCTCAAATGACATCAGGAGTGAAGCCATTCTCAACCAGATGGCTCCAACCAGAGAATCATTTATCTGACCCACAGAACAGCATAAAATAATACATTGTTACTGTTCTAAGCCACCAAGTTCCCGGGTGATCAGTTTTGCAACAAGAGCAATTGATGCATATCTAGAGGCTTGATTAAATGTTTCAGCATGAATACTTTATAGATGATCTGTGTGCTTCTAGCACATCAGAAGGCTCATAATGTTAAAAGGAGGTTTACTTTTGAACCTGGGTAAACGTGGATTAAGGGAAACAAACGTCTACATAGTCATTCCTCAAGTTAGCATCTCTCCTGGGTTTTAGTACTATCTGGTCATCTTTTAGCCATCAGTGCTTTTAGGGCACTAATAGGGACAAGTGGCGATGTTCCTCCCTGATGTTCAGAATGACCAATGCCCAAAGATAGCCACAGCATTTGTCAAGAGGAGGACATTATTTCACCGGGTTATAGCCACGTATAATATTATTCTAAAGTCATGCTGATTAATATATTTCTAAGGACTTTGTCCTACCCGGTTTTGGGGTTGTGCCTATTCCTTTTTTATTTGACACAATCAAGCTGATACCTTAAGATGATCAACTCAAAAAAAAAAAAGATGACCAAATCAATAACTATTGCATTCTTGAGCATTTAAAATAAGTAGTTAGCCATTTAATACAAGAATAAAAGGAGAGTTTCCTCTCAGTATCAACAGAAAGGTGAAGAAATTATGAAATTATGGCATTGTTTTCATCAGAAGATGAAATCAAATTTTAAAAGTTTAAGAAATGCAAGAGAAGAAGAAGAAAAAAAGCATTTGTGTTGATCATCTACAATGCCACCCAGCCCCTTGAGGGAAATCTTCCCATTTGCTATGGCAGGAAGGCAACACTACTTAAATAATCCAACATTTGAGGTTCTTATCAAACTCCAACCACTTATTTGTCATTGAACAGAACCCACTCTGGAATAAAAAAAAATGGAAACAAACAGCTGAACCCAAATCTATTTAATTAAAACAAGCATATGTAATAACAATAAAAAGAGACTAGAAGGAAACTTGTAATTATTCTTTCAGGTGATCTTTTTTGTTTGTCCTCAACTTATCTCCAGGTAATTTCATGTGATTTTTGTGTTCTCTTTGCTCTTTGTTGTGTTTTTTTAGTTTTTAAAATACGAGTATATGCTACTTTTATAATTAGGAACAAAATTGTAAATGAAGTTAATAAGACATTTAGAAGTTGAAAAAAGAAAGTATGGTATCCTTATAAACTTCTTCTCTGTAATATTTTAAAATGAGATTGAATTTTATATTGTATTATATAATTTCTTTAAAATGTGCAAAAGCAGAGAAAATCACAAACCCTCACGAATTCATCACAGGGCTTCAGCAATTGTCACCAATTTGCCACACTAATTTCCCCTAGGCTTTCTCTCTCTTTCTTTTTTTTTTTAGTTCTTAAAGCAAACTCCAGACATCACATTATTTTAGCCCTAAAGCACATATTTTGTTATGGCTTGAATGTTTTGAAAACTGAATCCCCAATGAAACAGTGTTGGGAGGTAGGGCCTAATACAAGGTGTAATCACCTAATGGTCATGAGGGATTCGTGCCATTATTGGGAAAGAAAGTTCCTTATAAAAGGATGAGTGCAACCCCCTTTTGCCTTTCTCTTTCATCTTCTCTTTGCCCTTGTGCAACGGGATGATGAAGAAAGAAGGCCCTCGCTGGATGTTGCTCCCTTTATCTTGAGTTCTCTAGCCTCTGGAACCATGAATCAATAAATTTCTGTATATTATAAGTTATGCAGCCCATGGTATTCTTTTATAGCAGTACAAAACAGAGTAAGACAAATCTCTAAAGAAGGATGATATTTCTTAAACAATCATAATGCATTACCACACATAATAAAACTAACACAAATTCCTAATTCCATCTAATACTCAGGCCATAATCAAATTTCCCCTCTATGCTAAAAATTTTTGAAAAATTGGCTTGTACATATCAAAATCCAGACAGGTCCACTCATTGTATTCAGCTGTTAATAATCTTATCTCTGTCTTAACCCTCAATTTGGAACATTCTCTCCTCACTTCCATTTATTCATTTCTGGGCCACTGACTTCTTGAAGAAACCTAGTCAAATGTCCCGTAGAATGGCTCACATTGTGGATTTGGCTGAATACATATTTTTAAAAAGAAAAAAAAAAGGGTTTTAGTTGTGATTCCATAATATTGGCCTGCCTAAAGGTATCCAAAATATGAAACACCTGTCAATGATAAGAATGAGCAAAAGACCATAATGGAGTTATTTTAAAAGATATTGGTTTAATGAGCAGCAGACTAATTAGATATAATAAATTGCATTCCCTTTTCTGAATAAGTGTGATTTGGAATGAAAAAGAAAGTTTATGGAGTATTTGGCTTTTTGAAAAACATTTGAAATAGTGCTCCTAAGGAATGTAACTAAGGTAAGAATACTCTCAGTTGTGTACCTTGTAAGGGAACACCATTGTATGAATTTAAAAATAATAGGAAAGTCAGCAAAGAATAAAAGCAGTCTTTGAAATTTGAGAATATGGATATTTTGACTCTATTCCCATTTACTTAATATGGTTGGATTGCCAGAAAACAATGTAAGATGCCCAGATAAATTTAAACGTCATAGAAGCAACAAATAAGTGTTCTTAGCACAAGTATATCTCATGCAATATTTGGGATATACTTATACTAAAAACTATTCATTATTTGTCTGAAATTCAAACTTAACTGGGCATCTTGTATGTTGATTTGCTGAATCTGGCAACCCATGGACAAAATCTCTAGTATAGTAAGGTGCGGGTGATCTGAGGAGGGGAGATGGTGCTGGGTAAGGAGTGCTGCATGAGGACACTGTCAACCTCCTGACCCTACTTGAGCAATGTGGGAACAGCTGTGGCGTTCTCCAGCTGGTTGCTCAGGAAGTCTGGTTTCCTATTTCTACACATCAACTCCCCCAGGCTGAGAGTCTGTGGGGACCCTGCCAAACCTGAGTGGAATATGAGAATATGCCTGCCCTGCCCTTTCTCTTTGGGAAATAGGAGTCACAGAGGCCAGAATCCCAAGAGATTCTGGAAAGAAAATGAGGAAATTGCCATTGCAATTTCCGCAAAGCCCTCTCTGTAAATACCACGGTATCATAAGACTGAAAAGAAAAGACAAAGACAAAGGAGAAAATAAAAGAGGGGAAGGGAAATTATGTCCAAAGATTTTGCCTAAAAAGTCTTCTCAGTAGCCTAGGAAACTTAACTCTGACCTTCCTAGCAACCAAAGCGAAGAAGAAAATCCACTGGGTTACAGAAATTCTGTGAGTAGGCTAGCAAAAGAAAGCCTCTTCATTCACATAGAAGCAAATGGTTTCACCGACCCTTGGTTCTAAAGGAAATTTTTACCAGGGCTCATACCTATTAAGGATGTATAAGAATTGTTTAGCAGCAACTATTTCTTCTAAGCAAAACCAAACCTTTCTTGTGTAGAAATTTCAAAAACTCCACTGCCGGTAGGCATTCGAATCTTTTGATGAGAGTTTGATATAATTTATACCCTGTATGTTCTTAAATATGCAAAGATTTTGCATCCAGGTTCTCCCAAACATGGGTAAAATTCCAAGGTAAAATGACTTCATGGCCATCTACATTTCATGCCCCCACTCTAGGCTTTTCTGTTTCTTTGACACCCCCTTCCCCTTTATTAAGGCATACCTCAGTTCTGCCCTTAGTTTCTTGTTTGACGACATGATTTGGATGTGGATTTCCACGTTTTTAATTTGGCAACCTTGGACTCTATTTCCATTGCCCCTCCTCCCCACATATGAGTAGCACAAGAAAGTGGCCCTTTTCTCCAGCTTGCCTGTTGCTATGCCCAAGTTGTACCTGAGTAAGGGTGACAGATTGCCTGCATTAAAAGCCCCAACTTTTCATACCTCCCTGTATCTATGCCCTTTGGCAGTGCCCTCCCACACTACTCCTGGGCTTGGCCATGGTCTTGCTTTGGCCAATGAGAAAAGAGCAAATTTGACAAATCAAACTTGAAAAATGTGTGCATATATCTGTTTGCTCTCTTGCACAGCTGGGTCCCCTTTCTTGGACTTGTGCCATCACCTTGAGGACAGACCTGAGCTAGCCTGCTGGAGGAATATGCATGACCTGTGCAGACAGACTGACTCATCAGCTAAGGCCATCCTAGATCAGCCGGCTCCCTGGCCAACCAGCCAGCTGACCACAGACACGCAAGCAAACCCAGCCCAGGTCAGCAGAACCACTAAACTGATTCGTAGCCCCAAGAAAAGTAATAAATGGCTGTTGCCTTAAGATGTTATGTTTTGGGAGAGTTTGTTACACAAGCCATAGTTGACTATACAGTAGGAAAGATGAATTTCGTATTTAGATTAATAGTCATTACATTTCTGCACAAAAGTGAGCTCCATGAACTCTTATAAGTTGCATGAAGGCATTTTGTTTCCCCAGAAAATATATTTCTAAGTCTTCTGACATTCAAATGGTACAGTCTTCAATCCTCCAAATCCTACTTCTTTAAGAATAAAAGTCAGTGGTGACAGTCACTGGCCTAGAAAACTCTAAGCAAAACCTTAATATGGCTCCTCAGTCATTAGATATGAGTCAAATTATTTCAAGGCCAATGGGGTTTGCGTTTGGGTCAGAAGATTCTGGTATCTCTTAAACAGTCCAGATTGATACCATTATTTGGTGAACCATGAAATTGGTAGCTCCTCTGATATTTTTGATCTAGCATTAAAAACTGACTTCACTATTTCAATTCAAGCGTGAATACTTCAATGATTACAAGAAGAGAAAGACACTGGAGGGAAAAGCCACAGAAGAATAAATGCTGTTCAGAACAGAAGATTAAGCTAGTAAAAACTGTGGAAATGAGAGCAAAGGGTGAGCCTCTGGGTCCCTTGGAAACCACACCTGGTAGTGAGGAGAGAGGGACCATTAGGGCCAAGATCAGAGAACTACCCCAGTAAACATATGGCAGTGAATTAAATTATCTTTCAAATGAAAAAAATAAAATGTTCCTGGAGTCAATTAGAGCTGGACCAAGTCCTGACTCTTGTAATTGAATATGGGAAATGATTTGGGGCTGCATTTTATGTTGCTGAAGAGACAGAATATGTGATGCAGATTCTTTTCTTTAAAATAAAATTCTTTTGCATTTAATTCAAGTACATACAAAAATTTTCAGCCTGGATATAGCAGATCCTCCTAATGATAGAAATGATCTTTTAAAAATATTCTTTTCCAGCAAAAACTTATGGAAATACCCATTTTACTATTAACTCTCTAAAAGACCATATCCTATGCATTGCTAGTTTAGAGCTCAGAAGTCAATTAGTTTTTAAGCTGCTGAAAGTCAGTTTGGAAATTTTGTCAGATCACCTGACTACTCCCATAAAGACACCTGTCTAGCAATCAAATTATAACAGACAAATAATTGATGTTGAAAATACTTTGACTTAACTGTGGCAAGTATTCATGCAAAGTTTTGGTAGGGGTTAGGCACAGTCATGATCTTCATGCTATAGAAGCATCATTTCTTATTTTTCTTTAAACAGGTCTTATGCATGAGGTAGGTCTCTAAAATAGATAGAAACATTCAGTAGAAGGCTTCAGAAATCATCTCAGTTCTTCCCCAAAGACATAGCTGTCACCAAGGTCACAGCCTGTCAGAGCTATGGACTCCATTCCTAGAAGTCACTTTTGATTTTGTGGTGCCCTTCTTCCAAAGTTTATTGTACCTGAACACAGCACTGTGCAGCCAGGAGGCACCACGTGACTCTTGTCGACTTGGCATGTTCCTAAGCAGAGGTATGTTATACACAAACACAAACCAGAAATCCTTTGTTGAAAATGACCTTCTGTTAAAGCCAGAACTGTGTCAGTTGTAACCTTGACACCAGAGACTTTACAGTGAAAATCATTGTGGGGGCTGAGAAAAAGAGAGAGACAGAGAGAATCCCAACCAAATACAGGTGGGGTACAGAATGTCTGGACAATTTAGGGAGAAACAAAATAAAAGAAGTAATTGAAAGTGAGGCATTTACCAACAAGAAATAGTCCAAGTGAAACACCACCCATGAAAGCATCCTGGAATTCATGCTTTCCTAAATCAAAAATCTGTCTCCAACTCTAATGAGCCAATGCTTTTTGGGTCCTGTAGTGACTTGTTTCTTATACTGTTGTGCATTTTTACTGATTTTGTTATCATTGGCTCGACATTATAGACAAAAGGAGAGAAAAAGAAAAGCAAATTACTGAAGTGAGCTTGGAAATGCATATGGTCATATCAAGATGACATTTGAAACACTCGTCCAAGTTTTTCTTTGAATTCCACAGTTAAGATCACAGAAAAATATGGGAAATGAGCCAGATTACATGGTACATTAAAATAAACTAGAGTTATTTCCTCAACCTCATAAAGTAGCCAATGCCACGGATCACTGCCTTTCCATGAGATAGAGAAATACTTTCCATCTTTTGGAGAAGTACTATTTTAGTCTTTGGAAAGTATATTTGGATTTTTTATTTTATTTTTATTTTATTTTCATTATACTTCTCTCCCTTGTTAACATATTTCATATAGTATAAGGCCTCAGCCTCTTCTCTTTGGATGGTAATACTGTGGTTTGGAATAACACATTGTTTCAGGTTTTTCCAAGTTTATCAATGATCAAGATGGTTTCCTTTTATAGAGGAGTCAAGGTGCATATTCCAGAAGTTTCTTTGGGAGTGATATGGTTTGGCTGCATCCCCACCCAAATCTCATCTTGAATTGGAGTTCCCATTATCCCCATGTGTTGTGGGAGGGGCCTAGTGGGAGGTAACTGAATCAAGGGGGCGGTTACCTCTACGCTGTTGTCTTGATAGTGAGTTCTCACAAGATCTGATGGTTTTATAGGGGGCTTTCCCACCTTTGCTCGGCACTTCTCCTTGCTGCAGTGATGTGAAGAAGGACATGTTTGCCTCCCCTTCCACCATGATTGTAAATTTACTGAGGTTTCCCCAACCCTGCAGAACTGCTAGTCAATTAAACCTCTTTTCTTATTAAATTACCCAGTCTTGGGTATTTCTTCATAGCAGCGTGAGAACAGACTAATACAGGGAGGATGTTAGTTTTATTTTTCTATGATGAGAAGCAGCCTTGGTTGTTATTACCAGTATTAGAAAATTAGGTTTATTTATGTCCATTTGTATTATAAACATGAATTACTTTAAATTAATTTAGTATTTTTTTTAGGTTGGCTTATTAGGTCCAAAAATAACTAAAAGAGAGCTGGTTGATTTAAGACCCAATGCCAAAAATTATATCTAAAATTAGAGTTTTCTTGCTTGCTTCTCTCTGAGGAACCCTGAGTGTGTCTCTTTCTGTAGAATGCTTTTTTAGGAATCAGTTTAAAGCTACTTTATTTATTTATTTATTTATTTATTTATTTTTTTTTTTTGAGATGGGGTCTTGCTCTGTCGCCCAGGCTGGAGTTCAGTGGCGTGATCTCGGCTCACTGCAGGCTCTGCCCCCCGGGGTTCACGCCGTTCTCCTGCCTCAGCCTCCCGTGTAGCTGGGACTACAGGTGCCAGCCACCTCGCCCAGCTAATTTTTTTGTGTGTTTTTAGTAGAGACGGGGTTTCACCATGTTAGCCAGGATGGTCTCGATCTCCTGACCTCATGATCCGCCCACCTCGGCCTCCCAAAGTGCTGGGATTACAGGCTTGAGCCACCGCGCCTGGCCTTAAAGCTACTTTAAAATCATTCAGCCTAAGGTAATAATTGAAAGTGGATCTTGTCAGTTTGCTCGGTCCTGGAGTCCGTTTCATAGATTTTAGGAAGTGTTAATTCCTATAAGCAAGGCTCATACTCTACCCAGTATGAGTAACTAAAGATAGCAGAAAAACAATGTTCCATTGAAACCTGAAAAGTATTTGTCCTTTTAATAAAATAAAAAATAAACACTTTGCTTATTAAATAAAAATAGTCTGGGTGTGGTGGCTCACTCCTGTCATCCCAGCACTTTGGGAGGCTGAAGTGGGTGGATCACTTGAGGTCAGGAGTTCGAGACCACCTGGCCAACATGGTGAAACCCCATCTCTACTAACAATAAATTAGCCAGGCGTAGTGGCAGGTGCCTATAATCCTAGCTACTTGGGAGGCTGAGACAGGAGAACCACTTGAACCTGGGAGGCAGAGGTAGCAGTGAGCTGAGATCATGCCATTGCACTCCAGCTTGGGCAACAAGAGAGAAACTCCATCAAAAAAAAAAAAAAAAAGAATGGAATATTAAGTAGACATCTTGCTACACTTTGTCAAATATATATCACATAGTGTACTATGAAAAGGAAATAAAAGGTTTTCAATAAGGCAGAGTATATTTTATTATGATATTGAAATTGAGAACTTTAGTTTTAAGACTTTGCAATATAGAATGTAATCTATCTATTCTAATTAATGTTGAAAGTGTTTCCCTGTCTTCAGGTCTGTATTTAAGTCTTGTTTTATTTTTTAATAAAACTTTTACAACTTACATATTTCCCTGGTGTAATTTCCTCTGAGAAATGACTCCACAGTTTGGGCTTATTGTTTTGTGCTGAGTCATCCTTCCTTTTTCATGAAGGGTAACACATAATTGTAGCTTAGTAGTTTTATCAGCCAGTTTATCAGTCTTAGTAGTTTTTCAACTTAGTAGTTTATCAGCCTGTAAAATGTGGGGAGTCTGACAGCCTTCTTTCATTCTGTCCCCTTGCTGTCCCTTTCATACCCACTTTGCAGTGTTTCTGATGGCATAACATTCTCAAGAACATCATGGGACTTCTAAGTATGTCACAAGAGATTCAGTCCATTAGATAAGAGGTTCCTCCACAGTTCCGTCCTGGGAAATTCAATCTCTATTCTTGGCTTTGCTGAGATGGCCAAAGGGATCCTTGAGTCATATGCTTACTATTCAAAGTCCTTTGTGTGATTGAATACACTGACTTTTTTATCCATCCCAGTTACTAGCAAAAGATTGTCTGTTTTTTTTTTTCCAAAATTATTAATGAAGAAACAGAAACTTGGAGATGTTATTAACTTGCCTAAATCTCTCTCAATTCGTGATAGCCACACTGTGGTCCTTGCTATTCCCCTAATAACAGGGCCTCACTCACCTCAAGTTCATCACTGTTTCTCTTGCCTGGAATATTCTTCTTCCAAATTTCTATTGAACTTAGGGGTTTCACAGGATGCAAGGCTTTTGGTGCTAAAACTGGGAACGTCCCAGACAAACTGGATAAATTGGTTGCTTGGGTAGAACATATACTCTACAAAGGCAGAAGTCTTGGTTATTTATTCATGTTTCTGCCGTCCCTAGAAGAGAGCCTGTCATATGGTAGACAATCAGTAAATATTTATTGCATGAATAAATGAATACTATGCAGATTCAGTCGTGGCAATAGGAGGCAGTGAGGGCAGCCATAGTGAGTTTGCAGCAGCAACATTCGGTATCAGAGTTGATATTGGAGGCCCAAGATGCGCTGTCCAGAGTCTAGTGGTGGCAAGCATGGTATTTCCACCAGATCACTACAGTGGCATTTGGAGCATTTTCTTGGCTATGTGACAGCAACCTGGTTCTTCCACCCTCCCAAATATATATGAACCATTCAATATCACTAGAATAAAATCAGGATATTATTTTTAAGAAAAGATGATATAAAAGAGGTTGGGCTAGCCTATAGACTGACTCATTTAGATGTGATGCAGTTGAGGAACCCAAATCATGGAGGGACTAGATTACATGATAGAGGGATTGAAGGAGGGAGAGGTTGACTAGAGACAGACTACCAGTAAGGCCAAGTTAATATTCTAATCCTTACTCTGATATAATGAGGATTCATTTCAAGAGTCATGAGACTCATGTTAAAGAGAAAAATTATTAGACTATTGAGGGCCAGAGATGAAGAGAAAGGAGCCTCAACGATAATTCCACTTCAATGTTCACTTCCTATTAGGGTAAACAAAGGCACAATAGACCATAATTGTCATCCTAATAACCAAATCAAGCTAGAAAAGGTACAAAATCATATTTTTTAAAACTTAAGAGAGAGTGGAGGATGCAAAGAACCTAAAAGAACCAAATGCCAGAAAGAGACAGGCTCTTTTTAGGAGAGAAGAGATCCGCAGTTGCTCTTATTCTTTTTTTTTTTTTAATACTAAGTTCTAGGGTACATGTGCACAACATGCACGTTTGATACATAGGTATACATATGCCATGTTGGTTTGTGGCACCCATCAACTCATCATTTACATTAGGTATTTCTCCTAAAACTATCCCTCCCCCATCCCCCACCCCGCAACAGGCTCCAGTGTGTAATGTTCCACTCCCTGTGTCCAAGTGATCTCATTGTTCAATTCCCACCTATGAGTGAGAACACGCAGTGTTTGATTGTCCGTTCCTGTGTTAGTTTGCTGAGAATGATGGTTTCCAGCTTCATTCATGTCCTACAAAGGACATGAACTCATCTTTTTTTATGGCTGCATAGTATTCTATGGTGTATATGTGCCACATTTCCTTAATCCAGTCTATCATTGATGGGCATTTGGGTTGGTTTCAAGTCTTTGCTATTTTTAATACTGCTGCAATAAATATACATGTGCATGTGTCTTTATAGTAGCATGATTTATAATTCTTTGGGTATATACCCAGTAATGGGATGGCTGGGTCAAATGGTAATTCTAGTTCTAGATCCTTGAGGAATCACCACACTGTCTTCCGCAATGGTTGAACTAATTTACACTTCCACCAACAGTGTAAAAGTGTTCCTATTTCTCCACATCCTCTCCAGCATCTGTTGTTTCCTGACTTTTTAATGATTGCCATTCTAACTGGCGTGAGATGGTATCTCATTGTGGTTTTGATTTGCATTTCTCTGATGACCAGTGATGATGAGCATTTTTTCATGTGTCCGTTGGCTGCACAAATGTCTTCTTTTGAGAAATGTCTGTTCATATCCTTTGCCCACTTTTTGATGGGGTTGTTTTTTTCTTGTAAATTTGTTTTGAGTTCTTTGTAGATTCTGGATATTAGCCCTTTGTCAGATGGGTAGATTGCAAAAATTATCTCCCATTCTGTAAGTTGCCTGTTCACTCTGATGGTAGTTTCTTTTGCTGTGCAGAAGCTCTTTGGTTTAATTAGATCCCATTTGTCTATTTTGGCTTTTGTTGCCATTGCTTTTGGTGTTTTAGACATGAAGTCCTTGCCCATGCCTATGTCCTGAATGGTATTGCCTAGGTTTTCTTCTAGGGTTTTTATGGTTTTAGGTCTAACATTTAAGTCTTTAATCCACTGTGAATTAATTTTTGTATAAGATGTGAGGAAGGGATCCAGTTTCAGCTTTCTACATATGGCTAGCCGGTTTTCCCAGCACCATTTATTAAACAGGGAATCCTTTCCCTGATTTCTTGTTTTTGTCAGGTTTGTCAAAGATCAGATGGTTGTAGATGTGTGGTGTTATTTCTGGGACCTCTGTTCTGTTCCATTGGTCTATATCTCTGTTTTGGTACCAGTACCTTGCTGTTCTGGTTACTGTAGCCTTGTAGTATAGTTTGAAGTCAGGTAGCGTGATGCCTCCATCTTTGTTCTTTTTGCTTAGGATTGTCTTGGCAATGTGGGCTCTTTTTTGGTTCCATATGAACTTTAAAGTATTTTTTTCCAGTTCTGTGAAGAAAGTCATTGGTAGCTTGATGGGGATGACATTGAATCTATAAATTACTTTGGGCAGTATGGCCATTTTCACGATATTGATTCTTCCTATCCATAAGCATGGAATATTCTTCCATTTGTTTGTGTCCTCTTTTATTTCCTTGAGCAGTGGTTTGTAGTTCTCCTTGAAGAGTTCCTTCACATCCCTTGTAAGTTGAATTCCTAGGTATTTTATTCTCTTTTTAGCAATTGTGAATGGGAGTTCACTCATGATTTGGCTCTCTGTTTGTCTGTTAATGGTGTATAGGAATGTTTGTGATTTTTGCACATTGATTTTGTATCCTGAGACTTTGCTGAAGTTGCTTATCAGCTTAAGGAGATTTTGGGCTGAGACGATGGGGTTTTCTAAATATACAATCATGTCATCTGCAAACAGGGACAATATGATTTCCTCATTTCCTAATTGAATACCCTTTATTTCTTTCTCTTGCCTGATTGCCCTGGCCAGAACTTCCAACACTATGTTGAATAGGAGTGGCGAGAGAGGGCATCCCTGTCTTGTGCCAGTTTTCAAAGGGAATGCTTCCCATTTTTGCCCATTCAGTATGATATTGGCTGTGGGTTTGTCATAAATAGCTCTTATTATTTTGAGATACGTTCCGTCAATACTTAGTTTATTGAGAGTTTTTAGCATGAAGGGCTATTGAATTTTGTCAAAGGCCTTTTCTTCATCTATTGAGATAATCATGTGGTTTTTATCGTTGGTTCTGTTTATGTAATGGATTACTATTGATTTGTGTATGTTGAACCAGCGTTACATCCCAGGGATGAAGCCCACTGGATCGTGGTGGATAAGCTTTTTGATGTGCTGCTGGATTCGGTTTCCCAGTATTTTATTGAGGATTTTCACATCAATGTTCATCAGAGATACTGGTCTAAAATTTTCTTTTTTCTTTTTTGTTGTGTCTCTGCCAGTCTTTGGTGTCAGGATGATGTTGGTCTCATAAAATGAGTTAGTGAGGATTCTCTCTTTTTCTATTGATTGGAATAGTTTCAGAAGGAATGGTACCAGCTCCTCTTTGCACCTCTGGTAGAATTCGGCTGTGAATTTGTCTGGTCCTGGACTTTTTTTTTTTTTTTTTTTGAGACGGAGTCTCGCTCTGTCGCCCAGGCTGGAGTGCAGTGGCGCAATCTCGGCTCACTGCAAGCTCCACCTCCCGGGTTCACGCCATTCTCCTGTCTCAGCCTCTCCAAGTAGCTGGGACTACAGGCACCCGGCGGTCCTGGACTTTTTTTGGCTGGTAGGCTCTTAATTATTGCCTCAATTTCAGAGCCTGTTATTGGTCTATTCAGGGATTCAACTTCTTTGTGGTTTAGTCTTGGGAGGGTGTATGTGTCGAGGAATTTATCCATTTCTTCTCGATTTTCTAGTTTATTTGCATAGAGGTGTTTATAGTATTCTTTGACAGCAGTTTGTATTTCTGTGGGATTGGTGGTGATAACCCCTTTATCATTTTTTATTGTGTCTATTTGATTCTTCTCTCTTTTCTTCTTTATTAGTCTTGCTAGTGGTCTACCAATTTTGTTAATTCTTTTCAAAAAAAACTGCTCCTAGATTCATTGATTTTTTGAAGGCTTTTTTGTGTGTCTATCTCCTTCAGTTCTGCTCTGATCTTAGTTATTTCTTGCCTTCTGCTAGCTTTTGAATGTGTTTGCTCTTGCTTCTCTAGTTCTTTTAATTGTGACGTTAGGGTGTTGATTTTAGATCTTTCCTCCTTTCTCTTGCAGGCATTTAGTGCTATAAATTTCCCTCTACACACTGCTTTAAATGTGTTCCAGAGATTCTGGTATGTTGTATCTTTGTTCTCACTGGTTTCAAAGAACATCTTTATTTCTGCCTTCATTTCATTATTTACCCAGTTGCCATTCAGGAGCAGGTTGTTCACTTTCCATGTAGTTGAGCAGTTTTGAGTGAGTTTCTTAATCCTGAGTTCTAATTTGATCGCACCATGGGCTGAGAAACAGTTTGCTGTGATTTCTGTTCTTTTACATTTGCTAAGGAGTGCTTTACTTCCAAGTATGTGATCAATTTTAGAATAAGTGCAATGTGGTGCTGAGAATAATGTATATTCTGTTCATTTGGGATGGAGAGTTCTGGAGATGTCTATTAGGTCTGCTTGTTGCAGAGCTGAGTTCAGGTCCTGGATATCCTTGTTAACTTTCTGTCTCATTGATCTGTCTAATATTGACAGTGGGATGTTAAAGTCTCCCATTATTATTGTGTGGGAGTCTAAGTCTCTTTGTAGGCCTCTAAGGACTTGCTTTATGAATCTGGGTGCTCCTGTATTGGGTGAATATATATTTAGGATGGTTAGCTCTTCTTGTTGAATTGATTGCTTTACCATTATGTAATGGCCTTCTTTGTCTCTTTTGATCTTTGTTGGTTTAAAGTCTGTTTTATCAGAGACCAGGATCAAAAAGCCCTGCTTTTTTTTTTTTGCTTTTCATTTGCTTGGTAGATCTTCCTCCATCCCTTTATTTTGAGCCTATGTGTGTTTTCGCATGTCAGATGAGTCTCCTGAATACAGCACACTGATGGGTCTTGACTCTATCCTGTTTGCCTGTCTGTGTCTTTTAATTGGGGGATTTAGCCCATTTACATTTAAGGGTAATATTGTTTTATGTGAATTTGGTCCTGTCATTATGATATTCACTGGTTATTTTGCCCATTAATTAATGCAGTTTCTACATAGCATCTATGGTCTTTACAATTTCACCTGTTTTTACAGTGGCTGGTACCAGTTTTTTTTTCATGTTTAGTGCTTCCTTCAGGAGCTCTTGTAAGGGAGGCCTGGTGGTGACAAAATCTCTCAGCATTTGCTTGTCTGTAAAGTATTTTATTTCTCCTTCACTTATGGAGCTTAGTTTGGCTGGATATAAAATTCTGGTTTGAAAATTCTTTTCTTTAAGCATATTGAAAATGGCCCCCACTCTCTTCTTGCTTGTAGGGTTTCTGCTGAGAGATCCGCTGTTAGTCTGATGGGCTTCCATTGTTGGTAACGTGATCTTTCTCTGTGGCTGCCCTTAACACTTTTTCCTTCATTTCAACCTTGGTGAATCTGACAATTATGTGTCTTGGGGTTGCTCTTTTTGAGGAGTATCTTTGTGGTGTTCTTTGTATTTCCTGAATTTGAATGTTGGCCTGCCTTTCTATGTTGGGGAAGTTCTCCTGGATAATATCCTGAAGAGTGTTTTCCAACTTGGTTCCATTCTCCCCATCACTTTCAGGTACACCAATCAAACGTAGATTTTCTTTTCACATAGTCCCATATTTCTGGGAGGCTTTGTTCGTTTCTATTTACTCTTTTTTCTCTAACCTTGTTTTCTTGCTTTATTTCATTAATTTGATCTTCAATCACTGATACCCTTTCTTCCACTTGATCGAATCGGCTATTGAAGCTTGTCATGTGTAACAAAGTTTTCGTGCCATGGTTTTCATCTCCATCAGGTCATTTAAGGTCTTCTCTACATTGTTTATTTCAGTTGGCCATTTATCTAATCTTTTTTCAAGGTTTTTAGCTTCCTTGCAATGGGTTCAAACATCCTCCTTTAGCTCGGAGAAGTTTGTTGTTACCAACCTTCTGAAGCCTACTTCTGTCAACTCGTCAAAGTCATTCTCTGTCCAGCTTTGTTCCGTTGCTGGCGAGGACCTGTGATCCTTTGGAGGGGAAGAGGCACTCTGATTTTAAGAATTTTCAGCCTTTTTGCTCTGGTTTCTCCCCATCTTTGTGGTTTTACCTACTTTTGGTCTTTGATGTTGGTGACCTACACATAGGATTTTGGTGTAGATGGCCTTTTTGTTGACGTTGGTGCTATTCATTTCTGTTTGTTAGTTTTCCTTCTAACAGTCAGGTCCCTCAGCTGCAGGTCTGTTGGAGTTTGCTGGAGTTCCACTCCACACCCTGTTTGCCTGGGTATCACCAACGGAGGCTGCAGAACAGCAAATATTGCAGAATGGCAAATATTGTTGCCTCATCCTTCCTCTGGAAGCTTCATCCCAGAGGGGCAGCTGCCTGTAAGAGGTGTTGTTTCTTTCTAACTGGGAAGTATCTCCCAGTTAGGCTCCATGGGGGTCAGGGACTCACTTGAGGAGGCAGTCCGTCCATTCTCAGAGCTCAAACACCATGTTGGGAGAACCACTGCTCTCTTCAGAGCTGTCAGACAGGGACGTTTAAGTCTGCAGAAGTTGTCTGCTGCCTTTTGTTCAACTATGCTCTGCCCACAGAGGTGGAGTCTAGAGGCAGCTGGCCTTGTTGAGCTGCGGTGGGCTCCGCCCAGTTCGAGCTTCCCAGCCGCTTTGTTTACCTACTCAAGCCTCAGCAATGGCACACTCCCCTCCCCCAGCCAGGCTGCCACCTCGCAGGTTGATCTCAGACTGCTGCACTAGCAGTGAGCAAGTCTCCATGGGTGTGGGAGCCACCAAGCCAGGCACAGGAGAGAATCGCCTTTTCTGCCAGTTGCTGTGACCTTGGGAAAAGCACAGTATTTGGGTAGGAGTGTCCCGTTTTTCCAGGTAGTCTGTCACGGCTTCCCTTGGCAAGGAAAGGGAAATCCCCTAACCTCTTGCGCTTCCCGGGTAAGGCGACACCCCACCCTGCTTTGGCTCGCCCTCTGTGGGCTGCACCCACTGTTCAACCAGTCCCAATGAGACGAACTGGGTACCTCAGTTGGAAATGCAGAAATCACCTGTCTTCTGCATTGATCATGCTGTGAACTGCAGACCAAACCTCTTCCTATTTGGCCATCTTGGAATGTCCTCCCACAGTTGCTCTTATTCTTAACAGCAGGGCAAGAAGAAAAGGAATTCAGCTGAATTTTCAACAGACTTAATGGCATATGGGAGCAGACGTGACAAATGAAAATTCCAAGGAAATGCATCCACAGAGTGAGTCTACATCCACCTACCAACATTTTCCCATGGGTCTTCATTAATGCACCAGTGAAATTTCCTAAATGCTTGAGACAAGGCAGAGGAACTGAAAGAAATCTTTCCTGAGATACATGATGTCTCTCCCATGTTCAAGGCAATTGCCCCCAGGGCAGAGCAAGAGAACTGAGAGAAATTCATCTAAGACTTTCTAGGCTTCCAGCAGTACATGAGACAGGAAAGCCGAAAGAAAACATTTGAGGCATTCTGAGCTTTCAGCAACCAATGCCAAAGTGGAACAGAAAAGCTGGGAGAAATAAAGAAACCACTTGGAGGCTATATCAGTTTGTTCTCACACTGCTATAAAGTAATACCTGAGACTGGGTAATTTATAAAGAGGCTTGATTGGCTCACAGTTTCATAGGCTGTGCAGGAAGCATGATGCTGGCATCTGCTCAGCTTCTGGAGAGACTTCAGGAAACTTTCAATCATGACAGAAGGCAAAGGGGAAGCAGGCATGTCTTACATGGCTAGAGCAGGAGGAAGACAGAGTGAGGGGGGGAGACGCTACACATATAAATGACCAGATCTCACGAGAACTCATTCATACCATGAGGATAGTACCAAGGGAGGATGTTGCTAAACCATTCATGAAAAATCCACCCCCTTTATCCAATCACTTCCCACCAGGTCCCACCTCCAACATTTGGGATTACAATTTGACATGAAATTTGGTGGGGACACAGATCCAAACCATATCGGAGGCGTTTACCTGAAGCATTTTTGGGACTTAGAGTATAGGGTAGCAATGCTCTAAAGGCTGGAAAAAGATCCCTCAAAGACCCCAAATACTGAGAGGCAAAAATAAATAAATAAATAAATCCACACGTAAGCAAAAACCTGGCAATGAAGCTATAAAGCTGAGAGAAGTCACCATTTGAAAGCTGATGGCTGAGATGTAAAGTACAGAGGTGTCTGACATCTCTCCAGCACTCAAATCCCAAGGTCTGCTGAAGGGAAAGAAATCCTGATACAATTTTTAAAATATTTGATGCCAGTGGTGAAATTAATTAAGCTAAAGCTGCAACAAAGCCCAGATCCAGTTCAACCACAGATCAGAATGACTCAGACATCACTCTAAAGCCAACAGAAGAGGAGCATGCCCTTTTCTCAAGGTAAATATTGCTTATTTTAGTCCCTACTATATAAAAAAATACAACATATAGTGAAAGTTATGTCACCCAAAAGTGCAAGAAATGTGACCCATGGTCAAGAGAGGAAATAATCAATTGTAGCAGATCTAGAGAGGGCTCTGTTGTTAGAATTATCAGACAGACTCTGTAATAAAAATGCTGATGTATATATTGGAAAAGATAAAAAATATGTATGAAGAAATGGAGAGTTTTAGCAGAGAGATGGAAGGTCTACAAAAGAACCACAAAGAAAAGCTAAAAATAAAAAATGTGATACCAGAAATAAAAAATTCATTTGGTAAGTTTAATGGTAGGCTGGACCTCTCAGAGGAAAATATTAATGAACCTAAATACAGGTCAATAGAACACACCCAAACTGAAACATAAAGAGTGAGGGAGGAGAAAAAGACAGAAAAGAACATCTGACAATACCATTCAGTCTAATACATATGAAATTTGATTCCCAGAAATAGAAGAGAGAGAATGGGGCAAAAAAAGTGTGAAGAGATCATGTTCAAGAACATTTTAAAAATGATATGTAATATCAACCCATAGATCCTAGAAACTCAACTAGTCCAAAGCAAGCTAAATGCAAAGAAAACCACACCTCAGCATATCATAATTAAACTGCTGCAAATCAAAGAAGGTGGCAAATCTTAAAGGCAGCCAGAGAAAAAGACACATTATATACAGGGACACAATACAAATAATGGATGAAATCACCAGACAAAATGGAGGCCAAAGGACAATAAAATAACATCTTCAAAATGTTGAAGGATAACTCCAAGGTTGAATCTTGACTGCCAAACTACTGTTGTCATCCATTGACACTCAATCTCATTATTGTCATCAATAGGTGTTTAGAACTAGAGTAAATCAAGAGACAGAATGAGCTCTGAGAAGCAGAGAGAAAAACTAAGGGGTTGAATAACACTCATAGTAATTGAGTGAGAGGGAGAAACCAAAAAAGGAAATGTAGACGACACAAAGGTATGCAGTGTTTCCAAACAAAGGTGCTATTGGCATTTGAGGCTGGGCAGTTCTTCATTGCCTGAGACTATAGCACACTCCAAAATATTTTGAATCCTTAGCTTCCAGTATAAATGCCAATGGTACTCCCCAGTCTTTCAGTCCTGAAACCACCAAAATAATGCCCACTGCTCCTCACATTTCCAAATGCTCCTGAAGAAACTATATCACTGTGTATTAAAGGTTTTCCCAGCCTTGGCAATGTTGACATTTGGGGCCATATGATTCTTTGTTGTAGGTGGCTGTCTTGTGTATTGTAGGATTTTTAGCAGCATTCCTGGCCTCTAATGAGTCAATGTCAGGAACACCGCTCCCCTAGTTGTCATACCCAAAAATATGTCCAGATATTGCCAAATGTCCACTGGGGATAAAATCCCATCTCTCCTCCTTTCCATTAAGAACCACTTGGGGAGAGGGGAGAAGCAACATGGCTGAATAGAAGGCTCTACCAATCCATGACAAGGACACCAATTTAACAACTACCTACACTAAAAAATCACCTTCATAAGAATAAAAAAATCAGGTGACCACTCAGTATCTGGTTTCAACATCATAACACTGAAAGAGGCACTGGAAGAAGGTTGGGAAGACAGTTTTGAATTGCTGACACCATCTCCTCCCATCTCCCAACAGTGGCTCCATGCCATAGAGAATCTGTGCACTGTGGAGAGGGAGAGCACAGCAATTGTGAGACATTTTATTGAACTCGGTGCTGCACTGTCACAGCAGAAAGCAAAACTGGCCTGAACTCAGCTAACAACTGCCCATGGAGGGAGCATTTTAACCAACCCTAGCTAGAGGAGATTGCCCATCTGAGTAGTTAGAACTTGAGTTCCAGCAAGGCTTGCCACCACAGGCTAAAGGGCTCTGGGGCCATAAATAAACTTGAAGGGCAATATAGGCCACAAGGGCTGCGACTCCTAGGTGAGCCCTAGTGCTAAACTGGGCTTGGAGCTAGTGGACTTGCGGGGCACATGACCTACTGAGATACCAGCCAGGGCATTTAAGGGAGTGTTTGTGTGCCACCCATCCCCCAACCCCAGGCTGCACAGCTCTTAGCTCCAAAGACTCCTTCCTTCCACTTGAAAAGATGAGAGGGAAGAGTAAAGAGGACTCAATCTTATATCTTGGATACTAGCTCATCCACAGTATGACAGGGCACTAGTCAGAGTCATGAAGGCTCCTTTTCAGGCCCTAGTTCCAGCATGACATTTCTAGACATACCCTGGGCCAGAAGGGAACCCACTGATTTGAAGGGAAGACCTATCACCAACTGATTAAAGAGCCGTTGGGCCCTGAATAACCAGCATCAACACCCAGATAGAGCCCCTGTGGGCCTTGGGTGAAATGGAGACCTCCTGGCTTTAGGTGAGATTCAGCACATTCCCAGCTGTGGTGGCTTCTAGGAAAGACTCCTCTGTCTGTGGACAGGGGATGGAAGAGTGGAAAGACTGTCTCATGGTTTGAATCCCAGGTCAGCCACAGTACAATAGAGCACCAGGTAGACTTCTAAGGTTTTTGACTTCAGTCTCTGGCTCCTGGATGGCTCCTCTGGACCCACCCAGGGCCTGAGGAACTTGTTGCCCTGAAGGACACAAGCCTGGCTGGCTTTGCCACTTGCTGATTGTAGAGCCCCAGGGATTTGAGTAAACATAGTTAGTGGCCAGGTAGTGATTACAGTGGGATTTGGGTGAAACCCAGTGTGATGTTGGCTTCAAGTCTGACCTAGTGCAGTCCCAGTGGTGGTGGCCACAGGGGTGCTTGTGTCAACCCACCCCCAGCTCTGGACAGTGAAGAACAGAGAGAGAAAGATAGAGAAAGAGAGATTCTGTTTGGGAGAAAGTAAGAGAAAGCAAGCGTCTCTGCCTAGTAATCTTGTACTGATCTTATCCAAGATCATTAAGGCAGTAAGTACCTCTATGAGTCTGCAAGAACCACAGGGCTACTGAGCTTGGGATGCCCCCAATGCAGGCACAGCTTAGATCACAACACCTAAGTCCTTTTGAATAACTGGAAAGCCTTTGCAAGAAGGACAGGTACAAAGAAGCTCAGACTGTGAAGACTACAATAAATACTGAACTCTTCAAAGCCCAGGAACAAATAAACATCCACAAGCATCAAGACCATCTAGGAAAACACGACCTCACCAAATGAACTACATACGGCACCAGGGTCCAATCCTGGAGAAACAGATATGTGACCTGTCAGACAGAATTTAAAATAACTGTTTTGAGTTGAAACTCAAATAAATCCAAGATAACACAGAGAATAAATTCAGAATTCTATCAGATAAATTTAACAAAGAGATTGAAATAATTAAAAAAATCAAGCAGAAATTCTGGAGTTTAAAAATGTAATTGACACACTGAAGAATGCATCAGAGTCTTTTAATAGAAGAATCAACAAGCAGAAGAAAGCATTAGTGAGCTCTAAGACAGACTATTTGAAAATACACAATCAGAGGAGACAAAAGAAAAAAGAATAAAAAACAATAAAGCATGCCTACAGGATATAGAAAATAGCCTCAAAAGGGCAAATCTAAGAGTTATAGCCTTTAAAGAGGAGGTAAATAGATAGGGATAGAAAATTTATTCAAAGGGATAATAACAGAGAACTTCCCAAATCAATATCCAAATGCAAGGTTATAGAACAACATGCGGATTTAACCCAAAGAAGACTACCTTAAGGCATTTAATAATCAAACTCAGAAAGGTCAAGGATAAAGAAAAGATCCTAAAAGCAGCAAGAGAATAGAAACAAGTAACATACAAGGGGCCCTAATATGTCTGGCAGCAGACTTTTCAGTGCCTTACAGGCCAGGAGATAGTGGCATAATATATTTAAAGTCCTGAAGGAAAAAAACCTTTCAGCCTAGAATAGTATATCCAGTGAAAATATCCTTAAAATGTGAGAGGAATAAAGACTTTCCCAGACAAACAAAAGCTGAGGGATTTCATCAACACTAGACCTTTCTTACAAGAAATGCTAAAGGGATTACTTCAATCAGAAAGAAAAGGACATTAATCAGCAACAAGAAATCATCTGAAGGTACAAAACTCACTGGTAATAGCAAGAACACAGAAAAATCCAGAATTTTTTTTAAGTTGTATTTTAAGTTCTGGGATACAAGTGCAGAATGTGCAGGTTTGTTACATAAATATACACCTGCCATGGTGGTTTGCTGTACCCATCAACCCATCAACTACATTAGGTATTTCTCCCAGCAGTATCCCTCCCCTAGCCCCCCACCCACTGACAGGCCCTGATGTGTGATGTTCCCCTCCCTGTGTCCATGTGTTCTTATTGTTCAGCTCCCACTTATGAGTGAGATCATGTGGTGTTTGGTTTTCTGTTTCCATGTTAGCTTGCTGAGAATGATGGTTTCCCGCTTCATCCATGTCACTGCAAAGAACATGAACTCATCCTTTTTTATGGCTGCATAGTATTCCATGATGTATATGTGCCACTTTTTTTTTTATCCAATCTATCATTGATAGGCATTTGCGTTGGTTCCAAGTCTTTGCTATTGTGAATACTGCTGCAATAAACATACATGTGCATGTATCTTTATAGTAGAATGATTTATAATCCTTTGGGTATATACCCAGTGATGGGATTGCTGGGTCAAATGGTATTTTCGGTTCTAGATCCTTGAGGAATCACCACACTGTCTTCCACAATGGTTGAACTAATTTACACTTCCACCAACAGTGTAAAAGTGTTCCTATTTCTCCACATCTTCTCTAGCATCTGTTGTTTCCTGACTTTTTAATAATCGCCATTCTAACTGGTGTGAGATGGTATCTCATTGTGGTTTTGATTTGATGATGAGCTTTTTTTCATATGTTTGTTGGCCTCATAAATGTCTTCTTCTGAGAAATGTCTGTTCATATTCTTCACCTATTTTTTGATGGGGTTGTTTGTTTTATTCTTGTAAATTTGTTTAAGTTCCTCGTAGATTCTGCATATTAGCCCTTTGTCAGATGGATAGATTGCAAAAATTTTCTCCCATTCTGTAGGTTACCTGTTCACTCTGATGATAGTTTCTTTCGCTATGCAGAAGCTCTTCAGTTTAATTAGATCCTATTTGTCATTTTGGCTTTTGTTGCCATTGCTTTTGGTGTTTTATTCATGAAGGCTTTGCCCATGCCTATGTCCTGAATGGTATTGCCTAAGTTTTCTTCTAGGGGAAAAACCCAGAATATTATAACATTCTAATTGTGATGTGTTAACTACTCTTACCTTAAGTAGAAAGGCTAAAAGATGAACCAATCAAAAAATAACTGCAACAACTTTTCAAAACATAGATCATGCAATGAAATATAAATAGAAACAACAAAAAGTTAAAAAGCTAGGGGATAAAGTTAAAGTGTAGAGTTTTTATTAATTTTCTTTTTGCTTGTTTGTTAATGCAAACAGTGTTAAGTTGTTATCAGCTAAAAATAATGGGTTATAAGATAGTATTTGCAAGCCTCATGGTAACTTCAAGTCAAAAAACATACAATGGATACACAAAAAATAAAAAGCAGGAAATTAAATCCTACCATCCGAGAAAATCACCTGCACTAAAATGAAGACAGAAAGGAAGGAAAAACGAAGAGAAGACTGCAAAACAACCAGAAACAAATAAAATGATAGCAGTAAGTCCTTAATAATTAATGTCATCATAATAACATTGAATGTAATGGACTAAACTCTCTAGTCAAAAGACATAGAATAGCTGAATGGATTAAAAAAACAAGATCTAATAATCTATTGCCTATAAGAAATACACTTCATCTATAAAGACAGACTGAAAACAAAGGATGGAAAAAGATATTCTATGCCAATGAAAACCAAAAAAGAGCAAGAGTAGCTATTCTTATATAATACAAAATAAATTGCAAGACAAAAACTGTAAGAAGAGACTAAGACAGTCATTATATAATGATAAAGGGGTCAATTCAGCAAAAGGATATAATAATTGTAAATATATATGCACCAACACTAAAGGAACCAAATACATAAAGCATATATTATTAGAACCAAAGAGAGAGATAGACCCCAACACAACAATAGCTGGAAGCTTCAACACCCTACTTTCAGCATTGGACAGATCATTCAGACAGAAAATCAACAAAGAAACATGGACTTAATCTACACTATAGACCAAGTGGACCTAATATTTACAGAGCATTGTATCCAATGGCTGCAGAATACATATTGTTCTCCTCGGCACATGGATCATTCTCAAGGACAGACCATATGTTAGGCCAGCAAACAAGCCTTAAAAATTTCAAAAAATGGAAATTATATCAAGTATAGTCTCTGACCACAATGGAATAAAACTAGAAATCAATAACGAGAGGGATTTTGAAAACTATACAAACATGTGGAAATTAAACAATATGTTCCTGAGTGACCATGGGTTAATGAAGAAATTAATAAAATTGAAAAAAATTAATAAATGAAAATGGAAGCAACATACCAAAACATATGGGATACGGCAAAAGCAGGACTAATAGGAAAGTTTATACCAATAAGTACCTACATCGAAGATGTAGAAAAACTTCAATTAAATAAGCAACCTAACAATGCATCTTAAAAAACTAGAAAAGCAAGGGCAAACCAAACCCAAAATTAGTAAAAGAAAAGAAATGATAAAGATCACAGCAAAAATAAATGAAATTGAAACAAAAAGCAACACCACAAAAGATCAATGAAAAGTTGTTTTTTTGATAAGAAAAAACAAACTTGACAAACCTTTAGCCCGACTAAGAAAAAAAAGAGAAACCTCCAATAAATAAAATTAGAGAATGAAAAGGAGATACTACAATCAATACCACAGAAATTCAAAGCATTATTAGAGGCGACTATGAGCAACTATAAGCCAATAAATTGGAAAACCTAGAAGAAATGGATAAAGTCCTAGACATGTACAACCTACCAATATCATACCATGAAGAAATCCAAAACCTGAATAGACTAATAACAAATAATGAGATTGAAGCCATAACAAAAAGTCCCCCAGTAAAGAAAATTCCATGACCTATGATTTTACTGCTGAATTTTACCAAACATTTAAAGAACTAATACCAATTCTATTCGAACTATTAAAAAAAATACAGGAGAAGGAAAAACTTCGAAACTCATCCTATGAGACCAGTATTACTCGATACAAAAACCAGAAAAAAACATCGAAAAAGGAAACTATAGACCATTGTTTCTGATGAACGATGAGGCAAGAATCCTCTTCCAAATCTAGCAAACTGAATTCAACCACACATTAAAAAGATAATTCATCATGAACAAGTGGTATTTATCCCAGGTATGAAGGGATGTTTCTATATATGCAAATCAATCAGTATGATACCTGATATCAACAGAATAAAGGACAAAAACCATATAATCACAGGAATTGGGGCTGGAAAGGCATTTGATAAAATTCAACATCCCTTCATGATAAAAACTGTCAAAAACGGTATGGAAGAAATATACCTCAATATAATAAATGCCATATACAACAGCTAGTATCATACTGAATAGAGAAAGACTGAAAGCCTTTCTTATAAGATCAGGAACATGACAAGGATGGTAACTTTCACCACTGTTATTTAACATAGTGCTGTAAGTCCTAGCTAGAGCAACCAGACAAGAGAAAGAAAGGGCATCCAAATTAAAAAGGAAGAAATCAAATTATCATTGTTTGCAGATGATCTCATCTTATATTTGGAAAACCTGAAAACCCCACCAAAAAACTATTAGAACTGACAAACAAACTCAGTAAATTTGAAGGATACAAAATCAACATATAAAAATCAGTAGCATTTCTGTATGCCAACAGTGAACAATCAAAAGAAACCAATAAATCAAGAAGGTAATTTTATTTACAATGGCTACAAATAAAATAAAATACCTAGGAATTAACTTAGCTAAGAAGTGAAAGATCTCTACACTGAAAACTATAAAACACTGATGCAAGAAGTTGAAGAGGATACCAAAAAATGGAAAGATATTCCATGTTCATGTATTGGAAGAATCAATATTGTTAAAATGTCCATACCACTCAAAGCAATCTACAGATAAAATGTAATCTCTATCAAAACACCAATGACAAATCTCACAGAAATAGAAAAAACAATCCTAAAATCTATATGGGACCATAAAAGACCTAGAATAGCCAAGCTGTCTAAGCAAAAAGAACAAAGCTGGAGGAATCACATTACCTAACTTTAAATTATACTCCAGAGCTATGATAACCAAAATGGCATGGTACTGGCATAAAAACAGACACATATATCAGTGGCACAGAACAGAGAAGCTAGAGATAAATCTATACATCTATGGTGAACTCATTTTTGACAAAGGTGCCAAGGATATACATTGGGGAAAGAATAGTCTCTTCAATAAATGGTGCTGGGAAAACTGGATCCATATGCAGAAGATTGAAACCAGACCCCTTATCTTTCACCATATGCAAAAATCAAATCAAAATGGATTAAAATCTTTAAATCTAAGATATGCCCTACAAGTACAGGTGACCAAAGCAAACATGGACAAATGGGATCACATCAAGCTCAAAAACTTCTGTACAGCAAAGGAAACTATCAACAAAGTGAAGGTACAAACCACAGAATGGGAGAAAATATTTGCAAACTGCCTGTCTGACAAGGGATTAATAACCAAAATATATAAGGAGCTCAAACAGCTTTATGGGAAAAAAACTAATAACCCAATTGAAAAGTGGGCAAAAGATTTGAATAGACATTTCTCAAAAGAAGACCTACAAGTGGCAAACAGGCATATGACAAGGTGCTCAACATCACTGATCATCAGAAGAATGCAAATCAAAACTACAATAAGATATCATCTCACCCCAGTTAAAATGACTTTTATCCAAAAGTCAGGCATTAACAAATGCTAGCAAGGTTATGGAGAAAAGGGAACCCTCAGACACTGTTGGTGGGAATGAAAATTAGTACAACCACTGTGGAGAACAGTTTGGAAGTTCCTTGAAAAACTAGAGCCACCATATGATCCAGCAATCCCACTCCTAGGTATATGCCCAAAAGAAAGGAATATCGAAGAGATATCTGCATTTCCATATTTATAGCAGCACTGTTAACAAGGCAAGATTTGGAAGCAATATAACTGTCCATCAATAGATTGATGGATAAAGAACATATACACAATGGAGTACTATTCAGCTACAAAAAAGAACAAGACCCTGGTCAGAGAAATGCAAATCAAAATCACAATGAGATACCATCTCAAACCAGTTAGAATGGCGATTATTAAAAAGTCACGAAACAACAGATGCTAGAGAAGATGTGGAGAAATAGGAACACTTTTACACTGTTGGTGGAAGTGTAAATTAGTTCAACCATTGTGGAAGACAGTATGGCAATTCCTCAAGGATCTAGAACCAGTTGGATGGAACTGGAGGTCATTATGTTAAGTGAAATGAGCAAATAAGCCAGGCACAAAAATACAAATTTTGCATATTCTTACTTATTTATATTCTTACTTATTTGTGGAAGCTAAAAATTAAAATAATTGAACTCATGAAGGTAGAGAATAGGATAATCGCCAGAGGCTGCAAAGGGTAGGGTGGGGTTCAGGGAGAAGTGGAAATAGAAATGGGTACAAAGAAAAATAGAAAGAATGAATAAGACCTCATATTTGCTAGCATAACAGAGTGACTATAGTCAATAATAATTTAATTGTACATTTTTAAATAACTCAAAGAGCATAATTGAATTGTTTGTAACACAAAGGATAAATGCTTGAGGTGATGGATATCCTGTTTACCCTGATGTGATTATTATGTATTGCATACCTCTATCAAAATATCTCATGTAACGCATAAATATGTATACCTATTATGTACCCACACAAATTAAAATTTTTTTAAAAGAATCACATGGGCTTGAGAAAGCAAAAAAAAAATGTGAATCTTTAAAAAGAGATAATGAAGTATAATATCAGAAACAATAAAGAGGTAACGGAGAATGCTTACAAAAAAGAAGAAAACACATCAATACAGCAGTGTACACTGAGGTCAGATTACAGGGTGCTAAGAAGAAAATGGGTTGAGTCATTCCAACTCATTGAAGTGTTTCCTTCAGTCTCTCTCAAGTTAGAGAATCATTGATTGGCAGCATAAAAGCAAAATCAGTTCTCACTGATTAGATAAGGAAGGTGTGAGAGGGAGGGCTGGAAGGGAAAGTGGGCCAGAGCCGATAAGGATTAGAGAGAAAAAGGGAGAAGGAAGGGAATGAAGAAGAGATGAAGGAAGGGGAGGAGGAAAAGGAAATGGCTAAGGTGGAGAGATTTAACACATTTAATTGAATTATAGTAGTCCTAGTTTCTGCCCTCAGTAGTTAACGTATAGGGAGCACTCCACTCTTGACAGATGATAACAAATAGATGGTAGATGAGTCCAAATTGGATAGAAGGAGCTAAATCCCTACCTCACTCCCTACACCAAAACAAATTTCAGATCAACATTAAACTTAAAAATTGAAATTATAAAGGTGTTGGAAGAAAGTGTGAGTGGATTTTTCAAAATAATATGGGCATATAGAAGACCTTTAAAAGCATATTACAAAATCCAAATTCCGCAGAGGAAAAAAGTGCTAAATATGACTGATTATAAAATTTTAAAACTCTGCCTGGCAAAAACACATCATCAAGATAAAAAAAAAAAAGGAAACTGGAAAACATTGCCACACATATTACAGACAAAAATTTTTGTCTCTTTGTAACTATACAAAGGACCCATAAACAAATTTTTTTAATGGGGGGAAAAACAAGAAAATGAGAAAATAATTAGGGAGTTCATAGCAAAAGAGAAACAAAAAGGCAACAAACCTTTAGAATAATAAAAATACAAATTAAGATGAAAGATGCCTTTTCACCCACTAGAAAGGAAAATATTTACAATATTAATAATGTTTAATATCACTGAGCATGTAGTAAACTAATTTCATATCTTCTTAGAGGGCCTTTAAATTGGTGACATTTCTCTGCAAGACAATTTTGGAATATCTTTCAAGATTAAAAATGTACAACCCTTTGACCTAACAAGCATTTTTGCAGGAGCTTACCTGGAGACATTAACAGAAGCTGCACCAAGATTAACTCCCCTGAATGCTCACTGCAGTCTTGTTTCTGAGAGCAAATGCAGGGGACAACCTTAAGTGTCAGCAGCAAAACTGAGTCAATACTGATGCTGATCCCTCTTCTGGGGGTCAGGATTTTTCCTAGAGAGTGAAGGAGGGCTTAACGCAGTGGAGAGAAGGCAAATAGCTCAGGTGGAAAATCATTAAGACCTACACAGCACCACCCATGCTTACGCTCAGCTATTTTAATAAGGAGTTCTATTTTTAAAATTTTTTTTAAAAAAGCACTGAGTAGAAAAGCATTCTTACTACACCACATATTTAGTAACCATAGGGGCTTGAAAAGCCACAGCAAAATTTATCTGGGGTCCTACTCTAAGCCATGTATCCTAGTTAGGAACATGGCTGGTGTCAGAGTCCACATAACTCATCGCCCAATTCAGTACATTTTCACTAGAGAAGATATGGTCATATTTATTATCTTCTATGTTGCAATACTCATATATTTGAATAGGACCTGAACAAAAGTCCTAAGCTTTACACCTTAAAATAAGCACTGTAAACCTCTTTATGTTATCAGTCGCAAGCTGTTCCTGTTTGCATCTGTTTGGCCTGGTAGCAAACTTCTGGCTAATTATGCTAGTGTGAAACTGGCTATCATGCTTAAAGGCAAGTTTACATTGGAACAATTAACTACTGAGTTAATTTCTGTAGTGTGAATAAGCTCAAGTGTCATATTCTATATCATCAAATTAGAATTTGGAAAAAATAATTGTTTTCATCGAGACATTTTACAAAGATGAAGTTGGTGAACCAAAGGCTAAATATATATTTTTAAATATGTATGCATCCAAATCACTTAACTGCAGATTAAAACGGGTGGAGCACCTGGGAATCTTGTATAAATTATACTGAAACTCAGTGTTGCCATTCCCATAAAATAGAGACAGATTGCATCACTTCATTTGGAGAATATCACATCTATATTTGTACCACTTTTGCATTTTAAATGATAACTATGTTTCTTGCCCAGATTTAGTTCAAGATATGGATCAATACTTAATTCAATAGTTCTTAGAAATTTACTCTGAATATAATCCTTACCAATTAAAACATGTTCTCTCTTTCAAAAGCACAAATCAATATATGCTGTCTTAGGGCAAGTTATTGCTGTTTTGTGATTCACCTAATGTATCTATGGTAGGGACTATATTATGGTCAATATAAAAGTAGAAACTTTTCGTTATCCAATTAAAGCCATAGTCATTCATAATTATTATTTTCATGCCCGTATCCCCTTCTCCCTTTCCAACACACACACACATCTCACACACACACACACACACGCACTTTTGTAAACCTTGAGCCATGCCCTAATACAATGTGCTCAACAAATATTTGTTGGATTGATGATGAAATGTCCTTTTCAACCATGGCAGACACTATCTGCTATCTAGCCAATATCCCTTTTTGCCTCTACCACTCCTGTGAAGAAGACCTGGATTTGTTCAACTGGTGACTAGGATCTGTACCCCAACAACAGGTGATGCATTGTGATTAGTCTAAACCAGTCATAGCAATCTCATCCTCCTTGGCCAATATTGACCCAAGGGTGGCCCCGTAACCCAGTTCTGACCATTGAGATGTAAGTGAGTCTTCAGAGTAGGACTTCTAGACTATCTTTTGCATTCTCACTACAAAAGATCAGACTCAGCTGGCAAAACCCTTTGTCCACCCCTTTCTTCCTGACTAGAATGCATGGGAAGCCAGAGGGGCAGCTGCCATTTTGCGATCACAATAAATAAAGGCAAAAGACTGGGCCCACAGGCACACGCCCAGCTAATTTTTTGGCTTTTTGTTGAGATGGGATCTCGCTTTGTTGTGAGGTCCCCATATTATCATTAGTCATCAGGAGGGGCTCCTTTAATTCCCAAAGATGATCCATATTCCTTACCCCCTTCATCTCCAAGCCAGCAAAGAATGCTTCACACATCACAAACCTTTCATGCTTCAAATCACGGACTTCCCCTACCCCTAGATTCTGATGTAAAGGGTTCATGCAATTAGGTCAGACCCACCAGAATAAGCTCCCTATTTCAAGGTCAACTGACTTAGAACCGTAATCACACCCGCAAAATTCTTTCACAGCAGTACCAGATTAGCATTCGATTGAGCGATTGGGAGAAGGTGTGGGGTCCACCACAGCTGCAAATCCTGGGGCTAGCTTAAAATCCTGCCCTATATCACACCTTCTTGAGGGCGGGGGGCCTTATGTATATTTCTTAACTTCCTGCCTTTCCTACCACAATGTCCTTGTGGTGTTTTTGCTCTGCTGTCAGAAGTTCTATTTGTATTTGTTTATTTCAAGTTTATGTTGAAAGCTTCCTAACGTTCAGGTATGTTTATGGGCCACCTGTGTAGATTATTAGCCAATGATTTATTCAGAGTGGAGGTGATTTAGTAAGTCCAAGGTGAAGCCAAGAATTTACATTTTTTTTTGAGACGGAGTCTCACTCTGTCACCCAGGCTGGAGTGCAGTGGCGCGATCTCGGCTCACAGCAAGCTCTGCCTCCCGGGTTCACACCATTCTCCTGCCTCAGCCTCCCGAGTAGCTGAGACTACCGGCACCCACCACCACACCCTGCTAATTTTTTGTATTTTTAGTAGAGACGGGGTTTCACCGTGTTAGCCAGGATAGTCTCGATCTCCTGACCTTGTGATCTTCCCGCCTTGGCCTCCCAAAGACAATTTACATTTTTAAACAGTACCACGTAAGGGTTAAGAGGCAGGTGGTGCATGAATGTGAATGCCTTGAAGGCAGAGGCCGTTCTCACCAGGGCTGCTGTGAGGCATTGATAATGAAAAGTATATAAATCACCTGGTACATAATAGGAATACAAGGAATGTTGGCCCTTTTGTTTCTCTAATATCTGCCGTATAGTATGCATTAAATAAATATTAGTTGAATGGCAAAATAAGATGTTAAGAGTACCTGCCGGGCACAGTGCCTCTATGCCTGTAATCTCAGCACTCTGGGAGGCCCAGATGGGTGGCTCACCTGAGGTCAGGAGTTTGAGACCAGCCTGACCAATATGGTGAAACCCCATCTCTACTAAAAACACAAAAATTAGCTGGGCATGGTGGCATGTGCCTGTAGTTGCAGCTACTCAGGAGGCTGGGGCAGGAGAATCACTTGAACCTGGGAGGTGGAGGTTGCAGTGAGCCAAGATCACTCCACTGTACTCCAGCCTGGGCAGCAGAACAAGACTCCATCTCAAAAAAAAAGAACACCTCTGGCTGCAAAAATACAGAAAAACAACCTAATACTCTGTTTGTTGTCCCCCAACACAAGATGGGGTACATTGTTGCAGAAACTGGTTCAGCAGCAAAATGACCTCAAGGCTCTGAGCTGGTGTGTCTGTGATTATTTTTTTAAGAAATCAGGTTTATTAAAATATAGTTTACAAATCATACAGTTTACCTGTTTCCAGTATATGGTTTGTTAGTTTACAGTATATTTACAGAGTGGAGCAACCATTACCAAAATCTAATTTTAGAACATTTTCATCATCCCTCAAAGAAATCCCATACCCATTAACAGTCATTCCCAAGCCCCTTCTCCTTTCCTAGCCCTAGAAAACCACTGATCTACTTTCTACCTCTATAGATTTGCCTATTCTGGACACTTCATATAAATGAAGTCATATAATACGTGGGGTTTATTGTCTGGCTTCTTTCACTTAGCATAATATTTTCAGGGTTCACCCATGTTGTACATGAATCATTTTTGTTTCATCTTTTAATTGTGGAATAGTACTTCAATATATGGATATACTACATTTTGTTTATCTGTTCTCTGTGATTGTCTTGATCATCCCTTCACAGTAGCATTCTCTTAAACTGCATTCAATGCAGCTAAGGAGAAGCAGGCCCCTCACCAATTCTCCTTTTATAAGGAAGCAGTATTTTTTCCAGGAGAACATGAGCAGGCTTCCTCTTACATCTCATTTATCAGGATTGGGACACATGACCACCTGGGCTTCATGGGAAGCTGGGAAAGTAAGCATCTTTGGCAGAAGGCAGGCAAGGACTGAGGGGACTGGAAGTGTCTCTTGGGTTTCTGCTCCTATGGGATTTATAATGTTTTTTTCATTGTAAATGAATGCTTAGCTATTCTTTCTTTATAGACATTGGCATTTTGGTATACAAGTTAGGGTTATGTCTGGTTGAACATAATGTCTCCCTACTAGGAGAGTGACCTTTAATTGACTCTCAGAAATGGAGGGTAGGCTAATAGATTACGATTTCTCAGATCTTTATTTTTTCTTTTTTTTTTTTTTTTTTTTTTTTTTTTTTTTTGAGGCACGTTCTCTCTCTGTTGCCCAGGTGGATAGCAGCAATGAATTCATAGCTCACTGCAGCCCCAACCTCCCAGGCTCAAAGGATCCTCTCACCCCAGCCTCCAGGGTAGCTAAGACTATAGGTATGCACCACCATTCCTGGCTAAATTCTTTATTTTTTTTGTAGAGACAGAGTCTCACTATGTTGTCCAAGCTGGTCTTGAACTCCTGGGTTTAAGCAATCCTCCCTCCTTGACCTCCCAAAGTGCTGGGATTACAGGAATAAACCATCACGCCCAGCCTGACCTTTATCTTTTAAAGATACCTTCTGAAATATTAACAGGTGAAATTATAGGATGTCTAGGATGTGCTTCAAAATAATCTGGGATGGAGGGAAACAGATGGGGGTATGATGGGGCAGCATTGGCTATGGGAAGGTGATTGTTGGGGTGGGATGAGGGGTAAATAGGAGATTCATTACATTAGGCTGTCTGCTTCGGCATGTGTTCTAAATTCTCAAAAAAAAATTATGTAAAAGATCAGTCTGAAGTCAATAACAGTAGTAGCAGGTCTGACTAGAAACTTAGTGATGGTGATGACCCATCTAAAGACTGTAGATTCAGAGCAAGGAATACATGTTGGTGGTTGAAGAAGCAAGGTTGAACCACGTTCACCCAGTATTGTCTGGAGGAAAATCCTCTGATCATAGAGCTAGAGATGCAGCCCCTGGTGCCCATCTATCTCCACGTAGATTGTGAGTCCTCAAGGTCTCTGACTTGACGAAGCTGGCCCAAAAAGCTGATCTGCTGGACCCCTTGCCTTCCTTTCTCTGCTTCCCAAACAGATTTCTAGAGGAGAGAATATGTTGACTCAATTAAGTAGTCTGGCCCCATGGGATTTATGGTTACCTTTTCTCTGTAAATGAATAATTTGTGATTCTTTTTTATATACATGGAATTTATAATTATGTTTTCATTGTAAATGAATAATTGTCTATTCCTGTTTATATACATTATTATTTTAGTCTAAGAGTTAAGGATACATTTAGCTGTATATAAAAAGAATCCAAAATAAGAGTGGCTTACATGCACAGAGTTTATACTTACCTGCAAAAGAAGACCACAAGAAGGTGGATCAGGATTGGTGTCGGTTCACAAAGTCAGTGGAGGCCTAGGTTATTTATGTCTGTTCCATGGTATTAGTCTGTTTCAGCTGATATAATAAAAATAATATATATTAGATGGTTTAAACAACAAACATTTATTTCTCATTGTTCTAGAGACCAGGGAGTCCAAGATCTACGCACCAGCAGATTTAGTGTCTGGTAAGGACCTGCTTTCTGGTTCATACATGGCTCTCTTCTAGCTCTGTCCTCATAAGACAGGAAAGGGCAAGACAGCTCTCTAGGGTTTCTTTTATAAAAGCACTAATCCCACTCATGAGAGCTCCATCCTATGACCTCATCACCTCCCAAATGTCCCACCTCCAAATACCATCACAGTGAGAATTAGGATTTTAACATATGAATTTGCAGGGGGAAAAGAGACACAAACATTCAGCCTATAGCACCCATCACCCTAGTGATTAATTTCTGTCTTCATAGTCACCTCTTGCTGCAAGATTGCTGTTGAAGCTCCAGCACTCAACTCTGTATTCCAGGAAGCAGGAGAAAGAGTAATGTAATACTCCCCATTGGCCAGAACTTTGACAATGCCCACATATATCTGAAAGAAAGACCAAAAAAGGTAATTATCAGCTAAGCACATTGCCACCTTGAATAAAACAGGCTCTAATTACTAAGGGAAAAATTAGAAGAGACATTGGATAGGCAACTAGCACCCCAGTTAGTGGTTACTATGAATCAGTCCCCAAATTCTAATCAACCATAGAGTTGCCTTACGCAAGTTGCTGCGCTTCCAAGATTAAAGTAGGTTCGCCAAGGCAAAATCTCTACCAAGAAATTGAAAGCTTGTTGGGTAAAGTGGGGGTGAATTTTATAAAAGAAATGTAACTAAAAGGAAAATACAGTTGATCCTTGAGCTACATAGTCCATTTATAAGTGGATTCTCTTTGCCTCTGCCACCCTGAGACAGCAAGACCGGCCTTTCCTCCTCTTTCTCCTCCTCAGCCTACTCAATGTGAAGACAATGAGGATGAAGAACTTTATAATGATCCACTTCCACTTAATGAAGAGTACATATATTTTCTCTTATGATTTTTAATAATATTTTTTCTCTAGTTTACTTTATTGTATGAATATAGTATATAATACATATAACATGCAAAATTAGCTAACAGTTTATATTATTGGTAAGATTTCCAGGCAACATAGGCTATTAGTAAAGTTTCAGGGGAGTCAAAAATTATACAGGGATTTTTGACTGTGCAGGGGGTCAGCACCTCTAACTCCTGTGCTGTTCAAGGGTTAACTGCATAAGTCCAGAGATAATCAAGTTTTAGATTTACTTTGACTCAGAGGTTCATGTGGACATTAGGTCTTTAGCCCTGCTTGTTTTTGATTCTTAAAGCTGTGTCCTCCTCCAGCTTCACTCTCAGGATGACTTGGCTGTGGAAGTTAAGTTTTTGTCAATAGCTGCTAAGTTGTCTGTCTGCTCTTCCTTCCTTCCTTCCTTCCTTCCTTCCTTCCTTCCTTCCTTCCTCCCTTCCTTCCTTCCTCTTCTTTCATAAATAAGGTATAGTAAGTGTCTTAACTCAGAATTTCCCAGCTGTTTCCCAGCAACGTCAAAAGTACTAAAGTAGACAGAATAGTTTCTCCCTAAGATGTCCACATCTTAGTCTGCAGAACCTGTGAATACATCACCCTCTATGGCAAAACGGGCTTTGCAGGTGTCATTAAGTCAAAGATCCTGAGATGGGGTGATTATCTTAGATTATCCAAGAGGGCTCAGTGTCATTGCAAAGGTCCTTATAAGAGTGAGGCAGGAAGATCAGAGTGAGGGAAGGAGATGTGACGAGTGAAGCAGAGAGGAATGCAGGCAGCCTCTAGCAGCTGGTAAAAGCTAGGAATGGCTTCCTTCCTTCCTCCCTCCCTCCCCTCCCCTTCCTTCCTTCCTTGCTTTCTTCTTTCTTTTCTTCCCTCTGTGGCCCAGGCTGGAGTACAGTCGGCTCGCTGCAGACTCCCTACGTCCGGCTCCCGTGATTCTCCTGCCACGGCCTGCGGGCTGCCTGGGATTGCCGGCGCGCGCCACCACCCCTCCCTGGTTTTTCTCCTTTGGCTGGAGGCGCGGTTTCGCCATGTCGGCCAGGCTGGTCTCCAGCTCCTGACCTCGAGTAGTCTGCCCGCCTTGGCCTCGCGAGGTGCTGGGACTGCAGACGGAGTCTTGCTCACTCGGTGCTGGGTGTTGCCCGGGCTGGAGTGCGGTGGCATGGTCTTGGCTGGCTGCAGCCTCCGCCTCCCAGCCGTCTGCCTTGGCCTCCCAGGGTGCTGGGATTGCAGCCTCTGCCCGGCCGCCCCGTCTGGGATGTGGGGAGCGCCTCTGCCCGGCCGCCCCGTCTGGGAGGTCTACCACAGAGGCCAGAAGCAATGTGGGGGCTGGACGTGGTGGCTCACGCCTGTAGTCCCAGTACTCTGGGAGGCTGAGGCAGGTTGATCAGTTGAGGCTAGGAGTTCGAAACCAGCCTGGCCAACATGGCGAAACATATGAAAAATACAACAGACAAACCAACCAACCAACCCAGCGACAACAAAACAGGTCTACCCTGGAGTCACACTCTAATTTTTTCTATTTTCCTCCCTTTCTGATCCTTTATCCCACTTTCTTTTTCTTCCCCTTCCTTCTCCTTCTTTATCAAATAGAGGATTAAGTTATTATCATTGATCCATACAAAGTCCCTCTCTCATTTATTTTCTTTAATTCCCACCCCCCATTTCTATTCCCCATCTTCCTATGTGCAACCTTCCTAATATGTTTGATATGCATCTTTTTGTTTGTATGTACTTTTAGAAAATGTTTATTGTTTTGTGTGCAAAAAAAATTAATAATAAATAAATAAATAAATAAAAAGAAAGGGAAAAAAAAAAGCTAGGAATGGGTTCACCCCTAGAATGCCCAGAAGGAACTCAGCTCTGTCAATACCTTGGTTTAGCCCCCATAATACCCTTGGACTTCTAATGTCTGGAGCTGAAGGATAATTATTTAAGCCACTAAGTTTGTGATGCTTTGTAACGTCACCAATAGAAAACTAATATAGTCCTCAAACCCGTGCTTCAAATTATAATGTTCTATGAACTCGCTTTACATTATTTTAACTAAAGGGCCCAAATATTTTAATTCTATTTTTAAAATTGTTTTCACATATTTAATAATTTTAATGTTAAGATATGTAATATCTGATAATGTCAAATAATATCTGCTAGATAGATAAACCCACCACCAATTAACAAACTAGAGCATTACCAATTTCATTCTGTGTGCTTCACCTGATCCTATCACCCACACCCACAAAGGTGTGGGTGGTATCTTGAATTTTATATATATATAATATAATATATTGTATTGATATAATGTATTAACAATATATAAGTGTATATCTTATATTATTATATATAACTATATTATTATATATTAATATAATAAATTCACATAATATAATAAATTATATTAATAATTATTAATATAATAAATTATATATATTATATATTATTATATGTGATATATACTTATATTTATATAAATATAATATTAATATTTATATTATGTTATATATAACATGTTTATATTATGTTATAGAAATATAAATATTATAAATATTTATATTTCTATTTTATATGTATCACTACTCAAGACATCGCTGGTTCTTCTTTTTGAAAATTATAGTATTGTAAGTTGTTTTCTACAAATTACTTTATGTATTTATTCATTTTTAAAGAATTTTTTTAGATAGAAACAGGGTCTCACTATGTTGTCCAGGCTGGTCTCAAACTGGGCTCAAGCAATCTTGTTTCTAATATTTATCCATATGGTTATGTGAACTTACAGTTCATTTATTTTCACTACTGAAATATATTCTATTCTGAGACCATATCACAATTCATCCATTCTACTACAGATGGATGTTTACAATACTTTCATTTTTTTGTTATAATTATGAACCGTGCTATTATGCACATATTTGTACGTGCCCCTTAGTGCACATGTATAAGAGTTCTATTTTAAAGATAATGCAAAGTTGTTCTCCAAAGTGATAACAACTTCCATTCATATCAGCAATGCCAAAGTGCTCTCATGGCTCTAGCTAATCACCAGCCTGTGGTATTTTCATACCTCTTAATTTTTGCCATCTTATAGGCATAAAATAATGCCTCATTAGAGTCTTACTTTGCAGTTCTCTGATTACTAATAGTGTTTAGCATCTTTCCATTATTAAAGTTGCTCTAATTATGTGGTTCATGTCTTTTATCCATTTTCTGCTGGATGGTTTGTCTTTTTCTTATTGACTTGCAAATAATATGTTGTTAGTTACATAGCTTGTAAATATCTTCTCCCACTTTTGGACTTCTCTTTTCATTTTCTTATGATGTCTTCTGCAGTGCGTAAGTTCTTAATTTTAATAAACTCAAATGTATCAATATTTCCTTTCATAATTAGCAGTTTTGCCTTATGTTTAAAAATCCTATCCTGAAAATGTATTTTCTTACATTGCCTTCGAAACATTTTTAAGCTTGACATTTCATATGCAAATCATGATCCACCTGAAATTTATTTTTGTGAGTGGTGTGAGGTATGAGTTCAGATTTATTTTTTTCCATACAGGTAGAGGCCAGCACCCATGTTGAATCTTCCATGCTTTTCCCAATGATCTGCAATGCCGTCTTGTCACATTTAAAGTTTGCTTATGCGTGTGCATCTATTTCTGGGCTCTATGTTCAGTTTCATTGGTCAATTTTTCTCTCCCTGAGCCAAAACCAATAGACTTAATGATTCTGGCTTTGAAATAAGTTTTGACTTCTAACACTGTGAACATCTATAAAACAGGACAAAGACATGAGACAACAGCACAGGGCTGTGATCCTTAAGAGTAAGACACAGAAGGGGAGCTCCACATCCAGCTCTCTTTCTGCCTGTAGGCATTTTCTAAGCCAAGGCATTGAGAAATGGAGCTTCAACAAAAGCTGTGCTTTTACTGGATGGAGGAACAAAGATCAGATTTGGGGGCTGCTGAGGCAACTGGAAGTTGTGACGTAGGTGTTGGAAAGAACGGAGATAATAGAGAAAGGCTTCTGTTTGGTTGAACACTAAGCTCAATCTCTGAAGGTTTCACAGAGCTGAGATCGCTAAAGTTCTAGCCAGTCAGTGTAGAGAGATCTATTCGAACACTGTGGCAATGAGTTGAGATTCTAGAGGACTATTCTTATGAGTAAGGCTACCCTAGCCTTAAAGTGAGGGCTTATGAAGCTGATCTTATAGCAAATTAACTCCCTACAAGAACAAGGCTCAACATTCTTGAAGGGAGACAACAAAATCCAAAGTTCTAACAACTTAGTACAGATTCAGCATCTCGAATCTGAAACTCCAAAATTGGAAACTTTTTGAGCACCAGCATGACTCCGCAAGTGAAAAATTCCACACCTGACCTTATGTGATGGGTCACAGTCAAATAAAGGTACACAACACACAGTTTATTCAGCGTCCCCAAGGGAAAACGACCCTCCCAGCCTCCTTCAGCTGTAATACATCTTTTCGGCACACACCCAGATTCTCCCTGCAAGCATGCCCACGATGGGTAATGAAACGACACGTGTATGTACAGGCTGGATCCATGCTCCCCATGATGCCCCACATGGGGCCAAGACCTACATGCATTACTCACTGTGTTTTCTTGCTTATTCTCTGCACTGTGGTATACATATTGTTGCAAATGTCAAAAAATCTTGCAGATATCCTTATAAGTACAGTGATAAGGAAAAGAGGAAGCATTTATGCTTATCCATAGCACAGAAAGTCCAGCTGTTGGAGAAACCAGCCAGTGGTGTAAGTGTAAAACATCTTACAGAAGAGTATGGTATTAGAATTACCAGCATACATGACCTGAAGAAACAGAAGGATAAACTGTAGCAGTTCTATGCTAAAAGTGATGAACAGATATTAATGAAAGTGAAAAATGGCAAAATGCTGCATGAAGCTAAAAATGAAGATCTTGATCATGTGTTGAAAAGGTAGGTCTGTCTGTGTCACAATGAACACATGCCACTTAATTGTTTGCTAATCACAAAACCAGTAAAGAACTATCACGTACTGAAAATTGAAAGGAACTGTAAATATTCAACAGACTGATTGCAGAAATTTGAGAAAGACACATTAATTTTTCTTAGCACATCTTACTGTTGGCATTTCATTAATGAAGTTTATTTTTCCAAAAGAAATTTATTATTGTTAAAATTATTATGCATACAGAAAGTGTATTAAACATATATGTGCATTTTATTTTTTGTTTATTCTAATTATTTTATTTTATTTTGTTTTATTTCATTTTGAGGCAGGTCTGTGTTCATTGCCCAGGCTGGAGTGCAGTGGCATGATCTGGGCTCACTGCAACCTCTGCCTCCCAGGCTCAGGCAATCCTCCCACCTCAGCCTCCTGAGTAGCTGGGCCACAGGCACGTGGTGCCACACCCGGTTAATTTTTGTATTTTTTGTAGGGATGGGGTTTTGCCATGTTGCCCAGGCTGGTCTTGAACTCCTGGACTCAAGTGATCCGCCCACCTTGGCCTCCCAAAGTGCTGGGATTACAGAGGTGGGCCACTGCACCTGGCCCTATGTGCATTTTAAAGAGTACTATCAAAGCAAACATCCATGTGAAAACCACCCAGTTTGGGAATGGTACTGGCAGTACCTGAGAAGTTCCCTCTATGACCTTTCCTTCTGAGGCAGGAAAATAGGGTCTGGGGGCAGGGAACATAAGGCCTATTGACACTTCAGCTGTAACAGGAAATATCCTCTCCATAGGGCATACATCGAGTAAATGACTTTGTAACTTTACTTCATCCTCTTCATTTACATAGGGCGTACCCCAAGTGAAGGGTATTTAAACTCACAAAAACTCTGTAACAGGGACTTTGAGTCCCTACACTTGGGCCAGCTCCCATACTGTGGAGTGTACTTTCATTTTCAACAAATCCCTTCATTCTTTCCTTGCTTTGTGCGTTTTGTCTAATTCTTTGTTCAAGATGCCAAGAACCTAGATACCCTCCACCATTAACACTTTACAGATCTGCAACTATCATCCACACTTTTGTAACAAATTTTTCTGTGTATTTCTTTATAGTTTCTTTTATTGGAATGCCTTTTTTTGTATTTTATTGTTGGAAAATCTTAATATAATCACTTGATCTCATTGTGTAATTTCTGATGAGCTCTATTGGACAAAGTGACTGGACATAACTGGTGATAGTAAATGGAAGAAGAAGTACATTTTCACCCTTAGGTGTGCTGTGGCCTTAGCATTAATTTCATAAATGTTTTCTTTGGACTCACTTCAGAGCCTCTGGGGTCAACACCTACATTGCTCACTGGTGGTCCCAGAATGATACCCAAAAGAGAGGTGGATATATCCTTTGGGGTTAACAATGAACAGAACCTGTAAAAATTTGAACCACTGCTTTAAATTTGTAAAGACTGCTGGTGATTAAGCATCTGCTGATCACAAAGCAGCAGAGAAATTCACTGATGAGTTCATCAAGGTCATCGCTGATGAAAATCTGATGCCAGAACAAGTCTATAATACTGATGAATCAATACTTTTGGCCTTATTGCACCAGAAAGACACTGACTGCATCTGATGAGAAAGCCCCTACAGGAATTAACGATGCAAAGACAGAATAACTGTGCTGGGATGTGGTAACACAGCAGGTATGCATGAGTGTAAACTTGCTGTGATAGGCAAAAGCTTTGCTGTCCTCAAGGAGTGAATTTCTTAGCAGTACTTTATTATGCTAACAAAAGGCATGGATCGCCAGGGACATCTGACCTTCTTACATATTCAAGAAATGTATCCTTAAAATCCATCAATAAGCTGGAAGAAGGTGATATTGAAAAAGTTTTTAACATCAATAACAAGGCTCCAGTTGTTTATTCAATGACCAATGTTGAAATATGACAAAACAGTTCCCAATCAAGATGATGATAATAGTGATGATGAAGACGATGTTAACACTACAGGAAAAGTATCTATTGACAACATGGTGAAAATGTGTGGTGGGCTTTTTGAAGGACTACAGCAGTGTATATTTATAACAAGACAAGAAACCTTGTCAGTTTATAAAATCAAAAAAAGACATCTAAGCAAAAGACTCATTGTTAATGAGGCAGATTATTCTGGAGAAAACATTTTTAAAAGCCATCCTGCAGAATGCCTCTTCATTCCTAGAGGACCTATTTCCCGGTCCCTCAATTACTTTCAAAAGCTTCTTCTTACCAAATGAAAAAAAAAACAAAGAAGAAGAAGAAGAAAAGAAAAAGAAACACACTGTCTAGTAACCTTTTAGTCAAAGAAAAGCATCAGGTGGAGATTGAAACCTATCACTGTTTGTTGTTGCCATTGTCTAACAGCTGAGACAGGTATTCTGGTGATGCTACTGTGCTACTTAGTTATTCTGCACACAATATTTCTTCATCGTATTAATGGCATATCATATTTTTTACTGTTAAGTATTTATGTGTGAATACGCTTAAGAAAATGATTGCTTATGAGTACCATGTCAATTTAGAGCCAGGGATGATCGTGATGCCAAACAACCAGATTGTTCATATGGGTGGCTAAGATAGTGAGAGCTTTGCTTCCTGGTGGCTCAATGTACAAAAACTTTGTTTCATGCACAAAATTATTTAAAATATTGTGAATCTGCCTTCAGTCTACGTATATAAGGTGTATAGGAAATATAAATAAATTGTGTGTTTAGACTTGGGTCCCATCCCCAAGATATCTGATTATATATATGCAAATATTCCAAAATCTGTAAAAAAGAAAAAAAAATCCCAAATCCAAAATACTTCTGGTCCTAAGCATTTTGGATAAGGGATATTCAACATGTATTAACAATGACCAGCATACAAGCTAGGCATGGTGCCTCACACCGTAGTCCCAGCTACTCAGGAGGCTGAAGCGGGAGGATCACTTGAACTTGAAAGTTCAAGGCTGCAGTGAGCTATGATTGTGCCACTGCACTCCAGCCTGGGAGTGAGACTTCATCTCTAAAGAAAAAATGGTCAGAACACAATGGAAAAAATACTTGATATGCAAAGAAGCAGGAAAACGTGCCATAACCAGGAAAGAAAAAGTTAGCAAAGTTCTCCCATCTTTGCATCCTCAATGGCAATGACCAGATGTTGAATTTAACAGACAAGCACTTAAAAATAGCTATTATAAGTATATCCATGGATGTAAAAGAAAATACGCATATAATGAGAAATAAAAATGGGGAATATTAATGTAGTAATGGGAATTCTAAAAATTAGTAATACCACATTTGAAACGAAAAAGTTATATTTTCATGAAATAATAGATGGAATTAACAGCAGATTGAAAATTGCAGAGGAAAAGATCAATGCACTTGAATAAAAATCAATAGAACCTATCTGTATTAGCCTGCTAGTAATACATAGCAAAATACCACAGACTGGGTGGTTTAAACGAGACAAATTTATTTTGACAGTTCTGAAGCTGGAAGTCCAAGATCAAGGTGTGGGCAGGGTTAGTTTTCTCTAAGGCCTCTAACTGCAGATGACCACCCTCTTGCTACCTCTTCATATGGGTGTCTGCTGTGCACATATACCCTTGGTGTCCTTTCTCTTCGTATAGGACATCAGGCAGATTGGATAACTTTGATATTCTCATTTTATTTTATCATTTTATTTTATTTATTTTATTTTATTTTAATTATAGGCTTCTCAACTGTCATATTTTCATTTTAACTCAGTCCCCTCTTTAAGACCTTATCTCAAAACTCGATTACACACTGAGGTACTAAGGGTTGGGAATTCAAAATATGAATTTGAGGTAGGGGCACAATTCAGCCCATAATACTATCTAAGAAGCTGAAGAAAAAAGATAGGGAGAAAAGCTGGAAAAAAAGAAAAAGAAAAGCATCTTAGTAACTTGTGGCAAATATTAAGCATTCTAAAACATATGGAAGTATAGTTCCAGAATGAGAGGATTCAAATATTAGGACAGAAAATATTTGGAGAAGTGATGACCAGAACTTTTGCCAATTTGATGAAAGATATCTGAAAGCTCAGCAAAACACAAGCAGGCAAGTCCAAAGAAAACCACACCTAGATATATATTAGTCCAATTCCTGAGTCTTAAAAGTAGCCAAAACAAAAAGGTTTTATAATCAGGGAAATAAACATAAGAATGACCACAGGCTTCTCATCAGAAAAAATGACATCTTAAAAATATTAAAAGGAAAAATCCCTGTCAACTTAGAATTTTTTTTTTGACAGAGTCTAGCTCTGTCACCCAGGCTGGAGTGAAGTGGCATGATCTCGGTTCACTGCAAACTCCGCTTCCTGGGTTCAAGTGATTCTCCTGCCTCAGCCTCCTGAGTAGCTAGAACTATAGGCACATGCCACGCCCAGCTAAGTTTTCTATTTTTAGTAGAGATGGGGTTTCACCACGTTGGCCAAGATGGTCTTCTTCTCCTGACCTTGTGATCCTTCCGCCTCTGCCTCCCAAAGTGCTGGGATTACAGGCGTGAGCCACCACGCCTGGCATCAACTTAGAATTCTATATCCAGTTAAAATACATTGCAATACAAAAGCAAAATAAAGAACTTTTCACGTAAATGAAAGCTGAGAAAATTTATCTCAAAAGGCCCACATTGTAAGTTTTTCAGGCTTAAGGGAAATCCTACCAGGAGGAAAGTTGAATCTTCACAAAGGAATGAAAAACACAGAAAATGATAAATATATAGGTAAATAAAAATAAGTTTTGTTTCTGGTAGGACAAATCCCTTTATTCCTTCCACTCCCCATCATTCCTCCTCTCTTTCCTCTTCCTCCTTTGTCTTCAGGAGTAATATCTTAGCTATTCTTGGCTTTTTTTTTTCTGTCAGTTTTAGAATCAGCTTGCGTGACAGACATAGATTTGCTTTGCATAGGCCTCCTTCAAGGAAGAATTTGCTGGCAGGCTGAAAGGGGTGCAGTCAGCAGACAGCCCCCAAATATCACTTTCTTTAAGATTAGCCTCAGCTTCAGAGAACCACTGACACAGAGACTCGGCCTTTCCAGGGTCAGTCTTTATCTGGTGATTAAGTGGGATGAGGAATATTTTGGCCTGAAGTAGGATGCTCTGAAGGGCAGTACTTGTCTCAGAGCTCACCACAGGGTTGGCTGAGACTCGTGAAGGCTGCATCAGAGTTTAACATCTTCCTCTGTCCAATTCTGCTTCCTCCCTGTTCGTTTCACACCTTCCTAGTTGATATGGTTTGGATCTGTGCCCCGCTCAAATCTCATGTCAAATTGTAATCCCCAGTGTTGTAGGTGGGGCCTAGTGGGAGGAGATTGGATCATGGGGGTGGATTTTCCCCTTGGTACTGTGTCATGATAGTGAGTGAGTTCTCTTGAGAGCTGGTTAAAAGTGTGTGGCACCTCCCTCCCTCACTCTCTCTTGCTCCTACTCCTGCCATGTAAGACGTGCCTGCCCCCATTTCTGCCATGATTGTGGTAAGTTTCCTGACACCTCCTCAGAAGCCAAGAAGATGCCAGCATCAGGCTTCCTGTGCAGCCTGTGGAACCATCAGCCAATTAAATCTCTTCTTTATAAATTACCCAGTCTCAGGTATTTCTTTATAGCAATGTGAGAACTGACTAATATACTTATAAACATCTAGCACCCCAAATTCCATCTCAACATCTGCTTTTGGAGTACACAACCTATCAAGTCCCTTGAAAAAACTTATTAGAATTTTCATAGCAAATGAATTGATAGTATAGAACAAGTTAGAAATGACATTTTTTAACACTGAGTTTTCATATTTATCCATATGACATATTTCTTCATTTATGTCTTCTTTAATATCTTTCAATTAAGTTTTCACATTTCTCATTAAAGGTCTTGCCCGTATTTTGTTAGATTTTTTTCTCCTACATAGCTAGGAGAAAATATTTTCAACTGCATTTACATATGCACACACATATATATGTTTAAAATAAGTTTTCTGAATGTTGCAAGTTTGTGAAACTGTAACTGGCTTTTGTGTATTGATGATATGTACTTCCTTATTCATACACAGGGCAGAAAGCTATTTTCATACCCTGACCACCAAACAAAAGGATTGAGCTTCGCTCTGATTGAATCACTGGGATCACACGCCCATTCCAAAATGAATGACTGAAGCTGGGAAAATGCTGCATGTTGATTGGTTGGACCTGGGTTACATAGTGCACTGATCTCTGTGGCAACAGAGGTAGAATTGTGCAGCTATTGGAGGCCAATCAGGAGCCACAGCAGGATCGCATGGCTAGGAAACTGAGGGTCTGATTCGGAAAGATGAGTGGAGGATTTGCTGCTCAGGAAGGGGCCCATTATGTCCACTACTCTGGAAAACACTTCTGTTGCTGTAGGACCCTGGATACCCCAGTTCCACCAAAACACTGGATTCATTAAAGCAGCAGCAGCAGCAATCTCAACAGCACTTTAGAATATCACCAAGGTTACAAAGTCCAGGCATCTGATTGGTTATAAAAAGATTTTTCTAATCCCTGAACAATTAACTATTTTATTTCAGAATAACGAAAATAGAATGTTTCCACCATTCAGCAAATATTTGGATGAATTATTTATTTATGTTTGACTCGATCTACATTCAAGACAAAAAAGACAAGCTTTGTTTCTGCCAGGCATTCTGTTTTGATATATTATTCTATTTCCACAGAATCCAATGGTTTTATTAATCCCATTTTATAGATGAGACAGCTAAGCCTCAGAATAATGATGTGGAGTCTTGCCCCAGGTAGTACAGCTACTAAGATACTGTGACTCAAAATTGAGCATCTAGTGATCCTAAGTCACGGAACACAGTCAGGTGAATTGGATCTTACTCTCTTAAAACAAATGGTCCCCGTTATCGTGAGCTATTCTGAGGATAGAAATTGTTACTATGTATACAGTATCATTTGCATTATCTGATTATCAGATCTCACATTTCCATCAGCATTTTCTTTCACTGCCACATTGACAATTTTGTGTTCTTTTTTCCAATGTTCCCAGTAAGTAGAAAAGCACTACAAGATATTTTAGTTTTGTCAAATAGGGGTCTGACAGCCATTATACAGCCGTTTATTATTACAACTGTGTCCCAGGGCACCTCATTGCAGCTATTTTGCAAGGTATTTTTAGCTTCATGCATATGGTCCTGTGTCAGCCCATTTGTTATCTTATGAGCCAAACACTCATGTGTATTTTTAGCAACATGATTATGCTGCTTCCTTTATCTGCAGAAGCCCATCTCTTTGCCAATTACAGGATCCATTAGTTGACCAGCTGCCATACGAGCTCTGCTCCTGACATTAGATGTGTTTTTCTCCTTACGATAATATTTAGAGGAGGAGCTATTCTTTCCTGGAGCAGCACAAGTTTTGCCAAACAATATACCTGAGTAAATGATTCACTTATATAATCTTTATTAATCTAATTAAAGTTGGCATGATAAAGCTTTTTTTTTTAATTTTGGGATTAACATATTCAGATCTGAACTGTTTGACAAAACAAATGGATCAGAATCCATTTTAATGGTAAGTGTCATATAAACCAAGCACATAATCATTTTGTTAAAAATATCCCACTTCAGCCAGGTGGGTGGTGCACTCCTGTAGTTCCAGCTACTCAAGAGGCTGAGGCAGAAGGATTGCTGGGGTCCAGGAGTTTGACTCCAGCCTGCGCAACATAGAGACACTCGTTTCTAAAAAAAATACTTCTTTAAAATGTTTAATTAGTACATGAAAACCTACTCTAGTTCTTAAGATGATAACGGGTTTTACCTTCATTTTTTTAAATCAATATATATAATTTAGTGATTATGCCGGTGTTGAATACCAGTATTTTCTGTAAATAGATACTTAGAAAAGTGTTATCAGAGCCATACTTCATAATTTAGCTTACTAATTAGAAGAAGATTCAAACTGTTTACTAGAACAAACTGAGTTGATTTTTTAAAAATTTTAATTTTAATGTTTTTTGTTTTTTTTTTTATTGAGATGGAGTCTCTGTTGCCCAGGCTGGAGTGCAGTGGCGCAATCTCAACTCACTGCAACCTCCACCTTCTGGGTTCAAGTGATTCTCCTGGCTCAGCCTCCTGAGTAGCTGGGACTACAGGCGCCCGCCACCACACTGGCTATTTTTTTTTAAATTTTTTTTTATTTTTAGTAGAGACGGGGTTTCACTGTGTTAGCCAGGATGGTCTCAATCTCCTGACCTCATGATCCACCCGCCTCAGCCTACCAAAGTGCCGGGACTACAGGCCTGAGCCACCGCACCCGGCCCTGAGTTGATATTTTAATCTCATCCTCATACAGCCTGTCCGTGGCCACCATTTACTAAGTGCTTACTGTGGGCCAGGTACTAGTCTGTGCTGGCATTTTATAAATATTATCTCTAATAATCACAGCAACTGAAAAGTTAGGAAAAGTCACTATTACACTATTTGACAGATGAGAAAACTGAGATTTGGAAACGCTAAGTCACTTGCTATAACATACAACTTTAATCCATTATTAACTACTATCAGCTCATAAGTAGCCTAACCATTTTTTAAAAAATCTTGTACCTTACGACAAAAAAAAAAAAAAAAAAAAATTTTCTTCTTTAAGCAGCTATTGGGGAAAAGTCCCATTTAACTCCCTTATCTAATAATCCTCTATAAAATTATTGGGAAGGCCAACATTATGTGCTGGACTGGTGAGTAACTTTTTGCACAAAGTGAGGAAGGCAGGATCAAAGGAGTCTGTTCTGAAGGGATGTCTAGTTGAATGGTCTGGTTTATTCTCCTGCCCAGTTGGTTTCCAACATCCTTCAGGATGTGAGGCTGTCTCTGCACATTTAGCGATCTTGCTCTGGTCTGTTAAGACATTCTCCTAGCCTTGTTTAAAGGCCATTTTAATTCCAGGATCTTTGAAAACCATGCCATGGAATCCTGAATCCCTGTTAGAGAAGACAAAAAAAAAAAAAGTAAAACAGGATTCAATGCTGGATTGCTCAGCACCAGCTAAATAAAAAGCACTGCTTTAATGCTTTAAGGGTGACAGTTGAAAAGGGAATCGATGTAGTTCTTGTCATCCATGAGTAGTCTGTGGTAGTCTGTGGGAGTATATAGGTAGATATGGTAATGACTACAATAGCCAAACCGATCTAAGATGGTATGATGGGGGGATAAAGGAGGGAGAAATTAATTATAACTGGGAGACCAAAGAAAGCATAACGGAGGAAGTAGGATCTGAAAGCCCATTGGTGGCAGGCAAAACCCTGACCAATGAGCTCAGGGAAGGATACAACAGACAGAAGAAAGAATGCATTGCACAAAGAAAAACAGAAACAGAAAATGATGTGGGTCAAAGTCAGGGAATGATGTAAAGGGAAGAAGTTATCCCAGAGATTGGGGGAAGACACAACAACAAGATGGCTCCATCAGGGTCTGACAACAAGGTTCTAGGGCAGAATAAATTATTTTAAATTATTTTGTTCACCAAGCTTATTCATTGTATGATACTAGGGCTTCAGTAGCCCAAATAACCTCCAACTTTAAGTATAGTAAAGTCAGGCATTAATTAGAGCTAGAGGAGACCCTAGAGATCATCTTGTCTAACCCCTTCCTGTGTGTGTGTGTGTGTGTGTGTGTGTGTGTGTGTGTGTGTGTATACAGTTTACTCTTGAACAAACAGGTTTGAACTGCATGGGTCCACTTTGTGTGGATTTTCTTCTGCCTCTTCCACTTCAAGACAGCAAGACCCACTTCTCTTCTTTTTCTTCCTCCTGAGCCTACTCAATATGAAGACAAGAAGGAAGCAGACCTTTATAATGACCCACTTCCACTTAATGACTAGTTAATATATTTTCTCTTTCTCTTAATTATCATTTTCTTAATAGTTTCTTTTCTCTAGCTTACATTGTTGTAAGAATACAGTATATTATACATGTAACATAAAAATATGTATGAATTGACTGTTATGTTATTCATAAGGCTTCCAGTCAACAGTAGGCTATTAGTAGCTAAGTTTAATGGAGTTAAAAGTTATATGCAGATTTTTGACTATGTGGGGGTCATCACCCCTTACTTCTGTGTTGTTGGAGGGTCAACTACATATATAAATATGCAACCACTGCAATCCTAAGAAGTTAACATGACAATCACTGCACTGGGATGGGACGAGCATTCACGCCTCCTCGAATTCTTAGGAATAAATTTATGTAGTTTGGTAGACTTCAGTAATTCTCTAGAAGACTGTGTCTGATGTATGTTAGGCAAAGTCTTGTCTGGAATTAAGACACTTCCTTCTGTGTGAGAATTATCCCCCACTCTGGGGTTAGTAGTACAGTGGCAGACTCCTTGGTACTAGAGACCATCAAAAAATTAACCAGAGGACTCTGGCCAATGGAGCTGTTTGGAAATGTCCTGGGATATATGGTGGGAATTACTATTTTCAAGACATACTTTAAGATTTAAAAACGTATAAAAGAATGTGGCCCTAAGTGTGTCACCTTGTGATTGGTATACAGGGAGTATATATGCTTTACCTTTGACTTCTCCAAAATGAATGATTTTGGAAAAGTGAATAAAAGAAGAAAGGTATATTAGCCCATTCTCACACTGCTGATAAAGACACACCTGAGACTAGGTAATTTATAAAGAACAAGAGGTTTAATGGACTCACGTGGCAGGGAGGCCTCACAGTCATGGCAGAAGGTAAAGGCACATATTTCATGGTGGCATACAAGACAGAATAAGAGTCAAGCAAAAGGGGTTTCCCCTTATAAAACCATCAGATCTTGTGAGACTTATTCACTACCACGAGAAGAGTACGGGGGAAACCACCCCCATGATTCAATTATCTCCCACAGAGTCCCTCCCACAACACATGGGAATTATGGGAGCTACAATTCAAGATAAGATTTGGGTGGGGACACAGCCAAACCATATCAAAATGGGTGCTTAGAACATACCTCTACAACTGCATAGACCCCGCCTCCACCTGACCGCTGGTGTGGCAGACGTTTCCTCAGGTTGTAAGGTCTGCCATTTAGATCACTGCACAGACACTCACCTCTTATTGAGTTAAAAACAACAGTGAAGAAAAGGAGAGATGAGTATGAATAATGGTTTTTAATGAGTTGTATGGTCCTTTAGAGAGACAAGGTGCACTTTTCACTACTACTTACTATTTCCTGCCCACCTGCATTTCCCTACGTGAGGCCAATTATAAAAAATTTCAGGAAAAAAGTTTTATTACCCTGGGGTAAAGAGGGAAAAAATGATTCTAGGTAAGATAACCATTTGTGTGTATGACACATGAGGGATGTATCAAACATGGGTGGCACAAATCAGAAGCTACTTGTGATGGTTAATTTTATATGTCGACTTGACTGGGCCATTGGGTGCCCAAACATTCAGTGAAACATTATTCTGGGCCAGGTGCAGTGGCACCAAACGGCAGTCCCAGCTATCTGGGAGGCTGAGGCAGGACGATTGCTTAAGCCCAGGAGTTTGAGGCTGTGGTGCACTATGGTGTGCGATGATAGTGCCTGTGAATGGCCTCTCTACTCCACCCTGAGCAACATAGTGAGACCCTATCTCTAAAATTAATTAAAATTGTTAAAAAAAAAAACAACCCACATTATTCTGGGTGTTTCTATGTGGTTTTTTTTTTTTTTGGATGAGATTAACATCTAAATGGGTAGACTGAATAAATTGATTACCCTCCCTAAGATGGGTGGACCTCATCCAATCAGTTGAAGGCCTAAATAGAACAAAAGGGCTAACTCTCCCACAAATAAGAGAATTTTGTCTGCCTAATTGCCTTTAAACTGGAACATCAGCTTTTTCCTGTCTTTGGACTCAAACTGAAACATCACCTCTTCCTGGGCCTCAAGTACACTGGTCTTCAGACTGGAACTGCATCGTTGGCTCTCCTGATCCTTGGGCCCTTGCACTTGGACTGGTTCCACACCATTGGCTCTCCTGGGTCTCTGGTTTACCAACTCACCCTGCAGATCTTGGGACTTGCCAGCCTCCACAATTGCATGAACCAGTTCCTTATAATAAATCTCTACAACCTATTGGTTCTGTTTCTCTGGAGAACCTTGACTAATACATTACTCTAGGTATTTGAAGTAGCAAGAGGTTTAGTACAGGGATTAGAAGCTCATTACCCATTTGAAAGACTGGGGGGAACGTTCATTATGGAACCCACTGCTGACATTTACGTAATCAGAAAATAAAGGAATCACAGGATCCTGTGGTGATTCACAGGAAGTGGGTGCTCCACAGCAAGACACCCAAAAGCTGCTGGCCAAGCCCCATGTCTGTCATCTGCTGAGGTTCTCACGTGAGGCTGCCCATGCTGCAGAAGCAAAACAGCTTCTGTTTTTCTCTCCCCTTCAAATATCACCCTGCATCTCCCAGGGAGGAATCTAAACTGGAACTCTGCCAATAACAGTGAGTTTGAGAACTGTAGTTTTTAGGCCTCCAGCCCCTGTCATAATTGGAAGAGCTTGAAAGAATCATAAATAAAACATCAGTGAATAAAAATTTTTGTTCTACTCTTTCCCCTCTTCTCACTACTGCACTTGACTAGTCTTAAAAAAAAAAAAAAAAAAAAAAAAGGCTGGGGTCCAAAGGTAGTGAGTTAAGGCAATTGATTGTTCATAGTCAATTACAGATTTAACTCCTTGTTCTACTCTTTCCCTTCTTCTCACTACTACACTTGACTAGTTTTAAATATATATATAAAATAAATTAAAATAAAAACAAATTGATAGGATGAAATCTCATTGACCTGAACAACAACAACATCAACAAGATTTATTCCTTCATCAGACACAGCAAAAGCACACATTTTAGCTGTGATGGCAACAGCAGGCTGTGTGGAGACTCCTGCCTGTTGACTCTGTGAAGTGATACCCAGAACCAGCACTGTGATTCAGTAGCAAAGCCACGTTCTCCTGGAAGTCCATAAGGCACCATCAGCCTTCCTGGTTCTCAGGCCTTTTGACTGGGAGATGTTCACTGTTTCTATGTATGTCAGTGACATTTGAACAGATTCAGCTATACCATTTCCCTGACACCAAAGTGAAAATTAACCAAATATAAAAAAAGAAATGGAAAATTTAAGCCAGACCCAGGGCGAAGATTTTGCATTCACTAAAAAGTGGGACAAGCTCCTGTTTCTTAGGAAATTAATAAATAGCTCACTTCTGTCAAAGCAATCAGCAAAACAACTAAAAGAACTCTCCAGCATGGAGAGTATATGGTATATGGTCAACAAATCCACATACCAATTACCACATGTAGACAAACGGTGTTTACCACAGTTAATAAATTCAATCCATGATGAGATTGTGGATGTATAAATCTCCGTGTTTATTAACCAGGCAATACACTGGTATTTTAATGTGGCATAATGTCAACAATAAAACACATTGTAAAAGCTCTAAGTATTCAAGCCCCTAGAACGTGTAGGTAACATATGCAAATTAGAAATCAGAGTGTATCTGATTGTCCTGTTGGTCTCCTGTTACCACTTCACTGTTCATCATGAAGGCTCTCCTTCACCATATGCTGAGGTTAGTGATAAGGAGGGTTTTATGGCATGCAAACAAAGCTGTTAATTTCACCTAATAGAGTGGCTACAACTATGAATTAGCCTAATGATGCAGGGGAAACCATCTCTACAATGGCGCAGATAGAAAATGTTTGGAGATCTGCAGAAATTCCTATTACAGTTAAAGTAAGGAAGAAAGAAGCATCTCATTAACTTCCTAAAATGACCCTTCAAGAAAGGGTATCCTAATTGTATAGAGAGTTAAACTAGGGTACAGAGAAGGAAAGAGAAATGCCCAAGGACTAGGAGACCTGGGTTTGAATCCGAGTGTGTCTGACTCAAATATGCTCCACCAGCTCATTTTGCCTCTCAGCATTATTAGTAACAGAAAGGGCATTATTAGCAATAAAAAGAAGGCTGTTATTAGCAATGAGAAAGCACTATGCACAAAATTATAAACTAGTATTCTGTTAATTTTTCTTCTGAGTAGATAAGTATTTGTTATTTAAGTAAGACTACATACCTTATTAAAGTTTCCAGTAAACATACTGACTCCCCTTGAGAGAAACTGCTGCAAATGTCAAGATGGGTAAAATTTAAACACACATAAGTAAATTCAGATACAGGATTGTTTGCTAACAGACACTAATTATACTAAAAAAAGGCAAGAAGATTTGGAGACTAAACATATGACTAAATTAGATGATACAGATGCCGCTGCAATCTCTTCCACTGCATTCTAGATTCTAGGCGGAGGACTGTTGATTTCTTTTTGGATTGAATGTTGAGACTCTTCTGATATGGTTTGGCTGTGTCCCCACCCAAATCTTGAATTGTAGCTCCCATAATTCTCACATTTTGTGAGAGGGACTCAGTGGGAGATAATCGAGTCATGGAGGTGGTTCCCCCGTACTGTTCTTGTGGTAGTGAATAAGTCTCACGAGACCCGATGGTTTTATAAGGTGAAACCCCTTTCGCTTGGTTCTCATTCTCTTTTGTCTGCCACCATGAAAGATGTGCCTTTCACCTTCCACCATGATTATGAAGCCTCACCAGCCATGTGGAACTGTAAGTCCATTAAACCTCTTTTTCTTTATAAATTACCTAGTTTCCGGTATGTCTTTATCAGCCATGTGAAAAGGGACTAATACATCCTCCAAATGGACAACATTGTTAACTGGACTTTCTTGTTTTAAATGGAGTGGTTGAAAGTGCAAATACTTCCGGGGGCAAGCTGGCAATAAAATGAGTGATGGGGCAAGACATAAAATAATACGAAGTGGTGAGAACTGTGCAAAACCCCACAGTAGTGCCTTGCCCAAAGACAGCAGCAGATGATCAGCTTGAGAGATTCTTCACAGTGAATGTTGGCCCAGGGATGTCAGATCTTCCATCTTTCTAAGGTGAAGATAGAGATCTATATTTTACATAAAATCATCTGATATTTTATTTTCTACTTCTTTATTTTTTTCAAATTGACAACAATTCTATATATTTATGGCATACAGCAGGATGTTTCGAAATGTGTTTATGTTGTGGAATGACTAAATCAAGCTAATGAACATATGTATTACCTCACATGCTAATTTCTGTGTGGTAAGAACACTTAAAATCTGCTTTTTTTTTTTTTTTTTTTTTGAGACAGAGTCCTGCTCTGTCACCCAGGCTAGAGTGCAGTGGCGTGATCTCAGCTCACTGCAACCTCCGCCTCCCAGGTTCAAGCGTAAAATCTGCTTTCTTATTAACTCCAGTCACCATGATGTACATTAGATCTCTTGACCATATTCCTTCTGTCTAGCTGAAATTTTGTATCTTTTGACCAACACCTCCCCAAACCCCCTAAGGCTCTAGTAACCACCATTTTAGTCTCTGCTTCTATGAGTTCAACTTTTTCAGAATCCACATATAAATGAGATCACACAGTATTTGTCTTTCTGTGTCTGGCTTATTTCACTTAATGTCCTCTACATTCATTTATGCTGTCGCAAATGACAGGATTTTCTTCTTAAGGCTGACATACCTCATTTTGTGTTATATACCACATTTTTTACCCATTCATACATAATAAAGACTTGGGTTGATTCCATATCTTGGCGGTTGTGAATAATGCTGCAATGAACATGGAAGTGCAGATATCTCTTTGATACATCAATTTCATTTCCTTTGGATATATTGGCATATACCCATTCATGGGATTGCTGTATCATATATGGTTGCTCTAGTTTAGTTTTTTTGAGGAACCTCCATACTATTTTCCGTAATGGCTGTACTAATTTACCTTCCCACCTATGAAATCATCTGATTTTTAAGATGACGGTGTGGGCCAGCCTCTTCTTTAGATGTTGGTTCCTGTATATTGATACCTCTTACATTTGTCCACAGACTCTGCTGAATTAATGCTGATGTCTCAGCCAAAGCCATGGTGTAGCCTGCAGGCCATTTTGGTTCTGAGAATCTATATTGGCAGGCATGATGGTCGGGGCCTCTGTACAGAGTAGGCACTGCAGGCCTATGTGCACAGGCCACTTACAAGATTGATCATCTGCCCACTGCAGACAGACGTTTTAGTTGGATAGACCTTGATTAACCTGCCCATGGATGTTGGAGAACCCTGAGACCCAGGGGGGTTATAGCATGTGTCCAGCATCTCACACCGCTCCCCTCCCTACTCTGGGCCCTTCTCAGCACCACAAGATGACTTAGTAGATTACTTGGTTGGAAACAAAAAAAAAAGAATAATTCTGTTGTTTATCAGGCGAGTTTGGCAGAGATACTGTTAACTTTGTAAGAAAGGTATGCTTGAGATACCTGGTGGCTCACAGCCACCTTTAAATGATTGTAATCTCTCAGTATAATTACAATCTCTTTTGTGTAAGCATCTTAGAAACCTGCTTCTCTCACTAACCAAGCCTGACCAGTTAGGACAGTTCTAAAAGAACAATAAATCTTTTAAATCACTAAAGCGATACATGTATGTGAAAAATTCAAACAAATGCCACGTAGAGTCAAAATTAAAAGTCTCCCTTGGCTCCTGTTCCATACCTCTTCCCACAGGTAGCTGGTGTCAGCCAATGAGTGTTTTTCCCTTTTTCTGTTCTTTTGCATGTGTGCACACACACACATATACACACACAGAAAAATGTGTATTTTAATATTTTAGACATAAACAGACATAAATAGCAACATGCTGTATATGTGCTGCATTATTCTGGGACTCGCTTTGTTTATTAGACAATGTGTTTTGAGTGTAACTATCTGTGAAGTTTTCCAATCAACGTTTAGGTTTTAGGAAGTTGAATATGTGTATAAAGTACAACCAAAAGTTGTACTTTATAGATTTATAGATTTGGAAGCTTATCCAGAGCTACATGAGGCTTTAAAATTTTTTGATAACTAAGTGCTACAGCTGTACCCATATCCATATAATAAACACAGTCTTGGAAAGTACTGTTAACTGAATTTGCAAATTGAATGATGTTATAAAAATGTCCAGAAAGCTAACTATTGGGAAGGATCCTACAGTGATTTCTTTTTTAGAAAAACTTTTATGTATTTATTTTGAGATTTAAAAAGTATCAGATTCACATTTATTCACACTAAAGATTTAATGAATGGGCCATACTTTCTATTTTTGGCAATCTCAGTAATATGCATTTTGGAACTGAAGGCAAAATATGCCTTTTTGCAAAAATGCCATATTATTTGAGTTTTTCTTTTTTTTAACTTTTAGTTTTGGGGTGCAGGTGCAGTTTTGTTATATAGGTAAATTGCATGTCATGGGGATTTGGCGTACAGATAATTTCATCACCCGGGTAATAAGCATAGTACCCAATAGGTATTTTTTTTCTGATTCTCTCCCTCCTCTTATCCTCCACCGTCAAGTAGGCCCCAGTGCCTGTCATTCCCCTCCTAGTATCCACATGTTCTACATTTACCTCCCATTTGTCCTTTTTTTTTTAAAGACAGGGTCTGTTTGCCCAGGCTGGACTCGAACTCCTGGGCTTCAAGCAATCCTCCTGCCTCAGCCTTCCAAGTAGCTGGGCCCACAGGTATGAACCCCCACACCTAGCTCAACCTTTTCACTGTTGATTGTTTTGCTGTGCAGCAACTTTTTAGTTTGATGTAGTCTCACTGGTTTATTTCTGTTTTTGTTGCCTATTTAACTGTTTTTGTTTAAAGTGAGGTTTTAAGCTGAAATTTCTCCCAGCGTCAGAGTTTTAAAAAGGAGAATTTCGGTTTGATGGTTTATTGAATATGTCCAAATAGAAAAAAATGACATTTTTCATTAAACAGAAGAAAGGGGTTCACCCTCAACAACAGAAGATGAGTGCCATGCTTTATATTTCAAAATTCCAGTGACCTGGATAGTCCATGGAGCTGGGGCTTTGACCAATTCATTAACAAATGATATGCCTCTAATCTGATAAAGCTATTAATCCTCAAGTATGTAACACAGATGCAAAGATATGAATTAGTGTTTTTTAAAAAAACTGTCAGTTACCAAATTCATATACAGGAGTTTGCAAATTTTGAAAGGGTTGTGTGTCAAAAGTTTGCTTGGCTTTCAAAATGCATTGCCCAAATAAAGTGGTAGATTTCCAGCAAAGTCCAGGAGGCAATCTGATGTATACACAAGGTGAAATAGTATCGGTAGATCACTGAGTTCCAGAATCTCTTAGGAGTCCCAGATCCTGCAGCCCTCTACAACATTCCAAGGCCCTGACATGGGTAGGAATTGGTAGTTTCCATGACAGCAGCAAGTGGACTCCGCAGACAGGTGGGTGGGGCTTTGGTGATCTAGTGACTGTGAAGTGAAGGTAGGAAGTAGCTCAGGTTTCAGTCCTAGAGCCTCTCTTTCCATTTCTGCCAGTTCCTGGCTGTCTAGCCCTCTTCGAGCAACAAATAACAGAAATAAGGAATTTGTTAACAAGTGAGTTGTCTGGAGAGCTACGGGTGACAGTGGAGGGTTTTTCTCTCTTTCCATGGCAACTCTCATCATCTTGGCAAAGCTTGAGTCAGTCCTGTACACATCTTCAGCTCATGAGTGAGAACTATCAGTAGAGTCACTACAATAAGCCAGATCTGGTCTGGCTTAAAAACTCCCAGTCTCCATGGGCTGGATTTTGCCTGGGTTCTGGGTCTTCAGGTTAGAGTTATCATCCTGCTTCTATAGCACCTACATTTCATGTGAAAGAAACTCATGATACAGATGATGAATTAAACATTCAGCCTCTGAATATAATATGATTTAGTGAACAACATGCATATCTACAAAGCACATTGGGTTTCGGGTCTAAAGATCAGTATCTGCAGCCAGAAGGTGTAAGTGTGAATATTGGTTCTCCCTTTAGTTGGAAAGGCCTTTAGAATTCATTCAACCTCTTTGAGTCTCAGGCTCAACTGGGGGTGGGGAGTATCAGTCCCACCTACCTCATGAGGTTGGTGTGAATATTTGTACACATAAGAGGGTAAATGTATGAAAATATTTTGGAAACTAAAGCTCTATGTGAAACTTGCTCTCATTCAGGTGTCCAAGGGTCTAATATTACCTACCCAGACAGGTCTAATAGGTGAATTTTGGGTTCCCTGAGCTACGCAAAAGCAGGAAAAACCTTACAGTGGCTGGAACCAGGCACCAGAGAGATGTCTTTCAGGGGACTGTTTTCTCACCTTTGACTTATCCGTATGGCTGCTTTATTTTTCTCTCATTTCCACATCACAGAGTTATCTGCTCCACAGTGCGGTCTCCAGTTTTTAAATTTTCTTCTCTTTAGTGCAGCAGATACTGATTGGGATCTCTGAATCCAGATTCCCAAAGAAGGAGCATGTGATGAGCTCAGATTTGGCCAGGTGTCCAGCCCAGGGCCCATTAGCTCTGGCCAGGGACTGGGTCATCTGGCTCAAACATGGTGGCCAATCTCCTCTCCCCATTCCTTCCTCCTCCCATGGGTAGGTTATGGGTAGAAGAGGAAGGAAGTTCTCTCATAAAAGCATTGTGAGATGGTAGATGGTGGGCCCCACAAAATGTATCTAATACCTTTTGTAGCTTGGGGAGAAATCACCCTACATCTCCAAGCCTCAGTTTTCTCTTCCATAAAATGGAGATTAAAACCACTTTCCCACCAGGGATGTTGTAGAATTTAAATGTAATAATCTGAAAATGAGTCATGAACTCCAAGAGCTCTAAAAAATGTGATGTCTTACTCTTAGCCAGAGCAACTAAGTATTTATTTAGCGCTTATTACTCACGAAGAGTACTTTTCAATACAAAAGTGAAAAGTAAAGATAAATCCAAGGAATGGAGTGTAGTTTAGTAATGAAGATCACTGGTTTTGGAGTCAAACAGATTTGGGCTCAATTGTCCTTGTAACCACTTATCAGTTGGGTGGCTTTGGCCAAGTTTTCTGTCTCTGAGCCTCAGTTTCCTCACCTGTAAAGTGAGAGTATTAGTCTTAATTACAGCCTCTATAGCCCCACTTAATTCAGCCTCTGTACACCTCTCCCAGGGTCAACCCTGGCACTCAAGCCTCTCCAGCCAGGCTTCCCAGTGGTTGCTCCAATATGCGGAGCTTGTGCTTGCCTCGAGTTCTTAAGAATGGTGGTTCCCTCTGTCTGGAATGCTCTTTTGCCTGGTCTTGACAGCATGGGCTCCTTCATTTTTTTCAGGACTTTGCATAAATATCACGTCCTCTGAGGAAACCATCTTACCTAAAAATGTGTTCGCCCCACACCACCCACCTTGCTCCTCTCCGTAGCACCTGTCACTCCCTAAAAGTATATATTTATTTGAATTACTATCAGCTGCCTCCCCTACTAAACTATAAACCACATAATCCCAGAGCTCTGTTGTTTTAACTATTGTGTCCCCAAGCCTGAAACAGTGCCTGACTCTAGTATGCACACATATTGTCAAATGCATGATGAGTGGCTTTCTCACAGGCTGCTAGAAGAGTAAACCATGATTACTTAAGTTATGGTACAAGGTACTGAGCATACACCTGGGACAGAGGAAGTGCATATTCTGGGTTGAATAGTGTTCCCCCCAAACAAGTTTACCCAGAACCTGTGAATGTGGCCATATTTGGAAACAGAGCTTTTGTGAATGTGATCACGTTAAGGTAGGTTGTGAAGAGAAAATATCTTGGGGCCGCAAAATCACTAGGTTAAAGGGAAGAGTCAAGATGGGAACTGCTTGGGGCAAACCTGCCTCCCATTGTATTCAAAGTCACCCCTCTGCTCACTGAGATAAATGCATATCTGATTGCCTAATAAATAAAGTAAAATAATTAGGGAAATGTAATGGGATAAATACTTATAGACAAACTCATTGTAATATAGAACTTAAAGTTATATTAAATTAAATAATAGATATTTCATTATTTAGGTATTTTTCAATAAAAATATATTTGTAGAACAACATTCTTTAAAAAAATATGTCCTTTTGAAAAAGGTGAACAATTTTTGTCTCATTCAAAGCTTTTATATATATATATATTTTTTATTATACTTTAAGTTCTAGGGAACATGTACACAAAGTGTAGGTTTGTTACATATGTATACATGTGCCATGTTGGTGTGGCGCACCCATTAACTCGTCATTTACATTAGGTATTTCTCCTAATGCTATCCCTCCCCACTCCCCCCACCCCACAACAGGCCCTTGTGTGTGATGTTCCCCTTCCTGTGTCCAAGTGTTCTCTTTGTTCAATTCCCACCTATGAGTGAGAACATGCGGTGTTTGGTTTTTTGTCCTTGCGATAGTTTGCTGAGAATGATGGTTTCCAGCTTCATCCATGTCCCTACAAAGGACATGAACTCATTATTTTTTATGGCTGCATAGTATTCCATGGTGTATATGTGCCACATTTTCTTAATCCAGTCTATCGTTGTTGGACATTTGGATTGGTTCCAACTCTTTGCTATTGTGAATGGTGCCGCAATAAACATACGTGTGCATGTGTCTTTATAGCAGCGTAATTTATAGTCCTTTGGGTATATACCCAGTAATGGGATGGCTGGGTCAAATGGTATTTCTAGTTCTAGATCCCTGAGGAATCGCCACACTGACTTCCACAGTGGTTGAACTAGTTTACAGTCCCACCAACAGTGTAAAAGTGTTCCTATTTCTCCACATCCTCTCCAGCACCTGTTGTTTCCTGACTTTTGAATGATGGCCATTCTAACTGGTGTGAGATGGTATCTCATTGTGGTTTTGATTTGCATGTCTCTGATGGCCAGTGATGATGGCATTTTTTCATGTGTTTTTTGGCTGCATAAATGTCTTCTTTTGAGAAGTCTCTTTTCATGTCCTTTGCCCACTTTTTGATGGGGTTGTTTGTTTTTTTCTTGCAAATTTGTGTGAGTTCATTGTAGATTCTGGATATTAACCCTTTGTCAGATGAGTAGGTTGTGAAAATTTTCTCCCATTTTGTAGGTTGCCTGTTCAGTCTGATGGTAGTTTCTTTTCCTGTGCAGAAGCTCTTTAGTTTAATTAGATCCCATTTGTTAATTTTGGCTTTTGTTGCCATTGCTTTTGGTGTTTTAGACATGAAGTTCTCAAAGCTTATTTAGAGGTCACATATAAAACAAGGTAAAAGGAACCAGGAAATAAGAAAGATGTAAAGAAAGTTACAAAAGTAAAGAGGTTTTTTTTTTTTTTTGATAGGAAAGCTTAAAGAGAAATAATTTCATACGAGAAAGACTCTCGTATGGTAAATTTAGTACCAAAGTAAAATGACTGGTTGTTTAAGAAAGAGGGATGCTCAAGACAAACCAGAAAGTCTAAGCATGTCATTAACAGTCTATGTATGTCACAAGAGGATTTATTTTTAAAAAACTTTTAATAAATCAAGTTGTCATATTATTATTAAGTCTTGGTTTGCTTAGGAAAAAAAAACTGAGAGTAAATTTTTTTTATTAAGGTTATTATATCTGCATATCTCTCTGTATGCCCTTTCAAAGTGCTTGTGACATTGAGTTACAGGGCTTTGACTCCTGGGCCTGAAAAGGACACCTAGTCCTGCTAAATTTTAAACACTGACAGCAATTAAAGCCCCATTTTCAGGCCCTGTAGAAAATGCCATCAAAATAAACTGCATTCTTGAGACATAGGGCCAGAAATTAAAGCTATTCAACTCCTCAAGGCCCAGGGACTATCATGGAAGAGTTGGGCATGTGAGATTGTAAGGGCCAATTTTGAGAGATAAAATAAGTTCAGTTTCTCTATAAATTAATCATCAATGTCAAAAACACACTGATGTAAGGCCAGCATCTGGGCCCCTGTGTCAGAGTAACAAAGTTTTCTTGAAGCACTAACTGACTGCTTAATAAAGATTATAAAAGTTATAAAAGGCTTATGGAAGTTATATCTTATGGTTAAGATTAAAATTTTATAGATTGTTTATATAATTTTGAAAAACAAATTTAATTGGCTTCATGCTGTTTTTATTAGGGCTCATTGTTTGGGACATTAAGTCTCCTCTCTCAAAGAGTGAAGGTTTTCACCTTTTTTCAGAATTCTTGAGTTATCACTTTGGTTAAATGAAATGTACAATGACCTGTGATACTATTTTGTGATATCAAGTGTTTTAAACTTTTGATATTTGACAAACTTTCCAAATCAAATTATAAATTATGTTTTTCTGACCTAATTAATTCTTTAGGATATGATGTTCCCTATAGTCCAAAAATGACATATTTGGTGTATTTGGTATGAAATTATACAGGAAACATTGTCAAATATAAAATGGTGTTTGGTTTTCTTTGGGCTGTACTTGTATAAATATGTTATTGGTATGTGTTCCAAAATTATGGAAAACTCCTGTAATTCTGATATGACTTAATGTACATTATCAGTAATAATTATAATTGTTATGTTACATTATTGTGTGCTGCAGAGGTAACAAATTCCCTTGTCCATTATGTCTTTGACTATGGCTGCCCTAAAACTTTTTGTCATCCATGGACAATTGTTCTTTTGTTTTTGTCCTCTTTAGAAGGTGGTTTTATAATCATCTATAAAACTCTAATGGGTACTCTTGAATGCAGGTTTCTGATAACTTTGGAGATTGTGATATCAGAATAGAGAAAAAAACTTGCAGGGCTCACGGAGATCCGAAATGTTCATGAATATCAAGGAGAAGTAATATTTTTAACTTTTTGCTTAAAAAGTTACTGATCCTTTGTTTTGTTTTTCAGGGTCAAGAAAAGTTTTAAACTATTTACATTAAAGCTTTTAACAATTGAATAAAGTGTATTCTTATGAACAAAATTTGGATCATATTTGCTTTCTTTCTACTTGATTTCTCCAGAATTCGGAAACTATTTGTGAGTTTCCAAATAGTTTGGAAAGAATAGTTTCTGAAGAATAGTTTGGAAACTATTCTTAACTTAAGGCAATAAAGTTATGTGCATAAGTGCAGTAAGAATCTGTTTTCATTTATAATAGGACACAATTGGAGCAACTGGTTATTTTACCAACACTTTGACTGGAATGGTGTGTTTTCCTTTAAAGAGTCAAACTTGACTCATGGAGCCAATAAAACTACCTTGGGAAAACTGGCCTCATACTTGTCTACACAGTCCCTGTAAAGGGTTCCTGACCTGTGGTAAGTAAAGAATGTCACTTTCTGACAGGCTTAGGAGCCCCAAGTTTTATCTTGAAACCTCAAGAGGAGAGGATCACTCAGCTTATAAGTATTTGGTGGTACAAATCCATGGCTGGGCTCAGCTTTAAAAAAGTCTTATCTGAGATTCCTTCTATGGAACAAAGTCCTATCAAAGCCAATTTAAAAGCTTATATAAAAAGTAATTATTCTTGCTGCACTGTATACAAATAACTAGGCCAAGTATAATAAAGCAAACCAGCCCTACCATGATTTGTCTTTAGTAGCAATGAGATACTGGAGAGAGAAAAATTATGTTTCAAAAACTACAGTATACCTGTCATTAGATTCCAGTCCTTCCTAATGTTTTGCAATTTTTATTATTTTCTACAGTTTGGACTGAATTTTAATTTTTCTTGGCTACAAGTCTTCATAATAATGTTTTAAATTTTTTTCCTTCTTTTTTTCCCTGTTTTTCCTAATTTGGAGTCACTGAAAACTAAGCTGTGCTTTCATAAAGCCCTGTAATCCAAAGCTAGACAACTTCAACTTCAGAAGAAAGTAACAGCCTATTTACATACATAAGCCACTTTCATACCTGCCTACTGATGTATGGACTTCAGAGTAATGTGGCCTATATTGATTTTCCAGGATTGTTCTTTTGCTTGTTGTTGTTTTTCTCCCTTTCTCCCCCTACTTTCTCTTCATAGGACATGAGACTTCACAACCTTCTTAAAATGAACTTTCCTATTAACCCAGGGCCTACCCCTCCAGGAATAAACCATCCTAGCCATGAGAGATCAGACAAAACCTGAGACCAGAGACTCATTTCCTTCTAAAATGCTTTCTCCAAAAGATTTTTAAAAAGAAAATGTGGGAAATGTGACAGGAAAATATCTTGGGGCCCCAAAATCACTCAGCTAAAGGGAAGAGTCAAGCTGGGAGCTGCTTAGGGCAAACCTGCCTCCCATCCTATTCAAAGTCACCCCTCTGCTGACTGAGATAAATGCATATCTGATTGCCTCCTTTGGAGAGGCTAATCAGAAACTCAAAATAATGCAACCATTTGTCTCTTATCTACCTATGACCTGGAAGCACCCTCCCCACTTCAAGTTGCTTCGCCTTTCCAAACCAAACCAATGTTCCTTTTACATGTTGATTGATGTCTCATGTCTCCCTAAAATGTACAACACCAAACTGTGCTCTGACCACCTTGGGCACATGTCATCAGGACCTCCTGAGGCTGTAGCATGTGTCCTCAACATTGGCAAATAAATTTTCTAAACTGATACGTGTCCCAAGTTTTGGGGGTTCACAAGATCGAACTGGATTTGAGTAGACCCTAATCCAATGGCTAGTGCCTTTAGAAGAAGAAGGAAAGTTGGACACGGAGAGCCACACAGGGAGAATGCCATATGACAACAGAGGAAGATACTGGAGTGGTACCCCTACAGGCCACAGAATGCCAAGGCTTGCTCGCAACCACCAGAAGCTAGGAGAGAGGCATGCAGCAACTCTGCCAACACCTTGATTTTGGACTTCTGGCCTCCAGAACTTTGAGGGTTCTGTTAACACATTTCTGTTGTTTTAAGCCACTCGGTATAAGATAATTTGTAACTATAGTCCAAGAAAACTATAAAACTTAATTAGCCAATGAAAGTTAACACAATCTGTATAAATAATTTAGCTCTTGTTGAAATAACCTAACTTCTAGTGGTGAATGAGGCAAGTAGTCACCCCATAACTACTTTTCCTGCAGGAGGCTTCTCTACAGCCTTGCTATCAGAGCCACCCACTTAGTCCTGGGTGGGAGCAGATTTTACAGACCAGGTTTGGTCCCTCTCTCAATCCCCAAAATAGTTCTGTGGCTCCCAAAGATAATCCAGAATGAGCACCAACTGTGGCACCTTGGTAAACACTGAACTGGAGCCTCCTGACTTTAATAGGGTGAACATGGCATTCAAGCTGGGAGATTAGGATGCTAGTATTTTCCCTGCAACTGACTGGGATAAGTCAACGTTCTTACCCAGATCTGTCATCTGGAGATAGGAATAGAGCTGGACATTTCTCTCCAGGTGGCCAGCCTCACTGATAATAAGAGACGTGCAAAGTAAAACTACCACAAGATACCATATTTAGCCTATCAGATTGACAAAAATTAAAAAGTTTGGTTATACTTCGTAGCCAGCAATATAGAGGAATAGGCAATTTTATTGACTGAAGAGGAAGTTGGTACATCACTCTCTAGAGGTCCATTAAGCCATATCTAACAATTACAAATGCACAGGCCTTTTGATCCAGCAATTCCATTGCCAGGGGTCTATTGTATGCGCAGGTGGGAACAATGGTTATTTATTGCAGCACTGTTTGTAGAGTCATTGTTTGGAAACAACCCAAAGTGTTCATTACTAGAGGACTGGTAAAATAAATTACCACACATAGAATGTGCTGCAGTTAAAAAAAGTGAGTGAACAAGGTCTTTTAATAATGACATGGAATAATCTCTAAGTATATCATAATGGGCAAGGCAAGGCAGAGAACAGCAGGTAACAAATGCTACCATTTGTGTGGGGAAAAATAAAGGAAAAGTTAGTAGATTCATGTTTGCTTTAATATGCAATTAAGTGAAATTTCTTCCATCTGAAAAAGTCCTATTAAATCTGAATTATGGGGGCCTATAATGGATATCCATATCTCCAGCATTTCCCTGCTTCCAGACACTATTTACTAAATAGCAAACTTCCCAATTAATTTTTTGGAAACACTGCTTTTCTCACATCCTTTATTTGCATTCCAAAGTTTTTTGTTTTTTTTTTTTTGTTTTTTTTTGTTGTTGTTGTTGTTTTTGAGACAGAGTCTCACTCTGTCGCCCAGGCTGGAGTGCAGTGACATGATCTCTACTCACTGCAACCTCTGCCTCCCAGGTTCAAGCGATTTTCCTGCCTCAGCCCTTCAAGTAGCTGGGATTACAGGCACCCACCACAATGTCCGGCTAATTTTTGTATTTTTAGTAGACACGGGATTTCACCATGTTGGCCAGGCTAGTCTTGAACTCCTGACCTCAAGTGATCCACCTGCCTTAGCCTTCCAAAGTGCTGGTATTACAGATGTGAGCCACTGCACCTGGTCTGCCTTTCAAAGATTTCTCATTGCCTCAAACATATACCATAAAACTCATAACTCAGCATTCAGGACTTACTACTGGGAAGACACAATTTATCCTTCCCACATTATATTCTATTACTAAAATACAGAAACTCTCCATCCAACCGAAATCATGTGCTCACTGACCCCAGACACATTAAACACTTTTATTTTATTGAGGAGCCTTGACAAGAGTGTAAAATATTATCAAATGGCTTTTCTACATCTATCAAAAGGATGACGTATTAGTGTCCTAGGGGTGATATGACAAAGTAGCACAAACTGGGTAGCTTAAAACAATAGAAATTTATTGTTTCACAGTTTTGGAGACCAGACATCAAGGGCCATGCTCCCTCTGAAACCTGTAGGGAAATCTTTCCTAACCTCTTCTGGCTTCCGGTGATTTACTGGAAATCCCTGACATCCCCTGGTTTGCAGCTGTAAAACTCCAGTCTCCACCTTCATAATCACATGGTGGTCTCCCTCTGTGTCTCTGTCCTCATATGGTCGTCTAAGTGAGTAAGCATCTGAGTCATAATGGATCAGGGGTCCACTCCGTTACAAGTTGAGTATGCCTTATCCAAAATGTTTGTGGCCACAAATGTTTCAGTCTTCATATTTTTTCAGATTTTGGAATATTTGCATTGCATTGACCAGTTCAGCATCCCTAATCTGAAAATCCAAAATCTGAAATGCTCCAATGAGTATTTCCTTTGAGTGTCATGTCAGTGGTCAAACAGTGTTAATTTTGGACCATTTTTGAATTTTGGATTTTTAGATTTAGGATACTCAACCTGTAACAGTATGACCTCTTCTTGACTAATTATATTTGTGGTGACCCTCTCTCAAAATAAGATGACATCCTGAAATATTAGGAATTAGGATTTCAACACATCTTTTTTTAGGGCAGGGAACACAACTCAATCCCTAACAGATCGTATGATTTTTCTCTTTAGTTCTATGAATATGATAGATAATATCGATGGATTTCTAATACTTAACTTATTTGCATTACTAGAATAAATCTCACTTTTTTAATTAAAAAGCATTTTTTTAAATGAGCTGCTGAAGTCTGACTCCTGATATTTTAAGATTTTTGAATGATTTTCACAAGTGATAGTATTCTGTCGTTTTCTTTTGGTACTATTTCAGATTTCAAGATCAATATATTGCTTCATAAAAGAAAATTTGAAAAATGTCTTCATCTATGATCTGGAATACGTTAATTAGCATTGTGATCACCCATTTTTTAAATGATGGATAGAATGTTTTTGTGAAGCCAGCTAGGCCTGATGCTTTTCATAGAGGAGTATTTTAACCCCCTTTCTCTAGCTGTTTTATGATAATCAGTCTGGTTAGACTTTCTTTTCTGGGATCAATTTTAGTAAGTTGTATTTTCCTTAACTAATATCTGTTTCATCTGTTTTTAAAACCTATTTTCGTACAGGTGTACAAAGTAGCTTCTAAGGCTTTTAAAATTTTTCCTCTGCTTTTAATGATTATTTTTCCTTCAGTATTTAAAATTTTGTGCTTTTGTTTTTCCTCTTGTTCTTTCTTTATTAGATTAGCTAATGGTTTGTCTATTTTGTTGCATTTTTTTCCAATAACTCTATTTTGCATTTGTTAGTTTCATTGATTTTCTCTTTTCTAATTGAAGAATTTATACTTTCTTTGAAGAGGTCTGTAATTTTGGCAGATTTTTGAGATAATTCTGATTCCAGATTTGAGAATTACAGCTGTGATACATGTAGTTTTTTTAATAGAAATTGTCATCTGGTGCTCCATTTTTTTCCTTTTAGTATTGTTTTTATATTATTGCACGCATTTTTCTCTGTGTATGCATCTTATATGTGTGCAACAGATGGAAGCTCCTTGAGGCCAAGACTATGCATTGTATTTCTTAGGGCCAATAAATATTGATATCGTGGCTATGAAATTAGAGAATTAATGTGAACATGAAGACTTGTAGTATGCAGCTTCTGAAAAGGCTCCCAAGAATCCCTACCTCTTACTACTCATATTCTTGTCTCACTCCCTCTGTCCTTCGGTGTGGGCTAGATCTAGGGACTTGCTTCTATGAAGTAGAATAGGATAAAACTATTGGAATGTTACCTCCAAGATTGGGCTATAAAAGGCTTCTATTTTGTCCTGTTCAGACTCTCTGTATTTCTTGATTTCCTCATTTGCTTGTTTTGGTGAAGTAAAGGTCTGTATAATGAGCTATTCTATGAAGTGGCCGTATAATGAGCTATTCTATGAAATGGTGAATGTGTTGAAAAAGAGGGAATGGCCTGTGGCCAACAGTCTGCAGCTAATTGAATCTACCAACCATCGTCTGAGTGATCCTGGAAGCAAATCCACCTCCAGTTGAGCCTTGAGATGATGTAGCCTCAACCAGCACCTTGACTGTGACCCTGTAAGAAACCAGAGCCAGGGGACCCAGCTAAAACCACTTGGATTCCTGCTCCGCAAAAACTTTGAGATGATAAATGTTGTTGTTTTAAGCTACTATTTTTATGTGATAATTTGTTATGCAGCAATAGATAATCAAGACAGAACCCAAATTCTATATACTTGTCTTGATCCAGGAAACATTGCCCAATTGAAAACTGAACAGTTAGTTGTAATTTGGAAGTAACATGCTCTGCAGAGAAATAACTCTAAATCAGAACTTAAAATGCAATAATGTAATTAATACCAAAATTTTTCATTTAAAATGAAGGTATTTTAACAACACTTAAAAAATTACTTTAAATTATTAAAGGTTACCAGTTGTCCCTGCCCCCATTTTTTTTTTTTTTGAGATAAGATCTCCCTCTGTTATCCAGGCTGGAGTGCAGTGGTGTGGTCATGGCTCACTGCAGCCTCAACCTCCTGGCCTCAAGCAATCCTTCCGCCTCAGCCTCCTGAGTAGCTAGGACTACAAGTTCATGCTATCATGCCTGACTAACTTTTAAAATTTTTTTGTAGCAATGGGGTCTCCCTGTGTTGCCCAGGCTGGTCTTGAACTCCTGGCCTCAAGCAATCCTCCCGCCTCAGCCTCCCAACGTGCTGGGATTACAGGCATGTGCTACCATGCCTGGCCAATTATCTTTTGGAATAACTTATTTTTAGTGTGGCTTCTTTAAAAAAATTGTATCTGCACATGAGTATTTATAACATGCCAAGTGAATGACAACCTGCCTAGATAAAATGTGTAGATTATGGTTGAATTATAACATGGATTTTTACTGTACAACATTTTAACCAACATTAGTTTCCTAATACTGGTGGAGACTGCTGGTTGCCCACAAAAATTCTGTCCTCCACTTCTTCCGCAGGAATATAGCTTAAGCTTGACATAAGTTTGCCCTGCTAGAGATAACATTTCCAATTGTTTCTCACTGATGGAATGTCAGTGAAAGTGATGTGTGAACTTCTGCCTCACTTGCTTAATAAGACATTGCTGCTCAGAACACTCTCTCTCTTCACCCTTTCAGGAGCTGAACTTCAGATGTGCCCTAACCCAGATTCAACCATGCAAAAGAGGACGATGGCCTAAGGCTCAGTTTCAGGGCATGGTGGAGCAATAAGATGAAAAGAACCAGTCATGGAGTAGGGCCATGGAGCAGAGCTTCCTACTAACCTCAACTGCTTGCCTTAGAACCAGTCTATGAAAGAGAAATACATTTCTGTGTTCCTTAAGCCACTGTATTTTGGGGTCTCTTTGTTACAGTAGCTTAAACTTTATCTGAACTAATATTAATATATCCATCATCGATTCCTTTTAAATATGTCATTTTGTAATTGTTATATATATACAAGTGAGCAAAGTACAAATAACTGCATTTCTGCCCTGGCAGAAAAAAAAAAAGGCACGGGGGCGGGATGTGAAATGAATTTCCCACAGGTATGACTAGTGTTCGATGATCAAAGAACTACAAGGTATTTCTCTGGCATCAAGAAAAAAATTTTTTGCATAACTGCAAGCTACTATTTAATATCTCTGCACCATCACAGCACTGCAAGCTACTATTTAATATCTCTGCACCATTACAGCAGTCTTTCAGCCCTACCACTTCTCAAAGATGTTGATTTTTGTTAGGTTGGTTGGGAAATTCATGTTCAGAATAATCAGACTGCGCCTTAGGAAAAAAAAGGCTCTGGGGAAATGTACTTTACCACTGCCCAGGAGACTCAAGATGTCCCACTCAAGATGTTCAGAGCTAAATTCTCCTGAGGATTCCTTCCTAGATTGAATGGCTCCAGCACAATACACCTTCTTATCACGATCTCACTAGGCCTTAGAGAGCTTGTCTCAAGATTATTTTAACAAGAGCCTTATAAGAAAGACAAGTGAGGATTATCATTTCATTACAGGGATAAACTGAGACATACGGTGACTTACATCAGGTGACTTGGTGAGCCACTAGAAGCTGGAATCAGTAACTGATCCTCCACGGAGATAAAATGCTCTGTCTACAAATACAATTCTTTGGCAATTAACTTAATGCTACGTGTGCTGTGTTTTGCTTTGCCTCTTTTTCCTAATTGGTAGAAAGAAAAATTGAAGCACTAAATTTGGGAGACACATGATGCAAGTGCCTTCACAGAAATATGTGCCAACGTATTTCTTTAACACATAGGCAGAACAGGTCCCCAACGATCACAGCTCCAGCTTCTAAAACCAAACCACAGGGTTTTGCCTCACACCTGTAAATGACAGCCAGCAGCATTGTGGAGAGATGCTTCCACCTCCTCGGCCGGACATTTCCGTGTGTGATCCCGCCAGACATGACAATAACTCTGCGTGTCTTCTGTAAGAGGAAAATGGTTTCCCTTAAGAGCTTCAGCATTCTCTCAGTCCCTTTGACTTTGTTCTCCAGACAGGACTGAGAAGCAAGAAAAGTAGAAACTAGGGCATGAAGGGGACTACATCATCCTGGAAAGTCACATCCCAAAGACATTCAGGCCTAAAAGGACAACTGAAAAAATAAGGCAATGACAGGTGTGCATTAATCATTTGTGTAACCAAATTCTTACTAGGCTTTGCACGGACAATCAGGAAACATGCAGGTTTCTGACGAGATTGAATTGCAATTTTGTTGCAGACCGATCACCTGGGCCTAATTTGACTGTTGCCTGAGCCCAGGAGGGAAATGTAGGAGGGAGGAGGGAAAACCAAGGCCGGCCTGCAGGATGTTTCCTTTGCTGTCTTCTGCTAAGCGCTCTAAAGCAGGTGCAGGTGCAGTGAGATACCTAATCCTGTCCCGTCCTCCAGCACTTTGTTCTCTTCTTGTTTAAACTCCCTAAATGGTCTGGTGCGGTCCTCCCAGTGTCATTGCTTAAAGAGAGGCAGAGCGGAAAGAAAGAAGTAGGAGAGAGCGGTAAGCATCTTTGTTCTCAATGCGGAAAACCCAGAAGGGAGTTTCCTCCTCACCCACCTGAAAGTGTTCCCCAATTGCCAAGTCAGAAGGGCGGGGGCAGCGACGCGGAAGATGACTCAGGGCCCACTTTGAACCTCCTGGGTACTTGAGCAAGCTCAAGGGTGTTCGGACCTCTAGGGAGACGTTGCATCACGCAGTTTGGAAAGAACTTGGGAATTTTCCCTAGGGGGCTCGCTGTATTTACTGGGAACTAGTCTTGCAGGAAGGTGGGAGTACGTGGCTGGCTGTGGGGAGCTGGCGTGGGGGGAAATCCGACTTCACCTTGGGCTCAGAGTTGCAAGGAAGGTCACTGTGGGATCAGCCTGAGCCCGAAAGGATGGACTAATGGGAGCGGCCGCAGGTGCACGCGCTCGGCCGCTCCCATTAGTGTCACGTCTGCCGGGGTGGGGGGGGAGGGGAGAAAGTGGGGTGGGGGGTTGGGGGCGCCGGGAGAAGAGAGGCGCAGTTCGGACATCGGCACTCCTCCGCCCGGTTACAGGCGGTCCTACCCCCCTGGCCGGCCGGGGCCGCCCAAGCCCTCCGGGAAGGAGAGAAAGGGGGACGCGTCTTGCGCAAGGTGGAGGCAGACACCTGGGCGGGCGCTAGGACCCGGGCGGCGCACCTGTTGGCTGGGCCCGGGGCCCCGCCCGCCCGGCCTCCGCCCGGAGTGCGCGACCGGCGGGGGCGAGGCGGGAGTGGCGGTGCCAGCGGAGGGCACCGGCCCGGCGTGGCAGCGGCGGCGGAGCGCGGCCCCGGGCACACCATGGCCGAGCTGCTGCGGAGCCTGCAGGATTCCCAGCTCGTCGCCCGCTTCCAGCGCAGCTGCGGGCTCTTCCCCGCTCCGGATGAAGGCCCCCGGGAGAACGGCGCGGACCCCACGGAGCGCGCGGCGCGGGTCCCCGGGGTCGAGCATCTCCCCGCAGCCAACGGCAAGGGCAGCGAGGCCCCGGCCAACGGGCTGCGCAGAGCCGCGGCGCCAGAGGTAACCATGGGCAGGTGTTCGCCGGGGACGGGGAGGGGGCGGCTGCGGACGTGCGGGTCCCGGCGACTCCGCCACGCGGGGCCGGCCGGGCCGAGAGGGCGCCGTCCCCGGCAGTGACCCGGCTCCCGCCGCTGCGAGCGGACTGGGAGGCCTGGCCTTCCAGTAACCAGGATGCCACCCTCCAACGCTGCCAGGGGCAACCGGGTCTATTGAGATATCCCCAGACGCTTTCAATGCAGTCCATTTAGAGACTTCCCACTTTCCAAAGTAGTTAAATTCACGTAGATGCCAGCAAATATGTAAGAGTTACGTAATGGAACAGAGGAGCGGGGATGTCCTTGGCACTTCCCCGGGGAGACGTTCTTAGACTCCCCCCCCACCCCCGTATTCTTGCATTTCCGCCCATCCCCCTTCCCTGATCCGCACAAGTGCGGCTACAGCCGGGCTCAGCGCGCTCCTCACCGCGCTGCACCGCCAGCTCTGGGGACAGAACTTGGGGCTCACACAGCTCCTAGAGAGATTTACAACCTCCCTGGACTACCCCCGGCGATGATGTCTTAACAGCACCTCCCGCTTGCCCTCCCCCAGAGTCTGGGGGTCCTTCCTGCCTGGTGGGTCTTTTATGGACCGACACCAGTGACTTCTAACAGATGCTTCTGGGAGGGAAGCTCGCTACGCTCCCGCTAGGTGTTCAGAGCGTGGTTATACAACCCACTGCGGCTTGTGGGGAACCAGCGTGCGTCGTCGTCGCAGTGCACAGGGACTTCAGGCAGGAGGGACCAGACGGGCTGCACTTGGCTTCTGGGGACGCATGTCTACCGGGAGCACTGGCAGCACCTGCCCTTTTCCTCGGCAAAGTCAAAAGTGTGGCGCAGGAGAACAGAAGTAAACGTATTAATAATTCAAATTCCTTGTACACAGCCATATTTTGTTCTTCCTAGAAGGTTTTGGTGTAAGAAAGGTGGCCTTTATTTACGTGTAAATTTCTAGATGTAGTAACTGAGGAATTATGAAGAACCTGGCTTCTGTGTGGGATGGAATATTATAGGCATTGGATTATAGAATTAGTTTGGGAGGGTGAGGGTGGTTCTGTGTTCCATTCCAGAGAAATCCCCCTCTGTATTTTTTCCTCTTTGTTGTTCCTTCTTTATCCCATGTGACATTCTGGTAACTTATAGATGAGTATGAGAACCCCTCTTTTTTCTCTTGCCTTGTCTTAAAAACGGGGCAGAGTAGGGGGGATAAGAAATCAGCTGGGCGTGTGGCATGGCCTGTAGTCCCAGCTACTCGGGAGGCTGAGGCAGGAGAATAGCTTGAGGCAGAGGTTGCAGTGAGCCAAGATCGCGCCACTGCACTCCAGCCGGGGCAACAGAGCGAGACTCCGTCTCAAAAAAAAAAAAAAAAAAACCACCAAAACAAACAAACAAAAAAAAACAGTCCCATGGCTGAAACATGCCGTGACATATTCGGTGCACACACTGTTTACACACACAGGTAGACACGTGAGTTGCTTTCTGTTGCTCTCTTCACAAGCTTCTACCCTGTTTTCTCTAATTCAGTAAGCTGAAAAAGAGTGAATTGTTCCACCAGTACTTCTCCAACTGTTTTAAACATCACCCCTGGTAACTTAACTTAAACTCCAGAGTTGGATCTTCTTGACCTTTAAAAGCAAGATAAGCAGATTTCTTACACTGTGTTATCTTCTTACTGCTTGACAATCCTGGGTCTTCAGTGAGTGAAACTGTGGGGGTTTCCCCACACCCATCCAGCTAACACAGGACTTCTGCTCACAGATCATGTAAAAGCAAGAAAGCCGAATGCCCAAGATAAGAAATCATTGTGTTGGTATATAATGGGGGAAATCATAAACTTGAGAGTGCTTGATAAATGAAAGGTTAATTAATGTTTTTACAGGTGGGTTGGTTTCAAATGACTTGGGAACATTAATCCTTTACATACACACATTGAGTACCCCCCTCAAAAATGATCTCATATCTGCACTCAGGTAATTTACAGGACTTTAAGGGAGCAGTTGTGAAAAGTGTGCTGCCCTCTCTGCAGGCCTTTGTACAGGCCTTGGCCTGCCTGAGCTGCATGTCTTTTCTCTAAACATCCTCCCCTCTCATCCTTCTATTTCCAAAGGTCAGTTCCTCCATAGGTGCCTTCTCTGACCTTCCAGCCTAGCTCCTCCTGCTGTAGTTTCTCTTTGCTTTCTGCATTTCTTCATTACAGCATTTATCACATTGTTTAAATGTGCCTTTGTGTGGATATCTGATTATTCCCAGCCCCTCCAGAGGATGATAAACTCTAAGAATGCAGGCAACTTGGCTGTTATGGTCCTTATTTTTTTCCCATAGCCTGGCATATAGGAGGAGCTAGTGACTTTTGTGAATACATGCGTGTAGATTGCAATATAAAATTATAGTTTAAAACTTTTTTTTTTTTAAGAGACATGGTCTTGCTGTGTCACCCAGGGTGGAGCGCAGTGGCACAATCATAAATCACTGCATCTTCCACATCCTGGGCTCCTGCGGTTCTCCTGCCTCAGCCTCCTGTGTAGCTAAGACTACGGATGCATGCCATCTTCTGTTTTTTTTTTTTTTGTTGTTGTTGTTGTTGTTGTTGTTGGTTTTGTTTGTTTGTTTGTTTTTTTGTAGCGACAGGGTCTCACTATGTTGCCAAGACTAGTCTTAAATTCTTGGCCTCAAGTGATCCTTCTGCCTCAGCCTTGCAGAGTGCTGAAATTATAGATGTCAGTCACTGTGACTGGCGATGTTTTGTTTTTCTTTAAAAAAGAAAATGAGTGAATGTTGAAACACAAGTGATTTTTCCTCATAGCCTAGAAGGTAGCACCAGGACATTGATTTAAGACCCTTCAAACAATAGAGAAGTTTTCTTCTTCATTTGAGTGACTTTAGATCTTAATGAATCTCATTTACCTTCCCACCTTTCACATTGTCTATATTTGTTTTAATTTTGAAACAGGACAAGTGTTTCCTGTTTTCAAGTGACTAAAAGTTTCCTCTACAAGTTCTTATTACACCACACACTGCTAGATTAAAGATTAACTGCATCTTTTACAAACTAGGAGTGGGTTTGGCTTGTACAAGCCTGTCATTGAATAAATTGGACTGGGCCTTAGAAATTGCCCAGTAGTCATGAATTTCGCAGAAAGTCTGAGTCCTGAAGGTTTAAGAGATTTATTGAAGACCTCCAGGATATCCACACAGTCAGGGTAAGTCAGATCTTTTGACTCCCAAGTCTAAACTTCTTTCCTCTGTGCAGATTCCAGGGAAAATTCCAGGGCCTCACTGCATCTGATTCACTGAGGTGTGTCCTGTTGGTACTGGCTGGGACAGGGTGGAGATCGTGTGAAAAGAGGTGGTATTGCTTTCAGTTTGCAAGGGTATCTGACTCGCAAGAGTAACTGTAGGAAGCCATTTTTGGTTATTGCTTTGGAAGGCACTGCCCTGAGCAAAATGCAGGATCCTAGGACTGGGCCAGGAAAGTAAAGGTGTGAAGAGAATTTCGTTTATTTGTCCTGAGGTCAAGCCAGCCTCGGATATAATGGTATTTTGATTTCTAACATTTTTGCTTACTCAATACAGTTGTATTTAGTTAGACTCTGCAGTGCCTTCCTCAGCATTACATTAGACTAAGGATCATCTTTTCTAATATCCCTGCGTCCAGTACTTTTTGATAACTGCTCAGACATAGTTCTCACATTGACTTAGGGAGAGGTTCAAAGATAAGTTGTTTCTAGAAATCTTAGACTCCTAGTTTCCCTCTTGAAACATTTGAGGCTCTAAATCTGTTAATCTACGAAACCTTGATTTCATTGGTGTGTTAAAGTACAAACACTACATCCTGGAAACCAGGAGACCAGGATCTATTTTTACCTTCATGTCATTTTGGACTTCTCTGAACCTCGGTCGTCCCATCTGCAGAATGAGCAGAGTGGGAGAAAAAAAAAAAAAACACATGGTTTTCTTTTTTTTTTTTTTTTTTTGAGATGGAGTCTCACCCTGTCACTCAGGCTGGAGTACAGTGGCTCCATCTCAGCTCACTGCAACCTCTGCCTCCTGGATTCAAACGATTCTCCTGCCTCAGCCTCCCAAGTAGCTGGGATTACAGGCATGCCCCACCATGTCCAGATAATTTTTGTATTTTTAGTAGAGATGGGGTTTTGCCATGTTGGCCAGGCTGGTCATGAACTCCTGACCTTAGGTGATCTGCCCGCCTCGGCCTCCCAAAGCGCTGGGATTACAGGCCACCTCCCAAAGTGCTGGGATTACAGGCTGGGATTACCACGCCTGGCCAAGAACCATGGTTTTCTAACCATGGCTGTGCAGTGTAGTCACTTAGAGAAGCTTTCAAAATAAAACAAACATAAACCAATATCCAAGATCCAGGTTAGAAGAGGGGTCCAGAGAAGCTGGCCAGCAAAGTTGGGAAGCTCTGAGTTCTCTTCTCCTGGGACCCACCACCCTTAGTATATTCAATAGGAGGGTGGTGATGGCTGCAGGCAGTGGTCACGGCAGCTGTGACATTTTGGCTTCACCATAACTAAACTGGCCAACAGATAAGACTGCTAGTTTTTATTATCCTTTATTGGATGCTTACGTCTGAAATGACAAAATGAGATAGTTCAAAAGAACACATTTGATCTTTTTTTCTAGTTACAAATATCATCATTGTTCACAGGAGAAAACTTGGAAACACACGAAGAGAAAGTTAAATTCATGCCCATTATATCACCGCCCATTGCTAATCACTTAGTAAATGTTCAGCCCAATTTTTAATGCCCGCATGTTCCTCCACAGGATGGATATACTGTAATTTAGTCAGTTAGGTGCTGTGCCTTTGGGTTGTTTCCAGTTTTTGCATTAAAAATGATAACATCTTTGCACAAGTGTCTCTCCACCTGTCTTTGATTATCTTCTAAATAAAATGTCCAGACTTGAAATTGCTGAGTGAAAAAAATGCATATATTATTGCTCTTAATAGCTACTACCAAACTGCCCCACAGAAAGGGTCTACTAGGGCAAACCACTACAAGGGCAGGTTTTCTCACACACTCACCAATGTTAGGTATTAATACTCTCTTTAATCTTTGGAGAAAATAAACCACTTTGGCTTCTATCTCATCTTTGCTTTCTTCATTTCCAGTCAACATCTATGGATCACTACCATGTTTCTGGGACAGTCCTCAGACTTAGAGACATAAAGATCAATACAATTTAGTTTCTTCCCTGTGAAAGCCCAAATAAAAGGGTACAGTGCAAAAAAAAATACTAGAATAGAACGATGAATACAAGGACAGGGAGACAATAGCAGGAGTAACTCACCTTCCCAGGGGAGCCCATGAAGTCTTGAGTTGGGGCTTAAAGAGTGGGTAGGAATCAAACAGGCAAAAATGGGAGAAGCTCTTTCTTTACCTGGATTCTCGTGTGCTAGAACATAAAGACACATGTCATTTTTGGTGAATGATGACAAGTTCAGCTTGGGTATCATCAGAGTGTCAGCAGGAAATAGTTGGTCTACTTAAAAAGGGTGATTGAAACCCTTAAAAATAGTTAAAATGGTACACTTTATGTATATTTTACCTTAATTTTCTTAAAGAACATAGGCTCTATTCCACCTTTAGGGAAGGAAGCATAGCTCTCTATTTCTTTTCTTTTCTTCTTTTTTAAAAAAAATAGAGACAGGGTCTCATTATGTTGTCCAGGCTAGTCTTGAACTTCTGGGCTCAAGCGATCCTCCTGCCTTGGCCTCCCAAAGGGCTGGGATTATAAGCATCAGCCACCACAGCCAGCCTCCCTATTTCTTAAACATGGGCTGCACATAGTGACTTCCTTCCAAAGAGTGCAATATGGAAAGAGAAGGGGGAAAAAAGTAATTTTACAGTGTAGAAACTTGACAGACACTCCGTTGGCCAGATGATCAAGGTCAACATCACCAGTGGTAAGTCATGTTGACATCATGTTCTCTTGATGCATATTAAAATTATGCATTCTTGTTACATGTTGAGGGACATTCTGCAAAATATCTGACCAGTACTCTTCAAAACTGTCAAGGTCATCAGAAACAAGGAAATTCTGAGAAGCTGTCACAACTCAAGAGGAGTCTAAGGAGGCATGACTAAATGTTATGTAGTATCCTGGATGAGGTCATGGAACAAAAAAAAAAATTAGGTAAAAAATAAGGAAGCCTGTGTAAAGTATGGACTTCAGTTAATAATAATAATAATGTATCAATATTGTAACAAATGTATCATACCAACATAAGATGTTAATCATAGAGGTAACTGGCTACAGAATATAAGGAAGGCTGGGAGTATATGGGAATTGTGTATTATCTTTTCAGTCTTTTTATAAATTTAAAACTTTTCTTTAAAAAAAGTCTATTTAGGCCAGGCATGGTGGCTCTCTTGAGGTCAGGAGTTGTAATCGCAGCACTTCGGGAGGCCAATCGGATCACTTGAGGTCAGGAGTTCAAGACCAGCCTAGCCAACATGGTGAAACCCTGTCTCTACCAAAAAATACGAAAATTAGCCGGGTGTGGTGGCACACGTCTGAGGTACGAGCTACTTGGGAAGCTGAGGCATGAGAATTGCTTGAACCCGGGAGTTAGAGGTTACAGTGAGCCAAGATCATGCCACTGCACTCCAGTCTAGGTGACAGAGAGAGACCTTGCCCCCCTGCCCCAAGTCTAATTAAAAATTTTACAAGGTGGGGGTGATTGAAGGACTATTTACAGAGATGTGGGCAGGGTTGGAAGGAAACCAACATGGGAAGATGAAGCATCTTGGAGCAAGCAACTTCAGCCTAAAAAAGCAAGAACAGGGAATAGGGTTCGGGTAACCCCAGACCCAGTGAGAGCTTAGATGGCAGAGGGAATCCCCTGACCAGAGCTGAGGCCCTTAGCAAAGAAAGGCAGCCACAGCCAGGCAGGAAGAGGTTGAGGGGTGGGGATCAGATCTCAAGCTCATTCTCCATATGGCCTCTTTCTCATGTCCTACCAGTGCCCCCCGCCTTTTAACCAAATTTAGCCCATAGTCAGGGAGCTTGGGAGCTGGCTGAAGCAGTCCATCAAGGTCAGCCTCCCTGGAGAAAGGCAGAGTGGACCAGAGAGGAGAAATGGAACCCACCCAGTGCAGGTTGCATGAAGAAATTGGTGTGATAATACAGCTGCAGTTTTGGGCTGCAGCCAGAGTTTTAGGCTGAAGCCTTAATGTGGCTTACTGCAGAATTTGGACTTTATCCTATAGACAAGAAGACAGCAGTCAATTTATCCTGTGTGCCAAATCGGAATTGGCAACTGAGAGCAGTGTGTTAAGAAGGGATCTCAGGGTGTCTCTGTGCAGGATTGATGGGGATGCCTGTGTGAGTATGGAGGCAGCCCAGTGGTGAAGCCTTTTAAGAAATAGTGATGTTAGATTCAAGCAGCAACAAATGCAGGACTCACATGAAATCAAACCTTAATGTCTGTTTTGGGTTCTTCATGATACTTCTATTGTCACTCTCACCCACAGATGCTTTACGAGGAAAAAGCACAAATGGTTTCTTAAGACAGAGGTTGCCATGTTTTGAATCATAGGATCCCATCATTATGACTACAAGCTGATTGAGCCAGGGCTCAGCCCTGGAGTGAAAGGCAGCCTTCTATAGGCTGGTCAGCATTTTATGACATGGCTTGGCATGGGGACATCATCCAATTAAGATCATGCATATTGTGTAGTGACTAACAGACTCAATCGAATTGCTCCCTCAGCAAGTCTGAATGCAAGACCCAGACATAAATGTTAGAGTTCTGACAAACCTCAGAGAAAAGAGGGAGGTTGTAAAGAAACAGAAGCCTCAAGACGCAGGAAACAATAGGAACTCAGAAGCCAGAGGTGGAGGGGGGAGTGAAAAGTCTGTAGAAAAGATAGGCCAGACACGGTGGCTCACGCCTGTAATCCTAGCACTTTGGGAGGCCAAGGCGGGTGTATCACCTGAGGTCGGGAGTTGGAGGCCAGACTGACCAACATGGAGAAGCCCTGTCTCTACTAAAAATACAAAATTAGCCGGGCATGGTGGCACATGCCTGTAATCCCAGCTACTCGGGAGGCTGAGGCAGGAGAATCACTTGAACCTGGGAAGCAGAGGTTGCAGTAAGCCAAAATCATGCCTTTGCACTCCAGCCTGGGCAAAAAGAGCTTAACTCTGAAAAAGAAAGAAAGAGAGAAAGAGAGAAAGAAAGAGACAGAGAGGCTGGGCGCGGTGGCTCACGCTTGTAATCCCAGCACTTTGGGAGGCCGAGGCAGGCGGATCACGAGGTCAGGAGATCGAGGCCATCCTGGCTAACATGGTGAAACCCCGTCTCTACTAAAAAATACAAAAAATTAGCCAGGTGTGGTGGCGGGCGCCTGTAGCCTCAGCTACTCGGGAGGCTAAGGCAGGAGAATGGTGTGAACCCGGGAGGCGGAGCTTGCAGTGAGCCGAGATTGCGCCACTGCACTCCAGCCTGGGTGACAGAGCTAGACTCCGTCTCAAAAAAAAAAAGAGAGAAAGAGGGAGAGAGGGAGGGGAGGGGAGGGGAGGGAAAGGAAGGGAAGGGGAGGGGAGTGGACAGGCAAAGCCAAACAAAGCAGAAAAAAAAAATTCTGAATGGAAAAAGAAGCTAAGACTTGAGTATGGCAGATTCCACTGAGCGTGAGAAGCTAGAGGAACTATTGTGTTTCAGGATAGAATGGCTCAGAGAGGACCTTAGGAAAGAAGCTGGCTGTGTGGCTGCTGCAGTTTTCTTAGTTCTTGAGGAATTATATTATAAACGCTTCTCAGTGGAAGGAGCCTGTGGGGATCTCCCAGTGCAACCAGAATGTGCTGATCCCTACTACTTTGAAGGATTTGCACGATTGCAAGTAGGTCATTATTTCTCTCACTGTAGTTGCGAATGGTGGCTGGTGAGGAAGAATAATGGGGAGAGGAAGTTAGATCCCTCTGCTCACCTGTGTACCCTCAGGGCCTGACATGCCTGGAGCAGCCAGGTATTTAATCCTACCTGGTGAATGGAAGCTTGAAGGGTGTGTTAAACTCGCCTTTTTCTGACTTGGCAGAAATTCGATCACCTGCCCTTTCCTCTCACAACAGAGGTAACTTATCCCTGGACACTTGGCCTGGCTGTGTCTTCTTGTAGCTTGATGATTTTTTTTTCCCCTGTGTTGGCTCCTTTCTTTTTATCCAGGAAACTGATAGAGGGTTTTGATTAATGAATAACTTTTTAATTGCTTTGCTTTCTTCTGATGGATGCCGTGAAGGGAGGTATTGCTGAAAAGTTAGTTGACGGTGAAACATCTGACAAGTTTAAAAATGTATTTCAATTACTATATTTTAGGAAGGCTGTGGACAGCGGGCCTGGTGTGATTTTAACTTTTTTGACTTCTAATTAAGATGTCAAGACATTTGCATTTTTCAAATAGCACTTTCACTTCCTCTTTTTACAGTTTTTGTTAATGATTAAGTCCTCTGTGGTCCCAATAAGAATTATGTCCTGAACAAAGGCATTCTTGCATTTTATCTAGCAGGAGATTTTCTTGTGAGAAAACACTGTCACGGTTTCCAGGCAACGCATCGAGAGTGTTCCTGTCTATATTAGGAATCTATGAAAATACTAAAATTTGGGGCACCCGCAGGTCTTTATTATTCTTCTTGCCTGGTGAGATGCATTCCATTTACTGAGAAAGTGAAACATTGAAAAATCAAGGCCAGACTGTGACTTGTATTTTTTGATTAATTAATTTTTAATTTTATAATTGACACATAATAATTGTATATGTTTATGGGGCACAGCGCAATATCTCAGTGCGTAGGTGTGTGACTCATGTTTTTTGTCCCCTCAATCTTGCTTCAAGCACAACAAAAAGTCCCTGAGGCTTGGGCCAGAGCGGGTGAAAAGGGAAGGCACCAACCACCTAAGATCTTGAGAGCAAGCAGAGTCCTGGGAAAGGGGGCAGTGGTTTCCCTCAACTATTTTAAATACTATTCCTTCCTCCCCCAAATGCTCATTGGCAGTGCTATACCTCTATTGTTTAATGAAAAAACAAAACACCCGATTCATCGTTACTTTGTTAATTTGGCAAATGCCTTCCTAAGAAATGCCCTTTCTGTCATCTCAGGGTATGTTTGATTCGTCCAAATGGCAAAAATTTTGTTTCCATAAAATTTTATGAAATACTGCCCATCAAAGCAAAGATTCCTGTAGGTAGGAGAAAGAGGTGTAGTGGTGAATGCACAGACTCCTGGGGTAATGTGTCGGCAGCTAAAAAAGACCAGGCCTTAATTGGTGGAGAAAGGCCTTAGGTGAAAGATAACTAAAGGATGACTGTGAAATAGAACATCAAGTATTTTGTTTAAAGCCTTGACAAGTGGAAGGAGCCTCTGTTAGAAGTTGGTTTGTGTGTTAGGGTTCTCTAGAGGGACAGACCTAATGGAATGGATATATATATATATATATATATATACACATACATACACATATATATATGGAGTGTATATATATATATGGAGTATATATATATATGGAGTATATATATATATAGAGAGAGAGAGTTTATTTAGTATTAACTCACACAATCATGAGGTCCCACAATAGGCCTTCTGCAGGCTGAGGAGCAAGGAGAGCCAATCTGAGTTCCAAAACTGAAGAACGTGGAGTCTGATGTTCGAGGGCAGGAAGCATCTAGCACAGGAGAAGATGTAGGCTGGGAGGCTAGGCCAGTCTCTCTTTTTACATTTTCTGCCTGCTTATATTCTAGCTGAGGTGGCAGCTGATTAGATTGTGCCCACTCAGATTAAGAGTGGATCTGCCTTTCCCAGCCCACTGACTCGAATGTTAATCTCCTTTGGCAACACCCTCACAGACACACCCAGGATCAATACTTTGTATCCTTCAATCCAATCAAGTTGACACTCAGTATTAACCATCACAAGTCCACCCTTTGTCAACTTGAACCAATGCACAGCTCCTGAGATCATATGTAATCTTCATATACAGACAACAATAAGGTTATAATTATGTCTAACATAATACAACTACCCTTCGTACAACAGGAAACTCACCAAGCCCCAACGCAAGTACTATTACATAAAGTTAACAATACTTAAATGCTGATGTGAAGTCAATAAATCTTATGTCACATGATAAAGGAGAAAGGAAATAAAATGAAGTTATTTTCTTAGTACAAGTGTATACACTAAGTTATTTTCTTAGTACAAACGTGTTTTAACAAAAGAATAAGGAAATACTCATGACAATTACAGTCCTGGTTTCTGTAGCTGGTCACATGGTCATAGCTGGTATTGATGACCACCTTCTACTACCCATTTCCTTTGCCTTCAGCAAGCACTTCAGCAGGTTGTGGTTTTTTTCCTTGTAGAGTGATCCAAACCTTCATTCCTGAAGGGTCTGGGTCATTTGTAGTCTTGCCTGGATTGGGCTGTTGTAGTTTCCCATTGACCTTAATCACAGGGTATGGTAATACTAAGAGATGTCTTAATGGATCTTCTGTATTCCATGCATCCTCTTCCTTAACTCTGTTGTGAAGTATCATCTTGATAGTCTGGGTCAGTCACCCCAGGCAACACTGTAACTCCTTTCTTAGCCTGTTGACTTCAAGGTAGGAGGAGCCCAAAGTGTCCAGATGGCAATCTTAACTTCCAGTTTAACGGAATCATCGTTGTGCCTCCTGGTGGCAGCATTCCCCACTCTGGAACTAAGATCTCTAGGCCAGCAGAACATAATGTCACAGGAACAGGAAGCAAAAATTTTGCTAGTGGATCCCTAGGGGTGATGGTGAGTTGTGCTACTTCTACTTGCACCCCTTGATTCCTGGACCCATGAATCTTGACTATGGGAGAAATAGTACCATATATTGGACACTGATTCAGAGCATGCACGGCCTTCTGGAGAACTTTGCCCCAGCCCTGCAAAGTATTGTCACCTAGTTGGCATTGCAATTGTGACTTCAAAGGCCATACCACCATTCTATCAATCCAGGTGCTTCAGGATGATGGGGAACATGGTACGACCAGTGAATTCCATGAGCATGAGCCCACTGCCATACTTCTTTAGCCGTAAAGTGAGTGCCTTGGTCAGAGGCAATGCTGTGTGGAATACTGTGATAGTAGATAAGGCATTCCATGAGTCCACGGATTATAGTCTTGGTAGAACATTGCATGCAGGATAGGCCAACCGATATCCGGAGTAAGTGTCTATTCCAGTGAGGGCAAACCTGTGCCCTTTCCATGATAGAAGAGGTCCAATATAATCAACCTGCCACCAGGTAGCTGGCTGATCACCCCATGGAATGGTGCCATATCGAGGGCTCAGTGTTGGTCTCTGCTGCTGGCAAATTGGGCACTCAGCAGTGGCCGTAGACAGGTCAGCCTTGGTGAGTGGAAGTCCATGTTCCTGGGCCCATGTGTAACCTCCATCCCTGCCACCATGGCCACTTTGTTCATGGGCCCATTGGGTGATGACAGGGGTGGCTGGGGAAAGAGGCTGAGTGGTGTCCACAGAATGGGTCATCCTACCCACTTGATTATTAAAATCCTCCTCTGCTGAGGTCACCCATTGGTGAGCACTCACATGGGATACAAATGTCTTCATAGTTTTTGGCCACTCAGAGAGGTCCATCCACATACTTCTTCCCCAAATGTCTTTGTCACCAATTTTCCGATCCTGCTTCTTCCAAGTCCGTGACCATCCAGCCAAACCATTGGCTACAGCCCATGAGTCAGTATATAATTGCACATCTGGCCACTTCTTCCATGCAAAGTGCAAAACCAGTGCACTTTTTGAAGTTCTTCCCACTGGGAAGATTTCCCTTCACCGCTGTCCTTCAGGGATGTCCTAGAAAGGGGCTGTAGTGCTGCAGCTGTCCACTTTTGGGCAATGCCTGCCTATTATGCAGAACCATCTGTGAACCAGGCGCTAGTCTTCTCTTCCTCTGTCATCTGATCATAGGGAACTCCCCATGAGGCCATCGGTGCAGGCTGGGGGAGAGAAGGCAGGTGGCAGGAGTGGAGACCATGGGCATTTGAGCCACTTCCTCGTGTAACTTACTTGTGCCTTCAGGACCTGCTCGAGCCGGATCACATATATACTACTTCCATTTGACGATGGAATGCTGCGTGCACGACCCACTTTATGGCTAGATGGGTCAGAAAGTACCCAGTTCATGACAGGCAGTTCAGGTTGCATGGTGACTTGATAACCCATAGTCAAATCTTCAGTTTCCACCAAAGCCTAGTAACAGGCCAAAAGCTGTCTCAAAAGGAGAGTAGTTATCTGCAGAAGATGGTAGGGCGTTGCTCCAAAATCCTGGAGACTCCCACTCTGATTCACCTATGGGGTTCTACCAAAGGCTCCAAACAGCATCCCTATCTGCCACTGACACCTCAATCACCATTGGATCTGCTGGGTCGTATGGCCCAAGTGGCAGAGCAGCTTGCACAGCAGCCTGGACCTGTTGCAGAGCCTTCTTCTGTTCTGGACCCCACTCAAAACTGGCAGCTTTTTAGGTCACTCAATAAATGGGCTGGAGTAACACACCCAAATGAGGGATATGTTGCCTCCAAAATCCAAATAGGCCCACTAGGCATTGTGCCTCTTTCTTGGTTGTAGGAGGGGCCAAATGCAGCAACTTATCCTTCACCTTAGAAGGAACATATTGACAGGCCCCACACCACTGGACCCCTAGACATTTTACTAAGGTAGAATTTCCCTGAGTTTTAGTCGGGTTTATTTCCCATCCTCTGGCATGCAAATGTCTCACCAATAAGTCCAGTGTGTTTGCTAGTTCTTGCTCACTGGATCCAATCAGCATAATGTCATCCATGTGATGAACCAGTGTGATATCTTGCAAAAGTGAAAAGCGATCATGGTCTCTCCAAATAAGATTATGACACAAAGCCGGAGAGTTGATATACTGCTGAGGTAGGACAGTAAAGGTATATTGCTGGCCTTGCCAGCTGAAGGCAAGTTGCTTCTGGTGGGCCTTATGGACAGGAATGGAGAAAAAGGCATTTGCCAAGTCAATGGTTGCATACCAGGTACCAGAAAATGTGTTAATTTGCTCAAGCAATGAAACCACATCTGGTACAGCAACTGCAATTGGAGTCACCACTTGATTAATCTTACGATAACCCACTGTCATTCTCCAAGATCCATCTGTCTTCTGCACAGGCCAAATTGGAGAGTTGAATGGGAATCTGGTGGGAATCTCCAACCCTGTGTCTTTCAAGTCCTTGATGGTGGCACTAATCTCCTCAGTTCCTCCAGGGATGTGATATTGTTTTTGATTTACCACTTTTCTAGGTAGAGGCAGCTCTAATGGCTTCCATTTGGCCTTTCCCACCATTATAGCCCTCACCCTACCAGTCAGGGAGCCAATGTGGGGGTTCTGCAAGCTGCTAAGTATGTCTATGCCAATTATGCATTCTGGCACTGGGGAAATAAACACAGGATGAGTACTCACGGTAAGTTGGACCTGAGCTAAAACTCTGTTAATTACCTGACCTCCATAAGCCCCTACTTTAACTGGAGGACCACAATGACCTTTTGGGTCCCCTGGAATCAACATCAGCTCAGAGCCAGTGTCCAGTAGTCCCTGAAATGTCTGATCATTTCCCTTTCCCCAGTGCACAGTTACCCTGGTGAAAGGCCAGAGGTCTCCTTGGGGAAGGATGGGAGAAAGATTCACTGCATAAATTGTCAGTAATGTAATGGGGTCCTTCCTCAAGGAGACCTGGTCTCCCCTTCATTCAAGGGGTTCTGGGTCTGTAAACTGGCTCAAGTCTGGAAATTGATTAAGAGGCTGTGATTTTCTACTAAAAATACAAAAATTAGACAAGTGTGGTAGCATGCACCTGTAACCCCAGCTACTTGGGAGGCTGAGGCACAAGAATCACTTGAACCCGGGAGGCAGAGGTTGCAGTGAGCTGAGATCACACCATTGCACTCCAGCCTGGGCAACAGTGCAAAACTCCATCTCCAAAAAAAAAGGAAACAACCAAGACGTACCTCAGGAGATAAATTGTTAAATCAACTGCAATACATCCATGTCATAGAATACTGCTCAGCAGTAAAAAGGAATGAACAATTGATACACATGACAACTTGGATGTATCTCACGGGCAATAACAAGCCAATTTCAAAAGATCAAGTTCTGTAGAATTCCATGTATATAACGTTCTTGAAATGGCAAAATTATAAAGATGATAAACAAATTAGTAGTTGCTAAGGGTAAGAAAGGAAGGATTGCTATAAAGGGGTAGTCTGAGGGAGATCTTTGTGGTGATAGAATGGTCTGTCTTGATTACACAAGTCTGCACTTGTGATAAAATGGCTCTACACATGTGCCAAGGTCATATTCCTGGTCTTGCTGTTGGGTATAATTATGTAAGAAGGAAGCATTGGAAGGAAATGGTGAAGGGTATATGGGACAACTCTCTACTACCTTTGCAACTGCCTCTGAATCTATAATTATTTCAAAATAAAGTTAAAAAATCAATACTGCCTTATAAAAACTGGTTCTGCCATTTTTCTCACAACTTTTACTGCAGGCATTATTTGTACTTTCTGCACAAGGAAATGTAGAATAGCATCTGGGAGAAGGTGGCTTCTGAGCCTGCCGTGCTGCTGTTTCCAGAACTTCAGGGCTTGGCTGTCAACCTTCTGCTCACTGACTGCTGCTATGTGCCAAGGAGAGCACAGAGAAGTGTTTGAGTGTCAGAAAAGCACATTTGTCCTTAATTTTATTTTGACAGACTTGTTTTATAGCCTCATGTTTTGTGTGTTTTTGTTTTTTTTGAGACGGAATCTCACTCTGTCGCCCAGGCTGGAGTGCAGGGTGCAACCTCAGCTCACTACAACCTCTGCCTCCTGGGTTCAAGCGATTACTCCTGCCTTAGCCTCCCGAGTAGCTGGGACTCCAGGCGCCCACCACCACGCCTGGCTAATTTTTGTATTTTTAGTAGAGATAGGGTTTCACCATATTGGTCAGGCTGGTCTCAAACTCCTGACCTTGTGATCTGCCCGCCTCGGCCTCCCAAAGTGCTGGGATTACAGGCATGAGCCACTGCACCCGGCTGTTTTTTGTGTTTTAAAATACTGTTTTTTAACATTTTGTTAAGCTACTTTAAACTGCTGTTGCAAGTAGATCAAATTTGCACATCAGGACGACTTCAGTCTCTCTTCCAGTTGTCTTTTTTTCCTCCTCAGTCTACATACTTCAAGTCATTAATCCCCTTCTTCACCCACCGCAGAACATCAGCTTTCAGCCTAGCAGCCCTGGTATCTGATACTCTCTGCTTCCTTTAACCATGGAACATCTTAAAAGAGCCATCTGAGATCTACACTCCGTTCTACTTTTTCACACATTTCGTGCCTGCTGCGTAGCTCTAGCTGGTATAGTGTGAACTAGAAGAAAATAAAACCAGGAAAGTGTATTCAGAATAAGAGATCATTTTTGAGGGTTACTTTGTCCATGTGTAATTTCATTGAGAGTAGCTGTCTAATTTTAAATGAAAAGTTTTAAAATAGTTAATTATCTTCTGATGTACATAGAAAGTAGATTCCTCTGTATTTAAACTGTATTCTCAGTGGTGAGGCCTGGGGCTTTGGCAGGGAGGCTGACTCATGGTTCAGTGGCTTCTTTCCCTGGACTCAAGGTCAACAATAGCCATTCCTCACATGGTAGAACCATTACATTTGTTTAATAGTTAGATTTATGTTCTTCTCCCACAAGTAGTTTTCATCATCAGAAAGTATTTGTCAAATATCCAATTGTAAAAGGTTTGTTCAACTGTGCTCTACAAAGGGAAAAATTTAATCACAATATCCAAAGGATATTATAAAAGTAATTAAAATTCCATATACTTCTAGACATGGAAACACATTCATGATCTATTGTTCAACCAGAAAAAGCAGATTAAAAAGTAGAGTTTATAATATGAAGTTTAAATGTACACATTTTAAAACTGTAAAGCATGTCTTTGAATATATTTTTTCAAAAGGATCTGGAGTGACGAAACAAATGTTTCCAGGGATTGTTCTCGGGCACAGAGGATTTAAATGTCATTTTTATTTTCTTACTTGCAATTTTCTGTATACTTTGCATTGTTTACAATATGAAGGTAGGAATTTTATGTTTAGAAAAAATTAAATTATTTTAATTTTATAAAAAGATTCTGAGGACATTTTATACTTTTGAGGAATATTAGTTACTGAGATTATTACCATTGATCTACATTAGAACCTTAAGTAAATTATCATTGACATGTTTTGTAATAAAGTGCCAAATATCAACTGTATTGATTATGATCCTTACCTTGAAGAAATATTTATTAAACTATGTGAAGTACTCCAGTAGCTTTCTTAAACGAAACAAAATGGTACCCCCATGTCTCCACATGAAGACGCCACATGGAATTACAGTATATCTTTTCCTGTTCTGTCCAAGCAACCACGTGAAATGCTAAGAACTTAAAATACATAATGTTCTTTTGCACTAATGGGAATTTCTTAATTCACTGAAAGATTTCAGCCTTAAAAATATCTTTCCTTCAGCAAAAATATATCCTTAAAGAACTCAGGAACATCTTAAGAGATGCAGATGTTGAATGTTATATCTCCTCTTCCCTCTGTTATATTTTTGGCATGTATCTTCTGTTGTTTCTTTAAAAGTTGCTTTTGAATATCTCTTTTAATTGTTGTAGGTCTTTGTTTTAGCCATTTACTCACTTGCAGGCAACATCTTGGGCATGCTTTGTGTTGGATCTTGGTTTCTCTTCATCTGGTGACAGTGGTTGAAGTAAAGGGATTTTTAAAGTAGGATTAAATAACAATACTTAGTACTTATAGCAGACATAAAATATTATCTGGTAGACTTTTTATACTGGTGTGTTTTAAAAGTATCTTTTTATCTTCTCCCTTTTTTGGCTTTGTTGGGTGATGTTTTTCCTAAGTACAGAAAAACATTGAACAATTTATTTGTGTAATTCATCTTCATGTCTGTGTTAGATACCAGTATCATAAAATTTGACTAATTATGCAAATATCCTTGAACATATAAAATGCCTAGTCCCCTAGGTGATTACTAAATGAGTTTCTTTTGGCTAAGAATCTAAAATGATTTTTAAGAAACCAAAATGTAGTTTCTTTTTGCAACGTGTTTCTGTATTAGTATTTGAACTCTGAAGTATCTAATGGTTTTTGAATCCACTCTAATATAATGGTGTAACATTGGAAAGATCTGTCTCAGGGGACCCTTGAATTTACCCTTCCTCAGAGCAGACAGTTTTATAGCTCTCAGTATTAAGATTCAGACCACAAGCTCAGCAGGAGTCAATAGATCAGTCAGAGTGGAGCCTCGCTGAACAAACCTGAAATCAGAACGATCAAATATTGAATCATGACATTATAGTAAGGAATGCCTCCGAAGTAATTGTCACATTTGCTTGTAGTGACCTTTATAAAATACCCATGCTTGAAAGTGACATTTTTAATGTTTCCTCCTCTAAAAAATTGTCACAATCTTAAAATTGGAAATATTACCAGAATGGCAATTGTCTGGTGAAGCAGAAGTGCTGCATCATGGATTGAAATAATTCTCGGCTTTGCCCTATGAATCATGTTGTTTTTTAATTTCAGCTTTATTTTACTTATTTTTTAAAATTTAATTTAGATTCATGGAGTACATATGCAGATTTGTTACATGGGTGTATTGCATGATGCTGAGGTCTGGGTATCTAACGATCCCATCGCCCAAGGTAGTGACCACAGTACCTGATGAGTCATTTTTCAACCCTTGTCCCTCTCCTTCCCTCCCCGCTTTTGAAATCCCCAGTGTCTGTCGTTCCCATCCTTGGGTCTGTGTGTACCCAATGTTTAGCTCCCACATATTAATGAGAACATGCAGTATCTGGGTTTCTTTAGCTTATTTTACTTCCGAAGAAAAGGATTTACGAGGGGCTACCATAGAGAAAAGGAATAATGACAATTTTCTTTCCTGTTGCTCTTCCCTCTGGCACTTCTTCTCTCGGGTATTTTCTTTGCAGGTCTGTGTTGTGCCAAGAGTAGATATTGTCTGTTTTCCACTTGTTTGTTTTTTTAACCATTGGTTTTGCTGCTGTTGACTTAGGTTGTGTGCTACAGGGATCTTGGCTATAGTGAGCCCTTCAGGGCCTCACATGGCCCCTCACAGAGGTCTGTGTGTTCCGTGTCTGTGCTGTATTTTGCAGGGGAGGCAGTGTCATAGGCTAAGATGGTGCTTGGCTTCTTACACATCTAAAACATGTCATGTAACCTCTACTGTAACCTCTACCACTTTGGTTTCCTTATCGGTGAAATGGGGAGAAATAATCACATATACCTCCTAGAGTTCTGAGCTGTAAATAAGATCACCTGTGGAAGTGCTGAACACATGGTATTTGGTGTCAAGTCAGGCTTCAAAGGTTATTTTTACTATGGTCTCTACCATCCCACCATCACCAACACTGCTGTTGCTGCTACTACTACTAATGGCACTTCTGTTATTTTAATCCGACAAGGTGTCTTTTCCAAGAAGAAATTCCTCTCTTGTTGTAGAGCGTGGGTGATGGGAGACAAGGGACCTTGGGACCATACAGATGGTGCAGATCTACTTTCTTATGCCACTTCATAAGGGTAGACTCTAGATTGAGCTAATCATGTGCTTTAAATTGTTGCATTGTGGCATAGGGAAGCATTCAGCCATATTGTTTTCCAGGATTTGCATGGTAGGAGTTTGGCAGTCCTTCTTTCTGGTGGTCTGTGGCACCCAATCATTTGCCATAAAAATACTTTTCCAGGTTCTGCTTCTTTTCATCTACACTTACTGAGTTGTGGAAATTTTTAGAGAGTTTCTTATTCTGAAATAACACTATTAATATTCAGCCAGTATCTATCAAGTGGATACAAGGTGCTAGACTGTGAACCCTCTGGGGTGGAGACACCTGCTGGTCCCTGCTCTTGAAGAGCTCTCAGTGCATTGGTGGAGACAGGTAAACAGGTGAGCAGGACATATGAGGGAAAAGGACGAATTCTTTCTCAAAGTTCATCTGAACAAGATCTCTTTTTCTCAGAGTCCTTGATTCCCCATAAGAAAACACCAAACCAACAATTTTGAGTGCCGTTGCCTCCAAGACTCCTGATAGAAATGTTAAGAGGATTTGAAACTTATCAAGGATAGAACTAGGTGCAGCAGAAGGTCTCAGGCTTTGGAAAACAATACATTGCGGCTTTGGGGAAAAAAGTCCTTGGAGTTTTTTTTATTAGAGTATATGAAGTATGGATTCATGCATAAGACTAAAATATTATGTTAAGAGTATTTTAAGATGGGAAAATAAATTGTGAGCGTGGGTAATAAGATAAAGCTTTGAGCATGCGAGCATCCAGACTCCAATTAGTCCCTGGCCAGACCCCGACCCAGGAGACAGTTAACTGTCCAGGGACCAGGAAGAGAGGATCCTTTAGAGGTCCTTGACTCTGAGCAAAGTTATGAGAATAAGGCCACTTCTGTGGAGCCCCCGTGGGTAACGATCATCCTGTGTAAGGTGAAGATAGTAACTAATTGCTGCTGCTGCTGGAACCTGGCCTTGCTGAACTTGGTGGACCTCCTTGAACCTCAGAGCAGGGGGTCACAAACCAGGACTTGTTGAACCAAACATTGACCACTGACATACTTTGTTCACACATAGCTTTACAAGTAGAGCCTTTCTAAACTTTCTGCCTTCTGTTCTTTGAGACGATGGGAGCTGTAGCAGCACTGGCTTGCATTCCTGCATAACCATAAGAGGTTGCTTTCCAGTTTCAGTTGCTTCCTTGCACCACAGCAACTCCCTCAGTCCCCAGGGCTCCCTCTTGTCCCACACCTGCAGTTGCTTTGCTGACTCACACCACTTGCTTGACCCACATAGGCATTTGAATTCACTACTCCTGGCCTAGAAAATTCCAGAGAGAAGGAGAATAGCCATGGTTCCTGAGGGAGAAGGACTGTGCTACCCTTGGGACTAGGATGCCCCTGTCTAATGCTCCCTGATGTAGTGGGCAGTCCCCAGAGGAGAGGCTTAGAATCACTTTGGAACGATTAGACCATACGGAGCTGCGGCTTTCGATGGGAGGATGTGTGGAAAAGGCTGATGACCAGCAATTAGGTGTGAAGTCTTTTTATTCTGTGCCTGCTCTGCAGACCCCGAAGCCTTTGATGTCCTCTCCTCTGAATCCTCCCAGTGCCAGGCTTAGATGGATCTACTACCTGCCTCATCATCTGGGTACCATCCCAGGAGCTTCCTGCTTGGCCTAGGCTGATGAGAAAGGCTACAGTGGGCTTTGCAGAATGTAAAGGGTTCAGATTGTCAGAAGAGTTGGAGAGAACATTCCAGAAGGGCAGAACTACAGAGCAAAGAACCAGAAGTGGGATTAAATGTGCCATGTGGAAGGAACATTTCGGGACTGACAAGAGCAGAGGAACGAGTGGAAATAAAGTCACAGGTCTACTCAATCTGCCCTTGAATGCTAGATGAACACTCTTGCGGCTTATACCTAGAGAAACCGGTCATTGTTAATTTTAAATCGGGGGGTAGCCTGAAGAGTGTTGGTGATGAGGGAGCTGAGTATGGTGTAGGTTGAAATAGTGAGAGATAAGAGGTGGAGGAGCCATTGGAAGGTGGTGACTTCAGTCACCTTGGATTTCTTGGATGCTGGTAATGGCAGGAGAGTGGAGAGACAGGGACGAGTCAGAGACACCAAACACAAAACAAACAAACAACCCAAGAAAACCATTTTTCTTATTGCACAAGCAGTATGTTTTTAATGTAGGAACTATAAATAGTCAAAAGTTTTAAATGAAACAGTCAATCCGAGTACCCAGAACCCTGAGGGTTACTTGTTGTTGCTATCCGGAGGAATATCTTTCTAGATAATGTTTTCTATGCATGGGTTATATCCATCTTTAATAAAAATATGGTTTTCCAGCTTAATTTTCTAATGTATAAGTCCATCTTTAGCTTTGTTCCACATCCATAAGCATTCATGTACAAAACTTTAATCACTATTTCATTGGCTGTTCGTTATTCATCATGATTTATCTCTGCCAGCCAATTAAAATCCTTTCCATTTTTGGCTAATGTAAACACTGGAATAAGTATTTAATGTGGATATCCTTATTGATTTGATTGAGCCATTTTGAACAGATTGACAGGACTCAGAGATGGATGCCTTCTTTGTCCTTCGTATCCAATGATAACTCAACATTTGGAGCCTGAAGGATTTGGGGCATGATGGTAATGTTACTGAAATAGATGAGAAAATATGGAAAAAAGAAGGATTAAGTTGTAAAGGAAGTCCGTAAACTCAGTAGTAAAGAAATTTTTGCTGCTATAGGTGACAGTAATCCCTGTTAATAGTTGCTTGAAATTTTAATTTTTTTTCTCATAAAACAAGAGGTTAGAGGCTGGTGAATGCTGACATTTGTTCAGCTGCTCCACAATATCATCAGACTCAAGCTGCCTCTTTCTTTATGCTCCTCTGTGTTTTGCCTGTTGGCTTGTTGCCTCATATGCTAAGATAGCTGCTATTGCTTCTGACATCAGAACCATGTTCCAGCTAGGAACAAGGTGGAGTAGTGATGGCTGCCTGTATCCTTTTTATAAAGAAAACAAAAGCATATCCAGAAGATCTTGCCCCTGACCCACCCACCTCCCTACTTCTCACTGACAGGACTGAGTGTCATGGCCACCCCTAATTGCAAAGGAGGTTGGGAAAGAGGGAAGTTGAATTGCCAGACTGACTTGCAGTATTGCCTGAGGTTTGGCCTGAGTTTGAGTTCTGCTAACAAGCCACAAGAAAGTGGGTAGTGTCCAGTAAGCAATTAATAGTGTCTGTGTGCTATGCTTTGAGAAATTGAGTTCCTGGGCATTCAGGAGGTTTTGTTGTGGGCAGTAAAGAACCCCTGATATCTGGGCCGAGGATCCATAATAAAAGAGAAAATTAGAGTGATTGTTGCAGAACCATAGAGGGAACAGAGGTTGACTAATCAGACACATAAAAGTTAAGTAACAGATTGTTCCATTTGAAGGAGAGAACCCTATGAGAAGTGAGAAAAACTATGCTTTACTACATTTTACATAGATGGTTTCGTTTAATTCATGTAATTTTCCTACTGAGAACCTAGTCATTCTACAAATATTTATTGAATGTTTACTATATGCCAGCCACTGAGCTAGGCACTGGGAATACAGTGGTGAGTAAAACAGGCAAAGCCTCTTCAATGCTGAGCTCACAGGTTAGTGAAGGAGGTAAAAAAAATAACCAGAGGGGCACATAACAAATAATGTCAGGTAGAAATAAGCACAGCAAGAAAACTTGTAGCTAAACAAGGGAATAGAGAGAGCAAGAGAGGTGTATCTCCAACACCACAAAGCAATTTCTCTTGTCACCATTTTATTGCCAAGGATGCCGAGGCAGGCCAGCCAGAATCCCAAGTGACCAGGTGGTATTCGGCAGAACCTCGCTTATGATCTAGGTTGGACTCTGAAGCACATGCTTGGGAATACGTCATGCAGCTGGGAATTGGGGAAACATTTAGTGTCTGCATCTAAGTGGAGAGCTGGAGTCTCTCATGGGACTCGGTGAGAAGAATTCAAGCTCTGTACCATAAAGCTCTTTGGAGTTTTATCTTTGCTCTACATCAGGAACACTCAATGCATGATTTTTACCATGACTTCTTGGTCTCTGCTTGCCAAGTGTGGTTATTCAAACAAAAGGACCGTACCCCACCATGCCATGAGCCATGTGGGACGTACCAGCACCTGCTTTGTGTGCAAGCTGGAGGGATGGTTGAAAAGAGCACAGGCTCTGGATTCCGACTGATTGGGTTTGCACACTTACTCCCCCACTTGTTGGTGCATAAACACGGGCAAGTTAGCCTCTATGGGACTGAGTTTCCCCACCTGCAGAGTTTCTACTGTGTTATAGTGGAGAGCATGTGAGATAAGGCAGATAACGGGAGCACAGGAAATGCTTAATAAACGCTGTGTTGTTTTTGTTGGTAGCGTTTAGAAACTCTTTGCATTATTTTTTGTTATGCTCACATTGCAGAGCTAGCCTCAGACATGCTTTTCCATGCAGAAATCTCGAATTCACAAGTTTATAAATTGCGAACAGCCTGGTGACATGATAAGGCACTGTGTTCCCCTGATGGCACAGCATGCTCAAAATTTTATCTTCCCATGTTACATGCTTTTGCAGACAGCGCAATATGGAACCAGTCAGGCTCCTAATTATGACAGCAGTCCAGAGCCAGAATCCAGTCATCCAGTTGACAAAGGACTTGGTACAGAGAACGGTGACCAGCTGTTCCCCATCTCCAGTGAGCAGCGAGGAAGAGGAAATGGGTTTAAGCTGCATGAAGGATTTGGGTTATTTATGGCCGAATTTCCTGATCGTGAAGGTTGCTCAACATTAGGACTGGATTACAGAGAGAGGGTGTAGAATTCCCGTCTGTGGAGATTCCGAAAACATGCTCTTGTTTGCGAGATGACTACAGATGCTGCCTTCCCACTGTGCGTTCTGTCTTGTCTCTCTCCCTTTCTACCCATCTGGTCCTTGAAACCAAATGAACCTTCTCTAAGACATTGAGGGTGGGGCTGCTATGTGGAGAAGGGAAAAGGCCTCACGGTTAACTGGTCAGAACATCATCCACTTTTTGACATTTTGATTGCAGGCTTTGGCATTTTGGGTGAGGACGCACGGACACAAATTCATTTAGTTAACCCAGGACTGAAAAGCCCACCTGGGCCAGGTGGAAAACAAAAATGGTCAGGTTTACAACTCTGATGAACTTGGAGAACACGTGCCCCATCCTAAGGACGCAGCTTTTACTCAGGTCAGCCAATTTTTTTTTTTTTTTGAGACGGAGTCTCGCTCTGTCACCCAGGCTGGAGTGCAGTGGTGTGATCTCAACCTCTACCTCCCGAGTTCAAGCGATTCTCCTGCCTCAGCCTCCCAAGTAGCTGGAACTATAGGCACCCGCCACCACGCCTGGCTAATTTTTTGTATTTCTGGTAGAGATGGGGTTTCACCATGTTAGCCAATTCTTATCACAAGGACTGTGGGAATGCACACTGCTGCCAAGCTGATTTTCAAAAGCAGTATGAAATCTGGGGAGTTTTAAAATTCTGGCAACTAATTTTCTAAAAGCCAGTTATGTGTGTATCAAGGGGAACGTAGATCTGTGGGTCATAATTCCGTGTGCAGGGCGCTTGTTTGTGACCTCTGATCTGTGAGGTCACCTTGGTCCATTGGCCCTGCTGGCAAGTATGGGAATGAGCGTCTCTCCAAGTTCAGACACGGGTTTGAGGTGGCAGAATTTGTCTTTTAAAATGGAAAACCTCTATATTTATATGTATGAGCTGAACCATAAGAAACTGACATTTTTGTGTATCAACAATAATCAAATATTGTCAATTTCATGTGCTTCAATCTAAAAGGAATCATCCACTTAAGAGAAACTAGAATATGAAATATAGACTGTGTTTTGTTCTGCAGCATCAAACATTTCTGCCTCCTCTGAGACGAAGAAAGCACTCACTCACTGTTCCAGCACCCCACGCTATTTACTAGCAGACCATGCCTGGCAGATGGAGGTGACATCAGCCATTGCCTGAATAACATCCATCTTCTCATTTGCACCAAGCAGCTTAAAGAGTCTGCCCTTCCTAGGACTAATGGCTTTAACATTGTTGAAGCTCCTTTTAGCAGCAGCATAGCCATTTCTGGAAATTTTCCAAATAATCATCTTTCTCTTCTTTTATCTTTCCTTCCATCAATTAGTTATAGGCTATCATTTTCTACAGATATCGTTAGTTTCTATAGATATCATTGCAGAAGTCAACTGGACATAGCTGAGGATGAAACAATTGTTATCCTCAGGTTGGTGGACAGACTCCACCTCCAAAAGCAGTAAGATCGGTTTCATCCAGGATCTGCAACTTCAGTGATTCAGTTGTGAATTGGATTGCTTACTGATGGTGCATTCTCTTAAACAAAAAAGTGCATTGAGAGAGACACAGCTGGCAGATGACCTAATGGGAACCTGGAGGGGAGGTTCTACCTTGGATGCCATAGCTTCCCTGCCCCTCCCAGACCAAATCCTGGGGTTTGAAAAGGGGGTTGGTACCAAACCTTTGCCATGTTTGAGAGAAAGACAGGAAGAGAGCTTCACTTTTCTCACTGGCTTTCCCATGCATCCTAGAACTCAAACTCTGGTGAAAGCATTTCTTTTGTTCCAAGAACTCTCTGGATGAATGGGATAACGGGCTTCTTTTTATTTTCTGCATCTTTTTTAGCTATTTAATGTTTACTTCATATTGATTTATAAACAACAACCTCTTTGTGAATTTCCTTCATAATATAGAAAATGTATTTTGACCAAATGCATAATACATTTTTATTGTCTTAATTAACTGGAATTCCAACATTCCCTTCCCCCCATTTCTTTGCTTTTAATGAAAAGTAGCAAATGAATAAAAACCATGCAAAAAGAGAGAAAAAAAAATTGTAATCAGAGACTTAAACAAAACTCCCCACTAAAACCAAACTGTCCAGAAACAATTTTCAAAGTTCCTATGAAATCAATCATCTGGAGGGATATTTTGAAGGGAAAAAAGTGCTCTGTAAAATGATTAGCTTAGTTTCTTCATGTGACCTAAAAAAGGGCAGGTGGATGTAATCTACTTCTCACCCCATTGATGGCGAATACTTTGAAAGTCATATCAATCATTTAGAAAGTATGTGACCACACACGAGACACTCCAGCTGCCTCCTTGTCTGGTCTCATAAGTGTGTACAGAATTATTTTGATGTGCCCAAGGCACCTAAACCCTACACGCTCTGTGTGGCTGACTGAGAAACTGCGGAGCAGATGTCTGAAGGGCTGATGTGCTGAGCCCTGGGCTGTGTCGTGAGGCACAGCCACCTCCAGCTAGCCTTGCTTTTATCCAACACTTGCTAGACTTCCCCACTGACCACAGGCTCCCCGCAGCTTTGTGCCTCGGTCTGTAGATTGATGGCAATGCAAGGGGACTAAAAGTAAAGGAAGATAAATGTCAAACTCTTAAAGGAAGGAAGAGAAGGGAAAAGATCTATACATTCAAAAATATCTTTTCATGTTTGCTGAGCATGGTAGCAGAGATACATGGAAACTTATGGCCTAGCAGTTGTTTAATGCTGATGGATGGAGTAATCATTATTATTATCAACAACAACTTTTCTTTACTCAGCACTTTCTGTATGTCAGGCACTGTCTAAATGCTTCTCAGGCATAGATGCATTTAATTTTCACAGCTCTGTAAAGTAAGTACAGTTGACTCTTGACCAACATGGATTTGAACTGTTTGGGATCACTAATAACAGATTTTCTTTTTTTTCCACGTCAATTTGTACTTTTATTTCTTATTCTTGAGGTTAGATTCTAAACCCTAAAGATATCCAAACTGTATTAGATCTACTTATCTATAGCCAGAGACAGCTTCTATCATGTTGTCCTTAGCAGCCAAGGTTATTAAAATGTCTTTTCTCCAGGAAGATCCAATAGGAAAAAAGAAAGAAACCTCTCTGATTAGGCTTCAACCATACCCCACCCTCCATCAAATTGACTGGATAGGCATAATGGAAACCAGAACATGTGGTTTCCAAAAAAGAAAAATCCTATGAGGGAGGGGAGGAGGGGAGAGGAAGGATTCAGCCAGTGCCCAGAGTCAAATTGAGTAATATCAATTTCACTCTCCTTCACACATCTTCAGGTTGCATGTTTGTGGAGTAGTTTAGGAATAAATCCATGGTTTGTGGAGTACTAAAATACCCAGTTGTCTGCTTTATTACGTTGTGGCTTTCCCCAGCAGTTTCCAAGGCAAACTGGCAGGAGAATTTGGCTGGAACTACATGCAGGACTGCAGAGATTCCTCTCCACAGTTACAGAAGGGACTGTTCCAGGCCTGATTGTTCCAGAACTGGGTGCAGCAGGTCTGAGTGTTCCAGGAGTGGTTGCTCCAGGACTCGATGTTCAGGCTGTGGTTACTGCAGCTTGAATTGCTTCCAGGACTGGACACATTGGAAGGTTTCCAGTCGTGTTCACCAGGCATTCCTGGTGGTAGGAAGAGTAGAGGCTGGGGTAGGTAGGTGCTGAGGCCTGAGTCACACCGTTGCTATTCTGTGGCCAGTTGTTTTTCTGCCACCTCTTAGATTTCATTCTCTGGTTCTGGAACCAGGTCTTCACCTGTTTGTAGCCAAGGTTCAGGATATTGGAAAGTTCTTGCATCTGTTGAAGGCTGAGGTATTTCTGTCTCTGAAATCTATCATTGAGTACACACAGCTGGGTGGAAGAGAACACAGTTCTGGTCTTCTGTTTCTTGACCTGGACCTTGTCTTCCTTCTTTTGTGGCACTATTCTCTGCAGCAGTGGGTTGTTTGCCTTTGGGACTGGTGGGAGATTCAGGACTGTCCTGAATACGCAGATCCATGGAGGAAGGAAGAGGAGAGACAGTTTCAGTGTGAGGCATCTCAGCGGGAGACATTTGCAAGGATGGATAGTTTTCTTCAGGCCCACAAATGACAGGCATAGGTGAAGATTCTTTACAATCGGATGCTTTGAAGCAAGGCAGGTTTGGGGACAAGCTGGATCCACACTCATGTTATTTCTGGGGAAGAGAAGGAAAAAATTTAAGAGCTGGACTGGAAAAAAGGCTAAGGCAGCGTTAAGACTTTTCTGGAAGATCTTAGAGAAATGTGACCTCCAGAAGTGAAAGTATCAAGAAGTTGGAATGAAGTGAGTCACCTCCACAACAGGAGGCAACCAGCTCAGTCCAGCAAAATGTCGATGACAGATGTTCTTCCACCTCTGCCACCCCTAAGACAGCAAAACCAACCCCTCCTCTTCCTCCTTCTCCTCAGCCTATTCAACATGAAGACAAGGAAAAAAAATGTGATGATCTACTTTCACTTAATCAGTATTAAATATATTTTCCTTATGATTTACTTAATAACATTTTCTTTTCTGTAGATTACTTTATTATAAGAATACAATATATAATGCATAGAACATATAAAATATGTGTTGATTGACTGTTTATGTTTATAAGTAAGGCTTCCAGTTAACAGTAGGCTATTAGTAGTAAAGCTTTTAGGGAACCAAAAGTTATATGCAGATTTTTTGACCTCATGGGGGTCAGCACCCCAACCCGTGCATTGTTCAAGGGTCAACTGTATTTTATGTTCTATAGTGGAGGAAACTGAGGCACAGTGAGATTAACTCACTTGTCCAGGGCCGCACAGCTAGTGAATAGTAAAGCAAGGATTGAAACCCAGGTTTTTAACAATGGTACTGACCTGCCTCTTTTGATAAGCATGCTAGAGAACATTTGGTTTATTTCCAAAAGTGTAGATGCATTTTGTAATCTTTTTCTTTTGTTAACAATTACCATTTAATTTTCCTCTCTAGCAAGGAGGTCTTTTTGAATCCTTCAAAAATTGAAGCATTGAAGCATTTTTACTTCATGATTATTTTTGCCAATACAAATCAGAAAATTTTCTCTCTAACCTGCCAGCATCTGAAGATAAAGAGAGGAGAACCTGGTGGTTTTTATCTTTCTCAAAAAGATAACGGAAAATATGACTCAGGTGGCTCTTGAGAGATGCTGTTCCCATTGCTGATGTTCAGTGTTTTATATCTTCTGTCTGGATTTGACTTTGGAGAAAAGGTAAAATGTGCTTACAACTCTCTGCCAAGGTGAAAACCTCAATACTATAATAGGAGAGCTTGGATGAGGAAGGAGTGAGTTCAGAGATAACTTGACTCTATCTCGTGATAAATTCTGAAGTGGTCTGTTATGAAAGTCCCTTTCAGACCTATGGGTCAAAGTAGATTTTCCTTAGTGTGAACCACAGTGATTTCACAGATACAGTGTAATGGAGGACCAGAAACACACATAGACTTGTTCCTGGATAACTGAGTTTCTTAGATTTGACAAGCAGACTTCTGCTTGACTAGCTGAAAACTCAGGCAAGTGTGAGCCTCATTCCCTTCTCTGAAAATGAGGCAATTGGACCAAACAGTGGAGCTGTTAAAAAAAAAAAAAAAAAAAAAAAAAGGCCAATTTGAACCTCACTCCAGATCTAGTAAATCAGGCTCCTGGCGTAGCGTCCAGGTATGTGTATTTTTCAAAGCTCCTTGGGTGTCATTAAGAACCCGTAGATGGCTACTTTCTAACCAGAGTGTGTGCTAACGGCGGGCTCTGCTTTTATTTCTCTGTCTCTTCAGACAACAAGCATTTGTTGAATGCTTACTGCGTGGTGGGCAGAACAACAGCCATTGTGTTGATGCCAGGAATTCTGCAGGAACAAGGTGCTCAGGGTCCTTGCCTTCAAGGAGCTTGAAGTCTAGTTTAGATGAAAAAAACTAACAGGTACAAGAGTAAGAGAATTAGGCTGGGCATGGTGGCATAACCCTGTAATCCCAGGTACTTGGGAGGCCGAGGTGGGAGGATTGCTTGACCCCAAGAGTTCAAGACCAGCCTGGACAACATAGTGAGACCCCCACCACTCCAATCTCTTAAAAAAAAAAGTTTAAGAGCATTTCAGATGGGCTAAAACATATGAAGAAGATAGAACAGGGTCATGATGTGGAGCCAGGGAGGTGAGGGCTAGAGAAGGCATCTCTGAACGGAGACGTGTGGGGGAGATAGAATCTCAGAGATGCGAAGGCGCCAACCAGGAGGAGAGCGTGCTTAGGACAAAGCTCGGGAGGCTGGAATGCTTGAGTAAGAGACAGCAAGTGAAGGCCAGAGTGGCTGGAACATAAAAAAGGAGAGGTAGGGAGGTAGGAGAGAGGAGCAGAGGTCAGATCTCAGTCCTTGACCATGGCTGTGCATTGGCACTTTACTCTGAGTGTGATTAGGAGCCACTGGAGGATGGAGATTGTTTGTTTTCAGAAATGAAAACATTTCATTTGATTTTCTTGATTTTCATTTGAGTAAGACCATTTGGGCTGCTCTGTACGATACCTGCCAAGGTGATTATAAAATTATTACTTGATATTTGACTAATTAGGCTTTATTTTCTTAACTTGGGATATAACTCACATACCGTGAAGTTTACTCTTCTAAAATGTACAACTCGGCTAGGTGCAGTGGTTCATACCTGCAATCCCAACGCTTTGGGAGCCCAGGAGTTTGATGCTTCAGTGAGCTATGATTGAACCACTGTGCTCCAGCCTGGGCAACAGAGCGAGACCCTATTTCTACAAAAGTTTTTAAAAATTAAAAAATATTCTCCGGGTGTGGTGACATGTGTCTATAGTCCCAGCAACTTGGGAGGCTAAGGTGGGAGGATCACTTGAGCCCAGGAGTTTGAGGCTATGGTGAGCTGTTACTGTGCCACTACACTCCAGTCTGGGCAATAGAGCAAGACCCTGTCTCTAAAATAAATAAATAAATAAATGTACAACTCAGAGGTTTTTAGTATATTCACAAAGCTGTGCAACCATCACTATTATCTGCTTTTAGAATTTAAGAATAAATTGCTTTAATTTGCAAAAAACGCGATGGTAGAGGAAATCGTAGTACTGATCCTAGAGTAAATAAAAGAAAGCTTGACTGGGATGATGGAGAAAACACTCAGACTCTCCCATTCCACACATCTAATGGAAATTTTGTGTGATGATGGACATGTTCTATATTGCACTGTCCATATTGGGAGCCACCAGCCTCACGTGGCTGTTGAGCACTTGAAATGCAACTGGTGCTATTGAGGACCTGGATCTTTTATTTTGTTAAATTTAAATAGCCACATACGGATACCATATTGAACAGCACAGCTCTATGGCAGCTTACAAATTCATAGTCTTATCCGAGATCATTTTCCCCATCTCTCCTACCTCCCCAGTGTCTAAAATGATTGAAATGTTGAAGCATATTTATTGTATTTATACCTAATCCTCAGTACAAAGAAAAAGCTGGAGAGTTCCCACAAGGAATCTAGATGACAAGAGGCATAAAGGATGGATGGCAGATTCTAAGCATCTTCTGGGGTAGAATAGGATCTGAGTGGGAGTCAACCCAGTTGTCAACACATGGGTAACATCTGTATGCTCATGGAAGGCAAAGGCAAGTGATGACCTCAGCCCCAGCTTCACAACTCACAACGAATAAAAATAATTCCCAAAGCAGAATATTTTAAGAGGGCAATAAAGTTAGGTTATCTCTCCTGCTCCACTTATGGGTTGCATGTGACAACAGTAACAAAATCACCCTTTCTAGGATTATGTCCCTGAACTATTTGTTAAGAAGCTTCAAAGCGCCATGAAAGACTCCAAACTCTCATGGTTAAACTCATTAAGCCCTGCCCTCCCCAAGTTCCATTTAAACTGTTTCTGTTATTTAAAAAAAAAAAGAAAAAAAAATCTCCAGAGCCTTGCATTTTTGTCTAGAGGATTTGCTTCTCCATCCTTCATAAGTAGAAAAGTAGCCCAGGAGGAGCCTTAAACTTTATTAATATTGTAAAATATTCAGTGGTTTTTTTGTTGTTCATTTCCTGTTGTATTATTTTTTTAACTACCATGTTTTGCAAATATGAGGCATACATGAAGGTAAACAAGTTTAAGATGTTTCTTGTCTTAAAACTTCCTATATTGTTTTAGAGCCAAAATAAATTCTTGGTATTTATTACGTATGATGTTATGAAAAGATGAGATGGCCTTTAATGTGTAAGGCCTATGCATTAATATATGCCTATAAAATATGTCATGTTCCGGAGAAGACCAGAAATACTCTCTTTTTACCTGACAGATGTAGAAGGAAAAAAGGAATCAGGTGACTTCTAAAATTGCAAGCTTTTAAGGTAAACACACAAATGTAGACTGAGATTCCATAGGTCAAAATATTTAAATGTTATTTGTTAAACTAACAAACCATTAAATATAATGTTTTGGCCTCCTGTCTTCACATCTGTGTCTTCATGTGACCTGGAAAGTTAGGTTCAAATTTAGAATTCTCGGCCTAGAGATTTACACTAAAATGTAGCAAAGTAAGGGAGGCAGCCTGTCTACTGTCTAGGACTACAGAAGGGCTCTGTCTGGGTCTATGTTCCCGCATGAACAGCCATCCTCAGCCAGGCCTCCAGTCTAGGGTAGTGCACATCTGTGCCGTCCTCCACCCCAGGGAGGGTAGACCTGGGGCAGAGACCTGTGCAGGCCTGGGATGCAGGCGCAGGCATTTGGGTAGGAAATGGGATTGCCAATGAATGGTCTAGAGAATTGAGCATCTTCTCTTGCTTCATAGGGAAGGACATGGCTGGAGGAGGGTCAGAGCAGGGGGCCTAAATCAGAAAGTCCAGGATATGAACCCTAGTTACCTGGTTCTAGGAGCCAATGACCATTGAGTGCCTCTTTGTGTTTTTTGTTTTGTTTTTGTTTTTGTTTGCGATGGGGTCTTGCTGTGTGACTCAGCCTGGAGTGGAGTGGAGAGATCATGACTCACTACAGCCTCGACCTCCCACTTAAGTGATTCTCCCACCTCAGCCTCCCAATTAGCTGGAACTACAGGCAAGTGCCACCATGCCTAGCTATTTTTTTTATTTTTTTATTTTTTGTAGAGATGGAGAGTCACTGTGTTGGCCAGGCTGGTCTCAAACTTCTGAGTTCAAGTGATCCTCCTGCCACATCCTCCCAAAGTGTTGAGATTACAGGTGTGAGCCACCGTGCCTGGCCCAGTGCCTCTGTTGAGAGAAACTCTGCTCCTTAACATTCCCCTGATAACATTTCACCAAGCCAGGACAGCAGAGCAGTCACTTATTTGAGGGCTAAAATGTCCTATATTGTTTTAGAGCAAAAATAAGTTACTGATATTTATTATGTATGAAGTTATGAAAAGGTGAGATGGCCTTTAATGCATCCTTAAGATCTGGCTCTACAGGTGGTCTCTTTTACAGTCAGAAGTTTTCAGTTTGCCACTTCCAAGGCTTCTGAGTGCTTTTAAATTTTTTTAAGCTTTATTGAAATACAGTTCACATGCCATGCAATTTACCTATGTTGTTCTTAGTATATTCGCAATTTAGTATATTGTGACCATCACCACAATCAATTTTAGAACATTTTCATCACCCCAAAAAGAAACCCATGCTCATTAGCAAGCATTCCCATTTTCCTCACCTCACCCCCAGCCCAGGGCAGGCACTAATCGACTTTGTCTCTCTAGTTTGCCTCTTCCTCACTGAGGGCTTTCGTACTTTTAAAGTGGTTTCCCTATACATGTGTACATATTAAGTAGGCCCAGATAGAATAGCAAAATCTCACTACGTCCAGATATTGTGTTTTCTCAATAGATGTAGATTAGTGCTTCTCAAACTTTTAATGTGCAAGAGAATCACTCCGGGAACCTGGTTAAAATTCCCACTGATTCTGCCGGTCTTGGGTAGGGCCTGAAATTCTGAATTTCTCTCAAGGAGTGCTGCTGCTTGTCTAAAAGACATGCTTTTTTTTCTTTTCTTTTTTTTTTTTTTTTTTTTTTTTTTTTGAGACAGGGTCTCACTGTGACTCCTAGGCTAGAGTGCAGTGGCACAGTCTTGGCTCACTGCAGCAGCCGCATCCCAGGCTCAAGTGATCCTCCCACCCCAACCTCCCAAGTAGCTAAGACTACAGACACATGCCACCACGCCCGGCTAATTTTTATATTTTTTGTAGGGACAACAGGGTTTTACCATGTTGGCTAGGCTGGTCTCAAACTCCTGAGCTCAAATTATCTGCCTGCCTCGGCCTCCCAAAGGGCTGAGATTATAGGCATGAGCCACCACAGCCAGCATGGAAGCCACATTTTAAAGAACAAAGACACAGGATGCTGAAGTCATTATTTTAACCAAAGCAGCCTCCATTTCAGACAATGGACTGGTTTAGTATGGCAGGGTCCCATTATAGCATAGAAAGCATGGGGGGAGTGGTATGCATGCATGCATGTGTGTGTGCATGCATGGGCACGTGTGTGTGTGTCTGAGAGAGAGAGAGAGAGAGACAGAGACGGACAGTGGGCAGAGGCTCCGTGAACATAGACCTCTGTCTACCATTCTGAAATGAGGGCTGTGAGGACTTTGTACATTTCTTTTCTCCCTTCTGGCCTTCAGCTCCATGCCCTTCCTGATTCACCATCCTCCTTGTAAAGCTGAGATACTGTAGGTTGTTCAACTTTGGTTCCCTTCTTTATCAAGACTGCAAAACCATGTTCCTCTGACCATTGCCGATGCACCAGGGTCATTGGTTCTGGTCACACAGCACTTTCTGGAAACTGCATTCTTGTGAAAAGAAATGAGAACCACATTTCCCACACTTTAATATTTTTGACAAGCTCTGTTTCCTTGGGCATAGGAACCACAGTCCCTGTTTACAGAGCAGGAATCTGAAGCACGCAGCCCTCGATGTCAGGGCTCAGTCAAAACCCAGGGCCTCCGGGTTTGTTCGGGGTGGGGATTGCACAGCCTGTGGCATTCAGTTGCCATCCACAGAAGAAGGACTCACTTTCTCTGGGTTTTATCACGTTGTTTTTATTCCTGTGGTTTCTTGCTAAATAACTGTATCATCAGATCCCACATGGCAGCGCCAAGGCCAAACACAGAAACCAAGCTTTATTCATCTTCCAGGATGGCCCATGAGACTCCCTGAGTACCCAGCTGTTATTTCAGATGTGAGGTCGGAGCACGGGGAGGCTCTGGTGGGGCTGCTGGGCTGTGGATGGCAGAGGCTGGGTTGTGTATAAAACCCCTGAGAACACAACATAAGCGGTTGAGCTTCATGGCAACATGTCTGTGACTTCTTCTTAAGAAACATTTGAATCTGAAAAACAATGCAAAATTACTTAGAAAAGACAAGAATGTGAATCCACTGGTGACCGTTTACAGCAGCACATCTCTGATCATGGCACCTCTTGGCTCCAGCACTTTCAAAGGCTCCCTATTACCCAAGTGCTAAACCCAGCCTCCTTATTGTGACCTCCAGGGCTCTCCTCTCTGGCTTTGGCCTCCACTTCTAGCTCTGCTGCCTACAACTCCCTTTATAAATCCCTCACACCCTGGCTACTCTGTTGTGGACCATGTACTGTTTCAGGAACACGGTGCCTCGCAGCTTCCATGCCTCTCCTTTTGCTGTTCCTTTCCGCTGGAATGTCCTTCTTTCCCTTCTCCGTTAAAATTTGAGTCTTCCTTCCAGGGTGAATTCCTTTCCTCTCCTTTCATGATGCCTTTTTAAAAAATCTTTTTAAATTAATTAAGAAATGGGATCTCACTCTGTTGCCCAGGCTGGAATGCAGTGGCATGATAATAGCTCACTGCAGCCTTGAACCCCTGGGCTCAAGCACTCCTCCCGCCTTCCAAAGACCCGGGATTATAGTCATGAGCCACCACGTTTGGCTGTTTTTGAATCTTTTTACTGTCTTTCTCTCCTCTGTGTTCTACTCCAACTGGACTTTCTTTTGACATTGTCTTGTGATTTACATTGTTAATAGAAATGCAAATACAATGACCGTTTATTGAACACATGCTGTGTGCCTGATGGGGTAGCATGTGATTTACATAAGTGACTCCATTTCCCCTTCCAAATGCCTTAGTAAAGAAGCTGGTGTTGTACCCACTGCAAGGTGAAGTTATAAGTTCAGACTTCCCCAGAGTTACCTAGCAGGTCCAGCATTGGTCCCAAGGCTGGTGATGACACCCAGACCCTCCTAGGCAGCAGTCCCCAGCCTTTTTGGCATCAGAGACCAGTTTCATGGAAGACAATTTTCCCATGGACTGGGCAGGTGGGGGGATGGTTTTAGGATGATTCAAGCATGTTGCCTTTATTGTGCACTTTATCTCTATTATTATTACATTGTAATATAGTAATATAATGAAATAATTATACAACTCACCATAATGTAGAATCAGTGGGAGCCGTGAGCTTGTTTTCCTGAAACTAGATGGTCCCATCTAAGGGTGATGGGAGACAGTGACAGATCATCAGGCATTAGATTCTCATAAGAAGCACAACCTAGATCCCTCGCATGTGCAGTTCACAATAGGGTTCGTGCTCCTATGAGAATCTAATGGGGCCACTGATCTGACAGGAGGTGGAGCGCAAGTGGTCATGCTTGCTCACCCTCCACTCATCTCCTGCTGGTTCCTAATGGAACCAGTCCATGGCCCAGGGGTTGGGGACCTGCTCTTAGGTTCTGTTCATATTCATTTATGTCAACCACAGCTGGCTGGAGCCAACAAAGGAAGTCTCCAGCTTGTGTATAAACCCCTGTGACTTCCAAAGTATAGAGAACTTGGCTTTACCTGTGTGAAATGGGTTAGGGGACTGTCCCTCTGCCTTAGCACAGTGACCGTCATGAGTCATGCCTGTCCCCAGGTCATTATTTCTTCAGCAGTGTATCTCTGGGCTGTGGTCCTTGAGAGGCCTTAAAGGGTATGCTTGAAGCTTTTGCAAAACATAACAGAGAGATCTTGCGTCCTCAGGAAAATAACACAAGCAAACATCGTAAGCCCAAGAAATTCAAGCAGGTGGTGGCGGGGAACATGGTCAACACAGATGCTTATTTGGTCAGGTTAAGGAATGAGCAGGGTAGAGAGAGGTCCATGGGAATGGGGTCTCCATGCACCCCAGCAGAAGTGAGTAGGGAGCTAGAAAGGCTCTTGGGTGACAAGACTCATGTTAGAGCAAAAATGAGCAGGGAGTAAGCAGGGAGTTAGAAGACTCTTGGGTGACAAGACTCATGCTCATGTCAACACTGGTCATCTGGTGGGCTTGTTTGCTGTAGGGGTCAGCTGTTGGATCTGCTGTGAGAATGGGTGGGTGAGGAAGTGAAACGCAGCAAAACTGGATCTAGACAGGTAAAAAGCTAAGCTCAGACAAAAGAATGGTCTGAAATAATATTTAGGGACCTAGAGAAATGCTCACAATGTAATAATGCTTTAAAATTTAAGATTTTCCATCTTAATCTCAACCACAATTTCGTTAAGATACATACCACCACCTGCCCTCACGATTATGTATAGTAAAGAGACCAGGAGGAATGTTCCAGAGGATTGTCTGAGGGGTGGGACAATGGCAGTTTTTATTTTATTTTTATATAGTTTTTGAACTTCCATGATGTTCTCAAGTAAAACGTGTTAATCAGAAAAAAGATGGATAATCAGACAATCAGAAAAAACAAAAAAAATTCTCAGAGCACAAAGCAAGCAGGGTCGGAGGCAGTCTGGGTGGGAAGGACCATTGTTCCCACCCAGCATGGTTTTCTTATTAATGTTCTTTCATGTGTGTGCACCCAACTTCAAAGCTTTCCTGAGTTTATTTTTGTGACGAATGGCTTTAAACTTCCTCAGCAACAGCCTCCCATTGGGGAGCTACAGTTTGAAAATGTGACGGAAATTGATGGAACTTCTCAAGAATTTCTGCTCTAGGCAAGACTTTAGGAGGAGCGTGGAGACAGCAAGACTGTCTTGGCAAAATGTCCTCCCTCTTCCATTCTGTCCCCACTTAGTCTATTCCATCCCTGACTGATCACGGATATCCACTACCACATGTCCACAGTCACCCCAGGGACTGGGAAGGATCAAGAAAGGAAAATCCTTCCCAAGCACTGTCTTTACCATCTTGGATTCCTTTAGAGCTCTGAAAAGCAAAGGGCTGGATTCAAGAAGTGGAGAAGAGGCTGAGCACAGTAGCCTATAATCCCAGCATTTTGGGAGGCGAGAGGATTGTTTGAGGCCAGGAGTTCAAGAACATAGTAAGGCCCTGTCTCTACAAAATATAAAAAAATATATAGTTGATCATGGTGCCACAGAAGGGTCTCTTGAGAATTGAGCCCAGTCTGGGCTGCAGAGTGAGACCCTGTCTCTATTTTAAAAAAATGAAAGAAAGAAATGGGAGGGGTAGCATGAAGATACCGTTTTGCTTCAGCCTCCTTCTCCACGTACACATGCACCCACTAACATGACTGTCCTGAAGGAAAATTCCAAGCTAAAAATTTTGTGGCCATTTAGCCCAAATAAACAAAGAGCGAAGTGGGAAAGCCCTTGTATAAAACCACCTTGCCTTTGGTGACAAATTTGTCAGACTTCAGTTTTGTTTTTGTATGATTTACTTATTTGCTTTTAAAATCTTGGTACATAAAAGATTATCAAAGAAAAAACTTTATATGTGCCTGAATAATTTTCTTACATTTTTGGCAGTGCCTTTTAATGCTTCAGAAAATGTTTTTTGAAGGAAGGTAGGGATGGGTGAGGACATGCTGCCAGGATAGAAGAGACTGAATCAACCCTCCCAAGTTCTGAATCCTGTACGTGTGTTGGGGTGAGGGGAAATGCCTGGATGAAAACGAGTAAACTGAAGTTTATAACACTCCTTCTCGAACATCATACAGCTCTTCCAAGTATCATTTTGATAAGTTAATATAAATGAATCAGAAGCATCTGCCCGCCAAATCCCCCGCACATACAAGGGCTTAACAATTAAATGGAAAAATGTTAGGTTCAATGTGTTTCAGGTTTTAGCGGATCCAAGATGTTTTGAAAAACAGTTAAGTTCTTAAGACATTTTGATTATTTGAAGGGCAGCTGGCTCTCCCACCGTCTTTAAAAACGGCAGTGGTTATTTCTGTTCTTTGCATCGATGCCAATTTCTCTTATTGTCTGTGGAAGAAATTCTCTAGCAGAAGTTCACATTCCTGGTCTCTGAAATGATGACTGCAAATTTCTGTCCTATCCAGATAAAGGCTCGCTTCTAACCCTCTCCTTATCCTATGCCCAGATTTGGTTCCTAAGCAAATGCTGTGTCCTTCAAGTACAGGGGTTTTTTGGTTTTTGCTTTTTTGAGACAGGGTCTCACTCTGTTGCCCATGCTGGAGTGCAGTGGTGCGATCACGGCTCACTGGAGCCTCCACCACCCAGGCTCAAACAATTCTCTCACCTCAACCTCCCAAATAGCTGGGGCCGCAGGTGTGTGCCACCATACCTGGCTAATATTTTTAATTTTTTGTAGAGACAGGTCTCACTATGTTTCCCAGGCTCTTCTCAGACTCCTGGCCTCAAGCGATCCTCCTACCTCAGCCTCGCAAAACACTGGGATTACAGGTGTGAGCTACTGCACCCAGCACAGGCACAGGTTTTAAGCGATGATGAGAGAGTGTTTTTTCTAGTGACAAGACCCTTTTCTAGAGTCAAGAAGAGCATTGTTGCCACCATGGGTCACTGTCTCACAATTTCAAGAATTTCTTAATTTGTAGTCCTGGTCCACCTTGAGGAAAAGGAAGAAAAGATATTAGATGTTCAGAGGATGAGCTGAAATATGATAGATTGTCAAGAGGAAAACAGTTCAAATTGTGTAAAAGACTACAACTGAAATTCCACTGTAAAATGAAAGCCACATTGGGCTCAGTCCCCTCAACCCTCCCTCTTATCCTTGGACGCAGCAGAGGGATCCCAACAAACGCCCACTAAGCGGGTGACAGTGATGAGTGTGCAGTTCCCTCTCAAGCTCTCTGACTCCAAGAAGTCGTCCTTACATTTTATTGACTTTCAGTCTCGCCATCCTGAAATTTTAATCACCTGAGCGCTGCTTACACATTGGCTAGATCACCCAACTTGTAATTCTATCTGGCCTTGAAGATGAAAGAAGTCCTCATGCATTTTTGTTCCTTCTGTTTTCTCCTTCAAGGGACACTGTCAGTCTTTCTTAGGCTTCCTGAGTAATTATCATTTAATTTTCTTTATAGGTTGGAAAGTCTTGATTCTCTTAAAAAAAAATGAGAGTAATTAAAAGTGACCGGGCCAGGTTAGTAAATAGATTTGTGAATTCAGGACATCACAGGTCTCCCTCATGGTAGAAATGATTCACCCCAGTGGCATTTCAGTTCAGAACTGGGAATTAATGATATTTTCTCACCAAGTTTAAGAAATCGAAAAACAAAAGAATTAAAGCAGGGCTTCATCCCACTGTTTCAGAGCCAAAATGTGTTCTAGTCTCGCCAGTGTAAATCCAGTTGTGCTCCCATTTAAAACTCTCCCGTGGCTTTCTGCTCCTTCCAGCCTCAGTCCCAAGTGTGGGCTGGGTTTCACGTCTGCTCTTGACGTCATCTCCTCTCTGTCTCTTTCACACATGTCCCAACAAGCAGAGCTGCCTCCTGCTCGGGGCCTTTCACTAAGTATTCTCTCTCTGACCCGCAGACCCTCAAAGAAGCTATGCCTCTCCTTATCCAGGGCTCAGCTCAAATGACTCCTCTGTGGCGAGCATCCCCAGACGCACATAGATCACTTTGTAGCCCATTATCCTGCTTTAATTTCATCATAGCACTTATTGCTAAATGAAGTAGTCTTGCTAGCTGGGTGTGGTGGCTCATGCCTGAAATTCCAGCACCTTGGGAGGCCAAAGGAGGAGGATTGCTTGAAGCCAGGAGTTCAAGATCAGCCTGAGCAACATAGTGAGACTGTGTCTCTACTTAAAAATAGTATTTTAAAAATAGTCTTGTTTATTGTCAACCTTACATCACTGAAGCATACACAGTGAATGAATATTCTATGTAGACATGGCCCCTGTTTGGAAAAACTGCTGTTTTCAACTTTTTTTTTTTTTTTTTTTTTTTTTTTTTTAGGCAGAGTCTCTCTCTGTCACCCAGGCTGGGGTGCAGTGGCGCAATCTCGGCTCACTGCAACCTCCACCTCCTGGGTTGAAGCGATTCTCTTGCCTCAATTTATAAAGTTCGGAGGCAAGTAATTTTTCTAACATCTTTGTATTAGTTATCCATTGCTGCTGTAACAAATTACCACAAACTTAGTGGCTTAAAATGCAAATTTGTAATCTCCCATTGGGTTCTTCCTGCTGCACAAATAAAACCAATTCACTGAGGCAGTCCCAAGTAACGGGGACTACAGGTGCGTGCCACCACACCTGGCTAATGTTTTGTATTTTTAGTAGAGACAGGGTTTCACCGTGTTGGCCAGGATGGTCTCGATCTCCTGACCTCATGATCTGCCTGCCTCAGCCTTCCGAAGTGCTGGGATTACAGGTGTGAGCCACTGCACCTGGCCTTCAATTTTTTTGAAATGTTGGGCATTGCTTAGTTTGTACCTGGTGTGTTAACATGCTAGTTGGTGTCTTCTACTAGCTTGGAGGGAGTGTTTATTTTTCGTGATTCCATCTCTGTGGTATGTGATGGCATGCTGCCAAAGCCCAGTCTTTCAGAAAGGGGTAGTGGAATCAAAACCTTAAGGGATAGGTTCTATTAGAAGAAACACCAAATTTCTTAAGATTTGTCTTTCCTTGTCTCTAGGCTACAGATTTGAAATTCTGGCTGAATGTACACTGAGTATAAGAATCAGCTAACAAAGGCTAGGAGTGGTGTATCACCCCTGTAATCCCATCACTTTGGGAGGCCGAGGCGGGAGGATCACTTGAGGTCAGGAGTTTGAGACCAGCCTGGCCAATATGGTGAAACCCTGTCTCTACTAAAAATACAAAAACTTATCCAGGCGTGGTGGTGCATGCTTGTAGTTACAGCTACTCGGGAGGCTAAGGCAGGAGAATCGCTTGAACCTGGGAAGCAGAAGTTGCAGTGAGCTAAGATCACACCATTGCACTCAAGCCTGGGCATCACAGCAAGAATCCGTCTCAAAAACAAACAAACAAAAAAATTCAGCAAACAAGACAATGTAGAGTTCTAGTCCTTAATCTCCCTTCGGGGACATCACTCTAACCTTGGAAGGAATTTTTTGGAGAAGGCGCTGGTCTTCATAAGTGGCTATCAATCCACAGACCATAGACTGATTCCTGTCACCTTCCACAATCCCACGCACCCCAAGATGTTCAGGCCTACCTTGAGAATGATCTCGGACAAGCATGTGATATGTGACAACCCTCAGAAGCTGATGAGAACGAGTGTGCAGGCCTATTTAGGTCAAATGTAGATTATTCCAGATGTAGCTAAAAATGACAATTTCCTAGCCAGGTTTGGTTTAAAAAAAAAAAAAAAAGTTTGGAATTTCCAGAAACCATTGATTTTAATGAGCTTCTCCCCTTTTAGTTTTTATTTTCTTTCTTCTTTTTTTTTTTTTTTTTTTTTTTTTTTGAGATGGAGTCTTGCTCTGTCCCCCAGGCTGGAGTGCAGTGGTGCGATCTCAGCTCACCGCAAGCTCCGCCTCCCTGGTTCACACCATTCTCCTGCCTCAGCCTCCCGAGTAGCTGGGACTACTGGTGCCTGCCACCACACCGGGCTAATTTTTTGTATTTTTAGTGGAGATGGGGTTTCCTCGTGTTAGCCAGGATGGTCTCGATCTCCTGACCTCGTGATCCACCCGCCTCAGCCTCCCAAAGTGCTGGGATTACAGGTGTGAGCCACTGTGCCCAGCCTTAATTTTTACTTTCAGAAAACATAACGACAGTTGTTCCCTGCAAAGGCCTGAGAAACCTGTTTCTAAGCCAGGATTCTGACAGTAGTGCGAAAGCCCTTAGGGAAACATGGTTTGGGTTTTTTTTTTTTGGTACTGTGATGCTCTGAGAAGTTAGGAAAGGCTTTCAAACTTCATTACTCCTTCTTAACTGATTTCAAATTTGTCATTCCAGCATTTATGTAAACCTCTCTCAAATCAAGGCAAGAAGTGCGGTAGCGTATTTCTTTTGGCTTCATCAGTCAGTTAGTCATTTGATCAGGCTGCTGTCTCAGGGAGGCATGTCTTACCTGTGCCTTCCCTTTGGTACTTTCTAGGGTTGAGGTGCTTGTCTGGGCTCAGTTCCTGCGTTGCAGGATCCTCCATGGAATCTCCTCACTGTTCCCCTCTGGTTTGTCACTGGCATTTTAATCTATCACCTGGATCACGTTACTCTCTTAATGCCAGTTGAGACAACCTCTAATACTGAGGATTAAATCTGAGAGCCTTACTTTTGTGTTGAAAGACCCTTCACTGGGGTGTTCTTGATCCTAAAGCTACTCACAGTGAGGTCCATGGGCCAGCAACATGGCAACATCAACATCACCTGCGCTCCTGAGACGTCTCACCCCTGTCCCAGGTCAACTGCATCAAAATCTGCTCATTAACAAGATGCCAAGGTCATTCGGATGCATATTACAATGGAGAAGTGCTTTCTAGAATCCTCACTGCTACCACCCCCACCATCATCATCATCATCAACAGCCATGTCCTATTGAGACATTTCTTTGCCTGCTCTGATCTGAGTACCCTGCACACACCATCAACACGATCTTGTTTCATCCTCCCAAGGTCTCTGTGTGCTATGTACTGTTATTATTCCCATTTGCAGGTGAGGAAGCTGAAGCTCAGGGAGATCAAGTCATTTATGTGAAATCATCCAGGTAGGAAGCGTAGGTAGCCTGAGTTCAATCTGAGACACTTTGCCTCCAGCATCCATTTCCCTCACCCCTAGGCCTTCCCTCTTCCCTGCTGGCCAGGTCAACTCACTCCATATTTATTTCATTTGCTTCCTTCTAGTCAGTCTGCAAAACTCCAAAAGCAAAGCCACTGTGGAGGGAAGGCTGCTTCTTGGTGTGTTTTATAAAAGAGCTTTGAATCTTAACATTATCTTAAAATAAGACTGAGTTGTACCCTGTGTAGATTTTATCTCTCTCAGACCCAGAGAACAAGCTCTTTCTGCTGCTTCCAATTAAACTGGATGGCTTAGAGTTGCAGATTACCATCCCCCACGATGTGAACTCCTGGCTCTGTTGAAGTGGTGGAGTATCTTGGACTTGACCTTTGGAAGCAAATGTAAATTTAAAGCTCTAATCTGAAAAAAAAAAAAAAAAAAAAAAGGAGGAAGTAATATGACCTTGCAATGACATTGGTCTACAGTTTATCAAATTCTTTAAAGACCTCAAGGTCAGAATAGCTATAGCCTGTGTACTCGAGACCAAAAGTTAATTACAGGGAGGTGATATTTGGTATCTGGAAGAGGTTGAGGTCTGTGATTTTCAAACTGATTACTGAACTACTCTGCTCTGAGAGGATGCTCCCTCCAGAGAAGGATTGGGGCGTGGGGCGGTTGTGGCATGGTGGGGTGCAGCTGGCCTGAGATAGAGGTTTGGTGGACCCTTCTTCATTTTCAGCCAATTAGTACAGTACTTTCAATGAGTACTTTCAATCTTACATCATTTTATATAGTAGGCCCTAGGGTAACATTTTATTTAATGAGGCTTTCCTTCCTTGTTAAAAAAAAAAAAATTATACATTAAAAAGCAACTGAGCTAATCCTTCTCCATTCGTCGCATTCTTTGCAGTTGAGGCTGTTGAGGCTGGGAAAGGCAAATTGACTTCCCCAAGGTCACATGTTGTTTTGACTGAAAGCTATTTCTTGTATTCCTCCTTTGAAAGCTCAAAAGCTGGGCTGGCCGCCAAGTCTGCTGGGCATTCGCTCCTCTGCTGTGTGGATCAGCCCTTATTATGTCCAGTGGCGCTGACCTGGGTATATTTCCTTTGCATTTAGGACTCCTTTGTATGTGTTTGGAAAGCAAAGAGCTGTTCAGGTGTTCATTGGCAGAGTTTAGTCAGTAAGTGTTCTTTTTCTTCCACTATGCAGTCAATCTGCATGCCTCCCCTTCTTCCCTGGTTTATTTAAACATTGAAGGCAGCCTTGCAAACAACACTTAATACTCCAATATCAGCAAGATAGAGTAGCTTTTCTGCAACCACAAGGTTAAATGGCTGAAAAAATCCCATTTTAGGAAAATGTGCATTTAAAGAACTTATGACCTAAAAGGGAATATGGGGTTGGGAGCCTGAGATAATAAGGAGCCCTAGGAAAACCCTTTTTTTAAAAAAACTTTCAGAAAAATAAACCAATAAATAAGAGCCTCTTATGAGGAACATCAGTGACATTTTGCGGCTAGTAATAATGGGTATGTGGGTAATCTTCATTTTATCATTTCTTGTTTGTCAGACACTTCTTCATTTGCTGTGTGACAGATGAGATGCCTGCTAAGAAACATTTTATTTCTCTTTTTTTTTTGAGATGGAGTCTCGCTCTGTTGCCCAGGCTGGAGTGCAGTGGTATGATCTCGGCTCACTGCAACCTCTGCCCCTCCAGGTTTAAGCAATTCTCTGCCTCAGCCTCCGGAGTAGCTGGGATTACAGACACGTGCCACCACTTCCAGCTAATTTGTTGTATTTTTAGTAGAGACAGGGTTTCACCATCTTGGCCAGGCTGGTCTTGAACTCCTGACCTCATGATCCACCTGCCTCAGCCTCCCAAAGTGCTGGGATTACAGGCGTGAGCCGCCGTGCCTGACTGAAGCATTTTATTTCTAAGAGTGGCTCTCCTCAAAGCCTGCCATCAAAGCCTGGGCCATCAGCTCTTTTGCTGGCTAGTCAGAAATGTAGAGGTAGAATTCTGGAACTTGGTTTCATTGCTCTCAGCTTTTGCTCCTCTCTTCTCTGCCATTCTATTTTACCTACCATTTCTAACCACTATTTCTTCCTTTTCTAATTGTTCCCAGTAGGAACAACACACACACTGGAACTGAAATTCCTACTATTTCCAAAGATGTATTGAAGTCACACACACTGAGATTTACTACAAAGGAAACTCATCCTTCTTCTAAAAAGGCAAATACGTGTTGTTTTATGTTTTAGTGCAGCATTATTTACAATAGCAAAGACTTGGAACAAACCCAAATGCCCATCAATGATAGACTGGAGAAAGAAAATGTGATACATACACACCATGGAATACTATGCAGCCATAAAAAAGAATGAGTTCATGTCCTTTGCAGGGACATGGATAAAGCTGGAAGCCATCATTCTCAGCAAACTAACACAGGAACAGAAAACCAAACACCACATGTTCTCACTCATAAGTGGGAGTTGAACAATGAGAACACAGGGACACAGGGAGGGGAACATCACACACCAGGGCCTGTCGGGGAGTGGGGGACAAGGAGAGGGAGAGTATCAGGGCAAATACCTAATGCATGTGGGGCTTAAAACCTAGATGATGGGTTGATAGGTGCAGCAAACCAACATGGCACATGCATACCTATGTAACAAACCTGCACGATCTGCACATGTATCCTAGAATTTAAAGCAAAATTAAAAAATAAAATAAAAAAGACAAGTACATGTTGTTTTATTTAGGTACGTCTAAGCCCCCAAGAATTTAAAGGGAAGTATTGGTTCTCAAGCTATTTAATCATATATACAGAGAAGTTATCTAAGAAATCCTTGGGGTGTCATCTATATATGCTGATATTTTAAACTTCACCTTTGGTTATTCTGTTCCTGAGAAGAGTTGGAGAACAGTTAGCTTTTCCCTCAAAAAACAAATTCCTGAGAGATTATAATAAAGCCTGTCTAAAGATATTAGAGATATGCAGCACTAAAGCAGTTTGCTGTCACTTTTGGTGGTCTTTTCAATTGTTTACTAGGATTAAGATATTGAACGTGGTCTCAGGTCGATCTCTAGAGTAGGGAAATGATGGTTGCTGAGTACTTATAATGTCATATAACACTTGGGTATCATGAAATGATACCAGCGAGGGTTTTGTTAGAGTTCGGCAAAATTTATCCCTGTAAAGCTTCAAGGCTGGAAAGATTACCAGGTGTATCTGGTAGCTGGTGGGCTAAAATAACTAACCTTTATGTAAAAAGGAGGTCTTTATAGGGTGTGCCTCAAGGTCAGGCCTATTGGATTGTATATGTGTAAACAGAACCTGCAGAGATTAGTCCTTACCTCAGGCAGTTCATGATTCCGCTCTAGAAAGGCATTTGTCACTTACTTGTCTCAGACCCTTGTCCTTGTTTTGCAAATGCAACCATGATATCTTAGCAGAGAGGTGAAACTATACACTTCCTTATCTAATTCATTTGTGCATTATTGTCATTCCTGTTTAGGATGAATGTATTGCCATTTTCTTTCAATCGAATTCACTTGGAAGTAAAGTTTATCCCTGATGGGAGACCCCTTTTTAGATTACATGTACTTACCCCTGACCAGTAACTGTCTCCCGGTAGTCCTGTGCACTGCTCGGCTTGAGACTGAATTCTTATGCTTATCATGACTCCTTTGGATGAATCTAGATGGATTCCCAGAGAGCAGTGTCAACTTTCCCTCAGGGCTATGTTGGAAAGGTAGAGCTGCTGGAACAAAACTGGGAACCTTTTAGGGAAGTAAAAGAGAGGAATGCATACTTGATAGCCAATAGTGTCAAGTACAGTTACGTTCTTGCAGTTTCCAAGGTCATTTTTTTTATTTCTCAAGTAAAAAGTACTCTCAGCCCTTTTTTAGGCCTTAAATACAACAATGATCCTTTAAAAATTTATTCCCCCAAATTGTGCTCTTCCCCCGTCTCCCATAAGACTTTCTTGAAGCAGACATGGCACCTGGCTCTTCCAAATATGCTTAGCACTTAGCACAGAATGGGCATCATAGGCACAGAATGAATATTTACAGGATAAATACATAAACAAATATAACTTGTTCTCTGAAATCCCCTGGGATTCAAGAACCTCAGACTTTGTGTAGAGCAAAACAAAACAAAAATCCAGATCTCCAAGAGTCTTGAGAAAAATCTCCCTGTAACAGTGTTGCCTCTTTTTCTCTCCTGTTTTAGTGTTGGCATTTTACTTTGATTTTATTTTTATAAAGTTTATGACTACCTTAAGTAGCATTAAAATTATCCTTTTTAGTTTCATGTAACAGGGTGACCATGTTTTTGTTTTGTGAGTTGTTAACATCCATAATATAAAGGTGTTTACCATATTTTTTACTAGATTGCTGATTTTCTGTTTTAATTCCCTAAGTCTTTCTTTTCTGCCCACTACCAGGATAAGTAGGAAGAAAAGGATAATAAAAAATGAGAATGCATTTTAACAGGTCTTGTGTGTACTTTCTGCTAAGCGTTTCTCACACCATCATTGTGATGGGTTAACTTAATTAGTCCCATTTAAAAGGTGAATTTGTAAGGTTCGGAGGCAAGTGATTTTTCTAACATCTTTGTATTAGTTATCCATTGCTGCTGTAACAAAGTACCACAAATTTAGCGGCTTAAAATGCAAATTTGTAATCTCCCAATGGGTTCTTCCTGCTGCATAAATAAAACCAATTCACTGAGGCAGTTGTATTGCAGTTGAGAAAGAGTTAAATTAATGCAGGGCCCGCTAGCCAAGTGGAAGACGAGAGTTTATTACTCTAATCAGCCTCTGGGTGGGGGCCGCAGGACCAGTGGAGTCATGAGTCATGGGTCCAGGTGGAGTCAGTTGGTCACCAGAATGCAAAAGTCTGGAAAACATTTCAATAGACAAATCTTAGGTTCTGCAGAACTGATGTTATATGACGATGATGATGATATAGATATAGGAGCAATTGGGGAAGTCACACGCCTGGTCAGTAAGTGAATTGTAGAAACGTAAGCTGGGGGACAGTAGCTGGTTGTCCTTTATGCCTACATCTTAGTAGAATTCAGGCCTCTCCCAAAATTCTAATCTTGTGGCCTTTCATTAGTCTTACAGAGGTGGTTTTCATCCCCCAACAGGGAGCAGACCAGTTTTAGGGAGGGACTATTACCATCCTTGCTTCAAAGTTAAACTAAACTAAAGGCCAAGGCAGGCAGATTACCTGAAGTCAGGAGTTGGACATAAATCTGGCCAACTTGGCGAAACCCCATCTCTCTAAAAATACAAAAATAAGCCAGGCGTGGTGGTACACTTCTGTAGTCTCAGTTACTGGGGAGGCTGAGGCAGGAGAATCACTTGAACCTGGGAGGCAGAGGTTGCAGTGAGCCAAGATAGTGCCATTGCACTCCAGCCTGGGTGACAGAGCGAGACTCTGCCTCAAAAAAAAAAAAACAAACAAAAAATAAAAAATAAACAAAGTTAAACTAAACTAAATTCCTCCCATGGGTAGCCTGGCCTACGCCCAGGAGCGAGTGAATACAGCCAGCCTGTGAGGCTAGAAGCAAGATAGCGTCAGCCAGGCTAGACTTCTTCTCTTTCATAATCTTTGCAAAAGCAGTTTCAGATTTATTTTCTTATAGGTCAGAAGTTCAAAGTGGATCTTATTTAGCCAAAATGAAGGTGTCAGCTAGGTGGTATTTCTTCTGGAGCCTGGAGGGAAGAATCTGACTCCTTGCTTTCTTCCAGCTCCTAGAGGCTGCTATCCAGTTCCTTGACTCAGGGCCACTCTCTCCATCATCAAAGCCAGCAGCTTAGCATCTTCAAATCGTTCTCTGACTCTGACCATTCTGCCTCCTCCTTCCATTTCTAAAAAAAATTCTTGTGATTAGGTTGAGCCCACCCAGAAAATCCAGAATAATCTCCCCATCTCAAGATTATTAATTTGAGGCTGGGAAGGAGAGGGGATGAAGAGAGGTTGTTTAGTGCATACAAATATACATTTAGAAGAAATGTTATAGTGTTGGATAGCACAATAGGGTGACTACAGTTAAGAATATGTTATTGTCAGGCCGGGCGCGGTGGCTCATGCCTGTAATCCCAGCACTTGGGGAGGCCGAGGTGGGCGGATCACCTGAGGTCGTGAGTTTGAGACCAGCCTGACCAACATGGAGAAACCCCATCTCTACTAAAAATACAAAATTAGCTGGATGTGGTGGTGCATGCCTGTAATCCCAGCTACTTGGGAGGCTGAGGCAGGAGAATCACTTGAACCCAGGAGGCGGAGGTTGCAGTGAGCCAAGATCGTGCCATTGCACTCCAGACTGGGCAACAAGAGCAAAACTGTCTCAAAAAAAAAAAAAAGAATATCAAAATAGCTAGAAAACATCTGAAATGTTCCCAGCACTAAGAAATGATAAATGTTTGAGGTGACAGACATCTGAAGTACCCTGACTGATGATTATGTGTTATACGTATGTATAAAAATATTACATGTGCCTCATAAATGTGTACAATTATTATATATCAATACAAATTTTAAAATAGATCATTAATTGCATATTTCAAGTCTCTTTTGCCCTGTAAGGTAATATATTCAGTTCTAGGATTTAGGACATAGAAATCTTTGAGGAAATCATTACTCTGCCTATTGCAGAGACCCATATAATGTCCTAACAGAATTGACTTTCTCCGGGTTTCTAGCTCTCTGCATATACAAGAAAAAAGTTTTTGGCTTTTATTTGTGTGTCTTCTCCTGGTACTTCTGTCTTGGATATTACTTATTTAATTTTACAAAAAATTCACAGCCTCCGTGTTTGAATAAATTGAGGTTGAAAAGTGTTCAACCACAGTAATGATACCTTAATAACATAATGGGAGAGGAGACAGCGTCTTGGCAATTGAGACCTGTGAGTTTTAGACAGAGATATTTAAAACTTGACATACTGCATGAACTCACAGAGTCTTCTAACTTTTGTCTTGTAGGCTTATGTACAGAAGTACGTCGTGAAGAATTATTTCTACTATTACCTATTCCAATTTTCAGCTGCTTTGGGCCAAGAAGTGTTCTACATCACGTTTCTTCCATTCACTCACTGGAATATTGACCCCTATTTATCCAGAAGGTTGATCATCATATGGGTTGTAAGTATTATTACTACTCATTAACTGATGCTACTTCTAAAACAACTACTTCCTTTGATACTCAAGTACTTTGCAAATATGTTCTTTCTTTTTTTTTTTTTTTTTTTTTTTTTTACCACTTAGAGTTGAATTTGTTGCCTAATTTACTTTGGAAAAATTAGAAAGCAGTGGACACAACTTGTGTTCCCTGAACAGTAAGGGAATTGTAGAAAGGTAAGCTGGGGGACAGTGGCTGGTTGTCCTTTAATGATGCCTACATCTTCTCAGAATTCAGGACTCTCCCAAAATTCTAATCTTGTGGCCTTTCATTAGTCTTACAAAGGTGGTTTTCATCCCCCAACAGGGAGAGGACCAGTTTTAGGGAGGGACTATTATCATCCTTGCTTCAAAGTTAAACTAAACTAAAAGCCAAGGTGGGTGCATCACCTGAGGTCAGGTGCCTCCCAGGTTCAAGCGATTCTCCTGCCTCAGTCTCTTGAGTAGCTGGGACTACAGATGTGCACCACCACGCCCAGTTATTTTGGTATTTTTAGTAGAGACGGGGTTTTGCCATGTTGGCCAGGCTTACCTCTTACTGCTATGAACACAACTTGTTTTATTTGCAAAAACCAAACCTGTGATTTTGTGTACTTTGAGATATACTTTCCCAAGGGTAGATCAAAGTACGAGAGGGCATAAGTGATCACCAGAGAAGAAAGGACCTTTCTAAGGACCCATAGAGTGATATGAAATGCATCCTCCCAAGAGGCCTATTTTAGTAAAATTTGACCAGAAACTAAAATCAGAAGCTGCTGAGCAATACCTCCAAGCAGTATTAAGTGACTATACACATGGGAGAGGCCAAAACACATAAGGCAAAGCGCTTTCCTTGAGGGAACGTCTAGTGTAGCAGGAGCAGCTACAAATACACAGAAACCATATGACAATCCCAGGTAGACAGGCAGAGCCTTTTTCTGCTGTTTCACTGGTAACCCTGGCATTTAATTTTGTTCGGGGCCAAATGAGTTCTGATTTTGTGTCTCATTGAAAGAGATGGTAGACATTTGCAAGGCAGCCAGACATACTCCAGATATGTAGGTTTGGTATCAGAGAGGCCTGAGCTCAAGTACAGTCCAGGCCCCATCTGTGTGCCCTTGCGCCGAGCCTTACCTTCCTCATTTGTAAAATTGTGTAAATAATGTGCCTCCTCAGAATCATCATGGGAATATCTCGAGTGTGCACAGAGCTCTAGGCCTGGCATGTTGAGGACTCTGCAGGTTGCTATTTGACCATGATAACGCATAGTGACTAGTGCATGAAGGCGAAGGAGTCTTGAAGATCAACCAGTTCTAAGGTCAAAGGTTATTTAGCTGGTGGAGGGAATTTCCAGACAAGACTGTTTCCCTGACTCAAGATTCTGCACTAGAAATAGAGGTTCAGAAGCACTTGGTTGGGTATAAAAGAGAAGATTTCAGCAAGTGACTTTCCTATGGTGAGCTTTATGTTTTCTCGTTTGTAGAACAAGTAGAATGGACTTGATCAGGGGTCATAAATTCGAATGTTCTCAGGGGCAGGGGACAGAAATAAAGCAGCAATGTCCTGGGTCAGGGTGAGGGGTGGCAAGGGCGAGGTATCCACACAAATCCTTCACCAGGATTTGTAACAGGGGGACTAGGGAGCAACTGCCCCTGGCTCCACCTGGGACCCCCCATCCCTGTCTCCCAATAGCCCTCTTTTGAAATCTAGCTTCTGTCTAGAAGTATAATCTGAGAGTCTGCAAAAGCATAGGCATCTTGCAAATCATAAAGAGAACGTTAGTCCAGTTGTCCCTCCCGGTTTCTGAGGCCACTTCTGTGTCCGCGGAGCAGGCAGGATGGGGGCAGGAGAGAGAGAATGGGAGTGGTCCTTCTGTTCTTAAGATCTGAAAACCCATGGAAAATCTATGGGCTTGAGTTTCTTTCCCACTGTTGTTTATTTTCTAAGATGTATGTGTGTGTGTGTGTGTGTAAGGCATAAGTGTGTATATATATGTATGTGTGTGTATATAGGTGTGTGTATGTATGTATATAGGTGTGTATATATGTGTATGTGTGTATACAAGTGTGTGTATATCTGTGTGTGTATATAGGTGTGTGTATATGTGTAAGTGTGTATATAGGTGTGTATATACGTGTATGTGTGTATATGTGTGTGCATAGGTGCATATATATGTTTATGTATATAGGTGTGTATATATGTGTATGTGTGTATATAGGTGTGTATATGTGTGTATATAGGTTTGTGTATATATGTGTATTTATTGTGTGTATGTATATAGATGTGTATATATGTATATTGGAGTATATAGGTGTGTATGTATGTGTGTATAGTGTGTATATGTGTATATATAGGTGTGTGTATATATGTGTGTATTTATGTGTGTATATAGGTGTGTATATATGTGTACATGTGTATAGGTGTGTATATATGTGTATAGGTGTGTATATATGTGTGTGTTTACAGGTATGTATATATTGAATATATGTATATAGGTGTGTATATATGTGTATGTGTGTGTGTATATAGGTGTGTATATATATGTGTGTATATATGTGTGTGTTTATAGGTGTGTATATATGTGTGAGTATATGTATACAGGTGTGTGTATATGTGTGTGTGTGTGTGTTCTAAATCCCAAAACCTTAATAATGGTTGAGTGGGGTAGATGATGAGAAGTACATTACACAGGAATATCTTATAATGTGTTTGATCCATTCATGACCAATTACCTCCCCCACTGAGGGTGGAAACTTTCCCTGAGAGCTGGGAAGACCTCTAGACTCTATAGAAGGCTGTGGCTAGGGGACACTCTGGTTGCCATTATTGGTGGTTATTTTATGCTTTGGATTCCTCACTTCAAAGCATCAGAGTGCCTGTTTGAGGCAAAATGACAAGCTTTTGTCATAGAGTGAGGCAAATAAAATCTTTGCCCGAGAAAGGAAGAAATAACCTCTGAATATGCAGTTTGTCCTGAGGTTTGGCCACCTGTTACTTGACTTTTTAAAATGGGTGCATGGCCTGGTTCACCAGTCCCCCTGTGCCGAGAGTTCTGTGTGGTCATTGTAAGGAAGTGTGAGAAGCATAAGGTGCTGTGAGAAGTCGGTGTGAGAAGTGTAAGGTAGTGTGTGCATTCCTGCCAATGCCTGGGAGAGAGTGGAGGCCATTCCAAGGGGAGAGAGGGAGGGAGGGGGAGAGGGAGGTGCGGGTGTGCTTGCGCATGTTTGTGCATCTGCATGTGCATCTGCGTGTAATATACATACACACCTATATCTGCGAGTGTGTGCATGCATGTGTCTGTGTGTGTGTGTGTGTGTGTACGCGTGTTGGGATTAGGGGTGCTCTCTGATGGGCTACAGAGACAATAATGAGAGATACTTGGTTTGGCTCCAGAGTTGAAGGCAGACGAAAGGAAGGGCAAGTCCCGGAGGTTGGGGCGGAGTTGGGAGCCTGGGGTGGATAAGGGTTAGGTTCTGGTAGTCCGGCCAGCCAGGGCAATCAGCTTCCTGCTGAGGCAGCCTTTCTTCAGAAAAGGATATCCCTAAATTAGTGGCTGCTTCTTCAAAGGGATAGGGATTAAGAAATGTTAATTACATAAGGGACAGAGCTTGAAGTCTTGTAACTGAACATCTTACCTCACCCAAAACTCACTGGAAGGCAGCTTTGTTCAGGACTGCCAAAGCTTGGCACATTTTATATTAATTTGGGAATTGTCACTGGATGAAACCCCTACAGGTTTCATTGCTTTTAAAAATCTTTTGTTACCTTAATGGTGACTCACACTGTCTGAAGTAGCTTAGCAGAATTTATGGTTGCATCAAGTGCTGTCTCCTCACAATCATAATTAGTCCTCAACTGTATTGTACATCTTTTGTTGCTTTTATAGGCATCTATGTTCATTATCTTATTTGAGCTTCATAACAATGGGCAGTATCATTTTTTAGATTGGAATAGTAATATTTCAAATATTGATAAGCCATACCCTATATTGAGCATTTAGTATATATGCCATTCACTGTCAGAGTGCGTTACATATTTTACTTCACTTAATCCTACCAGCAATCCTGAGAAATAATTATTACCAGCCCACTCTACAGATCCTGAAACTGAAATGTAGAAAGGTTAAATAACTTGCCCCAGATCACACTGGATTACATGGCAAGGTGGCTTTGATCCTGCGCCCAGGCCTTGTCTACCAGGGGAAGCTGCCATGGTTGTTTCTTAGAAGAACACAGCTAAGTAGCATAAGGAGCACAATATTTTTTTAAAGATGCTAAAACTTGGGCTTCAAGCATTAAAATGATTTGCCCAGAGTTTTCTTCTATTGCATATTTGCTTTGGTTTGTGTTCCAGCGGTGCCCTTATGGCATTTATTAACCCTATACTCTACTTAACTGTTTCTTATCTACCCTTCTTAACCCATTTATGCCTAGTGTTCCATTATTGGAACGTGAAGCTTGTGGGAGTTATTTATACCCTACCGCTCAAGGTCATTGCCAAGGTCTGATTTTTCACACACAAAAATTTGCAACCTCCAGCATAAATGGGTTAACAAACCTTAACAAACCACACTGTATGGAATAAGCTTTTGTTAAATTAGCTGAAACACATCAATCAATTCACTACTTCTCTCCTCTGTCCTGTATCAAGGTTTTTAACCTATCTTTGGACTCAAAAGAATTTTAGACATTGGGCCAAAAAAAGACAGCAAATGGATTTTCTGATTAGAATGCTTATAAAGAGATATTGAGGATGATGTTTCAGAAGATGAGTCACTGCCCCATGGCATGATTATCTAATCTCTTCACTTTCCTTTTGGCATGGTGACAGACCTAACAAAAAATATAAAAGCTTTAAAGTTATATTTCTGTATCTTTAAAAGGTTAGAGGCAACTTCTTTGAACTTGGGAGGTGTTTAGTTTTGTAACATGAAGCAAAATCTCACTCACTTTTTTGCTAAATTCCTCATTTTGTGAAATAGCAATGCAAGCATTGATACCACAACTGATCCTGGGAGTTTGGAAGCCTCATTTTCTCTGTTCTTATGATATTTTACACAGATATTTCTTTCCATGGATACTTCATGGCATTCATAATGAGATGTAGAAAAAATGAGATAAACAGATAAAAAGTGAAAGTAAGGGGAGCATAGATACAGTAGAAGATGAAAGCCCAGACTAAAGTGAAATGTGGCATGCTGGTTCAAAGGTGAGCCACAGATTCATATTTGAGCTTTCTCTTGACCAACCAAAATGAAGTTACACTATCCACTAGGAAATCATAAGCCCATTTCTAAGAGAGCAAACCTTTTCCTGCCTCATGAAATTGACAGAATTGTCAAGGCTAGTGATACATGTTGCTCAATTATTTTCTCAGAAATATCTGGTGTCAGTACCCGCTGTGTGAGAGTACTCATTCTGGCTCCTTTTCCTGAACTGTCTGTGTTCTCATTTTTAAATCATTGCTAATTTAACCAAAGAAAAATGGTATTTCCATGCGCATATTCATTGCAGCACTATTCACCATAGCAAAGTCATGGAATTAACCTAAGTGCCCATCAATAATAGACTGGATAAAGAAAATGTGGTACATATGCGGCCATAAAAAAGAATGAGATCATGTCCTTTGCCAGGACATGGATGGAGTTGGAAACCATTATCCTCAGCAAACTATCATAGGAACAGAAAACCAAACACCACATGTTCTCGCTTATAAGTGGGAACTGATTAATGAGAACACACAGACACCTGAGGGGGAACAACACACACTGGGCACCTGTTGGGGGTTGGCGGGAGGGAGAGCATCAGGAAGAATAGCTAATGGATACTGGGCTTAATACCTAGGTGATGGGGATCTGTGCAGCAAACCACAATGGCACATGTCTACCTATGCAACAAACCTGCACATCCTGCGCATGTACTCCGAGCTTAAAATAAACATTGAAAAAAAATGATATCTCAGTTGACTTCCAGTTCATATATAATTAGTGAAGATGGAAACATTTTTCATACTTTTGTTAGTCATTTGTATTAACTTGTATGAATTGTCAGTCTGCCTTGTGAGTATTTTTCTAAAAGGGGCTTTCATTTTTTATTGATTTCCACCAGTTGTTAACATAGAATGATAGTGAATTTTCTGTGTCTCAGAGGCAGTGTATCTTTATATGTAAGATGTTTAGAAGTTCAAGACTTTGAGAAGCGGTATTTAATTCTATAGTATCATCAATAGTGACCTAGGAAAATCCTTTAAAATGGAATTTGAATGCTTTTATACTGAGCGCTCACTTTAGGCACAGACCTCACCACTCCCAATTGTCTTACACTTTATGACCTCCCTGGTCATTTAAAGGCCATTTAATGTGGGTCTCCTGTCCTCAGGCACTTAATAATGTTTCTGGCGTATAGTTTTCCTAGCATAAAAGAGCTTACTCATGGGGAGGCGGGGGAGGTGACCAGCCCTTAGAAAACTTGCTCCATGCTGTCTGAACTCCAATAACGTTAAAATTTGTTTCTGAGTTTCTTCTTACTTTTTTTTTTCCCATTTGTAAGATTTGTTTTTTCACCTCACATCAAAAGATATATTTCCCAGCATTCTAACATAGCATGGTTATTTTTAAGTAAGTGTTATCGTAACTGAATTGTTACTATGGCTTTTCTGATTATGTTGAAGCTCTGGTTGTCCCTGAGAGTTTCCAGACAGGGTTAATCTCTCTTCTAATAATTATTGGCTTTTGATCGTCTCCCAGATTGGAAGCAAGGAGTGTCTGTGTGAGAAGAGGGTGGGGCTGCTTCTACTTCACCAGCAGCTTTGAGGTTTGGTCAGAAGTTTCTGGTCCTATAATACCATGAAAGGAGCACCAGGCTGATGTAATATAGGTAGTGTTTCTTAGCTTTCAGAAACAGAGACCCACTCAAGCTAGCTCAGGAAAGTAGGAGTTTGCTGTGAAGTGATGGAAAATCTAAGAACCAGAAGCTCACAGGAACAAATGCTAGTGAACAGTTTGTCTGTCTGCTATAATTCAACTGTGATTTTCCTGAATTTCTTCTTATCTCCTTCTGTTGGCTGGTAACTTTCTCAACTGTCTTTTATTTGATTGAATGATTGATTGATTGATTGATTGACTGACTGGAGACAGGGTCTTGCTGTGGTACCCAGGTTTGAGTACAGTGGCACAGTCATAGCTCACTGCAGCTTCGAATTCCTTGGCTCAAGCGATCCTACCACCTCAGCCTCCCAAGTAGCTGGAACTACAGGCATGTAGCACCACACCTGGCTTAGTTGGGGTCTCACTATGTTGGCCAGACTGTCTCGAACTCTTGACCTCAAGCAATCCTTCCACCTTGGCCTCCCAAAGTGCTGGGATTATAGGCATGGGCCACCCCTCAACTGTCTTTCAGTTCAGATTTTCAAGACAGCAAGACACAGCCCCTGGTGTAGCCTGGTAGCAAAAATCCATCCGTCTCTGGCCAATGCATAGATTGGCTGTACTTGGTCCAAACAGCTGTATTGGGTAAGGATGGACAACTAACTAGGGCCACAGAGCCATGGGCCAGGTTCTGAAACATCAGGAGATCTGGACTGCAATCCTAGCAGTGAAACCTTCTTCAAGGAACTTGGAGATTCTGCCCTGCAGATTTCCTAGCTTCAGAGTGAAAGGACCCAGCTAGAGGATCTTCGGAGGCTTGTGATGTCATGACTCTTCAGTATATGTTTGTTATGTGACACTTAAAAGAGGTTCATCCATGGTATAGAGGAAAAAGGAAAAGAAGGAGAGTTGGGCGGGACAACATTAAAAAAATAGAATAGAAGGTATTTCATCACTTGTGCAGACTGAATGCTAATATGGCTTTACTTATTTTGTCTTGTGTTTTGAATTGCCTCAGTATGAGACAGTACACTTGAAATGCATATCAAATCCATTGCTAAATAATTGCTAGCTTGTCTGCTGTTTTGTATTCAACACGACTGAAGGAATGCTTTAAAGGAAAATGCGTAATTGCTTGGCAAATATAAATTTCGTTTTTTTGTAGAGCCAAAGTCCTGGTGATAAGGAAGCCTTAAAAGTGGAAGATTCCTTTTAGCAGGTTCTTCTGTTCCTATCCTTCTAGGACAAATTATGTTAAAGAGCTCAAGTTTAAAATGGTGGTTTTTCCATATCTTTCACATTCTGATTATCAGCAGCTAGCTAGCTGATACTTACAGTAAAAACTACACTGAAAATTTACATTTAAATTGGACATACTATTTAGATAGTGTTTAACTGCTATAGAGTTTAGGGTATTATTTTATGCAACAGTCATAAATTGGTTAAGAGGTAAACATTTTGTGATAATGTATCAAAATGGACTAGTGTGTTTTGGGATGTGGGCAGGCTGCCACCTGGCTGTCTCATAAGGGAGTCTGTCACCTGGTTAAAGACAAGAGGAAAAAAGCCTGTCCCATCCCTATAATTCACAATCCTTACACTGGGGTCAGTCTTAGTGCCAAAAGATGACTTTAAATGTGATTATCCCTTAATCCTCTGTTTAAACCACTACCCCTACACTTCAAAAGATTGCCCTGCTTGTTAAGTTGGTTCTTGCTTGAGATTAATGAGTCTTTAAAAGTATTCAACAATGGCCAGATTGTCACCCTCACTAACTTGCATTGAATGGAATAGAATTAGGCGTCAGAGATTCTGCCTAGTCCCTCTGAAGTGGAATCTGTAATTTAGCCTTAGTTAAATATTAAGTAAATGTCTCTAGGGGGTTTATTATAAAAACTGCATTGGTTTGGTTTTGAAACACAATAAGGAAAAGGTTTGGTTTTAGTGTAGGTTTAAAAAAAAACTCTTAAAACTGGATTTGTGGTGAACAAATAAGTTTAGATCTCTCTAATTATCAACCATCATTACCAGAAAAATGATTATCTTTTTTTAGGATGATGACTGGAAAACGTGCCCACATTCTTCCGTCCCTCTCTCCTTCCTGCTGCCCCTTCCCCACAGCTGCTAAGACTGCAATGCTGTTGGTGGAGTAGAATTGTAGCTGTCCCAGATAGAGCCTGTTGTTCCCCTCACCCCGGGACCATTTCTGATGCTTCATTTACTGTATCGTGTGGATGGGTGATGGCTTTAAAGCTTTGTCAGGTAGAAAATTGTTTGGATCATCAGGATCCTGGAGGCAGGAAAATTTTAAAGATGAAATTGGATTGGATCTGCTAAAATGATGCAAAGAACTAAACACTTCATACAGAGTTTTATTGTGGAGTTAATCCTTCTTTCCTCCTTTTGGTCTTATGCTAGCTGTTAATGTCTTACTGAGAAAAAACAAATAGTCATTGCCAAGTTACATTTAGACCCCAAACCAAGGAGCATCCTGATATGGCAGAGGGTAAGGAACTCAGTTTCTCTCTTGCTGTGGCTAAACCTGATTTCTCCTCTACTGCCTGCAGGCAAATTGGTCCCCATAGAGGCTTCTTTACAAAGGCACCATTCCAGACTAGATTTTGTTCCAGGTTCTCTCCTACTCATTTGTAAAACAAGAGGAAAGATAATGAACCAATTTGTACGCCATGGAGGCCTTTCAGATAAAATTTTCAAACAAAATCTTAATTTTCTCTCTTTTTTAAACCAATCAATTCCATTTGCAAAGCTGCCGTCTTGAATTATTATGGTTCTCATGGAAGCTGTTCACTGCCCCTCCGCTGCGTGTATAAGTACTTTACATGCAAGAACCCGTTTTACAGATGAGTACAACTGAAGTCCAAAGAGATGAAGTGGCTTGCTCAAAGGGACACAACCAGTAAATAGAATAGGTAGTGTTCATCCCTGGTGCTCTCTCTAAACCCCATCCATTCTTTTCCACTGTGCCATGTTGCCTCAGATGGTGAAACTTTACTCTTCTCCCCAGTCCAATTATTCAGAAATGTGCTTTGCCTATTTGGTTGGAAAGGCTCTGTTTAGCATCACAGTCTCATTTGCAAGTGCCTATATCTACAGCAGCCATATGTTACAGATTTTCTAGATATTTTCCTTCCAGTTCTCCATGCCTTGGTCCTGGTGTGTCCCCTTCCCACCCCCGCATTTGTCAGATTGTGTGTCCCAGATTTTTCACACGTACTCGAAAGGCCAGAGCATCACAGGGACGGACCTAGCAGGGCGGAGAAGGGCTTTGGTACTTTTGTTTCCGAGCTGGAGGCCTGCAGAGGGCTGCCTGCAGATCCTGTGGGCTTGTCATTCCTGGGCCCATGTTCTACTTCCTTATCCTATTCTGCAAAGCAGCCAAGTGGAAAAGAAGGAGTGAAGGAAAGAGCAGGCCCTTTGTCCCTGTTAGGAGCTAGGGATTTGACCTAAGGGGACTGGGTATTTTTCTTGTCAATTCCTCCCCCTACACGAATTTCCCAGGCTTCTTGCCTCTGCCTGCCTTCATCTTCCCCACACCCCAGGCCTGTCCAGCTCCCGTGTGAGTGACAAGGAGCCTCCAACCCCTCACCAGCACTCCCATCGCATTTGAGGATTAGCAAGTGTTCCCCATGCTGGGAAGGGATAGGAGAGGCTTTCCTTGGTTAAGTGCTCTATCTGTTCACAGCTAAAGAGGCCACAGTTTATTTTGGCCTCTGGGATTTTCTGAAAGCTTGAGAACTGCAAAACAAATGCAGTCTTTAACTTAACTGCTGTTATTGCTTCTCTTCCCATTCCTTTCACCAGCACAGAGTGGGGCTTCCCAGGGAGCCCTCTCTAGTTAGAGGGCCCGGCCTCAGGGAACTGGCCTTGACCTCCATTCCTCTCTTGTGGGTTTGGCTGCCACAAGATGCCTCTCAGGCTGTTTTGGTGTAATGGCCTCGATGGGCTGCACGGTGGCAGGGAGGTGCTGCGTTTGCTATGCGGAAGCTGGGCCTTAGCCAGCCGAGGCTACCTCTGGGAAACTGAGGCTTTCTGAATTTGACTCCGTGGGTGCCAGCCCCTCTCTCTGGATGTCTGCCCTCCCCCAGCATTCCTGACCATCTCCTGGTGCCTGAGGCCCCGGCCCCAGTGGTCTCCTTGCTTGCGTACCCTTGTTTTTATTATTATTATCATCATCGTTATTATTCCATCCTCCATGAGGTGGAATGAAGGGTCTTGAATAAATAATTTGCAAAGAGCCACAATATGGCTGCTTATGAATAAATAACATTATAGAATTTGTAAACATGAGCCACATGTGGCTGTGTGGCCATAGTTTGGCTATTCCTTCAATGAGTATGGACTGTTTGCCAGCTTTCAAGATATTCACTCTCTGTGTGGCAAGAGCCATCAGTTACAAGTCCTGACTACGTGCTAGATGCGGGGCTGTGGCCTTTATAAATATTCTTGAGCGACGTGTAGGCACTACTATTATGACTCTCATTTTAAGGGGAGGAAACCACGTGAGAAGGCCAGCCAAGCTGACATGGCCAGAGGTGTAGAGCCTAGATTCGAACCAGTAACTATCTGATTCCAGAATCCTGGCTATGAACTTCTGTACTCTGCTCTAACCTTTTCCCTTAATTATGGTATATATTAAGGCTTTTTTTGTCTGTATTCAACATGTTCCAATAAATTTCATTTTTCATTTTGCAGGTAGTAAACCAAATTAATTAAACATTTTTAATTTTTAAAAATTAAATTTTTTTTCTTAAATCCTACTGTTTGATTTGAGAGTAATTCACCTTTTCCTGCCATCTGTCTCTCTGTCCTTTGTTGTGTTTGATCTCAGCATACAGTTTATATCATGCTCAGGATAAGTGGTTTGACATAAGATTAGAAATGACTTATAACTCATGATGAATGTGTGAGAAATGGAATGGACATTGGAGAAGACTCACGAGTCTTTTAACCTAAAAGGAATAATTGAATCAAAGGATGGTTTGTTCCTCTTAAGAATTAGGAGACCTGGTTTATAATCCAATTGAAAATTGCTCAGCCTCTATTTATTTTACCTAGCCCATGTTTTTCTGGTAAGGTAGAATGGGAAATCCAAAGGGAAGACATAGCCAGGTTGGGATGCACTTATAGCCCGCTGGATGTTACAAGTGTGCAATGAATTGTAGTTCAGCCTTTACTAATAACTAACAAATTGACGTTTCTCTGGGCCTCAGTCCAACCATCTGTGAAATGTGAAGTTGAACAAAATGACCACAGGGCCCCTCTCATTTGGAAAGTTTTATGATGATAAAAATACTGGTGGTGATGCATCTTATAGGATATTTAGTCTTTTTCATCATACGCCATAGCTTCAACCATGCATCTGCCATATGTTGTGCCAAACCCCTATTAACCTCAGTAGAGAAGACACCAGGTTCAAGAGGCCAAAGAAGAGACCCGGAGTGAGCAAACGAGACATGGGGTTTTATTAGGGGCTTGCATAGGAGGGACAGTCCGGCAGCAGTGCACTGGCAACATATCCGTCCTCCTCCCGTCCAGTGGTGGCAGGCTGGACAACATAACCGTGCAGCCCAGTGGCGGTGGGCTGGACAGAAAATCTGCAACCACTTGCAAATAGCATGCAGTTTATATAGCATTTCACTTAACACCCACCTCCCTTCCACCAATAAAGAAGAGCTCCGCTTGGCAACCTTCATTTAACTCAACTCAGGGCCTCAATCCCCTGTACAACCCATACTCCACAGGACAGGAGTGGGGTTCAGATGTTTATCATAGAGAATAAACGAATCTGCACATTGGCCACTCCTGGATTCCCTAGCTCAGAACATACATTCAGGTGCATCAGCCTTACAGGGTCATTCTAAATGTGTACCTAAATTATTGCTATCAGGTGCGTTTACCTTGCACCCTGTAAAATCTCTCCTGGGTGACCCCCACACAACTGACTGGGTTGGTTTCTACCAATTTTCCTGTGGTCCCCCATGATAGGGAGGGGACACAATCATTAATGGTCCTCTGTGAGAGGGGTCCTTAGGGACAGGGGTCCCCTAACCCTGGGCCAGGGACTGGTACTGTAGCCTGTTAGGAACCGGGTCACACAGTAGGAGGTGAGCAGCGAGTGAGCAAGCATTACTGCCTGAGCTCCATTTCCTGTCCAATCAGCAGTGGCATTAGATTCTCATAGGAGCACGGACCCTATTGTGAACTGTGCATGCAAGGGATCGAGGTTGTGCATTCCTTATGAGACTCTAACTGATGTCTGATGATCTGAGGTGGAACAGTTTCATCCTAAAAGCATCTTCCCCCAGCCCCTATCTGCAGAAAACTTGTCTTCTGTAATACTGATCCCAGTGCTAAATAGCCTGGGAACTGCTGCTCAAGGAGATACTGGTTGAAACTATCCTAAGTTTGAGTCACTAGGAATCATGTGGCCTTACAAATACAAGCCCAAAGGGTGTGGAATTCCATGTGAGTTCAGGGCTCCCCTAGTCCAGGCACAAAGGCATGAAGAACATCAAACATGCAAGCCTTACTCTCAGCTTAGGGGTGTGTGTGTGTGTGTGTGTGTGTGTACAAACATAGACACACATACAAATTCATTGTTTGCATAGCATATACTCAGACTTAATAGAAACAGATGTTAGGTTTTTGTTCCTTTTAAACTTAAATTACTTCTGGCATTCACAGACACTGAAATCAGAGGGGGAAAATGTTTTGTTCAATTTGAAAATGCTTTTCGAATACATAGCAATTTGATTCTGGGGGTTGGGGAATGACATTCTGAAGGTTTTCCACAAAAACTGTAACTTGGAAATTAGCAAGTTGTGAGCAGCAGTAAGCTTGCTTCCTTTTAAATTAATACTAGTGAAACAAACAAAGGCTAAATGAGTAAAATAAGAGAGTTGATTTATTTTATTAGGCCATAATTGAGGATCTAGACAAAGGAAAACATTAAACCTTGTATTTACTACAAATTCTACAAGTAATTGCACACCTGTAACACTACTGCCAGCAGGATGAGCCTATCCAAGCCCACCCTCAAGGGTTTCTTAAACAAATTCTGCAAAATAAATAGAGGTTGAACAATTTTCAATGTTTGTCTACATAACTGGAAAAAATATTTAGCATGAAGGAATAGACACAAGGTGATGGACTAAAAGTCTCCATTTTTTTCTGTAGCCAGCGAGGACTGTATGTTGGCTGTTAATTAGAATGTATTAAGAAAAAAAAAAAGATCAGGGCTCATTGACTTGGGTAAGCATTTTAAACAAACTAAAGGTTGTTTCAGGCCTTTGTCTTTTTGGAGGCTGAAATTAGAAATTTAAACCTAAATTTATACCATAGAAAGCTTTTAGAATGTATGTTAGAGACTGAGCTTTAAAAAAAAAAAAGTCTTCTCATCTACAAAGGATGATTGACTATTTGTCCTACAGGGCAATCAAAAGGGTGTGTCTTTAACACTGAAAGGATTAAATCATTAAAACTCTGTGGGCTGGGTGTGGTGGCTCACGCCTGTAATCCCAGCACTTTGGGAGGCCGAGGCAGGTGGATCACTGAGGTCAGGAGTTCAAGACCAGCTTGACCAACATGGAGAAACCCCATCTCTACTAAAAATACAAAATTAGCCAGGCATGGTGGCGCATGCCTGTAATCCTAGCTACTCGGGAGGCTGAGGCAGGAGAATCACTTGAACCCGGGAGATGGAGGTTGCAGTGAGCCAAGATCATGCCATTGCCCTCCAGCCTGGGCAACAAAAGCAAAACTCTGTCTCAAAAATAAATAAATGAAATAAAAAATAAAACTCTGTGAAAGCCTGAGTTGCAGAAAACCAGGTGCCTGTCTTTGTTTAAAACATTTCAGCTACCTAAAAGGATGTGTTTAAGGATGTGCTCACTATATCAAGCCCTTGTGGATGTTAATTTTGAGTAAGTTTCTATATTCATGAGAAACATACTTTTATATAGGAGATACAAAACCACCTAGAACCTTTTTAGTATGTCACCTTTAAGATTAAAATATAAAGAGCCATGCATGGGATGGACCCTGGTTCAGGAAATATACTTGGTAAGTGGAACAGGGGTTTTCCGAGTGAGGTCATCCCAAAAGCTAAGGGGAACAGGCACTCAAATCAAAACCCAGGCAATGACAAATACTCTTACAGGATCACTTGGACATTTATCAGCCTTTGAAATCCAAAATTCCGAGATTATGTACATTTATTGCTTTGTTTGAGTTCTTTTTGAGACAGGGTCTTGCTCTGTTGCCCAGGCTAGAGTGCAGTGGTGCAATCACAGCTCCCTGCAGCCTAGACTTCCTAGACTTCAGTGATCCTCCAACCTCAGTCTACCAAGTAGCTGGGACCACAGGCACAAGCCAACACACCTGGCTAATTTTTTTTTTTTTGTAAAGGCAATGTCTCACTATGTTACCCAGGCTGGTCTCTAACTCCTGGGCTCAAGAGATCCTTTCATCTTGGCCTCTCAAAGTCCTGGGATTATAGGGATGAGCCACTGCACCCAGCAGTTATGTGCATTTGAACACTAGAGGTTGATATGAGTGAGAAGACAGGCATGAGCCTTAGTAATCTTTTTAAAAGCATCTCATAAAACAGCTTCTGAATCTTGTATTCTTATAGATTCATCAAGCCTAGGTTTCCACTTGTAGTTTTTTGGTCTGTCTTGTAACCCTGAACATAATTCATTAATTATCTATAGCAACACTTTCTTCCTAAGCTGTGTCTGGGTGTGCCACTAAGTCTGTAAAACATGTAAAAGAAGATTTTAATGTGCTTGCCCAGTAAGATGATGTGATTGTACTCCAGTAATAATTGTCTCATGTCAGCTCTTCACCCCTAGGAACCATGAGTCAGTTATTATTTCTAAAAATAATCTTTAAGATGGCATAGCACTTCTAAATGTATTTTTTTTTTTTTTTTTGAGACGGAGTCTTGATCTGTCACCCAGGCTGGAGTGCAGTGCTGTGATCATAGCTCACTGCAGCCTCAAACTCCTGAACTCAAGAAATCCCCCTGCCTCAGCTTCCTGAGCAGCTGGGACTACAGATAGGTACCACCATGCCTGGCTGAGTTTTTAATTTTTTTGTAGAGACAGGGTCCATTTTCACACTGCTGTAAAGATACTACCTGAGGCTGGGTAATTTATAAACAAAGGAGGTTCAATTGACCCACAGCTCTGCATGGCTGGGGAGGCAAAACTCACAATCATGGAGGAAGGGGAAGCAGGCACATCTTACATGGCAGAAGGCAAGAGAGAGTGAGCAAGAGCAGAGGAAACTGCCTTATAAAACCATCAGATCTCATGAAAACTCACTATCATGAGAACAGCATGGGGGGAACCTCCCCCATGATCCAATCACCTCCCACCTAGTCCTTCCCTCAACAGGTGCAGATTATGGGGGTTTCCATTTGAGATGAGAGTTGAGTGGGGACACAGAGCCAAACCATATTATTCTGCCCCTGGCCCTTCCCAAATCTCACATCCTCACATTTCAACACACAATCATGCCTTCCCAACAGTCCTCCAAAGTCTTAACTCATTTCAGTATTAATCAAAAAATCCACAGTCCAAAGTCTCATCTGAGACAAGGCAAATCCCTTCCACCTATCAACCAGTAAAATCAAAAACAAGTTAGTTCCTTCCAAGATACAATGGGGGTACAGGCATTGGGTAAATACATTCATTCCAAATGAGAGAAATTGGCCAAAACAAAGGGGCTACAGACCCCATGCATGTCTAAAATCCAGCAGGGCAATCATTAAATCTTAAAAGCTTCAAAATGATCTCCTTTGACTCCATGTCTCACATCCGTAAGAGTGCACTCCCACAGCCTTGGGCAGCTCCTTCATATGCTGGCATTGAGTGCCTGCAGCTTTTTCAGACACATGGTGCAGGCTGTCAATGGATCTACCATTCTGGGGCCTGGAGGACAGTAGCCTTCTTCTCCTAGACTCACTAGGCAGTGCCCTAGTGGGGACTCTGTGTGAAGGCTCCAACCCCACATTTCCTTTCCCCACTGCCCTAACAGAGGTTCTCCATGAGGCCTCCACCCCTGCAGCAAATTTCTGCCTAGACACCCAGGCAGTCCCATACATCCTCTAAAATCTAGATGGGTGTTCCCAAACCTCAGTTCTTGACTTCTGTGTGCCCATGGGCCCAACACCATGTGGAAGCCACCAAGGCTTGGGGCTTGCACCCTCTGAAGCAATGGCCTGAACTATACGTTGGCCCCTTTTAGCCACAGCTGGAGCTGAATCAGCTGGGACACAGGGCACCAAATCCTGAGGCTGCATAGAGCAGGGAGGCCCTGGGTCCTGCCCACTAAACTATTTTTTCCTCCTAGGCCTCTGGGCCTGTGATGGATGGCCCAGATCTCTGACATGCTCTGGAGACATTTTCCCTGTTGTCTTGGCAATTAGAATTTGGCTCCTTGTTACTTATGCAAATTTCTGCAGCCAGCTGGAATTTTTCCCCAGAAAATGGGTTTTCCTTTCCTATGGCATCATTAGGCTACAAATTTTCCAAACTTTTATGCTCTGCTTCCCTTTTAAATATAAGTTCCAATTTCAGATAATCTCTCTCATGTTCAAAGTTCCACAGATCTCTTGGGTAGGGGCAAAATGCCAGCAGTCTCTTTGTTTAAAGCATAGCTAGAGTGACCTTTGCTCCAGTTACCAGGATGTTCCTCATTTCCGTAGGAACTACCTCAGCCTGAACTTCATTGTCCATATTACTATCAGCATTCTGGTCAAAACCATTTAACAACTCTCTAGGAAGTTCCAAATTTTCCTTCGTCTGCCTGTCATCTTCTGAGCCCTCCAAACAGTTCCAACCTTTGCCCATTACGCAGTTCCAAAGTCACTTCCACATTTCCAAGTATCTTTATAGCAGTGCCCCACTACTTTGGTACCATCTTACTGTATTAGTCGATTTTCACACTGCTATGAAGATACTCTCCAAGACTGGGTAATTTATAAACAAAGGAGGTTCAATTGACCCACAGTTCTGCATGGCTGGGAAGGCCCCAGGAAACTCACAATCATGGCGGAAAAGGAAGAGGCACATCTTACAAGGTGGCAGGTGAGAGAGGGGAAGCAAGAGCAGGGAAAACTGCCTTATAAAACTATTGGATCTAATGAGAACTCACTCACTATCACGAGAACAGCATGGGGGAAACTGTCCCCATGATCAAATTACTTCCCACCTGGGCCCTCCTTCCACATGTGTGGATCACAGGAATTACCATCCAAGATGATATTTGAGTGAGGACAAAGGGGCCAAACCATATCACAAGTCTCACTTTGTTGCCAAGGCTGGTCTCTCACTCCTAGATTACAGCAGTCCTCCTGCCTTGGCCTCCCAAAGCACTGAGATTATAGCCATGAGCCACTGCACTCAGCCTAAATGTATTCTTAACTAAGTCTAATATTAATTTTGTAAAGCATTAATATCTGCATTTGCATATGATGAAACTGAAGGTGAGACATTAATGACATCAGAGCTCATTCTCAAGCCAGGCTTCTTTTTACTTCATCGTACTGTTAGGCCTAAAATTAATGATCTCTTTGGAGTGTTACATAAGATTTATAGGAGGCTATTGGTTTGGCCCAACAGACCAAACCTAAATGGAGTCACTCATGCTAAAGTTCCACATCACCAAATCAAGACTAATCTGTTCATTTGACCTTCTGAGAGAGAGAATAGCCATAAAGGCCAGTTTCAATGGGCAAGATAATTAATTTCCTTCTATTTTAATCCATATAAAAAAGCAACCTGATGTCAACTAATCAGTCATTTTTCTATTATTCTATTTCGCTATTCTCACCTTTCAAGGAAAGTAACTTCAAAACCACCAAACTGCTTTTTGTTCTCTGTTTTGGCTTTCCTCAGCCCTTCCCTGTCTGTAAAACCAGCCTCCTCTGCTGAGCCCATTGGAACACTCCTTCTATTTTATGGAATGAAATGTTGCCCAATTCTAGAATCGCAAATGAAGCCAATTAAGATTTTCAAAGGATCCCAGCTGCACTGAGCACTGGGAAGAAAAAAGATTTTTTTAAAAAAATCCTTAAGCTAAATTTGTTGTAATTTTGTCTCTTGACAGGAGGAAATGAGGAGTTTTGGAAAGGGCCCAAAAGGCTGGACTGTAGGCGGCAGAGATAGAGAGAATGTTCACGAATGAGCAAATATACTCCTTATGAAATTTCAGAGAAATGGGTAATGAGACTGACTAGTCAGGGAAATGCTGGGAGGAGGCAGTGGTGGTCTCCCAGGTCACCTTGCCAGCCCACGGCTGCCCAACTTTCACTTGTGTCTTCACTGAATAGCTATGTCTTCACATGAGACATACTGAGGGCACCAGTTCAGCCCTGCGTGTGCAGTTCCATGACTGTCACCAAGTGGTCCACAGTCACATATGTATCCAAAATCTTGGCATGAGGCTTTCTCTAAGGGGAGCTAACCAAGAGCATAAATTCACCCCCAAAACAATTGTATAACTAGTCACTGTAAGATATATGAGGCCAACGAGAGCAGGATTTAAACATTTGCCAAGGACTGTATCTCTCTTTTTTCCCCCTGTTCATTTTAAAAGGAAGTTTGTGTTTTTCTCTGTGCTAGAAGTCCTGGCCTTGCCTAGCATCAGTCTCTCAGAAAGTTCCTGAAGGCTTTCCTTAAACTTTCCCTTAAAATATAAGAGTTGCTAAGGCAGGAGAATTGACTGAACCCAGGAGGTGGAGGTAGCAGTGAGGTGAGATCGCGCCACTGCACTCCAGCCCAGGTGACAGAGTGAGACTCTGTCTCAAAAAAAAAAAAAAAAAAAAAAAAAAGTTGCTGGTGGTTTGAAAACCTGAAGGAATTTGCTGATGTCAGAGCTTACTTTAAATTATTTGCACCTAGCCAGGCATGGTGGCTCATGCCTGTAATCCCAGCACCTTGGGAGGCTGAGGTGGGAGGATTGCTTGAGGCCAGGAGTTTGAGACCAGCCTGGGCAACAAAGTGAGTCCATATCTCAACAAAACATTAAAAAATTAGTCAGGTGTGGTGGCATGTGTCTATGGGCCCCGCTACTTGGGGGACTGAGGTGGGAGGATCACCCGAGCTCAGGACGTTGAGGCTGCAGTGAGCCATATTCATGCCACTGTACTCCAGCCTGGAAAACAGAGCAAGGCCCCGTCTCAAAAAAAATAAAAATTAAAAAAAAAAAAATCTATCTGCACCGAAGTCCTTTTATATTCAAATTTTCTCCTGCAAATGAAAAACTGTTAGAGAATATCCTCAAGATCTCTTGGCTTAAAAATGAGAGGAAGAAAAATGGCCTTGTTGAATTTTCCTTGAGCTCTCTATGCTGCTAGAAAACAGAAACCATGAAGATAATCCTCCCACTCTTTTTTGTGTTCCAAGAAAGGATTTACTACAAGGAACCCCCCTTCTCCCTGTGCCTTAGATAAGACCCACAGATGCCTCCCTTGTTTATTAGTGACAAGGCCAAACACAGACTCTCCAAATTCCCATTCTTTGGCTCATAAATGATTAGCTGAATTCTGTCCCCCCGGTCAGTCTGGACGAAATACCTGCCACCTTGACTTGACCAAACTTTAAAGTTTCTCTCCACCTGTAGACCCCTGAACTTTGACCCACCCTTACCAAACTGCCCCTTCTGAGAATAGGCTGACGTCAGGGTACACATGGTTTTAGTATCCTGACCCACCTTCACCTTCCATTTCACTTCCCCACATCCAGTTCTCCTGAGCCTTGTTCATTCTTCTCTAAGTAATAGAAAAGCCCGTTCCTCCTTTACATTCGAGACACTTGCAGACCTCTTGGTCTCTGTGTCAAGAGACACAGAGTGCCCCCACTCCCTTCGTGCAAGAATCCTTTCGAATGACATCTCTCCTTACCTAAATCCAGATTTGCTTTTTATTTGACAAAGATAATAAGTAAATAAAGCACAGAGTTCCACCCTACAGTGCTTGTGCCTGCCTGTGGAGATGTCTCTTAACACAGGGCAACGTGAAACACAGATGTAAAACAGTTCCCGTCCAGGAGGTCTTCACTTCTCAGATTGAGACGCTTTCCAAAGTAGTAAGCAGAGCCTTATTCTCCAGGGAGCCAGGGTTGTTGCATTTATTCATTTAATAAAGACTTGGACGTCGACAGACCCTGGTAATTTTGTATTCTGGACATTTCTGGAAACATTCCCTCCGTTCAGGCCTGCATCATCTTTATTTTGCACTATCGCGGTAGATGTTCTCATCAGTCTCCCTCGGGCTATTCTTATGCCTTCAAATCCATCCTCCCCACAGCATTTAGTGATCTATCTCAAATGCAGATGTGAACTTTTAAAAACATGTAATGTCTAAGCACCTTAAAATTAACTACAAGGCCTCTCGCAGTCAGACTTCTGCCTCAGTCTCCACCTCTAGCTCTTTCCCCTGCCTGTTCTTGTCTCTGGTGAGACCCCCCACCATCCCCTACATATCCAATAGGTACATATTCTACTTTGTGCTCCTTTTCTGGTGTTCCTCTGCCTTTCATGCTCTCACCATTCCTGCCTGCTACCCGCTTTACTCCTGCTAAGTCTCAGTGCAGTCATCATCTCTAGAAAAGCCACTCTGCCTCCTGTATCTGCATTCCCTCCCAGTTGGTTTCTTATTGCTTCTTGAACCTGGCATCTGGCAGCAATTCAATAAATAAATATTGGGTAACATAAATAAAGGCTATTTCTACAAAGGTGATTTAAGAGATGTTCCCTACAGAAGCACCCAGGTAAAGAGGTCATTGCAGTTCAGGATGATAAAGATATATGGAGATCATCTATAAAGTACTACAGTAGCATCCTAGAGGTCTTTTTAAAATGGAATTGTTTCCATCTTAATGGAATGGCTCCCCATTAGCCCTGATGGAAAGTTGGGAAACAAATTTGGCCAAGGTTCTCTCAAGGTGTTTGCAGAATGAAAATAGAAATTCTACACATTCCTGAACTGCTCAGGAGTCTTTAAACCAGAAACCAACTTTTATTTGCTTTTTGAAAAGAGCGTCAGATCTCTTTCTTCTTCTTCTTCTTTTTTTTTTTTTTTTTTTTTTTTTTAGACGGAGTCTTGCTCTGTCACCCAGGCTGGAGTGCAATAGTGCAATCTCGGCTCACTGCAACCTCCACCTCCCGGGTTCAGGTGATTCTCCTGCCTCAGCCTCCCGAGTAGCTGGGACTATGTCACCACACCCAGCTGATTTTTGTATTTTTAGTAGAGATAGGGTTTCACCATGTTGGCCAGGCTGGTCTCAAACTCCTGACTTCAAGTGATCCACCTGCCTTGGCCTCCCAAAGCACTGGGATTACAGGCCTGAGCCACTGCACGTAGCAGATCTCTTTCTTAACCTTGTAATTAATTTAAAAAATTTAAAAAAATAAATTTAAAGCAACAACCTTTAAATATATTTAGTCATTTGTTCATTCATTTAACAAATACTTGGCAAGGGCCTACTATGTGCTAAGTGGTACAGATTATGCCATTGGTACATTATGTCAAGTGGTACAGATTAAGCAATGTACAAGACAGACTCCATCCTGCTCTGGGGTTCATATGTAGGCAAAACAGACAATAACAAGTAATCAATACAGGAATTAAATATTGTACAACTACTGTTAGGACATGATCAGGGAAGAGCAGAAGCCTACTTTAAAGAAGGTGGTTGGAGAGGGGCACTTTGTACCAGTTTCCTTTAACTTAAGTCTTGACGGATGAGGAGCCAGCCTCATGAGGTCCCTGGGGGAGAGAGTCCCAGGCCAAGAAAATCTCAAAGCAGGAGAAAACTTATCCCGTGGAGGAGTAAGAGAAGCTGATATGACTCAACAGAGGTAGAAATGACTTTCTTCTAGAAGCTTCCAAGAGACCACAGGCTCCTGGGTTACTTCACACAGGACGCCTTCTCAGTGCCCTTGTGCGATTGTAGAGTGTAGCCCCTTTGGGAGACCTGAGTTCAGTGTTGCCTCAACCATCAACTCACCCTGAGATCATGGATTGTTACTTCACTGATTGAGACTTGGGTTCTCTCATATGTAATAAGCAGAGGTTGGATGAGGTGCCCTCAACTCTGTATACTATGATGCTATTAACATTAATTAGTATGAGCACTTCAGCAGCACATATACTAAAAGTTGGAATGATACAGAGAAGATTAGCAGGGCCCCTCAGCAAGGATGACATGTCAATTCATGGAGCATTCCATTTTTTTAATGGCAGCCAATATATCTGGGACATTTGAAGAAGCCAACATGGTCTCCTGGCCCAAAGAAAACATTAATTACTAAAGGATCACTGAATCTTAACAGGCATCATTCATTCATTTAAAAAAATGTTGTATTCTGAACATTTAAAAAAATGAATGAATGAATGAATTTTTTTTTTTCAAAAAAAATAAATTTTGAGCACTTAAACTGCCAGATACTGTTCCAGGCTCTGGGCCACACAAAGGCAGAGCATCCACTCAGGGTGAAGATGAGGCTGATAAAATAAAAATATATAGTCTAAATGCAGGCAGGGTATAAAGTTGTATGAAGAAAAACAGAAATAGGATATGAGGAGAGAGTAACGAGAGGCATGCCGTGTTAAGTGAGGTGGTCAGAGAAGGCCTTTCAGAGGCAGTGTTTGTGTACAGGACCGACTTTACTTATAATTTACTTATAACTCCTATTTAAATTGTTTATGGCGAGTTTAGAATGTTTGAAATGTACTGTCATCCTTTCTGGTTGATTTCTGTGTTCATGTGGAAACCAGTATTTCTCAGAAGTCTAAATTCTCCAGCAAGCAAGCCTTCTGAGAAGATAGCTAAATTTTAAAAATTACAAAGCCATCTTTGAATTGGTCTTTTCATCTTTAAAACAAAACATGTGCTCTAATTCAAATCTGGTAAGACATTTCATCAAACACGATTCTGTAAAGACTTCCATTGTCAGCATTGCTGAACCTCAGCCTTACGGTGGAAAGTGGACATTGCACAGAGTAGGGATGTGCCTGTTTGCCCCGAAGGCAGATTCTGACAGGCTCCAGCCAAGACTTTCTCATTAAAAAGGGTCATGGGGAGGTTATACGAAGGTTTGGGAGGTGTTGATGGTGTGATCAACCGCCCCTCCTAATGGAGCAGAGTTAATCACTCACTGGCCAACTGGAAAATCAATGGCTTCCTGCTTTCTCTCCTACACTTTGCCTGTGCTCGGCCAGCCTGCTCCCCTGCTCCCTGCAGTGAACTGGCGTCAGGCAGAGGACTCCAGGATTCTTCTCCCCTCCTACTCAAAGACTGGCTCTTCAGAAGGAGAGTCATCTAACCCTAGGGCACGAGAGCATGTTCTTTCCTACCTGGGAGAAACCTTATAATGAAGCCTTATTGCCAAAGAGGCGGAGGAAGCAGAAAAGAGGGCGTGTTGGGGGAAACACAAGTTGGGGCATTGGGGAACAAGTTGGGCTGGGGAAAGACAGTCTTTCTGAGGAAAGACATCTTTGCAACCAAAATGAAAAGGAAACAATGTCCATAGATGATGGGCCGGAAGCTTTTCCAATGTGAGTTTTTAGAACCTTTTCATTAAGGAAATGGTGAGTTGCCTGTTTGTGGTTGAGCTCTAAGTGTAAATGTCTTCATGTTTACCCTAAATGAGGCCTTCTATGGAACTGACTAGACCAGAGGTCCCCAGGCAGAAGAGCCCAAAGAGTCAGGTTGCCAGTGTTCTGGACTGGAACTCACAACGTTAAGTTCTCACCTTGGGCCTGACTAGAAGTACAGCTGAACCCTTTGGTTGGCAGAAGGGTGTTACCAGCAGGAAGAATTATGCATTAAGGCCAAACGAATTGTTCTTTCAGTGAGTCTGGCTGAGTGGTGTTCATCCCAGAGGTATGATAGCCACCACCTGTGCTTCCAGGCTCGGATACTCTGTCACATAAGGAAGAAGGTTGAGAAATTTCCTAGGAGAGAGGTTAAATCTTAAAGTTGGAGCCAGTGTTATGATACATTGAGATGTGAGACTGTGGTTCTCAGTGGTAGTGATGGTGCACCACTGGGATGGAGGGGTGGGTGGGGGATGGAAGCACGGAGGGAAGCAGTTCAGTCATGACGGTCTTGATTCTGACTTCCATCTGGATATCTCGTTTTCAGTTTTGAAGGAGAAGAAGCAATAACCAGAAAAAAGGGAGGGAGCAATGAGGAGTAAGTGGGGGTGTTGTTACAAACACAGCCAGTTTGAGGGTGTTTAAGAAGATAGTGCACTCATTCTCTAGACTTTGGACTTAGTTTGCCACATATTGTCGGAAGCCACCCTGCTGATGATGGTCACCATGTTGGCAGTTGTTTGGAAAGAGTATGAAATTGGCTTTTCCAGTGTGGATAGCAATAGCCTGTGATATCAAACTGAGAATGGAAACATATGTTGTGCGAAAAAATGGAAGACTCCGTTTGGCTGTTCCCCCAGATTAGCAGATACACATCCAGGGCGCCCTCACTGAAAACTGGCATCGTCTGCTTTAAGTGAATTTTCTTCCCTGCATCCTGTGATTATGGCTCCCATAACTTTGTTAGCCTTCATATTGAGTTTTTATGCTCATGCATTTCCTCAGCTCTCCATTTCCTTCCAAGCATCTTAACTGGTAATTCAGTTTGCTCATGGACTGCTTCGTAGCAAAGCATCTCACCATGAAATGGTGCTTCCCCCTACGTGTGTGCAGTTGTTCTAGCGTGAGGAAATAGAACCAGCAATATCAGCCTTTGGAGACAAAGAACTCAGATCTGAGGGTTTGGGGACAATTATCTGCTGTTCTTACCACCATTTGGTTCAATATTAATTTACCTGCCATCGTAAGAAGAGTGGGGAGATTTCGTCTTTTCTAAAGAGAACCAAATTCAGACAAACAGAAAGCCTGTGACCCATGGGCTTTCTCAACCAAGGACCCTTAGAACAAGTGCACAAGTGCGTTAGGGCTTGAGCAGGAGTCACTTGAGCCTGCCTCATAAATCCAGGTTTCCTTCCTGCAGTCCAGCTGACTGTTCATGGGAGAGGAGGTCAGTGACTGTCATTCTGAACCTGGACAGATGAGGTTGCTGCTGCCTGGCTTCTTGGAGTCTTTAATCTCTCCAGAAATAAATCTTTCTTATTTTTTTTGAGTGATCACCACTTAGATCTTTTCTGAATTCTATTAAGAACAAAAACCTGTGACAGACCGACTGAGGTGACTTCTAGCTCTAACAGCTCACTACATAGGGAGGTTCTCAACCTCAAAAGCCATCTTTTTACAGGAGCTTAACATGAAATGACCCAACTCTGACCAAATGTGTAAGGAGAGTGGGCAGTTGCCTGAAAAATTAAGTGTTTGATGTTAATGATGTTGAGCCTAAAATCAGACTCTTGGTCAGCAAAATGGCAGACCTGACTTCACCTCATCAGGAGACTTCCTCATAAACAGACACTGCCATAGAAGGACAGGTGAGTGAGGAGCATTCACATTTTCTCTTGTCTCAGGGTAAGTCAAGAATAGATACCCTCTGAGGCTAGATCTCTACCCCAAGATATACTGAGCCTGAATCTCACTTTAATATCTATGCTTTTTTCAACTAAATTTTTTCCCCACAAATTGTGAGACATATTAGAAAAATCCAAATAGTCTACAGAGTTGTTTTTGTTTTGTTAAGGGTTGGGGTTTTTTATGATGGTGGCGGTTGGAGGAGACAGGTAAAAATATTTGTTTTTATGATTATCATTTTTAAGACAAATGCTTTCTCAATCTTTATGGTGAAACACAAGTTTACCTGGGTACCAGTAGAATGACCGGAGCTTTAAGAAAAGTCTGGACAGATATTCCTTATGCCACCCTCACAAATTTTCCCATTTGTTAGGCACACTCATAGAATACAAGTGATAGAATTGGTTTTGTAAAATATGTGTGAAGTAAGGAAACTGGCCTAGGTGAATTGGGAAATTTGCCCAATTAAACTTTTTTAAACCACCAGGAATCAGGATATATACATTACAATGTCTTGAGAAAATTACCTAAGTTTATAATTTAGATTTAAACCATATCCCCTTCTTGTTACATCTATGGAGAGAAAAATAAGAGTGACTTTCTGGAGTAATCTGAAGATAGCCAGGATCCTTTGAAGGTAAAGACTATTATTGCTTGAATTATTGCCAGGCATACTCCATACAAATTGTGTATCCCTTACTCAAAATGTTTGGGACCAGAAGTGTTTTGGTTTTCAAATTTTTTTGGATTTCAGATTTTTTCAGATTTCAGGATATTTGCATTTAGCATTCCTAATCTGAAAATCTAAAATGTGAAGAACTCCCATGAGTATTTCCTTTAAATGTCATGTCAACACTCAAAAGATGTTGGAGTTTGGATTACAGATTTTCAGATTAGGGATGCTTGACCTATATTTCTTTATAATATGCGCTGTAGATAGGCTGCTGTTCACAATGTTGATTTCTAACATCTAAATGACTCCTGAGCAGGTACACATATAAGTGATGGTTTAGATAAAGGCAGCAGCTGCTTATTATCAATATGCCATGCTGAGAAGCTCTAGCTTGCTGTTGCTAAAGCCAACAGTGCTGGGGGAAATGGCAGCTCATCCTGGAGGCTAACATCAGGAATGGTTTATATTGGAAATGTCACCATTCCTGAGAGAACATTGACACTGTGTACGAAATTCTACCCATTAACACTGCTTCAATTAGAGAGTTGCATTCCCTTTTAAAAATGTGAATAGGAAGAAATAAGAACTTGAAGTATTCTAGGTCTTCGTTTTAAGCTGGTTGTTAGGTAATATATAACTGGTTTATTTCTAATTGAAGAAAAGTTACCCATTCTAAGGACATCACCTAGACTATCCTTTTACTCTAATCACCTGCTGTTGAATATTCAGCTTTGGGAGGCCTAAGGAAATACTGAAACTGTATGTTCCTGATAAAAGGATCTCTATTTAGATTATGTAGCCCATTCAGGAAAAACAACCAAATAGTAGAACCAAAAAGGGTAAAAACCAAGAGAGTTGTTGCTAAGGATGAGAGATGATCAGAAAGTCCTTCGGTTGTAGCTAAAACTATATATTAAAATGATGATGAATTTAAATTTTATTAAATATGTTATGAAATATTTCAAATATATTAAGGCTAAAATAAAGGGAAGAGAGCATGGTGAATTCTTGTTTTAAAGTGTTAAGAGCATAGATTTATTTGTATAGGTTAACTTTCTTTCAGTATTCAAATCCACCTTCAAGGGACATGTGAGACCCACTTGTAGGGCTGTTCCCATGGCGAAATGACAAAGATCTCAAGTCCCTGGTAACAATTGCTTTGAATCAATGTGTAAATTACAGGCCATCATGCTTTTTTTTCAGTATAGTGTGTGGAATTATAATGCCAGTGATTATAATGTCTATTTCATGTGTCTCCATGTGTTTTATTTTCTTAACTGCACCCGTATTGTACACAGTGGCAATTTTACTGATGGCACCAATGGTACTCAACAAGGGAAGACTCTCAGGTCCTTCCTTCTTCATGGGTCTTGGATGGGACCTGTATAGAGAGAAAGGAAGGCTCTCAATGTGTTGGGGTGGAATTGGGACAAGGATTCCTCAGTGACCGAGGACCTCACCCTCCCGAGGGCCTCACTCTCGCTCTCATACTTTTGCTGGAGTGAGTGCTCCAGGACTCTTACACCTTAGAGATCACACAGACCATAAGACAGATCCCCCCAGTCAGTTGCTGTGGCCAGATTTATGGTCATACCAAAAAAACAGCTTGATTAATTGATCAATGAGAACAATACCCTCCCCAGATCAAAAGTGGGATAGTGGTTGTCACAAAGGCAACCAAAGGCAACCAACTGGTCCTGAATGTAGCCCGGGATGCTCTTCCAGGGGCCCTCGATGCTTGCCTCATTGCCTCCTTATGTTGTTATATTTGGCACCTTTCTCCAGATGGCAAATCTCATTCTCAACACGCTTTCCACACCAGGGGTGGGGACTTGGAAAGCCGAATCAGTGAACTCTCCATTCAACTTGGGGATTGTCTTGCACACAGTTTTGGCAGGGCCAGGGATTGAGAGATAATGACCACTGACATGACACTACAGCTTGCTGGAGGAGTAATCATGATCTGTGGGGAGCAGTGATGGCATGGACTGTGGTCTGAGATTCTTCCACGTTACCACAGTCATCATTGATGACTTCTGCCAGGAGAGTCAAGCACTTGGTATGCAGGTGACACTGCTGACAATTTCAAAGGAGTTGTCATCTTCACAGTTCTCTCCCATTCTGAGCACAGCAGCATTGGTGCAGGTGGTAGGAATAATAACCCTTTGCCTCCACCTTTCAAGTGATTGCTAGCCTTGTCTAAGACAGTAAAGAGTGCGGTGGGCTCTGTGATGTATTCAAGATCATGTCACCCCATTTGATGTTGGGGGGATCTTGAACTTGGAAAATGAAGGTAGGATTTCAATTGACTGCACTTACTGTTCTCAGCCTTGATGGTGCCGTTGAACTTGCCATGGGTAGAATCATTTCTGGACGTGTAGTCCCTGTTATTGAGGTCAAGGAAGGAGTCACTGATGGCCACAGTATCTATCCACTTTGGAAGCAGCCTGGTAATTAGGCACCCAATATAGACAAACCCATTTAATCCAACTTTTACAGTCATGACAAGGTGAGGAGGCTGGCACTGCAAAAAAGGTGAGGCTTCTATTTAGTGGAGACGAACTGAGAGAGCTGCATGGGTTTTAAATATGAAGATGAAAGTAATACATTTTAGGCCAAGTCCAGGAAGCAAGCAAGGTTGGATAGCAAGGCTTACAAGTTGTTCAAAGCCATTTGATTCCTGAATTTCAGATAGCAAGTAACATGAGTTTTGATAGCAAAGAGTTTATACAAAAGTTTATCTAAATATATTCAGCTTCAGATTCCAGAAAGCAAAAATTTGGATAGTGAGAGATATTCATATTTACTGCTTGCTTACAGGCACCCACACATGCATGCATTCACTCACTCATTCATTTAGGACCTCGGCTTATTGCAAGAGCTGGGAGATTAAACAACCATCATCTAAACTAGAGATAATCATATGAAGGTGAGTGGATATATGTAACTGCATAATTATAAAAGAACAACTATGATTCCCAAAGTGCCCAGTATGTGAGATGAACTTGTTTTGGTTTAGTTTAAATATGTACATATTGGATGGAATATACAGTTGATCTTTAAACAACATGGGTTAAATCAAGTGGGTCCACTTATACATGAATTTTTAAAAATAAATATATTGAAAACTTTTCTGTAAATTTGCAACAATTTGGAAAAACTCACAGATGAAAGGTGTAGCCTAGGAATATTGGAAAAGTTAAGAAAAAGTTAGGTATGTCATTAATGCATAAAACATATGTCAATACTATGTATGTTATCATTTGCTACCATAAAATATACATTAATCTATTATGAAAAGTTAAAATAAAAATTAGGCCGGGCCTGGTGGCTTACACCTGTAATCCCAGCAGTTTGGGAGGCTGAGGAGGGTAGATGGCTTGAGCTCAGAAGTTCAAGACCAGCCTGGGAAACGTGGCAAAACCCCATCTCTATATAAAAATACAAAAAGTGGCTGGGTTTGGCAGCAGGGACCTGTAGTCCCAGCTGCTTGGGAGGCTGAGGAAGGAGAATCATCTGAGTCCTGGAGGTCGAGGCTGCAGTGAACTGTGATCGCACCACTGCACTCTAGCCTGGGCTGCTGAGTGAAACTCTGTCTCAAAAAAAAAAAAAAAAAAAGTAGTGAAAACTTACCAAAACTTATGCACATAAACACATCAAACTATATATGATACCAGTCACGGTTTAGGGAAATTAAAAACATGTAAAGATGCAGTCTTAAATTATAATGGCATAAATTCATTGTATTGCATACTGCGCTACTGTAATGCTTTTATAGCTATCTGTTTATTGTGGTGAGCACAAGTGTTCTGATTATCCACTTAAAACACTGAGTAACGCTAATCATCTCCACATGAACAGTTGTCTCTCCAGTAAATTACATCACAGTAAAAAGTGATCTCTTAAAGTTCTGATGTATTTTTCATCATGTTTACTGTAACACTGTAAACTTTGAATAACACCATGGGACCCACTCAAAGTGCCACTAGTGATGCTGGAAGTGCTGCCAAGAAGCAGAAAAAGCTATGCAATTACAAGAAAAGTTATGAAATTACTTTATATGTACCGTAGGTTGAAGTCTGCCTCTGCGATTGCCGCCATTTCATACAGATGATTCATCTTGTAAACAGATGATGCGTTGATAAATACAACACAGTACTGGAAATGTATTTTCTCTTTTTTATGATTTCTTAATAACTTTTTTGGCTTAGCTTACTTTATTGCTAGAATACAGTATATAATACATATAACAAAATATGTGTTCATCAGTTGTTTATGTTATTGGTAAGGCTTCCAGTCAACAGAATGCTATTAGTAGTTAAGTTTTGGAGAAGTCAAAAGTTATGCATGGATTTCAACTGCACAGGGCATTCGTACTCGCAACCCTCAAGTTGCACAAAGGTCAATTGTATATTACAAAACATAACTAATGATCAGATCATTATCTCACAAGTGTTTCACTAAAAGGAAGTAAACCAATTTAAAGACCAGTGTTAAAGAAATAATAACATGGTTTAGAACTTAAAGTATAAATATATATATATATATATATATATGAAATAATAACATGGGTGGACCATGAGTGTGGCAGAATCTGGAAGGTGGTTTGTGACTGTCTTTGAAAAACACTTGGGCAGAGTGATCTGGCAGCACAGAGAAAACCTCCAAGCCCAGCTTGGTAGGAGACCCACAGAAAGTGTGCCAGTGTAGGTCCACTCATATTCCACTTAAACTATTCTGACTCCATCTTGAAAATTTTAAAGAACTAGTCATTAATAAAGAGGAATGATAATGCTTGGTGATTTAGTGAAGGTGATTGGTATAGAATTCAGCTGTTAGCGCAAATGGCTTGGTTTGATTTTCCTGAGTTTGTTGGAGTTTATAACCTATGAAAAAGTCCTGGTGCAGGTTTTACTGTTTTGGATGCAAGTAAAAGAAGAAAGAGTCTTTGGTTAGTAATCAATTGGCCAAAACTGAAGAGGGACTTCTCTCCAGATTGCATATTCTGAGACTATCTTTAAGATTTGTGGTATCACATTTAGAGACAGGAATCGTTCGTGGTTTTAATCAGAAGAGAAAGTTGGACCTAGCGTATGACTAACATGTATTGCATTGTCGCCATCAGGGGTTTGTAAAGATAAAGGTTTTGATCTTTTAATATTATTGCTTAGTCTTTTCATGGTCAGTAGGACTGACAATTAAAATTCATAGCAATGTGAGGGAGGAATCTAGTAGAAAAGAATTTTCTTAGCAATGCTTCTGTTGCTATCAGAAGTAAATTTTTATTTGTTTTTGCATGAAAAATTGAAACATCACACAAGGTCTGTTTGCAAAGCATGTCTCCTGCCCACTCCAGATCTCAGTTCTAATCCCCTAGTGAATCTGCCATCCAGTTTCCCATGTACCTACATGCATTGGTATGTAAATACCTTTTCAAAATATAAATGGAAGCAAAATATACTCTTCAGCCTCTTGCTTTCTCATTTAACAGTATATCTCATAATTTTTTTAACAGTTACATAATTTATTTAACCAGTGTCCTGTCATGAACATTTAGAGTTGCTCTCAGATTTGGGCTGTTGGTTGATTGTTCATTTGTTTGAAGGAGGGTGAGGTTATGCATGATTTTTCATGTTTGAGTGTGCTCTACATTTCCTAGGACTGAAGACACCCACTCCCTCAGTGGGAGTCATTTGGATGTGATGTCCATCTAATGGCAAGGACACTGATCCTAGCTTTCTGGACTATTCATTGGTGGGATGGTAGGGATAAGCAATTTTCTCATCAGATGTGACATCTTAATCTCTCAGTCCCAAGGACACTCAGCATCCTCTATTGAGCTCCAGATGGATCTAAAGGATTAAGATAATAGAATTTGGGTTTTTAAGGCATAGATATCTATTCTCATGTATTATACATATGCCCTCAACTAACTTAGATTTGGTAGTGAGTTTGTGAGATGCTAGATGGCGTGGTGTGGTGAAACGATGATAAAATTTGGAATCAGAAAACCAAATTCAAGCCCAACTTCTCTACACTGGCATTATTGTTGACAAGATACTCACCTTGTCTATGCATCAGTTTCCTCATCTGTAAAATAAGGATGATGTGGAGAAATAGATAATGTCTGTGAAAGTATACACTAAAAACAATCATTGCACAAACGTCAGTTATTATTTAACCCAAATCCTTTCTTATAATGAAAGGGAGGCTCAAGAGGTGGAAAGTGGCTTTCCTAGGCATATACATACGTCTGTGATTTAACAATCTTTGTACCTTTAGTGTTTGTCTTCAAAAATTTCAAAAGCAGAGCTGAGCTTTAAAAAGAGGGAACATTGGAAAGAATGAGAAAATGTTGTAACTTAATTTTTCTCATCTACTATTTGTGCTTTAGTTATTTCATCTCTGTTTTTACAAAACTTGAAATATATAAATTTCAGTTTTCTGATTATCTTCTATGATTTATGGTGCTTGCTTTGTTTTGGTGGTTTAGACATGACTAGCACTGTACTAGTTTGAAATTAAAATTGCTTTTCCCAGCGTTACACACACACACATCACACCCAGCAAAAAAAGCAAAAAAGCTCTGAATTTAAAAAATAAAAATCATGCCAGAAGTATGAGTGGCTATTCACCAGTTGGAAATAGCTTTTCACATTGGATGGTAAACAGTAGCCTTTAGAGTGTTTCCAAATAACCATCACCAAGAATTGCTTTTAATTCACTCCCAGATGCTAAACAGGAGACCACAGAGCACTTTGTATTCCAAGGAGAAAAAAAAAAAGACTGAACATTGAATAAACAAAAACACAATCTAGTGTAGTCAATCTCTGTTTTGTAAGAGTGTTGATTTGAGACGCTTCCATGATGACCCAACATAAAGAAGGGGTGAATGTTTGGGGTGATAGGTGTCCCAGTTGTCCTGGTTTGATCATTACACATTGTATGCATGTGTCAGAATATCACATGTCCCCCCAAAATATGTATAACTATTATATATTAACAAAAAAAATCAGTATAATTGTTATGGCATATAATATAATGATATACTAATTTTGATAAGAGCAATATTTTAGACATTAATAAATATAATGTAGCTTTTAAAGAAAGCCTCCAAAGCTAAAAATTGTTCTGAAAATGAATCCTGTGTACTTACGGTTTTGAGTAGTGGATTTTCGGCAGCTCTCTGGTATGTACTCACTTCAGTGCCCTGTGGGTGGGCAGAGTTGAACAGGATTTTTGAAGAAAAGACTATCAATAGTTCTAATAGTTTGCTGCTTCTTCTATTCTGAAATCAATATGTGAACACATTGCAATAACATTTTGGAACAAGAGACTTCAAGAACACATAGAAGAGATATACCAGGACTTATCTTGATGTCTCATTTCTCTTTCTTTTTAAAATTGAGATATAATCCACGTATTATAATAGTCAACCTTTTAAAGTATACAATTCAGCATATTCACAGAGTTGTGTAACCATCACCACTGTCTAACTTCAGAACATTTTTACCCCCTGAAAAGGAACCCCAATATCCATTAGCGCACACTACCCTAGGCAATGGGGCTAATTTACTTTCTATCTCTATGGATTTGCCTCTTCTGAACATTTCATGTAAATGGAATCATACAATGTGTGTCCTTCGTGTTTGACTTCTTTCACTCAGCATTACTATGTTCACCAGTACTTTCTTTCTTTTTATGGCCAAATAATATTCCATTGTAAATATGTAGCACAGTTTGTTTATCTGCCTATCAGTCGATGGACACTTGGGTTGTTTAAACTTTTTGGAAACTGAGAAGAATGAGGCTAACAAATGCTAACAACATTTACATACAAGCTCCAGTGAGGACACGTGCTTTCCATTCTGTTAGGGATACACCTAGGAGTGAAATGGATGAGAGTCTGGTGTCTGTTTATCCAAGTCATCTTACTGGTAAGCTGAGAAAAGAAGGGAATGAGATGCACTTGGATAAATTAAGAAACAAGATAGGTACATACTGGTAGAGAGGCTGTGGTCTTTGGGTTACAGCTCATTGTTCTCTTGCCTCCAACAGTCAATGACATAACCAGTTCCTGACTTTCTGGAAACAAACCCGTAGATAGACTATAAATCCCAGCGGTTTGCAGTGTTTCTACCCGATGAGACATGAGGAATAATCATACACTCCTGTTAGTTAACAGCGCACCACTTGGGCAATTTCTCCATGGTGGAGGGGGCTGTGAGTGTAGCCAAGGGAAGGAAAAAAGATATTGGGATTTTTCAATTTTTTTTATATGGTGGGTGTAATTTGAAAAGAGCCTCTTGGTGCTCCGTTCATCCTGCAGAGGACTTAGGTTTTATTATGATCACATGGAGCCTTCACTCTTTTGAGATGAGGGTATTTTGCGGGGATGAAGACAACCAGGGGCAGCTCTGTAGCGTATGCAAAAATGTAAACAAAAATGTAAAACAGTTCGTCAGATCCTGTTTTCCTTCAGGGAATGGAAGATGTTAACAGAGAGAAAAGTTTGAAGGCAGACATTTAGAAGAAGCTAGGAGGAGAAGTGTCTTATATTAATGTGGGCCAAAAATGAAAGTGTGGCTTGGCTTTTTAAAATCCTGTGGCTGGTTTACTAGTAATAATGTTATTTCAAAATATGTTGTTTTCAAAACTATTTAGGTGTTATTTATGCTAGTGTAAAGAATAAAGTCTGGCTAACTGGAAATGTGTTAGATATGGTACACTGCCATTTTTTATTGTAATAACTAGAAAGGGCCACTACACTAAGAGAAAAAATGCCGTTTTCTCTGCCATCCCCATATGAGCACAGCCATCCAGAACAGACCCCATGCTGGAAGCTTTTCCACACTGTAAGGACAAGTTTCATATTGACCACACTGGTTCCCTGGAAAACCTTTTGTCTACCTGGGATGAAGGGTAGACTATCTAGAGAACCAGATTTTCTTTCTATCTGCGTATTACATTTATCCTGCATTCAGAGCAGAAGAAGAAAATAGGCTAATTCCCCTTTGTGAAAACCTATGGAATTTCCATGCCATCCCTCAATACCATGTGGGGACCCCCAGCCAGTTTGCTAAGGTGTTAATGATCTGTAATTACTTCCCGTGTTGCCTCCTTCTGGGTTTTTGCTTTCATGCACAGGCCTTTGGGGCCTCAGCCCAAAGAAGTATGATGGATGATGGAACTTAATTGGGTCCTTTTTGGAAAGTGGCCCCTTCAACAATACGGAGAAAAGCCCTCCACTTAGGGCAAGCCACACATTGAGTTAATCATTATGCTCTTTAACTGATAATTAAATGAAGAAATAGTTCTCTGCTGCCACAGTAATTTTTTTTCTTTTGAGACAGGGTCTTACTCTGTCACCCAGGCTGGAGTGCATCATGGCTCACTGCAGTCCACTGCAGTCTTGACCTCCCTGGCTCAGGTGATCCTCCCACCACAGCCTCCCGAGTAGCTGGGACTACAGGTGCCTGCCACCACGCCCGGCTAATTTTTTGTATTTTTAGTAGAGATGGGGTTTCACCGTGTTAGCTAGGATGGTCTCGATCTCCTGACCTCATGATCTGCCTGCCTCGGCCTCCCAAAGTGCTGGGATTACAGGCGTGAGCCACCACGACTGGCCTAAACTTTTATTTTTTTTTAGAGAAGTTTTAGGTTCACAGCAAAGTTGAGTGGAAAGTATAGAGTTCTCATATACCTTCTCCCCACCCCACATACACACAACCTCCCCCACTACCAAAATTCCCCGCCACAGTGATACATTTGTTACAATCCATGGCCCTACATTGACATATCATTATTTCTCAAAGTCTATAGTGTACATTAGGGTTCATTCTTGGTGCTGTATGTTAATGGGTTTTGACAAATGTAGAATGACATGTATCTACCCTTATAGTATCCTACAGCATAGTTTCACTGTCTAAAATTTCTCTGTGCTCTGCCTGTTCACCTCTCCCTCTCCTCAGTCCCTGGAAGCCACTGATCTTTTTTACTGTCTTCATGGTTTTGCCTTTTCTACAATGTCATATAGTTGGAATTATACAGTAGGTTCCCTTTGCAGACAGGCTTCTTTCACTTAGTGATATGCATTTAGGCTCCTCCATATCTTGTCATGGCTTGATGGCTCATATTTTAGTGCTGAGTAATATTCCATTGTCTGGATGAACCACAGTTTATTTATTCATTTACCTACTGAAGGACATCTTGGTTGCTTCCAAGTTTTGACAATTAAAAATAAAGCTGCTATAAGCATCCTTGCACAGGTTTTTTGTGGAGGTAAGTTTTCAGTTCACTTGGATGAACACCAAAGAGTGTGACATCTGAGTCATATGGTAAGAGTATGTTTAGTGTTATAAGAAACTGCCAAACCATCTTCCAAAGTGGCTGTACCATTTTGCATTCCTATAAGCAATGAATGAGAGTTCCTATTGTTCCACATCCTTGTCAGCATTTGGTATTGTCAGTGTTTTGGACTTAGCCATTCTAATAGGTGTGTAGTTGTATTTCATTGTTGTTTTAAGTTGGAATTCCCTAATGTCATGTGATGTTGAACATTTATAGTAATGTTTTTAAATCTTAGACAAAACTATTCGATTCTGCCAGACCCAGTACCTCTTTTTTTCTTAAAGCATGATGATCCCATTTTATTGGACAAATAACATGCAAAGGAGCTAAGCAGGCTTTTTGCTAATGTTTCATTTTTTATGCTGTGCGGGAACAATGATCTTGTCTATCTTATTCTCAGTGGTATTCCCCCAAACCAGCACAGTACCTGGTCCATATGATTCACTCACTAAATATTTACTGTAGTTGGTTAAGTAGTGGCCTCCAAAAAGATATCCCCACATTCGAATCCCTAGAATCTGTGAACATTGCTGTTTTGGGAAAAATGGTCCTTGTAGATGTAATTAAGTTTAGGATGTTGAGATGGAAAGATCATCCTGGATTATCTGGATAGACCAATCCAATAACAAGTACCATTATAAGAAAAAAGCAGAGGGAGAGATGAGACAGGCAGAAGAAGAGATAGAAGAGAGGAAGCAAGGTGACCGCAGAGGTGGAGATCAGAGTGATGTGGCCACAGGTCAAAGAGTACCTACAGCTACCAGAAACTGGAAGAGGCAAAGAAAGGACCCTCCCCTAAAACATCCAGAATGAGTGTGGCCCGGTGGACCCCTTGATTTCAGACTTCTGGCCTCTAAGCCCTATGTATCCACTAGTCAATTTTCCATCTCTATGGAGTTGCTTATTCTGGACATTTTATATAAATGGAATCATACAATGTGTCATCTTTTGCGTCTTGCTCACTAAATTTAGCATAATAGCACCTCCTGTTATATTCTAAATATATTGTAATATTCCTTTTACTTTCTTAAAATTCATAGATAATATGACCTACTTAACACATACAATTTTTTAAATAACGTGCTTTATAATAAAAATAACTTTTAAAATAACTATATGTTGTAACATGTCTACACTAGGCTATTTATTTCATAGGATAGGGGCCTTGAACCTGCTTTACTATTTATGCAGCAGTATCACTATGAATGTGCCAGTGATGGTAGCTGGGACACAAATATGCAGTCAAATACAATAATCAGCATTTCCCTTGATGATAACCTGATTTCTCCAAATGATGAACAATTCTTTTTTTTAATGTTTAATTTTAAAATAAAATAGAGATGGAGTCTCACTGTGTAGCCCAGGCTGGTCTCAAATTCCTGTCCTCAAGTGATCCTCCTGCCTCGGCCTCCCACAGTGCTGGGATTATGGGCATGAACCACTCACTATACCTGGCTAGTTCTTGATAAAGTTTCAAATAAACCAAAGTTCAATTTTCTCTCAGTCTACACAGTAGTTATGGCCTTGGAAACTTCAGTGTATGTTCATAACCTGCAAGAAAATATTTGGTGTTTACTTGTAAAAGAGAGTTAGGCTCTCAACTCAGAGGATTACAGATGAGTTTTTCACCTACATGGATATCTGGCAGAACACTCAAGAGTCATGTTAGACACAAAAACCAGTTTTCATAGAGTGGCACTGTCCTGTGCATTGAAAGGCATGTTGCATCCCTGGCCTCCTCCCTCTAAATGCCAATAGTGACTGCAATCACTGCACTGACCAGAATGTCCCCCAGGAGAGGTCCATCCCTGCTGTGGACCAGGGGCTGAGCCCTTCTCAACTTCAAAACTACTTCCACATGCCTGATCACCTCTGAGTCCATATTCCATCAATTTCTTTCTCCTCTCTTCCATATGTAATTTCTCCCTATTTGTTATTCTCCGTACATTCATCAACCCATTCAGCATTCTTTCATTAAAAAAAAAAAACACACATTCTTCAAATCTGTCTTCTGCCCTACTGCTGACTTACATCATACTGCATCTCTCACCTGGATTTTGCAATATTATCTTAACTGATGTCCTTCCTTCAAGTCCTGATGTCCTCATCCCCACTCTACTCCTGGTATCAAAGGGTGCCATCAGACATGTAGATCAGGTCAGGCCAGGCCTCTGCCCAGGATCTCCCAGTAGGCTAAAGATCCATTCTACAACACGGTGCCTCATCACCAGGTTCTCCCCAAACATCTGCTTCTCACGTTTCAGAAAAATGTTGAACCACTTTTTTTTTTTCTTTTTTTGGGATAGAGTCTCACTCTGTCGCCCAGGCTGGAGTGCAGTGGCATGATCTTGGCTCATTGCAACCTCCCCCTCCCGGGTTCAAGCAATTCTTCTGCCTCAGCCTCCTGAGTAGCTGGGACTACAGGTGCCCACCACAACACCCAGCTAATTTTTGTATTTTTAGTAGAGATGGGGTTTCACCATATTGGTCAGGCTGGTCTCGAACTACTGACCTCAGATGATCCACCTGCGTTGGCCTCCCAAAGTGCTGGGATTACAGGCGTGAGCCACCGCACCCAGCCTGAACCACTTTTTAAGACATGATTGGCATACAGTAAACTGCACATATTTAACAACTTTATCAAGGTATAATTTGTGTACTACACAATTCACCCATTTAAGCACGTAATTCAATAACTTTTAGTGTAGCCACAGGGTTCACACATGTTTAAAATATGTAAGTTGAGGGCTGAGCGTGATGGCTCATGCCTATAATCCCAGCACTTTGGGAGGCCAAGGCAGGCGGATCACCTGAGGTCAGGAGTTCAAGGCCAGCCTGGCCAGCCTGGCCAACATGGTGAAACCCCATCTCTATTAAAAATACAGAAAGTATCCCAGTGTGGTGGCGTGCGACTGTAGTCCTAGCTATTTGGGAGGCTGAGGCACAAGAATCGCTTGAACCTGGGAGGTGGAGGTTGCAGTGAGCCAAGATTGTGCCACTGCACTCTAGCCCAGGCAACAGAGCGAGACTGTGTCTCAAAAAGAGAAAAATATATAGAAGTTGACACACTTTAAGATAGGTACCTATCCCTGAAATCATTACCACAATCAAGATGATATTTATCACCCCCTAAAGTTTTCTTATGCCTATTTGTAATTTCTTTTCCCCTCCCTAGCAACCACTTACTTGCTTTCTGTCATTATAAAGTAGTTTACATTTCCAAGAATTTTACATAAACCACTCATGTAGTATGTACTGTTTACTTTGTCATTTGTCTTGGTCTGGCTTCTCTTCATTCAGCATAATTATTTTGAGATTCATCCGTGTTGTAAGCATATGTCAATAGTTAATTCTTTTTTGTTGCTGAGTAGTATTCACTTGTGTGATTATACCACAATTTGTGTACTTACTTGTTAATGGTAATTGGGTTGTTTCCAGTTTGAGGCTATTACAAAAAAGAGCTGTTATGAACATTCATATGTGAGTATTTGGTCATATTGCTTTTGTTCCTCATGGGCAAATATCTAAGAGTGGGATGGCTGGATCATATGATAAGTATATGTTAAGAAACTTACCATATAAGTATATAGGTAGACTTTTTAAGAAACTACCAAACTATTTTCCAAAGTGGTGGAACCACTTTTGTGTTTCCTCCAGAGGCATATGAGAGGTTCAGGTGCTCCATGTCCTCACCATCACTTGATGTGTCAGTCTTGTGAATTTTGAGGAACACACTTAGACCATGGCAGTAGGTCCCCAATAAATATTTGTTTAATAAAAATATAAATGCTGACTATTATAGTAATATATATATCGGTCACTTTCTATGTGCCAGGCACTATACTAAATGTTTTGCATACATTTTCTCATTTAATTCTCCTAACAAATCTAGGAGATGAGCACTATTTTATTTTCATTTAGGAAATGAGAAACTTAGCCCTTCTAGTGGATGTGTAGCGGTGTGCCTCACAGTTTAAACTCTAGTGGTCCTAACCTCCTAGGAGTTCCCACTACCTGTTATCCAGCATCACTTCCCCAAGCCTTTGCTCTGGCTGTTCTTGCAACCTGGATGCTTCTTTACCCATCCCTTAGTTAAACCATCTTCCTTTTGATACAGACAGGAGACAGGGAAATACTGGGTAGAAGAGGGTGGTCCCCTGGCAAAGTCCCCACCCTCCAGCCTGGAAACCCACTGCCCTAAATAGGGATAGGCATTCCTGTTTTCTCACCCCGCCATCCTGTATCCATATAAACCTCAAATCCCAGACTCCACAGGCAGACAAACAGAAGAGCAGAAGAGCAGCGAATGGCACAGCAGAGAAGGACAGAAGAGGAAGAACGTCTGAACATTGAGAGGAGTTCCACTGGGGACAGTCAGAGAGGAGATCAGCTGCTGGATAGCCAAACTCCAGGGGAAGATCATTTTCCCACTGCATCCGCCTTCCAACTCCCCATCTATTCCACTGAGAGCCACCTCCACCACTCAATAAAACCTCTGTATTCACCATCCTTCAAGGCCTTCCTGAACGCTGGACAAGAACCCGGGTACCAAGATGGCACTGAGCTGGTTAACACTTAAGCTGTCTGTGATAGCAGAGCTAAAAAAGCACTGTAGCATGCCCACTGGGGCTTTGAGAGTTGCAGACACACATCCCTAGACTCCTAACGTGGGGCCAGAGCCCCAAAAGCACTTGCCCCGGCTCCCTGCACCCTGCCCGTCTGCGTGCTTCCTCTCCCGTGAGGGGTTTCAGCAGCAGCTGCAGCCAAACAGACGAGCCACACCCCTGTCGCACATCCTGTGAGGGAAGTCAGGGAACTCTCCTATTTCACTTTAACCAACCACAGGTTCTCTGGCCATCCAGGTTGAACCAGAGTTTTCTCTCTATATATATACACATATTCTGTGGATTGTTTTTCAAAGCCTTTTCACATTATCCTCTGAAATCTTCTTATTGTGTTACCGTTTTCCCTACTCAAGGATGGGGACCTAATACAAGGCTTGGCTCATCATAGCATCATTGTCACAAATGGCAATGCCAGAGACAGGATACAACCTTCTGAGAGTGATACTTTTCCTCTGCAACTTGAAAAATGTAGCTCTAACTATTTTCTCCTGTATAAAGAGAGCTGTGATCACAGTCATTGTTATTTGAAAATTATTAATGAGACATAATATGCAGCTGTAATATTTTTAAATAAAATGAATAATTTTCCTAATTCCACAAAACATTCTTCAAACATAGAAGGGGAAATATAAATGAAGACAAAGGAACTCATGAACGTCAAAGAAATTTAACTTTATCTGAAGGAGAGTCACCCAATCATTATTTTTATGATTTTAAGGTTTCCTGTTTCTGAGGATTTTAAGTATTTTTTTACCCTTATCCTCTATGTTAGGGTGTGAGGATTTTAAGTATTTTTGAGGGAACTAGGATTAGTAGTTATGCCTATGATATTTTGTTTATGTTGGTGGGTGAGGAAGAAGTAGGACTGAGAAGTGTATTTCAAGCAGTTTCTGAGAAATTCCCAGTAGTCGGTAATACCTGCCAGTTTTTCAACTCCCCAGATAATGGTCAGTTAGTTGTGGTTTTTACAGGTTCACAGGAGGGAGGCAGAAACATAAAAAGAGTGAGCTGATTTCCAGGAGAGCAGTTCCTGGTGGTTAAGTGGATGGTAAAGAAGTTAAGTTTCAAAGTCCAATTCGAAATTGCAGCTATGGAATTCAGGGTAATTGTCGCTGAGGCTTTATAGCCTGTGGATTTGGCCTGCTGTGCACAGGGAGTGGTTCTTGGTTTTTAGCCCAGAGCAAAGTGGCAGTGAAGCACAAACACATATGCAACACCTTCTCAGGGGGTTACTGGGTTTGCTGGAATTATGCACGGAATTAACCGGCAACTCAAGGAGTTAAAAGAAAGCACAAGAATGTGGGAACTCCTACAGCAATCCAGCTGACTAACCAAAATTATTTTGAAATAGTTCTTCATAGCGGGTTTTGTTCCAAGCAAGGTAATGCCATCCATCACGAGCTAAATAAAACCCTGGTAAGGTCAACACAGTCCTGGTAAAATATGTTTTATGATTAAAGCCCACAACAAAGTGATTTGTACAAGAGGACTACGCAGCGCGGTGCTTCTTAAATTCCCCTGTGCACACAAATCACCTGGCAAGCTTGTGAAAACAGAGATTCTAATTTAGTAGGTCTAAGGAGAATCCTGAGATGACTACATGTTAAAGCAGCTCCTGGGTGGGGCTGGTACAGCCAGTTCTCAGACAATGCTTTAAGTTGCAAAGGCAGGTACTTAAGTAAATACCTTGCTCTTGCATATTAGATTATGAAGTTGTCCTGTACATTTCTTTGACAAAGTAAATTAGTCCATTGTTAATAATCCTATTCACTTTTAGAGGGTATGGACATCCAATTCTTCTTTTAAAAAATCAACTTTTGTTTTAGATATGGGGGTTATATGCGCAGGTTTGTCACAGGGGTATAGTGCACCCAGGTAGTGGGCATAATAAACAATAGTTTTTCAACCTACTCCCTCCGCCTCTAGTGGTCCACAGTGTCTGTTGTTCCCATGTTTATGTCCTTGTGCGCTCAGTGTTTAGCTCATAGTTATAAGTGAGGACATGTGGTATTTGGTTTTCTGTTCCTGGATTAATTTGCTTAGTATTTTGACCTCCAGCTCCATCCATGTTGTTGCAAGGACATGATTTTGTTCTTTTTTATGGCTGTGTAGTATTCCATAGTGTACATGTACCACATTTTCTTTATCCAGTCCACTACTGATGGGCACCTAGGTGGAGTCCATGTCTTTGCTATTGTGAATACTGCTGCAGTGAACAGATGAGCATATGTGTCTTTTTGGTATAATGATCTGCTTTCCTTTGGGTATATACTCAGTAATGGGATTACTGGGTCGAACAGTAGCTCTGATTTTAAGTTCTTGGAGAAATCTCCAAACTGCTTTCCACAGTGACTGAACTAATTTACATTCCCGCCAGCAGTGTATAAGCATTTCCTTTTCCCCACAGCCTCACCAGTATCTTTTGTTTTTTGACTTTTTAATGATAGTGATTCTGACTGGTGTGAGGCGGTATCTCATTGTGGTTTTTGACTTGTGTTTCTCTGATGATTTGTGATGCTGAGCATTTTTTCATCTTCTTTCAGTAGATATGAACAGTGGTATGTCTTCTTTTGAGAACATGTTCGTGTACATCGAATTCTGATTTCTATCTTCTGCTTTAAAAAAAAGGAGGGAGAATATTTCTTCGTTAATGACCTCATGGAAAAATCATTTTTAAAAACTCCATATTAGGCCAGGCGTGGCAGCTCACGTCTGTAATCCCAGCACTTTGGGAGGCCGAGGCCAGCAGATCACCTGAGGTCAGGACGTCAAGACCAGCCTGACCAACATGGTGAAACCCTGTCTCTACAAAAATACAAAAATTAGCCAGGCGTGGTGGCAGATGTCTGTAATCCCAGCTAGTCAGGAGTCTGAGGCAAAAGAACCACTTGAACCCGGGAGGCGGAGGTTGCAGTGTGCTGGGTACAGTATGCCAGTCTGGGCGACAGAGTGAGACTCTGAAAAGAAAAAAAAAAAACCTCCGTATTGAGCCCTTTTTTTTGAGACAGGGTCTTGCTCTGTTGCCCAGGCTGCAGTGCAGTGGCTCCAATCTGGACTTCCTGAGCTCAAGCAATCCTCCCGCCTCAGCCTCTCAAGTATCTGGTACCACAGGTATACACCATCACACCTGAGAAATTTTTAAGTTTTTTGTGGAGACAGGGTCTCACCATCTTGCCCAGGCTTGCCTTGAATTCCTGGGCTCAAGCCGTCCTCCCGCCTTGGCCTCGCAAAGTGTTGGGATTATAGGCATTAGCCACTACATCCAACCTGAGTCTTTATTTGAAGACTGAAAATACCCATACCATTTATTTGACTGATGCTCCTGATTATTAAAGAAGTTACAGTAAATCCAGTATGTTGCCTTCATACAACAGTGGCATTCAAAAAGTATCTTACTAGCTGTTCAAGTAAGAACAGTCACTTTTGTGGTTAAAATTTGAAAACAAGTGCTGCCTGGTTTGAGTATTAGGTTATCTTTAGTGCAGGACCATCGTGGTTTGGAGGTAGCATCATGTGGTAGTTTAAGCACAGACTTTGAAGTCAGACTTTCTAGATTCTAATCCCAGTTCTGCCACTTGCTGACTGTGTGCCTGTGGATGAGTGTGCAATGGTTTACTCATCTGTAAAATTGGTCTGCATTCTCCAGGTCTTACTAGATTGAGTAAAAATCTGCAAAGCTCCTAGAACAGTGTCCAACACATATATAAGCTACGTAAGTGTTTGTTAAATACAAGATTAAAATAAATAATATATGCATTAATGTCATATCTTAGTTGCTCAGTGGTCCTATGGAATCCGGAAAGCCTGTTCTCCTTTTACCAACTAAAATATCCTACAAGACTTTGCCAACAAGTAGCTGGTCAGAGAGAAAGGAGCCTTCAATCAACAACCTGAGAACCCCAAAATATATCCATGACACTTGGAAATGCATTCATTTTCCTTATTTGATTAGACTTACCTCGGTCCTTTGGTTTTGCAGTTGGTGATGTATATTGGCCAAGTGGCCAAGGATATCCTGAAGTGGCCCCGTCCCTCCTCCCCTCCAGTTGTGAAACTGGAAAAGAGACTGATTGCTGAATATGGAATGCCGTCCACCCACGCCATGGCGGCCACCGCCATTGCCTTCACTCTCCTTATCTCTACTATGGACAGATACCAGGTAAGGTGGCCTGGTTCTTCTTCCTACCCACCTACTGAGGCAGCAAATAGAGGCTGCACTTGTGAATTTTCTCTTAAAGCTGCTTTGAGGGACCTTAAGGTTTATGAAATAAAGATTAAGAGAAACTGAAACCTATTAAACAGATGACAATTGCATCATAAATAAAGTGACTATATAATTTAGCATTTAAATCAGGTTATGCCTGAGTGTGAACATCAGCACCATATTAATAATGACACAAGGACAGCTAGCATAATATGGGCCATCCCAGGAGACCAGCGTGTATTATCACCCTGGGCTGCCTGATGAGACAGTGCTTGAATTAGTGTTCTCATCCTCTGTTTGCAAGAGGAGTTTATGTCCTAGTAAATGATTCTCCAGGGCTGAGATGATTCCACCAAATCCCTCTGCCAGACTCCCCAGGGCTTGGGGCAGCAAAGAGTCTGTGCCTCAAATTAGCCTCTAAGGATGTCTCTGCCCTGGTTAAGGCTCAGCCACTAGAAATGATGGCTCAAAGTTTTCCAGAACAGTCTAAATGGCAGAGGATTAATAAATGTTGAAAATAGAAGAATTTTACTTAATATCTGCTTAAATGCCAATTATAGTTAAGACTTAAACAGTTATATTATTACAGCAATGGAAGTTATTTTTATCCTATTTGAGACCTATGGATCTAATCTTATGTTTAATTTTATAAGTGTTATCTTTTACCCATTGGAAGTTTTATTTGTTTGTTTATTTGTTTGTTTGATTTTAAGACAGGGTCTCTGTTGCTGGGGCTGGAGTGCAGTGGCGCCATCACCGCTCACTGCAGTCTTGACCTTCTAGGCTCAAGCGATCCTTCCATCTCATCTTCCCAAGTAGCTGAGACCACAGCTATGCACCACTATACCCAGCTAATTTTTAAAGATTTTTTCTAGTGAAGGGGTCTTGCTATGTTGCCCAGGCTGGTCTTGAACTCCTGGCCTCAAGCAATCTGCCTGCCTGGGCCTCCCAAAGCACTGGGATTACAGGCATGAGCCACTGTACCCAGCCCCACTGGAAGTTTTAGATTCCATTAAATCTAGCAGTCTTGTAGATAAATGGCAGTATTGTTTTGCCCTGTCCCTTTACCCCAGAAGCCCAGGGATGTTCCATATTCCAGGTTATGCAGAAGCAGGAAGTCTCATGTAGCTGGAAAGACCAGGACTAGTGTGGGATCCCAGCTCTACCGCTGTAGCCTTCTACCTGGTCATCTGGGTTTAGACCTCTCTTACATAAGAAAGGGACAGTTACAAGGAATACATTTGACTAGATATCATCTTTTGTCATCAGTTACTTAAATGTCATGCCAGGGCCAAACAAAGTCTGAGCTCCCGGCACTGTCTGAATTAACTTAGTGCAGGCTGCTGAGCCATGTTGTACCCAATGTCAGCTGCCCTAGAAGAACGTAGTGGGCCAAGCACCAGCTCCCAGTGGGTTGATCTTGGTGCCCAGAGAAGTCTGTGAACATGCTAATGTTACTTAAGAGAAAAGCAGCAAGTGGAGGCTTGCAGCAGGAAAACCACCACCGTCACCACAGACACATCCATTGCAGAGCCACCCAGTCCTCCTTAAAAAATTCTTGTCAACTTACATGATGTAGCAGTTTTCATAAGGTTGGAGTCATGTTGTGAATTTCTTTCCTATTTGATTTTTAATGGTGAATGTATTTAGCTAGCTGAGTTGTTTGCTCATAAACAGCTCTAAATATTGGTTTATTTATATATTTTATATTTATTCATTTATTTATATATATTTATATATATTATATATTGGTTTATGTGTGTTGAGTACCCCAAAAACTATTGAAATAAAATATTAAAAATGTGTGTTGAGGCTACTGCCGATACTCTAATTTCCAAATGTATTAACTCATTAATTCTTAACACTCTTAAATTAAAATCTGAGACTGAGTTAATGATAAACCTTAAGAACAGACATGACAACCAGGTGTTACGGTACTCATGTGTTACAAGGGGAAGAACACACTGGGCTTGGACTCAGAAGGCATGCCTCCAGTTCTGACTCTCACTTACCAGCTGTGTGACCTCAGGCAGATCATTTCACCTCTCTGAACCCCGAGCTCCTGTTGTGAGGGTCAAATGGGAGCACTGAGGGGAAAGTGCCTTTGTGATACAGTTTATTAATAATGTCATTTATTATCATGGGTAAGGGCTTCCTTATTTGTAAAAGGGGGCTAATAACAGAGCCTACTTCATAGGGCTATGTGAAGACTAAAGGAGATAGTATAAAGTGCTTTGCCTAATACAGACAGTGCTCTATTGTCTTTGATCTTCTTACTACAGAATACCACAGACACTAGTGCTTGAAGCAGGTAGATTATACGCCTATGTCTAGTTTATAAGCAGAGTATCTGTGTGTTCCTTATATGATTCAGCATTAGCCAGATTCCTCTAGCCGCTAGTATTACTCGGCAGCAAATGTTGACAGTCAGTAGAATCTGCACAAGTACTTTTGACATCTGGACCCAAATATGCCGATTCTGACTTTGGGCTCATTGCCCCTGCGTCTTCTACAGAGGAGGAGAAGTCGCTTGTTGGGATTTTCAGATTATAGCCCTGGCTATCTGTCTACCTTGCTTCTTGGTCAAATTGTTTGTTTCTTATCGTTCTAATTTAAGAATAGGTAGAAATCGGCCGGGCGCGGTGGCTCAAGCCTGTAATCCCAGCACTTTGGGAGGCCGAGGCCGGCGGATCACGAGGTCAGGAAATCGAGGCCATCCTGGCTAACACGGTGAAACCCCGTCTCTACTAAAAATACAAAAAAATTAGCCGGGCATGTTGGCGGGCGCCTGTAATCCCAGCTACTCGGGAGGCTGAGCCAGGAGAATGGCGTGAACCCGGGAGGCGGAGCTTGCAGTGAGCCGAGATCGCGCCACTGCACTCCAGCCTGGGTGACAGAGCAAGACTCCGTCTCAAAAAAAAAAAAAAAAGAATAGGTAGAAATCAAAGTTATCCATTTCACTAAAACTGCCAGCACTGTAGTTGTGGTCATGAGTCTTAAAGCCAAGTCCTACTATGTCTCACGTGCATGCTTATATGTTGTGAAACTTCCTCCCAGAACTGTATACCTAGGTATCTTCCCCTTCTCTTTCTTCTGTCTCCCCATTTAAAAAATGTTTTAAGATAATCAGATTGCTGGTCTGGGGCATGCAAGACTTGCACTAGCAATTCTTGCATTAATGAATCCTATTTCCACCTGTGACATCAAATCATATATGTCTGAGTGTGATCTAATTCCCTTGTTGTTTCTCCTCCCCCCACAGTATCCATTTCTGTTGGGACTGGTGATGGCCGTGGTGTTTTCCACCTTGGTGTGTCTCAGCAGGCTCTACACTGGGATGCATACGGTCCTGGTAAGGCTTTGTGGTCAGGTGTTGTGGCAATTGTTTGAATGGTATTGTGTCACTGTGTCAATATGTTTCTCATACTACTTATTTATAAAATTATTTGCATATGTAATTATATTTCTCATCATGCCAGTGCATTAAGTAATTATTATGTTCGGGTGCATGTATGATAATAGTAATGAAACATTAAGGTAATATCAATGAGGCTGAGCTACGCTGAACCCTCAAGATTTTGAAAATGGGCTAGAACAGTGTTGGAGACTCCGGTCATTTATATTCACATCAGTTTACTGACGATGCAGCAAGCAGTGCAGGAAAAGCCCCCAGGCTCACAGGCACGAGTGAGGCCCCTCACAGAGAGGGGCCTGAAATCAGGGGTCTCCAGTGCCCTTGCAAGGTAAGGGTCCCACCAGGTCAGAGGAGCCCGGAATCATGGCTTTGTTTCCTTCCATACTGTTTTAGGCTGGAGGCAGTGGTGGGAACACAGAGTCCCATCAGCATCTAAAGGTCCATCCACCCTTTTACTATATTAGAAATATTTCTCAGGGCTGCTATGATTGGCACAGTTAAAATTCCTTGAGAATTCAATTTCCCAGTGTGTCCACAGCTGCCTTGAAGTTCCAGAGCATAAGGCTGGCCATGGTTGACCACAGGGGCGCTATTTATCATCGTAATGGGTACGAGAAAGATTTTTTTAAAAAGAAATGGGCCCTTGCTCATTGTGTGTTTATCTCAATTCTGAAGCTCAAAAGTTAAGTTAGCAAAAAACCTGGGAGGGAAAGGCCCACACCCCACACAGGCCTTCTTGCTTCTCTCCCTGGTCCCTTGTGTGGGTTTTTTATGGGCAACGTGGGAGAGAGGGGGCAGAAGGGCAGAAGCCGCAGAGTGAACAGATTGGGGAGACCATTTGTCAAAATGAACAGAGGCCGAAGTAACTCAGAGAAGGGGGTTTACGGCTTGCCAAGGGTCTATCAGAGAGCAACGTTATGCTTTCCTCTTAAAATGCAAAGGAAGGTGCTGACAGCAACTGACTCAAGGCCAGGCCTCAGAAGAGGCAGGCAAGTCTCCAGGTTAAAGAGTGCTAAAAATCTCAGAATCAAGATAAATAATTTGAATGCAGTTTTTTAAAAAATCAAAATTCATGCTACAAAACCCCATGATGAGCTAAATAGTCAAATTTTAAGTGAAGACAAGATCTGACCCTGTATTTGCATGCTGTGCCTCACCTGTTTCACCTCAGCCTGGCCCTGACCTGGGTGCTGTCTGGGTGAAGGTGGGCCTCAGATCTCGGAAATAAGAAAGGAGCAATGAAGGGCCAGGCCTGTAATTTTACCTCCCAAGGCACATCCTTGCTGTCCCCATCCCACATCACACCACACTGGTGGCCTCTGAGATGGAGGGAAGGAGGGGAGGAGGGCATTCTCAATTTGCTACGCTGCTGCTTCGTGTTACAAAGAGGTTCTCTCCAAATACGTTCATAGACTTCAATATGGAATGAAGAACTCTTGGATTCTCTGGTATCTCTTTTTATCTGGGGCTACTGTTTAATTTCTGTAGGCTTTAATAAAAAATGATCTTGGTAATGATAGACTGCATAAAGAAAATGTGGTATATATATATCATGGAATACTATGCAGCCATGAAAAGGAATGAGATCATGTCCTTTGACATGGGTGAAGCTGGAAGCCATCATCCTCAGCAAACTAACACGGGAACAGAAAACCTAACACCGCATGTTCTCACTCATAAATGGGAGCTGAACGATGAAAACACACAGACACAGGGAAGGGAACAACACACACCAGGGCCTGTTGGGAGGTTGGGGGTGAGGGGAGGGAACTTAGAGGATGGTCAATAGGTGCAGCAAACCACCATGGCACACGTATACCTGTGTAACAAACGTGCATGTTCTGCACATGGATCTTGGAACTTAAAGTAAAATTTAAAAAAGAATGATCTTGAGAACTTAGGTTAAAGTTAAAATGAAAGTAAGCATGTGCATGTGGAGCTACAGAGATGAATAAAGAGTACACAAAACCCACCTCAACAGAAACACAGCTGCAGCTTTTTCTTTTTAAAGTGAGTTGTGGGGACAGTAAGCAGGTATTTAAGGGAAGATAGATTAGGCCTTTCATTCAGATGCAAGGAATGGGTACCGCCCCCCTTTTGGGAGCACTTGTCCCAGAAGAAGCTGCAGCAAGAGGCCACAGCAACCATTGTCCCCAACCCCATCTGTTCTGTCAGGACCCAGGGCTTCTTTCATGCTCATAATTTTATTTCATAAAGATCTTAGACCCTGACTCAGGCTCAGGCCCAGGTACCAGTCAGGCTACAGGACCAGAGAATGGCCTAGGGTGCAATGATGAGTAATTTCTAGTACAAGGGAACAGTTGGTTTTAATGGTAGGATAAGGTAGAATTATGGATTAATAGTCTTTATTCAGCAGCAACTTAATCAGCTCCTACAGGCCCCTGGGCTTGGAACGAGATCTGGGAGCTCTTGTGGTAAAGAAACCTACCCCACCCCTCAGGTGTCCAAGTCTACTGAAGGAGACAGATGTCTACACTGCTGATTACCTGACATGATGATATAGTTAGGATGGAATAGCTAGATTGAGCCAACTATGATAGCATACCCCTTCCCTGGGCCCCTCACAATCTCTAGGGAATGTCTTTTATAATGGCTCTCAACCATAGCTGCATATTCCAACCCCGTGGGGAGCTTCTAAAAAAATCTCTCTGAAGATATTTGTACCCCATGTTCAGAGAAGCCTTATTCACAATAGCCTAAAGGTGAGCCCAAGTGTTCACTGACAGATGAATGGATAAACATAGTGTGACACCCAGGCCTAACTCAGAGTCATAGCGGGTTCAGTTCCAAACCATCACAATCAAGTGAATATCACAATCAAGCATGTCACACAATTTTTTTTTGTTTCTCAGTGCATATAAAAATGTTTACACTATTCTGTTGTCTACTAAGTGTGCAATTGCATTATGTCTAAAAAAAGCATATAATACCTTAATTTAGAAATAATTTATTGCTAAAAAATGCTAACAATTATCTGGGCCTTCTGTGGGTCATAATGTTTTTGCTAGCGGAGGGTCTGGCTCGGTGTTGATGGCTGCTGACTGATTAGGGTAGTGATTGCTGAAGGGTGGAGTGGCTGTGGCAAGTTTTGTTTTTGTTTTTGTTTTTGAGGCATCTCAGTCTGTCACCCCGGCTGGAGTGCAGTGGTGAGATCTTGGCTCACTGCAATGTCTGCCTTCCAGATTCAAACAATTCTCATACCTCGGCCTCCCGAGTAGCTGGGACTACAGGCATGCACCACCACATCTGGCTAATTTTTGTATTTTCAGTAGAGACAGTGTCTCACTATGTTGCCCAGGCTTGTCTCAAATTCTTGGGCTCAAGCAATCATACCACCTCAGCCTCCCAAAGTGCTGGGATTACAGGCATGAGCCACCGTGTCCTGTTTCTTAAAATAGACAACAGTGAAGTTTGCCGCATCAATTGACTCTTCCTTTTAGGAAAGGTTTCTTTGTAGAATGCCAGTGCTGTTTTTTTCCTTATTTTTCTCCCCTTTACATATGCCAAACCACGTGATGATATTTGATAGCCTTTTACCCAGAGGAGAACTTTCAAAATTAGAGTCAATCCTCTCAAACCCTGCAATTGCTTTATCCACTACGTTTATGTAATATTCTGTCCTTTCTTGTCATTTTAACAATGTTCACAGCATCTTCACCTGGAGTAGATTTCATCTGAAAAGATTACTTTGTTTATCCATAAAAAGCAACTCTTCATCCATTCAAGTTTTATCATGAGGTTGCAGCAATTCAGTCACATCTTCAGGCTCCACATCTAATTCCAGTTCTCTTGATATATATTTTTTTTTAATTTTTTGAGACAGAGTCTCACTCTGTCACCCAGGCTGAAGTGCAATGGTATGATCTCTACTCACTGCAACCTCTGCCTCCCGGGTTCAAGCCATTGTCCTGCCTCAGCCTCCCAAGTAGCTGGGACTACAGGCATGCGCTGCCACACCCAGCTAATTTTTGTATTTTTAGTAGAGGCGGGGTTTCACCATGTTGGTCAGGCTAGTCTTGAACTCCTGACATGAAGTGATCCGTCCACCTTGGTCTCCCAAAGTGCTGGGATTACAGGCATGAGCCACTGCGCCCGGCCTCTTGCTATTTTAATCGTATCTGCAGTTACTTCCTCCACTGAAGTCATAACCCCCTCAAAGTTATCCATAAGGGCTGGAATCAATATCTCCCAAACTCCTGTTAATGTTGATAGCTTGACCTCCTCCCACGAACATGAATCACAAAGGTTCTTAATGGCATCTAGAATGGTGAATCCTTTCCAGAAGATTTTCAATTTACTTTGTCCAGATCTATCAGAGGAACCACTATCTATGGTAGCTATAGCCTTACAAAATGTGTTTCTTAAAAAGTAAGACTTGAAAGTAGCAATGCCTCCTTGATCCCTGGGCTGTGGAATGGATGTTGTGTTTGGCAGGCATGAAAACAACATGAATCTTGTACATCTTGTACATCTCCATCTTGGGTGACCAGGTGTGTTGTCCATTAGCAATAATATTTTGAAAGGAATCTTTTGCTCTGAGCAGTAGGTCAAAACAACGGGCTTAAAATATTCAGTAAATTATGCTGCAAACAGATGTGCTGTCACCCAGACTTTGTTATTTCATTTCTAGAGCACAGGCAGAGTAGATTTAGCATAATTCTTAAGGGCCCTAGAATTTTCAGAATGGTAAATGGCCATTGGTTTCACCTTAAAGTCACCAGCTGCATTAACCCCTAACAAGAGCATTAGCCTGTGCTTTGAAGTGTTGAAGCCAGACATTGACTTCTCTCTAGCTGTGAAAGTCCTAGATGGCGTCTTCTTCCAATGTAAGGCTGTTTTATCTACATTGAAATGCTGTTGTGTAATGTAGCCACCTTCATCAATGACCTTAGCTAGATTTTCTGGGTAACTAGCTATAGCTTCTCTATCAGAACTTGCTGCTTCACCTTGCACATTTATGTTTGGAACATGGCTTCTTTCCTTAAACCTCATGAACCAAATTCTGCTAGTGTCAGACTTTTTTTCTGCAGCTTCCTCACCTCTCAATCATCATAGATCTAAAGAGAGTTAGGGTTTTGCTCTGGATTAGACTTTGGCTTAAGGGAATGTTGTGACTGGTTTGATTTTCCAACCAGGCCACTCAAACTTTATAATAAGGCTGTTTAATTTTCTTATCATTCATGTATTCATGGGAGTAGCACTTTTAATTGCCTTCGGGAACTTTTCCATTCCATTCTCAATATGGCTCTTTGGAATAAGATGCTTAGCTTTTGGCCTGTCTCAGTTTTTGAAATGCCTTCCTCACTAAGCTTAATCATTTCCAGCTTTTGATTTAAAGTAAGAGATGACAGCCAGGTGCAGCGGCTCACCTGGAATCCCAGTGCTTTGAGAGTCTGAGGAGAGAGGTTTGCTTGAGCCTAGGAGTTGGAGGCTGTAGTGAGCTATGCTTGTACGACTGCACTCCAGCCTGGGTGACAGAATGAGATCCAGCCTCCAAAATAAATAAATAATAAATAAATAAAGTGAGAGACATGTGACTCTTCTTTCACTTGAACACTGAGAGGCTATTAGGGTTGTTAATGGGCCTAATTTCATATTGTTGTGTCTCAGAGCATAGGGAGGCGAGAGGAAAGCAAGAGAACACAGGGACATAAAATGAGCTCAGACTGTTGGGAAAGTGGCACTGATAGACTTGCTAGATACAGTATTACCACAAAACTTCAATTTGTAAAAAACACAGTATCTGCAAAGTGCAGTCAAGGATAGCAGAGTAAAATGAGGTGTGCCTGTCCACATATGATGGAGTATTATTAGCCTTAAAAGGGAGGGGAATTCTGACACCTGCTACAGCATAGATGAGCCTTGAAAACATTATGTTAAGTGAGGTAAGCCAGTCAGAAAAGGAAATCTTATATGATTCCACTTGCATCAGATACCTAGAGTAATCAAATTCATAGAGACCAAAATTAGAATGGTGGTTGCCAGCGGCTGTCAGGGAGACAGGGAGGAATGAGGAGTTCTTATTTATTGTGTATAGAGTTTCAGTTTTATAAGATGAAAGACATTTTGGAATTGGATGATGATGATGGTTACACAACAACATAAATCCTGTTAATACCACTGGATATTTTAAAATGGTTAAGGTGGTGAATTTTATGTTACGTGTGTGTGTATACATATTAATAGATATATGGAGGTGGGTCCTGAGCTTTGGTATTTTTTTAAGCTCCCCGGTTGATTTTAATATGCAGCCGGAGTTGAGAGTCATTGATTGGACTAATGATCTGTCTTTCATGCTAGATATGGGCATGCCCCCGAACAAAACTGGGTTGGAAGGTGGAGACAGATACTCTGTAGGCACCCAGCATCCACATGAACCACTCTGATGGCACACAGCTTTGATGCTCAGGGCGTATAAGTACATCATTCAGGTGGCTGCCTACTTGATAGAAAGGCTCTCTAGGCTGGGCACGGTGGCTCATGCCTGTAATCTCAGCACTTTGGGAGGCCGAGGCAGGTGGATCACCTGAGGTCAGGAGTTCGAGACCAGCCTGACCAACATGGAGAAACCCCATCTCTACTAAAAATACAAAAAATTAGCCAGGCGTCGTGGCACATGCCTGTAATCCCAGCTACTTGGGAGGTTGAGGCAGGAGAATCACTTGAAACTGGGAGGCGGAGTTTGCAGTGAGCCGAGATCACGCCATTGCACTCGAGCCTGGGCAACAAGCGTGAAACTCCGTCTCAAAAGAAAAAAAAAAAAGAAAAGAAAAAAGAAAATAAAGAAAAGAAAAAAATGGCTCTCTCTGCATAAGCAGGAGAGCAATTTAAGGAGAGAAATAATTTGCTTATCCCACCTCTTAGGAAGTCACTCCTCGTCAGATGTGGTTTGGTGCCCCTGTCAAGGCTTTGCTGAAAGGCTCCAGCTAGTCTCCTGGGCAGGCCCAAATGAAGCATGGGGAGGCATTAAACCTGCACAGCTGTGTCATCATCCTCACCAAACCAGATCTGGCCCCACCCCAGGGAGGGCGTACCTGTCTACCAAGACACCCAAGCAAGAAACATGGGCAACACCCCAGCTCCTCCCTTCCCACACCTCCATCAGTCAGGTAGTCACCAAGCTGAATCCGTTCTGGCTCTTAAATATGTCTCACAGCTGCTCTTACACCACTGCTTGGAAATTATTTCCAAATCTGATTATGCTATTCCATGCATGGAGGAGAAGTTTCTCTATCTCTTGCTGGACGTGAATGATGACACAGCCCCATTTGTGAGCAGCAGCCATTTGGGAATGTTTGGGGAATTGGCCTTTGAGATAAATCAGTACTGTCCATGCCAAAGCATGGAAATAAAACACGGGGCCCCGATGACATCACTGAGTGATTGTACCACCCCTGGGGCCACCCTACCTCTGGGCTCACCATTCAAGGTAAAACAGAGTTCCTTATTGCTGAAGCCAGTTTTTACTGAGGTCTTACATTTTCCCATGGTGAAAGGCGTCCTACGTGAAGTGATAATTTATGAAAACAGTTTTTTGGTGTATAATTTCATGTTCTCTTAGTTTGAAGAATAAACCAGTTGCATCCAGCTGAAGGAAAAGAGAGAGAGAAAAAGGGAAAGGAGAGAAGATAGAATGTCTTGGAAGGACTGGGGTAGCTCATGGAGCTCAGGAAGCTGTCAAAAAAAGCCTCAGGAGGGATCAGAAGAGGGGTGGCTCTGAGGAGTGTCATCACCTTCCCTTTGGAGTGCCACCATTCATGTATCCCAGCTCCCGACAACCCTTCCGTCAGATCAAAACATATGCAGGTGAGACTTCGGTTGGACCCAGCACTACCCTTGGACCAGTGAGCCTTGGCAGGGGGACAGGTCGCAGAGCAGAAATGCAACCTGGGAGTCACCCCTGTAGGATGTGAAGGCAGTGTCCTGGGAACAGGGACTGGAAAGAGCCCAATAAGTTCACCACAGTTGAGTATGCCCCAAATCAAGTGCTTACCAGATGCATTAGTCAGGAATCCTTGAATGAAAATAACAGACATCAACTCAAACTAGTTTAAGCTTACAGGGAAATGTATTGATGTTTATAACCATAGTATAAGGAGGTTAGAGGTACAGCTGGCATTGGGAGAGTGGGACCCCCGCCCTTGACCTTCATCAGAAACTTCCCTCACCACTCTTCCCCAAGCTTATCTCTGCATGGTGGATTCATACTCTCAGGCTGCCATCCTCCCTGAGATTGGAGTTCTGGGCTTCTTTTTTTTTTTTTTTTTTTCTATTTCGCTCCTTAAAGGACTTCAGGGAGGAGAGTTTCAGGGAAGATCTCACATTGGCTGCACCTGGATAACAAGTCCGTGGCTGCATCAAATGCTATCCCAGGGGTGCTGAGAACTGTGATGGAACCAGCCAGGTCTGGAGCCAACCTGTGCGAGCAGTGGCTCTGATTGACAGCAAAGGTTACGGTTGGGATTGGCATACAGGAGGCTCAGTTCTCTAAAATAAAGTGCCTCCTGGCAGCAGGAGCAGGGCAGACAAAGCCCCATGATATGCCCTCTGCTTCTATAGCATGGCATTTTTTCTTCTCTTTTGAAGGCTCAAAATGTGGACCTAATATTGTGTTTGTGGAGGAAGGAGGGCTAGAGCAAACTGATCTAGTATAGGCTGATCAGACTATATTTATGATGCCCTGACTATTCAACCTACACAAAACAGATTTTAAGCCCTTTGACTAATAAAACAACCATCCCAAATATATTAACAGTAAAACTAGCCAGAATTTTTGTTGTTAATGTGTGAAATATGAACAAACAGTGAATACTTGTTCCATTATTTTGCACCTGACCTAGCTGAAATGCTGCTTTATTTTATTGTCCCTAAATTGTTTGATCTGGGGATAATTACACAGATACTGTTTTATTTGCTTATTCATTTATTTTTTTTCCTCCCAAGTTTTGCTTTAGTTTTGGTTGGAGTCAGAGAATGTTGAAAAGGTTTCTCAAATACTGAATTATCTGCAGACCATGCAAAACTGTGTTCTGGCTTTGGACTAGAGCACTTTTGTTGTATTTTTTCATGTTGTTTAAAAAAACTTACTTCAAACTGCCTTACTTAACATGGGAAAAAAAGCCGATGGCAATATAAATTACACCCTACCAAGCCTTACTTTCTGTTACGCCCTGTTGGATGAGTTACTGAGACAAAATGGGAATTTCGTTATGTTTCTGAGCATCAGTCACTATGTTAGTATGTCCATTGTTTTCTCTTTACCCTAGAGAGACATATTTTTACCTTTTGTAAAAATAGGGAATTATTTCTAGTTTCAAAAGTCATAAATACTCATGGTAAAACATTCACTCCCTCTTGGTTTTAATTTTTTTAAAAGACAAAATAAATCATTATTATTTAACCACCAAAGGAGAAGTTCAGCTACCCATTGTTGGGATTAGGCCTTAGCACACTTTCCAGCAAGAACTTTCATGTGTATTACTGACCACAAACACAGGCAAATTAATTTTTGTATCTTCTTTCCCAACACTGTTCAAAAAGCCACAGCGGGGGCGCAGTGGCTCAAGCCTTTGGGCACAGTGGCCCAGCACTTTGGGAGGCAAAGGCGGGCAGATCACCTGAGGTCAGGAGTTCAAGACCAGCCTGGCCAACATGGTGAAACCCCGTCTCTACTAAAAATACAAAAATTAGCCAGGCATGATGGTGGGTGCTTGTAATCCCAGCTACTCAGGAAGCTGAGGCAGGAGAATTGCTTGAACCTGGGAGGCGGAGGTTACAGTGAGCCAAGATCATGCCATTGTACTGCAGCCTGGGTGACAGAGCGAGACTCCATCTCAAAATAAATAAATAAATAAATGCCACAGTGGGGGCACCGTTTTCATCTTTTTTACAAGTGTGGGATGAATCCGCTGCTGGAAGGGCTGGAAATCTAGGATGGGAGCTGGACGAGCCTTGAGTGCAGACCACAGGAGACGGACGAAGACAGAAGCTGGTCAGGCACCAGAGTGATGCAGAGGTCAGAGGCCCCTGCATGGCAGAGAGCCACAGTCGAAAGGGCTGGAGCAGGCACTGGGTCCATCTGCCTCAGACCAGAAGCCACTCGCATCCTTTCTGCCGCAGTGGAGGAACCAGTTGGCCCCTGACGTTCTGCGGCCTGGCACCTCGGAGGCTGCTTCAGCATGGTGTGTGGTCAGACCTGGAGGAGCCTGCAATTAACTGACAATTAGCCTGACTGGGAGGGGAAGTGGGGACCTCCCTGAGGCTAATGGCCAGGTAGCCGAAGGGGCTAGGACTCATTGGGAAGTGACTGGTTTCTCAAAAGACTCAGAAGTGCCGATTAAATTCCAGCATGCTGAGCAGGGAGCTCGATAAAGGCTTAAAGTCTGGGTGATACTGAGAATGCATCCACTTTTCCCAAATAAATAAAAAGCAGCCACATTTAGGGACAGCACGGATTTGAGATCTAACACTACTGCGTGTTGTATTTGTGTTTCTAGGTGAGTTCCAGTTTCTACTTAAGACTAAGGGGTTGATGAAATCTTCCATAGCAGCCAGGCTCCGTTTGCTTCTTTCTTTTATTAGGTGCTTGCCTTTTGGATTATATAGTGTATTACAGGTAGTTTCATTGAAGGGTGAAGTTTTTCCATAGCTTATAATTGTATGCCTCTCTTAATGCAAAAAGCACTGTCTTCAAAATTTGTGAAGTCACCTTTTGTAAAACGAACCTGACCTTCCCATTTATTTGCATCACTTTTTAATTAAAATGATATGAATAGGTAATATACTCTATTTTAGCTGAAAGGCCAAGGAAGGATGTTTACATCATTGTCTTAAAAAATTGTTTCAGCTGGGCACAGTGGCTCACGCCTGTAATCCCAGCACCTTGGGAGGCCAAGACAGGTGGATCACCTGAGGTCAGGAGTTCGAGACCAGCCTGACCAACGTGGTAAAACCCTGTCTCTACTAAAAATACAAAAATTAGCCAGGCATGGTAGCAGGCGCCTGTAGTCCCAGCTACTCGGGAGGATGAGGCATGAGAATCGCTTGAACCCAGGAGGCAGAGGTTGCAGTGAGCTGAGATCGCACCACTGCACTCCTGCCTGGGGGATAGAGCAAGACTCTGTCTCCAAAAAAAATAAAAAAATAGAATAAAAAATTGTTTCTTTGGCCCCTTGGGAAAATATAAATTCAAATTTCTGCCAGCAAGATCATTGTTATGATGTTTAGGAAAATATTGGCATGTGCTTGCACTTTATTTTTATTTGTAAGCCTCTAAGTTATTGCTAGTCTGTCCCAATAGTGGAATAAAAAGAAAGAGAAATAGAATGATTTACTATAATTCCTTAGCTAACACTGAAATCTGAGAATAAAGCCTTATTTCTAAATCAAATCATAAGAAAAAATGTCAACCTAGTTCAATAAAGAATTCACCTTCTTCAAAAGGCAAATGAACTCCTTAGAAAAGAAGAATCCTAAGTATTTAATGACAGCACAGCAGCTCAAAGCCATGGAGAGGCAGAAACAAATCCAATGTGTCAGGGGTACACTGTGTGCCTCAGCCAGGAAGCCTCCTGTACTCTTCATGCTGTTTCCAAAACCATTTGGAAAAATTAGGAAATGTGAGTGAATAGTTGTATAAATGTAAAATAGAAAAAGCCCTTTCTAGGCGTGATATTAAATGAATAATCCACAAAAGAAAAGATTAGAAGAGTTGACTGCATACATTTTTAAAGAAATCTCTGCCTATAAAAAAATTGAAAGTCGTCTTGAAAACCATAAATGTAATAGGTGATAGACAAAGGGTTAATACAATGAATCAATGAGCAAAAGCCCAGCATACCAGTGGACAAGAACAGATAATTCCTAAAAGAAGAAATAAAAATGTCCAATAAATATAAGGAAACAATTCCACATGTATGTATGGAGATATGAAGGAATAAAATAAATACAAATAAAAGTGAGATACCATTTTTAAATTTTTGCCTGTGATATTGGTTTTAAAAAAAAGAATAACAGTCAAGGTTGATGAGGGGCTGTGAGTAAAGGGACATTCTCATTAAGGGACATTTAAATGCAATATGTATCAAAAGTAGTAAAATGTATGATGCATACCTCTTGACCCAGGAATTTTTTCTAAGAACTTGTCCTAAAGAATAGTGGAACAAATACATACAGACACTTAAATGAAGTTGCAGTGTTATTTAAAATAGTACAACATTGGAAATGATCTAATGTACAACAGTAAGGATTTATCCAATTAAATGAATGGTGTATCAAGATATGGGATGATATTTAGCTATCTAATATTATGTAATTTTTATTGATGTAGCAGCTTTATTCCTAATCTCTAAAACCTGGAAACAACCTGATGTCACTCAACTGGTAAACGGATAAACAAACTATGGTACATCCATTCAATGGTAATCCATTCATTACTCAGCAGTAATGAAGACTGAACTGTTGCATGCAACATGTTGATGGTTCCCCTATGAATTATTCTAAATGGAAGAAGCCAACTCAAACGGCTAAATACTGTTTAATTTCTGTGACCTCTGGGAAAGGCAAAGCCATAGTGATGGAGAGACCAGTGGTTGCCAGGAATTGGGGTGGTAGGAGGGCTTGGTCCTTCCTCCTACATGAAGGAGTTTTGGGGGGAATTATGCAACTGATTGCTGTGGTTTTGACCTGACTCTGAGCATTTGTTGAAACTCATTGAATTGTAAACAAAAAAGAGTAACTTTTAGTGTATATAAATTTAAAAATTAAATTGTACTCCTACATACGAAAGGGAGAGAGGAAGAGAGAGAGAGAGAGAGAGAGAGATCTCTTGTAGAGAAATAAAAAATAAACTCTAAAGAGACTCTAACTTAAAAATTTTGTTGCATAGAAATCTGTTATATCATTGAGTGAAAAAAAGCAAGGTGATCCTCTCTGTTGCATTTTATACAGTGTTCTATAAAACAGCAGTCCCGGGAGATTCTCTGATGAGGAAAAAAGGGATTTGGAAGCAGTTTGTGCCAAGTCCTCTGCCCTTCCTCAGTGCAATTGTATATAAACCTTCCTTGTTTTAATTTATAAAGAAAAGAGGCTTAATTGCCTCACAGTTCTGCAGGAAGCATAGTGGCTTCTGCTTCTGGGGAGGCCCCAGGAAACTTACAGTCATAGTGGAAGGGGAAGGGAAAGCAGGCACATCTTACATGGCCAGAGCAGGAGCAAGAAAGAGAGTGGGGAGGTGCCACACACTTTTAAATGACCAGATCTTGTGAGAACTCTTATCACTAGAACAGCACCAAGGGGATGGTGCTAAACCATTCATGAAGGATCCACCCCCGTGATCCAGTCACCTCCCACCAGGTCCCACCTCCAATATTGGGGATTACAATTCAACATGATATTTGGGCAGAAACACAGATCCAAATAATATCATTCTGCCCTTGGCCCCTCCCAAATCTCATGTCCTTCTCACATTTCAAAATATAATCATGACTGCCCAACAGTCCCCCAAAGTCTTAACTTATTCCAGCATTAACTCACAAGTTCAGAGTCCCAAGTCCCATCTAAGACAAGGCAAGTCCCTTCCATCTAGGAACCTGTAAAATCAAAAACAAGTTAGTTACTTCCAAGAAACAATGGGATTGGGTAAATACTTCCATTCAAAAAGGGAGAAATTGACCAAAAGAAAGGGGCCGCAGGCTGGCTCCATGTGAGTCCAAAACCCATCAGGGCAGCCATTAAATCTTGAAGCTCCAAAATAATTATAAAGGTTCTTAAATATTTTCAAATCAAAGAAACTGGTTTAGCATTGTTAAATGCTGTATATTAGAGGAGAAAATAGAATCTATTCTAGGTATTTAAGCAAAATGGAATTTAATACAGGGAATGTGGTGCGTACAAAGTGTTGGAGGAGCTTGGTGAGCACAGAGATCATTGCTATGCTCAGTGTCCAGCACCACTGCCAGATCTCCGTCTTCCACCTCCCACTTCTCAGTGCTCACCAATCAGATGGCCAGACACTAGGCTGAACTCAGCCACTGTAGCTGCCTTGGTTGCCTCTAGAAAACTGAGAGCAGTGACTAGACACTGGAATCCTTAGTCCTGCTGTTGGAGCTCACGTTTCTGAGGCTTCGCCAGATCACAGAAATAGCAGGAGGAAGATGGCTTCTACAGACTCTGTGCCACCTTCTAGATTCTGCAAGAAGGCATCAAACTTGTAGAACCTAATTTCCAAGGGAGCCATTTTTATCTTTCCAACATCTTCAGTTCAGCTGGGAGGTAGGAATGGATACCTAACAGGGTGCCAGTTGTTCACATCCATTACGCTTTGGGACCCCTTTTTCCAGTGTCGTCTAGTTTCTTCTCAGCTTACTATGGGAAACTATGCTTAGGATAATTTCCTAGGAGTGGACTTCCTAGGAAAAATGACAATTTACCAGCAGAAAAGACAAGAATGTTAATTTCCTGATGTTTATTTATTTTAATATTAACACAAATATTTCTAGTTCAGTAGATAAAATGACATTTAAGAGATTTTCATTCCAAAGTCTCTTCGGTCACATAGGTTGAGTATCCCTTATCTGCAGTGCTTGAAACTAGGAGTGTTTTGGATTTGGGGTTTTTTTCAGATTTTTGAATATTTGAAAGTACCAACTGAGATATCTGGGGGATGGAACCCAAGCCTAAACATGAAATTCATTTATGTTTCGTATACACCTTATACACATAACCTAAAGGTTTTATGCAATATTTTTAATCACATATGCAACTCATCACATGAGGTCAGGTGTAGAATTTTTTCATGTGATGTCATGTCAGTATCCAAAAAGTGTTGGATTTTGGGCATTTCAAACGTGAATTTTCAGATTTGGGATGCTGAACCTGTACTGCATAAATATCAGTTTATTAACAATCAGAGCAAGCTATTGCATAAGCATATGATTGGTTATATTCATGTCTGTTCATCACAGTAGGTTGTGAGTCCTTTGAAGGTAGGAATCTTATTTTATTCACCTTTGTATACATTCTCCCCCAGCACACAGTTCCCAGCAGAACACCTGGCAGCAGTGCACAGTAAATGTCAAGTGGATTGCAATGGATATTATCTGTCATCTGTTGATAAATCTATTTTTTCTCCCTTATTTATCTGCACTTTATTGAGTCAGATTTGACAAGATTCATCCATTAGTCTGAATATTGCATTTAACATGGGAGCCCAGGCCACATCATACATTTATTATTTTTTCAACATAATTTTGTTTAGCTTATAAACTTTTTTTTTTTTTTTTGAGACAGAGTCTTGCTCTGTCACCCAGGCTGGAGTGCAGTGGCACAATCTCGGCTCACTGCAGCCTCCACCTCCCAGGTTCAAGTGATTCTCCTGCCTCAGCCTCCCAAGTAGCTGGGACACAGGTATCCACCACCATGCCCAGCTAATTTTTTGTATTTCTAGTAGAGACGATGTTTCACTATGATGGCCAGGCTGGTCTCGAACTCCTGACCTTGTGATCCACCCACCTCAGCCTCCCAAAGTGCTGGGATTACAGGCGTGAGCCACCACATCCGGCCAGCTTATAAACTTTGACTTGTAGAAAATGTAATAAGAGTGTCTTGGAACAGCAAATACCATCCAAGCATGGATGCCCACTTTTGTGTTTCTAAAACTCTAGGAGTTAACTGTGGCAAGTGCAGAGTTGTGTAAGAAACGACCATGGAGCAGTGTGTCAGCAGCATGAGGCTTTGGGGCTGTTTGAGGCACCAGTTCTTAGGACAGAGGGAAGACTGCTGGCAGGAGTATCTCAAGACATGCTGTTTTATGCTTTGCATACTTCATTTAATAAATGGAAGGACAGTATAGCCGGGGAAGGAGAAGAAAGTTCTACAGTTCCTAATGGAATTGAGAATTTCATAGAGGCCTGGTACCTAGGTCTTTATCTGGATATAGGTGTGTAAGTAGTGCCTAGAGATTAAGAAGAGACTTTTAGAGGCTTACTTGTATAAGACAGGAAATGTGCATCCCCACTTTTTTGGTTCAAAATAAGAAAAATATTTTATTTATTTATTTATTTATTTTTTGAGATGGAGTCTCACTCTGTCACCCAGGCTGGAGTGTGGTGGTGCTATCTCAGCTCACTGCAACCTCTGCCTCCTGGGTGCAAGCGATTCTCGTGCCTCAGCCTCCCGAGTAGCTAGGATTACAGGCATGCGCCACCATGCCCAGCTAATTTTTGTGTTTTTAGTAGAGACGGTTGGCCAGGCTGGTCTTGAACTCCTGACCTCAAGTGAACCACCCACCTCGGCCTCCCAAAGTGCTGGGATTACAGGCGTGAGCCACTGTGCCTGAGCAAGAAAAACAATTTAAAACTTTATAAATTTTTATTAACCTGTGGTGTGCGTAGAGGAAAGTAAACAAATTGTAAATGTGCAGCTCGGTTAATTTCCAATAAAGTAAACACGCACCTAAGTAACCACCACCCATGTTAGGAAATACAGCATTATCAGTACCTCAGAAGTTCTCTCATACCCTCTACTGTGCCTCTCCCCAAAGGTACCCGCTCCCCAAATCTCTGAAACCATAGATTAGTTGGACTTCATTTAAATGTAATCATACAGTATGCTTTGTTCTGTATCGGGTTTCTTTTACTCCCTGTTCTATTTGTGAAATTCACCATGTTGCTGTATGTAGCTCTCATTCATTAATTTTTGTTGTTGTGTAGCATCTAACTCATGACCATATACCACACTTTATCCCTTCTGATATTGATGCATATTTGAACTGGTTCCATTTTGAGGCTACTATAAATGATGCTACCCCAAACTTTCTTTTATGTGCCTTTTAGAGCAAATATGTATATTTTCCTCTTGAGTATGAATGTAGAAGTAGAATTACTGGGTCCCGAGGCGTGCATATGTTCAGCTTTAGTATGTTCCATTGTGTTTTCCAAAGAATTATAACAATTTCATTCTCACCAGTAGTGTCTAAGATTTCCAGTTCTCCACATCCTTATTTGCACTTGTGAATATAACTCTTATTTTCGCCATTCTTGTGAGTACATCTTTGTATCTCATGTGGTTTCAATTTCTCCTAATAATGACATTTAGCTTCATTTTGTATGTTCATTGGCCATTTAGATACCCTCCTTTATGGGGTGACGATTTGTCTTTTACCTATTTTTTTATTGGATTGCTTATCTTTCACTTACTGATTTATTGGTGAGTTCTTGGTCAGATACATATATTCCAAACTTCTTTTTCTTTTTCTTTTTTTTTTTCTTGAGACAAGGTCTCACTCTGTCATGCAGGCTCACTGCAGCCTTGACCTCCCAGCTTCAAGCAATCCTCCCACCTCAGGGTCCTGAGTAGCTGGGACCACAGGCGTGTGCCACCATGCCCGGCTAATTTGTATTATTACTCATAGAGATGAGGTCTTGCTATGTCGCCTAACCTGGAGCTTTTCCTACTCCGTAGCTTGCTTTTTCACCCTGTTGGCATCTTGCAGTGAACAGAAGTTCTTCATTTTAATGTAGTCCAGTTCATCAATATTTACCTTAGGGTTACAAATTTTATGTCCTGTGTAAGATATTTTTTGACTACTAAAAGGTCATAAAGATATTCTGTTATTTGTGAGGTTTTATTATTTTTCTTATTTAGATCTATAATCTACATTGAATTGATCTGTGATTCCTTTTTGCTCTACATGAATACCCAATTTACTCAGCACCATTTATTGAAAGGGTTACCCGTTATCCTTTCACAGAAACATTGGCTTTGTCATAAGTCAAGTGACTTTATACATGCAGTCATTCCCTGTTATCCTCAGGGTATGCATTCTAAGACCCTCAAAGGATGTCTGAAACTGCAGGTAGTACAAAACCCTATATATACTATGTTTATTCCTATATATATGCACCTGTGATAAAGCTTAATTTATAAATTAGGGACAGTAAGAGATTAACAACAACAACCAATAATAACATAGAACAATCATAACGATATGCTGTAATAAAAGTTATGTGAGGCGCGGTGGTGGGCGCCTGTAGTCCCAGCTACTTGGGAGGCTGAGGCAGGAGAATGGCGTGAACCCGGGAGGCGGAGCTTGCAGTGAGCCGAGATTGCGCCACTTCACTCTGGCCTGGGCGAAAGAGCAAGACTCCGTCTCAAAAAAAAAAAAAAAAAGTTATGTGAATGTGGTCTCTCTTTCTCTCAAAATAGCTTATTGTACTGTATTCACCTATTTTTGGACTACAGTTGATCATGGGTAACTGAAACCACAGAAGACAAAATCATGGACTGTACTCAGTACTCTTCCCATTAGTCTATTTGTCTATCCTCATGCCAGTGCCACTGTCATTATTTACTGCAGTTTTGTTATAAGCATTGATATCAGGTAGTGACTGTCCCCCAACTTTGTTCTTCAAAATTATCTTCACTGTTCTTGTATTCTCATATAAATTTTGGAATCAGCTTTTCATTTTCTCCAATGCTGGACTTTTTACTGGGATTAAATTGAATCTACAGATTGATTTGAGAGATCTGGTATCTTTTGTAATATTGACTATTCCAATACATGGGCATGGCACATCCCTCTATTTAGGTCTTTAGTTTATCTTATTAATCTTGTTGTTTTCTGTATAGGGGTCTTGCATATCATATATTAGATGTATCTCTAAGCATTTGATCTGCTAAGTGCCATTCTAAGTGCTTTACATATATTAACTACCTCATAGGGTAGTTAGCAGAAAACTAAGGAGGCACTATTATTATCCCATTTTTACAGATGAGACATAGAGAAGTTAAGTAACCTGACCAGGGTCATGTAGCTGTTAAAAGGCTGAACTGAGATTTTAAGTTAAGCAGGCTGACTTCAGAATGCATGCTTTGAATTACTGTTCTGTACTATGCCTCCAACATGTTCATGAATGCATTTAATTGCAAACAATGAAAATATATTTAATATCCATCAATCAGATCTTGTTAAATAAAGTCATAGAGTGGAATATTATACAGGCCTTAAAATATAGTTTTCCCATGGTATAGGTGGGAGACTGATTCCACAACTCTCCATGGTTATGAAAATCCACAGATGTTCAATTCCCGTATATAAAATATCATAGTATTTGCATATAATCAATGCCTATCCTCCTATACATTGTAAATCATCTCTAGATTATTTACAGTTTCTAATATGTAAATTCTGTGTAAATAGTTGTTATGCTTTATCATTTAGGGAATCATGACAAGAAAAAAAGTCTGTACATGTTCAGTGCAGATACAACCATCCATTTTTTCTTTCAAATATTTTTGATCCAAGATTGGTTGAATACAGATGCAGAACCCATGGATATGGAGGGCCGACTATAATACAGCTCTGTGATTTTGGAAAGGTGCCTGTGACATATTATTAATCTTTTTAAAAAAGCAAGTTACAGAACAGCTTGTACAATATGGTGCCACTGTTGTAAAATTGTGAGCACGTACGGGGCGTTAGTTATGGACAAGGGGCTCCGAAATGCATTTTTAATAGCGGGCCTGACTTGTTATTGTTAAATAATAAAGCTATTTTTATTTAATGGACAGAGAGTACTCTTATTCTCCTCCTATCTAAGTATATTTCTCGGTAAGTAATAGCTAATGAAAAATAAAAGCACGTAATAGCTATTGAGTGACTGAACAAGTAATTTTTTGAGCTCTATTATTATTTACATAGGATTTCTTGGAAGAGAGGAAAGATTTTAGACTTTATTGCGATGAAAAATAGCTCTACTTTTTCCACTGGTACTTGCATTTATTATGATTTCTTTTGTCGCTCTGTATCTTTTTTTCTTTTTTAAAAATAGAGCAACACTTAATGTAAACTTTGGCAATCAAACAAGTACATGGGTTTCAAAGAGCTTATGTCTTTTTTTTTTTTTTTTTTTTTTTGAGACAGAGTTTCACTCTGTTGCCCAGGCTGGAGTGCAGTGGCACAATGTTGGCTCACTGCAACCTCCTCCTCCCAGGTGCAAGTGATTCTCCTGCCTCAGCCTCCCGAGTAGCTGGGATTACAGACATGTGCCACCAGGCCCGGCTAATTTTTGTATTTTTAGTAGAGACAGGGTTTCACCATGTTTGCCAGGCTGGTCTCGAACTCCTGACCTCAAGTGACCTGCCCACCTCGGCCTCCCAAAGTGCTGGGATTACAGGCGTGAGCCACCACACCTGGCCTTCAAAGAGCTTATGTCTTTTGTCTGTTATTGTTTAGGAATCAATTTTAAAACTCTCAAACTATTGATTTGCAAGATTTCTCTTAATCATTGCAACCCTACCTCCCAAATACAATTGAAAAAGCGAACCATGTTCTCAAAAGAATTAATATCTATCCTTCCCTTCTCTGTGGTGGCTGTTTCAAAATGAGAAATTCCACCTTAAAGAGTTTAGAATTGAGCCGGGCCAAGTAGCCTGTCAAGAGAAATAGCAGATTCCAGCCCATCACAAAAGGGCAAATGGATGGTTTATCCATCACAGCCATAAAACTGCCTGAGAACTGATCTGTTACCAAAGTATATCCTGTTGGTGAATTGATGCACGCTGATTGGATACAGCGGACGTAGAACAGCAAAGTAGCTGGCTTGCAGCTATGCTCTGAAAATTAGCTAAAGGTCTGGAACTTCATTTTAATCTCAAAACACTGCTGAGGTCTGTGTTTACGTATTCCTGTGGGAATGGTCCTTAAAACATGCTCACTTGGGTAAGGAAATAAACATGTCATGTATCATATGTTTAAAATCACACAGGGTTTCCAGTAAGTGCTATGATTTATTTGATTTTTTTAAAGCCGTGACACCTGCATAAAATTAATTGATGTGCATAGGCCTATGGCATAGTTGGATTTCCATACCATAATCCTGAGCACTCACCACATTTCTGAAAGCAAAGGGTCATCCAAGCACCACAATCTTGTGCCTCATTACATCTTGGATGTCACCTCCCCATTGTAATAAAATTAAATGGCTTAACCTTCTGCTCACTTGAAACATACTTAATAACAAGGATGTCACAATCTCTGTGAGATTGTCCAGCCTCATCAAAAAGAGAACATGGCCATATTTGACTTCACTGGAACAATCTGCAAAAAACAACTAACATTTTAAAAATCTCCAGTAACCTCTAGTTCCTAGTATGTAGAAGGGATATAAAGTATTTCCCCAGGGAGTTTTGCTTTTGCACAGGAGCCAGGACTCAACAGCTCAAGCAACATTTCCCAAGGTCAGTGACAAAGGGCTGCGATAGATTTACTTTCCTCTGCAAGAGAACACCCATGTCTCCAGGTCTACAAAGAATTTCCAGATTTTTCTCTTGTGCCTATTTGTGCTTATGTATTACTATATTGGAATATCACTCTGGGACTTTCAAAGACTACAATAGCACTAATATAATTCAGATGTTTTTATTCTTTTACACACGTTGAAAAGAAAAAAAAAAAGAACATTCCAGAAGCTCTGATGTGCCCCCTTTAGCATGAAGAGCTCACATTGGCCTCTGTGACTTAGTGAGGTGAATCCTCTGACCAGGAACCTCAGCGTCACCTGGGAGTTTGTCAGAAATGCAGACTCTCAGGCCCCTCCCAGACCTACTGAATTAGAACCTGCATTTTAACAAACTTCCTGGGAGATCTGAATGCAATATACAGTTTGAAAAGCACTGAAACAGTGTAGATGCACATCCCAGCAAATATGGTGACAATGCCAATTACATTTCAACCTGCACGGGCCTGCTTAACAATTATATTGCATCCAACGTAACTCTTTTCTGTTCTCTTATTGCTCAGAGGCCCCTCTGCCCACCCAGATTTGAGCAAAATCGCTTGAATATTTGGCAGTGTCTTTGTGTCTTCTAGCAGATTGCCCTTCCCTAGGCTTGTCATTCTCGCAAGCTGCTTAGCAGTTGTCAAAGATGATGTTATAACCTGCCTGGTGGCTTGTTTGATCTAATGTCACAATCCTATTGATCTGCCAAATCCTGTGATTCATTATAATTAGAACGGTTCATATTGGGTGGGGAAATTTTGTCTGTTTCATGAAGACCTCTGTTTGGACTTGTTAGATTCTGTGAAGTCAAGACAAGCAAGTGATTATATCCTAAATCACGCTCGATATGAAATAAAGTTTAGAAATATATAGTATACTCAAATACTTTTCCAGTTAATATTGATATTATACAAAGTATGCAAATTATACTATTATACTATTATCACATCGAGAAACATAATACCTGCCTTACTTACCTTTTAGCAAACCAGCACCATTTAAAGAGAACATAGAAAGGAAAGCAAAATTAAAATTATAATTGTTTTTACATGCAATATCCATATTCAGTCATCTAACATAATTTTCTTTATAAATATTTAGTCATATAAATAAAGACTGAACTAATTATCTACTTGCTAGGGTATAATTTTTAAATGGTAAAATCATAACTCCCTTCCAAATATAAAATGAATATGTCAAAGATTTTATTAAATTCATTAATTAATGAAAGTACCAGTAAGATTTAATGAAGGAACTAGTAAATATGTATAGACAATCTAATAAATATTACGTTGAGATTTCTGGGTTATATACAAAACTAGTTACATGTCCTTCAGGGTTACTACTGTCCTACAGGGCAACAAACTGTAACCTTTGTAGGTTTCATTTCCACCAAATCGAAATTATTTGCATTTCATCCAGACAAAAATCTACCAGCTAACCTGTCATTTCACTAAGTCTGAGATCATTAATCAATAGTAAACAATAAGTTGAACAAAGTACTTTCCCTTTTATAATCCTCGGGTGGCCTTTGCCCCCATATGACATAGAAATCAGGTTTTACCTTCTGTCCATGTTTTGTATAATTTTTCTTAACACACTTATAGAAAACCATCTTCTGTTAAAAATGTCAATTTCAACTGCAGGTTTAGATATCCTCATTTTCCAAGTGGACATTTATTCTAAAATTACAGAAGGTGCACATTGACACTTTTTTCTACCTCATGTAGTTACTCCTGAGCCTTAGTCAGTTTTCAGTCTTTTTCAAAGCCTTCTCTTTCCACACCTAGTGATTTTTAGTTCTAGACTTGTAACAATGCTGGGATATCTAAGGTGGCTCAGAGGATAGTCATGACATGGAAAGGACATGCTTTCAGTGACAGAGTGCCCACTCAAAGACCCATTTGTATCAGGCGATTCTTCTGCTTTTGCTCATACCATGTGACAGGTAAATCAGCTTCCTGTTTTTGATTGATCCCTACGGACATTGATGTGCTTTCAATAGGAAATTAGTATTTATGAACTTATGCATTCACTTTTCTCCCCTATACATATGCTAATTACATGTAGGTTTCTCTCTGTAATCATTTATATTCATATTCATGAATAATGTTGCCTCCTCCTTGTGATTTGGCTGCTATTGAATCTCATCTGCATTATTCTCAGAAATTGAATTCATTTTGAGCTAGCATAGAAAAGAATAAATATTCTGAGTCTGTTAACTAGGAAACGTTGACTGATCTATGACTAAAAGTTATTTTCTAGAATAACTGCAGTGTTTTGGTTTGTTTCAGTTTGTTTTAATGTCAGTGTCTGCTTGCATTCAAAACATTCGCAGCATCTGCAAAGAAGTGGGTCTTGGCTTCTACTCTGCTCCTGGCTTCAGCTTACTCTGTGAAGGCAGCCAAGGGCAGAGAAGGCCCTTCATATTCTCAGCAGGGGACCTGGCAGAGGGGAAGATGCCAGAATCATAGAGTTCTCGGCATAAATAGTTTCAAGATCTGAATGCATTCTTTCCTAACAATTGACTGAATGGGTTTGTTCTCTCCCCTTCTTTCTCACTAGCTAACCTTGTGTTGTGTTGGCCTGTTCAATAGCATTCTTCAGGGAAGAGGTTTGGAGATAGAATGGAAATTTGTCGCAGTAAACTGCATATGGGAATGTGATGTAGGGTCAGAATTAGTAAATGCTAGGAGTTTTCAGGTTTAGGGTCTGCTGTTGAGATACCCAGAGATGTTTACCAAAAAAAGGAGTGTTTCTGTTTGGCTAAGAATGAAAACACTCTATTTTATGTGTTTATATAAGCATTTACTTTTAAAATTTGTTCTGATGCCTGGGGTAGCTCTATTAGCATTCTTTTCTACACACTGGAGCTTGTCTGCCTCTATTATTGTTTCCTGTAATGAGATATAATAAAGCTCAAGCTTTTACCCTAAATATTAAGTTTTATAACTGAAAATGAGAATAGGTTAAAAAATCAAAGGGATTTAGAACTTTCTGCATTTGAACGTTGGAAAATGTTAGTTTTGTGTAATGATTCTTTGTTTTTCCAAATAATTTAAAAGGCTACATATAAACCTTGGATGGTACACTGAATTAAAGGTTGACTGTATTTCAAACAATGCAATACATAGGGTAAGGCTGGAAACACATCTTGCATGCTTTTTTTTTTTTTTTTTCCCAGACAGAGTCTCACTCTGTCACTCAGGCTGGAATACAGTGGTGCAATCTCAGCTGATTGCAACCTCTACCTCCTGGGTTCAAGCGATTCCCCTGCCTCAGCCTCCTGAGTAGCTGGGACTATAGGCACGGGCCACCACGTCTGGCTAATTTTTATGTATTTTTTAGTAGAGACGGGGTTTCACCATATTGGCCAGGCTGGTCCCGAACTCCTGACCTCGTGATCCACCCCCCCTCGGCCTCCCAAAGTGCTGGGATTACAGGTGTGAGCCACTGCACCCGGCCTGTATGCCTTTATTTTAAAAGTTACTTGGATCATGGAGGAATGGTATGTTGATTATTATATAGATTCTTAGGGATATTTCTTTTTTTGGAATGATATGAAAATTATAAACAATCATTTCTAGTTTAGTCTGTTTTGAAACATTCTGATTTTTACATTCTGATTTTTTTTCCTCCTTGATTTCATTTTATTATAATAAAATAACAGATATTGACTCTAGAAAACTTGGAAGATCCTGGAGTATAGAGAAGATAATAGTCATCTGTAATGTCACAACACAGAGAATAAATTACTCTTAACATTTTTATTTCCTTCTGACATTTTATCCATGCTAACAAGTAAATCTTTATATAAAATTAGGATTATCCTTTCTTTAAAGCTTGTATTCTGTTTAAAACATCTCACTTATGGTTACCTTGAAACCATAGAAAAGGAGGTTGCAGAAATTTGTCTTTCAAATGGAAAATGTTCCTGCTATATTATTAAATAAGAAGGCAGCATGGTTTTTATCTCATTTTTAGTGTAAGCAGCATAATATGCTTGATTTATTGTTCTAGATTCTTATTATGATGTATGTTCCATACTTTATGCATTTTTGCTTCTTTCTGATGTTTCTGTAATGGAGCATGTGTTACTTTTTGGACTTAAATGGCATGAGCTGAAATAACCCAACAAGAACCCAACAGGAATCATCCCTGTATGTAACTTCATGAGCAGCCTTATTATCGTCTCTGGTTATTTTCTTAGAATCAATTCCTAGGAGTGGAATCACTGGGTCTAGGTGTTTGAATATGCTGTGTATTTTGTATACTTTGTAGTCTAGTTATATTTCTCTATGGGAAGGAGTTTTACGTTTGTTCCTTACCAAGTAAAGAATAGTTATTCTCACCATTTTTGCTCTCGTGTCTTTCCCTTATCATGGCTTTTGCACCATTCATTCTCTTTACCTGTCTTCCATATATTTCATATTTTCCCTATCAACCATCTACAGTCTTTTCTCTCTTCTCTCCATCCCTCAATTCCACCCGTTCAGGACAGTTATCCCCATTTTTTGCCCTCTGTTACACGGTCATCTGCCCTACAGCTTGCCCTTGCTGTCCTGTAGAACTGTGAACCGTTTTCTCTCTGGCCTCACATACGGTGCCAAGCACTATGCAGCTCCAAAGAAGTAACCTCCTAACTTTGAATATGCAAAAAAAATAAAAAATAAAAACAACAGATCCAGTTCAGAGACAGATATTTTGTGAGCTTTCACAGTTTCTGTGAATTTAGTAGCTTAAAAAAAAAACTAACGTAAAAAGTTACTTTCAAATTTTCAAGTATTTACAGTCTTTATTTTTAGAAACTGTTTGGAATAATTTTATTATAAGAAATTTAGAGACTTATATTAGAAAGCTCATTAGCTAGAGTCCAAGTATTTTCCTTACAAAAATACCTACATGTCTTTATTACAGTATCACCTTTATGGCTGAAAATCTCACCGACAGCCACTTTGACTAAAATTACTTTTGCCTCAAATGCTGGGGCTATGAACCAAAATAGTCTAGTCTCCTGATGCATTGAAGATGAACAGAATTCATTTATAAAAAATATTTCAACCAGATGTCTGAGAATTTGGTTACAAATCAGCAATTACAAAGGAAGACAGAGGAAAGGAAGACAAATTTTTATTTATATATTGAAACAATGGGTACTAAGTATTATGGATAATTGGGATAAGGGAAAGTCATTCCATTTTTATGCCTTTGGATCCTCATAGTTTACCTCCCACTTTTGAGTGAGAACATAAAATGTTTGGTTTTCCATTTCTGAGTTACTTCACTTAGAATACTAATCTCCAATCTCATCCAGGTTGCTGTGAGCGCCATTAATTCTTTTCATGGCTGAGTAGTATTCCATTGTATATATGCCACAGTTTCTTTATCCACTAGTTGACTGATGGACATTCAGGTTGGTTCCACATTTTTGCAATTGTGAATTGTGCTGCTATAGACATGAGTGTGCAAATATCTTTTTCGTGGAATGACTCCTTTTCCTCTGGGTAGATACCCAGTAGTGGGATTGCTGGATCAAATGATATTTCTACTTTTAGTTCTTTAAGGAATCTGCACACTGTTTTCCATAGTGGTTGTACTAGTTTACATTCCCACCAGCAGTGTAGAAGTGTTTCCTGTTCACTGCATCCAAGACAACATGTATTATTTTTTAATTTTTTGATTATGGCCGTTGTTGCAGGAGTAAGATGGTATTGCATTATGGTTTTGAATGACACAAAGGACTCTGGGGACTTGGGGAAAGGATGAGAAGGGGGCGAGAGATAAAAGACTACAAATTGGGTGCAGTTCTACTGCTCGGGTGATAGGTGCACCAAAATCTCACAAATCATCACTAAAGAATTACTCAAGCCGGGCACGGTGGCTCACGCCTGTAATCCCAGCACTTTGGGAGGCTGAGGCAGGTGGATCACCTGAGGTTGGGAGTTTGAGACCAGCCTTACCAACATGGGGAAACCCTGTCTCTACTAAAAATACAAAATTAGCTGGGCATGGTGGTGCATGCCTGTAATCCCAGATACTCAGGAGGCTGAGGCGGGAGAATCACTTGAACCCGGGAGGCAGAGGTTGTGGTGAGCTAAGATCACGCCATTGCACTCCAGACTGAGCAACAAGAGCGAAACTCCATCTCAAAGAAACAAACTAACAAACAAACAAAAAAAGAATTTACTCATGTAACCAACCACACCACCTGTTCCCCAATAACCTAGCGAAATAAAACATTAAAAAAGGACAAAAAAAGAAATGCATTCCAGTGTCCCAATTCCTGTAACTCAATGTCTGCTACATGTTAGGTACTAGGCTAGGAGCTTTGTGGAATAATGCAAAGACCCTGACCTTGCTGAGCAGACCCTATAATCAACTTAGAAGAAAGGCAGGCAACACACAACAATAGCAAAAGGCAATGCAAGGAAGGGCTTTTGGAGTCACATTCAGCAAGTGCCTTCACATTCAGTTCAGGGAGAAAGCGAGAGAAAGGTTGGTTCCAACTGTGTTAATACATGAAGATATTTTGGAAAGGAAGTAGCTTTTAAATTTAGCCTTAGAAGCACCAATAAGATCTTAATGGAGGCGATTAAAGTGTGCTGTACGTAAAACAAATGCAAAATTTTGACCCTAAAATTGTATTAGGCGTATTTGGGAAAAGCAAATAGACCTATGTGAGTGGGGCAGAAAGTTCAAATGGGAAAGTGAAAGAAAAAATGGAAGATAGGTTAATGAAACTCATGTCATAGAAGACTTTGTAAACCTCTGCGCTAGTGTTTCCGAGTTTTCTATTTAGACTCTCGACATCAGAATTACCTGGTGGTGTTAAAATATAGATTCCTGGGCCACACTTCTGATCAGAATCAGGGGGCAGTACCCTGAATCTGCATTTTAACCGTCTTCCTAGGAGACTCCAATGCACACTAAAATTTGAGAACGTTTGCCATTCAAATAACCATCAGGGCAGTGTGGCTTAGACGTATGAGGAAGAAAGCATTCGTCCTTTTAGACGTCCCTCTGCCAGGGAAGTCTCAAAGCAGCATTCTTTAGCTCTGTGCATTATACATTTAGGTAAAATGACTGTTTTTATCTTCCAGGCTTCGTTAGGGCTCAGACTTGAGTCCAGTGGAGCTGCCTGGGGGATGATCTGAGTGGCAGAATCTTCTGTCCCCCACGAGAGAGGAGAGGCTTGTTAGCAATGTGAAGCTCATTGCACCTGGCTCTCCTCCTGCCCTCAGAATTCTTATGCCTTTAAAAACGCACAAACAAAATGCCCTCAGAGCTTTGGGGGTGAGATTTTATCACACTGTCCTGTGTAGAGGACACAGTGAGGGTCCTGAGATCCCACTCATGTGGAAGTTGAAAGGCAGATGTGTTTGGAAAAGCAGAGACTGAATTTTATCTTACTTTTTAAAAAGAGGTACTATATTCACATGATTACAAAATTCAAAAGGTACACATGGCATCCTGTGAAAAGTCTCCTTCCTGCCCGTCCCCAGCCATCCAAGCAGCACCTCTGTGTATTCAAGTGAAAGGATATCTCTGTATCTGCCCAGCTTTTAAAAATGGAAATGGTAGGCTGGGCGTGGTGGCTCACGCCTGTAATCCCAGCATTTTGGGAGGCCGAGGCAGGCGGATCACGAGGTCAGGAGATCGAAACCATCCTGGCTAACACGGTGAAACCCCGTCTCTACAAAAAATACAAAAAAATTAGCCGGGCATGGTGGTGGGCGCCTGTAGTCCTAGCTCCTCAGGAGGCTGAGGCAGGAGAATGGCTTGAACCCGGGAGGCGGAGCTTGCAAGTGAGCCGAGATTGCGCCACTGCACTCCAGCCTGGGAGACAGAGCTAGACTCCGTCTCAAAAAAAAAAAAAAAAAAAAAGCAAATGGTAATATACTGTATGCACTGTTCTGCACCTTGCTTCTTAAAATTTTTTGTCAGAGCTTCATTCTTTTTGCGGCGGCATAGTATTCCACTGCGTTGCTATATTGCAGCGGCATAGTATTCCACTGCGTTGCTATATCATAGTTAAATTTAACTAGTCCTCTATAGAGAGAACTTGGGTTATTTCCAGTGTGATGCTATTACAAACAATACTACTACAACAGATAACTTGTAAAGATCTCCTTTTAAACGTGAGCAGTTATATCTCTAAGGTCAAGTCCCAGAATGAGATTGTTGGGCTGGAGGGTAAATAAATGTGTAATTTTTAAAGCTATTGACAGGCTCCTCCCCATAAATGTTATACCATTTTGCATTCATATGATTAATGAAAGAGTCCCAGTTCACCCCTACAGTTTCATTAACAGAATGTTAAACCTCTGCATCTCTGTCAGCAGGGACAGGCGAGGAGTCGATTCTCTGCACGGTTTGTGTGGGAAGGTGGAGGAGGGAGCAGCTATACTGGGAACCTCGCCAGGGGTCCAGAGCCTGCTTTGCAGACAGCAGCGGGCATTCAGTGGCAACAAAAGAGCCCACCAGCTATTTAGTTTGTGTTTACGTGTCTGAAATATTTTGAAATTTTAATTTAAAAATTAGCAGTAAAATTGACTTTATGTTTGGCATAAAGTTCCATGAATGTTAATACATGTATTGATCTGAGTGACCCCCGCCACTATAAAGAACAGTTGCATCATCCTCAAACCTCCCTCCTCCCATCCCTGTGGAGCCACAACCTCCCCCTACCCTGAAACCCCTAGGCAACTGCTAATCAATTCTCCATCACTATGGTTTTATCTTTTTGAGAATGTTATCTAAATAGAACCATACAGTATGTATCCCTTGGAACTTGACTTCTTCCATTCAGCATAATTTCCTGGAGGTTTCATCCAAGCTGTTGCACGCATCAGTAACGTGTTGCTTTTTACTGCGAGAAGTGTCACAGTTTATTTACCCATTCACCCATTCAGGGGCATTGGGGTTGTTTCCAGTTTGGGCTGATTATTAATAAAACTGCTATAAGCATGCATGTACCATTATTTGTGGGAACATAAGTTTTAATTTCTCCCTAGCATAATTTTCATAACTTATTATGAGTAAGCTTAGGGATATTTTCATACATTTAAGAGACATTTATATTTCCTTTTCTGTTAGCTGCTCATTTCTTTTATCCATTTTTCTTTTTGGTGGTGGTTGATTTTTATTTTAGAAAAATTGGTTTAAGGGAGTTGATAGGACATCCAGATGGAAATGTTTAGCATTCAATTAAAAAATGCAGGCCTCAATTTTGAGAGAGAGGCTCAAAGATGTGGATTTGAGAGGCACACTGATAGGGAATGGAGAGTTGAAGCCAGGGAGCGATGTAAACTCAAGAGAAACACACAAGGCTTGAAGACAGAATCTGTGCAAATGCCCATGTTTAGGATGCGGAAAGAGGAGGATGTAAAGGAAGAAACCAAGAAAGAGACTTCTTAGAGGTCACAGAAGAACCAGGCTATTTCAGGGTAACATTAATAAAAGCTGAATTTTAAAGGTCTGATAAGTAAAGGGTTTAAATCCCAGAGCACAACGTCAAGAGAAAGAGAGAATATCTTTCTCCAAGAATTCCAAATAACAGGGCCTGCAGTTCATTCTGATTGTTGTAGCAAGGTCACATGATTACCCCTGCACTATTCACTATGAAAGGAATTCAGTTGATTGGCCTACCTAGGTCATGTGCTTCAACTCCATAATTTCCCAGAACCTCATGGATCCCCAAGGGGAAACATGGGGCTGTTGGAAGACTTCAATGCTGAAGAAACAGCCAATGAATGTCCAGTGAGTGGCCTTTGAGAGTGGCGTATCATCTGAGTGCAGGAGCTTAGAAGCAGCTGCACATTAAGTTGAGAGACTGGAGGCAACATGTGTAGAAAACCCAAAGAGTTTGGCTCAATTTTGGTAACCAAGAAGCCTATATGAAGGATTTTTTTCCCCAAAATTAAGGCAGTATCAGTGCATATTCATACACCCAAGAAAAGAAACCACAGGGAGGGAGGCTGCAGAGATGGTGAAGCCTGAGGGGATAGTGGAGGGGAACTGAAGTGCGTACTGGTGAAGCCCTGGAGCCAGGTGCAGGCGGTGAGGACACTCAACTCTTCCTCTGAGAGGCAGTCTCCCCCTACCCCCTGTCCACTCTCATTACCCCCCCATCCACTCTCACTTCCCCCATACCCTCACTCATCCCGACCACCCTCACTCCTGCCTACCACCGTCACTCCTCCCCCATCCACCCCGCTCCTCCCCCATCCACCCCCGCTCCTCCCCCATCCACCCCCGCTCCTCCCCCATCCACCCCCGCTCCTCCCCCATCCACCCTCCTCCCCCATCCACCCTCCCCCCATCCACCCTCCTCCCCCATCCACCCTCCTCCTCCCCCATCCACCCTCACTCCTCCCCATCCACCCTCACTCCTCCCCCATCCACCCTATCCTCCCCATCCACCCTGACTTCTCCCCACCCCCGTCCACCCTCCCCACTGCAGTCAATCTTTTTAAAGTGAAAACCCAGTCATGTTGCTACCCAGTGAGAGCTACTTCGGGGCCTCAGGCTGCTCCCAGGACATAGTACTCATGGCGTGGGTTGGACTTTAGGGCCCTGTGTGAAGTGGCTCCTGCCTGTGTTCACTCTCTCTCCAGCCCCCAGGGACCATCAAGATCCCTCACTGGCTTCCTTCCCTCTGAAATAATAATGGTAACTGCCTGTCTCTTTACCAGACTGTGAGGTCCAGGACAGGTGGGGATGGTGTGTTTGGTTCACCTGGATCCTCTAGCACTGTGTTTGGCAAACAGTAGGCACTCATACATGGCCACTGTATGAAGGATGGATGGATGCCCACTAATCTGTGAAACTTGCTGTTGCCTTAGTGATTATTTCTAATTCTCACCCATTGTTTATCCAAATCAGATGTCATTGTATTAGACACTAAGCAAGAGAAATAAATAATGAAGTTATTAGAAAAAGCAAGACCAAGTCTTAGAAATTATACATATAGGAAAAAAAGAATCTATAGAAACATGCAAACTTAGGGAAAGTGCTTAACTCTAGGTATTGAAACTAAGAATCAATTAATTACATTGTGCAAAGAGAAGACTAAGGAAAGAGGGAAATGTGGGACATCAAGGAGTTAAAGATATTTTAAGCAGGGAAGGAAGGGAGGAGGCGATGGAAGAAAGCAAGCCACTGTTCTAAAGAATGCGATTAATTAAATAAAGCATGGTACAACTGCTCAATGAAATTGTATGCACACTGTTTGAAATCCTGTCTCTGAAGGCGGGGTAGTAGTGTCAAGGCTGATGCAGAAGAACTTTGGTGCTACCACATCCAAATGTCTCTTCAAACCACCCCAACGATGTGCTTGCTGTGTACATTTGGCTCCCCCAGAAGCGAGCTTCCTCCTTCAGCCAGCCTGCAGCCCAACCCCCAGGTGGATGAAAGGATGGTGACACCTCTGTGAAGATGGTGACAGTATTTGTGATATGTGTCAAAATACTAGATTTATGTAAGTTTGAAGGACAATGAGATTGCAATTATTCATTAAGAAAACAAATACAGAATTTATTCCAAATGGTAAAAAGGTGAAAGAAGATATGTAACATGAGTAGTATGGTTGTTGGGAGCATTTTTTCGTATTTTCACTTCAAATTTTTAGAACTTTACACTTTCTTTGAACATGTACTGTAAAATAAAACTGCAAAAATTGTGTTTTAAATATCAAATTAACCATACTTGATTCAAATTATACCTGTATACAAGGAAACACTCACTGGTTCACATTGTTCTTTTCTCTCCTTCCCAAAGGATGTGCTGGGTGGCGTCCTGATCACCACACTCCTCATCGTCCTCACCTACCCTGCCTGGACCTTCATCGACTGCCTGGACTCGGCCAGCCCCCTCTTCCCCGTGTGTGTCATAGTTGTGCCATTCTTCCTGTGTTACAATTACCCTGTTTCTGATTACTACAGCCCAACCCGGGCGGACACCACCACCATTCTGGCTGCTGGGGCTGGAGTGACCATAGGATTCTGGATCAACCATTTCTTCCAGCTTGTATCCAAGCCCGCTGAATCTCTCCCTGTTATTCAGAACATCCCACCGCTCACCACCTACATATTAGTTTTGGGTCTGACCAAATTTGCAGTGGGAATTGTGTTGATCCTCTTGGTTCGTCAGCTTGTACAAAATCTCTCGCTGCAAGTATTATACTCATGGTTCAAGGTGGTCACCAGGAACAAGGAGGCCAGGCGGAGACTGGAGATTGAAGTGCCTTACAAGTTTGTTACCTACACATCTGTTGGCATCTGCGCTACAACGTTTGTGCCGATGCTTCACAGGTTTCTGGGATTACCCTGAGTCTCAAACAGTTGGAAACTAGCCCACTGGACATGAGAGCCAAGACATAGGAAAGTTATTGGTAGGCAAATCTTGACAACTTATTTTTCTTGAACAACAACAACAAAAAGTCATACGGCTGTCTTGCTACTACCAGATAAATGCTGCTGCTGTGTGAAAGGAAAAACTGTCTCATAGTGGTCATTAGTCTGTAATGGTTATGCTACAGTTGAACCCAGGCTAAAAACCATAATCCAGATCTTTAAAGGCACACCCCCACCCCGGCCCCTGCTCCTTTCTGTTGCATGGACTTTGGACCTAGTCATGGGCTGGTAGGAATTGTGGCCTGGCTTAGGAAGAGCTATGAGCCCCACTGGGTTCTGGAGAGCCAATAGAGATGGAGTGATCTGGGAGGCTGGAGGTAGAGCCTTTCTTTTCCGTTACAACCTTGCCTAGCACGGAGTCTTATTTCTAAAATGGGAACTTTGCTCTAAGAGAAGGGGTGGCACCATATAAAACTGCATTCCTTGGACAGGCTGACTTCCTTATCGTTTATTTGGTGTTTTTTTGTTTTGTTTTGTTTGAGACAGGATCTTGCTCTGTTTCCCAGGCTGTAGCACAGTGGCACAATCTCAGCTCACTGCAAACTCTGCCTCCCAGGCACAAGTGATCCTCCTGCCTCAGCCTCCTGAGTAGCTGGGACTGTAAGCATAAACCACCATGCCCAGCTAATTTTTGTAGAGACAGGGTTTCGCCATGTTGCTCAGGCATGTCTCAAACTCCTGGGCTTAAGTGATCCACCCACCTCAGCCTCCCAAAGTGCTGGGATTATAGGCATGAGCCACTGTGCCCGGCCTCCTCCTTGTTATGATCAAATTAGACTGTGCCTGGTTAGGTGGTAAGATCACGCTGAAAGAAAGCTCACTGTGAAGAGATGAAAGGTGGAGGCAGAGCTGTGAGGTCATGGGGAAAAGCCTGCTTTCCTTATAAGTCCTGGTGTTCATGTTGAAATAAGGATCTGTTTTTCCTTGTTTCCATGCATTTTGCAGGATTCCAGGTACCATTACCACACTCTTCTGACCCATGAAACAAACTGGCTGCTCGCATGTCACCAGACAGGTTGGGGGTTAGCCTTCAGCACAGGTGGATACATCTGGGATTCACTGAGATTCCTGCCCTCTTCTGCTTCCTAGTGGTTTGGGACAGGCCCTCTGCCCATCGTCAGCAGTTTTTTGCTTTCATACAAACCTGGAAGGCACTGGCATCTGCCTAGGAAAGTGGATCCGTGAAGAACAGATGAAGTCAATCCTTTCTGGAGCCTGACAAAGAAGGGATAGGCTTCCTTGACATTGCCTGGTCCTGACAAGCCCTCCCTGACATTACTCCTCCAATTTCACAGTTACCTTCTGTAAATCTATTTTCTCATCTACTGAATAGAATCAGGCGCCCTTTTTGTCTTCCCACCTCTTATTTCTTGGCAATTTTAAGGGTAATTAATGCAAGAACAACTTTAGTGTCTCTTGGGAAAACAAGCCAACCAAATACAAAACCCATTAAGCCTACTAGGGTGAGTCCTCTTAACATGGGAAGGTGATGATTATGCAAACACCAGAGTTCCCTCCTCTTCAGTTCCTAAGAATAAAGAACAGGTATCAAGAACTTTCTTTAAAGTTAGCGTAACCATAGTTAACAAAGTATCCATTAAGGTATAGTGCCTGTAGGACTGAGCCAGTGCTTTATCAACCCAACACATCATCGCCATGTGCATACTCTGGAAAAAAATAGCTTCCTTAAAAGTTACAGAGACTCTTAACATGTTAAAACTGAAAAAATCACATTTTTCTTGATTTCAAATATGTTCTACAGCCTTACTGTTGGGATGATATTTAGTATGTAACTTAGCGTTCCAATTTCTCAAGAATTTTTAGGCCAGGTGCGGTGGCTCACGCCTGTAATCCCAGCACTTTGGGAGGCCGTGGTGGGCGGATCATGAGGTCAGGAGATAGAGACCATCCTGGCTAACACGGTACCCCGTCTCTACTGAAAATACAAAAAAATTAGCTGGACGTGGTGGCGGGCACCTGTAGTCCCAGCTACTCAGGAGGCTGAGGCAGGAGGATGGCGTGAACCTGGTGGGCGGAGCTTGCAGTGAGCTGAGATTGCGCCACTGCACTCCAGCCTGGGCGACAGAGCAAGACTCTGTCTCAAAAAAAAAAAAAAAAAAAAAAAAAGAATTTTTAGCAAAACATCCTGTTTTTACTTAAAATTCTTCTCATATTTATTATAGTTAGAAGGCAAAGATCAAGACGAACTGCCATTTGACTGCTTTTACATCAAACTCTGCCCAGTATTTGCAGCACAACTCAGGGGAAGGGCCTTAGCTTGCAGGTACTCCCAGCCTTCATCTGCCCCTGCAGAGCAGTGGCTGTCAGCTGGATGCGGCACTTTTCTGTATTTTCATCCACACAGCTGCCCAGCCAGAGTTCACAACACTGGATATTTACACCAAATAATTGTGGTTGACTTGTCTGAAGCCAATTGACAAAAGGATCAGCTTTTCCCACTTGTATTTTTTAAAAAGAGAGATTGTGATCATTGTCACAGAGTGGGTGCTGGCATCTCATATATATGATATATATATCATATACATAATTTTTACTGCTGTCTCTAGTTTTAAGTCCCAACAATAGGAAGGCCGATCAGCTATATTGATATATTTAAGGCTGTACTTAACTAATTTGGGTTGAGGATGAATGTATCAGCCACAGCACATTAAAGAATGAGCCAAGGATTTGTCATGGTTGGTCACTTTTTAAAGCATTTGATTACTGCAACTGGAGAATGAAAAGTGTATATTGGTGACACCAACCTCAGTTTTTGAGCACTCCTGCTCTGTGGTGAGAATCAGACAAAAATTCATTGGGGGGAAAAAAAAGGCATTACCTGATTCACACCCTTGTCTTGCTAGCCCTCTTCCATTCATTTCTCACACAGCACTTTGCTCTGTTAAATCCTCTCTCAGTCTCACACCATTGCATGCCCCTTCAAAGGGTATGGTTCAGGCTCCTTTCAAGACATTTGGAGTTTCTCTCTGGGGAAAGAGCGCCCCCTACTGGTTTGGCTTCAGTCTAGGTCCACCGTCCCTCTCGATCTGGCGTCTTGGAAATTAATTTAAAAGTCAAGCTCAACACAATGTAAACCTATGGTCTGGCCAACCTTGCTTTTGGGAACTGTGACACCAAAGCCCCCAGGATTATCTGCCTCTCCAGGAGCCAGATAGAATGACATGCCTTTTTCCTAATTGTCCACATTCCACCCCCAGCCCACTGCCACTGTGGGCCAAGCCATCCATCCTGCAATCTTCATCTAAAACAGCTCTCATTTCATGCCAGTTTTGCTCAAACCTGCACCGTCACAAGATATTCAGAAGATGAAAACGTAGAAGACACCCCTGAATTAAAAACACTTACATAGCAATGGCTGGAATTACTCCAAAACATGCCCAGGTGATCTCACTGTAACATGGGATTTTCTCACCCAAATAGGCAACTCATGCTTCCTGAGTGTAACCAAAGCATGTGGTGTTTTGGGGCCATATGTGCCAGGTTTCTATTTTAGAAACCTTCAGCTGTCTTGCTTATGTACCGTTATGTAAATTTATTCTTTTTAAAATCACTTTTATTTGATTTTGACTTATTAAATGTTTTAAAAGCCAGTGTTCTGTTTCTTTGTATTTTTTTCTTAACGTAGACCTTTTTCTCTGAATTCATTGGACCTGAGTTGAAAAGGGGACAAAAATAAGAGCCAGGCTACATAATTCTCTTTTCTTGTCATAATCCAATCATGTGCAAATGTTGGAGAGCCTTGGAGGACCCACAGGTGTGGTAACAGGAAAGAAGTGGCACCACTTCTTAAATCCCCTCCTCTACTCCATGATACTAAAGAACCTCCTTTTACTTTATATGTCACTATGTTTTGAAAGGTAAATGTTGTAAGTTTTGCTAGTTAAGGTAAGTAAAAGGTTTTTAGAGATGCGTTCTCTATCTGCCGAACCAAATAAACATAACGTAATTCAAATTCACAGCATATCACTGCAATGATATGCTCTGCCTTTAAGCATCCCAAATTTGCTATTTGAGATGGTACATACAGTTGACACTGCACCTTATTTGCAAGGGCAGACCTAGGACTCTATTTGTACTTTGAGCAGGACATATGAGATGTAAAGCTCCAACCTATCTGTGCAGTTTTCGCAGGACAGAGAAGACACAGGGGCAGAGAATTACAATTCAGGAGCCAAATGGTTAAGGCTGTAGGGAAGAGAAAACAACGACATGGGAACTGGGAGGAGGGGCAGACTGCATGAGCGAGGCGTAGAGAACAGATGAGGTTTGCACAGGGAATGTGATGGGAAGTAGGTAGGAGATGGTACTCCATGGCTAGAGAACAGCTTGTCTGAGGCACTTCCCAAACACCCCCAGCTCTTACAAGAAAAAAACCAAACCATGTTGGTAATCGTAAGAATAACAGTGGTGGTGGTGGTGGTGGTGGTGGTGAAATAAAGGATGAGCACAGGGCTGTGACACTGCAAAATCAAACCACATGAACGAGAAGTGTGAGAAGGCCCTCCCAGAGGGGGTGACGTCCAGAGGTAACTTCACAGACTCCTTTCATCACTCCTCATTGAAATACAGTTGCTCCTTGAACAACTCGGAGCTCAGGGGTGCCAACCTCCTATGTAGTAAAAATGCATATAACTTATGACTCCCCCAAAACTTAACTACTAATAGTCTGCTGTCAATAAGAAGCCTTTCTGATAGCACAATCAGCAGATTACCACATATCTTATATGTTATGGCATTATATATTGTATTCTTACAATAAAGTAAACTAGAGAAAAGAAAATGTTAAGAAAATCATAAGGAAAATACATTTACCCTTCATTAAGTGGAAGAGGTTCATCACAAAAGTCTTCATCTTCATCATCTTCATGTTGAGGAGGCTGAGGAGGAGAAAGAGAGGGAAGAGGAGGGGTTGTTCTTACTGTGTCAGGGGTGGCAGAGGCAGGAGAAAATCCACATACCACTAAATGTGTACAGTTCAAACCCATCTTGTTCAAGGGTTAACGGTACTCACCAGTCAGCCACAGCACCTTCCCTGTCTGCCATCTCTGCACGCACAGCATCATTCCCATCCTTCTTGTTCCTCTCTTGGCGGACGTGACCAACAGCTGGGACCTCCTTCTGTGTCCTTCATGCCCACTCCCTTCCTCCGTCTTCTCTTTGCTCAGTTCCCTGAACTAGTCATGTGAAACTTCATTTTCAAAATATTTTACCATGATCCTGGCTCTTCAGGGAACTTCAAAATGCTTCAAAATGCTCCAAGTCTTTCTTTAATGATTGTGAATGAAGCCCTCATCCTCTAGTAAGAAGCTACCCAAGAGCCAAGTGGAACAGCAATATACACATATCTCATTTGAGACAAGAGATGTTTTCCTCGCAGCTGCTTGTGTTTTGATTTTTTTTAACTTGAATTTTAACTGCACGTATGGGTTTGCCACTAGAATTCAAGTTAAAATTTGGATTCTTCATTTCTGTGAACATAAGGCTTTAATGGGTGACTCTGTGTACACCATGCAGCCACTGTTTTCTTAAAATGAGACACACCTGTAGTACAGACCTGGCTATTTACAGAATGCACATTAAGAAGAATCAGAGTTAAATGTAGGCCACGAAGAGAATGTTAAATTCTTAAAACTGTAGCCACATGAGACAGGGAGCTATATAAAGCCAAAAATAATTCTTCTTTTTCCACACCTGTCTATATGGCATGCAAAAAAACCAAGAAAAGTAAGGATGTAGCTAGGAGTTCCACTGTAATGCTTCTTTAACGCACACACTCAACACATCTGCTGGCCTTGCTCTCTCTATGGCAAGCCAGATTCTTCCCAACGCAAGTGTTCAAATGTCAATGCCTCTTTAATATACACAAAGATGGCCTCAGATCATTCGGGGTGAGCCAGGGTGACAATTGGGTGCTGCCTTAATGCCCATGCCTGCAAGAGTCTTGTAATCTACCTGTATCCATGAGTGCAGATAGGAGTGAAGCCTCTTGGGCTTCCAGTCTGCAATGTCTCTGTCACTGGAAACCCGATGGGTGCCACTGTGAGCGGGACCAATTATGCACAGTGCACACTAAACACAGATCATTTTAGCCTTCCTAACTGGCCACCAATAAAAAGACGCTTAAGTATCCTGAAGATCAAAGAGAGATTTCCGCCATGCCTCAATACAAACCCCAGTCCGGGCCTCTGCATGACAGGTGTTGTGCCTAGTGTTTTGCACAAGTCATCTCACCTACATGATTTGCTTAAGGGGCATCTCTCTGTCTGGCTCTCTTGTCTCATCTGCCCTAATGTCACCCAAGTGCTCCTTGTTTAAATGTTCTGCCTGAGACTCACAGCTAAAAAATCTCTAATTAATCCCACCTATCTCCACTGGGGCTTTTTCTCTGACTTTTCCAGCACAAAATGTGACTGTTTATTCCGTGTGTCACGACTGGTTTCTTGTCAGCCATAAGTAGTTGGTTATTGTAGGGACAGGCATATTTTATTCCTGACAAAAAGCTGTGACGTGTGGAAAGCAGAACATTTCTTTGCTATCAGGCTTGATATCAACCAGGCACATTTTCTCCACATCTTCAGCTTCCCACCTAAAAGGCCAAATTTACTTCATGCCTGCAAGTCCTCTGATTCCAGCAGTGTATGCGGCAGCTCTCTCTCATAGCTTTGCCAGCACTCCTAATGTGGAGTTCTTGGAAAGAACATTCTTCCAAACTGCATCAACTAATGAGCAAAATAACCAACTAACATCATAATGACAGGATCAAATTCACACATGACAATATTAACTTTAAATGTAAATGGACTAAATGCTCCAATTAAAAGACACAGACTGGCAAACTGGATAAGGAGTCAAGACCCATCAGTGTGCTGTATTCAGGAAACCCATCTCACGTGCAGAGACACACATAGACTCAAAATAAAAGGATGGAGGAAGATCAATCAAGCAAATGGAAAACAAAAAAAGGCAGGGGTTGCAATCCTAGTCTCTAATAAAATAGACTTTAAACCAACAAAGATCAAAAGAGACAAAGAAGGCCATTACATAATGGTAAAGGGATCAATTCAACAAGAAGAGCTAACTATCCTAAATATATATGCACCCAACACAGGAGCACCCAGATTCATAAAGCAAGTCCTGAGTGACCTACAAAGGGACTTAAACTCCCACACAATAATAATGGGAGATTTTAACACCCCACTGTCAACATTAGATCAACGAGACAGAAAGTTAACAAGGATATCCAGGAATTGAACTCAGCTCTGCACAAAGTGGAGCTAATAGACATCTACAGAACTCTCCACCCCAAATCAACAGAATATACATTTTTTTCAGCACCACACCACACCTATTCCAAAATTGACCACATAGTTGGAAGTAAAGCTCTCCTCAGCAAATGTAAAAGAACAGAAATTATAACAAACTGTCTCTCAGATCACAGTGCAATCAAACTAGAACTCAGGATTAAGAAACTCACTCAAAACCGCTCAACTACATGGAAACTGAACAACCTGCTCCTGAATGACTACTGGGTACATAATGAAATGAAGGCAGAAATAAAGATGTTCTTTGAAACCAACGAGAACAAAGACACAACATACCAGAATCTCTGGGACACATTCAAAGCAGTGTGTAGAGGGAAATTTATAGCACTAAATGCCCACAAGAGAAAGCAGGAAAGATCCAAAATTGACACCCTAACATCACAATTAAAAGAACTAGAAAAGCAAGAGCAAACACATTCAAAAGCTAGCAGAAGGCTAGAAATAACTAAAATCAGAGCAGAACTGAAGGAAATAGAGACATAAAAAACCCTTCAAAAAATTAATGAATCCAGGAGCTGGTTTTTTGAAAAGATCAACAAAATTCATAGACCACTAGCAAGACTAATAAAGAAGAAAAGAGAGAAGAATCAAATAGATGCAATAAAAAATGAAAAAGGGGATATCAACACCAATCCCACAGAAATACAATCTACCATCAGAGAATACTACAAACACCTCTACGCAAATCAACTAGAAAATCTAGAAGAAATGGATAAATTCCTCGACAAATACACCCTCCAGAGACTAAATCAGGAAGAAGTTGAATCTCTGAATAGACCAATAACAGGCTCTGAAATTGTGGCAATAATCAATAGCTTGCCAACCAAAAAGAGTCCAGAACCTGATGGAGTCACAGCCGAATTCTACCAGAGGTACAAGGAGGAACTGGTACCATTCCTTCTGAAACTATTCCAATCGATAGAAAAAGAGGGAATCCTCCCTAACACATTTTATGAGGCCAGCATCGTCCTGATACCAAAGCCTGGCAGAGACATCACCAAAAAAGAGAATTTCAGACCAATATCCTTGATGAACATTGATGCAAAAATCCTCAATAAAATACTGGCAAACTGAATCCAGCAGCACATCAAAAAGCTTATACACCATGATCAAGTGGGCTTCATCCCTGGGATGCAAGGCTGGTTCAACATATGCAAATAAATAAATGTAATCCAGCATATAAACAGAACCAAAGACAAAAACCACATGATTATCTCAGTAGATGCAGAAAAGGCCTATGACAAAATTCAACAACGCTTCATGCTAAAAACTCTCAATAAATTAGGTATTGATGAGACGTATCTCAAAATAATAAGAGCTATCTATGACAAACCCACAGCCAATATCATACTGAATGGGCAAAAACTGGAAGCATTCCCTTTGAACTGGTACAAGACAGGGATGCCCTCTCTCACCACTCCTATTCAACATAGTGCTGGAAGTTCTGGCCAGGGCAATCAGGCAGGAGAAGGAAATAAAGGGTATTCAATTAGGAAAAGAGGAAGTCAAATTGTCCCTGTTTGCAGATGACATGATTGTATATCTAGAAAACTCCATTGTCTCAGCCCAAAATCTCCTTAAGCTGATTAGCAACTTCAGCAAAGTCTCAGGATACAAAATCAATGTACAAAAATCACAAGCATTCTTGTACACCAATCACAGAAAAACAGAGAGCCAAATCATGAGTGAACTCCCATTCACAATTGCTTCAAAGAGAATAAAATACCTAGGAATCCAACTTACAAGGGATGTGAAGGACCTCTTCAAGGAGAACTACAAACCACTGCTGAATGAAATAAAAGAGGATACAAACAAATGGAAGAACATTCCATGCTCATGGATAGGAAGAATCAATATCGTGAAAATGGCCATACTGCCCAAGGTAATTTATAGATTCTATGCCATCCCCATCAAGCTACCAATGACTTTCTTCACAGAATTGGAAAAAACTACTTTAAAGTTCATATGGAACCAAAAAAGAGCCCGCATTGCCAAGTCAATCCTAAGCCAAAAGAACAAAGCTGGAGGCATCACACTACCTGACTTCAAACTATACTACAAGGCTACAGTAACCAAAACAGCATGGTACTGGTACCACAGCAGAGACATAGATCAATGGAACAGAACAGAGCCCTCAGAAATAATGCCACATATCTACAACTATCTGATCTTTGACAAACCTGATAAAAACAAGCAATGGGGAAAGGATTCCCTATTTAATAAATGGTGCTGGGAAAACTGGCTAGCCATATGTAGAAAGCTCAAACTGGATCCCTTCCTTACACCTTATACAAAAATTAATTCAAGATGGATTAAAGACTTACATGTTAGACCTAAAACCATCAAAACCCTAGAAGAAAACCTATGCAATACCATTCAGGACATAGGCATGGGCAAGGACTTCATGTCTAAAACACCAAAAGCAATGGCAACAAAAGCCAAAATTGACAAATGGGATCTAATTAAACTAAAGAGCTTCTGCACAGCAAAAGAAACTACCATCAGAGTGAACAGGCAACCTACAGAATGGGAGAAAATTTTTGTAATCTACCCATCTGACAAAGGGCTAATATCCAGAATCTACAATGAACTCAAACAAATTTACAAGAAAAAAACAAACAACCCCATCAAAAAGTGGGTGAAGGACATGAACAGACACTTCTCAAAAGAAGACATTTATGCAGCCAAAAAACACATGAAAAAATGCTCATCATCACTGGCCATCAGAGAAATGCAAATCAAAACCACAATGAGATACCATCTCACACCAGTTAGAATGGCCATCATTCAAAAGTCAGGAAACAACAGGTGCTGGAGAGGATGTGGAGAAATAGGAACACTTTTACCCTGTTGGTGGGACTGTAAACTAGTTCAACCATTGTGGAAGTCAGTGTGGTGATTCCTCGGGGATCTAGAACTAGAAATACCATTTGACCCAGCCATCCCATTACTGGGTATATACCCAAAGGACTATAAATCATGCTGCTATAAAGACACATGCACACGTATGTTTATTGCGGCACTATTCACAATAGCAAAGACTTGGAACCAACCCAAATGTCCATCAATGATAGACTGGATTAAGAAAATGTGGCACATATACACCATAGAATACTATGCAGCCATAAAAAATGATGAGTTCATGCCCTTTGTAGGGACATGGATGAAACTGGAAAACATCATTCTCAGTAAACTATCCCAAGGACAAAAAACCAAACACCGCATGTTCTCACTCATAGGTGGGAATCGAACAATGAGAACTCATGGACACAGGAAGGGGAACATCACACTCCGGGGACTGTTGTGGGATGGGGGGAGGGGGGAGGGACAGCATTAGGAGATATACCTAATGCTAAATGACGAGTTAATGGGTGCAGCAAACCAACACGGCACATGGATACATATGTAACAAACCTGCACATTGTGCACATGTACCCTAAAACCTAAAGTATAATAATAAAATTAAAAAAAAAAAGAACATTCTTCCAAATGTTTTTTCTTTTCTTTTCTTTTTTTTTTGAGGCAGGATCTTACCGTGTCACCCAGGCTGCAATCCTGGCTCACATGGCAACTACAGGCGCACACCACCATGCCTAGCTAATTTTTGTATGTATGTATGTGTATGTGTATATATATATATATATATATATTTTTTTTTTTTTTTTTTTTTTGTAAGGATGGGTTTTGCCATGTTGCCCAGGCTCGTCACTAACTCCTGGGCTTTGGTGATCCGCCTACCTCAGCCTCCCAAAGTGCTGGGATTACAGGCATGAGCCACCACACCCAGGATTCCAATGTTTTCTCCTGGAGATTCATGCCTCTTTCCTGCCTTTCTTCAACAGAAACAAGGAAGGCCAAACCTTACAGATGAAGAATGAAAAGCCTGAGTGTGAACCTTGAGTATATTCTTAGCACACTCCATTAGTCACTTCAGAAGAAAAAAACCTACAGGGTTTGGTCGGACATAATTCAATTAGACCCTTTGCTGGAGATACTTATTTAACCCACAGTCTAGCTACAATACTCACTCATCCTTTCTGCCTACTAGAAAGCCAAAGCAGAGAATACCTGAACACGAAGTAGACATTGTGGAGACTCAAAACGCTTTGCTTCTGTGTTGCCCTTCTTGCTGCCTGGCCCATTTGTCAAGCACAGTCATTTGGCAGCTCTTCTTTTATTCAAGCAGGTTGTGTTCCCTACATGGACTCTGGTCAGGGCAAAACACTAGGCATAGCACCTGTCAAGCGGAGGCCCAGACTGGGGTTTTTACTGAGGCATGGTGGAAATCTCTCTTTGATCTTCAGGATACTTCAGTGTCTTTTTATTAGTGGCTAATTAGGAAGGCTAAAATGATCTGTGTTTACTGTGCACTGTGCGTAATTGGCCCCCCTCACAGTGGCACCCATCAGGTTTCCATGTGACAGAAACGCTGCAGACTGGAAGCCTAGGAGGCTTAACTCCTATCTGCACTCATGGATACAGTTAAGATTAGGGAACTGCTGCAGACCGTCCCAGAGGTGTACTGCTGCCTTGAATTTTATCATGCATGCCACTCTCTACTTTTTGAATGCAAGTTTTCAATAATGTGTTTTAGTTTGCTGGGACTGTCACAACAAAAGACTACAGGCTGAGTGGCTTCAATAAAAGAATTTTATTTCTCACAGTTCTGGAGGCTAGAAGTCCAAGATCAAGGTGCCAGCAAAATAGGTTTCATTCTGATCCCTCTTCTAGCTTGCTGGTGGCCACCATGTTGCTGTGTGGTCACATCACCTCTTCTGTATGTGTGTGCCAGGTAGGCAGAGAAACAGCAAGCTCTCCGGTGTTTCTTCTTATCAGGCCACTGAGCCTCTCATGAGGGCCCCCCTCTCATGACCTCATCTAGCTCTAATCACCTGCCAAAGGCCTCATCTCCAAAGACCATCACACTGGAGGTCAGAGGGTCAACATGAATTTGTGGGGATACACTCAGTCCATAATAATATACATAAAGTTATTCAAGGCCCTAATAACATAATAAGCCAGAACTTGGATATCAGATGGGTCAAAGGCTTTCATTGCTTAGGAGGCATATTCTACTTAAGGCAATGGTGTGCCTTGAAGGCTATCTGTCTGCTTTTGGATAAAATGGACAGAAGGGCCAAAGTCAATACTCTAGTATTAGGGTTAGTGATGTTATACAAAACACTAAGCACAAACAGATTAAGACTGAGAAGCAAGATTGTGAGTAATGTTCTCTCTTACCAAGCTGATGAGCCCATCATTGCTGAGAGCAGGGGCAGTGGTTAGGCTGTCTGGTTTGTAGTAGGTTACTCCTGTTTAAAATGTGAGAATAGTCATTCAACATGTTTTAAATTCAAAACACATCCTTTGACCTAGCGACTCCTACATCTAAAATGTAAGGTACTGGAATAATATATAGTTCAAGTACAAACGTCACATCAAAGAAATATCTAATGAACTCTATGCATCTCTGAATGTGTCTGTCAAATGTGAATATTTATACAGTCTTGCACCCATTAGGACTGGTTTTCCTTGGGGCCCTAAGCCAGTGCTATTTAGCAGGATGGGCAGTTCACTGGAGCAGTGTTTATAATTGCAAACAGTTGGAAACAACTGAATGTCCACCAACAGGGGAATAATTGAACAATTATGGACATCTGTACAATAGAATATTACCTCATTTAAAAGAATGAGATAGGTCTATAGGCATTGACCTGAAAAAATGGGACATATTAAGTGAAATGTCATGAGATATATGTAAAATAAAAAACAAAACCTGTCGCAAACCAGTAAGTAGAGCATGACCCCCCAAAAATGTGAGCAGGTGTGTGTGGCTGACTGTACAAATCAAGGAAAATGTCCAAACTAAGGAAACAATACAGGCTAAATTGTTAACAGCGGTTTGTTACTTCAGGGAATCAGGAGGAAGAAAGGTAGATTAGCTCAGTAAGGCCATAGTTTGCACAGTTTTTTTAAAGTATTGGACTTAACAATTTTTAACTCTTTGTTTTCCATTATTTTTATATTTTTAAAAAGTGTAGGCCGGGCGCAATGGATCACACTTGTAATCCCAGCACTTTGGGAGGCTGAGGCAGGTGGATCACGAGGTCAGGAGATCAAGACCATGGTGAAACCCCGTCTCTACTAAAAATACAAAAAATTAGCCGGGCGTGGTGGCGGGCGCCTGTAGTCCCAGCTACTCGGAGAGGCTGAGGCAGGAGAATGGCGTGAACCCGGGAGGCGGAGCTTGCAGTGAGCCGAGATTGTGCCACTGCACTCCAGCCTGGGTGACAGAGCGAGACTCCGTCTCAAAAAAAAAAAAAAAAAAAAAAAGTGTAGAAAGTCCCATTATTTACTTTCACATAAATAAGTAAATAATGCAAATCAGTGAGTGGTCTGTGGACTCCAAGTCACTCTTATATAGTGTTTCAAACTCATTTATTGGCTATGTGACTTCTGTGTAAGTTATTCATCTCTCTGAAACTCAACTGTCTTCACCCTACCCATCAGAGAATTCCTACTCTCATACCGTTATTAAACCAAAAAAATTTAAAATGTGAAAAAAGATCAATTCAAAAATAATTTAAAAACAGAAGAGCAGGCTGGGTGCCTGTAATCCCAGCACTTTGGGAGGCAGAGGTGGACAGATCACCTGAGGTCAGAAGTTTGAGACCAGCCTAGCCAACAAGGTGAAACCCCGTCTCTACTAAAAATACAAAAATTATCCAGGCATGGTGGCACACACCTGTAGTCCCAGCTACTCGGGAAGCTGAGGCAGGAGAATTGCTTGAACCCAGGAGGCAGAGGTTGCAGTGAGCCAAGATTGCACCATTGCACTCCAGCCTGGTTGACAGAGCGAGACTCCGTCTAAAAAAACAAAACCAGAGGAGCACTGCAGGACTGTGAGGCTGTAGTGGTAGAATTTAAGTTTTCTCTAAGCTAGAACAAAAATCACTTCCATTTAATTTTCACTTTAATACTAGAGCTCCCAGTTTTTACTAAGAAGGTGTGCATCTTCTGTAATAAAGACTTTTGGCAGTACTCACAGACTGCCCTGGCTCCCGTTCAAATGCTTCACCAGGGACACGTGTAAGATGATCTGGCTGCAGAGCCTCAACTCATGAGCTGAAGTTCGCTTCTTCCAATGAAGCCGACACTGTTTTTCTTCCTACCATTTCCTGCTTCCGAGGGCAGAAACATCTACACGATGCATGGAGTTGATCTTTCCCCTTTCATGCTGGGATACACAATTAGGCATTAGTGGGTTTTTCATTACAAGTAATTTTGGCCACCCCCAAAAATATCCAGGTGGGTAGCTGCTGACAGAACAAATAGTTCCACCTACTTCAACAATGGCTATCATACGATGATCCATAAGCCATGATTTTAACTAGAGCGAACCTGAAACTAAGGGAGAATATATCATTAATAGTTGTGGACCAGTGAGCCATCTTGAGCAGAACTGCCAATTCTACAGTTCAGGCTATTTCTCTAGGCATTTATCAACTGGTGTTATGTAGTTAAAATCAGTAAAATACTACGTTAAATTCCTTTTCTCCCAGCTTTACGAAGGTATAACCTACACCTGAAGTACGCCTACCACCTCAATTAAGATAAAATTTCCATCACCCCGAAAAGTTTTCTCTTAACCCACTGCAGTCAGTTCTTTCCTGAGCTCCTGCCAACCAACCTGCTTTTGACTTTTTTAGACTGTCATGTAAATAGAATTAAATAGAGTCTTTTGAGTCTCTTGCTTTCACTTAGCATACTGTTTTGAAATTCATTCATATTGTTTTGAGGATCAGTAGTTCATCCCTTCTTATTGCTGAGAAGTATTTCATAGTATGGATATACTGCAATTTGTAACTACTATAAGTAACACCATGAACACTTGTATAAAAATCTTTGGCCATATGGATAAACCTAGGAATAGAATGGCTGGATGGTAGGTGTATGTTTCAAGAGACTGCCAAGCTATTTTCTAAAGTCACAACGTAACATTTTACATTGTGACTCACCAGCAGTGCATGAAAGTTCCACTTGCTCCAGTCTCAGCAATATTTGATTTATGAGTCTTAAATTTTAGCCATTTTAATGGGTATGCAGTTTATCATTGTGGATTTTAGTTGCATTTCCCTGATGACTAACAATGTTGAAGATCTTTTCAAGTGCTCATTCATATATCATCTTTCGGGAAATGTTTGTTCAACTCTTGCACCTTTTTAAAAAACAGTTGTTTTATTTTATTATTAAGTTTTAAGAAATCTTTATGCATGCTGGATACAAGTCCTTTTGGCACACATTATTTTTAGAGGGCATATTTCATTTTTAAAATGTTGTAAGGATCTGCTTACAACAGAGATGTGGAGGGTCAGCTGGAAGTGTGTGTGTTCACAAATCTTACAGAGTTAGACACTGCTGCCCCAATTCAAGGTTGTAATATGGTCAGGTTTTATCCTAGTAGTAGACTCGGCAAAAGATCCATAAACATAATTCTTATTTCACTATCTTTGTTAGCTACTTCTTTTTTTTTTTTTTTTTTTGTAGACAGAATCTCTCTCTGTCACCCAGGCTGGAGGGCAGTGGCACAATCTGGGCTCACTGCAACGTCCACCTCCCAGTTCAAGAGATTTTCCTGACTCAGCCTCCCAGGTAGCTGGGACTGCAGGCCCACACCACCATGCCTGGCTAATTTTTATATTTTTAGTAGAGATGGCATTTCATCATGTTGGTCAGGCTGATCTCGAACTATTGGCCTCAAGTGATTTGCCCACCTCAGCCTCCCAAAGCACTAGGATTACAAGCATGAGCCACAGCACACCCGGCCTTTGTTAGCTATTTCTACTGGGACTTTAAAGTATTATATTTTATCATATTTCTTATTACTTCAATAGTACCTGGGAACTCCTCTCAAACATGAGACCCAGCTTTTTTCCAGAGATGGTACCTACTGGAGAATTCTAGATTGAAGTAAGAAAGGAAATTAGGATATAAAACAAGGAGGATTGGCTGAAGCTTAGCTTCAGAAAAAGAGAGGTCTAATATCTCCCTACAAGAGAGAAACTAGTAGCTCAATTAAGTATTTAAAACCATGATTTTATAACTGACTGATTACAGTAACATGTATGGCCTATGGCAAAAATAAGCTTCTCATTGTTTCCTAATGTTCATACTGCATTGATATCAATACTTGTCCATTTTAACTCTTACAGCAGAACAGATCTTTGTTGCATGTACTCTATCTTAGAGTATCACAGATAGAGTAAAAAATACCTATGCACCCTCACATATTTTGAATCCTTGTATTACAGATTTTTCTTTCACTTTAAACTGACCTCAGAAGCTATAATTGTTGGACCACAATTGATTCTTAAACGTTTCCTAAAAATATTGTTATTTTAGTGTTTCTCAATGATTAATACAAGTCAAATGTAGAAAATCAAAGCTAAACCCCTCAGTTATCTCGAACTCATGCAACATGAACTCATCAATTATCTTGTTTTATCAATAAAGAAAGAAATGGGATCTTGTTATGCAGGAGTAATCCATTCCAATGTGATGTTCTGATGTCTGAGGAGTACGTCTGCCTTTCAGAACAGATCCTGCACTCTGCTAGTGCATTTCTCCGGCACTCCACGGGGCTTTTACCCAACAATGCACCTTCACACCCAGACACCACATTCGTATATGGCACAAGCTGGCCTAATGCAGGGAAAGGGTGGTCTCTACCCACACAGCCAGACAGTGCTTTCTACTTTATTAAACATTAAAGCCCAAATAGATGTTCCCTGTGGAGGAGGACTTAAGGACACTAGGGGAGGAGAAAGGGACACCTGGGAAGAGAATCACACCACAGAGACCAATCTTCACAAAAAGGGTCCAATATTGATTTCTAGGGAGGAGCAGGGCATGGTCAGCTCAAATTTGGTGATAACATCAGGATGAAGGACCCCAAGCTTCCCGACGCTTTGACCCCTGGCAAAGATCTCTGCACATCGCCCGGGGAAGAAAGCAGGACCTGAAAAAGAGAAAGTGAGAGAAAAATCAATGTTTCTTCTGGCAAAACGTCAATAGACATTTAACACTAAAAGCCCACTAGTCTACTTTAAAAATAACTATTCTTCTTTAAACCACTGGCTATGAAAAGAGAATGCTTCCTCATACTTTCTAGTATTTAAAAGAAGGATTTGCTATCAAGAAACTCTTGCAAGGAAAAAATCCAGGGCAAATATGAAAATAAGGGCCCTGTATTTTTGGTAACAGGGGCCCGAGCGGGAAAGATGAAATCATGGAGTCTGCTGAAGGTCCACAGTCAGAAGTCCTAGAGGAACTCTGCCTGCACTTGGAACCGGTCCTAAAAAGGACAAAAGGAAAAAAATGAAACATAAAACTGATGAACTTGCATGGGAAGAACCTGTTTTCAAACAGGTTTTTCCACAGCAATGCTCACTGGATAAGACATCGACACTGAATTCATTTGCTCTGTACAACTCTTCCTCACTCTCACCTTATTACATAAAGAAACTGGAGCCGCAGTGTCACAGGCCGGCTACTGGGGGAACCACACCTCTGATGACAGGCCATGCTACCAGAAGGCAACCCACATTCCCATCTGAAAAGAGCTTTCTAAGCAGTTCTGGAGCATCTACTGTAAAACCACAGCAAAGGCCAGCCTAACACAAGTCTGGGTTGATGCCTCATTTACTTCAAGACAGGCAGAAAGTTCTGTCTTTATCTGGATGCCAATGCACTGATACAGTTTACCAAGGCAGTAACAGTTCTTGAGATTTACAGAGCTAAAAATGAACACATAGGCCCACTCCATATTCACGAAATTACCAGTGCCACAGTAATTTATCAATGTTCTGTACTCTCCTGAAGTTTACAAATATGCTGACTCATTGCTCTCACCACCAACTTGAAAAGGATCAGGCCTGAAGCTCCCGACCGATTCAACAGAAACATTTACTGGCATAAAGTATAAATACCCATGCAGAGCTGAGCCACAGCGTCCAGCCTGCCACTTCAGAGTGAGTGCATTATTGATGAAAGAGTAAACTGCTGAGTCTCTACTAATGGTTCCAAGGTCAGCATGCTTAAGAAATACAGAATCAGGTTGGAGGGGAGGTGAACCCACTACTGTCAAGTTAGTATCATAGAGACGAAGGACAATTACATATATTTCTTGACCAGCAGAGAAGGATTTTTGTTTATATTTCTGGGGAAAGAGCTGGAAAACATTCTAAATTGTCATTCTTAAGTAAACCCAAAGCAACAGAGGTGAAATATTAAGGTGGCCTCTTTTTCACATCTCTCCAAACTAAACAATTCTGCCTCACTGTCTTTTAAAGCAAGAATTTCAGTGACTGCATTTAACTATCTGGCTCTGTGCACTAATCCACACCTGGGGTGAGGGATAGGGAGGGAAACCAAATAAAACAATGCAGAAACCAAACCCAACTAATATTATAGAGCCTTACTTTCATATGAATATTACTACATCTGATAAAGATGGTACATTTTAATTCTATCAAAATAAATATCTAACTTAAAAGACAAAACCCTGCTCCCCTCGACTCCCCAAAGGAAAAGAAAAATCTTCAAATGACATGTAAGCGAAGATTATATAAGGTGTTGATGGTAAGCAATATAATGAAGAACTGCAGAACTGGAAGGACTGCTGGGAATTATTTATCCCAGCACCCCAGCACCCCTTTACAGAGCTAGACTTGAATACAACAACACTACCTGAAAAAAGACACCAGCTTGCTGTGGTTTTTATGAACTTTTATCTCATTAATAGATTCAAGGGGTACGTGTTCAAGTTTGTTACCTGGGTATATTGTGTGATGCTAATGTTTGACACCAGTCTATTTTTAAGGGACACTCAGAAAGGCAATGTTCAGGATCTTCCCTGATAACTACTGTGTTTAAGAATCCTCATTGTACCAAAATCCATCCTTTCATCTATCTTCAATTCCAATTTGATTGGTTTCATTTTTACGGAAGCATAAAACCAAACTATTTTAGAATCTAAGCCAGATGTGCTAGTTCTAACAATGTTAGCAAAATAAAGCCTAAGAGATAAGAGCTTAGAATTTTTACTTCATAAAACAACTTTCCGAATCAGCACTTTTTTTTTTAAGCAAAATTCAGTTATATTCTTCTTCAGCTGCCAGCTCTACCTCTCTCCAGAAGTTGGGATCAAACTTTGCTTTAGCTCATTAATCAGTTAGGTACTTGATCAGACAAAAATATTTGTGTCACTAAGTATAATTTTCCCTCTTTCCAAAGAAAAGCAAAAAAGAACTAAAATTCACATTATGCTTTATTTAAAACATATCCAAGTATATGAGTATTCTACATAACATAAATATCAAAAGCTCTCACCTGTCACCTGGGCACATAGACCCATCCAGGCCACTGCAGCATCTCAAACTGCTCTGGGGTCAGAAGGCCTTCACAGCGGTCCAATGGAGCTGATAGCACATACAGGAGCCTGCTGCCCTCTTGTCCAATACTAATCATCCTCCCCTACCAACTCACATGTAAAAAGGAAGCCTGCTGCCCTATCATCCAATGCAAATTATCCTTCCCTACCAACGCACATGTAAAAATGAAGCCCAGTCATAAGATTCCTGTATAAACTCGACTTTGCTGAAACTGCACACTTTATCTGACCTTGTGAAAAATGAAAAAATGGCAAGTTAAAATTGTCATCACAGGTTAAACCCTGCTTGTGATTTTCTTATCGACTCCTCTTTTCAGCAAGGTTAAGGTTCTGTCCTCCTCATACACAAATTAAGTGGTACGCACACAAAAGGTCCTTCAAGTTGTCTATTGGTACAACAGAGAGAACCTAAAAAATGTGCCACTTGACAGATATTACATGTAAACTAGAAATACTGAAGGAAAATATAACGTTACTAAAACAGAAGCATTTATTAGTGCTTTTGAAAACCTTTAAGGTTCAAACCGAACTTTGCAGGCAGAAGTGAATTGCTTCAAAGGACAGAAGAGAGAATAACTACTTCACTAAGAAAACAAGGGAGATATAGCCGACTTGGGCAACCATTAGGCCCTAGAGTTCAAAGATGAGAGCATCTCTCTCCACTGTTGGCAGAAAGGGGGTAGTTGAGCACAATAACTCCAGTAGATTAATGTGATCATAGTGCTCTAGCTAGGACTAATGCATCTTAAAGCAGAGTATTTCCAGAAATAAAAACAGTCACATCTAAATGGAACAAAATATGAGGCTAGGCTAGTGAAAAATCAGACCTGGGTGGTAGCCAAAGGCTAACCTTATAGCATCAACAAACAAAAACATATTTTTAGAGAAAGAGCAGCATGCTGTGTCTAGAAACATAAAGTTGCCATTTCAAAGAAAATGACATTGCTTTGTGAAATGGGAATTCTAAAATTCGAATTCTATAAAGTATATTAGTTTTCTCTTACTGATGTTTCAAGATGCGTAGTATTACAATTTTCAATCTGAGCCCAAAATGCTCCCCAGCAAAAAGCCTCCCAGCCCACTTTTCTACCTACTTCCTTATACTGGTTAAACTCTCAGCTTTGCTGCTATCACAGTAAACGGCTTCCAACATAAAACAGATGTAGGGGAAATAGTGTTCTCTGTTGAAATACATGTGAAAGTCTGGACAAAAGAAACATCAGGTAAGCACAAAAAAGAATTCAATTTCCAAAACTTAGTGGGGTGTTAGTAAGTCCCTTAATTAAAGCCTTTGTAGCATCTCCTAGAGGTCTGTAATTGTCGCTGTGCTCAAACGGCAGGACCACTCTGAGGACCTTGGGGGTAATTCCTGGGCCTGTAATCCAGCACAGCACCCAGTCTTTAGCACATTTTCTGGCTAATTGACCATCAAAGAGTTTGTAAGCTCCCTCTCTTGCTCATTGCTAAACACTTTTCACAGTTTCTTTTTGCCTCATCTTTTTTTTTTTTTTAAGAGAAATATTATAGGCCCAAAGTTTAGATAAGCTTTACACATAGAGTCATTCCTATAATTTTAGGGAGCATCGGGAGTAGAAGCTTAAGGGGGTAACTGAGCAGACCCCCTAATCTGAAAACATTAGAAGGTGTTATCAAGCACCTTCTTAATCAGGGTCTTAATTCCTGATCTTAATCCCCCTGCCACTGGCTATATTCAACTCATTCATTTGGTATTTTATTTGGCCCATCTGTAAAAAGTCATCTACTCATACAATTTTATTTTTCCTTTTTTTTTTTAACATTACTAATACATGATGTGAGGCTCGAACCCACATATTGTACTGCTTGCAATCTGATACTTAACCACCCAAAATTTCTGCAATAAACAGATAAGAACAAAATATAAAGGGGGGGCAGGGAACACTGGAAAAGGAATGTCCCTATGTCACATATGTCAAAGCAAACAACAGAAACTATCATCATGAGTTTTAACTATACATAAGTCTCCAACTTCAGGGATAAAATAAATACAAAATTACATAGATATTGTAAGCCACTGGGCCAACTGAATGTACTGTAAATATGTTCTAAGTGACTAATTATGTACTATGGAGTGAAGGGAGGAATAATCATTTCACAGGCTGATTCGGGGGCCGGCATCTACCCAAACCCTTCTCCTCCCAGAAAAGGGGAAAAAAACATCTCCAGTGTTCCATTCTGGGGTGAAATTGATAGGGTGGGTGACAAGGCAAAGTGTGGAATGACACTGGAACCATAATTTCCTACAGAGGAGGAACTTCCTCCTGGTTTCCCACTAGTTTTCTGAGAATGCAGTAACAGGAATTGTAGGACTCTGCTGCCAGCCCATCAACATCACCTTCCTTTTCTAAACAATGTTGATTTAAAGGAAGAGACAGCATATAGAGGCTATGAAACGAAACACACACTTATCCCACGTGAGCATGGTGTCATTCTTAAAGGTGGCTGTTCTGAAAGTTTTGGAACCAGCAGTTTTTTGAGGACACCAATGGACTACAACAAGGGGAGAGAACTCAAGGGGGAAAATGGTACAATGTAGGTAAGACATTAGAGCTTATAAAAGGAAAGAAAAAGGTTTAGGAATATGAGGAGGAAAAAAAATCACTATCGAGACAAAAACACAAAAACATTTTTTCAGATCCTAGTACACTCAGTTGGGAGAAAATGTCTCTGCAAAGACCATTTAATCTGTAAGTGGAGACTGAATAATTTCCAACTGGTAATATAAAACACCTATTTTCCCCTGATGTATACAATTCTTCATCTTGCATTTGAAGTGAAATATTTATGGTACCTAAAGTCTGCAAAGAGAGGGGACCTAATCCCTTGAGTTTAATGGCCATCTTTCATCCCTTTCTGAAGATCAAAAGAAAGAAAACCCCCTCACACAACTTTACAGTGCTAATCCCAACACACCTGCAGACACCATTAACTCTTAAAGTGAAGGCAACTGGATGTGAGGGAACTGGTACCTACTTAACCCCACAGCATGGAACTCAGGGAGCCCATGACGCAGCAACATTCCATCAACACAGGGCAGGGCATACTATACAAATCTGGACAGGATCCTGTAGGACCTTATGCTTCAAAAGAAATCAGCAAAACCCACACTACCTAGTCCTCTAAGTGATGGAGAAATGTCTTCAATAAACAACCATCTTTTAACAATTACCACAATCTCTTTGTGACTAAATATTTAGAATAGTATCCAAAATTTCCCAGTCTTAATTTGTGTAGAGAAATTTATCATTTATCATTTATTCCTGTGGTTTTTACTTTTTAACATTTCTTACGAAACATTTAGTTAATTAGGGCAAATACGAAATGATTAAATAGAAAATGCTCGGGAAACATTGAGATCTATTTTAAAGTCTAATCTTAACTATGTGTCTCTCATGCACACATGCACACTCGTATTTTAAAACCTAAAGGAGATCAGGAATGTTGGAAGAGCTTCAAGATGACCCAGCTAATTCTAACTTTAAATCACTCTCAAACTGTGTAAAAACAAAGGATTTTTGCCTCTAGGTTAAAAACTACCCTCACTGTCAGTCTGTTTTGAAAACTTCTGTTCTTAAATAATGCCATCATCCTATATTTGTCTGACACACATATCATTTTCCCCCAAAATTTTCACATTTCTTCAATATGTATAGAATATATTTAGAATAACAACTTCAAAAATAAATCACTCTGCCTTCTTGGCCCAACAAATGGTTCTTTACCCAGTCTTTCACCTGACAAAAATCTTTAAGGGGATTATTTCTCAAATCAAAAGGAATAACTTATTACTTCCTCCACAAGCACAGTGAAATAATTAAAAAGAGACTGTGGTAGGGCTAATTAAGGAAAGAATGGAAACGTCGACTGTATGAGATTGTATCCAAATTTCACAATTAGTTAACTTATTCAATTGAGACCTTTAGCTAACTTAGTGCAAACATAACATTAAACATGTAATTTTGATAGCTGTTTTAGTTTCAGAGTAAGATTTCAGGTGACAAGTAGGGCATGTAAAAGAAAAAGGAGGCTGGGCACGGTGGCTCACACCTGTAATCCCAGCACTTTGGGAGGCCAAGGTGGGAAGATCATGAGGTCAGGAGATCGAGACCATCCTGGCCAACATGGTAAAACCCTGTCCCTACTAAAAATACAAAAAAATTAGCTGGGGCTGGGTGCAATAGCTCATACCTGTAATCCCAGCACTTTGGGAGGCCGAGGCAGGTGGATCATGAGGCCAGGAGATGGAGACCATCCTGGCTAACACAGTGAAACCCTGTCTCTACTAAAAAACACACAAAAAATTAGCCGGGCATGATGGTGGGCACCTGTAGTCCCAGCTACTCGGGAGGCTGAGACAAGAGAATTGCTTGAACTTGGGAGGGGGAGATTGCAGTAAGCTGAGATCTCACCACTGCACTCCAGCCTGGGTGACAGAGTGAGACTCTATCTCAAAAACAAAGAAAAGAAAAATGAATAATGAAATTGCAAAAACATGGCACCTCGCCTTCTATTCATCACTCATTCCCAGTGCAGCCCTGGCTAAGCCCTTTGTGGGACAGACAAGTTACAGATGGGAAAAAGTGAAGCACAAGGAGATCAGAAGGCTCGCCCTAGGCAAGCAATAGTAGAGGCTGGAGAGTAAGCAAAAGGTGAAGAAGGGCCATGGAATTGGCTCCTCTGTGTGTGACCCACAGGCACATAAGGCCTAAAGCAGAATGTTTTTAAGCTTTTGGTCAAGCTGTCCATTTCATGTTTGCAAACTTCTTCTGGTTTAAAATTAAATAAACAAACAAAACTTAAGAGAAAATAAGAAAGACTGACAGTTCATCATCTTCCACCTTAGGACATACCCAAGTAGGCTCTGCAATATTAATACAGCACAATATTGACAAAATCTAGAGCCTTCCATGGAAAACAGAACTATTTATTTTTTAAATCCCATATAACACAGGTACTTGTATGAATAAATTTCAGATTCTTGAAACAAACTGGAATTATTTCAGCAGACAAGTACCACAGGGACAACATCTACAAAGGCAAAGAAAAAGAGCTGAAATGTTAGAACCTGTGGCAGAAACTCCTTCTGAATTTAAACTCCTGCAGAATCTTAAAACTGGAAATGACCTTGGAAGCAATCCTGTCCATTTCCTACACTTAATATACGAAAAAAATAGATACTAGACAGGTTAAGAAAACAGGTAAGAGCAGAATTGAGATCACAACTCAGGTTTTCCTGAAACCCAGTCTGCAGCTCATCCAACGTTGCTTTTCTGAAGACAGATAGACCAAAGATCTACTCCAAGTTTACTCTGAAGAGATTTACACATTCCAAAATGCTTTCACAAATTCTTCCAACTACCTCCCCTGACAATTCTAGGGCGTCGATGGGACAGATATCGTCATTGCCATTTTACAGATGAAGAAACTGGTGTGAAGGAATTAAGTCTTTAATCACATGGATTAGTGACAGCATGACTTGCCACAACACTCAGTGTTATACGGACTCTATTGCAGTTGATTAGCATGCATCCTAGGGTTTTACAAACAACATATTCATTACATATAAGTAAATATTATATACATGAATATTATACATAATAAATATTATATATAATGAATTAATGTCTATTCCATCTTGGGACTGCTTTTTCAAGTGAGTTTATATTCACGTGTCTAAAGACATTTTAATCACATTCCATTATATTTATATGTCATAGCTTGTCAACTTATTCTTTAAGTATTTCATCCTGAAGTTGTTTCCTATTATTCATTAGTATAAATAAGGCTTCTATAAGCATAGAGTCTTTCTTGGATTACTTCCCTTTTCTAAAAGTAGTACTAAAGGTGAGGCATAGTGGTGCACACCTGCAATCCTAGTGCTTTGGGAGGCTGAGGCAGGAAGGTGGCTTGAGACCAGGTGTTCAAAACTAGCCTGGGCAACATAGTGAGACACCATCTCAAAAAAAAAAAAAATAGTACTACATAGGTAAAAAGAAAATGAATCATTGTATAGCTCCTTATATAGCAAAATGTTAAACAATGCACTTCTAGTAGTGGTACTAGCAACAAACCACAAATAGAAGATTATATTGATCTCATCTTGCACAACACCAATAAAAAACTTTCTCCTGCATAACACAACTACTGCCTTTAAAAAAAATTCCACTGGTAGGAAAAAAAAATGCCCCAAATCAACATAGGAAAATAATTCCAAGAGGAAACCTTTTTTCAGAGAATGCAATTCACAAACTAAGGGACCTTAGGAATTATGAAAGTGACTAGAAACCTTTATCTTCTGAAAGGTGAATGACAAAATATAGTGACTTGGAAGGGGGAAAATGAGGGTTCTGGTTCTTGGAAGGGGAGAAGTAGAGGAAAGTACAACTATGACACAAAAAACCCTACAAGACAGGAAGGGCCAGGGGGCCTTGAGTCATTTTACTTGGCCTCGTAAGACCCTCAGCAGGAAGATCATATTCCTGACCCACAGCCCACGAGCCAACAGGTGCTCAAATGTATTTCCAAGGTTGCCCAAGTCACCCAAATGAATGACAGCATTCACTTCTCAAAGAGCCCAAGGTTAGGCCACAGCTATTCAACCCCAGTGTAAAACAAAATAATTGGTCAAAGTCAAAACCACAACTGAGACCCCAGTAAAGTTAACAGGCCTCCTATCATTTTTATGAAGGTATTGGGAATACTTTAAATGAATGTCAATCTGCTGGATTTCTGCAATGATGTAATATATATATATATATATATATATATATATATATATATATATGAGTAATTTAAGCTAAAAAGCAGAAAGGAGTCTCTCAAAAAAGGAATAATATGGGGAGAGAAGAAATGCACTGACAGATGAATGAAACTCTGGAGAAGACAGATCTCTAATGGATGTTCTGTTATGTTTCTGCATCCCCACTGCCCCAAAAGTCCATAGTAAAAGAAACATTTCCAATTTTTAAACAAAGCAGATATGGATTAACATATTTTTAAAAATCAGAGCAAGCACTTAGTTATTAAAGGTTTCTAGAATCTTGCTTGTTAGAAAGAAATACAGGAAATGTCCAAAAAGTGGTTTTTCAACAATTTTCTAATTTCCTAGATAAACCATAAGAGATATGCTATCTACAATGAACTCAAACAAATTTACAAGAAAAAAACAAACAACCCCATCAAAAAGTGGGCAAAGGACATGAACAGACACTTCTCAAAAGAAGACATTTATGCAGCCAAAAAACACATGAAGAAATGCTCATCATCACTGGCCATCAGGGAAATGCAAATCAAAATCACAGTGAGATACCATCTCACACCAGTTAGAATGGCCGTCATTAAAAAATCAGGAAACAGCAGGTGCTGGAGAGGATGTGGAGAAATAGGAACACTTTTACACTGTTGGTGGGACTGTAAACTAGTTCAACCATTGTGGAAGTCAGTGTGGCGATTCCTCAGGGATCTAGAACTAGAAATACCATTTGACCCAGCCATCCCATTACTGGGTATATACCCAAAGGACTATAAATCATGCTGCTATAAAGACACATGCACACATATGTTTATTGCGGCACTATTCACAATAGCAAAGACTTGGAACCAACCCAAATGTCCATCAATGATAGACTGGATTAAGAAAATGTGGCACATATACACCATGGAATACTACGCAGCCATAAAAAATGATGAGTTCACGTCCTTTGTAGGGACATGGATGAAACTGGAAAACAACATTCTCAGTAAACTATCGCAAGGACAAAAAACCAAACACTGCATGTTCTCACTCATAGGTGGGAATTGAACAATGAGAACTCATGGACACAGGAAGGGGAACATCACACTCCAGGGACTGTTGTGGGGTTGGGGGAGGGGGGAGGGACAGCATTAGGAGATATACCTAATGCTAAATGACGAGTTAATGGGTACAGGAAATCAACATGGCACATGGATACATATGTAACAAACCTGCACATTGTGCACATGTACCCTAAAACCTAAAGTATTAAAAAAAAAAAATAGAGATATGCTATTAGCTTCTGAGCAGTTGGAGTCAAAAGACAGTTGACAAACTGAAAAAATAGCGTATGTATATCACGAAGGGTTGACAGCCACACTACATAGAAGGTTCCTAAAACTAGAGAAGATTGACAAACCTAAAGAAATAAGGAACAAGACAGGTGGATCACAGAAAAGGAAATAAAAATGTCCTTGTAAACATGTAAACATGTTACACTTGCTCACGGCAAGGGAAATTCAATTAAAACTATAGTGAGATACCATTTCCCATCTGAAAGACTGGCAAAGACAAGAAGTCTGGTGACCACGGCTGTGGAGAAATAAGTCCTCTCAAGTGTTGCTGCCGCGTTTGTACAACGTTGGAACTAGAAATCCTATGGAGGGATGTTTGGCAGTGCCTAGTGAAAATATGAATTTATTTACTTTGTCCCAATGATTCCATACTTCTAGGAATCTGTCCCAGAGATACACTGGCATTACCAAATAACATACGCACAAGACTATGCACTGTAACACAATCTGTAATAGCAAAAGATTGGAAACAACTCAATGTTAATCAACAGGAAATTAGTTGATTACACTGTGGAACTCCAAAAAAATGAAGTACCCCAGAGAAGTCAAAAGGAAGGAGGAAGATCTCTATATGCTGCTACACAATCCAATGTAGGCTGTCAGGTAAAATGAAGCAAGGTACAGAACAGTGTGTAAAGTATCAGCCCCTCAGCTGAAAAAGTGGAAGAGAATATGAACACATACACACAGGTGTGTGCACACATACATCAGAAGGATAAACTGAAAACTAATAAAAATCATAACCTGTAGAGGCAGGGAGGGAACGGTGTGGAAGCCAGAGTTCTCTCTACGTCCCTTATTTATAGCCTATATTCTAAGTACAAAAAGTAGTAAGGATAAATTTTAAACTGCTTTCAATAATCATATTGTTGATAATAGTACTGGTATTTTTATTTTGAAACTATGATAGATAAATAAACAGAATGAGCAAACAAGTAATAATGTAAATTCAGGCGCAGTGGCTCACGCCTGTAACCCCAGCACTTTGGGAGGCTGAGGAAGGCAGATCACTTGAGGTCAGGAGTCAAGACCAGCCTGGCCAACATGATGAAACCCCATCTCTACTAAAAATACAAAAAAATTAGTCGGGCGTGGTGGCAGGCACCTGTAATCCCAGCTAGTCGGGAGGCTGAGGCAGGAGAATTGCTTGAACTCAGGAGGCAGAGGTTGCAGTGAGCCGAGATCGTGCCGCTGCACTCCAGCCTGGGGGACAGAGCAAGACTATGTCTCCAAAAGAAAAAAAAAGAGCAATAATGTAAATTCACTAGGAACCAAGATTCTCAATAAAGAAAAAGAGCTAAACTAACACAGGAACAGAAAACCAAACACTGCATGTTCTCACTCATAAGTGGGAGTTGAACAACAAGAACACATGGACACAGGGAGGGGAACATGTTAAAAGCAAACTGAAACCAGCTTCAAGGGACTCCTGCTGGCCAAATTGGGGACAATTTGAGCATCAAAATAAATGACTGTAATGGATCTAAATACACTAAATAAAATCAGCAACAATGAGTCCATACTGACATAACTAAGTATATAGGAAAACTGATTAGAAACAGTATATTTACATAATTTCAAAGCTCTTCCCCCACAAGATATTTATTAATTATAATGGAGAAAAGAATAACTTTACAATAAAGATGACTGGTAGCTACAACCTTAATTAAGTGATTACAGTGAACAGTATCAGTTATGGGATAAATGAAAATTGTGTGCCACTTCATAGCATGCATTTGGAAGTTAGCATTACTGCTCTACCATTCCTCCAAAGATGCCTAACAGGAATTTAATTAGTGAAGAAACATCAGACAAACCAAAATTGAGGAACATGCTACAAAATAACTGGCCTGTAATCTTCAAGTGTCAAGGTCATGAAAGTGAAGAAAAGACTACTCTAGAAGTCTCCAGAAGGAGACTAATGAGACATGATGGCTGAAGAAAACAAGTGACTCTTTGCTATTGATATGGTTTGGCTGTGTCCCTACCCAAATCTCATCTTGAAATGTAGTTCCCATAATCCCCATGGGAGGGTCTGGGTGGGAGGTAATTGAGACATGGAGGCAGTTATCCCCATGCTGTTCTTGTGATAGTAAGGGAGTTCTCACAAGATCTGATGTTTTTTTAAGAAGCATTTCCCCCTTTACTCATTCTCACCCCCTTTACTCACTCTCCTGCCGCCCTGTGATGAAGTGCCTTTCACCATGATTTTAAGTTTCCTGAGGCCTCCCCAGCCATGCAGAACTATGATCAATTAAACCTCTTTTCTTTATAAATTACTCAGTCTTGGATATTTCTTCATAGCAGCATGAGAACGGACTAATACAGCTAAAAAGGACAATTGATAAAACTTGCATAGGGCCTAAGGGTTAAATGGTGGTTAACATAAACATGAATGTTCATCTGATTTTGATGATGATTATTACGGTTATAGAGAATGATGTCCTTGTTTATAGGAAATACACACCAAAGTATTCAGGGGTAATGCAATATCAGATTAACTCTCAAACAGTTCAGAAAAAAAAATTTTGCATACCACTTGCATTTTTAAAATAAATTTTGACTATTTCAAAATAAAAAATTAACAAAATGGGGACTTCAGTTACAGAAGTTGCTTAAAGGGAGTTTTCATCCAATTCCCCCCAAAAAAGTTTAAAAAATTATTTCCCTGAATTTGGGGTCCAAGATAGCCAAATAGGAACAGCTCTAGTCTACAGCTCCCAGCGTGAGTGACACAGGAGACAGGTGATTTCTGCATTTCCAACTGAGGTACCAGGTTCATCTCACTGGGACTTGTTGGAAAGTAGATGCAGCCCATGGAGTGTGGGCTGAAGCAGGGTGGGGCATTGCCTCACCCGAGAAGCACAAGGGGTCAGGGAATTCCTTTTCCTAGCCAAGGGAAGCCGTGACAGATGGTACCTGGAAAATCAGGCCACTCTCACCCTAATACTGCCCTTTTCCAATGGTCTTAGCAAACAGCGCACCAGGAGAATATATCCCATGCCTGGCTCGGAGGGTCCCATGCCCACAGAGCCTTGCTCATTGCTAGCACAGCAGTCCAAGATCGAACTGCAAGGCTGCAGCAAGGCTGGGGGAGGGGCGCCCGCCATTGCTGAGTCTTGAGTAGGTAAACAAAGCGGCCAGGAAGCTGGAACTGGGTGGAGCCCACCTCAGCTCAACAAGGCCTGCCTGACTCTGTAGACTCCACCTCTGGGGATAGGGCATAGCTGAACAAAAGGCAGCAGAAACTTCTGCAGACTTAAACATCCCTGTCTGACAGCTTTGAAGAGAGTAGTGGTTCTCCCAGCACAGAGTTTGAGATCTGAGAATGGACAAACTGCCTCCTCAAGTGGGTCCCTGACCCCCAAGTAACCTAACTGGGAGATACCTCCCAGTAGGGGACGACTGACACCTCATACAGCCGGGTGGCCCTCTGAGACGAAGCTTCCAGAGGAAGGATGAGGCAGCAACATTTGCCATTCTGCAATATTTGCTGTTCTGCAGCCTCCACTGGTGATACCCAGGCAAACAGGGTCTGGAGTGAACCTCCAGCAAACACCAACAGACCTGCAGCTGAGGGTCCTCACTGTTAGAAGGAAAACTAACAAACAGAAATGAATAGCATCAACATCAACAAAAAGGACATCCACACCAAAACCCCATCTGCAGGTCACCATCATCAAAGACCAAAAGTAGATAAAACCACAAAGATGGGGAGAAACCAAAGCAGAAAAGCTGAAAATTCTAAAAATCAGAGCAACTCTTCTCCTCCAAAGGAATGCAGCTCCTTGCCAGCAACCGAACAAAGCTGGACGGAGAATGACTTTGACAAGTTGACAGAAGTAGGCTTCAGAAGATCGGTAATAACAAACTCCTCCGAGCTAAAGGAGGATGTTTGAACACATCGCAAAGAAGCTAAAAACCTTGAAAAAAGATTAGAAGAATGGCTAACTAGAATAAACAGCATAGAGAAGACCTTAAATGACCTGATGGAGCTGAAAACCATGGCACAATAACTATGTGACACATGCACAAGCTTCAGTAGCCCATTCGATCAAGTGGAAGAATGGGTATCAGTTATTGAAGATCAGATGAATGAAATGAAGTGAGAAGAGAAGTTTAGAGAAAAAAGGGTAAAAAGAAATCAACAAAGCCTCCAAGAAATATGGTAATATGTGAAAAGACCAAATCTACATTTGATTGGTGTACCTGAAAGTGATGGGGAGAATGGAACCAAGTTGGAAAACACTCTACAGGATATTATCCAGGAGAACTTCCCCAACCTAGTAAGGCAGGCCAACATCCAAATTCAGGAAATATAGAGAACACCACAAAGATACTCCTCGAGAAGAGCAACCCCAAGACATATAATTGTCAGATTCACCAAGGTTGAAATGAAGGAAAAAATGTTAAGGGCAGCCAGAGAGAAAGGTCCGGTTACCCACAAAGGGAAGCCCATCTGACTAACAGTGGATCTCCCAAGAGAAACTATACAAACCAGAAGAGAGTGGAGGCCAATATTCAACATTCTTCAAGGAAAGAATTTTCAACCCAGAATTTCATATCCAGCCAAACTAAGTTCCACAAGTGAAGGAGAAATAAAATCCTTTACAGACAAGCAAGTGCTGAGAGATTTTGTCACCACCAGGCCTACCTTTCAAGAGCTCCTGAAGGAAGCACTAACCATGGAAAGGAACAACCAGTACCAGCCACTGCAAAAACATGCCAAATTGTAAAGACCATCAATGCTAGGAAGAAACTGCATCAACTAATGAGCAAAATAACCAGCTAACACCATAATGACAGGATCAAATTCACACAATATTAACCTTAAATGTAAATGGGCTAAATGCCCCAATTAAAAGACACAGACTGGCAAATTGGATAGAGTCAAGACCCATCAGTGTGCTGTATTCAGGAAACCCATCTCACATGCAGAGACACACATAGACTCAAAATAAAGGGATGGAGGAAGATCTACCAAGCAAATGGAAAACAAAAAAAAAGCAGGGGTTGCAATCCTAGTCTCTGATAAAACAGACTTTAACCAACAAAGATCAAAAGAAACAAAGAAGGCCATTACATAATGGTAAAGGGATCAATTCAACAAGAAGAGCTAACTATCTTAAATATATACGTACCCAATACAGGAGCACCCAGATTCATAAAGCAAGTCCTTAGAGACCTACAAAGAGACTTAGACTTCCACACAATCATAATGGGAGACTTTAACACCCCACTGTCAACATTAGATCAACGAGACAGAAAGTTAACAAGGCTATCCACGACTTGAACTCAGCTCTGCACCAAGCAGACCTAATAGACATCTACAGAACTCTCCACCCCAAATCGACAGAATATACAGTCTTCTCAGCACTACATCACACTTATTCAAAAATTGACCACATAGTTGGAAGTAAAGCTCTCCTCAGCAAATGTAAAAGAACAGAAATTATAAAAAACTGTCTCTCAGACCAGAGTGCAATCAAATTATAACTCAGGATTAAGAAACTCACTCAAAACCACAACTACATGAAAACTGAACAACCTGCTCCTGAATGACTACTGGATACCTAACAAAATGAAGGCAGAAATAAAGATGTTCTTTGAAACCAATGAGAACAAAGACACAACATACCAGAATCTCTGGGACATATTTAAAGCAGTGTGTAGAGGGAAATTTATAGCACTGAATGCCCACAAGAGAAAGCAGGAAAGATCTAAAATCAACATCCTAACATCACAATTAAAAGAACTAGAGAAGCAAAAGCAAACACATTCAAAAGCTAGCAGAAGGCAAGAAATAACTAAGATCAGAGCAGAATTGAAGGAGATAGAGACACAAAAAAACCCTTCAAAAAAATCAATGAATCCAGGAGCTGGTTTTTTGAAAAGATCAAAAAATTGACAGACCACTAGCAAGACTAATAAAGAAGAGAGAAGAATCAAATAGATGCAATAAAAAATGATAAAGGGGTTATCACCACCAATCTCACAGAAATACAAACTGCCATCAGAGAATACTATAAACACCTCTATGCAAATAAACCAGAAAATCTAGAAGAAATGGATAAATTCCTTGACACATACACCATCCCAAGACTAAACCAGGAAGAAGTTGAATCTCTGAATAGACCAATAACAGGCTCTGAAATTGAGGCAATAATTAATAGCCTATCAACCAAAAAAAGTCCAGGACCAGACAAATTCACAGCCGAATTCTACCAGAGGTACAAAGAGGAACTGGTACCATTCCTTCTGAAACTGTTCCAATCAATAGAAAAAGAGAGAATCCTTGCTAACTCATTTTATGAGACCAACATCATCCTGATACCAAAGCCTGGCAGAGAGACAACAAAAAAGAAAAAAGAAAATTTTAGACCAATATCTCTGATGAACATTGATGCGAAAATCCTCAATAAAATACTAGCAAACCGAATCCAGCAGCACATCAAAAAGCTTATCCACCACGATCCAGTGGGCTTCATCCCTGGGATGCAAGGCTGGTTCAACGTACGCAAATCAATAGTAATCCATTACATAAACAGAACCAGCGATAAAAACCACATGATTATCTCAATAGATGCAGAAAAGGCCTTCGACAAAATTTAACAGCCCTTCATACTAAAATTTCTCAATAAACCAGGTATTGATGGGACGTATCTCAAAATAATAAGAGCTATTTATGACAAACCCAAAGCCAATATCATACTGAATGAGCAAAAACTGGAAGCATTCCCTTTGAAAACTGGCACAAGACAGGGATGCCCTCTCTCACCACTCCTATTCAACATAGTGTTGGAAGTTCTGGCCAGGGCAATCAGGCAGGAGAAACAAATAAAAGGCATTCAATTAGGAAAACTGAAGTCAAATTGTCCCTGTTTGCAGATGACATGATTGTATATTTAGAAAACCCCATCGTCTCAGCCCAAATCTCTTTAAGCTGATAAGCAATTTCAGCAAAGTCTCAGGATACAAAAATCAATGTGCAAAAATCACAAGCATTCCTATACACCAATAACAGACAAAGGGAGAGCCAGATCATGAGTGAACTCCCATTCACAATTGCTACAAAGAGAATAAAATACCTAGGAATCCAACTTACAAAGGATGGGAAGAACCTCTTCAAGGAGAACTACAAACCACTGCTCAACGAAATAAAAGAGGACACAAACAAATGGAAGAACATTCCATGTTCATGGATAGGAAGAATCAATATTGTGAAAATGGCCACACTGCCCAAGGTAATTTATAGATTTAATGCCATCCCCATCAAGCTACCAATGACTTTCTTTCACAGAATTGGAAAAAACTACTTTAAAGTTCATATGGAACCAAAAAAGAGCCTGCATTGCCAAGACAATCCTAAGCAAAAACAACAAAGCTGGAGGCATCACGCTACCTGACTTCAAGCTATACTACAAGGATACAGTAACCAAAACAGCATGGTACTGGTACCAAAACAGAGATACAGACCAATGGAACAGAACAGAGGCCTCAGAAATAATACCACACATCTACAACCATCTGATCTTTGACAAACCTGACAAAAACAAGAAATGGGGAAACGATTCCCTATTTAATAAATGGTGCTGGGAAAACTGACTAGCCATATGTAGAAAGCTGAAACTGGATCCCTTCCTTATACCTTACACAAAAATTAATTCAAGATGGATTAAAGACTTACATGTTAGACCTAAAACCATCAAAACCCTAGAAGAAAACCTAGGCAATACCATTCAGGACATAGGCATGGGCAAGGACTTCATGACTGAAACATCAAAAGCAATGGCAACAAAAGCCAAAATTGACAAATGGGATCTAATTAAACTAAAGAGCTTCTGCACAGCAAAAGAAACTACCATCAGAGTGAACAGGCAACCTAAAGAATGGGAGAAAATTTTTGTAATCTACCCATCTGACAAAGGGCTAATATCCAGAATCTACAAAGAACTTAAACAAATTTAGAAGAAAAAAATCAAATAACCCCATCAAAAAGTAGGCGAAGGATATGAACAGACACTTCTCAAAAGAAGACATTTATGCAGCCAACAGACACATGAAAAAATGCTCATCATCATTGGCCATCAGAGAAATGCAAATCAAAACCACAATGAGATACCATCTCACACCAGATAGAATGGTGATCATTAAAAAGTCAGGAAACAACAGGTGCTGGAGAGGATGTGGAGAAATAGGAACACTTTTACACTGCTGGTGCGACTGTAAACTAGTTCAACCATTGTGGAAGACAATGTGGCAATTCCTCAAGGATCTAGAACTAGAAACACCATTTGACCCAGCCATCCCATTACTGGGTATATATCCAAAGGATTATAAATCATGCTGCTATAAAGACACATGCACATGTATGTTTACTGTGGCACTATTCACAGTAGCAAAGACTTGGAACCAACCCAAATGTCCATCAATGATAGACTGGATTAAGAAAATGTGACACATATACACCATGGAATACTATGCAGCCATAAAAAAGAATGAGTTCATGTCCTTTGTAGGGACATGCATGAAACTGGAAACCATCATTCTCAGCAAACTATCACAAGGACAAAAAACCAAACACCGCATGTTCTCACTGACAAATTAATGGGTGCAGCACACCAACATGGCACATGTATACATATGTAACAAACCTGCACATTGTGCACATGTACCCTAGAACTTAAAAGTATAATTAAAAAAAAAAAGATATCCCACCCTTTTAGGCCAAAAAAAAAAAAAGACAATTGGAAAAGGGGGACATTGACCGGGTACTTGATGATATTCAGAAATTATTGTTAATTTTGTGTGATGGTATTGCAGTTATGCTTTAAAAAAGGAGTTCCTGTATTGTAGAGATGCATCTTGTTGTATTTACAACTGGGAATAATGCAATGTCTTAGATTTGCTTCAAAATAATTTAGTAGTGTGGAAAGTGGGTGAGGTTACCAATGAAACAAAACTGACTCTGTACTGATCATTGTTGAAATTAGACAATGGGGACATCGGGACTCATTATGCTAGTCTCTTTATTTTTATGTACGTTTTTAATTTTTTATAATAACAAAGTTTAAAAAAAATTATTGTCCTAGTCCTACACCTTGATAGAAAAGGAAATAACTAAATGTGAACACATCAGTGAAGATGGGACTTTTGGAACATAGATAAACTCAATAAACTCATTTGCTTGGACATTGTACATATCTACTTAAAAAATAAAAGAATTAGTTGGGTGTGGTTGTGTGTGCCTATAGTCCTGGCTACCTGGGGAGGCTGAGATGTGAGGATCACTTTTGCCCAGGAGTTTGAGGCTACAGTGAGCTATGATCATCAAGCCAGGGTGCTCCAGCCTTGGTAACAGAGTGAGACCCTGTCTCTTAAAAAAAAAAAAAAAAAAAAAGAAAGAAAGAAAGAAAAAGAAAGAAATATGAGCTGAACCATCAATGTTCTGGCAGACATTCCTTTTTAAGTCAGTGTTAATGAAAAATAATTACTCTTAATTTTCCAGTATCCAGAAATGTCAAAAACCTTCAAGTACCTAGTGTTCGTGTGCAACCGGAACTAGAGAACACCCAAAGTCTGAAATTTAATTGATTTATGAATAGCTAGACAGATATCAATCACTTTTCACACTCACAATGTACCACCTCTATGTGATATGATGAGCTGGTATTGCTACAATCTTAGTACTCATAATCACAGCACACAAAAGAAAAGCAAGTGAAAGTCAGGTAGAAAGAGAAGAATAAAAATGCCTAATCATCTTTGCTATAGCATTCATAAACTTCCTCATTTTCTATAAGGGTAGGCTTCAAACTTTTTTTAAGACAGGTAACCCTTTGTTCAAATCTTACTTAGAAGCATATATACAATTTTTCTTTAAGTGGCTTATCAGTGGGAACCAAGAAGACATTTTAAAAGCCAGTCCTCTAAAACATATTTCCTGGGAGTGGCCAATGCCTTCATTAGCTGTAAAAATGCAAATGTAAACTGGAAATAAATGCCAGTGGTTACCAATAATAGCCTTAAAGGCAATAAGATAAAGTGTGTCCAGGAAAACACTTTACATGTAGATACAAGAATGAGCCATCTAAATGTGTTCAAAAGTAAAGGGTTATAGTGGGGGCAGGGAATGAATGAGAATGAACAATTTCACTAAGAATTAATTTTAAAATAACTTAGAAGTTAGCTTGAAACTTGATTCAGTTTAGAGCTGGATGGCATCTTAATACTGCCAAGGGGTTCTGGCAAGTAGGAATTAAAATATAATTTGTAAGTGAGGATTAGTTTCAACTTTAAGAAAGAAACTCCCAAATGGCAATGGTTTAAACAAGATGGAAGTTTTCTTTCTCTCTCTTGTCAAAGCCATAGTAAGTGCTCCAGGGGAAAAGGCCTTTATTTTTTGTGGTCATGTGCTCAGGAGACCACTCCATATTTACCATCCCTACCTAGGGATTTATTCAATGTGTTTTCCTTCTTTCCAGCCACTCATCCATCCATTCTCCTAATCCTTCTGGAGTAAAGCTGAACTGGCCACTTAGAGTGTTGATAGTTTATCAAAATACATCATGCTCTAGGAATTCCCAGGACAGTGACTCTTAACCAATATGCTGCAGCACACAAATGTGCTAAAACCAAGTGCTGCCCCATTTTGGCCAATGTATAAAACTGCTGATACCTAAGGAAAGTAAAACTGTCTCATATGTATAAGATAAAAATTGAGTAATCAGAATCATCCTAAAAATCCTTTGAACTTTCAGGACCCGGGCCCTTGAAAGATCACAAGCTAAAAATGAACTTATTTTATAATTCTTTGTATTTGGGCCACAGCATCGTTTTCTATAGAATAGTGGAGGCCAAGATCTAGTATGGATGCAGAAAAGAAGAGAGGACCATGAGGTAAATGAAAATATCTTCCTCTTTTTTTGCCCAGTATATACAGCTGGATGTAAATACAGTAGTCTCCATTTACACGCAGTTTCACTTTCCGTGGTTAACTGAGGTCTGAAAATATTAAGTGGGAAATTCCGGAAATAAATCATTCCTAACTTGTGCACTGCTCTGAGTAGCGTGATGAAAAACTGAGTACAGTTGTCCCTCTCTGACCTCCCCAGGACATGAATCTTCCTTTCGTCCGGCGTGTTCACACTGTATACACTACCTGCCCGTTAGTCACTTAGTAGCTGTCTTGGTTAACAGACTAAAAACATATCATATATATAGTGTTCAATACTATTTGCAGTTTCAAGCATCCATCGGGGGTCTTGGAATGTATACCCTGCAGATAAGAGGAGACTACTATAATTCCAAAGTATTTATTGTGTTACAGCACGCGTTTTCCACAGGGGTGAAAGCTGGTTCTTAGAGGAAACGGGGCGGGGCGGGGGGGTATGAAAAAAATCTTCCATATTAAAATGGTTTGCGTTGCTCCAAAGCTGAGCCCTACTTGACAAAAACCTTACTCCTCAGTATTTAATTCCTCTCTTTGGGTTTTCTTGGGTATCCCACAAGCAATATTAATATGGAAGATACAGTAAATGTGTGTAAGAACACTGCTATAAAACTGTGGCAACAGATGGCTGTGATTGGAAGACTCTATCCATTGCTAGATCTCCAAGTCACATTGAATGGGATGCCATTTGACTGCCTTGTGGCTGATCTTTAGAGCTTTTGTGCGTAGCTTAGGCTCTGAGAATTAAACAAAAATAGTTTATATTTTACTATTTAATTCAAAAGGTTATTTAACACATCATTAGTTATGGTAAGTACTCAAAAGAGTGGGCGTGGTGGCTCACACCTGAGGCCAAGGCAGGAAGATCACTTGAGGCCAGGAGTTCAAGATCAGCCTAAGCAACATAGAGAAACTGTCTCTAAAGAAAACAAAACAGAACAAAAATTAGCCAGGCATGGTGGCATGTGCCTGTAGTCCCAGCTACACTGATGGCTGAGGTGAGAGGATCACTTGAGCCTGGGAGGTCAAGTGGTGATGGCACCACTGCACTCTAGTCTGGGTGACAGAGTGAGACCCTGTCTCAACAACAACAAAAAGTACACAAAAGAAAAAAATGCTGACAATATCTGACTATCAACTAGATAAAAGTTATTTTCTTATATCAAGGAAAAGTTAAAAGTTAAATTCACGGCCGGGCGCGGTGGCTCACGCTTGTAATCCCAGCACTTTGGGAGGCCGAGGTGGGCGGATCACGAGGTCAGGAGATCGAGACCACGGTGAAACCCCGTCTCTACTAAAAATACAAAAAATTAGCCGGGCGCGGTGGCGGGCGCCTGTAGTCCCAGCTACTCGGAGAGGCTGAGGCAGGAGAATGGCGTGAACCCGGGAGGCGGAGCTTGCAGTGAGCCGAGATTGCGCCACTGCACTCCAGCCTGGGCGACAGAGCGAGACTCCGTCTCAAAAAAAAAAAAAAAAAAAAAAAAGTTAAATTCACTAAAAATTATTTTAGCTGGGCGTGGTTGGTGGCTCACACCTATAATCTCAACACTTTGGGAGGCCGAGGCGGGTGGATTGTTTGATACTGGGAGCTTGAGACCAGCCTGGGTGACATGGCAAAATCCCCCCTCTACAAAAAAAAAAAAAAAAAAATTAGCTGAGCGTGGTGGCATGCCGTGTAGTCCCAGCTACTTGGGTAGCTGAAGCGGGAGGATCACAGTGAGCCGTGACCATGCCACATTCTAGCCTGGGCAACAGAGCAAGACCCTGTCTCAAAAAATAACAAGCGTTTTACTTTTGCTAAAATAAGTTTTGAATGATTTTTACAATTTTTTATTACTATTACCATATATGTGTATAAATTGCTGATTGGCAAATATAATTTGATACACTACGGTTTACGTAAGTAAATAAATAACATTAAAAGTTACCCAGCAGACATAAAGTGAAATGTTAATCATTTTTAAATTTAACTTAAAAATTTTGCTTAGTTATTGATAACCCTGCATCAAAATTTTTTAAAGTAAGCTTTACACTTACTAGTTTTATGTATACAGCACAGCTATACATACAGTACATAATACATACATACAGTATATATATAGTGTATCTGTGGTATTAAAATTTCATGAAGGAACAATTAAGGAAAAAGAAAATATCTAAAAAAGGGCCTTAGTGGAGAGATTAATTTTAAAAAGGTTAAGAAACACTGTTACTACAATATCTATCAGAAGGAATACCAAGCTGACCAAGCCATTCATCTTGGGACTTTATTCCAATTTGCTACAAGTACTAAAGTATCAGGAAAGCATCAAAACACCTACCCCTCAAAAAGAGTTAAGTGAACATGAGTGGAGAGAACTTTGCCTTGTGCATACAAGAGAGTGAGGCAAGAGCAGTAAAAACAAGACAGGGCTAAGTGACTCATGTGATGATTGCTGAAGCTTCTATAAAAACAGTGCCTGTGTTATACCACTATTCCAACTGTGTGGTAATCACTGCTTATTTGTTTAATATTGCTTTGTCTTTTAATTCCTTCAAAGAAGCTAAGAAAAATGATAGTATTTGAAAGCTTGCCTCAACACACAAAAAAGCAGACATCCAGGGGAATAAAAACTGTTTCCATACAGACTAACCAAAGGTCAGAAGCTTAAAAACTTCCAATTTTTTTCAACCTGTTGTCTTCACAATTTCTTTGTTGATGGTAACTAAATGTGGGCATGCTAGAAAGATCTCCCTTTATTATAGTCCAGAATGTTTTGTATAAATCAAACCATAAATTGAACACTTTTACTTCAACAAGTTGTTCAACAGATTATTTTGTCATATATTTCCAAGCTCATGTTACACTAAAAACCAGTGTGACGACCAGGGAAACATCACAATTTCACCCATATTTTTTAGCATCTGAAATCTTTCACAGGTGTCCTGAAAGGGGAAAAAGGTCATGAACTCCAGGTCATTAGGTATTACTACAGCAGAAGGTACTACCCACTGTGTATACATATGGTACAGGATTAAATGTGCATATTACTTACAAGGTTATTTTTCATTTCACAAAATGTATTCTGAGCAGCATGAAAACTAGAATTGTCAAAACTAAAGTTCTAAACCTTCTGTCTCTCCAACAGGGATCTTGGCACAAGTTAAATTCAAGTTTTCTGTAGAACTGTAAATAATCAAAACTGAAATAGGTAACAAGCTAAAGGGGAAAAAAATCACAGGCTCAAGTCAATGCAGCCAATCATACACAAAGCCCATACATTCTACAAGAAATAATTTTTGCCACTGATTTGCCCAGCAACCACATAACTGTTCTAAACACAAAAATGTGGAGAATTTTCCTTGCCCAGAAGTGGTTTTTGAAAAGGATAAATGCATCTTAACATACATAATTAAGTTTGCAACAAACCACAAAAAAGGGGAAGAAGCCTGAAAAAAAGAAAAAGCATATATATATACATATATATATATGCCATAATAATCTGATCCAAAGCCACTAAAATATTTGGAGTTGAACCCTTTTGAAACTCTTAAAATGCTCTGAAGTCTGCTAAAAAGTTAAAGGTTCTTCTTTTTTTCCCACTCAACACTGACCTTATTCTATCATCAACTTGACATTCTATCTCATTTTATGGTGTTAACTGCAAGGATGCTCAGCAAATAAGAAATATGTAAGACCAGGGGACCATGGCTTTTCACTCTGGCTACAACTACGGGCTTTCTGGGTGCTTTTGCAGATACTCCACACGCTGCAGAGGACTGCCCCCTCCATAACAGGCAAGGTTACACTCCAATGTCAACAAAACTCCTTAGGTTAATGCGAAGATCAATCAGATGAATTTCCAGATTTCATACAACGCATAGGGCCAAGTTTCTCAAAGGTGAATCGAGTTCTGTTCCATTCATCCCTACCACCAAACAAAGCAGCACAAAAGAAAGCTTAGTAGCATACATTAGAAGGACAGGAAGAAATAGGTATAAGTGCCGATGTAACTGACATATGCAGGAATCTCTGGAGAACAGACTTAGCTCAATTATAACTGCAAAGCCACTAGGGATTTTTAAATATTAAAAAGTAAGCCATATGCCAGAGTAATATAAGACAACTCAGTAATCAAGAATGGCAGGGAACGGTAGTTCTTAATCTGCTTCTACTCTACTTTTTAATACTCTGAAGACCTTTTCTTACTTGAAAAAGCTGTATGTAAAATAACAATAAATTGGAGGAAATGATGCGGCTAAACATGCCCCAGTAACAAAATTCCTGTGTTTACTGATTTGCTTAGGAGTCTGTAAAACAATTTTGTTCCTTAGTTGTGGTATGTATGTGTGTGTGTATTTTATATTCACACACACAAACACATACATATATATTAGATGAAAAACTTAATACCAAGTTTATTACTGACTTATTTTGACAAGCCATTCTTTATACCTTGGTTTCTTCAACCATAAACAGAAAAGGATAATCATACTTGCCATTAGATAATCAAAATAGAAATCCCTATTGGAAATGAGGAACCATTATTTGTAATGATACCAATTCTCTCTGGCTTGATGGTTCTTGCAGAAAGCACCCTGAGAAAAAAGCACTCAGAGCTAGGTGCGTGCCCAGGACTCCAAGAGACTAATGTGGCCAATGATGGTGATAGGCGGTGAAAGTAAATCTCCTGCCCTTTTCCAAAGAAAGCCCGTTAGATATACTGAAATACATACTGATTCAGGCTGCCCATGTGTAAAAAGCTTTTCATGTTCATAAATCTTGGACATTTCATACATGGAAAAACTTCAAAAGATTACAATGTTCTACTATGACAGTCAATGTAGACTGAAAAGGAACCACAAGTCTGAGTCTGTAAATATTTATGCTAAATCAAAAACCAAAATAACAACCTGGCCTAACAAAATTGAACACAAAGATCTACAACCACATCAGAAGTAGTGACAGTTTAGGAATGTGTATTTCCTAATTAAAAAAAAAAAAATTCTAAACAAAAACAGCAGACATCTACATGTTAGGAAACTAGATACTAAGTATTATATTCTGTATGGGTGCTAAATTATATGGAATTCAAATTATAATATCATAAGTTTAGAATTAGAAAAACCTGACTTTTAAAAAGAAGATCAACACAAATTAGCTGTATCACAAAAGGTTCCAAGTGGCACATATCACAAAATTTTCCAAATGATGAATGCCGTGGCTTCTATCTTCCTAAGGTTTCTTAAATCAGTCTTTTCCTTGGATCCTATGAGCACGATCCAGGCCAAGTCCTCATTATCACTCCTCTACAACGTGCTAAAATCCCTTCCCACCATTCTCTTCACCTCTGCTCTCCATCCCACCCAACCTACATATTGCAGCTAAATTAATCCCTTTAAAGTACAGATCTAATATCACTTACCTGCTTTAAAAGAAGAAAAAAAAGAAGTTTTAATACTTTTCTCCTAACTAGCTGCAGCCTTTCCCTAGCATTCAAGACTCCAAATATAGTTTCAAGCTCCTTCGTCACCCTATAGCCAAACCACACTACACTGTCTGCTGTGTTTCCAAACACACAGCCTGTGTTTCCCATGTTAGTTTGCCTTGCTTCCCCTGTCTCCACCTATTCTTCCAAAGGCCCATCTCACTTTGCAGAAACTCCCTATTGTTCTTCTGGATGCCCTGAAGAAGGTGCACTTTCTTCCTCTTTGGAAACATCAAGACAATCATTTTAACATCTTGGTTTGAGGGTCGGTATGTGGTGGTCGTTTCCCTGGCTGGTTGCTTGACAGCAGCGCCTGTGTCCTACTTATCATTGTCTTTTCTGAAGTCTGCCTTATAACTAGGAACTCACACTCTTCTGATAAATAAATATCTAAGGAACTGATTGAAGCAGGAGAAGTCACAATATTAAGATACCAGTTTACAGAAATATTATCCATCTAAAGGTTACACAAAGCGTCACATCCACTACAACCTATGCTCTCATTTACCATTTCAGCTCTTTGCAACCTTTCAAGTATGAAAGAAATTGGACCTCACATGTGGGATGCAATCTGCATCAAATTTTTATCTAGCTAAACTGTTTAAGAAATAAGATTTCTGGACACAATCTGCATCAAATTTTTATCTAGCTAAACTGTTTAAGAAGTAAGATTTCTGAGAAGATTGTGCATGGAAGGAAAAGAAATGCTTCACATCAGCTTAAAGGTTGCCATAAGCCTGGATGACCTGGTCTTAAAGCAAAATTCTAGGATAGTAAACTGGTGAATGAGTACATACAGGCACTAAAAAGGCAGACAACACTGGCAAGGATACTGGGAGGCAGAAGCCGTGGGGTCAACATGCATGACCCGGCTCCAGCTTCTTTAACTTGCCTAACCCCAGTTCCCTCACTCATAAAGCCGGGCTCGTGGGCTGGATGAACTCCAAAATCCAGTTCTAACATCTAGAACTCCACAAGCATAACACGTCTGCATTTTATTATTTCTCATGGAAAGTGGGTAAAAAACAACTTCCTGCCTATTTAATCTCTCATTTATTTAAAAAAAAAAAAAGAACCACACACATCTTCAATCTAAAAAACCCATAGATTTCAGGGTTATTTTCAAAGGAGTCTCAAAATGAAAACAAAAACAAAAATTAAACAACCACCAACAAAAACAATCCCTGAGGACTAATAAAATAAATATAAGAAAAAAACAAAAATATTACCCCACCAAATCTCACTACTAACTGTTAAATAAAACTTTAAAAGTAAATGTTCTGTTAGAAATTTAAGATGCCAAATAGAGTTATAAAGCACAGTGAGGTAAACAGTAGGAATAAGTGGTAAAATATTTCTCTCAAGTTGTTTCTGGACCTTTCATCTAACAAAATAAATTTAGATTGAAGCTGCAGAAATATGAAAAGCAAAAATTTCAGAGTTCCTTGGATAATGAGAAACTATTAATAGAATATTAGGAGCACATATATACCATTTAGTCAGCCTAACTTAAACTCTCCAACAAAGATTTTACTGTACTTGGGATTTTATACACGAGGATTCCCACCCTTGCTCTGCAAACTTTATGACTTGATTAACATGTGTGAAATCTTTCAGAATACCTTCTGAGGTTTTTTTTTTTTTTTCTTTTTTCTTTTGCCTTAAAGCCATCAGACAGGCAGCTTTTGAGTGCAAACCATCACTTTAGGTCTTATTAGCTTCCAGTTAAAACTTCTGGGTTCACCATGTGCTGATGGCTTAAAGGTGCCATAACTAGGGGTTACCATAGCTCAGTTGGAACAAAAGTATACTGTGCAGCACTTATGAGAGTTCTGAAAAGTGTTTTCTTAAAATGCTGGAGGGAAAGGGGATATTTTCTAGATAATACTGACAATTGATTGAAATAAAACTCTATCTCCCTTTCTTTCTAAAATCCCAAATCAAAACTACCAACTTCATCAAAAACAAGGTGTAGCCTCTTCTGACACTGTCACTAACTCTGGATTTGGCTCATCTGTCTTACCTTCTGATGCTTTGATCACATATCCCCCCTTGTCTTCACCAGGAGGCACATCGAGCAACTGCATAATTCTGTCCAGCAGCCCATGAATGATCTCAAACCCAGGATTCTTGTTGTAATAAACAGCACAGAGATGCCTGTAGTTTTTTGCACCTACATCTAGAAAAATAAAGGAACTGGTCACAAGGCTGTATTAACCATTGCTTAAGAAACTGATTTACCCCAATACAAACTTAGAAAAAGTCAACAAAAAAGAAAACCAAATACTAAACATTCAGAGAAGGATTCAACCTCAGAAATGCAAAATAAAATAAAACAGTCTTTTTTCAGCTTATCAAATTCCCTAAGGTGTTTTATTTGGGGGGAAGAGTGAAAAACCCTCAAGCTGACCAGGGAAAATAAGGCTTCACTGAGGTATAAATTGGTAAAATTCTTTGTAAACAATTTACCAATATATCAGAGCCTTAAAGCTTCATACTCTCTTATTCATAATATTAATACTACCCAAAGGAAATAATCCTAAATTCAAAAAGGCTTTATGTAGAAAGACATTTACTACAACATTATTTCCAATAGTAAAATTATAAACAACCTATATTAGGGATGGCTACATAAAGTACAGTGCAATCACTCATCAGGATACTAAGCGGCTATTAGAAAGCATCTTTATGATGGTTTATCATAACATAGCAACAGCAAATACTTATCATAGTAAATGAAAATTAAAAAGAGACCACAAGGTTCAAAAAGAGGCAAAACTAAATTACACTGTTTAAAGAACAAACATAGATTGGAAAACTATGAAGCAAGTAAGGTAATGACTATGACCAAAGTTAGGCTAACAATTACCCTAGGTTAAAACGAAGAATCTATGACGGGGAGGGGTCATATAAGAAGCTTAGGATACTGGCAATGTTCCATTCTTAATGCGGCTGATGGTTACACTAGTGTGTGCTTTGTAATATTTTAAAAACTACTTATGTTGAATACATTCTTCACAAAGCATAAAAAAAGAAGAATACTAAAGTTTATGAAGCTATGCTACCACATGGGTGAGTCTTGAGGACATTATGCTAAATTAAATAAGCCACTTGCAGTAGGACAAATACTGCATGATTCCACTTATATGAAGTATCTAAGTCACGAAACTCGGAGAAACAAAGTAGAAAGGTAGCTGCCAGGGGTTGGAAGGAAAGGGAATGGGAAATTGGTATTGAATGAGTATAAAAGTTTAGTCATGCAAGATGAAAAGTTCTAGAGACTCACAACAACATGCATATAGTTAACACTACTGTAACTGTGCACCTCTAAAAGTTTACTAAGAGGGTAGCTCTCATACGTTTTTTACCACAATAATAATAATAATTTTTAAAAGTATACGAAGAATAGGGCCAGGCAAAACAGCTCACGCCTGTAATCCCAGCACTTTGGAAGGCCAGGGCAAGAGTTTGAGACCAACCTGGGCAACCTAGCAATACCCCATCTCTACAAAAATAATAATAATAATAATAATAATAATAATAAGATGAAAAAGAGAATCACGACACATAAATATAGCCATAAGCCAAAAAACCCCCATGAACAGAGAAAAAGACTGAAAAGAAATATGCCTAAATGTTAACAGAGGTTATGTTTGGGCAAGGATAATTTTTTCCAACTTTTATTTATTTCCCAATTTTTCCATGATTAGTATATATTATTCTACTTTGAAAACTAAAACAAACTTACAAACTCAAGATTTCATTTTATTTCACTTTATTTTTTGAGATAGGGTCTCGCTCTGTTGCCCATCCTGGCGCAACCACAAATAATATAAAAGTGCACTGCAGCCTCAACTTCCTGGGCTCAAGCAATCCTCCCACCTTAGCCTCCAGGGTAGCTGGGACCATAGGCACATGCCACCACACTCAGCTAATTTTTTAATTTTTTGCAGAAACAAAGTCTCACTCTGTTGCCCAGGCTGGTCTCAAACTCTGGGCTCAAGTGATTCTCCTGCCTCAGCCTCGCAAAGTGCCGGAATTAAGGAGTGAGCCACTGTGCCCAGCTAAAGTCAATATTTTAAAAAAGAATTCCAACAGTCCAAATGAACACTGGTAACAAACTGGTACATCCATACAGTAGGATACTGCTCAGCAACAAAAAGGAACAAACTGTAGATAGACTTGACAACCTGGATGACTCTCAAAGGCATTATGCTGAAAGAAAGAAGGCTCTCAAAAGGCTACAGACAGTATGAGTCCATTTATATGACATTCTGGAAAAGGCCAAACTTAGGGAAACAGAGAACAGATAGTAGTTGTCTGGGGTTAGGTATGGGAAAAAAAATGTGACTAAAATAAGGTGTTTTTAGAGTGATGGAACTTTTTGATCTTGTAGTGATAGTTATAATCATCTAAACCTGTAACAAAACTCATTTTTAAAAAGAAGTACCTCAGTATAGAGAAGAAGACTGAAAGTCATCATTTAACTTTATAACACTTGTGGCCCTTCAATACATTCTGGAGACCACTGCTCTAACACAAACATAGAACAAATGCTGGCCTCATTTTGCTTTTCACATTAAAAAGAGAAAGAACAAACTAATATCTGAGGGAATAAACTGAAAATAGAAAGCTGCTTCATGTTAGCATACATTGAGCAAAACTTCTCCCACGGATTTACTCCCATAGGTAAAAGCTACTAGCAATGTTTGACATAAAATACAGAATGCCTTTTATCTTCTAGATATCCAAGTAAAACATGAATATTTTAAGACACTGTACACTAATATTAAAATAATATAAAAGTAAGCACATAAATGGAGTAAAAGGAAAACTAAACTGTTAATCTGTGGTATCGATTATCTGGCACATGCTAGGTATTAACTATCTGTTAATTTATCTATAATCTTATTTAATTCTCAAGACAACCATGCAAGGTAAGTATTATTATTCCTATAAAACAGATGGAGAAACAAAGCTCAGAACGATTAAGTAACTTACCCAAAGTCAAACTAATTGGCTGGAGCTAATACAATTAATTATATTGCTAGTAAGTTACAAAACCAGGATTTGACCAGAATTGACTGACTCTAAAACCCATGCTCTTTCCACTATAGGGTACACCCAAAAAGATTTAAATGAAAACAAACAATATAAGGGCAAACTTATGTATGGCTATATATCCACTTAATATGGTCAAAGATGTGCATTGTTGAGGTCAGGCGCGGTGGCTCACGACTGTAATCCCAGCACTTTGGGAGGCCAAGGCGGGTGGATCACGAGGTCAGGAGATCGAGACCATCCTGGCTAACACTGTGAAACTCTGTCTCTACTAAAAATACAAAAAAAATTGGCCAGGCATGGTGGCGGGCGCCTGTAGTCCCAGCTACTCAGGAGGCTGAGGCAGGAGAATAGCATGAACCCAGGAGGCAGAGCTTGCAGTGAGCCGAGATCACGCCACTGCACTCCAGCCTGGGCAACAGAGTGAGACTCCATTTAAAAAAAAAAAAAAAAAAGATGTGCATTGTTGAAATGTTTTTTATATGATAAACATGTTTTAATTTTCAAAAGTTTTTGTGATACTTAAGAATTCCATTTAAGTAACTGAAATAAATTATTTTTAAGAGTCAGTGAAGTTTCTAGCCATGAACAGTATTGTTACTTATGGAAAGTATATTCTGGGTTGAACTTCAGACTGAACAGATACAAAGAAATAACTGTCCTTGCCATTTAACATTTCTCAGTACACACTATATTCAAGGCACTCTATTCTAGATATTCTTTGATGATAGAGGTCAAAGCCAGTACAAGACATCTACAACCTAAACTCTCAGCAATTCTTTGTTTCTTTGAGACAGGGTCTCACTCCAGTAGCCCAGGCTGGAGTGCAGCAGCATGATCTTGGCTCATTGCAGCCTTCACTTCCCAGGCTCAGGTGATCCTCCCAACTCAGCCTCCCAAGTAGCTGGGAGTACAAGCACACATCACCATGCCCACTGATTTTTTTTTTTTTTTTGTATTTTTAGTAGAGACAGGGTTTTACCATGTTGCCCAGGCTGGTCTCAAACTCCTGGGCTCAGGCAATCTGCCTGCCTCAGCCTCCCAAAGTGCTAAGACTATAGGCATGAGCCACCACGCCAGATCTCAATAATTATTTTCTGAGTAAATGCCTAAAGCCTAAAAAGAAGATAAGCACACACAAACAGCTATTAAACAGGGCCAGGAGCAGACAGTGGGCCATATCTACGCCAGCTGAGGTAAGCGAGTAGCATACCACTGTCACCTCCATCATTTCCATTTTTAAAGATAAAGAAATTTGGTATCTAAAAGCTGTAAGTCGACATTAAAATCAGACAGGCACAAAACCTCACTAAACCAACCATATTCATAAACTAAAATGAAGAGCCTGATTCCACTGCAGGAATACAAACTTTCTCTCTCTCTCTCTCTCTCTCTCTCTCTGTGTGTGTGTGTGTCTCCCTTTCTTTCATTCTCTCCCTCTGAAAGGAAAAAAATGAAATGAAACAGAACTAAATTATCCCTTTCATACTACTGACTTGCTTCTGGGTATTTTTGCCATGTGGTACCCATTTGTTGGTGTGGATGTCACATGCTTCCACTTTAACACACAGGCACGTATTGAAACAACTTTGGAGTTCCATTTTTGCTGAGAGAAGAGCCCAACAGTAATACTACCATTAAGAGGCAGCTTAGCAACATAAACTGGAAGCTTTATTTTGGTAATCTTTGCCAAATTCCAAGTATTTTTTTCCTGATTTCTAAATTATGTAAAACTTTTATATTTCTGATATGAGCAGCAACATCTGGATTAAAAATTTAGAATTTTAAAAAACAAATTAAGTAAACTTGTGATGAGAATAATAAAATCACGATTAAAAAATATAGAATTTAGGCCAGCCACAGTGGCTCAGGCCTGTAATCCCAGTACTTTAGATGGCCGAGGCAGAAGGATCACTTGAGCCCAGGAGTTTCAGACCAGCCTGGGCAACAAAGTCAGACTCCATCTCTACAAATAAATGATTTTAAAAAATGTAAAGATTAGCCAGGCACAGTGGTGGTGTCATGTGCCTGTAGTCCCAGCTCCTTGGGAGGCTGAAGTCGGAGGATCCCTTGAGCACAGGAGTTGGAGACTGCAGTGACCTATGATCATGCCTGAGTGACAGAGTGAGACCCTGCCTCAAAACAAAAACAAAAGAGAACTTAAAAATGTTACTCTATTTCATTCAAGAAAGGTTTCAGGATATTTACAGCATACACATACAATAATGAACTATATATTTTTAGATTTAATTTTGCAATATTTTCAAGAAAAGCCTGATTTCTAGGGCTTTGTATTAAGCCCACCGTAATAATTAGATTAACCTCATTATTTGGGTGCCCCCTCCCAACTCCACACTGATTGGCTGGCTTTTTACATTTCCCAAGGGTTAGTGCTCTCTCTGGACTTACTTCCTCATATCTTGCTAAGATACTCCCTCTACTGTAGCTGAACTGAATCAAAGGAGAAAATAACCACAAACTCATTTCCACCCATTCCTCCTTGAAATTCCTGGGTATAGTAACATTCCCATTTCCTAGTATGTTGCACTAAGAGACCATACTACATCATAGAAAAGTCCACTAGACTACACACCACAAAATAAGAACAATTTAAAAGTCATGCCAAAGCTGGGGTTTGTTGGAAATGCCTCAGTTCTTTATAACTCAGTTAACAGACTGCTTGTGTCATGCCATCAAACAATTCTGCTTTTTAAATGGGCCTGGCAAGTATGTCAGCCTAAATTATCTATGTATTTCACAGACTTCAAAGTACTGCCTGGAGAGGGCTGATCTAAGCTGCGCAAAGGAGGGGCGGCTAGCTACAATTCTATAAGATGAAAGAATACGCCAAATGATTTTTTAACGGAAAAGAAAAAGGAATGGTACATGATGTCCCCTAGTAAAAGACTATTACATATAACTCAAATTTTTCAAATAGGCTCCTGTTCGGTATAGATCCTCTTCCACCAAAGTACCAATGATTAAAAACTAAGGTGTTTGGTTATGTTATCATACATGGCACAGACTGGAAAACAGCAGAGTCTTCCACAGAAACTTTCCACTCCTATTCTCACATTCACCTAAAAGCCCAAAGAAAGATGCTAGGAGAAAGCCTACTGGGAGACCAAAACAGCTTCTAGAATAATCAGAGGCTGATGTGGAGCTTGAGGTTAATAGTCTGGCCAAATTCAGAAAATAAAACAAAGCAACTTGATTTTTAAATCTATTCCATCCAACAAATTTATTTCACATTGGAACCCACAAGACTATAATTTATATTGCAAATTTTATATATCTCCTGAAGAAGTTCAGTGCAGGCCTAAATGATTCACAAATGCAACAAGAATCTTGTGAAGACATAATGCCTCCAAAAATCATATCGAATGTGGGTAAACAGGAACCTTTATACACTCTTGGTAGGATGCTAAGTTTGTAAAAAATCCTTTTATGAAGAGAATTTAACAAATTATCACACATTTAGATGTTTATACCTATGGAATGATCAATTCTAGTTCTAAAAATACCTATTTGTATAAAGGTACAAGAACATTTCTTGCAACAGACATAGTTTAGCAAAAGTTTGGTAAAAATCTAAATATTCATAACAATCTAAGCAAATAAATTATAGTACATTGATATGATGGAAGATTATCCAGCCATTAAAAAGAAATGAAGTTGACAGAATGTGCTCAGAGGAGAAACGAGGTGCAGAACAAGACAGGTAAAGTATATCCCACTTGTATAAACACTAAAAAGTATTTATCCATTATCTATGGCTGTAAATAAAAACATAACATATGCTTGTATAAGCACAGAAAAGGGCCGGCAACTAATTCTAAGAGTAGGACTAAGGAGAAGTTGGATATTTAAAAAAAAAAAAATAAGAAAAGATTACAATTGCTTTTAAATTAAAAATACATATTCATGAAAGGTCTTAAAAACATCACAAATATATTTTCAATTTTTAAAGAAACATAATAAAGCTTAAGAACAATTTTCCTTAAAATGCCCTCCTATATTATAGCACCAAAGTATAGACTTTCCTTTTTAAAATAGTGCTGAAATGCCAAGAAACAAATATAAGGAAAAATCTGTGACCTTCTCAACGCATGAAGGAAAAAGTACGTCCTTGTGGGCTGGCTTTTATTTAGTTAATGTAAACCTGGAATGGATTTTTTACCTATTAAAAAAAAAAACAATATTCAATGCATGACAGGACACATTATACTCATGTTAGCAGATCTTAACTATGTGGAACCAAATGTACTAAAATAACTTTCTATATTAAAAATGATGTATTTACACAGTTAAGATGCCATCACGTATGCAAATGTGTTACTTCAAAAATTGTTAATGTCAATGCTCCTTACACTCATATTTTTTGAATTATTAATTGGAAATTCTACGTGCCAAAAATATAAAATGGTGAAATTAAATTAATCCAGACTGATGACATAAGCGCTCTTCGGAAAACCACATTCCACATGTGGACGCTAGATAATCCTCCATTATTTGAGGGCTCCAGAATTACTGGATAATTTCTCAGAACTGAAGTATTTCACAAGCCCACAATGAAAATGCTTTTATTGAGTTATTTTTAAGCATAGAGTTACACAAAAACCTTTAAAGATCTGACCGCTGTATTTTCGTAACTTATAAGACAGATACACAAACACCAACATATATATATGATACAAACCAACAGCAAATTGAAAGAACAAACCAAATCATAAAAGAACAGTGAATTAGGTTTGTTCTGTGATGGCGTTGGTGGTCAAGGGAGGAGAAAGGAACAAGAATCTTAAACATACACTGTGACTAAAGTTTAAAAAACAAATTCTGTATTTCTACATCCAAACTAAGCAGGGTAAGAAGAAGTAGATCATTCTCTCATTTAGAAAAGTTTCAGGGAAAATGTGAAATTTTAAAAACTATTTTGTCAGTGATTTGAGGGGTAGAGGAAATGTAGCTTGCACGAGGACCACAGCAATGCTTTAGAGAAAGTTAAGAATGCTCTGAGCAAAAGTGAAGGCTTAGCATGCTTCATAAAGAAAGTGACACTAACTGGAGCCCTATGAATGGTCAAGAGGCTTTAACCTATCCTATTCCATCTACTATGTTTATTAAAATCCAACATTTTGTAAATGTAGTAGTTATAAACAAAATGCATGGCAATTTGATTTTCAGGGTTCTCCACAGATATATGTCAAATTGACAATTGGACGATTGTATCTTACTAAATCTAAATCACCCTCTTACATTACAAAGCCAAACCAATCTTTCTTTGGCTCTTGTTGCCTTTTACACTTAAACTCACTCAACCCAGTGATATGTTTTCTCTTGCCATTTCAGAGAGATTCTATGTATATATACTGGCAGCTTCAGTGACCATAAAGGAATAAACTGCAATTGCAGAAGTCAATCGGTGTTTAAGAAAAAGCCTGAATATTGGATTTTGCAAAATACAGTTGCTTTTCCGGGCATAAGGATTAGGAATTCACAATTAGGTCCTTTGTTCCCCAGAAGTCATTTTTCTTTTAAACTACTTTGTTTATAGTTTAGTTGTTCCTGACATTTAACAGAAGAAATTAAAATGTTAAGGATTGAAACCAATCACCAACCAATAGCTCACACAGCAGCCTGATATGGCAGCTTCAGTGCTGTCTGCTGACTTCTTTGTTATCAACTGAAAAATTTACCCCACAGCAGAGTCTGCATTCAACTTCTCATTCCAAAAGCATATGCCACTCTGCCCAACAAAATGCATAAATCAGCTGACTCCCTTGAGTCATGACTAATTTTTTAAAATGTTGCAGCAACTTCATACCTAGAGTCTCAATAAATGCAGTGGTTGGCTCAGCCTCAAAGAACCTGAATGTGTCTGATTTAGAGTGGAAGTCTTAATGCTCAAAAAGTGTGCCTGGCCGGGCGCAGTGGCTCACGCCTGTAATCTCAGCACTTTGGGAGGCCGAGGCGGGCGGATCACCAGGTCAGGAGATCGAGACCATCCTGGCTAACACGGTGAAACCCCGTCTCCAGTAAAAATACGAAAAAAAAAAATTAGCTGGGCGCGGTGGCGGGCGCCTGTAGTTCCAGCTACTGGGGAGGCTGAGGCAGGAGAATGGCGTGAACCCGGAAGTTGGAGGTTGCAGTGAGCCGAGATTGCGCCACTGCACTCTAGCCTGGGTGACAGAGCGAGACTCTGTCTCAAAAAAAAAAAAGTCTGCCTGACGCAGTCTCTAAACTGGCAGCCTGACGGCCTCATACAACACGGATGGTCAGTCAAAAAAGTCTACATTAGAATAAGAAACTGTCCAACGAGGTCAAGCATGAAAATAGGGCTAGCAGTCTTTCATCTACTCTTATAGGAATACTGGTCACATAAAATGTGTGGGAGGCATATCGAAATCCAGTATGGATTCTATTTTCATTTTGGAAAACATGCTTGCCCACCCCAAATTGATACAAGGCTAGGAATGTTGGGTTTTTCCTTAATATTAGAAAACAAGTTAATGGCAACTGTTGCTCCCTTCTGAGCTACCAAGGGGCAACTGGTACATTCTCTCTGAGCATTATCTGTAAGAATCTGCTCACAGGTTTGTCTCCCTTAAGACTGGCAACTCTTTCTCTGATATTCTAAAGCAGTCTCTAGCAACGAAAAAGAACTTAAAAATCTTTTCCACCAATGTGCTGTGCTGAATGAGACTGCCTTGCTCATTCTTGCCACTCTAACTCTACTCTTTTGAACCAGTAGTTTAGGTACTGCTCCCACCAATGAATATCTGAGGAATTTTCACATTAACTGGAAAACTATGGTTTAGACTTTTTTCTTCAAAAAAGTTTCATTATTTAGAAGGAAATTGCTAATGTGAATCCAACAGAGAAAAATGGTTACTGGTTTGAGAAACAGTAAAAACATGTTAATTCACTCAAAAAAAGTAGGTGACGAATTACTCAAAAAACAACATTCCTGTTTCCATAAATAAATTCCCACATTCGTCTGTTTTGGTTTTCTTATTCTAAAAATAAAAAATAAAAAAAATAAAAAATAAAAATTAAAAAAAGCAGAACAGAATCAATTAAGTCAAAAGTTAGGATAAGAATTGGCCCCGAGTGCCTCAGCAAGGTGACATTAGTCCTTTAATGGACAGCTAAGGCTTTCAAGTCTTTCTAGTAAAAAATTCCCATAAACCAGGATGCTAAATTATCTGAGCTTAGGAACTGTAAATATCTTAACAACAAGAGCAAACACCAACAGTTCTTATTACGTGGCTAGGACTTTTCAAACTGCAATTTCATTTAATCCTTATAACATATCAATGAAATAAGTGCTATCATTATTCCCACTGTACAGATGAGAAAGCTGAGCCACAGAGAGAATAAACAAATTGTCCGAATTTAAGCAGCTGGTAAAGGCAGAACCATGACTCAAAGCCAAGCACTGTGGCTGCAGAGTCCGTCTATGGAACTGCGGTACTTTGCTGCCTCCCCTGTTGCCCTCTATGTACAGCAGATGACAAGTAGGGAATCCACATGTACATATTTAGAATACTCCATCAGAAAAGCTCATTTTGTTATGAAATAAAATCCAGGCCTACCTAAACAGAAAATATACTCCAAATAAACTAGAGCAAACCTATGTTTTCAAGACAGTAGACTTACTAAGCACATTTACCTCCCTTCATTTCTCAAATCCCATTGATGATGGAAAACTTTTTAAAAAAAGAATAAAGCAGAATGGTACAAGACAACAGGCAAAAGTAATACCAGAAATGAATTAATGGAGAAAATAGAGCAGTGTAATTATAACAAAAGACAGATATAAAAGGTTTCCTACAGAAATAGGAACTATCCTTCCCAACGAAACAAAGTACTGCAGAAACGCAAATCTAAAAGATATATGAACAGAGTTTCTGGGATAATCACCTAAGTAATTTGTTCTTTCTTTCTTTCCTCTTTTTCTGGGGGGGAGGGGGAGACAGGGAAGGGGGAGACAGGGTCTTACTCTGTTGCCCAGGCTGGAGTGTAGTTAGTGTAAACATAGCTCACTGTAGACTCAACCTTCTGGGCTCAAAAGATTCTCCCACCTTGGCCTCCCAAAGTGCTGGGATTACAGGCATGAGCCAACACGCCTGGCCACCTAGGTGATTTATTAGAAGATGGCCTACAGCACTAGCACTTAAGAACAGCTCTCTCAATAGGAAGTCATCCCAAGCACAAGCCTTCGGGCCAGAAAGAGAAGCAGAGTACAGTCTACACCTGGGCCTTTCCAACAAACACAAAACAAAAATAGCAAAGGCACCACTACCTAGGACTAAAATACTGTCAAGTGCCCCATCCCTACAACAGCCCCAGCTTCCTCACCCGCACCCTCTGTCTGGTTGTGAGCATGCCCAGCCCCACAGAACCGTGCATGGCCCTCAGGGAGCCCTAGCAATTAGGGAAGAGGCCTACTGCTGAAACAGTATTACAAAACTTTTGAGGAAACCTAGTGTAATTAACCTAACCCTGATTTATAAATGTAACCTTATATTTATAAACATGAACAGATCATCAAGGATCAAAACAATACAAAACTCAAAGAAATAAGATGAATGGAAATAACTCAAGGCTAACAGAAAAATTTGACAATGGAATTATATCAAATTCTCAGTTATCTCTACCAATGGAGTATTTAAGGCACAAGAACACTCAAAACTATTTGCAGCTGGCACTAAACATGTTTTCTGATTTCTATTATAGTAAATTTACCACCTAAAGAAAATTCTACATAGTGATATTAAACATGAACTTTCATTTTCTAAGGATGTGTGACTGAGATCTATACTATGGCTCCAGCTCCAAGTTCAATATTTTATGCAGCCCTGGCCAAATTACCACTTTCTGTCTTAATTTTCCAATCCGTTAAATGGGACAATATTGGGGAACAGATGGAATCCAGCCTTGGCTGGAGAGTTTGCTGTGGATAGTACTAGCTCTGGTCATACCTCTGTAATTCCTAAGATAGGTTGATTTACAGTCAATAGTTGTGACTACTTTGGAAAGTTAAGAATATGTTTATCCTCTTCAGGAGAAATTGAGAATAAGGTCTCTGCTTTTGTCAACTGATTCAAAAGAACACACTCTGAATTCTGCAGCGTCTAGAGTAAGCATTGCTGCATAAACACTGCTAGGAATTGATCTGTTAAATCCAGAAACCAAGGAAACACAGCAACTGAGTCACTTAAGGTATTGCTCACCAAGGGACCAATGCACATTCAGCTTCGAACAGTCAGATTTGTATCAGAGACTGGAGATGTGGAGTTTGAACAACACTGAATTCCTTGGCAATCAAGTGGAGGTACTTACTAAATATATACTCATTAAATAATCACCAACCACCACATTCCAAGTGTTGGACCAAGCAACCCACTGTACTAACAAGTCCAGGGCTTACTCAAAAGTAACAAAAACTGGTAAAACACATTCGCAGTCACTGGTACAATGGTAATGGTGGACAGTCACTGCTAAACTAGAATGACATGATATCAAGTATGTTAAGACAATATGCATATAAATCAACGCCATATAAGAAAATGTTCCACAATGCTTGTCAAGTTGAGGTTTTAACAGTAATCTTCTTAATTATTAAATTCTTTGTTGAAAAATGCTTTCCATTAAAAGAAATCAGAGACATAGCAACCAAATAGCTGGACCTTAAATTCTGATTCAAATAAATTAATCATAAAAATTAAATTTATAAAACAAAACTGAAGTGGTAGCGCTTATCTTTTAGAAATACATACTAAAGTAGTTAGGTGCCGGTGGCTCACGCCTGTAATCCCAGCACTTTGGGAGGCCGAGGCGGGTGGATCACCTGAGGTCAGAAGTTCGAGACCAGCCTGGCCAACATGGTGAAACACCATCTCTACTAAAAACACAAAAATTAGCCGGGTGTGGTGGCACACGCCTTTAATCCCTGCTACTTAGGAGGCTGAGACACAAGAATCACTTGAACCCAGGAGGCAGAGGTTGCAGTGAGCTGATATCAGGCCACTGCACTCCAGCCTGGGTGAAGAGTGAAACTCTGTCTCCAAAAAAAAAAAAAAATACATACTAAAGTGTTTGCTGATGAAATGATACAATGTCTATGACTCATATTAAAATAATATGGGAAGTTGGTAGTGGTATAGATGAAAGAAGCCTGTCTATGTGTTGGTAACTGTTGAAGATGGGTGCTGGGTACATGGGGCTAATTATACTATTTTTTCTGCTTTTATGTATAGTTAAGGTTTTCATAATGAAAAAAATGTTTTAAATACACAAATAAATCAAAGGTGACTTATTCTTACCTGTATTAGAATCTTTTATTACAATGTCGGAGATTTCAAACAGTTTCAGCGGAAGGGGCATCTTACGATTTGCTGCTATGGTCTTCAGGAGGCCAGGAAGAAGGGTAGTGCGTGCCACCTACAGGAAAAGACATGAAATTGCACTGACCAAATAGGACCCAAACAAACATACTTGGTTAAAGACAAAGGCTATGGCAGAAAGACTATGGCTTCATAGGAAGACACCTCTGGAAAATGCATTGCCCTAAAATATCCAAGTCACTTTCAATTTTCAATTGCAGGACACTGAAATTGAACTGAAAAGAACTGAAAACATTCTGGCTTCCAAATTTACAAAATGAAAAATCACAAATTTGATTAAAAAATAAATAAACAAATACAACCTAAATATATTTGCTCATATCTAAGGCTTGGTTATTTTATTCATTATCATTCATTATTTCATTTTTTCTTTTTTTGGAGACACAGTCTCATTCTTTTGCACAGGATGGAGTGCAATGGGCACAATCATAGCACACTGCAGCCTCAAATGCCTCAAATAGCTCTAGTGATCTCCTGCCTCAGCCTCCCAAGTAGCTGGAACTACAGGTACATACCACTGCACCCAGCTAATTGATTATCATTTTAAAAACTAAAGTTTGCTTTCAAGATTTCAAATGCATGTATGCAAGTTTTCATATCCTGCCTCATTTCACAAAGTAATTGAAATAGACTACAAGAAATACAAATGTTTAAATAGATTAAATATAGGCCAGGCTCAGTGGCTCATGCCTGTAATCCCAAAGCTTTGGGAGGCCGAGGTAGGAGGAACACTTGAGGCTGGTAGTTCAAGACCAGCATGGGCAACATAGCAAAACACCACCTCCACAAATTTAAAAATTAGCTAGGTATGGATACATGCCTTTAGTTTCAGCTACTCGGGAGGCTGAGGTGGAGAACTGCCTGAGCCCAGGAGTTCAAGGTTACAATAAGCTATAATCATACCACTGCTCTCCAGCCTAGGCAACAAGAGAACCTGTCTCTAAACAAATAAATAAATAAAACCATAAATAAATTAAATATGAATTAATCAGAATTAGGACCAGGAAAAATGTAAATGCAATTAAAATATCACAATGAGGAAAACAGAATACAAATATGTAAGTGCTAAAAAATATATACAGCTGCTATGTGTAGGCTGTAACTACAGTTCTAAACTTTTTATTAACTAAAGCGAATGTGAAAGTATGTACAGTCATTTCATTCTTCCTATTCCTAAGAAATACATACCCTGGTACATTAAAAAAAAGCAAAAATTTCCTGCTTTGTCTGTAAAATAAATTTCTCCCTGTAAATTATACAGAATATATAGCTTCCAACACATGTTACCAGAAGGGTTTTACAAGCAGTGGTGTGACATTATTGTGAGAGTCTGGGCTCTGCAGTCAGACCCCAAGCACTATTATCTTTTCCCCAAGCTACTGCAAAACATTCTTAAGCTGGCTTCTATGCTTCCACTCCTGCCACCTTGTGGCCTATTCTCCATACGAAGTGGTCCTTTAAGACGGAAATCAGATCATGCAACTCCCCTGGTCAAAAATCTCCAAGAGGTTTCCATTAAATTTTGAATAAAATCCATGGCCTACCTGGGGCCCTATGTGATGTGCCCTGACTCCCTCTCTACCCTCAACCCCTGCTGCTCCCGCAGGCTTACTGCACTCCAGCCACACTGGAGGCCACACTAGTCAGCAAGAAGATTTCCATCCTGGGGCTTCCATGCTTACTCTGCTCATACATTCTTCCTCTAGGTTCACATGTGGCTTCCTTCCTTCCTTCAACTGTCTGCTCAAATGTTCTCTCCTACAGAAGTTTGCCCTGAATACCCAAGCTAAAACACAGACACTCTTAGATCCTGCACAAGTAACCATGAGACCCTAAATGGAATTGCTAGGTTGTGTTTTGAATGAAAAAGAGAACGTCTTTCCCATCACACTCACTATACCAATAAGCTGCTACTAGCCTCCAACTTGGTGCTTCTTAAATATTATTCATTTTCCCCACTGGAGGGCAAGTGCCCAAACCATTCACAAAAACAAAACTACAATGTTAAAAGTTAAAAGGAAATTTAACTCATTGAAATACAATAAACTACTGTTATAGAAAACTTTTCTTAATTTTATCAGTGTATTTTATAGATATGCCTTATTTGCATATTTAAAAACCTACAGAAATACAAAAAATTAAACCTGAATCTGATCAAGCTTCTATATCCAACTACCAATTTACTGGAAATTTAGGGGCCCATTGGAACATATTCAGCAAAATCCTAAATGTAAGAATTCTATAGGACAAATGACTCAATTTCTTCAATAAACTGAAAGGAAAGGAAAGATGGAAGGATGAGAGGTGCAACTTTTAGATTAACAGAGACATGAAAAGCATATAAATCAATGTCAATGTATGAACCACATTTGAATCCCAACTCAAATTGTTAAAAAAAAAATTGATGGGAGGCCAAGATGGGCAGATCACAAGGTCAGGAGATTGAGACCATCCTGGCCAACATGGTGAAACCCCATCTCTACCAAAAATACAAAAATTAGCTGGGCGTGGTGGCGCGTGCCTGTAGTCCCACCTACTTGGGAGGCTGATGCAGGAGAATTGCTTGAACCCAGAAGGCAGAGGTTGCAGTGAGCCAAGACTGCAGCACTGCATTCCAGCCTGGCAACAGAGTGAGACTCCATCTCAAAAAAAAAAAAAAAAAAAAAAAATTGACAATTGGGAATACTAAAACAATGACTGGATATGTGAGGCGATTAAGGAATATTATTGTTAATTTGGAAGGGGTGTGGTAATATTCTGTAAGTTTGTTTATTGTCACTATAATAAAATTTTACATATTTTAGCCAAGTTACATTTTTATCTTGCCCATTCTCTAACAAATTTACTATCAGAAAAGAGCCCAAAGTTAAGAATTATGCAGGAGAAAGAATGGATTTAGACAAGAAACTGAGTTATAGGCCCATGAAGAACTTTACATTTAACTTAACTATAAATATAAACCTCTTAGCCAAATTAGTGATGGTAGGACTCACCTGTTGGTAAAGCAAGGTAAAATATAGAATCTGTTAGGTCAAAAGACAGGCACTCTCTTTGATCTTTAAGGTACTTTATGCAGAAAGATTGATTCTTAAGTGTGCTAAGACCACAGCTATTTATAGTGACATTTAATGCATTTCTGATTATTTTCCTCCCACTTATATAAAATAGATAAGACAGGATGTAAATCCTGAAGAACATAACAGTCACCACATCTTAAGAAATCTATCAAGCTTCACTAGGGGAATACAAGGTGAAGAGGGAGTTGGGGGGCAAGGGCTGAAAAACTACCTGTTGGGTACTATGCTTACTACTGGGTGACGGGTTCAATCACACTCCAAACCTCAACATCATGCAATATACCTTTGTAACAGACCTACACATGTACTAACTGAATCTAATATAAAAGTTGACAAAAGGCCAAGCGAGGTGGCTCACACTTGTCATCCCAGCACTTTGGGAGGCCATGGTGGGTGGATCACTTGAGGCCGGGAGTTTGAGATCAGCCTGGCCAACATGGTAAAACCCCATCTCTATTAAAGTAGAAAAATTAGCAAGGTATGGTAGCACACACCTGTAATCCCAGCTACTCAGGAGGCTGGGGCACAAGAATTGCTTGAACCCAGGAGGCGGAGGTTGCAGTGAGCCAAGATCAGGACACTGCACTTTAGCCTGGGCAAGAGAGCGAAGCTCTGTCTCAAAACATAAATAAAAATACAATAAAGGTTTTTTAAAAAGTAATCAAGCTAGATAAGTAAAACTGGGAGAAAAAGGTCCATTTGGAATAAACAAAAATCCATTAAGATTTACTGAAAAATCATTCTATGCAAATGAATTTGAATACCTCTTATTAAAAAGAACACCATGGGCAAACTTTAAAAGCAATAGGAAACTAGACCTCAGAAAATAAAATATAACAATTCATTACTACAGTCCTTCCAAAATTAGTATAAGGATTCTTCAAAGTTCTGACCCTAAGTATAGATAAAGAATTCATATACTTGATACATATTACCAGTTAGTTCTTTAATTAGTCTAGCTCTAATCTACAACATTAGTACGTGGTTCTATAGATAAACTTTAGAATTTTTAAATTTAGTTTTAAACACTTTTAGAACTTTTAGAATTCTTTTTAGAACTAACCCAGTCCCTTATTTTTATAGAAGTAAAAACCAAAATCCTAAGAAACTATTTCAAATCAGAATTCAGACATTATTTATAATAGCATTAACCTTCTTTAATATATAACCTTCCAGTTCTAAGATTCCCCTGGATTCTAGAAGAAGACATGATTTTCTCTAAAATCTAGGTTAAAAAACATACAGACTTGCATATGCAAGAGAAGTAGAACAAGAGCTTATTAGTATAAAAGAGAACTATTTAAAGTTATTAACAAGCAAAGATGTTATAATCTTAAAATGCCCTCCCTTTATAGTTAATATCCTAATCTATAACACAAATCACTTAATACTCAATATTAAAGTAGTATCATTCTTATTTAAATATTCCTAATCTCTAAATGAAACTGCCAATAAACTTAGACAATTACAATAAAAGACATAAGCAGCACAGTCAAAAACTGATATAATGGGCAATTTCAAAGTGAATGACTTACGAAGGAACTGGGGACAGGTTTTGATTCATTTATTACAAATGAATGGAAAAGAGATGAAATCTGGCTAGGTGCAGGGGCTCATGCCTGTAATCCCAGCACTTTGGGAGGCTGAGGTCACTTTGCAGATCACTTGAGGTCAGGAGTTCAGGACCAGCCTCGCCAACATGGTGAAATCCCATCTCTACTAAAAATACAAAAATTAGCCAAGCATTGTGGCACGCACCTGTAATCCCAACTACTTGGGAGGCTGAGGCAGGAGAATCGCTTGAACCCGGGAGGCAGAGGTTACAGTGAGCCGAGATCATGCCACTGCACTCCAGCCTGAGCAACAGAGCAAGACTCTGTCCCAAAAAATAAAAATTAAAAAAAAAAAAAAAAAACAGATGAAATCTGAAAATAGTATTAAAAAATCAATTATGAAATGGAAAGTTCAGACAAGACAGATTGGGCTAGATAATACAAAGCAAGTAAGAACCCAGTATGAAATTAATCAAGAAAATACTATTTTTAAAAGTGTTAAGAATTTTTGGCAGCAAAGCACGTAATAACCAACTATAAACTTACCCAAGAAGATATTATTAAAAAGCTCTAAGATTTCACCATCTCAGGTATAATAACTGAAGAGACTTTTCCTAACTCATGTACTGCCTCTCGGTTTTTACATGAATTCTCACCTACTTAAAATTCTTACCTGAAATTCAGCTGTTTTAGGATTACTTATGTGGACTGCCTTTGTTGCAGAGATATCCACACCAAGTTTATCAGCAATATCTTCTTGGGAGCACTGTGAAGTACATACAAAACAGATTAATATGGAAAAGCAATTACTTAAGTTTAAAATAAAAAGTAATGCTGTAAGTCAACTTCTAAGAGCAATTTATATTCTCTACACATATCAGCAAGTTAAGAATAGGCCTGGTGTGAGCTGAAGTAAATGTAATAATAATAATAATAATAATAAACAAAAAAGAATAAGCTAACCATAAACACACATCAATCTCAGGCCCATAGCAGATGGAATTTAACATTAATACTTCTTTCACAATGAGTCCTAGCCATCATACAGAGCTAAAGTAAATTTTTCACATGGAGATGGTATAAACTGTACTCGGGCCCTTCCTAAGCTAGTTTCCCATTTACCTTTCCAATCTAATCTCCCATGATGCCCTAGCCATTCCCTAAACCTTATGTTTCCCTACCTTACCTGAAATGCCCTCCCAGCCCTACTTGCTACCATTCCCTAAGGCTGACTTAAATGACCTCTCTTCCATAATAATATTCCTAATGACTCTAGTAAGAAACTTTCTCTCCCTCCTTGGTATTTCATGGCTTTCCATTTTGACTACCATTGTAACCCTTGCTAAATCCATACTGACTTGTGGCAGAACAGTAGGACTGACAACAGAATTCAAGTGACTGGAACTCTGCCCAGTATTCTTTTACTGTATCACTTAACTTCTGTGCACATGCCTGAAACTCATAACAAATAAACTGCTGAGTACCCACCAATCGAAGAGAAAGATGCTTGCCACCCTCAGAAACCAGCATTGTAGGCAGAAGTTATGAAATTAAAAACTCACTGACGATTAGATACATCAAGTCTAATAATAAATGATATAATGAGATAATGCAAGTATGGTGCCTGGCACAGAGTAAGCGCTCAAAAAATATCAACAATGATAACTGACAAATCATTACCAAGGATAAATTATTATCATGTGTATTAATGCCACCTTTTTGAAAAAGCATTTAAAACGTAACACGAAAGCTGACATAGCATCAGATTATTGTACTATTGTCCAATGTTAGGCAATATTGTTCTTTATACTGTTCTACAACTAGTTTTCAAAGGCTAGTTGGCCTGTATTTCACTTATTAAAACAAAATGGTACACATCAACTGAAATGGTAAAAAGAATTCATTTCATGTCAATGCCAGTTCTAGTGATTCTTGCCATGCTTTCTTGAGAAAGATCCTGAAGCCACATCCAGGCATAGCAGAAAACAGCTCCTTGATCTGCGACAGCTGCTGAGGTTGAGAATGGTGGCACGCACACTGGGGATAAGCATTTTCCCCACAGCGTAAAGAAGTTTTACAGCAAGACTTAGGTATAATGTGATTGATTAATTAGGAAATGCAACTGACATGAAGCAATCCATTCTCAAATGAAACTAGTCCTCTCTGTGTAAAACAAAAACACTCCACAGACACATGGCAATGCAGCTGTGTATCTGAGTGACCTTGTATTTTATCATGGCAATGGATAATAAGGGATAGTGACAAGAGGCAATTTAAATTAAGCTACCCTGAAGTGGCAGTAGTTAGTACACAGTAAGAAACTTTTTTTTTGTTTGAGACAGAGTCTCACCCTGTCGTCCACACTGGAGTTCAGTGGTGGAATCTCGGCTTGCTGCAACCTCCACCTCCCAGGTTCAAGCAATTCTCCTGTCTCAGCCTCCCGAGTAGCTGGGATTACAGGCGTGCACCACCACACCCGACTAATTTTTGTATTTTTAGTAGAGACGGGGTTTTGCCATGTTGGCCAGACTGGTCTCGAACTTGTAGCCTCAAGTGATCTGCCCGCCTCGGCCTCCCAAAGTGCTGGGATTACAGGCATGAGCCACCATGCCTGCCAGGAACTTTTTTTTAATGTTAATATTTATGTATTTATTTTAATGTGTTAGAAAAATACAACAAGTAAATGAACCTTATAGTTTTTACAGATATTATTCCTATAACAAGGCTGAAGTACATAAGCCAACTTAAAAGTGAGCCAATTTAAAAGAAAATATTACAACTACTATGCAGATATAGCAAAAATCAATATGATGAAATGTGAATTATTTACACTTGGGAAGTCAGGGACTAGGTTTCAGAAAAAAAAAATGGCTGTTACTCTTGTGCAAAACTGGATTTAACAACATAGACCATCTTTGCTCAGCGATGCTTAGGCTTGCCTATAAACATCTTTATAAACATCTTTAATGTTGAAACTCTTACAGGAAAATTTAGTACAAATCTGAAACCCTCTAGGAGCTCACTCCTTTCTCTTCCCCCCAGTGATAAACAATGAATGTATTAAAGTGACGTTGGACAGCTGAACAGACTGTTTCTAACATCCCTGGTGTGACAATTCAGTCACAGGCCTTGGATGCAGACAGGGATGGGCGGGAATCCCTGATCCACAGCCATGGCATAGGACAAGTTACTTAAATTAACTGCTGTGAAAGACAGGAGTGCCTATTTCACAGGAGTATACTGAGAAGAAATGGAATCATGTACACAAAGCCCTTGGCACAGGGTAAACATTCCCTGCAGAGCAGCCACTAGTCAAGACTCAGCCTCTGTGCTCCTTCGAAGACACGTGAGGCTCCAAGGTCACAAAATCAAACTGGCAATGGATATTGTAATAAGTATAAAGTATAAGTATAAAAAGGATAAAGTAATAAGTAACTTTTCTCAAACTGGCACCATTAATATAAAAGGGCAGGGAAAAATGCATACCCAAGTTTTAACAGCAGTTGTTTCTGGGGAGGAAAAGAGGATTCGAAGTGGGGAAGAGAACTGTTATGGTTTAATCTACATGGTTAAAGTATGAGTCCTTTAAAATAAGATGTATTCCTATGACACTCATATCTTTTAAAAAATAAAAATATATTTTTCAATGTTATTTTTGGTACTTCATTTTACATGAAATCCTGGATGCTCACAACTACAAATGTGTGTATATATATGTACACAGATGAATGACATGGCATTACAGACCTAGTGTACACGGTATGAGACCATGGAAAAGCACTGTTCTAGGAGGCCAAAGGTCAGGACCCTGCTCATGATATAATGAGATCATGCAGGTATGGTGGCCTGGAACACAGCAGTTCTCCTGCTGTCCGTGTAAAATGTGCTACGTACTTATCCTCTCTCAGCCTCAGGCTTCCTCATTGGTGCAGTACCTGACATATAATAAATGCTCAACAAATGTTGAATGAGTGACTCCTGAATCAGAAAAATCAAAATATTAAGCAAACTAGAAGTGGAGTCCCTTAAATACTCTAAAAGATTAAGAATTTCAGGGCTAGGGCTAAGTTGCAGGGGAGAAAAAGAAGTAGCTTCCTTTCCCCTCATAGATTAAACATATTTGAATGCTCAAGAACTACATTGTAGGCACTGCAGAAATGCTCAGCAAGAGGGAAAAACGGAACTACAAATTGCATACACATTTTATTCTTTCAAATGGTCAATCTGGTGGGGGAGGGAAATTTCCTTCTGATTTTGTAATAAAAGTCATTTCCTGATTTAGGCCTTTTATGTCAGCTTTTCAACTCAAAGCAAATGTTTGTGAACATGTTCAAAGACAAAGAAATTAATTTAATGTGGAACAGTCCACAAGCCTTTACCCAGGGCGGCATCTAGTGGGCACAGCCATAACCGAATTAAGACCAAATATTCTAACTTAATAAATTTGGTTATGAAATACATTGTGAATTCTCAACACTCACATGAAACTATAAAATACTTTGTCATCTCTCATTTAAGGTATTTTTTTCTAGGCCTTCATTTTCTTTTGTGGCTGTAAAAACAAAAGCTTCAACATTACTTTACCAGGAATTGTATAATCTCAAGTAACAAAGTTATTCTTCCAGAATCTGGAAGTTCTAACAGTCTAGATTTTATGAATTCTTATAAAGAATCATAGAATAAATAATTCAGGGAGTCTAAGTAAACAATCAGCTAGGCAGAAAAAGCATGTAAGACGTACCAGGGCAAAGGTAAGCGCTTCAGTGAAGCCAGCGGCTGCCATGTCATGTCTGAGAAGTTCAGTGAGCTTATTAAGAGGAAACTGAAAAAAAAAAGTATCCACTTGATTTCACCTCAATTATTTCTTGTTTTTTAAAAGGGAGATTTATATAGAACATGTCATTAAAACTGTTTTAAATAAAAATGTTTAAAAGATTAAAAACCTTTTCACCCTTACGAACGTACTGCTAATGCCACTATTTCCCTACCAATATTACCTCCTCCCTCCCCACTGCTCTGCCACCCCTCTGCTACTACACAGATGTACAAACCACCCCCACTTCCATCTCTCCCACACACAGCTTCTGCCTTCAGGCCCAAGTTGAGAAAATCAATCTCTGAGAGATTCAACAAGGGCTCCAAACTCGAAACCTGTCTTTCTTCAAAGAACTAGTCATCACAGGTTTTCAACTTACTCTAATCATTTGGGCATCTGTTTTGTATCCTCTCCATAGCAAATGCCTCTCATTGCAGAGCATGTCCAAATACTGCTTGATTCCTACGTTCTGTTTTCTCGAAGCCTTCCTGGCATTAAATAATCAGTTTCTAACAATAAGGAGTGTTTATTTAAGGGTGCAATCTTACTTGATTAGCTATGGTGTAAGTTTTCGGGAGAGTCATCTGAATGTTGTTATATCCATAAGCAATAGCTGCATCTTCTACAATATCACATGCATGGATAATGTCAGCTCTGGTTGGAGGGATTTCAATCTCAATCTGATTCCCATCACCTATGACTTCTGATTTTAAATACATCCTGGTCAGAAGTTTGGCAAGATTTTCTGGAGTTTCTCTGAAAAAGGAATGAATAAACCATAAACTTCATTGGATTATTTTTTTAATGTTTACATTGTATTTCAACATATGCTACTAGCTGAAATAGTATCTTTCTTTTTGAGTTCTATCAGAAACCAGATATCTTAACTGATGTTTTATCATTCCTTAACCAACTCTGAAGGATCGCAAAAAAAAAATTAGTCATACGTGTACTTTGTTCTTGAATTAAGTGAAGTTTTCAGAGCATACCTGATTCCAACTTTTTTGTTAATTAGGTCAGCTCTCACCATCTCCTTTCGGTAAGCTAATTCCTTAAAGAGAAAGAGTTTAAAAAGTAAATCATTTCCCATCAGATACAGCTTTAGACTCTTTTCCATTAAATTAGTCATTATTGCAGTTCTATTACGTTCCCAAGAAACTGTCATTAGAGCCACACATTGAGAATAAGCTTGATGTTTCAAAAACAGTATTATGAGGAATAAATTTGCTACATTAGATTCACTTATGAACATTCTACTTGCTAGACAGTTTGCACTGCCTGGAAATAGTATAAAATGCCAAACATTTTTCCCTTTCAGATAGTCAATACCCATTCCCCACAGTAAAACACTGTTGTGCTACATCATTCCAAAGACGTTTATAAATCCTGCTAAAGATTTTCAGTCTCGTCCTATGCAAGCAGATGGATATGACCAAGAAAGAATAATTCCAATGTCACAATGTGCATCATACTAAGTCTAAGAGCATGATGAAGATATCCTTTTCTTACCGTTTCCAGGTGAAGAAATGCCATAATGAATTTGGTACTCAGTCTCCTTCAAACAGTACATAACTCCACCGTATTAGTGAGGTGAGAACACACACACATAAAACCCAGGCTTTTCAACACCTTTGGGTCCTTATGAATATTTCTTATCACTCATTCACTCTCAAAAGTGTAACATGCCACTAGCAAAAAGGCCATAGATTTTAAAACCTGTTTTGATTCAAGTAAGGGCAATGGTCCGGAACCTTGCTACTCAAAATGCAGTCCTCAGAGCAGAAGCACCAGCATCACCTGAGTGCTCGTGAGAAAGGCTGACTGCAGGTCTTGATAGCTAGTGGCAGTGACACGAGAGCTACCGAAGCCCAATCTGCATGTTTTCAAGATCCCCAGGTGATGAGAATGCACTGCAGGGTTTGGGAGGCACAAGGTGAAGATTGCAAAGTAATAATAACTTTTCTCAATAGTTACTATGACCTAAATAGTTATTATGAGCTGAACAGTACAAGATGCATTTTAAAGATAATCTTACTTAATCCTCACAACAGATGCTATTAGTATTCTCATTTGACAGGTAAGGAATTTGAATTTTAGCCGAATAACTAGTTCCAGGTCAGAATAGTAAACTGCCAAGTCCAAGTGCTGCTATATGCCCAGTGCTTAGAAAATGATTATGAGATAATAAGCATTTGGTATATGTATTTAATGAGTGAATGCATGCATACAAGAAGTAACAAATGGCTGGGCGTGGTGGCTCATGCCTGTAATCCCAACACTTTGGGAGGCCAAGGCGGGTGGATCACCTGAGGTCAGGAGTTCAAGACCAGCCTGGCCAATGTAGCGAAACCCCATCTCTACTACAAATACAAAAATTAGCCAGGCGTAGTGGCACGAGCCTGTAATCGCAGCTACTCGGGAGGCTGAGGCAGGAGAATCGCTTGAACCCAGGAGGTGGAGGTTGCAGTGAGCTGAGATGGCGCCACTGCACTCCAGCCTGGGTAACACAGCGAGACTCCATCTCAAAAAAAAAAAAAAAGAAGTAACTAATGAACAAATTAATGAATTAATAAACAAATTAAGACAACCTAATTTCCAAAGTACACACCATTAACCATTAGTCTGACTACTGACAACTTATCTCCTCTAGTTCTCTTATTTTAAAACTTCATTCTTTTCTATGAAATAACAAAACACAAGAAAAAAAATTTTCAGAGTTTGAGAAAATATGCTATTTCATGTGAGAAAGAATCAGTTTCCCCCAGAGGATCCTTCCCTAAGAAAAGGTGTTCTAATTTAAGTTTAGGAGGAAATAAATGAATAAATGCCAAAACACTCATGCAGTATTCCTTTTCAGAAAGCCCACCATTTCAAATTTACAAAAGATCTCTATATTACAAATAAATTATTTTAAGGGATTATCCATATGAGGAGGTGAACCAAATATTAAAATATATTTCTCCTTTTCTTCCCAAAAATATATAATCACTTTTATTAACACTTGACAAATCATCATATTGAAAAGAGGCTGGACGCAGTGGCTCACACCTGCAATCCCAGCACTTTGGGAGGCCAAGGCGGGCGGATCACGAAGTCAGAAGATCAAGACCATTTTCTCTAACATGGTGAAACCCCATCTCTACTAAAAATACAAAAAAATATTAGCCAGGCATGGTGACGGGCGCTTTTAGTCCCAGCTACTCAGGAGGCTAAGGCAGGAGAATGGCGTGAACCCAGGAGGCAGAGCTTGCAGTGAGCCGAGATCGTGCCACTGCACTCCAGCCTGGGCGACAGAGGGAGACTCCATCTCAAAAAAAAGAAGAAGAAGAAGAAGAAAAAGAAACTGTTCTCTGGCATTATTTTAAAACTATCTAAAAAGCTATCTCCAGCTAATCCCAATTGCTACTGTCATAAACTGCAAAAATGGCCACAAATTTCTCCCCTCTCTGTATCCACGGCCTTGCAATGTGACACTGCCAATCTTCCAATCAGGAGATGACATCTATTTCTCCACCCGTCAAATCTAGCCAAATGACTGACTTTGGCCAACAGAATAATGTTTGAAAAATACCTGGGCACTGGGCATGCTCTCTTGCTGCTAGGAACCCTGAAATCAACCCCAATTCAAAAAGCCCAAGCTAGCCTGCTGTATGATGAAGGACACGTGAGTTGTTGACCCCACTGCCAAGAAGCAGACATGAGTGAGGCCATCCCAGATCATCCAGTTGCTAGCCAACCAGTCAACTGACCACATATGGGTAAGCCCAGCAGAGATTAGCCAGACTTGCTCAGACCAGGAAAACCATCCTATTGACCAAAAGAATCATGAGATAAATAAATGGTTGTTGTTTTAAGCCACTAAGTCTTGGGGGTAGTTTGTTACATAACAAAAGCTAACTGACAATAGATACTTAAATCCAAATCAACTTTTAAAAACTAATATTGCCTATATAATTTCAGTTATGCTTCATACAGTTATATGTTTCTTTTGAAGTATAATTAACACTCTAGAATAAAATATGATGCTAAATGTTAATGTCTTCCAGAGTGGGGAGGTTTTGATCTTGGCAGGTTTCATCTACTGTAAAAGCTATTTAAATAGTAGAAACTATTTCAGGCTGTGATTTACTTCATAAATGACAAAGGAATAGTGAAAGATTCAAAAGGGAAGAAAAAGCTCATCAAAGAATGCTCTCACTGGCCAGGCACGGTGGCTCACACTTGTAATCCCAGCACTTTGGGAGGCCGAGGCGGGCGGATCACGAGGTCAGGAGATCGAGACCACGGTGAAACCCCGTCTCTACTAAAGATACAAAAAAATTAGCCGGGCGTGGTGGCGGGCGCCTGTAGTCCCAGCTACTCAGAGAGGCTGAGCCAGGAGAATGGCGTGAACCCGGGAGGTGGAGCTTGCAGAGAGCCGAGATTCCGCCACTGCACTCCAGCCTGGGTGAGAGAGCCAGACTCCGTCTCAAAAAAAAAAAAAAAAAAAAAAAAAAGAATGCTCTCACTGAATGAGAACCATGAAGTGACTGTGATACTGTTGTTTTAGAACAGTCATCTTTATGTCAAGTCCCTTGGGTGGGGGGGACAAAACCCCCCAAGAATAATACTGGTTGAGATTTTTTACCAAGATCTTATGTCTTGACAAAACTGTGTGCTTACTACTAAATTAGTCTTAATAATACATTTGAAATTATTTATTAGTTACAGTGATGGCCTTCAGCAACTGTTAATTCAAGTGTGAACAGACTAATTACGTTCAGAGGGCTGAGTAATCTTAAAAGGAGTGAGACTACAAATTACTTATTTAATAAATTCTATTGTTCTATAGCACTGTAGGATGCTATAATTAACAACAATTTATTGTATATTTTCAAATATAGAGGAGCAGACTACGAATGTTCCCAACACAACAAAATAATAAATGTCTGATATGATGGATATGCCAACTACCATGATTTGATCATTACATATTATATACATGTATTGAAACATCACACTGTACCCCATAAATATGTAAAATTATTATGTGCCAATTAAAGAATAAAAACATTTTTTAAAAAACTACTGTTAACTAGTTAATAGGAGAATAAATCATAGGAATTATGACCACACAATATTGTTGTATAATGTTGTGTGTTTACAGCTGCAGTCAAACTGTCTGAATTTAGATCCTAGCTCTACCACCTAAAAATAATAAGCAAGGTATTGAACATCTCAAGGTCTCAGGGACTCCCTCTGGAAAAAGCTTAATAATAGCACCTACCCTCACAGGATTATGGTGAGGATTAAATCCATGTAATGCACATAGTATAGCACCTGGCACACGGGTGGGTAGGTAGGGGATGGATAGACAGACAGAACATGAGTGCTCTAGCCATTATTATTAGCATTGTTGTCATAATCATGAAGTCATTTCTTAAGCACTTACTGGAAAGGTATGTGATTTTCCATTAGGAAAAACCACTTCAGCAGCTTCGACCCTGAAAACAAAAGCCAGAAATAAAATACTTAAGAAAAAAATGTGCCATAAATTACAGACATGTGTATGGTTATCAAATCTTTCATTTGGGCTACAACTACAGCCTCAACACATTCCATCTATCGCATTCCCACACTGTTTGGATGGATCTTGCTGTAAACAATATTACTCTACTGTTTCATCTCCTAGGGCTCTGATGTCCTTTTCAGGCACCACCTACTTGAAAGGTTTATTTTCCAGTACTGCAAAGCATGCATCCTACAGGGACTCCTTGCCAATATTAACACACACATTCTAGGCTTTACCAGGGCAGTGTGTTATGTAATAAAATTGACAGAATCACTGAAATGAAAATCAATTGACAAAAAAACTGATACTGCCCATATAATTTCAATCATGCTTTCTACAGTTATATATTTATTTTCAATTTTATTAATATTCTAGAATAAACTATGATGTTAGTACTAAGGACCATATAGATTTGTTAAATAGTTTTTTAAACTAAAAATATGCTTTGGAAAAAATACAGTAATCTTACCGATATGGGATACATGCTTTGCTCTTATATATGCTTCTCTACCTCTGTTTAGCTGTTGTTTTGCTGTTCCTCCATCTATATATTCTCAAATCCAATGATCCCCAAACACAGCTTAAATTTCATTGCCTCCATGAAGCCTTCTCAGATTGTATCAGCTGGCAGTAACTTGCCCTTACAAACAGCCAGAATATCACCAAAACTTTTTAAAGTACTTAACGCTTATGACTTTATCCAATATTTATGAGTATGTCTTATCTCCCTGAACAGATTATATGTTCTAGTTATAGGAACCACATTTTTAATCTTTATATTTATTTGTTTATTCATTCATTTTTTTAAAGACAGTGTCTCGTTCTGTGACCCCGTCTCAAGTGCAGTGGCACAAACATAGCTCACAGCAGCCTCTACCTCCCAGACTCAAGCAATCCTGCAGCCTCAGTCTCCCCAATAGCTAGGACTACAGGCGCAGGCCACCAAACCCAAGTATTTTTAATTTTTTGTAGATGTGGCGTCTTCTTGTGTTGCCCAGGCTGGTCTTGAACTCCTGGGCTCAAGCAATCCTCCCGCCTCAGCCTCCCAAAGTGCTAGGATTATAGGTGTGAGCCACCGCACCTGGCCTATCTTTACATTTAGCACAAAGCCTTGCCTTCAGAACAATGGGCCATCAGTAAAGGTGCTGGATGAACTTACGTAAATTGATTCTCACAATATTCACTGAACATGGTGACAATAATATCAAGAACTATTTTTGCCTGCAAAGAAAAGAAAAACAAATATAGTAATCTATAAATATATTCTCTTCACTCAGATGGAAATGAATTAATATTTAATATAATTGTGTCCTTAAACATCTAATGGACCTTCACATATACATTTTAAGAAAGGAAGTGGAATAAAAACATGAGTAGACCTAGCCTTATCTTCAGGTGTTCTGCATTTATGCAGTTCTCTGACAGTTATAATCCATGACTGAGACAAATCATTTCGTTCCCCCACCCCCAACCTCAGGTTCACTGGGCTTCAACAGAGACAAACGGCTAATTACTGGAATAAATCTTAACAGTCTCCTAAGTCTCTGAAGCCAGATTGCTTGAATCCTGGCTCAAGCACTTACCAACAGTATGACACTAGGCAAGCCACTTTTCTTACCTGTTAAGGAGATAATGAAAATTCCTATCTTGTCTGGTTCTTACAAAGATTAAATACATTGGCATGTAGTAAAGACCATATAGATTTGTTAAATAATTTTCCTATTTCAAAAAAAATTCTTAGAAAAAAAATACAGTGACCTTATTGGAATATATGCTTTACTCTTATATATTTATTTCACTCCTATATATACAGGCTTCAGGAAAGACATTCAAGGTCTATAAATGCACAAATTAAATTTTTTTAAAAATTAATATTAAAAGCTGTACTACCCTGACAATATTTCTGAAGGCAAGGAGTACCTAAAAGTTATAAAGAAAAGTACCTTACAATGGTCTCTAATCCTATAAGATGTACATGAATACCATTTATTTGCCCCGTTTCTATACTCCAGCCTTCTCCTGCCATTTGAGGTTACCTTTTTAAAATTGTTTAACTGCCACTTCATTTAAGATATGTAAAGAAGTCATATGTCATAGAAAAAGCTTTCATAGCAATCCATTCCAATAGATGAAGTGACTAAAAGTGGGTGAGGAATTATATACTAGATAATTTTGTGGGCATAAACCATCTATCAATTTACTAAATAAAGCTTCTTCAATGCCAGTTTTTTTTTTTTTTTTAAGATTTTACCAAGTACACAAAGGTACCAAATTACTCCGCATATAAATTAAGTCAACTAGATAAACAATTCATATGGATTTCGCTACAGCACTCATTCCATTTTGTGTTTTATAGTTATGTATATGACTAACTCTCCCACTAGGAGTTCTTTGAAGTGAAGAAACATGTAACTCATTATTAAATTCTTGGCACTGGAAAGACATTGGGTGCTCACTAAACATTTGTCGAATTAATGAAAGCACCATAACCAAAGTGTAGAATATCTCTATCTTTTTAATTGTCTAAATTTCTAAAATATGTTCCCACCTACAAAATTGCACATATTTTAAATTTTAGCCATTTAGTCTTGGTCTGGAAATAAAATCTATCCCATCTGATCATACAAAAATTGAGTAAAAGTTTTATTTACCTTAGTAAAGTCAGTTCCTGTGCATTCAATAAAAATATTTCTAGTATTTACTGTTATTCTGGAATGATCCCCTGCAATGAACACAAAACATCAAAATAACTAATTTCAGAAATAGAAGTGCACTATTAAGCTCAACAAAACAGAAACTACATTTTAAAGGTAAAACATATTAAAAACTAACACCTTGGCCAGGGGCGGTGGCTCACACCTGTAATCCCAGCACTTTGGGAGGCCGAAATGGGCGGATCACCTGAGGTCAGGAGTTCAAGACCAGCCTAACCAACATGGAGAAACCCCTTCTCTACTAAAAATACAAAATTAGCCAGGCATAGTGGCACATGCCTGTAATCCCAGCTACTTGGGAGGCTGAGGCAGGAGAATCGCTTGAACCCGGGAGGTAGAGGTTGCGGTGAGCCGAGATGGTGCAATGGCACGACATGGTGCAATGGCACAACATGGTGCAATGGCACACTCTTGTGCCATTGCACCCCAGCCTGGGCAACAAGAGCAAATCTCTGTCTTAAAAAAAAAAACAAAACCAAAAAACCCTAACACCTTAAGAGCAAAGGGATAAACAACTTTTATTTAAAGCTCCTACTGCAAGTTGACAAATAAAAATAAAATAATTAACAGGCCTTTACTGAATGCATACAGTGTGTCAGGTGCTATGCCAAGCACTTAACATAGGTTGTCTCCTCTAATCTTTACCACAATCCCATGATGTAATTACTGGCAAGAAACTAAGTTCAGAGAGATTAAACTATTTGACCATGATCACGAGCAGCAAGGCTAGGATTTGGGTCTAGATCTGGTTAACTCTGGGGCCCATGTTCTTAACCACTGTAACTACTAGGGTCCAAGATCTTGAGAAGAAGCTTCTCTTTCTCATAGCAAATTAGCTAAGCCTCCTTCTTACCTCCAGAAAGGCAAACATCTATGTCTCAGACATCATTAAGTTTTGTAAACACATTCAAACTGCCTCATAAAAATAGCCTTCAGAAAGGAATTAAGAGGGCAAAATTTAAATTAAAAGTTTTTGTTTAACTATATAACTAGGCAAGGCCAGGCATGGCAGCTCACATCTATAATCCCAGGGCTTTGGGAGGCCAAGGTGGGAGAATCACTTGAGCCCAGGAGTTTAAGGCTGCAGTGAGCCATGACTGCACCACTGCACTCCAGCCTGGGTGACAGAGCAAGAGCCTGTCTCAAAAAAAAAAAAAAAAGAAAAAAGAAAAAAAACTACAGACATGACAGAGTTTGACTTTGAGTTTAACCAAGTGAATTACCTGCTAAAACCAAAACATCAATAACCTTTGAAGAAATATAACAGAACCCAAACCTAGCATCAGAAAATATTTATAAATGTATGAACATAAGTTACATAAGAATCACCAATAAAATGTTGTTGAATAAATGAATGAAAAGAATGATTAGAATCTACAAAAGACCTGAGATACTCAGATTATGAGTTATTTGAATTTGATTCAGCCAAGTCTATTGAGAATTCTACAGAAATGCTGAAGATTAAAAGGAAACAGCAAAGATCTGTGATGCTTATAAAATAACTCACCATTGATGATGGGAGGCATTGAAAGGACGACACCATTGCTATCATAGATAACTGGATACAGGGGTTTGTTTTCAATGATATGTAAATAATGTTTCAGGTGATTGTCAGTCTGAAAACAAATTAAGTCAAATAAAAGTAGTTTTTTTTTTTATTTCTATCACTATAGTTCACATACTGACCTAATATTAAAAAAGAAGAGAACGCCAGGTGTGGTGGCTCATGCCTGTAATCCCAGCACTTTGAGAGGCTGAGGCCGGTGGATCACCTGAGGTTGGGAGTTCGAGACCAGCCTGACCAACATGGAAAAACCCCATCTCTACTAAAAATACAAAATTAGCCAGGTGTGGTGGCACATGCCTGTAATCCCAGCTACTCGGGAGGCTGAGGCAGGAGGATCACTTGAACCCGGGAGGCGGAGGTTGCGGTGAGCTGAGATTGCGCCATTGCACTCCAGCCCGGGCAACAAGAGTGAAACTCCGTCTCAAAAAAAAAAAAAAAAGAGGGGAAAAGTCAGAAAAACATTAAAACAGACCCAAATTAAAGAAAGCTCTAAATTTATAAGATTTTCTAATATAAATTAATATTCCAATATTCAATGAACACAATTGAGTCATTTCTCAAGAGTGAAAACAGATTTGCACTGGTATGCCTGAATCATTTCAAAGGAAACATAAACCATGACAAAACTATTTAGATAAATACAAAGAAGTCACTTGCAAATCAGGGCAAGGATGACCCTGTTTTTTCTAAATGACACCTATTTTTTCTACTTGTTAAATACAATCCACACTGACTACTGAATTCATTTTTGCTGCTGGACTTTTAAATAATGGGAGATAGACAGCTTGTAACAGTATCTCCCACAAAAAACACTAGCTAAGTTTTACTGTTCTTTATACTTGCATGAGTTTCAATTGAAGATTACAATGTGGTATGGTCTACTTCAGTGGTTCTCAATCCTAGCAGTACAATGAAATCATATCAGAGGTTAAAAATTTAATAATAAATAAAATAAAACTATGTTCAGGTCCCACTCTGGATCAGATGAATCACTGTCTCTAGGTTGGAGCCCAGACACAGCTATTTTTTAAAAGTATTGATTACATTTCCCTAGTTGCGAGGCTTGACTTTGATGGAATTTCATGATTTTTGCAAAGCTGCTGCATAATCAAAAAGAGTATTTACCTTGTACATGTTCATCAGTTCACAGGCTGTATACTCCTTGGTCTTATTTAGAGGTTTGAATTTGATATCTGAAGGACGCTTTGCAGTATAAGTAAATGGGCCTGACAAAGTGTCCAAATCATGGGTACCAATGGCAACCAGTGCTCTTTTCCTAATTGTTGAGAGGGTGAGGGAGAAGGAGGGAGGAAAGGAAAGGAGGAGAATGAGACAGATTTGAATATTCTAAAGCCGAAATTCTAAAGATAACATAAACATACACTACATATTTTTTTTAATTATTTCAGATACTTCCCTGAAACTGCATATTGGTACTACATGGCATCATTAGTGGCATATAATGAACAAATTCTCACAACCATTAAGAGTACTGAGAAATCACAAAACTACCTGAAATACATGATTTCAGGAAATGTTAATTCTGAATTAGAATCTAAAGGCCTAAGTCTTACCAGGAAAGGTCACAAGTTTGGCTTTCTAACAGTCAATTTGAAGAGAGGAACGTGGTCAAAATTTGTGTTCTTAACATTCTTTAGTTTAAAATGTATGTGCACTAAATCAGTTTAAAATGCTTAATATTAAATTTTGGTCAACTTCTAGGACTGCAGGACTGGTGAACTACAACTTTAATAAATAGGGTTAAAAAGAACTGCTAATAGGCAATAAGGGAGTGCTACTTTACTCAATTAGTCATATGCTTACAGAAGATAATAAACCCAGAACTATCATAGGATAAAATATACATGGTTAGATAAATTTAGGTAAATTAATAATTGACAAATGCACAGGTAAGAAAGTCTGTTTTCTTAGATATTAATATTGGTCCCTTAATCCTAAAACAGTACCTCAAAACATCACCAAAATTTCAACTTCAAATCAGCAACAAAAAAACATAACTCCAGATGAATCAAAGACCTAAGCATTTTGAAAAGCTAAAGACAAAAACATACAGGCCACATACAAAAGACACCATAAAAATTATTCAAAGAAAATATAGAGGACAGGTGAGGTGGCACACGCCTGAAATCTCAACACTTTGGGAGGCCAAGGCAGGAAGACTGCTTGAACCCAAGAGTTCAAGACCAGCCTGGGCAACATGGTGAGACCCCAACTCCACAAAAAATGTAAAAATTAGCTGGCTATGGTGCCAAACACTTGTGGTCTCAGCTACTTGGGAGGCTGAGGTAGGAGGATCACTTGAGCCAGGAAGGTCAAGGCTATAGTGAGCTGTGATTGCACTACTGTAGTCCAGCCTGGGCAATAGGGTAAGACTCTGTCTCAAAAAAAAAAAAAAAAAAAAAGATAAGAAAATATAGAAGAACGTGCTTAGGCCAGGTGCGGTGGCTCATGCCTATAATCCCAGCACTTTGGGAGGCTGAGGCAGGCAGATCACAAGGTCAGGAGATCAAGACCATCCTGGCTAACATGGTGAAACACCGTCTCTACTAAAAATACAAAAAATTAGCTGGGTGTGGTTGGCTGGCACCTGTAGTCCCAGCTACTCGGGAGGCTGAGGCATGAGAATGGCATGAACCCAGGAGGCGGAGCTTGCAGTGAGCCGAGATGGCACCACCGCATTCCAGCCTAGGGGAGAGTGCGAGACTCCGTCTCAAAAAAAAAAAAAAATGCTTAAAACTGTAGAGTCGACTTCCAGGACACCACTTCTTAAGTAGGTCATAAAATCTAAAAGTCATACAGGAAGACAGATAACTATACCCAAATTAAAAACCTTACATGTCCAAAAGAAACTAAAAGTCAAAAAACACAAAAAAAGGTTTACAACATATATACAGTAAAAAGATTAACATTCCAAATATAGTAAGATATGAAAAAACTAAAAATATTCAGAAATCAAGATTTTATCTGACATAATGATAAAAATTTCAAAGTCTTGCTATAAAAGAGCAGCAACTGAAAGCTGAAAGAACGGAGCAGAAAACTGAACCACTGCTGAGTCTGAATCTAGCTAAGTATTCAAGTCTTTGCCTGAAAGAACAAAAACCACTCTTCAGAGAAACATAGCAAAGTCAAGACTCTTCCCTAATATGATATTCTATATGCATCAAAAGGCAATGAACATGAGAAGAAATATGGAAGACATGACTCTTACTCCAGACAAAACCAGTCCATAGAAACCAACGTTAAGATGCCCCAGATTCTGATACTGCCACATAGATTTTAAAGCTGCTACTAAAAAATGTTCAAGAATTATGGAAGAACATACACATAATAAATAGACAAGGAAATATCTGCAGAAAAGAAGGGACTATTTTTTTAAGTCAGTGGATTGCAGAGATGAAAAGTAAAATAACTGAAGTAAAAGACTCACTAGGCACTTCAAACCAAGACAGAGTAACACACTAGATTTACTCTTGCCTGAAACAACCGAAGAGCAAAATATATGGAGCAATAGTTTTATGGCACCTAACAGCAGGCAATGAAGGGCAGCAATCCCTGAGACACAGGAAACAAGTGAGGTGAGCCCTGACTATAGGGCAGGAAAGGGCGCCCAGTGGAGCCCAGGAGACTCCCTGAGACAAGAGACATAGCTGAGGGTTTGGGGAGGCCAAGGTGGGCAGAGTCCCAGAGAAAACCAGAGAGCTACACAGAGAGAGAACTCTGAAGATATGCAGAGGGTCCCGCTGGAATACTGGTGAGTTCAGTATTGATCAGAACATGCAGCTGAGAAAATCACCCAAGGTCAGGAGAGAATTACTCAAGGGAATTAGAGGAAACAGTGCTCCACGCTCACACAGACTAAAACTTCACTGCTCACGTAACAATGGATATAGTAGGCAAAAGGGTCTTGCCTCAGCAGTAGGGACTAATTAGCCTAAAAAAGAGGCTTAATCAATAAAAATAGAGGAAAAAATAAGAGAAGAATCAATGAAACCAAAAGTTCATTATTTGAAAGATCAATAAAATGAGTGGTTCATGCCTGTAACCCCAGCACTTTGGGGGGCTGAAACAGGAGGATCACTTGAAGCCTGTAAGGCCAGCCTGGACAACAAAGCAAGACCCCCATCTCTACAAAAAAATTTAAAAATTAGCCAGGTGTGGTGGCTCATGCTTGTAGTTCCAGCTACTTAGGAAGCTGAGGCAGGAGGATCACTTCAGCACAGGAGTTCTGAAGTTACAATGAGATGATCATGCCACTGGACTCCAGCCTGGACAACAGAGAAAAACCCTGTCTCAAAACAAACAAACAAAAAGATCAATAAAACTGATAAACCTCTAGCCACACTGATCAAAGGAAAAAAAAAGAGAGAAGACAGAGGAATGAAAGAGGTGACATCACTACAGATACCACAGATATTAAAAAGGATAATAAAGAAACATTATGAACAACTTTGTCAATAAATTTAATAACTTAGACAATATCGATATATTCCTTGAAATACATAAACTTCCAAAGCTCATTAGAGAGGTTAATTAGGATTTACTGACAGAAAAGAACTCTGGCACACCAAAGTATTAGGATGTGTTCAATTCTTCCCCTTAGAAAAAGCTCATGATTTCCAGAAATACCAAATGAAACAGAGCTTAAAGTTAAATTAAGTAAGAAAATGTCTGTTTAGATTAAAATAGCTTCTTAAAATAAACAGATAATAGAGCCAGAGCAGATAATCTGGCTCAACCACTTAAGTTATACCTATACTTGTCGGAAATCTTGTGTTTTGTTCTTAATTTTGAAATTATATTTAAATTGTTATTGTTTTGCTTAATAATGACATATTAACAAGCTGACATATAAACTATTTTATATACAAGGACTGGGAATAAACGTTATTTGGAATCTGAAAAAAAATGTTGCTACTACCACATGCACAAAGATGTTTTTCACCATAGCAGAAAATGTCTACGGTTCTCCCTCTATCCTGTCCCTAGCCCATCCCATACACATAAACCCCTCCCAGGCTCTACAGTTTAGTAAACTACAATTATTAGCAAATAACTGCAGCAGATCTCACACACAAAAATAAATAAATAAAAATTCTTTCTCTATTTTTATTTGAGACATATATAACTATCAATCATACCTTTGGATCAACATGCAGTAACTTATGCTGATCTATTTCAGAACCAACACAAATAAGCTTAATATGTTAGCTAAAGTCTGATGTTTCTCATCATCAGTAAGTATACAGTTTCCATTAGGATTTTGAAATACTTAAATTTGTTCAAGGATTCCCATTGCTACCTTCACTGACCTTTAAGAGTTCAGAAATTATACAGATGTGAAGATTATTGCCCTAAAGGGAGCTGTGCAGGAAATTATGCATAGCAATGTAAAGACTGAATAAGTAAAATTTAGTCATTTAAACTCAAGTTCTGTCAATTTATAATTACTCTCACTCAAAAAGTGAGAATAAGCCAAAATGTTATTTCCATTTTAAAAATGATATATCAAACTTCATTACCATGGTTTATACTTAGTAGTATTATCCACGGCTGATCTGAACCAAAACAACAACAACAAAAAGCAGGGAAGTCTCTAGGACTAGATAATTCTTCTCTATACAGTATTCAAAATATATCTCCTGTTTCTCCATGCATATGGCATTTACAAGCAGTAAAAGGTATCTGGTAAAGCAAAATGAAATTCTCATATTCTGTCGCATACTATTGATTTAGAAATGCTTTGTAAAAAAATCTGCAGAGGAAGAAAGGAAGGAGAGAGAGAGAGAAAGAGGGCAGAAGTGGCAAGAGAGAAGAGGGAAAGGGATCAGGATAGAAAAGAGATAGGGAGACAGAGGGAAAGGGGGAGGCAAGGAAGAAAGAAAATGCAACCACAAACCTGCAAATATTCTGATGTAATTTCTCCTGAAGTTCAATGAAGCTGTCATATCGATCTTTAGTAAACTTTATATTACGGAGAACTGCTGCTACCGCAAAAGGACGTATCTTAGCTGTCTGAAATTCATAATATCATTAAAGATAGCAAACAGTAAGGCTTTTCTTTGTAATATCTTGTAATAGGAAGGCAGCTGCACTCTTGCCACTGGCATACATTTTCATTCAAACAAGTATACATTAATTTATTCAGTCAACAAGTAATAAAGTGGTAAACAACAGAAAAAGTCACTACCTTCACAGAATTTATATTTCAGTAAGATTTCTGAAAATGTATTAAATAATTGAGAAAAAGTTTGCTCATAATTCATACATTTACCAAACAACCCCTCTGAAAAGTTTAAAATCTTTTAAAATTTCATTGATGTTCCACATTTAAACAATTATATCTCAAATGCGTTTTAAATATGCATTGGATATTATTATCCAAAATTATTTATGGAAAGCAGAGGCTTTGTTCTTTTTCATTCCTAGGTTAAAAAAAAATGTTTTTTTAAGGGCTAGGGGCTAAGTATATACTCATTTTAGCAAATGATCAAAGAAAATCACATTTTTTAGAAGGGTAAGCTTTGGATCAGGCACAGAGGCTCACAGCTGTAATCCCAGCACTTTAGAGGCTGTAGGGGAAGGATCCTTTGAGCTCAGGAATTTGAGACCAGCCTGGGCAACATGGTGAAACCCCATTTCTAAAAAATACAAAAAATTAGCCAGGTGTGGTGGTGTGTGCCTGTACTCCCAAATACTCAAGAGGCTGCAGGGGAAGGATCCTTTGAGCTCAGGAATTTGAGACCAGCCTGGACAACATGGTGAAACCCCATTTCTAAAAAAATACAAAAAATTAGTCGGGTGTGGTGGCGTGTGCCTGTACTCCCAAATACTCAGGAGGCTGAGGTAGGAGGATCACTTGAGCCTGGGAAGCAGAGGTTGCAGTGAGCCAAGACTGTACCACTGCACTCCCGCCTGGGCAAAAGAGCCAGACCCTGTCTCAAAAAAAACAAAAAGAGTAAGCTTTGTTTCTTTATCCTCCCCACTTTATACAGACATGTACAAAAGAAACTTTTTAAAAGAAAAATAAGAATTTATCCTTATTACCTCTTCTGTGATAATCAATTTCTGGATTTTTCCATCAGGCATTACCCGCTTATACACTGGAGCCTTTATCCTAAAATAATATTTAAATGAATTTACTTATAATTAATCAAGACATTATATAAAATAATTACATTCTATGCTGTATGTACGAAGTATACAAAATGAATTAGGGCAATGGGTTGAGTTATAGCAAGTCAAATTTTGGCTGAACACTAAAAAAAAAAAAAAAAAAAAAAAAAAACTAACAAACTTTTTAACATTTAAAATTGTCCAAAAATGACACAGGATGCTTCATAATAATGTATTTCCTATCGCTAGCATCCCAGCAGAGGCTACAAACCGTTAACTGAGCAATTGTTTAAGGAGCATTTCAACATCAGCTGAGGGACTGGATTAGATAACCTTTAAGTTATGATAGTTATTCTAACCATGAGATTCTGAGCTTCTAGGAAAAAACAGCTTATGGAAAATACAGATTCCCTGGTTCCATCTGGCCCTACTGAATAAAATAAGTCAAGACAAAGATTTGGTAAATAGTGCATTTTGAAGGCATCTCTAGGGAACTCTTATCACAGGGAGAAGTTGGGAACTACTGTTTTAAGGCAGTGCTTCTCAAATTTCAATGTGCTTACAATCAACTGGGGAGTTTGTTAAACCACAGATTCTGATTAATAGGTGTTGGGTGGCGACTAAGAGTGCATTTCTAGTAAGTTCTCAGGTGATTCAGATGCTGCTGGTCCATGGACTCACTTTAAGTAGAAAACATTTTAAGTTGCTTTCCTAATTCTGTCTGATCATAAAAATCACAAGGTGACTGGTAAAAATACAGATTTGAGAAACAAACTCATTGGGAGTTTGAGAAACAAACTCTTAGGAGTTATCCTCGATCCTAAAATAAAAGCATCTCATTGTCCTGCAGGAAACCAACTGGGTCAACTCTAAAATTTTAACTATCCTTAACCTAATGCCTAATTATCATCATTTCACCAATACCCATCACTCACCTAAACTCTCATAATTTCAGAATCTAGATTACTAGAAATCTAATAAGAGTTCTAAGTTAGAACTCTTATTCTTTTGCAGCTGACCAGATAACGTAGAAGTAATCAAAAACAAAAACAATTAATTTTTAATAGCTGTTTATTTTTTTCACTCTATATATTCGTTACCTTCTATCTTTCTTTCTTTTTTTTTTTTTGAAACGGAGTCTCCCTCTGCTGCCCAGGCTGGAGTGCAGTGGTGCAAATCTCGACTCACTGCAACCTCCACCTCCCGGGTTCAAACAATTCTGTGCCTCAGCCTCTTGAGTAGCTGGGATTACAGGGGCATGCCACTATGCCTGGCTAATTTTCGTATTTTTAGTAGAGACGGGGTTTCACCATGTTGGCCCAGCTGGTCTTGAACTCCTGACCTCAAGTGATTCACCAGCCTCGGCCTCCCGAAGTGCTGGGATTACGGGCATGAGCCACCATGTCCAGCCCCTCTATCTTTATTAAATGAAAAGCTGGATGGGGCCTTATAAATCTTCATTATAGATTAGGAAATTGAAACTAGAGGGGCCAACTAACTTGCCCAAGATCACAGAGCCGTCATAAGATCTTTGGTTTTCCAGTTAGGAGGCTTCACTCCTGAGCTTCCTTAGAACTCAAATATAAGGGTATTGCTAGCTCTCCATCTCCTCTCAACTTTTAACACATCCAGTGAACTACTCATTCCAATTAGATCACGGAGGGAAATCACACAAACCTGCCAAATAATTTTTTAAGACGCCATAAAAGCATTAACCACCAGTTTTAAAATATGCTCTCAAAGATGAATGGCTATGACTCAAATTTTCATGGAAATTTTCAAATGGCTACAATCTACACGAATCTGATTCCTCAAATCAACCCTCTATTGAGAGCTAAAGCTGCGTTCCTCTACAAGCTTTTTCCTAGAAATTTAAACATGGCTGCTGATAATGACAAGGAAAGAAAAGAAAACCCAACTTAGCAAAGTCTTTAAGGAACGTATTTCCTTACCTTTCTTTAAAGACCTGAAGTCCTCGAACCAATCCTTCCAGACACAGGAGATCATATCTATTGGCAGGGACGTCAATTTTGTAAAGAACAACATCAGAGGCTCCTGCTGCCTTTACATTACCTTGTTCTTTACTTATTATTTCCTTCTCAGATGTCTAAAACAAGCCGAAAAGTAATGATAAAGTTAAATAATTTAAACTCTCTTTAAAAAGTAAAAGTTGTCAGCCCTATAAGGCAGTAACTACATTATACATATTTTCTACAAGAACATGGGATTATTATATCCACAACAAAAACAACATGAAAATATTAAGTGTTATAATCATAGCAGACAGAAAAATACTTCAGCTTTAACTGAGTTCAGATATCTGGCAACCTCAATCACCCCAGAAAAGCACAAATCCATCTAAACAAGGGTCAGCAAGCAATAGCCCCCTGGCCAAATCATACCTGATACTTGTTTTTGTAAATAAAGATTTATTGGAACACAGCCAGGCCCATTCATTTATATATTATCTACTGCTACTTACACACTGCAATAGCTGAGTTGTAACAGAGACTATAGAGCCTAAAAAGCCTAAAATATTTACTATCTGGCCCTTTACAGAAAAAGTTTTCCCATCTCAAGGTAAAAGAAAATTAAAACATCACCAAGAACATAAAGTAACAACAACGAAAGTGTCAAAGGGGTAAAAGAAAGATGATTCACTAAATAAAAGAAACACAACTTCTTATAGGATGACTCTAAAACCTAAATCCTGTGGGCACCCAAGTCCACATGAGAATGAGAGGGGTAGTGTAAAAACAAAAAACAGTCAGAGACCATCAGACACTGGTAAAAATTAGAAGGGATAATAGGTGCAATGGGAAGCAAACTAGTGATAGCAAAGGGATAGTGCAGCAGAATGAAGGCAACCAAGAGGGAGATGACAGAAGAAACACCACTAGAATCACGTTTAATGCAGTGGCAAAGAGTTTAGAATACCTCAAGCACCACACTACAGTAGAGTAACAGATTTTATTAAACATAACCACTGCAGAGAAGTTTCACTCTATTCCTTATGTTTACTACAGCAGGGAACTGTAAATATATTTAAGAAATTTTCACTTGAAATGATTAAAAGTTGTATTCCAACTGTTAATGTTACCCTTTAATTATGTGGAAACTCCACTTAACCAGAATTCCTACTATTTCCACAAACAACAACCTGCTAAAATAACTGATGGATTTCTATGAAAATATGTAATGATGCCCTCCCACTGCCACAATATAAGTAGTTCAAATTTTTGCCCAAATTAAGAATTATATCCACATTTGCACAGTATGCAGAGGAATTCACTTCTGGCCACTGAGTATTATGTGCCAACGTCCCACCCAAGGAACCACAGGAGTCTATGCAATGCTGGGGCTGTACAAGGTGGTGCTGAGCTCCAAAAAACATCTACCTTGGGCATCTCAAACTTAGGAGACAAATTTTTAAAATTAGGGCAAATGAAAAAATGAAAAACAAGAGAATGAAGAGGAGGAGGAAGGAGTAAAAAGGGGGAAAAGAAAAGAAGGGGAATGGGGAGAGGCAAAAAGAGAAGAGGAAGAATTCGAGTTTAAACAACGTTCAACCAAAGGGGTTAATAAAATTACTGTTTAAATAGTGAAGAAAGCTGAGTCACCTCCCAGGAGATGGCAGATCTCAGGAGGGACCTATAAACAGACAAGATAATACAATAACCGGAGAAATGAAGGCATCTGCATTCATTTTTCAGCAGCACCCCCTTATCCACAGGGGATATGTTTCAAGCTCCCAGTGGATACCTAAAACCTTGGATAGGACTAAACGTTACATATACCATGTTTCCTCCTATACATACATGCCTATGAAAAAGTTTAATTTAATAAATTAGGCACAGTAAGAGATTAACGACTAATAATAAAATAGAACAATTAAAATAATATACTATAATAAGAGTTATGTGAATGTAGTCTCTTTCTGTCTTAGAATTTCTTATTGTACTATACTCATCTATTTTCAAACCACAGTTTGCTGCAGGTAACTAAAACTGTGGAAGCAAAAAACTGTGGATAAGGAGGAACTACTGTAAAAAAAGATCTAATTCCTTTGCAAAAAAAAAAAAAAAGACACAGAAGCTTACATCTTCTTTCAGTTTCAGCATCTCAACTCAGACAATGACCATATGTAAGACTGAATTTGTCAGTGCTACCTGACAAAAATCTTACCGAAATTAAAAATCACATAGATTTCAGAGTCAAAAAAGAAAACCATAAAGATCATATAATCCAAACCCCTTATTTCACAAATGAAAAGGAGGCCCAGAGAGACTCATCTGGACTATAGAGTTCAGACAGGCAAAGTAATTGTCCATAGTTACACAGCTAGTAAATGTTAGAACTAGAATGCAAATTATCTAACATCCAGTCCAACACTCTTAGATATCACGTAACTTCAAACATAATTCTGAGGTGTAATAAAATTACGAATAGCAACTTATAAACTACAGAAATCTCAGCCAATTTCTCAAGTATACAAATAGATTAGTATGAAGATGATCTTTCTGTATCATTAGTAAGGCAGCAGGAAAAATAAGGTAAGACAATGTACAATTTTTTAGCCTGAAGATTTTTTAACTTTACACCTAAGGTAGTGTTATAAAAGCACTGAATAGGTGAAGATAGAAGGCTTAGGAAAAAAATAATACTAACTACCAGAAAATTATCTTTTAAATTAAAGTATGTCTTTTTTTTTAACAGAAAAAAATTATTGGGCTTTTATTGGCAATTACAAAAGTAATAGATTTTCTTATATAATACATTTCTTCAGTAATATATTTTTCAAGTATTTTACCGTAGAATTTCTAAAGTACTTTGTCATTGATGCCATAATTTATTATAAAGTAGGTCCCATAATCACATTTTTTGGAAGTTGCTGAAATTGACATAAAAAATATTGTTTTTTTAGGGGAAAAACTGGACAAAACACAGAATGGCCAAAACTAGATTCACTGGCTCAGTTACGTCTACTAGGTGAAAGAAAATAAAATGAGTCTTCTAATAGTTCATTCAGAATCTGTTACTGTAGAAATTTTAAGAGGTTTTGGGTCAGTTCCAGTATAACAATAAGGCCAAAGTGCTCCTGTAAAATCATCACTAAAAGTACAGAGAAGAGATCTACCATTCAAATTATAAAAGGAAACCTCATTCATTTCACAGTCTAAAAAAATGCCAGTCTTACTAGGTGTTACTTTTGGCAGCAGAATAATTTCCTTATGGCTGGCCCAATACAATATAATTATTCTGACTAGATTATCAAATTCTCCATAATCCATCCTGTACTAAAATTGATTGACTCTTCCTCCTTCTGGGAGGAGAGTCATTACAGACACCAAGAATCCATTCAGACTTGTCTTTAACTTCTACTTCCCAGTACTGCCTGCCACAATTCTATCCCTTAGAACCCAGAACAGCTGGGAGCAGATAAAATCTTCTTGGGTTATGAGGTAAGTTTTGTGTTGTATTTCCATATTGCATAGTTTTTCTATCTTCTGAGACTGTAAGTTTACGATGTGCTGCTTCAGGATCTAGAATTACATCTACTTGAAATTGCTTGATAATTTTGTTTTGGCCAGAATATTGTGGAGGCAGATGGTAACCATATTCTTTTAATTTGAATAAAAAATGTTTAGGGAATTTTAAATTCTTATATCTGTGATAGATATCCTTAACATTAGCCAGTAATTCCAGTTCTGACTTCACATATATGCTCTCTATCTTCTTTAGTAGATATTTTAATGAGGACGTATAATCTGAAAATTTTGTTAGGCTTTCATTTAGTTGTGCTAAAATATCCATATCTTCATCTTGTAATTGCCCAAAAACAGTCTCTTGCTCATTTTGCAGAAATAATCTAAGTTGCTCAAATTCAGACTTGACTTCTTCTGCCATATGTTTTACCTTTTTCTTCAGTTCCAGGGATTTTCTGTTTTGTATAGTTATGACTTTTTCAATTAGTTCCACTCTCTCCTTCCACAGTGCATTGTATTGCTCCAGTTTTTTCCTAATAGGAGGCAGCCTTCTTTATGAGCCAAACACAGTGATGCTGGTGATCAGTGGAGAAACTGCACCTTGGACATAAAAGCTCTAGGTCTTTCTGACAGAAGAAAGTCAAAACCTGATTATGCTTCTTACACACATGCTTCTCTTCCTACCTGTTCCTCTTGCTTCTTATCTGGAGTTGCTTAGCAATTTCAGTCAAAATACCCAGCTGGGGATTGCTTAAAAACTTCCTTTCTGGACAGCACAAGTGGCCAAAGGGGCAGGGGAAACTATCATCTAGATCCTTCCAGGACATAATGATGCAGGAGAGACTGAAGTTATGCCCGCGGTGATGGTCACTGGGTCTTTCAAGTAGTCCAGACAGATGGGACAGCTAGCCTGTGCTCGGATGTCAGCCAGGGCTGTCACAAATTCCACTGAGCCTTGAACAAAGATGGTAGGTAAGGTAATTCTTTTATTTTAGCCAGGCCTAGCTCTCTAGAGCTCAAGACCCAGTATGCAGTGGATATCCTCTCCAGACCTTGAAATCTGACCAGCTTTCAGTTTTATTGACTTGGCATGTTGATGGCAGCTTCTAGAAACTTGTTAAGCCCTCAGCTCCTTAGCTTCAGACTTCACAGCCTGCAGCCTATTACATATTAGAACTTATTAGCTGGGCTGCTGCTCTTCCCACTAAATGAAATAAAGTCAAGTTTTCTTCAAGAAAGTGGCCTCAGGTCCAAGATAAGGACTCCTTCCTGTAATCCCAGCTACTCAAGAGGCTGAGGCAGGAGAATCACCTGAACCCAAGAGGAGGAGATTGTGGTGAGCCAAGATCGTGCCATCGCACTCCAGCCTGGGCGACAGAGTGAAACTATATAAAGCACATTGGGCCAGGCGTGGTGGCTCACACCTGTAATCTTAGCACTTTGGGAGGCCAAAGCAGTGGATCACTTGAGGTCAGCAGTTCGAGAACCAGCCTGGCCAACATGGTAAAACCTCGTCTCTCCTTGCATTATAATCACCTGGAGGTCTTGGTAAAAGATTGCTTGGGCCACATCTCCAGTTTCTTATTCAGTAGGGCTGGTTTTTTTCCTAAGTTCCCAGATGATGCTGCTGGCTGTGGACTGTACTTTGTGAACTCATGCTGGAGCAGACAGATCAGTAACCCCGGCCAGAGGATGCTCAGGACCCACTGAGCCACCGCGAGGAAGGACTCAGACCCCCAACCCCACCAAATTAAAGTATGTCTTTAACAGATAATCATTATTAACAATATTAAAATGTATAGCCCAGACTTGATTTTTTTAAATATTGTAATCATTATACAATCAAAAGTCAAAGAAAATGCTTCCTCATTTTTATAAGCAAGTCCTTAAAAAATATGAGCTCATTTTACAAGATCAATGAATATAGTAATGCATTAGTAGTGGTTGAAGAGGCATGGAGGAAGGTGGTGGGGGCAGAGGAGCTGAAGGAGGAGGCGCTGGAAGTGAAGGAGGCAGGGCAACTCTGGTTGAAGCAACATTTCTACTGCTTCTTGGTCCCTTTCTGTGATTAATTTGCCAAAGGAGGGAGCTTACTTTCATACTGGGGTTATCCACACATTCTATCCATTTCCACAGCATAAGCCTGACAACAAGGTGATTGTAGATGGAATAAGGCATGAACTCTTTTTGAGATTTTAGTCAAGGCAACAGACAGAACTGGAGCTTAGCCCTCTGAACACAGAAATCATGGCCCACAAATGTTATCATCTTAGTCTAACTATAAGGTAACAAAGATGAAATATAGTACACCCCTGAAAAATAAGCTTATGCACACAATCTTTGAAAAATAGACAAATATCCAATACATACAATTTCATCAAGCTCCAGACCAAATTCAAAACATAGTTCATCAAATTCTTCGTCAGCTAGGAAAATAAAAAAGGAGATGGTTAATTTTACTCTGTTTAGTATAAGTGAAAACTACATACAAATTGCATTTTCTTATTACTAATTGCCTTACACCAATCATACTACTAAATATCAGGCATCACATATCATCATTTAAAAACAAACAGGCCAGGCACAGTGGCTCATGCCTGTAATCCCAGCACTTTGGGAGGCCGATGTGAGTGGATCACCTGAGGTCAAGAGTTTGAAACCAGCCTGGCCAACATGGTGAAACCCTGTCTCTACTAAAAATACAAAATTAGCCAGGCATGGTGGCACATGCCTGTAATCCCAGCTACTTGGGAGGCTGAGGCAGCAGAATTGCTTGAACCTGGGAGGCAGAGGTTGCAGTGAGCCGAGATCATGCCATTGCACTCCAGCCTGGGCGACAAGAACAAGATTCTGTCTCAAAAAATTTAAAAAAAAAAAGGAAAAAAAGCTTGGCCAAAAAAATTTAAGATAAAAAAAAGAAAAAACTATTAAAGGCTTTGATTAATCTACACTAATATCAACTGTAGTTTAGGTTACCTGCACTGGGAAGTTTGCATGTACACAGAAGAAAAACACCTGTTAAGTAGAGATCAGATATAAAGTAGGCTCCAAATCACAGATCTCACACAACACAATGTCACATAAGTCCTATCATGTAAAATGGTCTGAGGCAGCCTGACACTTTTGGCTTTGAAGCCAAGTCAATCAGAGTTTGAATTCTATCCCACTTATTAGATCTGAGAGCTTGGCACCTTATGTAAACTTTCTTGGTATCTTGTGTCAACATTATAGCAGCCTCATATATAAAATGGTATTTCACAGCCATTATGGCATGGTACTATTGGAAAGATTTAAATGATAATGCATAAAATGGACCTGGCATAGTACCCTGAGACATAGTGAGTCTACAATAATTAATAGTTTATTAGCAATTAATAAAATAAGTTCTCTTCCTTATTTTAATATTATATCCTACCGTTTAGCTTTTCAGAGTTCTCACATTACCAAAAATTGAATACAAAACATCATTAGCAGTATATTGTAGTGCAAATTGGTCTTAAGATTCCTGATTCAGACACTAAATTTCAATTTAACATCTATGTACTGAGTACCCACCTTATACCAGGCACGGTACTAGGTACCAGGGTTACAAAGATAAATAAAACACAATTCCTGCCTTAACTACTTCCTCATCTAGTAAAGAAGCCAGATGTGTAAATAAATATGACTGTGTTAAGTACAACGTACAGGGCTGACACAAAAGAAGTAATCAGTTTCTCTCATGGTCAGCTAAACCTTCGCAGAAAGGATGAGTTCATTAGGCAGAGATTGTGGGGAGTGAAACAGCATGGCAAATTTGGAAACTCTTAAGTAGTTCAACATGGATGAAACATAAAGTTCATATCAGAAGATATGATGGAACAAGGAGAAAGAGGTCAACTAATGATTTGCCCTCTTTCTTACAGGCAGGCAATGGAAATTATACTGAAGGGATTCTTCAGCTGAGCAAAAACATGATTAGATCTGCATTCTAAAGACTGCTCGCAGATTAGAGGATGGATTGGAGCAAGGAGTCTACTGCAATAGTACAGATGCGATATAGTGAAGACTTCACTTAAAGCAGCACCAGCAAGAATGAGGAAGAAGGGATTACTATGAAAAACATTAAAGAGGTCGAATGTATAAGGCTGGATGGCCGAATGATGGGAGGTAGGAATAGGGAGTGTGTAGAAGGAGTCTAGGATGACTCCCCGATCTCTGGTTTGGGGGAAAAAAGTGGGTGGGGGTATCATTAACTAGGGCAGGTAGTAATAGGTACCCAGCCTCCAAGACGGCCTGTTCCATGATCCCTGCCTCCTTGTATTCATGCTCCTGTGTGAACTGAGGTCTGCAGCAATCACCTGAGTGAGTTTGGAAGCAGATTCTCAAGCCCAGCCAAGCCTTGAAATGACAGCAACCCCAGCTGACAGCTAGACTGCAACATGGTGAGACCCAAAGCCAGAACCACCTTCCTAAGCTACTCCACGATTCCTGTCTCTCAGAAATTTTGTAAAATATTAAAGGCTTGTTTTACACTCCTAAGTACTGGGGTAACTTGTTACATAGCAACAGACTACTAATACTTTGGAATAATTTGTTATATAGCAATAGATTACTAATAAAGACTTTAGTCCCTGGAAGTGGGGTACTGCTGTAACAAAAAGGAAAAACATGGGAATGGCTTTGGAACCAAGCAGTGGGCTTTGAGGCGTGTAAATGAAAACCTAAAGAAGCCTCATAGTCTTTGGTAAGGATGCAGGTGAGGATATGGAGGGAAAGTGAGGTAACGTTATCAGAAAGCAGAAGAAGAGGAATCCTGGTTAAGCAGAGGCGGAAGGCTTAGCAACACCATTCCTTGCAGTTACATGCACTGTAAAAAATCAGTGAGGTGATGTAACTAAGAAGATTTCCAACCAGTGTTCAAAGTGCCACCTGGGTTTTTATTGTGCTTATGTGAAAAAAAGAGATAAGCTAAAGGAAAGGCTGTTAAACAAAAATGAGCCAGGATGTTGGGGATTTTAAAAATTCTCATCTTCTCCAGATGTGAAACAATGCTAAAATTAAGAAATAACTTCTGAGCAAAGACCAAATCCAAGGCACTGCCAGGAAAACATGGTCCAAAGATAAAATCAATGTTATGACCATAAAATCTTAAGACCCAGAAAGATCAAAGGCACTAATCATTCCAACAAAGGGTGCTATAAAAAAATTATAAAGAATGTGCCTCATAAATCCAATTAATCACACAATAGGGCTTAATTAAGAGCACTGTTATCAGCAGAAACTCAATATATTTCAGAGATGTGTAGGTGGTGTGGCTTTTAACTAATAAAATGGAAGCCAGTAACATGCACCAAAGACCCTCAAAGTTTTTAGAAGAAATACATATGCAGAAGCATTGCCAGCTATAATTGAAAGGGATAGAAATAGGATAAAATGAAGTCTTTGAACTCTCAAAATTCTATTAGCAGTAAGTAGACTGAGAAAACCAACCAGCTATAAAGCACATGCTTCCTAGGGATCACTCAGAGGGGTGGAAACCAAGAGCCTAGAGGGCAGGGCAGACAGCCATGGAGAATTATTCCAAGCCTTCAGACGTAATCAAGAACATCCAACATTTGCCACTTGATTCCAGAATTGCCATGGACCAATGACTCCTTTGTGTCTCCCATTTCCGCCCCTTTGAAGAGGAAGGGCTACAGGAGTTATCCTATGCCCATCCCACCGCTGTATGTTAGGTATATGTGGGGCAGATAAATGGTCTCTCAAGTCTCTCAGGCCAACAGTGTACTAAAGAAGCTATACTGAAGGAACTACACCCAAGGAGCCACATCCACATCTGGTCCTGATTTAGATGATGAGATTCTAGATTCTGAGCTGCTGCTGTAATGGGATGACACTTCTGAGGGCCTTGGGAGGGGGTGAGTATATTTTGCATATGGGAGGAACCTGAATCAGTGGAGGTTAGAGGGGGAACGGTGGTAGTCAGCCTCCAAGATGGCCTCCAATAATACCGGCCTCCTGGTATTCACACCCTTGTACTGTTCCCTTCCACATTGTGCTAGGATTGGTCTGTGATCAAGAGAATATGAGAAGGGCTAGTATATCACTTCTGAGCTGTTATTGAAAACAGGTGTCTATCCTCAGCACTCTCTCTTACTTACCTACTCTCTCGGACCTCTCCATCTGGGGCAAACAAGCTAACATGTTCTAAGTAGTCCTATGGAGAGGATAAGGTGGGAGGAACTAAAGCCTATGGCCAAAAATCAGCAAGGAACTGAGGTTTGCCAACAACCACTTGAATGAACCTGAAAGCAGTTTCTCCAGACCCAGTTAGGCCTTGAGATGACTACGGATCTGGCAAACACCTTGGCTGCAATCAAAAACCACCCGGCTAAGCCAGTCCCCAATTCCTGACCCTCAGAAACTATATAACAAATGATAGTTGCTTTAAGATGCTAAACTTTGGGATAATTTAGTATGCAGTAATAGATAACTAAGTGGTACAGAACTATTAAAATATGCTGAATCCTAATTATCATGTTTTATTCCTTTCAGCTGTATTTCATGGGTTTCTATACAAAGAAAAATCAACGATAAAATCGTGATTAGTAATTTCCTCTAACGAAAGGACACATCAAGTAACCACACCTTAGGGGTGTATATGATATACACAGAAGGCTCTGCCACTACTGCCAGCTATTACACCACGCCAGAACAGGACTATAATTGAAGAGCAGTGATAATAAATCAGTTAACAAGAAAAGGAGTGGCAAAAGGAAACCACCTGCGCAGAAAGTCCGTTGAAAAGGTAGACTAAGGAGACAAAACTGCTCCAAAGGAGAGAGAAGAGCAAAATAACCAAAATGGCCAACAGCTTGAAAGAGAAATATCCTTGCTAAGCAAAGAGGTGGTAAAAAGGAAGGTGGGGACTGGTAGAAACAATGGAATTTCAAATAGAAAGCAACTCTTGGAGGGACTAAAGAGAGAGAATGTGGATTTTCAAAGTGTGAATGAGACATTATCTGAAAACAAGAAAAAAGGAGGAAGACTGGGGAAAAAAAAAAGGTAAGAAACAAGATGTATCCATACTACTTGGAAACCACATGTTTGCTGAACATGCTTTTTCAATTCTGACCTCAACCCAGTTAACAGTTTCAAGAAAGAACACAATAAAGGTAAACTAATGAGGAGAAACATTTCTGACCTCTTGAAAGTATATCTCAATAAATAACATCAATCCTTCTGACTGAATTTTTTTTTTTTTTTTTGAGACAGGGTCTCACTTTGTGGCCGGGGCTGGAGTGCAGTGGCTTGATCACCGCTCACTACAGCCTTGACCTACTTGGTTCAAGTGATCCTCTGGCCACAGCCTCCCGAATAGCTGGGACTACAGGTATACACCACCACACCCAGCTACTTTTTGTAGAGACAGGGTTTTGCCGTGTTGCCCAGTCTGGTCTCCAACTCCTGAGCTCAAGCAATCTGCCCACCTCGTCCTCCCAAAGTGCTGTGATTTACAAGCATCAGCCATGTACCTGGCCCTTAAAAGACTCAGTAGCTAACAAACACGTATTTGTGAAAAAATCAATCTTAATTGATCACTGACAATATGAAAAAAAAAAAGGGAAGCAGACAGAATACGTTAAAACATCAGATGATAGTAAATAGGTTATAAATCTCACCATTTTTAAAAATCTGGATTATTTCTTACCTCCCTAGAAATGGAGACTGGGATGGGAACTGATTATAGATGTTTTGAACAAATATTTGCCACCTACCATCTTAGGCAATTCAGGTATACAGACTGAGCATTCCTAATCCAAAAATCTGAAATCTGACATGCTCCAAAACCCAAAACCTTAAAGTGCAGACATGATGTCACAAGTGGAAAATTCCACACCTGACTCCATGTGACTTGTCAAAAACACAGTCGAAACTTTGTTTCATGCAAAAAAAATTATTTAAAGTATTCCATAAAATTAACTTCAGGCTATGCATATAAGGTATATATGAAATATAAATCAATTTCATGTTTAGACTTGGTCCCACCCCCAAAATATCTCATTATCTATATGCAAATATCCCAAAATCCAAAATCCAAGACGCTTCTGGTCTCAAGAATTTTGGATAAGGAATTATTAACCTGTACCACATCCCATTAGTGAGAATATGGTTTAGAAGGGCAGCTAAGAAATATAAATAAGCTCATTATAAAACAAAGCGATTAGGCGATTAGAGCCAAGTACAAAGGGTAAGAGTAATACAATACCCTTGTATTTACTTTATTTTCGGGGACTTACGGCAGAACTTACGAAGAATATCACATTGAGAATAGCTACTATCTAAAAGCATACACTTAGGAAAGATTTTTAAAAGCCAGCTTTATTTTCACTGTAACAGTAATATCTTATTCTGGGAAGCGGTGGCTGTCATTAAACCAATTAGGCCTTTGTTAACACACTGAGCCCTAAAAACAAAAAAACAGCTCTCACGAACCAGTTGGTCCAGCCTTTATACAAGCCAAAAATTATGGGGTGGGGGCTGGGCGCAGTGGCTCATGCCTGTAATCCCAGCATTTTGGGAAGCCGCCGCAGGCGGATCAAGACCAGCCTGGCCAAGATGGTGAAACCCCGTCTCTCTAAAAATACAAAAAAATTACTCGGGCGCGATGGCGGGCGCCTGTAATCCCAGCTACTCGGGAGGCTGAGGCAGAGAATTGCTTGAACTGGGAGACGGAGGTTGCAGTCAGCCGAGATCGCGCCACTGCACTCCAGCCTGGGCGACAGACCGAGACTCCGTCTCAAAAAAAAAAAAAAAAAAAATAGGGTGGGACAGCTGCTACGGCTGTGAGGTAACTGATAACGGCACTTAATATCTCCCTCCTTTTTTTCAATGGTTGTGTTTTTAGAACTGAATAAAAGATGAAATGTAGAATGAAGTCTACGCCCATTGAATACTCCTCATTCAGGTCTCAGATCAAATGTTACCACCCTATCTAAAGTTGTTCTTGGCACAACACCTTTTCTTTCCTTGATGGCATTTAACATTCTCCGAAATCATTTTATTAATGTGCTGGTTAATTGTCTGCCTCCATCAGACAGAACGTGGACCTGACGTGTCATGTGCACAGCTCTAGTCCTAAGCTCTTAGAACAGTGCCTGACACATAACAGGCGCTCAGGAAACATTAATAAAACGAAGACAGGTGGAATGCCGTTCTCCACCCCGCTGCACAAATCTCTCCTCCTACCCCCTTATAAACTGAGTTCCCACAGCGCTGCTATTGCAATGAACTGGCTACGCTCAGGATGCAACCCCGGGTTTCCTTCCTGTTCTATCCCCTGGCTTGGATGTCGGTGCCAGGCATGCTGTAGGCACTCGATGGCAGATCGCTGAATGAATGACACGGCAAGCCGGGCACGAGCAGTGGCACCGCTGCGATGCCGGTTCCGAGGCTACCACAGCCCAGCCGGACCGCCACCATCATCGGCCTTCCCGTGTAAACCCCGCCCTCCCGGGGCCAAAACCTTCAGGAAGGCATGAATGTCGCCACAATGCCCTTTTGGAGGGAGGCCCAGCCTCCGAGAAGAGGCGTAGGGCCCAATGTATAGGGCCGGCACTCACTGTAGGTGCGGCCCAGGGCTTGGAAGAGCAGATCACGCTTCACGCTGACAGTCGGCATGGCGGGTCGAACTCACTGCGCCTGCGCGGCGAGCTGACTCGGGCTTCCCTAGTGAAGCGCGTAGGACCCGCCTCTTCTTGTGCGTGTTGTCTTGAATATCGCCATTCTGCTGCCAACAGTTCCTTTTCTTTTTTTAACCTAAAAACACTCACCTTGCCATTGTCTCGCTGACTAAATGTATTTTCTTGGGACTAATCGCTTAAAAGCCTGTAAGAGAGATATAATTTGATAGAACTTGCTAGGATTTGTCAGGCATTGTAATGTACTGACCCTGAAGTCCCGGATGCTTCCAGCGCGCTAAGGGCCGGGGACGCCCACCAGGTGGGCGGGGCGAGAGTGGGGCGCGTCAGGGAGGGGTCGGGGCCTCCACGTGGGAAATCTTGCCTGGAGGTGGTGGAAATGCGAGTGGAGAGGGTTCAAGGCTTCCTCCAGAGAAAGGTGTGCAAATCCTGGCAGCGGGAGAGGGGCTGTTGACAGACCTCAGTTTTTACTTCATTCTTTAATCTTTCCTCTACTCGTATAAGTGATATACCTGTGTTTTGTTTGAACTTTACGGCAGCCCTATAAGGGAGGCATTGTAAGAGACCTCTTTTTAGTCTGTTTGCTCAGTGCTCTCTGCTGTCAGTGGGCTGTGCTCAGTTCTCTGCCAGCATTAAATTTCCTCCTTAAAACAACCCTGAGTGTAATAGGCTGAATAACCGCCCCCAATAATATCAGACCCTAATCCCTGCAACCTCTAAATGTAACTTTGTATGGAAACAGCGTCTTTACAGATCAAGTTAAGGATTTTGAGATGAAGATTATCCTGGATTCGAAAAACGAGCACTAAATGGAATCACAGTATCCTCATAAAATCATAAAAGGGAGGTCGAGAGAGACGATTTAGCCACGGTGGCAGAGATTGGAGTATGGCAGCCACAACCCAAGGATGCCAGCAGCCACCAGAAACAAAGAGACAAGCACACACGGGGGGTGAGGGGGTGGAGGAGCGGGGAGCATCAAGAATAGCTAATAGATGCTGGGCTTAATACTTAGGTGATGGGATGATCTGGGCAGCAAACCACCATGGCATACGTGTACCTATGTAACAAACCTTCACATCCTGCACATGTACCCCTGAAATAAACAGAGACAAGGACAGTTCACGCCCAGCCCGTGGGGCAGCCGTATAATGCATGCTGATTTGGGCCCAGTAAAACTGATTTTGGGTTTCTGGCCTCCAGAACTGTGAGAGCATGAATTTTTGGTTTAAGTCAGCGAGTTTGTGGTAATTTGTTTCAGCAGCCAAGGGAAACTAATACATTAAGATAGGTACCATTATCCCTGTTTTACAAGTAATGAAACTAAGGCACAAACAGGCAGTTCCAGGGGGAGCTTTGCCCTAATCCTTTCTACTGTACAGTGAGTAAGGGCTTCTTCCGAAGTCCTTCACATGAGGGGAGAAAAGCTGAGCCAGATGTAAGCCACCCTATTTAATCAAGCAGTTTTTCACTATACGGTATTAGCTCCCCTCCATGGGAAGGCAGTCCCTTCCCAGTGACCAACGTAACAGATTGGCAACACCCCATAAATGGCAAACATCCCCAATGCAAAATAAAGTTTTCCACCGAAAATTCGTGCTTTGTGCTCAATTAATAAGCAAAGGACTAGTGCCAGGCACGATGGCTCACACTTGTAACACCAACACTTTGGGAGGCTGAAGTGGGCAGATCACTTGAGGTCAAGAGTTTGAAACCAGCCTGGCCAACATGATAAAACCCCATCTCTACTAAAATCACAAAAATTAGCTGGGTGTGGTGGTGGGCACTTGTAATCCCAGCTACTGGGGAGGCTGAGGGCTAAGAATCACTTTAACCCAGGAGGCAGAGTTTGCAGTGAGCCAAGATCATGCCACTGCACTCCAGCCTGGGTGACAGAGCAAGACTCTGTCTCAAAAACAATAACAACAACAACAACAAAATAATAATGATAAATAACCAAAGGACTTCCTGCTGACCTGCTTTGGGCACTCCAAAGTGTTCTGTGGCCTCTGAACCTCAGTTTCCTCATCCATAAAATAGGGATAATAATATACACCTTAAAGAATTACTGTGTCTCATACCTGTAATTCCAGAACTTTGGGAGGCCGAGGCGGGAGGATTACTTGAGCCCAGGATTTCAAAACCAGCCTGTGCAACAGAGTTGGACCCCATCTCTAAACAGAAAAATTAGCCAGGCATGGTGGCACACACCTATGATCCCATCTACGCGGATCACTTGAACCCGGGAGGTTGAGGCTGCAGTGAGCTGTGATCGTGCCACAGCACTCCAGCCTGGGTGACAAAGTGAGACCTTGTCTTAGAAACTAAAAAAGAATTATTGTAAGAATTTGAAATAATACTCATAAATAACTAGTATAGTTCTTATCATATCAGAGGTCCTGGAAATAGTGCAACTGTCATTATTTTTTTTAATCCTCCTAGTTAGTTTTCTGCTAGTCTCAGACCACCAAAGGGCATTTTGTTCCCATCTCTCACATCCCCCAACTGACCCATCCTACTTTTTATCATTGCACATGTTACAGGTACTCTGTCCCTTCTCTGTGAGAAGCTAAACTGTTAGAAGATGCTAATGGAAAAGAGGAAACTAGACCACTAGGGCTCATCACAAACGGCATTAGCTAACTGAAAGGAAAGGTACATGGAAAATGATGAGATCGTATATCACAAAATGTAGGTACATGCTTCTTTCATCTAACTTTGGGGCCAGACTGAAAGCAGGAATGAGGTGGCAGCATTTCCTAGGAATGAAAGACGAGCTGGACAAAAGGCATGGAAAAACTCTCAGCTCAGCAGAAATTAAGGAGATGCAAATTAAAATTATAAGGACATACGTTTGTATACCTACGAGACTGGTAGAAATCTTAAAGTCTGAAAAAAATCAGATCTTGGCAAGAATTTGGGAGTATAAATTGATATAATCTCTTTGGAAAATATGGCCTTACCTAGAAAAATGGGGCATGTCCATATCCTACTACCCAGCAACTGCACTGCTAGGAATATTCCCCAGAGAAACTCTTACCCATGTGCACCAGAAGACTCAAATAAGAATTTTCATGGTTACATTGTTCGTTATAACAGAAAGCTAGAAACAACCCAATGTTTGTCAATACTAGAATGGGTAGACAGTTATGATAAATTTATACAGTGAAACACCACACAGTTATGTAAACAAATGAACTACACCTGCATGTATCAACTTGGATAAATCTTACATTGTAATTTTGAGGGAAAAATGTAAATCACAGAAGAATATGTATCCTTGATGCCGTTACTATAAACACTAAAAACCAGGCTAACCTGAAGAGTATATTGTTAGGCATACATAAATAGAATGGTAAGCCTGTAATAAAAAGCAGAGGGTGACAAACGCAAAATATGAGACCAGTTAGTTCTGAGTGAGATGGAAGGGCTGCAGCCTGCAGTGTTGGAATACCTGTATTACTCAGAGTCCTCCAGATAAATAAACAGGAAATAGGTAGACAGATATTTATTATAAAGTATTGTCTCACATCATTATGGAAACTGAGAAGTCCCACAATCTACCATCTGCAAGCTGGAGACCCATGAAAATGAGTGAAGTAGTTTGAAGCTCTGAGAGCTGACGAGGTAGTGGTACAGATGCTGTCTCAAGGCCTGAAAACCAGGAGAACTGAGAGCAGGGAAAGATCTATGGCCCAGCTCAAGTAGTCAGAGAGTGAATTCAGCCTTCCCCTTTTTATTCTCTTCAGGCCCACTATGGATTGGATAATACCTACCCACATTGGGGAGGGCCATTTGCTTTACTCAGTCTATCCATTCAAATGCTAATATTGGCTGGGTGCGGTGGCTCACGCCTGTAATCCTAGCACTTTGGGAGGCTGAGGCAGGCAGATCACTTGGGGTCAGAAGTTTGAGACCAACCTGGCTAACATAGCAAAACCCCATCTCTACTAAAAATACAAAAATTAGCTGGGCATGGTGGCACACGCCTGTAGTCCCAGCTACTTGGGAGGCTGAGGTAGAGGAATCACTTGAACCCAGGAGGCGGAGGTTGCAGTGAGCCGAGGTTGCACCACTGCACTCCAGCCTGGGCAACAGCAAGACTCCATCTCAAAAAAATAAAAACAAATGCTAATCTCTTCCAGGAACACCCTCACACACCCAGAAATAATGTTTAACCAGCTACCTGGGTACCCATTAGCCCAGTCAAGTTGGTACATAAAATTAACCAACACAGTACCCAAAGGGTTTCAAAAATATTGGTAATGTTCTATTTTATCTGGTATACCTTTGTGGATGTATTTTAAGAAAGAGAAGATGAAGGTGGGAAACAACAGATGAGTGTGGCACTCTATTTCGGGGGTGGGGAGATGAATGGTGGGTGGCAGATAGATGAGCAGAAACACAATAGGAATACTTGACACTTGATTTCGCTTTAAGGTGTTCTTTTTCCTCCATAAAGGGCTTTTTTTTTTTTCCTTTTGAGATGGAGTTTCACTCCTAGCCCAGGCTGGAGTGCAATGGCCCATCTTGGCTCACTGCAGCCTCCACCTCCTGGGTTCAAGCAATTCTCCTGCCTCAGCCTCCCGAGTAGCTGGGATTACAGGTGCCCACCACCACGCCCAGCTAATTTTTGTATTTTTGGTGGAGATGGGGTTTTACCATGTTGGCCAGGCTGGTCTCAAACTCCTGACCTCAGGTGTATCACCTGTCTTGGCCTCCCAAAGTGCTAGGATTACAGGTGTGAGCCACCGCGCCCGGCCCAGATAAAGGGCTTTTTAAAAACTTTAGTCTAATTTATTATTCTTTTCCTTTATATGTTATGGGGTTTAGGTTATGTTTTAAAAGGTCTTTCTTAATCCCAAGATTTTTTTTTAAGTATGTTTCTCAGAGTACTTGAATGGGTTTTTATTTTTCTTTTGCATTTAAATCTCAGATCTTTCTGAAATTTGTTTTGGTTTTGGAGTGAGCAAATGAACCAGCTTTATTTTGGCTTGTAAACAATTCAGTTAATACATTATTTATTAAATAAGCTATTTTTTACTCATGGATTTGAAATATGTTCTTTATTAAATTTCCATATATATATATCTATATATTTAGGGTTATTCCTGAACTATGTATTCCATTGTCTGTATGAAGCTTTTTCCATTACTATAGTACTATAATACATTTTAATAGTTGGAAAAGTTAGTAAGTTAGTGTACCTTCAATGCCTTCTTTTTCAAAACTTTCATGACTTTTATCTCATGTTAATTTTTCTAGATGAACTTTAAGATTTCTTCAAGTTCTAGAAAACATTCTTTTATCATTTATTAGGAATCAAACATAATTTATGGATTAATTTAGGAATCTTTCCATCTAAGAACCACAGGCTCCATGTAAGTTCTTAAGTGTACCAGGTAGTGGTCCCCCTTAGGCCTTCTGCTTGAATGTTCTTGCCCATAGATTCCCATAGAGCTAGATCCCTTGGCTCCTTGAAGTCTTCCCAGAAAAGCCTATCCCTGACTATACTATTAGTTATGGTTATTAGATAGATATGTCTCTCTCTGCTAAAACATGAGCCTGTAAAGGCAGAGATTTTTGTGTTTTGTTCACTAACACATGCCAAGAACCTCAAACAGTGCCTGGCAGAGGGCAGACCATCAATAAATATTTGAAGCTTTAATGTTAGGAATACTTGGTATATTACCTTTTCTTTTTACAAATATATACTTCAGAACTAAAAAAATGAGCAAAGGAAGTGAGCACCAATTAAATACAAACAAAAAAACAAGAAGAGAAGAGAATGTAAATTAAAACAACAATGCAAGTTATGGATATTTTCTCCAGGGAGACCGGCAGGCATTAAAGAAACAAATCATACCAACCCTGTATTGGCAAAAATTTAGAAAGCTGGCACTTTAACTCCTGTTAGGAATATAAGTAGCAGTTTGACAATATAAATCAACATATTAAAGATTTTTTCTCTTTGATCCTAAAATTCCACTCCTATAATTATTCTAAGGAAATTATGAAACAATTCTTTGTAATGTAGAAAATTTTGAAACAACCTAAACATTCAACAAGATGAGCTTGATTAAATAGAGTATGATACCTTTATGCAGTAAAATACTATACAAACATTAAAAATGATGTTAGCTATCTACTTTTTTTTTTTTTTTTTTTTTTAGATGGAGTCTCCCTCTGTCATCCAGGCTGGATTGCAGTGGCGTGATCTTGGCTCACTGCAACCTCTGCCTCCCAGGCTCAAGCAATTCTCCTGCCTCAGCCTCCCGAATAGCTGGGACTACAGGCACACGCCACCACGCCCAGGTAATTTTTGTATTTTTAGTAGAGACAGGGTTTCACCATGTTGGCCATGATGGTCTCCGTCTCTTGACCTCGTGATCCGCCCACCTCGGCCTCCCCAAGTGCTGGGGTTACAGGTGTGAGCCACCACACCCGGCCCAGCCATCTACATTTTTTAACATGGCAAAAAGTTCACAACAAGTGAACTTTATGATATGAAAGTACAGTTACTAAACAATATACTTTATTTTTATTTATTTAATTTTATTTCATTTTAGAGACAGGGTCTCACTCTTTCACCCAAGCTGAAGTGCAGTGGCATGATCATAGCTCACTGCAGCCTTCATCTCCTGGGCTCCAGTGTTCTGCCACCTCAGCCTCCCAAATAGCTGGGACCACAGGCACACACCACCACACCTGGCAAATTTTTTAACTTTTTTGTAGAGACAGGGTCTCATTATGTTGCCCGGGCTGAACAATATACTTTAAATGACCAATTTTTTTGTTTTAAAAATGCATGTATAGCTGGGCACAGTGGTTCATGCTTATAATCCTAGCACTTTGGGAGGTTGAGGTGGCTGGATTACTTGAGGTCAGGAGTTCGAAACCAACCTGGCCAGCATGGTGAAAACCCATCTCTACTAAAAATATTTAAAAAATTAGCCAGGCATGGTGGTGGGCACCCGTAATCGTAGCTCCTCAGGAGGCTGAGGCACAAGAATCACATGAACCTGGGAGGTGGAGGTTGCAGTGAGCTGAGATCACGCCATTGCACTCCAGCCTGGGCAATAAGAGTGAGGCTCCCTCTCAAAAAAAAGAAAAAAAAAACGCAGGTATGTATGAGTGTGAACAAAAATAAAATGGCTACTATAATATACAACAAAATGTTAACAGTCACTATTCTTGGATTGCTGAGATTTTTTAAAATTGTATCTTATATTTTACAGAATTGTAACTAGCAAGTATTATTTTATTATGAGAAAATAAAACCAAGGCTATCATAAAACACAATCAGGCTCACTCCTTTTCCCTGACTAATCAGACATTGGTAGATTGTCCAGCTCTCTCATTATCACCTGGAATCAGAGCCTGCACCCGTGGATTGTTTTTGCCTATAAAATGTGTAATAAGCTCGGAGAAAATTTCTGAAATGATTGTGCCACTTTCCTGTAATGCTTGTGGGTTGGCCAGTAACTGTGAAAGCTATGCTGTCAGGTCTGAAGTTCTTCTCACACAGGTCCTAAATTGCAGTATGGGATCAGATGACATTTTACACTAGAGCCACTGGTAGCTTAAAGGGGCATGCTGATACTGTGTAGTGCTTTCCTCTCCAGAAGCAAACAGTCTCCGCTTGCAGCCTCAGTTTCTTCATTCACAAAATGGAGATAGTATTCCATCTGATGGTTGTGAGGATAAAGTATGTGGAGACAATTTGAAACCTGCAAAGTGCTATTTGATTAGTAGATATTTATACTGAAAGTAATTACCCAGTATATTACCTTCAGTATAAATTACCCAAGTGATCTGAGACTATGACCTCTTTCTGGTGTGAAGTTTAGTCAAACTTGAGCTGCTATCTCCCAGAGGGTGAGGCAGGGCTTTCCATACAGGTAATGGATGATACAATTTACTGTAACTGGCCTTGCTTTTACTTGCTGCGTATCAAAAACTGGTTCTGTTCTATCCATAATCTTATATGCCTTTCCTATAAATTTTGTGAGGGCACTCCAATCTCTCTGTAGATTACTCTGAAACTTTTAGGACATAACCACAGTCCATACATCTTTTTGGGTTTCTATTGCTAGATCCATCTAGCATCAAGAAGGTCTGCAAGACCTCACAAGAATCAGTTTGATCAGCACTAAGGAATTTGTCAAAACGATGGTCATTTTAAATTGGATTTTTTTTTTTTTTTTTTTTTTTTTTTTGGAGACAGAGTCTCGCTCTGTCGCCCAGGCTGGAGTGCAGTGGTGTGATCTCGGCTCACTGCAAGCTCCGCCTCCCGGGTTCACGCCATTCTCCTGCCTCAGCCTCCCGAGTAGCTGGGACTACATGCCCAGTTAATGTTTTTTGTATTTTTAGTAGAGACGGGGTTTCACCGTGTTAGCCAGGATGGTCTCGATCTCCTGGCCTCGTGATCCACCCATCTCGGCCTCCCAAAGTGCTGGGATTACAGGCATGAGCCACTGCACCTGGCCTAAATTGGATTTTTAAAATAAACTCATTACACATTTTATAGTATTGACAATTCCCTCGTTCCTGATATTCTCCTTCCTTAGTTTTCCTGACTCCAGGCTCCTGATTGGCTCCTTGGATTTTTCTACTGTCACTATGCGATAGGCAAAAGCAATACAACATAGTATTGAGTTCTATCAGTCACAGATTTAAATCCTGGATCTACTGTTCACTGAGACCTTGGACCAATGACAGAATACTGATGAGCCTCAGTTCCTCATCTGTAATGTGAAGAATAACAATACCTACCTTGTAGTTATACCATGTGATGGTTGTGAGAATTCTAAGAGAAATAGTTTGTGTAGGGTTTGGCCTATCATGAACACTGAATAAATATTAACTCTCTTGCGGCCTCCTCTACCTCCTACACTGCACTTTCCCTTGCTTCTATGTGGGGTGCTATCCAGAGTTACGTGCTTAGAAATCTTCTCCCCGAGTGAGGTCTGCAGCCTCCACTACCACCTAAACACAGACGGCTCCCTTCCTATCTTCAGCTTTTATCTCTCTTCTGTACATATTTCTTTTTTTTCTTTCTTTTTTTTTTTTTTTTTTTTTGAGATGGAGTATAGTTCTGTTGCCCGGGCTGGAGTGCAGTGGCGCCGATCTTGGCTCGCTGCAACCTCAGCCTCCCAGGTTCACACCATTCTCCTGCCTCAGCCTCCTGAGTAGCTGGGACTATAGGCCCAGCTAATTTTTTTGTATTTTTAATAGAGACGGGGTTTCACCGTGTTAACCAGGATGGTCTCAATCTTTTGACCTCATGGTCCGCCTGCCTCGGCCTCCCAAAGTGCTGGGATTACAGGCGTGAGCCACTGTGCCCAGCCTCTTCCGTACATATTTCTTACCAGCTTCTGAACATCTGCACCTGGCTGTCCAACATGCTGGCATCTCATACTCAACATGTCAAAAACTGAAGTTTCCCCTAAGATTCATTTTTTCCCATGTCTGCCTTTCCTTTTCAATGTCACTACCATCCACTGAGTTATCCAAATCGGAAATACTGAAGTCAACTTAACTCCTCCTCACTCATTTCTCCCTTCTGATTCGTTTTGATTGCAGAAGCTTGGCATCATCTGCCCAGAATTTTCATTCGCCGCCACAAGGGCAAATTTGACAGCCACCATGTTACAGCAATGGGACCCTGTATCTCATTTGAATGAATTGATACAGAAGTTGACACCTGATGCCAGCTGGATTTTGGACTTGGGACCGTAGGGAACTTAAGTCCATTTGATTTAATAGTGGAAGCTGTAACGTACAAGTGTGGGGCCATTAGTGGCCATGCTTCCCACCCCATGGAGAAAATTAATCTCCAGCAAGGTAAAACGACTCTCACAGCAAGAGAGAAGACAGAGGAGAGAGAGGGCCTAGACACATCAAAGTGACTGGTTGTTCTTGAGACCCATGTGTCTCTTTCTTCGTCCTGAAACTTGACTGTTCAACAACAAATTAAGTTCAGAATTATTAAAGCTTAGAGTGTGAGCATTGGAAAGTTATAGCTGAGACTCAAGAGGTGAGATGTAGATGACCTATAAAGCAGAGTCCAAAACCATATTAAAGAATTTGGACTTTATCTTGACAGCAATTGTGAAGAAATTCAAAGATTTTAAACGATGTTTGAAAAGTAATGGAAAAGATGACATTGGGCACGTTGTAGAAAGGAGATAAGGAGTAGTGGTTTGGAGGGTAAAACTCACGGCGAGAAGATCAGTTAGGAGGTTGCAATAATGCAGGGGAGAAATGACAGCAGTCAGGACTGGGGAGATGGCATGTGTTGAAGCAAAACAAAACATCCACTGGATTGGACTATCTTCATCCATTCAGGCTACTATAGCAACATATCATATACTGGGTGGCTTATAAACAACTACAATTTATTTCTCACAGTTCTAGAGGCTGGGAAGTTCAAGATCAGGGTGCTGGCATGGTCGGGTTCTGGTGAGGGCCCTCTTTTGAGTTGCAACAGCTGACTTTTTGCTGGGTCCTCCTATGGCAGAAGGAGCAAAAGAGCTCCCTTCAACATCTTTTATAAGGGCACTAAGTCCATTCATGAAGGAGGAGCTGTCATGACATAATCACTCCCCAAAGGCCACACTTCTTAATACCATTACCTTGGTGGTTAGGATTTCACCTAATATAAATTTGGGGGTACTTGGGGAAAAAACAAACATTCAGACCATAGCCTGGATCTTCTTGGAAACTGGGACTAAGTAATGGAAACTGCTTTGTCACGTCCCCAAGGGCACTGCTGTTGGAGTTGCTGACTGCCTCTTTTATAAGATTGCCTTGGGTTCAGGACAGTTGCAGTAAACCTTCTTAATCCCTTTCTTCTTGTTCCTACCTTGAGTGGGTTGCTGGACCTCCAATTACTGTCCCAGGGCAAATGCAAATTAAGGTGTGGGTGAGGGTCATGGGAAGAGAAAGGACATTTAATAAATACTAGTCACTATCCTCATAATTTCTAACAGTAATCAGTCATAATGTTATAACAATTTAAAAGAGCAATTAGGGGCTGGGCGTGGTGGCTTATGCCTGTAATCTTAGCACTTTGGGAGGCTGAGGCAGGTGCATTTCTTGAGCTCAGGAGTTTCAGACCAGCCTGGGCAACAACATGGTGAAACCCCATCTCTACTAAAAATACAAAAAATTAGCCGGGCATGCTGGTTTGCACCTGTAGTCCCAGCTTCTCTGGGAGGCTGAGGCACGAGAATCGCTTGAACCTGGGAGGCAGAGGTTGCAGTGAACCAAGATCGCCCCACTGCACTCCAGCCTGGGCAGCAGAGCAGACTCTGTCTCAAAAAACAGACAAACACACAAAAGGAACAATTAGGGAAGCACGTATTTTGTAGAGAAAACATCACATATTAACATAAATTAACTAATGGAGAGACAACACTTGAACTTCTATGAATGGAGTTTTCGAAGGAAAATGTGAAAGGAAGGAAGGCAGGCATGGTACATGGGGTCTAAGACCTTGCATGTACTTGTAGCAATAAGAAAATATGGAGGAAAGGAAACCTTGGACTGTAACCATGGGGCTACGAAGCCTCACCTTCTCAGGCAAGGTTCCTGCAACTTTCCCCAGAGCAAACATACCCGAGCCTTGTCAGATTGATCAAATAGTTAATTGAGAAGACAATAAGAATGCAGAGGGACCACAGCAAATTTCTTAAACTTTGTTCCAAAGAGCCTTGAAAATAGAACTTCTTAAAGGACATTCCATTGAAACTACCATAGTGATGGCGTTCTATTCTACTTTAACCAGAGCTGGTCGCTCTCAGTGGTGTGTGTTTATGTGTGTGTGTGTGTGTGTGTGCGCGTGTGAGAGAGAGAATACTTACTTTTATGATTAATGCATCTTATGAAAATCAGAACCATGACCTTTGCCCTAAACTATCCCCTCTAAGGACTCTGTCTAGACAGAATACTAACAGAATACTATTTCCTTTTTAACCTAACAATGAGAACATTTTTACTTAAGTTACAGTAAAACGTCATGTTATAGAAAGACATTGTCACCTTTCTACTAGTAGAAGTTAGTTTTAGTAAAGTGCACGGGAAGAAATAAGTAGAACAAGGAAACGATTTCTTATTTTTCAATTCCAAGAGTAGCCTTTCATAATTGTTGAGACAATCTGGCCTGTGACCTTCTTATTTCTTCATCAGAGTTGAGAAGTAGAAAGAGGAACCATACCTATCAGTGGAATCCCAGATCTTCAAAGGGACTGTGTTGGTTCCTTCCCCAGGACTTGCCACAGCTGTGGTGCTTGATACCTTTTCATTGAATTATTGTAAACATATATATGTTTTATTCACTCATATTTAGCCAATTCCAGGCCCATAGGAACAAAGCTGACGCTTCTACCAAATGTATTTTTCTGTAATCATTTGCTAAAATATTTGTTGACTGAATGGATAACTACACCTCAACCCAAATGACAGGTTCAGTCATCAGCACTCTTCTACTTACCCTTCAATGACTTGTTCCTCTGTTGTGACAACACTCCCTTTCTTCCTTATATTATTTGAGAAGCAGCCTAGTATAGCAGTTGGGCTCTGGAATCTTAGGCTCATTTAGAATTGTTTTGAATAGCTTGATGAATTAAAACTTTCCCACTATGTCAATCCAATGATCACTTAACTCTAGTAACTTGGCACGCAATATGTAAACAAATAAATACATGTTGAATGTCAAAAGGATGAGTAAATAATTTAATTGTTGATTAAAATCGTGATGGACTGTTGTATTGACTGAGTACTGGTGAGTCCATGCTTTGTGTCAGTTGGCTATGATGGCTGTGACAGGATATGACAGTTCTTATCTAACAGCTTAGTGCTCTGGGAAAGTGACAAACACATTACTAAGCAAACAAACTCCAAGTGATCAGGATCAGGAGTTCTGGGTGTTTTGGTCTTCTTTACCAATAGATTCGAAATCCAACTAATCAAACAGTCCTGCCATTTATATGTCCCATGCATATCTCAAGTCTATCTCTATTTTCCCAAGCTTCCATGTCCTCTACAATCATCCTACAATAGCCTTCTTAGGGGATATGCCTACTTCCACTCTTGCTACCTCCAATCTGTTCTAAATAGGTGCCCATTATTCTGTATCAGCCTATGTGTTTCCTTCAGGGCACTGTCACAAATTTGGTTGTCTACATAGGTAGGTATTTTCTGTTTCTCCCACTAGACTGTGAGCTGCAGCAGGACAAGGACCTTTCTTATTCACCATTGTAGCTCATCTCCTTTCCCTACCCAGTGCCTAATACATAGAAAGCTTTCCACAAATAGTCAATGAGTAAATGTGCGTAAATTCTCAAAGGCACAGAGACCTCATCTTAATTCACGTTTGTGTCATCAGTACCAAGGACAATGCCCAAGGCAATGCAGGCACTCCATAAATGTTTGTTCTATGTTTGGTTCAGTTAATGAAGGGATGACTCGCCTCTCCAGGTTTTATAGAAATTTGAATCTTCTCGATTCTGCCATTTACCAGCTGTGTGACTTTAAGCCCTGATTTCCTTAGCTGCAAAGTTGAAGTGAATGCTTACTTTGTAGGGTTTTTGAGATTATGCCTGTGACGGCTCTGCAGAGTGCCTGACATAGTGTGTGTTCATAGTGTCCCCACCTAGCACTGGGGGAAGATTCGACGGAGAAATCTAAAAGGAAAGAAGAAAGTGACTCCTTAAGTAGGAGGAAAAAGAAACCCAAACAAGTTTTGCATACAAAAAATCACAAACAACTCCTCCAAGTGGCCCTGGTATTTGTTTTAATCCAACTCCCTTTGTATTAAAAGGTTGAAGGAGAAAAGAGCATAAGATGGGGGAGAAGGGAGGGCCAACTCTGTTGTTTTGCCCTGTTCCAAGTCCTCTCCAGCAATAACTTGACAGCTACTCATCATTTTGAGTTTTTCAACTATGTGGTAATTAATATTTATAAATAAAGTGCAGTGTTGCTCCCAAGGACTAGGCACTATTTAGAATCCAGCCATCCATTTAACACATTGTAATTGAAACCCTTCAGTGTCTTGTATTGATCTTGGGGTTCAAACTTGAACCCTAACACAGTCTGCAAGGGTCTGGACCTTGCCCACCTTTTTTGTCTGATGTCACCCCAATCTCACCCTTGTCCCCTAAGCTCTCACTCTTTGAGCTCTTCTTGGAGTTCAGCCACAGGACCTTTGCATATGTGCTTCCCTTTGCCTGGATGACTCCTGGGTTAACTAGATTTGGCTATAGCTCAAGTAAGGGCACTTCTTCAGACACTTCCCTGACCATGCAGCAGTCTTGGTTTTGGAATCTTCTAGTCATTCACAGTAGGGTCTTACTTGTAATTATACACCAAATTGTGTAGTTGTTTTGCTTATGTCTCTTTTCCCTGTACTCTGAGAACAAGACAATGAATAGCTTTTGTCAGGCCTCTGAGCCAAAGCTCAGCCATTATAACCTCTGTGACCTGCACATACACATCCAGGTGGCCTGCAGGAGCTGAGAAGCCTGGAGCAGCCAAAAAAAACGCAAAGAAGTAAAACAGCCAGTTCCTGCCTTAACTAATTAACCAACATTACAACATTTTACCATTGTGACTTGTCCCTGCCCTACCTTAGCTGATCAATCTACTTTGTGACATTCTTCTTCTGGACAATGAGTCTTATGATCTCCCCACCCTGTACCTTGTGACCCCTTCCTCTGCTAACAATAGATAACCACCTTTTACTGTAATTTTCCATTACCTAGACAACTCCTATAAAGCAACCCCTTCCCCATCTCCCTTCACTGACTCTCTTTTCGGACTCAGCCCACTTGCACCCAAGTGAATAAACAGCCTTGTTGCTCACACAAAGCCTGTTGGTGGTCTCTTCACACGGATGCGCTTGACAGCTTGGTTATCCGAGCACCCAGATGGTGCTCAGCACGTGGCAAGTGTTCAATAAATGTGGGTTGAATGAATGAATGAGTGAAAGGTTCCCAGAGCTCCTGTAGGGAACTGAGGACCCAAGAGTGAGGAAGCCAGGTCCTCTTCCCCCTCCCCGGGGAAATTGGAGGTGGCCGGGGGACACATATCAATAAGCTAAGAAACAAGTCTCGCTCCTCTCTCTAGCTGGTGTGTGATTCCTCAAACTAACCCCCAATCACAGAGGGTTGGAAGGAAGGGGTGGGATGCTGAAGGCAAGCGCTGGGTGATCGATCAGCTGAACAATGGTCAGATCCTGGTGGAGATCCCAGGTCCTCAGCCAGGCGGCAAGAGCCCGCGCTGCCCGGCTCGGGCTGGCTGCCAGCTGACCCCTCTCCCCGTCCCTCGTGTCCCACGCGGCGCGCTCTCGCCAGCGCCCGGGCGCGCCACCCAATGCGCCCGGGCCGCTGCAGCTGCTCCGGGGCCAGAGCGCTGGGCCAGCTCTGGCGCCCGGCGCGTGTGATTGGCTGCCCCCAGCCTCAGCCCAGCGCGCCCTCCCACCCAGGGCGCAGTTGGGTCCCCGCCCGCTGCCTAGCCTCTGCCTCCTCCTCTCTGCCCAGCCAGTGCCCAGCCCGGGGCCCGGATCCCGCCGGGCACTTCCCACAGGCGCCGCAGAGTAGCGTGGGTGCAGGCTGCAGTGGCTGGCGCCGTCCTCGCCCCGCCGCGCCATGAAGGTAGAGTTTGCACGGCTCAACATCCCGCTGGCGCGGCGGCTGCAGACGGTGGCCGTGCTGCAGTGGGTCCTGAAATACCTGCTGCTCTGAAAGGACCCCGCCCAGCGGGCCGCGGCGCGTGGGCTCCGTGTCCTCCCTCGGGACGGTCCGGATTCCAGGACCTGCATAGAACCTTCCAACCCTCATTCCCCTGTCGGCCAGAGCAGGCAGGTCAAAGAGGGCGTTTGGAGCTAACGTGGACTCTGGTTTCCTCATCGCTAACGACTGTTTTATTTTCTCCTGAGTCATTTTTTTAAATTGAGGTGCACCTTGCCTACAATAAAAGGCGCAGTTAGACGGATACAGCTTGATGACTTTTGGCGACTGTATCTACCAAAATGTAACCATGACCCCATCGAACGCTTGAGCACTTTAACCCCTCAAAAGTTGGCAAACTCGCTCCTCGAACTGTTGATTCATAGATGGCAAAGTAATGCCTCAGTAGTTAAAACCTGATTCCTTCGTCTCCCCACCCTCCTGACAAAGAGCAGTGTTCCCTTTCCCGTTTTGGAGATTTCCTGGATGCATAGCAGTACCTTTCTGTAAAGAAGGCTGTACCATTCATTGCATTTGGTTGAGCGGTTTCTCTCTGGAAATAATTTGACTCAGGAGCGTGTGTGTTCCAGTTAGTTCCCAAGTTGAGCCCATGAAACATACACGAGCCGAATCATTAGATGGGGCAAAAACTTGGGTGGTTTTTGTTTTTGTTTTTTGTTTTTTTCCTTCATATTTGTTCTGCTCTTGAAGTAAATAGGGGTGATGTGGGAGGAGAGAGGAATTTGGGAAAGACCCTTCTATTGAAACATAAACTCTTCTGAAGACTAAGATCATGGGTATGCTGTAAGATCATGGATTGTACAGCATTGGGGTGGTAATAATAGTAATAAACCCGTTGCACTGGAGAGTTTTACACTTTTAAAACTGCTTTTACATTTCGAAAGGCTGAATCAGTGGTTCTCAACTCTGGCTCTAGATGACAATCACTGGAGAAGCTTCTAAAAAATACAGATGCCCAGGCTCCATCCTGGAATTTGTTTTTTATTATTATAATTATTATTATTATTGAGACGGAGTTTCACTCTCGTTGCCCAGGCTGGAGTGCAGTGGCGCGATCTCGGCTCACCGCAACCTCCGCCGCCCGGGTTCAAGTGATTCTTCTGCCTCAGCCTGCCGAGTAGCTGAGGTTACAGGCATGTGCCATCACACCTGGCTAATTTTGTCATTTTAGTAGAGACAGGGTTTCTCCATGTTGGTCAGGGTGGTCTCGAACTCCCAATCTCGGGTGATCCGCCCGTCTCGGCCTCCCAAAGTGCTGGGATTACAGGCCTGAGCCACCGCACCCGGCTCATCCCTGGAATTTCTAAGTCATTTGTTTCAGAATGCAGTCTATACACCTTTTTTTTTTCCTTTTTCCTCTTTTAAGAACTCTCCAAGTGACTCTCCTGTGCTGCTAGGTAGAATTTACCCAACCCCCCCCAAAAAAAAGTAATTCAAAATGTTAACTCATTAAGTCCTCACAGGCCACACCGTGAGGCAGAGTTGCTCTGGATCAAAGCACCACGGAGACAACAACACACAACCTTATCCAGTGCTTGGTATGTGCCAGGTGCTGTTCTAAGCAACATCCACGATTAACTAGCAATCTTCACAACACCCCTGTGAGGTAAGGACTATTCCTGCACTCATGGTACAGACGAGGGAACTAAGAGGTGAAGTAAATTGCTCAAGGTGATGCAGCTAGCAGGACGTAGTAGAGTTGGTTTCAAACCCAAGTATTCTGCCCAAAGTCTCTGCTTTAACCACTAAACTGCTCTCTTAAATGGCCTGAACTTGGAGTCCGACCTCCTAACTGATCATTCAACACATCTCTGATGGCCACTGTTCTTTTCTTTCATGGCACTTATCATTGCTTGCATCTGTGTATGGCTGTGGTGACTTGAGAAAGTTCTCTATGGCTGTCTTAGTCTACAAGCTTAGTGAGGAAACACGCAGTATATGTCTGGCCCATGGAAGATATACACAAATACTTGAGATATACACAAATACTTGTTGAATGGCTGTTTCTGGTCTATCACCCAGAACAGGAACTATGCACCCACCAGATCCCTAGAGTATTAACTCATGTAATCCTCACAGCAACCCAGTGAGGGAGTGACTACCCCTTACCCTCATTTTACCAGTGAAGGACCTAGGAGATAAAGTGAATTACTCAAGATCACATGGCCCAGTAGTGGAAAGTTGAGACACGTGTGACTGCATGTGAGTGCATTAGTGACGAGGACATGGCAGGTGCTCAATGACCTGTGTCTAATTTGAATCAAACTACAGTGGTCCTAGATCCAATTCACCTCAATGTTTTTGTTTCACACATTTGACATTTGTGTTAGCAGGAGCATATTTTGTATTATATATCTTGGAAATTATATTGTGGGAAATTTCAAACATACAGAAACTAGAGAGAAGACTATGAATTCCCATATACCCATGACCTAGGTTTATACTTATTTAATAAGTTGCCATATATGTTTTGTTTTATCCATTATTTTGCGAAAATATTTTAAAACAAATCACTTTTTTTGTATAATTTTTTTTAACTTTTAGGTTCAGGAGTACATGTTCAGGTTTGTTATATAGGTAAATTGAGCATCATAGGGATTGTACAGATTATTTCATCACCCAAATAATCAGCATAGTACCCAGTAGGTAGCTTTTCCTCCTCATCCTCCACCCTCCACCCTCATGTAGGCCGCAGTGTCTGTTGTTTCCTTCGTGTCTAGTGAATTCACACATTAAGATATTTTAATACTAAATGCTTTAGTTTGCATATTTTAAAAATAAGTATTTTGTGTGTAACCACAGTACTCTTGTCATACCTAGCATAGTTAACAAAAATTACCTAAAATCATGTAAACCAAGTTCAGATATCCTAAATTGTACCAAAACTACACTTTTTTTCTTGTTCTTTTTTCTTTTTGGTAGAAACGGGTCCTCCTTATGTTGCCCTGGCTGGTCTCAAACTCCCAGGCTCAAGTGATCCTCCTGCCTCAGCCTCCCAAAGTAATGGGAGCACTAGGCACTGCGCCCAGACAAAATACACTTTTACTGGCAATTTCTTTGAACCTAAATCCAAATAAGATCCGTGTGTTATATTTGGTTTTTATGTCTTTCATGTAGAACAGTGTCTCCCCTTTGTTTTCTTGTCAATGAAGCCTTGAAGAAACCATTTGACATGGGTCCTGCAGGACGTCTCACTTTGTGAGTTTGTCTGCTTCTTTGTAGGGTTAACTGTTCCTCTATCCCTTGTATTTCTTTTAAAAGATGGAAGTTAGAGCTAAATGCTTGATTAGATTTAGATGAAACCTTTTGGGCAAGACTTCTTCCCAGGTGTTGCTGTGCACTTCATTGGTCAGTGGGTCTAGGAAGGAAGTAATCCGAGGTGATGACTGGCATGCTGCAACTTTCATCTAGTGATTTAAGTCATGATCCTTGCCCGAATTACCTGTTTTATTTGAAACTGCAAAATGGTAATTTTCTTTTTTTTTGAGACGGAGTCTCGCTGTGTCACCCAGGCTGGAGTGCAGTGGTGCGATCTCGGCTCACTGCAAGCTCCGCCTCCTGGGTTGATGCCATTCTCATGCCTCAGCCTCCTGAGTAGCTGGGACTACAGGCGCCCGCCACCAAGCCTGGCTAATTTTTTGTATTTTTAGTAGAGACTGGGTTTCACGGTGTTAGCCAGGATGGTCTCGATCTCCCGACCTTGTGATCTGCCTGCCTCGGCCTCCCAAAGGGTAATTTTCTTATTCTATCATTTATTCTTCGTTTATTAGCCAGAATTTCTGCAGTTAAAAATTTGGTCTCATCATGTAGCACCATTTGACTACCCTACAATTCAATTCTTACAGGAAAGAAAGGATAATGCTCTCTTCTTTCCATTTAATTATCAAGTTTCACGTAAGGAGTTGATATAATAGTTACTTCCAGTGGTGACAAGAGATGTTTTATTAATGGTGTTTTAAGATCTCTAAATCAAAATCCCAGAATACATTTTTCTTGCCATCACCAGGAAAGTGAGTTTAAGCTATTAGTACTTGGAATATATTTTAAAGTCGCAAAATGTTTCATTTAGTAATAAAATCAAATAGTAAGCCCTCCTTCTCTGCTCCCCCACCCCCCTTCCCAAGCAACCACTGATCTCCTTTTTTTTTTTTTTTTTTTAAATACAGATGGGGTCTCTCTATGTTGTCTAGGCTGGTCTTGAACCCCTTGGCTCAAGGGATCCTCCCACCTTGACCTCTCAAAGTGCTGGGATTACAGGTGTGAGCCACACTGTGCCTGAGCTGATCTGTCACCACAGATTAGTTTGCATTTTCTAGAGTTTTGTATAAGTGGAATCACATCATATATACTCTCTTTTTGTCTGGCTTCTTTCACTCAGCATAATTATTTTGAGACTGTTTCTCATATATATCAATAGTTCATTGCTTTTTGTTTCTAAGCAGCATTCTCTTGCATGGATATATTGCAATTTCTCCAGCCATCTATTGATGAATATTTGGCTCATAGCTATTATGAATAATACTACCATGAACTTTCACCTACAGATCTTTGTATGAACATATACTTTCTTTATTCATAGGTAAACCAAGAATGTAATGCCTTGATTATATGATAGTTGCAGGTTTAACTTTTCCAGAAACCACCAAAGTTTCTTCCAAAGTATTATATCATTTTACATTCTCACTGGCAGGGCATAAGAGCTCTAATCACTCCATGTCCTTACCATCATTCGATGTAGTCTTTTGAATTTTTGCAATTTTTTTCTTGTGATACTGATCAATTTTAATTCTAGCACCTGAAGCTGTATAAGGGTATGCTCTATAAACTTCATGGGATTTTTGTACACGTTCAATAAAATGACAACTTTGTACTTTAGTATCTAAAAATCAGGAACATGCTTTTGAATTGTTTAAACACAATCCACAGAATTAAAAAACAAAATCAGAAGCCATCCACAATTATACTAATTGTCAACCAAAGTTTTACACTTCATACTTGAGATATAACAGTCAATATCTAGTAGGGGATGCTGAAAATGATTTCAGAGTCTCATCCTGTTGTACTCTATTGGGAAGGTTTCTTGAGTAGATATGTGACTGGCCAAAGGTGGGTACCAGCAAAACCAGACCAGCAAGTAAAAGTTCTACCACAGCTTCTGTAGTTTCCACTTTTTATGTTTTGTCAGTTAAAAGTGAACAATGAGAATTAAATACTTATCTTTACATATTTACAAGGTATGTTGTGAAGTATATTTGCTTATAAACATATAAAAATATTTATTGGCCAGGCACAATGGCTCACACCTGTAATCCCAGCACTTTGGGAGGCCGAGGCAGGTGGATCACGAAGTCAGGAGATCGAGACCATCCTGGCTAACACGGTGAAACCCTGTCTCTACTAAAAAGCTACCACGCCTGGCATACATATTTTAATGAAATCAGAAATTTTGAAGCAGCCTTGGCTTTTCCTTTACATTTGTCTGGAAATGACCATTGTATTAGCTTCATGGAAAGGACTCACCAGCTTCTTGGTCTAAGGCTAACGTGGTGATCATTTGTGTAAGGCTAGAAAGGTACTAATGAGATGTAAACTATAAGGAGAGAAAAAGAAGATGAGGGCTTTTCCTGGATGCTGATAGCTAAAACTCAAAGGATTCTAGAAAATGACACAGTAGCAGCCTTTCTTGTCTTTTTCTTTCCGTGTCGGTTCTGGTGAAGAAGGAAATTACTGCTCTTGAAATTTCCTTGTAACTTGGACAAGTTAATGGAAAGCTTAATCTACATTCATTCTAATCTTTGCTAATACCTTCTGGGTATGCTGCCTTAAGTTGCCGTACTAACTGTGTCCTTCCTGTGTTACTTGTCTTTAATGATCCAGATCTGCTTTATTGCCAAATAAAATCATTGGAAATTCATCATAATCCTTTACTCTGAGAATCTGTCTTTGAAATATATAGATTTTTTCCAAAACTGCCTTGACCTGTGACTCAAAAGACCAACAGGAAGCCCTCACCAGTCCTGATATTCTGTTGTCTCATGGCTCCAACCAAACTCTTCTTGTTCTGCTTTATATAAAATATCTAGCCAGCCTGCTGTGTTATCTATCACACACTGCTTTGCATAGGAATCTTAAGCGATTGGGTCATAACCCATTAGAAAATAGGACTGGATTAACTGGATGGTGAGTGCCGACTTGCCCACACACTTCCGCCACTGACCACCAGGAGCCAAGAGAATGTTGCTGAGCCCCAACTTTTGCAATTTTAATAAGTGTGTAGTGGTGTCTCATTGTGGCTTTAATTTGCATTTCCTCAATGACTAATGACCGTGAGCGTCTTTTCATGTGCTTAGTTGCCATCTCTACTCCTTGTTGAACTATCTATTTAAATCTTTTGCCTGGGTTTTATTGGATTGCTTGTTTTCCTATTGCTGAGTTTTGAGAGTTCTTGTGTATTCTAGATATAAAGTCATTTATCAGCGATGAGCTTTGTATAGATTTTTCTTTCAGTCTATGGATTACCCTTTCAATCTCTTAACAGTGTCTTTTGAAGAGCAGAAGTTTTAATTTTGATGAAGTCAAGTGTATCCATTTTTTTAATGGATTGTGTTGGGTGTCATATCTTTAAAATCTTTGCTTAATCTGGCTGGGCATGCTGGCTCATGCCTGTAATCCCAGCACTTTGAGATGCCGAGGCAGGTGAATCACCTGAGGTCAGGAGTTCAACACCAGCCTGGCCAATGTGAAGACACCCTGCCTCTACTAAAAATATAAAAATTAGCTGGGCATGGTGGCGGGTGCCTGTAGTCTCAGCTACTTGGGAGGCTGAGGCAAGAGAATTGCTCGAACCCAGGAGGTGGAAGTTGCAGTGAGCTGAGATCGCCCCGTTGCACTCCAGCCTGGGTGACAAGAGCAAAAAACTCTGTCTCAAAAAAAAAAAAAAAATTCTTTGCTAATCCAAGGTCACAAAAATTTTCTTCTGTATTTTCTCCTACCAGTGTTAATAATTTTAGATTTTCCTTATAGATCTATGATCTATTTAGGCTTAATTTTTGTGTATGGTACAGTGTCTAAATCCATTTTTTTTGCATATGTATAATCCAATGGTTCCAGCTCTTTTTTGAAAGATCACTATCTGCTCTCTACTGCATTGCCCTTGTGCTTTTATCAAATATCAATTGTCCATATATGCATGGGTTTATTTCTAGACTCTCTATTCTGTGCCATTGATCTGTTTATCTATCTTGATGCCAGTACCCTGTTGTTTTGATTATCGTAGCTTTATAATAATTCTTGGAATCAGATACTGTGAGTCTTCAAACTTGGTTGGTGTTGTTGTTTTTCACAGGTGTTTTGATTATTCCAAGTCCTTATCATTTCCATATGCATTTTAGGATCAGGTTAACAATTTCCACACCAAAAAAAGCCTCCTGGGATTTTGATTGGGATTGCTGTTTGATGGGAATTAGCTTATAGTTTAATTTGTAGAAAACTAACTGAATTGATTACAGTACATATGTCCTAAAACCAAGAACATTTCTCTTCCATAGCCACAGTGACCCAAATCAGAAAAATAACAATACAATACTATGACCTATAGCATTATTCATATTTCAGAAGTTCCCTTACTAATGTCCTGTAGAGCAAAGGAATCCACATGTTGTATTTAGTTGTGTTAAACAGAAATTATGGGCAGTCATTGTTTTGGACTGAGCTCCTGCACTAGGCTCCAGCAGATCTGAGCAAACCAAAGTGGAGTCATTCATCCTATGTGCCACATGATCAAACTTGAAACTTCAAGGAAGCAGGTAGATCTCCAAACAGACCAGTTTTCCTGAAAACAGGAGATCCAGTCTGCCTCAGTCAGTGTAATAAGGAAGTCTGCTTTGCTTTAACCTTTATAAAAAAGAAACCTGAAGTGGCATGACAATAGCCAATCCACTTTTTCTTCCCTCTTGTTCTGTTTTCCTTGTTTCTACCTTACCCACTGTTCCACCATTTCTCAGTAAAAGCTCTCCTCCTATTTTGCAGAATGGAGGCTGCCCTGATTGATGAATAGTGAATTAAAGTCAATTAGCTCCATAACTAAATTTGCTGTAATTTTGTCTTTTCACATTATTTTGTCTTTGTAGTTCCTTTAATCTGGAAAATTTGGAGAAAGTACATTTTAACATTATGCGAGGGATCCTTGGGCTTTCGTAAACACTAGTGTGTCTCTTTTATTATGGATTATCTCCATGGATTTCAGTTTGAACTGTACAAAGTATTTGTGTTTATAGAAACCTTCCTGAAATATTCAGAAAGTGGGGCTGGTTTCAGCCAGATCTTTGTTGTTATTTATTTGCCTTCATCAGGCAAGGAAGTAGGTTCAATATTGACTGTGCTATAAAACAAGAAAAATGTATTTCCCTGTATGTAACACTTTTTAAAAGCAGTGTAGAATAAACCCACATATGAAGAAAACTAGGCTGCAAAATTCTGCAAAGGGGTCTGATGAGATTTGTCTTTTAGCACAATCCTTAAAAACTCTGGGAGGCAAGTTCTCTTAAAATAGAAATTTTTAAAATCAGAAGAATTTACACTTACATTCTTATATTCTACAGATGGCACAGATAGGTATTTAAAAAATATAGTGTCTCCAGGAGTAAGAAGGAAAAGGTGCTAATGGATTTTTGCTTGCCTCTGAATTTTACTTACTTTCTCCATACTACATTAAATGGTTAAAATAAGTATGGAAACAGTTTTCATGCAGAAAAAAAAATGAAAATTTTTTGGATGAGAATAGGAAGAAAGAATACATATACAAGTTAAAGTCTTAAATTATTTCTTAATTATGGTGATTATTTAATGCAAGTAAATAAACATTCAATGGTTTTCACAATGTTTTGGCTGATGCAGATTGCCCATGGAGATTTTATAGAACAATTTCACTTATTGTGAATAGCTAGGTGAATGGAATGGAGTCAGAAAGGGTAGAGACAACAGAGGGAAAATCATTAATGTATGGGAATTGTCTGTGTAAGCACTTAAGCGCTTTCCAGAAGCCACAGACCGGGCCATCACTCCTTGCCGAAAGTCTTCAATTCATGGAAACTGAAAATTTATGTCCCTGATTTTGCTGGACGAACCCTTCTCCAACTCTCCAGACACCAATTAGGTATTCTATGGTTCAGTTCTGATGCTGTCTACCTGGAGCTAGGTCTCACAGGTGAAGAGTTCCGTCTACAAGACTGCCCCAACTTTAAATGCCAACCACAAGTCCAGGTTGGCACTTGTGCTTCTTTCTGACTGGCTACAAATTGAGGATTCAACCGACCTCCTCCTTGGACTCTGTCATTTGCTATGATGGCTCATAGCACCCACGAAAACACTTATGTTTGGCAGTTTATTATAATGGATATGATAAAGGATATAGATGATGAGGTACCTAGGTAGAGGTCTGGAGGGTTCCAAAGCACAGGAGCTTCTGTCCTCATGGCATTGGGGTACACCAATCTCTCAGCTTGTGATTGTGTTCACCAACCCAGAAGCTGTCTGAACTCTGGACTTTATGGAGCCTTCGTCATTTAGGCATGATCAGTTACTCACATGATCAGTCACTAACTCCATTTCCAGCCCTTCTCCTCTCCCTGACGATGGGGGTGGGGCTGCAGGTTCCAAGCATCTAGTGACTGCTTAGTCTTTCAGTGACCAGCCACCATCCTGGAGCCCACCAAGAGTTGCCTCATTAGAAGAAAAGACATTGCTGTCACTCAGGAAGTTCCAAGGGATTGGGAGCTCAGAGTCAGGACTGGGGTCCAAATATTAGAACAAAAGATGAAAAGATGTACCTAGCACCCCTGTTGATCAGGAAATTACGACCATTTTAGGAGCCCTAGGCCAGGAACTGGGGGCAGAGATCAAATATTATTATGTCACAGACATGGTACTTACAACTAACAATACTGCGTTATATACTTTTGTACACAAATGTTTGTTACGAGGGTAATTGCATGTTAACTGCTCTTACCATAATAAAATAAAAATTTTTGAAAACATATTCTTTTTTATCTAGATTTAGCAACTTTTTAGCATTCTGCCACATTTGCTTTCTCTCCCTCTCACCACACACACACACACACACACACACACGTGCACACACACACTTTGTTGTTGCTGCTGAACAATTTAGAAGAAACTAAGTTGTAAACATCAAAACATTTCATCTCTAAATACTGTAGCATGTATCGCCTGAAAACAAGAATTTTCTGTATAATCAAAATCCTACTATCATACCCAAGAAATTTATCAGGGATACAATAATCTTATTTAATATATGGTTATATTCAAATTTCCCTCATTGTCTTCAACTTTTCCTTTGTAAGTAGACCAGTTCCTATACCTTTAATTTGTTTTTAAAGCTTGTATAAGGTTGATTATTTTTAAACAGCCCAAGCCAGTTATCTTGTAGAGTGCCCCCCAACCTGGACTTGACTAAGGTGATGGAATGTATTTCCCATTAGATCCTGTGAGGAGGCATCATGTCATTTTGTCCCTTTATTGGTGGTACTAAATTCGATGATCACACATACACTTTGCTGGAGCCTTACTTGTTTCAAACATTTAGTAAGGTTCCAGTGATAGGGGCATTGTGGCACTCTTCACAGTAGCCAAAGGTGGGAGCAACCCAAATGTCCATCAACAGATGCATGAATAAGCAGATTACAGTGTATAGGTACATGGGAATATTGTTCAGCTATAAAAAGGAATGAAGTACTGATGCATGCTACAACATGGATGAACCTCAAAACCTTGATGTTAAACAAAGGTCTACAAAAAACTTGATGTTAAACAAAAGTCTACAAAAGGTCACGTATTATACCATTCCATTCATATGAATATCAAAAGTGGGTAAATCCACAGAAACAGACTACAGCCAGGTACAGTGGCTCACACCTGTCATCCCAGCACTTTGGAAGGCCGAGGCAGGTGGATTGGTTGAGCTCAGGAGTTCGAGATTAGCCTGGGCAACATGGCAAGATCCTATCTTTTTTTTTTTTTTTTTTTTTTGAGACGGAGTCTCGCTCTGTCGCCCAGGCTGGAGTGCCGTGGCGCAATCTCGGCTCACTGCAAGCTCCGCCTCCCGGGGTTCACGCCATTCTCCTGCCTCAGCCTCTCCGAGTAGCTGGGACTACAGGCGCCCGCCACCACACCCGGCTAATTTTTTTTTGTATTTTTAGTAGAGACGGGGTTTCACCGTGGTCTCGATCTCCTGACCTCATGATCCGCCCGCCTCGGCCTCCCAAAGTGCTGGGATTACAAGCGTGAGCCACCGCGCCCGGCGGCAAGATCCTATCTTTACAAAAACTACAAAAATTAGCCAGGTATCATGGTGCGCACCTCTAGTCCCAGCTACTTGGGAGGCTAAGGTGGTAGGATCACCTGAGCCCGAGAGGTCGAGGCTGCAGTGAGCCACGTTCGTGCCACAGCACTCTAGCCTGAGTGACAAAGTGAGACCCTGTCTCAAAAAAAAAAAAAAAAAAAAAAAAAAAGAAGAAAAAAAAAAGAAACAGACCTCAGATTGGTAATTGCCAGCGGTGGAGGGGAGGGAGGAATGGGTAGTAACTGCTTAATGGGTAAAGGGTTTTACTTCGAAATAAGGGGGATGTTTGGGAACTAGATGGTGGTAGTAGTTGTACAACATTGTGAATTAAATGCCACCAGAGTGTTCTCTTTAAAATCACTAGTTTTTTATGTTATGTGAATTTCACTTAAATTAAAAAAAAAAAAAAGGACCGGGTGCAGTGGCTCACGCTTGTAATCCCAGCACTTTGTAGGGCTGAGGTGGGTGGATCACCTGAGGTCAGGAGTTCTAGACCAGCCTGGCAAACATGGCGAAACCCCACCTCTACTAAAAATACAAAAACTTGCCAGGCATAGTGGCGCGTGCCTGTAATCCCAGCTACTTGGGAGGCTGAGGCAGGAGAATCACTTGAATCCAGGAGGTGGAGGTTCAGTGAGCCGAGATCACACCACTGCACTCCAGCCTGGGCAACAGAGTGAGACTCCATTTCAAAAAAAACAGTGAGTGAGGGACAGCTTCCTCAACAATCTGGAGAAAGTAGAATCTATGTGAGCTAAGTGAAAATAGAGCATCATTGATAGGAAGCTGAGTTGTGGTTTTTAATCCAGAATAGAGATAAATCAACCCAGCTAAAATTCAGGCCTTCAACTCAACTTGGTTTGTGAATCTAGACAACCTTTAAAGTTATCAACATGAGTTTCGAGAGCTGCACAATGTAATGGCATAGACCTTTGTATCTTCCTCTTCTCTTTGAACTCCAATTTAGAAGAATCAAGTTACCTTGAATTGCTTAATGAGATAAAAATAGAAAATAGAGGTTATCTAGTCACCTCGTTTTTATAGTGTTTTCTTCTTTCAATACCATTTAGAATCAAAGGATTACAGGGCCAGGTACAGTGGCTCACGCCTGTAATCCCAACACTTTGAGAGGCCTAGGTGGGTGGATCACCTGAGGTCAGGAGTTCAAGACCAACCTGGCCATCATGGTGAAATCCCGTCTCTACTAAAACTACAAAAATTAGCCGAGCGTGGTAGCACATGCCTGTAATCCCAGCCATTCAGGAGACGGAGGCAGGAGAATCCCTTGAACCCAAGAGGCAGAGGTTGCAGTGAGCTGAGATCATGTCATTGCACTCCAGCCTGGGCAATGGGGTGAGATTCTGTCTCAAAAAAAAAAAAAAAAAAAGAAAGAAGAAAGGATTACAAAACTATCGTGATGCTCTTTATGATTTGAAGCAGAAAATGTATGCAATGTCTAGAGTGGGAATTTAAATTAGAACAACTTCTTTGGATAGCAAAATATCAAAGTGTATCAGGTGACAAAGATGTTTCTGCTTAGCCATCCAGTATTTAACTTCTTTTTTTTGTTTTTTGAGACAGAGTCTTGCCCTGTCACCCAGGCTGGAGTGCAGTGGTGCAATCTCGGCTCACGGCAACCTCCACCTCCCAGGTTCAAACAATTCTCCTGCCTCAGCCTCCCAAGTTGTTGGGATTACAGGTGCCTGCCACCACGCCCAGCTAATTTTTGTATTTTTAGTTGAGACAGGGTTTCGCCATGTTGGCCAGGCTGGTCTCAAAAGCCTGACCTCATGATCCACCTGCCTCAGCCTCCCAAAGTACTGGGATTGCAAGCGTGAGCCACCGTGCCCGGCTGTGTTTTACTTCTTATTATCTTATGGAAGTAAATCAAAATGTGGGGGAACTTTATGCAAGATTACATTTACAGAGAAAAATTGTTAGAATCACAGATGTTTAAAATGAAGAGAATGGTTGAATTAGCACTGGTAATCAATGGAATGTTGATCAGTCGTTAAAAATAACATTGTAATACCAAACAGCTAATGTGAAATAATTGTAAGTGATAAAATACAGAATATTTAAAAATGTGTGGTCAGCCATATTAAAGAAACATAACCTGTTCATAGGGGAAAAAAGGCCAAAAGGAAAATTTTAAGAGTAATTTTTGTTGAGTGACAGGAAATTGCCTGATGTCCCATCTGCAGCTACATTTTGCATTCTCCAAATGTGTAATAGTAAAGAAAGTTATTATAACAGTGGCTCACATTTGATGAATACTAGTTCTGTGCCAGGAACTGTACACCCTCATGTTATTTATTCCCTTTGTGGTGTTTGGAAACAGGAGCTGTCATAAGCCCATTTTACTGGCAATGGAATTGAGGATCAAGAGCTCATAGAATTTGTCCCGGGTCAGGAAGCTAGTCAGTGGCAAATTCCAATTAGCAGTTCAATTCCAGACCTACATCTTAATTATTATACATGGAAAACATGTAATGAGCATTAAAGAGATATGCAGCATGTATTCAGGTAGCCGGGGTTCGGTTCGTGGAATATTGAATTCGCAGCTTGGGAACATTATTTTTGGATCTGTTCCTGGCTCACTCTATGATTAAAATGAGGTCAGTTTGCTTTTGGTGTCAGTTTTTCCATCTTTGTAGAAAGGAAAACAGAACCTCCCACTTGCCTGCTTCTTTATGCTTATGAACCTGCTTATGCACCTGTAATAAGTTAGTCTACAGTGTTATTACCATTAGCTGGAGGATAGTGTGGCTTTTTGAAAAAGTGCATGGGTTTAAGGATTAGGCAGATCCAGCTGCAAATCCTTTGGACGCTCAAATCCCCTGTGCCTCAGTTTCTACAACTGTAAAATGGGGCAGTAACGTGTACCTTGGGGGTTGCAAGGAGGAATAAATGAGATGCCCTATATACAGTGAAGGAGAATGGTTCTCCACTCAATAACTGTTCTTTCCCTGCCCTATTTCACTGTAGCTTATCTGATCAAACATTGAGTACAAAAGAATGAGGCCCACGTGTTTCCTGTCATTTTTTTGCACTTCTTACCAAAATAAACAGAAAACTAACCAATAGTAGCAAATCATCAGTACTCAGATCTGGATAGAAGGAAGCAGAGGAAGCAAAATTGAATGATCCTGGTAGGAATGAGGGCAGAGGGCACTCTTTACAGCGTGCTTTGGACTCATGGAAGCTTTTCTGGTGGGTCCAGAAGGTAACAGGACACCCCACAGAGGTGTGGAGGACACATGCTGCCTTAATCTTTCATCCAGTCTTTTAACCTTTAACCAACTCTGGAGAGAGCAGCAAGTCAGTTTCCTGACTGGGTTCAATGATGTATCTGAGAAATTTATTGATTTATATGTATCAAGAAATATAAATAGTCCAGGTGCGGTGGCTCACGCCTGTAATCCCAACATTTTGGGGGGCTGAAGCGGGTGGATCACTTGAGGTCAGGAGTTTGAGACCAGCCTGGCCAACATGGCAAAACCCTGCCTCTATTAAAAAATACAAAAATTAGCTGGGCGTGGTGGTGCGCGCCTGTAATCCTCGCTACCTGGAAGGCTGAGGCAGGAGAATCGCTTGAACCCAGGAGGCAGAGGCTGCAGTGAGCCAAGATTGCACCCATGCACTCTAGTGTGGGCAACAGAGCGAGACTCCGTCTCAAAAAAAAAAAAAAAAGAAAGAAAAAATATAAATAAATGTTCTGTTTTTGGTAAAACATATATGTCAGTATATATGTATATATTTCAATAATAGATTAAACACTGTTTCTCAGATACTTTGGTGGATCATTTGGGGACAGGGTTGTCTTTAACAAAGTTGACTGGCAGTAGATAAGAGTTTGGGGGTAGAAATGAGCCCTAGATTGGAGACTGCAGTGTGTTATAGAAGAGAAAGCAGCAACAGCATTCCTTAAAGTCATAGTAGCTGACATTTAGTGAAGATTTACTATGTGCCAGGCTTTATGTCTTCATGTACAATCTCTTCCTCTTGTTAGCATGTTTCTCTTTTCATAATTCTTTAATTGTAGTATATAACATAGACATTTAAAAAATGTATAGCTGAGCTTCATGTGTTACTTGAAGGTAACCATTCTTGTCACTACCACCCAAGTCAAGTTTTGACAGTTTTTGCCCCATGTATTTTGAAGCTATGTTATTAGGTGCATAAACAATTAGGATTGCTCTCTCATTATCAAATGTTGCAAGAAGTGATGCATGCTAAGATCTGAAGAGTCCCACCTTTGCTATTTCTGTCTCTGACAGTAGAGTTCCTGAAAATGAAGTTTGTTGCTAGAATGTGCCCTCTTTGTGGGCACATGAATAATGGCTGCTCGGTCAAGGTAGGAAGATAGAATTTCCTGTGGTAGGAAATTCTCTACATCCCTCCTGTCGGTGATGATTCCTCCATATGTTCACATAGGGGAGGCAATGTAAAGCTATGACTAAGTAGTTAGACCTTAAAATCAGACAGATCAACCACTTATATTCTGTGTGGCTTGGGCAACTCACTTAACCCCTCTAGAAGCTTCCATTTTCTCTTTTAAAAAGAACATTATGGCTCAGTGTTTCCTCTACCCATTCCTTCCACCTCCCCCTTCAAAAATAAAGAGTATTGTGGCTACTTTATTGGTATGTGGCTGTATGAGGATTAAACAAAAATACCTTGGCAGGGTCCATAACACAATGCTCGGCATATAGTAAACATCCAATAAATGTTAAATAATACTGTGTCATCACTGCCTTGTTCTATTACCTTACCTGAACTGAGGCTCAGTTTAACATATCTTGTATGTATTAATCCCCCTGCCATGGGCCACTACAGTGAGCAGATACTAACAGACTCTGATTCCATGAGACTTTTTCTTTTCTTACAGGGCCAAATTCCATTGAAATCACTGTGATGCTGATCATACACAACTATTGGTTCCTTTACATCCCTTATTTGACGTGGCTTTACTTTGACTGGCATACCCCAGAGTGAGGAGGCAGGAGATCCAGCTGGATCAAAAATTGGACTCTTTGGAAACACTTTAAGGACTATTTTCCAATTCATGTGAGTATAGTTGTTTTATAAAGTATTATTTTGAGTTAGGAGAAGAGAGGAAATTTGTTTTCATCACATGTATCTCAAGCTTCTTTTTCAGAGGGGATGTCTTAGTCTGTTTTGTGCTGCTGTAACAGAATACCAAAGACTAGGTAATTTATAAAGAAAACAAATTTTTTTCTCACAGTTGTGGAGGCTGGGAAGGCCAGTACCAAAGATGCTGGCATCTGGCAAGAGCCTTCCTGCTGCATCAGCCCATAGCGCAAGGTGGAAGGGCAGGAGAGGGCAAGAAAGAGCAAGAGGGGGTTGAATTCATTCTTTTATAAGGAACTCACTCCCAAGATAACAAACCCACTTCTGTGATAATGGCATTAATCCATTCACTCTGCTTTCATTCCTAATTACCCCTCATTAGGCCCCACCTCCCAACACTGTTGCGTTGGGGATTAAGTTTTTAAACACTTACTTTTGAGGGACACATTCAAACCATAGCAGGGAGAAAGGCTGCAATTTGGTTCCAATTACTAAATGAACTGTAAGCTGACTTGACAAAATCTAGAAGGCTATATATAAAGGGATCTGGGCTCAGAAGATAGTTTCGAAATTTGGAAACAGCTCCAACCCAGGGAACAAAAATGAGTCATGTTCTCCATTTTCTCTTGACATAAAAACTAGTCCTTTTGTTTCTCATTGGAAAATAATAAGGGAACTTTCTTTTCTTTTTAAATCTCAATATGAATGTGCTGTAGCTCATCAAAACTCAAGATTTGGATCCAAGTCACAACTATATATTTGGGTTTCACCCCCATGGAATAATGGCAGTTGGAGCCTTTGGGAATTTTTCTATAAATTATTCCGACTTCGAGGACCTGTTTCCTGGCTTTAGTTCATATCTTCACGTGCTGCCACTTTGGTTCTGGTGTCCTGTCTTCCGAGAATATGTGATGAGTGCTAGTAAGTGATGGCAGATCACTGTTTCCACAGTGCTTTGGGGTAGCGGGAGCACACAGAACATTCCCTCCCAGGCCCATGTGTGTTTATGGTCTCTTAGAGTAAAACCTGTTTTATCCTCATCTGGCACTTCCTATGGTGTCTGGGTGTTTCCTGCCCTCCCCCACTGGACTGTAAGTGTCAGAAACACAAACTATGTCTTCTTTTCTGTTCCATCCCAAGTATCCAGCATGGTGCCTGGAACATAGGAATGTTCAATGAATATTAACACAATGATCAAATAAAGTAATGAACACAGTTTGTGTATTCAGATGTAGAAAAAGAAATCATGGATCAAGTAAGTGACAACTCACACCCTTGGAGAGGCACCATGCATGCTGTTACGAATACTAGAAATGGAAAATGTCTTTCATTGTGTCTTGAAGTAACAGCAGTGATAAAACTAAACATATTCACCTTGCTGTCTTCCTAGATTAAAAATAACTTGGCTCAGAAATAAGAGTCCAGGCCGGGCTTGGTGGCTCACGCCTGTAATCCCAGCACTTTCGGAGACTGAGGTGGGCAGATCTCTTGAGCCCAGGAGGTTGAGACCAGCCTGGGCCACATAGCAAAACCCTGTCTCTACAAAAAATGCAAAAATTAGCTGGGCATGGTGGCACACATCTGTAGTACCAACTATTCAGGAGGCTGAGGTGGAAGGATCACCTGAGCTTGGGAGGTCAAGGCTGCAGTGACTGGAGATGGTGCCCCTGCACTCCAGCCTGGGTGACAGAGCGAGACCCAATCACAATTAAAAAAATAAATAAAAAGAGATGAGAGCAGTGGCTCACACCTGTTATCCCTGCACTTTGGGAGGCCGACGTGGGCTGGATCACTTGAGGTCAGGAGTTCGAGACCAGCCTTGCCAACATAGTGAAACCCCGTCTCTACTAAAAATACAAAAATTAGGGCATGGTAGTGGGCACCTGTAATCCCAGCTACTCAGGAGGCTGAGGTCAGGGAACTGCTTGAACCCAGGAGGTGGAGGTTGCAGTGAGCCAACATTTTGCCACTGCACTCCAGCCTGGGAGACAGAGTGAGACTCCGTCTCAAAAAAGAAAGAAAAAAAAGAATCGTTCATGGTCTTCTAGATTTTCATTACGTCCTATTAATTTCTCAAGTCACTATTGTCATTATATACCTAGTAGGATATCACTAAGCACCCAAGGACCAGAATTCACGGCTGAGTTTTCAGGTTCTGTTTCTGTTTTCAGAGTCCAGCCTGGTCCAGAGGGCACACTAGAGGGCGCACTAAACCCTCCAAGCTACCGGAAGATCCGGCATCTGGTCTGCAGAGGGTGCACTATGCCCCTCTTAACCACCAAAGGTGGGGTGGGGGGGAATTACTTCTCTTCCTTGTTTTTTATACCTTGTGTTAGAGTTTTATAAAAGTAAGACAATTACAGAGAAAAATGTTTAAATTTCACAAAAGCACAGAAACCTATTTAAAGTGTACTGTTTGCTTATTCAAAGCATTGCCACAGGTGAGTTTGAGTCGTATAGTTAAGAGCAGGTTTGGCAAATTCATGGCACAAGAGATGTAGGTGCCCCCTTCTCCATAGCCTTATCAGACACAGATACTCCATTAGAGTCTTTCTCCGTATAGTGCCCCTACAGCCACTGCAGCTTACTAGAGTTGGCTTTGGAGAGGAAACCTGTTTGCAACCCTGGTTTCTTTTTCTTTCTTTTTTTTTTTTTTTTTGAGACAGAGTTTCGCTCTCGTTGCCCAGGCTGGAGTGCAATGGCGTGATCTTGGCTCATTGCAACCTCTGCCTCCCTGGTTCAAGTGATTCTCCTGCCTCAGCCTCCCGAGCAGCTGGGATTACAGGCGTGCACCACCACGCCCAGCTAATTTTTTGTATTTTTAGTAGAAACGGGGTTTCACCATGTTAGCCAGGCTGGTCAAGAACTCCTGACCTCAGGTGATCCGCCCACCTCGGCCTCCCAAAGTGCTGGGATTACAGGCATGAGCCACTGCGCCCAGCAATCACTGGTTTCTGACATCATGAATTCTTTTCTGTGGTACAACCTTCAGTTCCTTAAAAGGTAAATAGAAATATTCAAACTTTCAGCCAGTGGAGGTTTGGACTATCCTTGTCTCTAAGTCTAAAGAATTATCTATACTTCCCAGAACCAGCTTCCTGGGACAGCCCTTGGTCCAAGGCTGCCCCTCTCCACTGTGCCTGCCCAAGTGGCTGCCTCTCTGGGTGTGAAAGACTGACAGACATAGGCACCAGACCTCACATAGTAAGGAACCATAGGGCTTCAGAGGGCCTTTGCTGACAGCAATCTGTTTTGCTCTTACCCAATAGGATTCTGCATCTGTAAGTCCTTTTAAATCCCACCTCCAACCCATTCCTCTTGTCCCATTTTGGGTGTATCTATACCTGTCAGGTGTCAGCCAGAGCCAACTGTGTTTCAGGTTCATGCTTCTTTCTGTTTACCTCTTAAGGCTGGACAGGTAGCAGAATCAGATCACAACAGCCTTATATACCTTACAGAGAACTTTAGATTTTATCTTGTAGATAAGCCATGGGGAACTTGGAGGGATTTTGAGCAAAGGAGGGATCTGATGGATTTGGTGTGATAGAAAGATAATTCAGGCAGCAGCTTGGAACGTGGTTACAGGCAGGTAGGCCTGGAGACTGATGATGGAAGGGGCCTGTTGAGTGATGAAGGGAGAGGTGATAAGGGCTAAGCTAACAGTGGCAATAGCACTGGAGATACAGAAGAGGAGATTAATATCAAAAATAGCTGATACAGTCTCTAAGACTTAGTGATAGATTCATCCTCATGAAGGCAGTAACTGTATTTTGTCATTATTATCAATATCTAGCCCAGTACCTGGCCAGTAGCAGGTGCTCAATAAATGCTTTTAAATGAATGAATGATCAATGTGGTGGCTAAGAAAGGAGAAGATGGCTACATATGGAAGAAGTTGTGTTTTGACCAGAGAGATGATGGTCCCATTCACCTTGATAAATAATGTTGGAAGAGGGGGATAACTTTGAGGGAGAATTTAATGCATTTGGTTTGGAGACGTGTAGTTTGAGGTGTCTTAGAGCTGTCGATGTAGAGATGTCAATTGGGCATTTGGAGATATGGGCCTGGAACCTCAGGAGGAAGATCTCCTGACAGATGGATTTGGGAGAACTCAGCACACATAAATGGTAGTTGAATCCATGGGTGTAGATGAGGTTAGAGGACAAGAGAGACAAGGAAAGACCCCTAAGAAATAGCAGCATTGAAGGATGGCCTGAAGACAAGGAACCTGAGGGAAAACTGAGAAGTGGCCAGAGGCAAGCTAGGAGAGCCAGGGGTATGGAAACCCAAGAGGCCTTCTTCCTGGTGGAAGAGATGCACCCAACTCTCACTCAGGTTCACACAGAGCAGAATGGCATGCCTTGACCTCAGTGAAGGTTCAAACCCATCTAGGCAGGCTCAGGCTCTCTACCTCTAACCCAGCATCCTCTGCCTCTTAAGAGGGCAGTTGGTCATTTAGAATCTTGTCATAATTCCTCCCATAATAGAAACCCAGAGTAAAATTAGCATACCATTTTCTTCAAGAGATGAGATATGCTATGTCTTTATAAAGCCTGTCTAACACATTCTGTTATGACTAAATAAAAATGGATAAAACCAGAATGGAAAGAAACATAAGACATTAAAAAGTGATTATTTCTGAAATGTAGTTCAAGATTGGTTTGTATTTTTGTCTTTATTCTTTCCTACATTTTCCTCCAAGAGTATGTAGAACATGTGAAATCTGAAAAGGAATCTTTTAAGTTATTTTTACATGGGAAAGCCTGAAATAGAGACCGAACAATTATCTAACTGCTTTAAATGAACAATTGACCAAAGTCAGACTATACATATTGGACACATGTAGAAATCTGGCAAGTGATCTAGGTTGTCAAATGTCTTGATTTTTTTTTTTTTTTAACCATTTTGTATTAGTTCATTTTCACACTGCTGATAAAGACATATCTGAGACTGGGAAGAAAAAGAGGTTTGAAAGACTTACAGTTCTACATGGCTAGGAAGGCCTCATAATCATGGTGGAAGGCAAGGAGGAGCAAGTCATGTCTTACATGGATGGTGGCAGGCAAAAAGAGAGCTTGTGCAGGGAAACTCCTTTTTATAAACAATCAGATCTCGTGGGACTGTTCACAAGAACAGCATGAGAAAGACCTGCCCCCACGAGTCAGTTACCTCCAACTTGGTCCCTTCCACGACATGAAGGAATTGTGGGAGTTACAATTCAAGATGAGATTTAGGCAGGGACACAGCCAAATGATATCACATTTATATTATAAATCCAGGTTTGGAAAATAATGATCTATATAGAATATCTGAAAACGGGCCATTGTATATTCAGAAAATCCACTGCAGCCTCTTGGAGAATATACTTTTTGGTTCTGTGTAAAAATTTGCCAGGATAAATATCAAGGCCACCACATACAGCTGTGCAGGTTGTGCACTGAACAACTCTAGGGGCAGGGGATCCTTTTACTTAGAATGCAATATAAATGGTGTCCTCTAGAGTTCAGCAGTGCACAACCTACCTAAACAAACAAGTGGTAGACCTAGTAATGACTGAATGACATTCTAAAGACCTAGCCCATTACCTGCCAAAACGTTAACTTATTAATAGAATACATTACTAAAGATTTGGCTATGAAAAATTACAAACTTACAAAGTGCTCCAAAGGTAAGCAGTGTAGGAAATTTTGTTAAATGTTTCCTATTGTCAAGGAATATTATGATAAAACATTGTAATTTTTTTAAAAAGGATAACTAGTTACACTTTTTGTTTTATTCACTAAGGGCTAGTTTCGGTTTCCAAGAAAAGTATGTCCTACGTGGTAAGCAAGGAGGGAGGTGGAAACATCTCTGTCATTGTCCTTGGGGGTGCAAAAGAATCACTGGATGCCCATCCTGGAAAGTTCACTCTGTTCATCTGCCAGCGGAAAGGATTTGTTAAAATTGCTTTGACCCATGGATAAGTGGCTTTTTGGATAAAGTAGGGGGTCAGAAAAGTTAAGACTTTTTTAAGCAAACCAAAAAGAAGTAGGGTGATTTTCTAGCCCTTAAAGACCTCCTCCAAATCGATCTGACAGTAAAAGCAGGTGTGGATGTTCTTGGGGAATGGAATATGACCTTTTTACTACAGTAGCTCAATGCCATGACATTCAGCAATTAAACTTAACTCTAAAAGCAAAACAACAAGAACAACAACAAACACCAACATTCTATACATAGTATAATTTTCTAGCCAAATCAACAGTGGCCAAAGCTATAGATAAAAGAGAAGTTTCCTGGAACCCTGATTTTCTATAGAACAAAATCCCGTCAATGGCTAGCCTGCTGAAATTCCTCCCTAAAGAAAATCAAGTTTAAGACAGTTTCAATGAACGTGAAGTTAGCAATATAGGAAGGCTTGGGCACATTTAAAAATTTTTTCAGAATTCTTTGCAAGAGTCAGCTAAACAGAATAAATTATTTGAATCCTTTTCATTGAAAATTCTCACCCGTCCCCTTTGTTATTGCAGTGCCTCTCTGGTCCCAGTGTTTTCTTTTGGTGAAAATGAACTGTTTAAACAAATTGACAACCCTGAAGGGTCATGGATTAGAACTGTTCAAAATAAACTACAGAAGATCATGGGGTTTGCTTTGCCCCTGTTTCATGCCAGGGGAGTTTTTCAGTACAATTTTGGCCTAATGCCGTATAGGAAAGCCATCCACACTGTTGGTATGTACATAAAATGACTACAACTATTAGCTTACTTTAAGCAATGTTTCTTGTTATTGTATTGATTGAGGTGCTAATGCAAGGGAAGTGGCTTTGAGTAAGAACTTCCTGAAATAATAATCCTGTAGATGTTATTTGAGTTTTGTTTCTGGTATTCCTTTTATTTATGAAATGCCTACATTTTCCACTAGAATAGGAATTGATTACTTTTGAGAATACTGCTATTGCACTACAAGTAAAATCCAACTTTCAAAATAAAGTTTCTAATACTCTATAATGAATCTATTTCTCTGTGCCAGCCGATTATAGCATAGCAATTCTTTAACGACAAGTTATATCAGGGTTTATAGATAGATGAACATTTCTGTGTGATGTGTCCTCATTATGTTCAGTTCACATAGGCATCAGTTTCTATAGCAAAAGCTTTTTTTTTCGCAGCTAGCTATTTTATATATATTCTGCTATTCTGCTATAGACTTATTTTATTTTTTTTTATTTCAATAGCTTTTTGGGGAACAGGTGGTGTTTGGTTACATGAATAAATTCTTTAGTGGTGATTTCTGAGATTTTGGTGCACCCATCACTGGAGCAGTGTATACTCTACCCAATATGTAGTCTTTTATCCCTCACCCCTCTTCCACTCTTTCCCCCGAGTCCCAAAGTCCATTGCATCATTCTTAATGCCTTTGTGTCCTCATAGCTTAGCTCCCACTTATGAGTGAGAACATACGATGTTTGGTTCTCCATTCCTGAGTTACTTCACTTAGAATAATGGTTTCCAATTCCATCCAGGTTGCTGAAAATGCCATTATTTCATTACTTCTTATGGCTAAGTAGTAGTCCATGATGTGTGTGTGTGTATATATATATATATATATATATATATATATATATCACAATTTCCTTATCCACTCAATGATTGATGGGCATTTGGGCTGGTTCCATATTTCTGCAATTGCAAATTGTGCTGCTATAAACATGTGTGTGCAAGTATATTTTTTGTATGATGACTTCTTTTCCTCTGGGTAGATACCCAGTAGTGGGATTGCTAGATCAAATGGTAGTTCTACTTTTAGTTCTTTAAGGAATGTCTACAGTTTTCCCTAGTGGTTGTACTAGTTCACATTCCTACCAGCAGTGTGAAAGTGTTCCCTTTTCACTGCATCCACACCAACATCTATTATTTTTTGAATTTTTGATTATGGCCATTCTTGCAGGAGTAAGGTGGTAGCACATTATGATTTTGATTTAAATTTCCCTGATCATTAGTGATGTTGAGCATTTTTTCATATGTTTGTTGACCATTTGTATATCTTCTTTTCAGAATTATCTATTCATGTCCTTAGCCCACTTTTTGATGGGATTGTTTGTTTTGTTCTTGCTGATTTATTTGCATTCCTTGTCGATTCTGACTGTTAGTTAGACTCATTTTATTTTAAAAAGCTGCATGTTTGGGAAAATCCAGTTGAGGGAGGAGGGTGAAGACCATGTTGATAAAAATACTGAGGAGCTGGCCAAGTGTCGTGGCACACACCTGTATTCCTAGCACTTTGGGAGGCTGAGACAGGAGGAATGCCTGAGCCCAGGAGTTCAAGACCAGGCTGGCAACAAAGCTGGACCTCATCTCTACTAAAAATTTTAAAAATTAGTGGGGCACCATGGCATGTGCTTGTAATCCCAGTGCTTTGGGAGGCTGTGGAAGGAGGAGCACTTGAGCCCAGGAGTTGGAGGTTGGAGTGAGCTATGATTGTGCCATGACACTATAGCCTGGGTGACAGAGCAAGACCCTAGCTCAGAAAATCAAAAACAAAAACAAAAAACCCAGGAGCAAAGTATTTAGCTCCTCAGATTGGAAGAGGATTGGAGAGCTAAAATGAGAATGTGCTGAGCCAGGCACTAATAGCAGAATTACTAAAACTATAAACTTATTATGAAGCTGGAAGTAATATGTTCACCATGGATAGCCCATTAAGTAAAATTCAAATATACTCAAATATTGTTTTAGGTCTGTTTCGCTAGGCTAGGATTTTACTACCATCAGTTTATAAGTGCTTTCCATTTAATGTGCAATCACATGACTTTTTTTCACAGTATTTACGTTTATTATTATTAAATCTTGAGTATCTGAAAGGTATAAATGTGGGTCAAATGGAAGAAAATAGGAACTGAAATCAAACTATTACAGATGCGCATGAAGAGTGACTTTTTTTCTGGTTTTCAATCTCTCTGAAGGGAATAGTGAAGAGAGTAATTCTGATATGGAACTGACTTGGGGATATTTCTTTCCTGGGAGAAATTCCTGTGGAAGGGAGACAATTATCAGAATCTTTTTTTTTTTTTTTTTTGAGATGGAATTTCACTCTTGTTGCCCAGGCTGGAGTGTAATGGCATGATCTGCAACCTCCGCCTCCCAGGTTCAAGCGATTCTCCTGCCTCAGCCTCCCAAGTAGCTGGGATTACAGGCATGCACCACCACACTCAGCTAATTTTTTGTATTTTTAGTAGAGACAGAGTTTCACTATGTTGGCCAGGCTGGTCTCGAACTCCCGACCTCAGGTGATCCACCCGCCTCAGCCTCCCAAAGTGCTGGGATTACAGGTGTGAGCCACAGCCTGTACAGAATCTTTTTTTTTTCCTTCAGGTCAGATGGGTAATGTGCCGATGTTGTGACAAGGTTCAGAGTGTGGCACATCTCACACGTGCCCGTGAGCACGCAATCATCATGCTCATGAACTATAGAAGGGCCGAATTATCAGACTCTTAATGGACACAGGAACATATGTTTATAAGACATTGAGATTCTTATGACAAGAGACATCCCTGTAGGGAAGCAGGCCATAGACATAGCAAATGGGGTTTTTAGTGAGAGATTGGAAAGTGAATAGCATGAACTGAAACAAAATAAGGATTCCTTGTGCATAAGGTGGTACAATCTGGGGAGTGATTGCTAACTTCTCATGGACTGGTTGACCGTCAGGACAAAAGATGTTACTTCCATGTATTTCCTCTACGTCAAAAAGTTTCTCAATCCCCCAAGTGTAAGGGTGACATGGAAACAGGGAGGTGACATTAGATGTTGAGAAGAAAGCAAGCTAAATGTTATCTCTAAACCAAGAAGGTAGATAACATTATGGATTTCTGAGACTGGTTGGTGGCATATAAATAGGACTTCTTGTGACTGGTAAATATGTGTATGGACCCTATCTCGGAAATGCTGGTGATCCTGAACAGGAAACATGAGATCCTATCTTGTACTAGTCAGAGAGATAGTCTTTCCTGCTCCTGTTCTACTTCCCAGCGTCTCAAGTAGCCCTTGCATTGGCCTCACTTTCCTACTCTGTTGTGGGTAGTTGCAGCTGGAGAGTCAATCACCTTCACCTAATGGTTCAGGGAGGCTAATGGAGGGTCTCTGGCTTCACCATTGCCACCCTCCTCTCACACACATACCACCTCAACTCTCAGCAGTTCTTGGAGAAAGGCTTTCCATTGACGATGGTCACACAGCCTCTGCTTCTTAGAGTAGTGCCATCTATTACAATATCAAAGAGTTCAGAAGAGTAAGGAGTTCCATCCTTCCACAGCCAGGCCTTGCCATTGCCCAGGTGGAAGAGCCCTGTCCGATAAGAGTAGAAAAACTCAGAGTAGCTTTGAGACACAGCAAACTCCAGCATTTCCTGTGTTTATCTTTGGATGGTAGAGTTCTTAGCAATGCAGATATATTTACATTTTTGCCAACTTTTGCTTTTTTTTTTTTTTTTTGAGACAGAGTCTCACTCTGTCGCCAGGCTGGAGTGCAGTGGCACGATCTCTGCTCACTGCAACCTCTGCCTCCCAGGTTCAAGCAATTCTCCTGCCTCAGGTTCCCAAGTAGCTGGGACTACAGGCATGCGCCACCACGCCCAGCTACTTTTTGTATTTTTAGTACAGACGGGGTTTCACCATGTTGGCCAGAATGGTCTTGATCTCTTGACCTTGTGATCTGCCTGCCTCAGCCTCCCAAAGTACTGGGATTACAGGCGTGAGCCACCACTCCCGGCCAATTTTTGCTATCTTTATAGAACTGGTAGCATTTGTCCCCATACACCTTCTATTTTTCTGGACATGGGTTGCACCTGTGTACTCCAGCTTTGTTGCAGAGCTCATGACAGAGTTTTTCAGCCATATGCTTCAGACTTTCTGCAAGCTTCACGTTCTGGACTTGAGGAGATTTTACCTGTTGGGAGATATTTCTTCTTTTTTTTTTTTTTTTTTTTTTTGAGATGGAGTCTCCCTATGTCACTCAGGCTGGGGTGCAGTGGCGCAATCTCTGCTCACTGCAAGCTCCACCTCCTGGGTTCAGGTTATTCTCTTGCCTCAGCCTCTTGAGTAGCTGGGACTACAGGCACCCACCACCACGCCAGGCTACTTTTTTTTGTATTTTTTGTAGAGACAGGGTTTCACTGTGTTAGCCAGGATGGTTTCGATCTCCTGACCTTGTGATCCGCCCATCTCAGCCTCCTAAATGTGCTGGATTACAGGCGTGAGCCACCGTGCCGGGCTTCTGTTGGGAGATATTTCTTAATTATTTCTTCCTTTTATGAGATGGTGTCTTGCTGAGTATTTGAGAGCTGGTGTTAACTGAAAAACTGGAGCAGAAATGGATTTCACATGACATTATTCTTAAATGCCGTATTTAATACAATGGAATGTTAACAGACTTGATCAGTTAGGGTAATGGGAATATTGAGATAGATTTAAGTTTGCAATGGTATTGTTCAAGATAAGCTGGTTACTTTTTTGGCATAATATTCACTAACCATTTTTGATCTTTTACGTGCAAAGTACTATTGTTAGCTTTGGGGATGATATAAAGGAAATTGTAAGGCATGATATTAGGAACTAAAAGTTTAATGAAATGTAACCATATGCTCACATGAAATAAGCTGTTGATGCTGAAAGCAAGTGTAGTCTGTTGACTTAAATGATTGCACTTGTCACCTAGTTAAGCTTTTTTATTTTTTAAATGGTTTGCCATTTGATATCGCCCAGTTATACCTCTACTGACAAATAATCATCAGTCAAGGGTCGAATGGAATTACTGAATCTGAATTAGTGGTCAAGACTGGAAAACTGCAACTGTATTAACTTGTTTTCACTCATACTTGTCCAATGTGCTTCTCTTAAACATTCAGAAAGGGGGAAATTGCTTCAGTCCCTCCCTCTACTTACCCTGCAAACAGTTACAATGATTAGTAGTCTGTATCATCCTCAATACCCCGTTGTTGTTTCAAACATTTAAAAACTCAAGCTAAGAATATGTTTTGTATATGTTTCATAAAGACTCAGCTGCTATGATCTTAAGGTATAAGAATGGGAGTCAGTAATGTAGAGCATCTCGATTTGTGTGAACCAGACCCTCAAGCCTGTATTTAAAGACTTTCATTTCCTTGAAAAAACACAAGTGGAGGATAGAACATTTACAATTCCATAAAAAGTAAAGCCATGTGTCAATCAAATGCCACAGAGAATAAAACACAATATAAGGCTGAAACAGTGATGTAAATGACTGTGTTCCTTTCTATTTTAAATCACGCACTTGAAATGCAGTGTGGCTTCATTGCTGACTCCCTGACGTGAGTTCTCCCTGTCCTATCCCAGGAAGGATTCAGGCAACATCTCAGAGCGGCAAGTTATTTTGTGGTCCCTCTGCTCTCTCTCCTACTTTATTAACTTAAGTAAGCGCTACCTTACATCATAAGATAAACATCAACTCACTCAGTATTAGTTGGATTCATCCTAAATCAATGCCTTAGCTAAATCCTCTCACAGGTGTCCAGAGAAGCCTGGATTCTTCATCCTTTAATAGTTTCCCACGGCTGGCCGCGGTGGCTCACACCTGTAATCCCAGCACTTTGAGAGGCCGAGGCAGGCGGATCACGAGGTCAGGAGATCGAGACCATCCTGGCTAACACGGTGAAACCCCGTCTCTACCAAAAAATACAAAAAATTAGCTGGGTGTGGTGGCGGGCGCCTGTAGTCCCAGCTACTCGGGAGGCTGAGGCAGGAGAATGGCGGGAACCCGCGAGGCGGAGCTTGCAGTGAGCCGAGATTGCGCCACTGCACTCCAGCCTGGGCAACGGAGCGAGACTCTGTCTCAAAAAAAATAGTTTCCCACACACTTTTTACACCACTATCCTCAGTGACCACAACCAGAGTGTTTGTTCATTTCAGCTTTAGAGATTCTCACTAACACCATGATTGTTTTGTCTGTTAATGTCCTAGTCATTAAATCCTCTGAAAAATATGTTCTTACTAAGTGCAAAGTGACATATTCAGGTCACGGTTACCCTCTCTACATATTTTCTTAAGCCATATCTTGCTAAACCATTAGGTTTCTATGCATCCTTCATCAAAATCCTCTCTTCCCTGCTAATGAACATTCTCAGTGGGCATAATTTGTAAAGAAGTTCCTACTGTATATATTTTCCTTACACACTTTAGAAATAGTATGCAATTTATGTGTTTTCTGAATGCTATTATCACTTTATCATACTATAATAAAATGGTCACTGATACTGTATTCATTATATAATAATTGAGAAAAACTGGTTTAAATGTCACATCCATCATGATTACCAGGAAAGACAACTGAAATAAATTTAGACTTTCAGAAAAATATGTAAAGCATTGCAGTTCCTCAGAGGAACATTGCATTTTCTGTTTCCGTATCACAGAGCCCCACAAGGACAGGGATTTCGGCTTGTTTGTTCTCTGTATATTCCTAGTACCCACAGAGTAGGAGCTCAAGAAACACTTGTGCATAAACAGATTAGGATTTCATTAGACCTGTTTCATTGTAATTCTTTTTTTTTTTTTTTTTTTTTTTTTAGACAGGAGTTTCGCTGTGTCACCTAGGCTGGAATGCAGTGACGCAATCTTGAATCACTGCAACCTCTGCCTCCTGGGTTCAAGCGATTCTCCTGCCTCAGCCTCCCAAGTAGCTGGGACTACAGGCACCCACCACCACACCCAGCTAATTTTTGTATTTTTAGTAGAGACAGGGTTTCGCCATGTTGGCTAGGCTAGTCTCAAACTCCTGACCTCAGGTGATCTGCCCGTCTCGGCCTCCCGAAGTGCTGACATTACAGGCATGAGCCACCCAGCTCGGGCCCATTTTCTCTTCATTATTAACAAATAACCTGGGAGTAGTGGTACTTAGAGAAGTGTAAAATTATCCCGTCTCTCATCACATTTTACTTGATGGCTTTAATACCCATTGATAACCTGTGCCTAAATCAGTGCTTGCGGTCATGGTTGCAAACTGGCAAATTTCTAATTCCAGCATTCCTTCTATATTTATTAGTTGACATTTTGCCATAAAGAAGGGCTTTCCCTCCTCCCGATGTTAGATTCATCAAATTATACAAACGCAGACAGGCTCATCAACTATGTTTGCCTGTGGCACAGAAAGGGCCCCCATCCCATCTCTTCCAGCCTCAAGGCTCTCACTGAGTTTTTGTTAACTCCTGAGCCCATCTTCTAACTATGGGTGTGATATTTCATTTTTATTCTTATGACAGCATTGGAAAAATACAAAAATACGAGTAAGAAGTGGGTTCCTTTGCCTCCATAAGTGTCATAAAATTTTAAAAAGAAAGAAGGAGGCCAGGCACAGTGGCTCACACCTGTAATCCCAGCACTTTGGGAGGCTGAGGTGGGCAGATCACCTGAGGTTAGGAGTTCAAGACCAGCCTGGACAACATGGTGAAACCCCATCTCTACTAAAAATACAAAAATTATCAGGGTGCGGTGGTGGGTGCCTGTAATCCCAGCTAGTTGGGAAGAAGAGGCATGAGAATCACTTGAACCTGGGAGGTGGAGGTTGAAGTGAGCAGAGATCATGCCACTGCATTCCAGCCTGGGTGACAGAGTGAGACTGTCTCGAAAGAAAGAGAGAAAAAGAGAGAGAGAGGGAGGAGGAGGAGGAGAGAGAAAGAAGGAATTAAAGAGGGAAGGAAAGGAAAGGAAAAGAGGAAGGAAGGAACGAAAGAGACAGAAAGAAAGAAAGAAAAAGAGAGAAAGAAATAAAGAAAGAAAGGAAGGAAGGAAAAAGAGAAAGAAAGAAAGGAAGAGGTGGGGGAGAGAGGGAAGGAAGGAAGGGAAAAGAAAGAAAGAGAGAGAGAGGAAAGAAAGAAAGAAAGAAAGAAAAGAAAGAAAAAAGAAAGGAGAAAGAAAAAAGGAAGGAGGGAGGGAAGGAAGAAAGGAAGGAAGGAAGGAAAGAGAAAGAAGAAAGAGAGAGACAAAGAGAGAAAAGGGGTGGGCATGGGAGGGGAGGAGAAAGGAGGGGGTTCTTTCCATCCATAGGCCTGCCCTGATGGCTTGTGGCTGATGCTCCAGTGCTGGCCGCATAGAGATTGATCTTGGCATTAAGAAGCATTTATTATGCAGCAGCTGGATGTACAGAAGGAAGTGGTGTGGGTTTGAGGTCTGACTCTGAGCGACTTTGAATGTTTCATTTATCTTCTCTGAACCTCAGACTTTACAACTATGAAAGAAGAGACCGTTATAATTATTCTGTCTTCTCACAGGGATATTATGGGGATTAAATGTCATGATACATGGGAAGGCAGTCTAGACTCCAGGTGCTAGGCAAATGCAGGTTGGTAAATGGAGTAAAGACCTCCTGCCCAGCTTGTTGAGAGCTTTCAAATGTGTTTCTAGTTCCGTGTAAGTAACTTGCCAAAATGTTAATCTGAGTCAGATCATGAGGAAATAATCAGACGAATCCAGATTGTGGGACATTGTACAGAACAACTGGCCCGGACTCTTTAAAAATACCAGTGTCATAAGAGACCAGAGGGAGGAGGTCCTCAGAGACATACAACACAACAGCTGTTGTAGATTGACGGGAAAACAACTGTGAACGATATTGAGGTGATTGATAAAGTTTGAATTTGGATTAAGTACAAAATAATATTGTGAAGAGGTTACATTTCTTGAGTATAATAATGATGTTGTTATATAGGACATTGTTCTTGTTTTTAAGTAATACTGCAGAAATATTTAGGGATGATTCACATGATTGAAATATTGATGTCCACAACTTACTTTCAAATGGCCCCACAAAAATAGAAATAATAATGCACATGTATATACACACATATGTGTGCACATGTGCACAAAATGCTAGAAATTGCTGCGTCTAGATGGGGGTAGGCAAGTGCTTATTGTATTCCTTCTGAAGGTTTGACTTTTTTTTCAATAAAAAAGATAGGTAAGGGAATGCTTTTTATTTAAATAAAACTAGTTTGAAACCACATGAGGACAAAAGTAATCCATTGTGTTTCAAGTCACTTTTATATTCTGATGGGAAAAAAGCAGACTGAATCTGGGAGGTGGAGGTTGCAGTCACTTCAGCCACTGTACTCCAGTCTGGGCAACAGAGCAAGACTTTGTCTCAAAAAAAAAAAAAAAGCAACAAAACAAAACAAAAAACTGACTAAGTAAGGGATTTCGTAAAATATTTAAAAAAATAAAGAAAGGGAAACTTAATTTTTCATTGTAAAATTAAAGAGATTAAAAGAAATAATGTTAGGAGCACAAACATGGTGTTGTAGGGGAGGCAAAACTTTACCTCTAGCCTCTTAGGGCCACTGGCTGGGCCTGAGAATGAAGTTGACATGAACCAACAGGAGAAAAGCATGCAGATTTTTGCAAGTATGTGGGAACTCCCATAAGAAAATGAAGACCCAGAGAAGTGGCAAGGGCTGAGTTTATATACGAGGTTGAACAAAGAAAGGCAATTGTGGAAAAATAGCTAAAGTAAATGCGGAGACTAAAGGAAGATAAGAGTTACTTTAGTAAGGTCTGAACAGATTTCTCTTGGCCTGTCTCCACATCTCTGGTGATAATGTTCCTTCCTTCCTACTACACCGGAGGGCATCTTTTACAGAGGAATTTTGTTTCCTGCTTTCAGGAAGAAAGAGGAGGTTAGAGGGCCCTTCTTGTACCTGAGGGTTCTTTTTGTTTGTTTGTTTTGTTTTTTGTTTGTTTGTTTTTAGTGCCTTTAGCTCAAAATAATCTCTGTGCCAAAGTGGCATATTTTAGGGTGGCATATTCTTCCACCTTTCAGTACCCAGGACAACATATCAAGTGCTCAATGAACGTTCATGAGTGAGTGTGTCTGTGTGTGGACCTATATACACATACTCACATGTACACATGCTGACATTGGGCATCTTTTGAGCCTCCACCATAAGCCACGGGTGAGCCCTGATTTGTGTTCTGGCTTCATCTAACACCCAGGTTCCTGCTCCTTTTAACCCTTGTCGGCCACACAGCCCCTGCCTGTTTTTTCTCTAATATACAGCTATGTAGCATCTTGGAGAGCAATTCCTGCATGAGACTATTAGAATAATCAACTCTACAGAATCTTTACAATTACTGAATAATAAAACAAAGATTTTTTTTTTTTTTTGCTATGAAAAATCTACTGGTTGCCTCTATGAGAAAAAAATAATGCCCACTTCTAAATGCCTTTCCAGCTGTGTATACCACAAGCCCACAAAGCTCCCTCATCTTAGGTACAGCAGAGCACCGTAGAAACGGGAGCAAGATAGCTGTGTAAGGCAATACATGCATAACTAATCTTGAATTGTTGGATGGAATTGGAAAATGGAGCAGTTGAGCATACCAGCTATAAAAAGCAGTGAAACATAAACAAAAGCTATGATTCCTGACTCTGTCACAAGTAGGCGTTGGCAGCTTTTTTTCCAGGGCAAGGAATTCTATTTCTAAGAGCAGCCTGATACAGCTGAGTTTTTTCCCCCTTTGTTTTGTAAAAAGGGAGTTTTGCAGAAGTTTCAACTAACTTAGTCTTATGTTGAAAATGTTTTTTCTTCTCCTTAGTACTAAAAAGATCTTTCTGTGGAGAGAGAAAATTCTGGTCTTCTAGGGCTCCAGGGACCCTTTTAAGAGTATCCCAATTTGCAATAACTCAGTATGGAACAATTCCAAGTAGATCTTTTTATTTGACCCTCACAACACTGGAGTTGGGTATGGCAGGGATGTTTTTTATACTGGTCTCACAGATGAGGACCTTGAGCTCTCATGATAAGTAAGAGTAAAATGTGATGAAAGCTTGTAATTCATCAGGTCTTTGATGCAGGCTGAGACCCCGAGTAATTGAGTGTTGGGCCTAAGGGATTAGGGGTAGGTTATGATAGTGTTACAGGAGAGGGGTCCGGATTCATACCCCAAGAGAAGGCTCTTGGATCTCATGCAAGAAAGAATTCAGGGCAAGCCCATAAAGTGAAAGCAAGTTTATTAGGAAAGTAAGGGAATAAAAGAATGGCCACTCCGTAGACAGAGCATGGTTTTTTGTTTTTTTTTTTTGGTTATTTCTTGATTATATGCAAAACAAAGGGTGGATTCCTTATGCTTCCCCTTTTTAGACCATAGAGGGTAACTTCCTGATGTTGCCATGGCATTTGTAAACTGTCATGGCACTAATGGGAGTGTAGCAGTGAGGATGACCAGAGGTCACACGTTGCCATCTTGGTTTTGGTGGGTTGTGGCTGACTTCTTTACTGCAAACTGTTTTATCAGCAAGGTCTTTGTGACCTGTATCTTGTGCCAACCTCATATCTCATCCTATGACTTAGGATGCCTTAACCATCCGGGAATGCAGCCCAGTAGGTCTCAGCCTTATTTTACCCAGCCCCTATTCAAGATGGAGTTGCACTGGTTCCAGTGCCTCTGGCAATAGGGCTAGGATTTGAAGAAGCTAGGGGCCCTCAGAGCCAAGGCCCTAATCAGCTATTCTCTCCATCTGTCCTCCCTTTTGCAGAAGGTGAAGTGACCGTCTTAGAGCCAAGAGGGTGCATGGATACCTCAATGTCCTCATCTCTCTGTCTTTTGGCTGGAGCCCATCCCCTGAAGTTTTATATTTCTGACACCATCATTTGGGTTTGTGGTGTTTTTCCATGGGCTGGCTAATTAATTAGCCTTCTTGTGCCCATTGTTCTCATTTGTAAAACAGGGACAATAATGGGTGTCTTGCTAGGTTTTTCCAGGGATTTGACTTAATAACACTTAGTAGACCCTCGATAAATAATAGCTTTATTTCCAATATAGTCACAAGTTAGCTTCAGGGCAGCTATATTGGAACTGAACTCATAATAGCAGGTTATTTTCCACTGCTAATAGGCTGGTAGCTTTCAACCTCATTTCCCCGAGATGGGCTTTTTTGAATCATTTAGTAAAGGTATGATTATGATCTGTGTTCTGTTACTTCTGGCTTCATCCCTAAAATGCAATTGAGAAAGATTTCTTACTCTCTAATCCGGTTTGGGGTTAGTTTAAGAAGCAGGGGCAGGAATGTGGGTTTAAGTCGTATTAATTTCCTGGGCTTTTTTGAGTGTAGTTTAGGAACTTTCAGCTCCTCACTTTTCCTACAACTAAATAAGGCAAAGACAAGAAGATTATATCTATCTCACAGTTTAAAGGGATAAGTCTTATAATTATAAATTCACTCTAGGCCGGGCGTGGTGGCTCACGCCTATAATCCCAGCACTTCGGGAGGCCGAGGCAGGTGGATAACCCAAGGTCAGGAGTTTGAGACCAGCCTGACCAACATGGCGAAACCCTGTCTCTACTAAAAACACAAAAATTAGCGTGGCATGGTGGTGCGTGCCTGTAATTCCAACTACTTGGGAGGCTGAGGCAGGAGAATCACTTGAACCTCGGGGGCGGAGGTTGCAGTGAGCTGAGATCGTGCCACTTCACTCCAGTCTGGGAGAAAGAGCAAAACTCTGTCTAGAAAAAAAAAAAAAAAAGAATTCATTCCATATGAGCATGTTGAGCTCTCTGAAAGAACCATCTGAAATGTAGTAAAACAATTAATGAGAAAAGAACAGGATTGAAATTAGCTGTAGGATAGCTCAGAGGAAAGAAGACTCACTAATTCAGAATGTACGAGTACTAGCTGAAGTAGAGAAGAACACACTTCATCTTCTTAGACCACTGAGTCTTTTTATTGGTCCCTTACCCCCACCCTGAATAGTTACATTGACCTCTCTCACTGGAATAATTTCACTAAGAAAACAGAACCTATTTTTAAAAAGCCACAAATTTGCTAGTAGATTTACATGTAGATTTCTCAATATCTTCCTCAAACAACAGTAAAGCTCAGTGCTGGAAGAAAGCTTCAAGATCTTGGAATTCTACTCTTTTATCCTATGCATGTGAAAATTAAGGCCAGAGAGGCTGGCTGTGGTGGCTCATGCTGACCTAGCACTTTGAGAGGCTGAGGCTGGTAGATCACTTGAAGCCAGAAATTTGAAGCCAACAAAGCCAACATAGTGAACCCTGTCTCTACTAAAAATACAAAAAAATTGGCTGGGCATGGTGGTGCATGCGTGTAATCTCAGCTACTTGGGAGGCTGAGGCATGAAAATTGCTTGAATCCAGGAGGCGGAGGCTGCAGTGAGCCAAGATCGCACCATTACAGTCTAGCATGGTTGACAGAGCGAGACTCCATTTCAGAAAGAAAGAAAGACAGAAAGAAAGACAAGGAAGGAAGGAAGGGAGGGAGGGAGGGAGGGGAAAGAAAGAGAAAGAGAGAGAGAGAAAGAAACAGAAGGAAGGAAGAAGAAAGAAAGAAAGAAAGAAAGAAAAAGAGAGAAAGAAAGAAAGAGAGAGAAAGAGAAAGAAAGAAAGAAAGAAAGAAAGAAAGAAAGAAAGAAAAGGAAAGGAAAAGAAAAAGGAAAGGAAAAAGAAAGAGAAAGAGGGAGGGAAGGGAGGGAAGGAAGGGAAGGAAGCGAAGGAAGGGAAGGGGAAAGGGAAAGGGAAAGGAAATTAAGGCCGGAGAGAAAGTCACCTGCTCGGGGCACTTACTTGTGAGCCGAGACTAGACCCAGCCCAGCCTTGTGCTTTTTGTGCAACTCCCGCTCCCAGTTCCACCTCATCACTACATTAGCCTCTGCTAGTCCATTTTTCCAACCACAATTGACAGTGAGATGGTTGTTTCCAGTTCTTTGTGTTGGGTTAAACAGGACTTATGTTTACTATGTATAAATGTGACATCCAAGCTATCAAAGAAAACCACATGAGCTTTTCAAGGCTATATCTGGTTAAATTCTTAGCAATTTGAGAATATTAAGGTTGCAGTAAGGATGTATGTATGTGTGTGTGTCCTTCTCTGTGCCCCTTCAGCTCCCATACTGATGTCATTTATCACTTTCTTCCTTCTCTGTGACTTAACATTTGTTCATATTTTGCTTAGCTAACCACCTACTCTTACTGACATGAATCAGAACCTCGTATGTGACATGGGGTGACTCAGGATAGGACAAAGGTCGCTCTACTGTGGGTCCTGTTCATTACCTAGAGCCCACCTGACCTTATGCCCAAGCTAATGAGGTCAGAGGCAGCAGTTTGCTGCCTCATTGTAAGTTCCTGTACATTTTCTTTATGTTGTTGTTGTTGTTGTTGCTTGCTTGTTTGTTTGTTTTGAGATGGAGTCTTGCTCTGTCCCCCAGGCTGAAGTGCAATGGCACAATCCGGTCTTACTGCAACCTCTGCCTCCTGGGTTCTAGAGGTTCTCCTGCCTCAGCCTCCCGGGTAGCTGGGATTACAGGTGCCCGCCACCACGTCCGGCTAATTTTTGTATTTTTAGTAGAGAAGGGGTTTTGTCATGTTGGTAAGGCTAGTGTCGAACTTCTGACCTCAGGTGATCCACCCGCCTCAGCCTCCCAAAGTGTTGGGATTACAAGCGTGAGACACTGCTCCCGGCCATCCTGTACATTTTCAACACTTGGCATCAGTAGCAGCATCCGACCAGCAGGTGGCGCAGTGAGTGCAAGAGCCAAAGCCATGGGAATTTTTGTATTTTCTAAAAATCAGAGACAAGTGAGATGTTATATAAACACCTTTTAAAATATGTATAGAGGTTGCCAGATTTGTTTTTAATTAGTGTATTTGGAAAAACACAAATGCATTCTCATTTATAGAAAATTTATATAATACAGTTAGAGTGAAATTTCCCCATCCCTACTTCCTTACCAAAAAGGAACTTTTATGTTTCTTTCTCTTTCCGGACTTTTTTCCATGCACTAAAAACGTATAATACTTCTAGGAATATAAACTTTTTTTCAAAAATGGATCATACTGTATTATTTTACAAATTATTTTTCCACTTAATACATTTTAGACATCTGTATTTGTGTATGTGTACACATATTTATATTATTTCATTGTTTAAAAATTTCTGCCTAGGATTCTATTGAATGACTATTACATGGTTTATTTAACAGTTTTTCTATTGAGATGTTAGTTGTTTTTCAGTTACCTACTATTACAAACAATAGAATCCACGTCATTTATGTGTATTTCTCTAATAAAGATACTTAGCTGTGAAGATATGTATTTTTTAATTGTTTAGAAAGACACTCAAAAGAGGCAGACTGGGCCTGGCCAGTGGCTCACGCTTGTAATTCCAGCTTGAGGTCAGGAGTTCAAGACCAGCCTGGCCAACATGGCAAAACCTCATCTCTACTGAAAATACAAAAAAAAAAATTAGCCGGGCATGGCGGTGGGAGCCTGTAATCCCAGCTACTCAGTGGGAGGTTAAGGCAAGAGAATCGCTTGAACTCCGGAGGCGGAGTTTGCAGTGAGCCGAGACTGTGCCACTGGACTCCAGCCTGGGTGACAGAGTAAGATTCTGTCTCAAAAAAAAAAAAAGAGTCAGACTAGAGGACTGCCACGTGACGTGAGGATTCACAGTCAGTAATAATCAGGGCACTGTGGTCTGGCTGTCAACTGTTCCAGAGGGAGGAAGCTGGTGACGTGGACACACAGCTATGTCCACTCACCTCCCAGCTGCAGTCAGCACAGTAGCTCATTTGACTCAAAGTCAAAACCACCAGGGTCCCGACAATCCAGTGTCTGCTGAGGAGGAAAGTTCTTTATTTGTTATCAGATGGAGTGGTGTGACCACTGCAGGCAGCCAGTGAAATGAAACAAGGATTGGAGTGAGCTGGCTGGAGGGATTCTGATTGGCAGTTGTGTTCACAGCTGTGCATTAGGGGCGGCGGTCTGTGGTGGAGTGGTTTTAGTTCCTCACGTATGATGTAGTCCCTGTTTTTGCAGTTGGCCGCCCGATCCCTGTTCATCAGACTCTGCACCCGACGCAGGAGCAAATTGAGGAGTTACATCAGACCTATACGGAGGAACTTAGGAAATTATTTGAGGAACACAAAGGAGTATGGCATTCCAGAGCACGAGACTCTTGTTTTAAAATGACTTGACTGTTAAAAAATAAATAAAAAAATAAAAATAAATGACTTGACTGTAATAAGGCATAAAGAAGGACAAGAGACCATCCTATTGTGAGAATAAATATTTTAAAGACTTTTTTTTTCTTTTGCCTGTGGCATCAAATTTGCAACAGAAAAGTATTATTTATGGTGATGAATGTTGGTGTATCTGTGGTAAATAAAAACACAGTAGATGACTGTAGGATAAGGCTGGAGATGACTATAAGACATCTAACAATTTTCCTTGCCTATGAAGGCAAAATCATCTTACAGGTTATGAACAGGTTTAGAATTATTCATGTGCTCTGAAAAACAAAAGAAAGCTTCAAAAAATAATTACACCCGGCCGGGCACAGTGCTCACGCCTGTAATCCCAGCGTTTTGGGAGGCTGTGGCAGGTAGATCACTTGAGGTCAGGAGTTTGAGACCAGCCTGGCCAACATGGTGAAACCCCAACTCTACTAAAAATACAAAAATTAGCTGGGCGTTGTGGTGGGCACCTGTAATCCCAGCTACTAGGGAGGCTGAGGAAGGAGAATCGCTTGAACCTGGGAGGTGGAGGTTGCAGTGAGCCGAGATCGTGCCATTGCACTCCAGCCTGGGAGACAGAGTGAGACTCTGTCTCAAAAAAAAAATATTAATAATTAGACCCTCTTACTAAACATCACAATAACTTCAGGTGGTGTTTTCACAAAATGTGACAACTGTTGTTCGGCACAGCCAGCCCATTTGGAAGGCACTGTGTAAAATAGTGCGCCATAGACAGCTTGAGGAAATATTTTTTTCTGCTTGAACAGAACATTTGTTAGTGAATAAAGATACTTTTAATACTTAGATAGTTTGAGCCTTTGGTCATATCAACAACAAATTTTTAAACAATAGTGCAGGATTTTTTGCCATTTTCAAAATGGGATGAATCTGTCATACGAAAACTCATGTGGACAGGAGAATGGCTCCTCATTTCTCTTCATGCTTAGAATCATGCTCCTTTGCTGTAGAGAAGGAAATCTATTTGGAAGATATGTTTTTGCACATCATTCAGGACTAGAAATACTTGAAATTCCGTATCAGGAAATTCCAAAAAGTTTTCATGCTAAGAGAAATGGTTTTAATTTGCTTCCTGAATGGCCTTTTCATTATAAAATAATCTCTAAAAAAAGTGCCAGCTAGGCGTGGTGGCTCACGCCTGTAATCCCAGCACTTTGGGAGGATGAGGCCAGTGGATCACCTGAGGTCAGGAGTTCGAGACCAGCCTGACCAACATGGTGAAACCCCGTCTCTACTAAAAATACAAAAATTAGCTGGGTGTGGTGGCAGGCGCCTGTAGTCCCAGCTACTCAGGAGGCCGAGACCGGAGAATTGCTTAAACCTGGGAGGCGGAGGTTGCGGTGAGCGGAGATTGCACCACTGCACTCCAGCCTGGGCGACAGGGTGAGAATCCGTCTCAAAAAAAGAAAACAGAAAGAAAAAGAAAGTGTCCTCCCTGGTGAGATACGTCCAGTTCACAGTTCGCCGGGCTTAGGACTCTTCTCTGACCCAGCATGAGCAGGGACCTTGTCCTTCCTGTTTACTGACATCCGCTCAGTGCCCAGGTCAGCTTATGGCGCTTAGTAGGCACAAAATAAGTACTTGTTTGATGAATGCATTTATAGCTGAACATGCAAACAAACTTTTCCATTAAGCAGAGAATTTTTAAAGCTGTACCATAGGATGAGACCTGTTTTAAGATAAGACCCACTTGCAGAAGGAGAATACTTGCTGTGTCTGATTGCTCTGAACCAGTAATCAATAATACCATAAGCCAATTCATAGGGAGCAAGTCAGAAAGAGTTTCTGATAATTAGTCACTAAGTGTTAAGTAACTAGTCATTTGACAAGAAGAATGTCTTGTTTCCAACCCATGTCCACTGCTAGATGTTTGCTTTTGTGCTTCCTCTTCTCTAGGTGTTCGTAGGCAACTTCAGGGAGCTGCCTCCCAATTTATTGGTAATATGTCTTCAGGCTTCCAATTTTTAAATATTCAGCTCTGGGCTAGAGGCTGGATTGGGGTTTAGTCACAGCAAAATACAGTCATGCTGGGTAATGCTTTAAGAAGGAGAGCATGTCACCTACAAAAAGCCTGAAACTTCTCAATTGTTCTACATGAAGTTTTTCGGGCCAGAATCCCTTTGACTTCACCCTAGTTGAGCAACCCAGGGGTCCACTGACCTGTGGGCTTGAAACTAGTTCAATTTTGGTCAAAGCAGGACCTTTAACTTATTTTTTAAAACCCATGAGTTGTATCCCCTTGGAGAAGTTTATGAAAAGCCCATGCCACGTCATCTTTTGCAATTTCCCAGAGGTATGCGTTTTAATCTCACACCTAGTAGTGAGGAGGCCAAGCTGACCACCCAACATCCGCTGGGTTATCTAGCAGGCAGTTAAAGCCCATGCTTGTAAATCAGAGGCATTAAAAAGTGAAAAAAGTTTGCTCGCATGAAATTATCTAGAATTTTGCCATTAAAAAGTCTAGACATAACCAACTTTAATTTTGGCATACATAAAATGTTATTTTTCAGTACACATGGCAGAGGGTATGTAGGATGGGTTATCTCTTCACATATTACAATCTCTAGAGGTCTTAATTTGGCCATGCCAGAAGTCTTTTTATGTATTCAAAGTATACCTGTAAGTTTCATGTAGTCCTGTAGATCGCTAATGAATTTTTTCATATGAATTTTTGCTACCAGACAAATGTTGGCCATATTCACTAGTATGGCTTGATGGAGATATCTTCCACTGTAAAGGTTCCCATCAACTAGGTAATTGCACATAAATTTTAAACAGCAGCCGGGTGCGGTGGCTTATGCCTACAATCCTGGCACTTTGGGAGGCCAAGGTGGGCGGATCACCTGAGGTCAGGAGTTCGAGACCAGCCTGGTGGGTTTCAACATGGTGAAACCCCATCTCTACCGAAAATACAAAAATTAGCCGGGCATGGTGGTGCATGCCTGTAATCCCAGCTACTCAGGAGGCTGAGGCAGGAAAATCGCTTGAACCCAGGAGGCAGAGGTTGCAGTGAGGCAAGATTGCACCACTACACTCCAGCCTGGGTGAAAAGAGTGAAACTCCATCTCGAAAAAAAAAAAAAAAAAATTTTTTTTTTTTTTGAACAGCAAAGCAAAACAATGATAACAGAAATAACCCTAGAACACTGTAAGAGAAACATTTCCTTGGGAAAATGCGCATGTATGCTGTTTGATTTGGACATTTTTCCCTGTGTTTCCATTGCACACTGGGTGCAGCCTGAGTCATTGCTTTTGTCTTGCAGCTAGAAGCGTATGAAATTGTTGATGACCAGCTAAGTCATTATGCTCACGATGAAGGTTGCAGCTTCAGTGCTTATGAAGGCCAGCCCAGTTTGATCTTTTCAAAGGGGAACAGTAAGTGATGCTAGATGTTTTGCTGCAAATCCCTTGCAACTACTATGAAAACATCAAAATGTGTATATGTTAGGGATGATGGGTAAACCTTTATTGTATGCATAGGATTAAAAGTGACATCCCTGCTTTCAGTAGAATGTACGTTTCTATCATGGGAAACATGGAGGTGGAATCTGGTTATCATGTCCACACATCTATAACTTTACATCTCTTTCAAACTACCTCACTGATGCAGGCTACTAAAGTTTGTGGTAAATATGAAAACAGTTTTGGGGTACATTAGCTCATATTCTTTTCCTCTGACAAGAGACACCATTGGCAAGATTTGTTGATTGGTTGCTTTGTCAATAGCCCAAGACGGCTAGTTCTCATATTTGTGTTTTTTAACCTAAGTAGCCAAATGTCTATTTGTAGGGCTGGAGGAGTTACTTCAGGTAGAATTTGTATATCTTTGTAAGGGAGAAAAACAGGGCGACTTCTAAAATAACCACCCAGTTGTTCTGTTTCTCTAGGACAGCAAACACAGAAGCAGTTATTTTTATTTAAAACAAAGAGATTTCTCTAGTACCTTATATTTTTATTATTATAGTCAATCCTTCCCAAACACCTCCAGCTTAGGGCCTTACTACCTTATATCAAAAGGAGAAAGTTGATCTCAATCCACGTTAACCCATAGGATGATGAGTTCTTCAGTAGCAGAATCTGTGTCTTGTTTGCATTTCAATCCTGACCCCGACAGAGGAGGTCTCTAGTAGTCTCTTGGGGAATGTTTGTAGCACTAACCTGGAAATCTGGTGGATTGTGTCAAAGAAGCCAAGTTTTAGCACTAGAAGGGACTTCATCATCTGTCTAATTATTCCTTCTGCCGATGAAGCAGTTGAACCCCAGTGAAGTTTCATGCAGATTAAAAGTGACTCCATGTTCCTATTTCTCTTCCCTAGATTGAGCAGGAGGTACTCCTAGTCCATGATTGCTGATTAATAAACCTAAAAATCCTCCTATAAAACAGAAGTGTCAAAAAAAAGTAGAGTGTAATTAAAACTCCACTTGAAGCAAGGGATTAACCAGGGCAGAATCAAGCTGTCTTATTGGCACTGAGAACATTTTTCTTTTTGGGGTCCGGTATACCACATTGTTGATTTTTCCCTTTTGTAAGAGCTATTTTGGTGCTGTGTCTTGGGAAAAGTCCAAGTTTTCAACAACAAGTTTAGCCTCTAGAGCCTTATGTATTGGAGCAGTGAATAAGGCAAGGTGTCATATGCCCATGACAACTGACGGACCCAGAAACAAATCTTCCCCATCAGTCGTGTTGTGATCATTAGTGCGGACCAGAGCAATCCTATTACTCAGACACAGGTGGACGCCGAGCTTCTGTCACCTCATTGATGGTACTAAGCCCAGGCTCAATTCTGGCTCCAGCCTCATTCAGCTGAGTTATCACAGCTGCTTCTTTTTATTTATTTATTTATTTATTTATTTATTTATTTATTTATTTATTTTATTTTTATAGCTCTTAGATTCTGGTTAAGAATCATCTTAGGCTCTCTTGAGAACCGACATGAACCTGATGTTACTGGCGTTCCCCAAGGCTGCTTAATTCTCTCCTACTCCATTTCCAGACCAACTTGGAGCCTTAGATCTTTCTGGTTGGATTCCAGACCCTGCAATGTGGGTTTGCAGTGATGTGGGGACAATCAGAGAATGAGAACCTGGTTGCCACACTCTTTTCTACTCTTCAGCCTTCTGTTTTAGATAGTCCTTCAGCCTCTGATCTTCTAGTAACTGGCTAGGTCACCTGGACTCTGTTCTTTCCTAGGTAAACAGAGTTAGGAGTGAATGATCCTCCAGGTCATTTCTGCCTGTATCTTATGGTCTCTGCCTGGCCTTTTATCTGTCAAGACAATAACATGTAATTGGAGGTGTAGGTTTATCCGATAACTCTGCCTTTTCCTCCGCCTTTCTCACTTATTTCTGTTCCTCCAAGAAATGCAGTGAACTGAAATGATTATCTCACTTTCTTGGTGTATGTATGTGTGTATATGTGCATATACACACACACGCACACACATGCACACGTTTTATATATATATAAAACACAAATTATATAAATATATATACATATGAAACAAATTGCTACTGGGATTTCTCCAGGATCACAATAATATTTAGTCATGTGTTTCTGAGAAATAATTTAATTCCCTAAATAAAACTAGGTGGAATTTATTTCAGAAGCTTCCTCCTTTCTATCATTCAAAACTATGGAATAGCACTGTTTATTATTTGTTAAAATCTTTATAGGAGAATGTGAAATTTGTATATTTTCTATATGGGATTTGTTGTGGTATGTTTTTTAAAAGCTTTCCATTTGTAAAAGTTTTGACCAATAAATGTGTTTTTATGCCTGAGTGATGATGTATGAGTGTGGCTTTCAACCTGGATAGAATGTTTTTCATCTCCCACACTTTGGCGAGGCTGAATTAATTTAGACTTAAGGATGAATATCGGCAAGGAAACTGGTGTGAAATTGTGAGCATTGCAAATTGTCAGAGTGAGGAGTCAGTACTTTAAATTCTCTTGATGGAATATAAAATACAGCAGAAAGTGGGGTGGGGTTAACTGACATCTGCAGGTGGACAGGAATGAAAGAAGAACTGGGGCTGGCAGGAGGAAACGAGTCGGCCAACTGCCGTGGTCTCATGTGGCTGGAGAAACAGAGGCTCCTCGGATTCAGAAATATTCAAAAACTAGTAGAAAAGATTGCCAATTACAAATCAAGTCAATCACTGCTAATGGGCATGGGGTTTCTTTTGGGGTGATGAAAAATGTTCTAAAATTAATCATGGTCATGGTTGCACAATGCTGAGAATATACTACACCCCCGAAATTCTCCTTTTTAAGTGGGCAAATTTGATGGTATGTGAATTATATCTCAATAAAGCTGTGGTATAAAATCTAGTCAGTCAGACACTAGCCAAAACAATGGAAGAAGGTAAAAGTGAAATTCCTTTCTGTGTCAAGAATGAAGTTGCCTCCTTTTGGATGTCAGCGCCTTGTAGGATGAAGCTTCTACCTTGATTTGTGACGCCTGTTCGTGTTCCTGGTGTTCATCATAAAAATCAGTGTTTTCAATACTCTTTTTAAAGTATTTTAGCCAGGCACGGCGGCTCACACCTGTAATCCCAGCACTTTGGGAGGCTGAGGCAGGTGGATCACCTGAGGTCAGCAGTTGGAAACCAGCCTGACCAACAAGGTGAAACCCCGTCTCTACTAAAAATACAAAAATTAGCCAGTCGTGGTGGCAGGTGCCTGTAATCCCAGCTACTCTGGAGTCTAAGACAGGAGAATTGCTGGAACCCAGGAGGCAGAGGTTGCAGTGAGCCGAGATCGTGCCACTGCACTCCAGCCTGGGCGATGGAGCAAGACTCCATCTCAAAAAAAAAAAAAAAAAAAAAAAAAAAAAAAAAAAAAAAAAGAAGTAGTATTTTATTGGATAAAGAACATGCTGTTGTTGTATTATGGTGTAAACTACTGCTTGACTTTAATTTTTCCCCAGTATTTTATTAATACTGTAGCATAAAACTAAGTATGTATTATGTTAACATATAAAACAATAGTCAACATTTGCCAATCAATTATCTAAAAGGCGCCAGATACGGGGTTAAATATTTTATGTATGTTGTGACATTTAGCTCTTAAAATATCCCTAGGAGGTTGGTACTGTTTTTATCCTATAGACTGGGGTCCAAGGGGTTAAAAACTGTGCTTGAAGCAACCCTGATGGTGAGCGGTGGGGCTCAGCACAGTAATGCTGGGTCCTCTGGCCAGACCCCATGCTCTGGATATAGGACCCGAGAGCCTTGAGGGTATGTGATGCTTGCTGTGAGATTCTGGATAAGTAACTGCATACCCTTTACCTATCAAAGAAGAGGAAGAGGGCGGGCGTGGTGGCTCAAGCTTGTAATCCCAGCACTTTGGGGGGCCGAGGCGGGTGGATCACAAGGTCAAGAGATCAAGACCATCCTGGCCAGCATGGTGAAACCCCATCTCTACTAAAAATACAAAAAAAAAAAAAATTAGCGGGGCATGGTGGCACATGCCTATAGTCCCAGCTACTTGGGAGGCTGAGGCAGGAGAATTGCTTGAACCCAGGAGGTGGAAGTTGCAGTGAACTAAGATGCCACCACTGCGCTCCAGCCTGAGCGACAGAGTAAGACTCTGTCTCAAAAAAAAAAAAAGGGACAGGATGAGACAGGAAGGCTAAGGTTCTTTTTGGGTCTATCTAAGCTGCGATTCTATTCTAAAGTCATTTCTGAACAGCCCTCTTTTCCAAAATCCAATGGACACGGCAGCCATCCTCAGCACTGAAGACAACACCTGGGAACTCTTTACGCAATGGCAAAATGGTATGTCCATCATTAAAGGGACAAAGCCAAAAAGCTTCATAAATTGACTAACATTTGTTGTCAAAGTTAAGCATTTAAAAAGAACACCTAGCTAGGCGCGGTGGCTCACGACTGTAATCCCAACACCGAGAGGCCAAGGTGGGCAGATCACCTGAGGTCAGGAGTTCGAAACCAGCCTGGCCAACATGGTGAAACCCTGTCTCTATTAAAAATACAAAAATTAGCTGGGCATGGTAGCAGGCACCTGTAATCCCAGCTACTCGGGATGCTGAGGCAGGAGAATGATTTGAACCTGGGTGGTGGAGCTTGCAGTGAGCTGAGATCACACCATTGCACTCCAGCCTGGGTGACAGAGGGAGACCCCATCTCAATAAAATAAAAATAAAAATAAATAAATAAATTAACTAATTAATTAAAAGAACACCCGTTTGGTCAAAAGTCTTGATTTTTAGTAGCTATTACTATGGTACATAGAGCATTTGCTGGGGAAAGATTGCTTTCCAAAACCGTATCTTTAAATTCATTTTCTTGCCGGGCGCGGTGGCTCACGCTTGTAATCCCAGCACTTTGGGAGGCCGAGGCGGGCGGATCACGAGGTCAGGAGATCCAGACCATGGTGAAACCCCATCTCTACTAAAAATACAAAAAATTAGCCGGGCATGGTGGCGGGCGCCTGTAGTCCCAGCTACTCGGAGAGGCTGAGGCAGGAGAATGGCGTGAACCCGGGAGGCGGAGCTTGCAGTGAGCCGAGATTGCGCCACTGCACTCCAGCCTGGGTGACAGAGCGAGACTCCCTCTCAAAAAAAAAAAAAAAAAAAAAAAAAAAAAAATTCATTTTCTTACATGTGCATACTAAGGGTGTGTGTTTCTAAGTACCTTGACACATGTTTCTTGTAAGATGATAGCTACATGTTCCAAATTTAAGAAGAATCTTCGCTGCCTTCTCTAATTCTCCAACAACATCTTAAAAAATTCTAGATGTAAAAGAAATTTGATCTTTAATTTGACCTGGCATTGGCATTTTATGTGCTGCTGAAATAAAGGAATGGTGTAATTTATCTTAGGTTGGTTGATGATATAAGAACAGAATCATACAATTTGTAATTTTAAATAGACTTAATTTAAAAATAACATTGGATCTATGAATATAGAATTTTCATTCATCTCAAAGAATTGTAACAAGATTTATAGAAGGGTTTATATATTATATATAGGGTTTATACATTACATCTTTATATATGTTGTATATAATATAGATATAGATGGAGATAGATGTGGATATAGATGTAGATTCATTACTATTATTGAAATAATACCCAAACAAAGGACATTTTAAATCATTAATAAAAGCAAATGCGTTTCATTTAGCCACAAACTATACCTTGAAAGATGAATTTGGGCTAGGTGCAGTGGCTCACGCTTGTAATCCCAGCCTTGGAAGGCTGAGGCGGGAGGATTGCTTGAGCTCAGAGGTTCAAGACCAGCTTGGGCAACATGGAGAAACCCTGTCTCTACAAAAAATACAAAAATTAGCTGGATATGGTGGTGCACGCCTGTAGTCCCAGCTACTTGGGAAGCTGAAGTGGGAAGATGGCTTGAGCCCAGGAGGCGGAGGTTGCAGTGGGCAGAGATCAGGCCACTGCACCCCAGCCTGGGTGACAGCAAGACCCTGTCTCAAAAAAAAAAAAAAAAAAAAAAAAGATGAATTTGATTTCTGTTTTGAATAAGATATGGTCGGTTGAACTTAGTGCATTATTACATGGAAGCACTGGGGATGTGACCTAGGGATGCTTTACCATATTTCTATGGAAAGTAACACATTTTGCTGTTTCAAACCAGGACAGAAGCACACCTGTGCCTTAAAGGCACTGAGAGCTCTGGAGGCAATGGGTAAACTTTCCAGCCAGGGAAGCATTTGATGAGACATCAACCCACATACCTTCCCTTTTCTACCTCCTTCTGTTATTTATTTTTGTCCTCTTCACATTGGCTTCTGCTTTGTCTATCATCCAGGATAAAGACAAATAAAAGGAAGAGAAGGGGGGAAATGGGAAAGTTGAATTGCAAGAAGTGCTGAGAACTTGTTTTTTCTGAGAGGTAAGGTCAAGGACCAGGAAAGTAGGGAAGAGTTGAAAAGGAAGAGATGAAATGGTACTGAGGAGGACGGACAGGAGGCAAGCAGAGAAAGGTACCTAATCATTACACATTTCATATTAAACATTTTACATTTTCTATTAAAGGTTCTTCCACACCCCATTGCATGGTGTGTTCTTGTCCTGGGGGATGTCCATTTCAGTCACAGATGGTAGGAACACATTTGGTGCTGCCTGAATGAAATGTTATCTTGGAAATGGTATACCTCTAAAGAAAGGTATAGCCTCTTCTTAGCCCTTTCCTGGCAGTCTGAAGGAGTGATTTCTGCTTTATAAGTCGTATTAGTCCATTCTCATGCTTCTAATAAAGACATATCCAAAGCTGGGTAATTTATAAAGGAAAGAGGTTTAATTGACTCACAGTTGCACATGGCTGGGAAAGCCTCATAATCATGGCAGAAGGCAAAGGGGAAGCAAGACATACCTTACATGGCAGCAGACAAGAGAGAATGTGCAGGGGAAATCCCCTTTATAAAACCATTAGGTCTTGTGAGACTTATTCACTCTCATAAGAACAGCACAGGAAAGACCTGTCCCATGATTCAATTACCTCCCATTGGGTCCCTTCCAAGATGAGATTTGGGTGGGGACACAGCCAAGCCATATCATTCTGCCCCAGCCCCTCCCAAATCTCACATCCTCACATTTCAAAACTAATCATGCCTTCCCAACAGTCCCCCAAAATCTTAACTCATTCCAGCATTAACTCAAAAATCCACAGTCCAAAGTCTTTTCTGAGACAAGGCAAGTCCCTTCTGCCTATGAGCCTGTAAAATCAAAAGCAAGTTGGTTACTTCCCAGATACAATGGGATACAGGCATTGGGTAAATATACCCACTCCAAATGGGAGAAATTGGCCGCAGCAAAGGGACTACAGGCCCCATGAAAGTCCGAAATCCAGCGGGGCAGTTGGCTGGATCTTACAGCTCCAAAATGATCTCCTTTGACTCCATGTCTCACATCCAGGTCACACTTATGTAAGAAGTGGGTTCCCATGGTCCTGGGAAGCTCTGGCTCTGTGGCTTTGCAGGGTATAGCCCCTGCTCCTGGCTGCTTTTAAGGGCTGGCATTGAGTGTCTGTGGCTTTTCCAGGCGCACGGTGCAAGCTGTTGGTGGATCTACCATTCTGGGGTCTGGAGGATGGTGGCCCTCTTCCCACAGTTCCACTAGGCAGTGCCCCAGTGAAGACTCTGAGTAGGGGCTCCCACCCCACATTTCCCTGTACTACCCTAACATGAGGGCTCTATGCCTGCAGCAAATTTCTGCCTAGACATCCAAGCATTTCCCTACATCCTCTGAAATCTAGGTGGAGGTTCCTAAACCTGAATTATTGACTTCTGTGTGTCCACAGGCCCAACACCACGTGGAAGCCACCAAGGCCTCGGGCTTGCACCCTCTGAAGCAATGACCTGAGCTGTACATCGGCCCCTTTTAGCCATGGCTGGGACACAGGGCATCAAGTCCCAAGACTGCACAAAGCAGCAAGGCCCTGGGCCTGGCCCATGAAACCATTTTTTCCTCCTAGGCCTCCAGGCTTATGATGGGAGGGGCTACCATGAAGACCTCTGACATGTCCTGGAGACATTTTCCTCATTGTCTTGGTGATTAACATTTGGCTTCTCATTATTTATGCAAATGTCTGCAGCCGGCTTGAATTTCTCCTCAGAAAATGGGTTTTTCTTTTCTATCGCACTGTTAGCCTGCAAATTTTCTGAGCTTTTATGGCCTGCTTCCTCTTGAACACTTTGCTGCTTAGATTTCTTCCACCACATGCCCTAAATCATCTCTCTCAAGTTCAAAGTTCCACACACCTCTAGGGCAGTGGCAAAATGCTGCCAGTCTCTTTGCATAGCAAGAGTGACATTTACTCCAGTTCCCAAGTTCCTCATCTTTATCTGAGACCACCTCAGCCTGAACTTTATTGTCCACATCACTATCAGCATTTTGGTCAAAGCCTTTCAACAAGTCTCTAGGAAGTTCCAAATTTTCCCACATTTTCCTATCTTCTTCTGAGCCCTCCAAATTGTTCCAACCCCTGCCTGTTACCCAATTCCAAAGTCGCCTCCACATTTTCAGGTATCTTTATAGCAGTGCCCCATTACCCAGTACCAATTTACTGTATTAGTCCATTTTCATACTGCTATGAAGAAATATCCAAGACTGGGTAATTTATAAAGAAAAATAGGTTTAATGGACTCACAGTTTCACATGGCTGGAGAGGCCTCACAATCATGACAGAAATGAAAGGAGGAGCAAAGGCACAGCTTACATGACGGCAGGCAAGAGAGCGTGTGCAGGGGAACTGCCCTTTAGAAAACCATCAGATCTCATGAGACTTATTCACTACCATGAACAGCATGGGAAAAACTCGCCCCATGATTCAATTACCTCCCACCAGGTCCTTCTTACAACACATGGGAATTATGGGAGCTACAATTCAAGATGAGATTTGGGTGGGGACACAGCCAAACCATATCAGAAGTTCAAACTCTCCTAGCCTTATCAGACTACTATCATAAAGATTTTTAGTATTTACCTGATTACTGTTATGAGTCCACTACCTCTTACCTAGACAACTAGACAGATGAAAATGTTAGCTGAAATTATGAGAGACTTTTAAAGTCCATTTCCTCCCCCTCAAATACCATGGTAAGTTGACGGGTGATATTACAGCAATTAGTCCAAAGATCAAATAGTCAAGTGAAAACAGAATAGTGAAATTGTTTTGTTCAGATCTGCGTAGGCAAGGTGATCTTTAGAGCTATATATTTCCACTGTTATTTTTGAGAGTTCTATAAAACAAACCATCAGGATGACTTGACTGCAGTCACTGAGTTTAGATATTTAGATGACGAAGCTTATGCAAAGCAGTGTGCCCAAATGGTTATTTGTGGCCAGAGAAAACACTCTTCATAAGGAACCATTGATAGTGAACTTTTCAATCTCGCTGAAGCCCTTACCACATCCTTTTGGACTGCCTTTATTGCAGAGGTTATTTCCTTTCCACATCTTGATAGACTTAGAAACTGCCCCAGGGCCACCATTATTTCAAAGGAGCAATTTCTCTTCCATCTTGCCTGTGATTTCTCTTTGCTCTGGGCTCTAGATTTTGAAAACATGTGGATGCAGTGACTTCAGTCTGATACCCTATCTGGGGTATGTAATGTGTTTTCTGCTAATTCCCTCAGTTCCATCGGGGATATTTCTTTGCCAGAATTATTTGGCAAGAATCTGCTGAAGAATTACTTTCAGCTTTGTTTGTGGTTACTAGATTAAATTGGAATTTCCTGCATCTCTCTGTGATTCAAAGATTCTATGGAGAGGCTAAGGCCCAGGCTGTAAGGTGTGTTTGTGCCAGTAAACATAAAGAAGTCCAGGCTGGACCAGATGCAGTGGCTCATGCCTGTAATCCCAGCACTTTGGGAAGCCGAGGCGGGAGGATTATGAGGTCAGGAGATTGAGACCATCCTGGCTAACATGGTGAAATCCCCTCTCTACTAAAAATACAAAAAAAAAAAAAAAAAAAAAATAGCTGGGCATGGTGGTGGGTGCCTGTAGTCCCAGCTACTTGGGAGGCTGAGGCAGGAGAATGGCGGGAACATGGGAGGCAGAGCTTGCAGTGAGCCGAGATCGCACCACTGCACTCTAGCCTGAGTGACAGAGTGAGACTCTGTCTCAAAAAACAAAAAAAAAGAAGTACAGGCTGGGTGCAGTGGCTCACGCCTGTAATCTCAGCACTTTAGGAGGCTGAGGTGGGTGGATCACTTGAGGTCAGGAATTAGAGACCAGCCTGACCAACATGGTAAAACCTCATCTCTACTAAAAATACAAAAATTACCCAGATGTCATGGTGGGCACATGTAATCCTACCTGCTCAGAAGGCTGAGGCACGCGAATCACTTGAACCTTGGATGTGGAGGTTGCGGTGAGCCAAGATCACACCACTGCACTCCATCCCGGGCAACAGAGCGAGACCCTAGATCAAAAAAAAAAAAAAAAATTAAGATATCCAGGCAGGTGCAGTGGCTCACGCCTATAATCCCAGCACTTTGGGAGACCGAGGTGGGAGGATTGCTTGAGGACACGAGTTTGAGACCAGCCTGAACAAGATGGCAAGACCCCCATCTCTACAAATAATTTAAAAAATTAGCCAGGCATAGTGGTGCGTGCCTGTGGACCCAGCTACTTGGGAGGCTGAGGTGGGAGAATCACTTGAGCCCAGGCCATTGAGGCTGCAGTGAGCCATGATCATGCCACTGCACTCCAGCCTAGGCAACAGAACAAGACCATATCTCAAAATAAATCATAAGCCTGGATGCAGCACAGGGTCAGATGCTCAGGTCCCAGGGCTTCAGTGAATCCTCCCACTGTGTGATGGACAATTGTGATCAAGCACTGACTCAGTGAAAAGAGCCAAGGCATGGACGCGTGTGCCGCCCTCTCGGGGCTCGCACTTAGAGAAGCATCTCATAGGAGAGAGAGTGAAGCCAGTGTCATAAGAGCAGTGCCAACCCAGTGCTTTGGACATGTGGAGAGATTCATTCTGGCTGAGGAATCTGGAAGGGAGTTATGAGGGGAATGGAATTGACCTGGGCATGCAAGGATGAGGAAGACTTAGGTGGGCACTAAGGGAAAGCTCAAGTGAAGGATTCAGATAGGCTGACCAACTTGTCACTGTTTGCCTGAGACTTTCCTGGTTTTAGTAGTGAAAGCTCCTGTCCCAGTGACGTAGGCACACCCCAAAATTGGGGCTCAGCCCAGGAGGATTCTCAGTTTTGTACAGGAAAGAATTTGAGAGCAAGACAACAGAGTAAAATGGCTGCTTCAGAGACAGAGCTGGGCTACCCATAGGCAGAGTGGCCCTTGTGGATTGCTGACTAGCTACATTTACAGCTACTCCTTAATTATACGCTAAAGAAGCGGTGTGATATTCATGAATTTTCCGAAAAAGGGATGTGGAGTTCCTGAAACCAAGGGTTCAACCATATAAGGTAACTTCTGGGCATTGCCATGGTATTTGGAAACTGTCATGGCTCTGGTGGGAGTGTCTTTTAGCATGCTAATGAATTGTAATTGTGTATAATGAGCAGTGAGAGCAACTAGAGGTGCTTTTATTTGCCATCTTGATTTTAGCTGGTTTTGGCTGGTTTCTTTACTGCATCCTGTTTTGATCAGTGAGATCCTGACTGATGCACAGAAAACAAGTCCTACTGCTCTCCTACTTCAGTCCCAGGCAAAGTAGGATGGTTGGTCGTCCTAGGCAAAAATACTGTACGACCCTGGTATCCAGTGCCCAGCTAGCAGGTCTCTCTACCTTTGGCAAGGATGGTAGGGAGGTTTTTTTTCTTTTTTCTTTTAGACAGGGTTTCACTCTGCCACCCAGGCTGGAGTGTAGAGGTGCCATCATGGCTCACTACAACCTCTGCCTCCTGGGCCCAAGTGATCCTCCCACGTCAGCCTCCCAAGTAGCTGGGATTACAGGCATGCACAACTATGCCTGGCTAATTTTTGTATTTTTAGTAGAGATGGGGTTTTGAGCTCAAGTGATCCACCTGCCACGAGCTCTCAAAGTGCTGGGATTACAGGTGTGAGCCACTGTGCCTGGCCAGGAAGGATTTTTTTTTTTTTTTTTAACATTCCAGAGGACAGCTTTTAAACTAATTTTTGGAAAACAACTAATTCCAACTTAGCTATATAGCCTATGATACCCTGAAATTTCCTAGTGACTGGGAATTCAGTGTGAATGATGGCTTAAGGCTCTAGAATGTCTCCATATGTTTGGGTGAGATTTTGTTGTGAATTTCCCTTAATGCACTGTCTTGTCTGAGTGGCCACAAAACTAACCACAGTGACTATACTGTAAAAGTCTGAGTCCCACAGAGAGAGTTTTTCTGTGATTGTAACCATCTTTTCTGTGCTTCAGTTTCTCTTTCTGCAGGAAGAAAACTTTTCCTATAATGGAATTCTAACATATTTTTAACGAAGGTGTACCTAGACCCTGTGACTTTGGAAACTCAAGATATAATTAAAGGTATGAAATGTAAGGAAATGCCCTAATATTTACACAGCATTTACTCTAAGTTTTTACTGTATTTTGTTCAGCCTTTTACTTGTTAAAAATATACATATTGAGGCTGGGCGCGGTGGCTCATGCCTGCAATCCCAGCACTTTGGGAGGCTGAGGCAGTTGGATCACGAGGTCAAGAGATCGAGACCAGCCCGACCAACATGGTGAAACCCCATCTCTACTAAAAATACAAAAATTAGCTGGGCGTGGTGGCAGGCGCCTATAATCCCAGCTACTTGGGAGGCTGAGGCAGAAGAGTTGCTTGAGGGCGGAGGTTGCAGTGAGCCAAGACTGCGCCACTGCACTCTAGCCTGGGCGACAGAGGGAGACTCCATCTCAAAAAAAAAAAAAAAAAAAAAAAAAAAAAAAATATATATATATATATATATATATATATATACACACATCTTATTTATTTACATCTTGTTCCCAAAAAGATCATGGATGGAATGGCCCTGCTAGAGATTTCATGATCTAAATTGCTATTACAAAACTTAACAATCAAGTCCTATTAAGTATCACTTGCAATAATAAAATTATCTCTCCTCTACAAAAGATTCACTGAGTAGGCCAGGCACGGTGGCTCATGCCTGTAATCCCAGCACTTTGGGAGGCCAAGGCAGGTGGATCACTCGAGGTCAGGAGTTCGAGACCAGCCTGGCCAACATGGTGAAACCCCGTCTCTACTAAAAACACAAAAATTAGCTGGGTGTGGTGGCACATGCCTGTAATCCCAGCTACTCGGGAGGCTGAGGTAGGAGAATTGCTTGATCCCGGGAGGTGGAGGTTGCAGTGAGCTGAGATCGCGCCACCGCACTCCAGCCTGGGCGACAGAGTGAGACTCCGTCTCAAAAAAACAAAAAACAAAAAACAAAACTTCCTTTCCAACTTAAACCCGGCAGAATGGCTCCCGCAAAGAAGGGTGGAGAGAAGAAAAAGGGCCCTTCTGCCATCAACGAGGTGGTGACCCAAGAACACACCATCGACATTCACAAGCGCACCCAAGGAGTGGGCTTCAAGAAGCGTGCTCCTCGGGCACTCAAAGAGATTCGGAAATTTGCCATGAAGGAGATGGGAATTCCAGATGTGCGCATTGATGCCAGGCTCAACAAAGCTCTCTGGGCCAAAGGAATAAGGAATATCCTATACGGAATCCATGTGCGGTTATCCAGAAAACGTAATGAGGGTGAAGATTCACCAAATAAGCTCTATACTTTGGTTACCTATGTACCTGTTACCACTTTCAAAAATCTACGGACAGTCAATGTGGATGAGAACTAATCGCGGATCATCAAATACATCAAATAAAGTTATAAAATAGCAAAAAAAAAAAAAATTCACTGAGTAGTGGGAATTAGCAATGATTGATATGTTTACATCTTTGCCACAGTTAATGAGCACATTTTATCTTGAAACACAGCTTTTTAAACTTGTGTTTATGTCCTTCCTACTCCAAGTACCTTGGCAGATTTAATTTGGGCTCAGATTGAACTCCCCTCAATTGGAATCTGTGGTTAGTGACCACAATCAAATTCCTAAAGAAATGGAGATTCCCAGTAGAAGCATCTGTCTAAATTATTCTCTCCCCAGTGACCACTGTCGAGACTAGGTTTAGACAAACCAAACATGGCTTCAAATCAACTCCACTTCCAGAGACAAGAAACACTGGATCTTTGACCAACATACCCAGGAAATATTCTGGATAGGAATGCTGCAGCCTCATGCTTATTTCATTATGGTGGCAAAATTGTCACCACAGTTCCAGATATCACATGTAGGTTAAAGTTTCCTACTTTATTTATTTATTTTTGAGACAGGGTCTCATTCTGTCATGTAGGCTGGAGTGCACTGGTCAATCATGGCTCATCGTATCCTCGACCTCCCAGGCTCAGGCGATCCTCCCACCTCAGCCTCCTGAGTAGCTGGGACTACAGGCATACACTATCACACCTGGCTAATTTAAAAAAAAATATTTTTATTTTTATTTATTTTATTTATTTATTTTTTGAGACAGCGTTTCACTACTTTGCCCAGGCCGATCTCAAACTCCTGGGCTCAAGTGATCCACCCTCCTTGGCCTCTCTAAGTGCTGGGATTACAGTCTTGAGCCACCACACCTGGCCATTTTCTACTTTATTTAGGAAACACTCTTCTTTCCCAAAATCCCTCTTGCAGACTTTCCTTGACATCTCATTGTCAGAACTGGCTCACATGGGTCACTCCCAGGTACAAATATGGCTGAGAAAGTATCTAACTTTCTATTCTGTATTGCAGGAGTCAACAAACTGTCTCTGTAACTACCAAGATAATAAATAACTTTGGCATTGCAGGCCTTTTGGTCTCCGTTACAACTAATCTCTGCCATTATAGTGCAAAAGCAGCCATGGATAATATATAAATGAACAAATGTGACTGTATTCCAATAAAACTTCATTTGGGGATGCTGAATTTTGAATTTCATATGATTTTCATAAAATACTCTTTTGGTCTTTTGGTCTTTCTTCAACCATTTAAAAATACGAAAACCATTCTTAGGTCACAGCTATACAAAAGTTAGCAGCCTACTGGATTTAGGCCATGGTGTGCCAGCCCTGACCCCATGTGTGAGAGGAGTGTAGGAATGGCTTTGGGAGGTCCATCCACAGTACTGCCGCATACAGCCTCTGTGCCTTGAATGTGGGATATTGGAAAGTGATGACAAGCTCAATCTATCAGACCCACTTTAATTTTCCTGAGAGCCTCAAGAAAAGCCTGCTTCTAAATTATGTTCCTTATCATGAGCAAATTAAAGTTTACCAAATACCTTTAACACTGAAAATCTGTATTCCTGGGCCAAGAGGCCTAATATATTTTACATATTTTGCTTTAAGTTGTCTTATAGTGCTTGCAAAACTAGATCAGATCTGACCTGAGAAAACTCTAGAATACAGTCTAGTACTGTAACCAGAAAATTGGCACCGTAACATAGACATTTGCATAATTTCTCAAAGGTCTGTTTGCATAAGCTTTAAGAAAATTCAGAGATGAAAATACCCTAGATATATTTATTCAGAGACAGGGTCTCACAGTGTTGCCCAGGCTGGAGTACAGTGGCATGATCATAGCTCACTGAAACCTTGAACCCCTGGGCTCGAGTAATCCTCCTGCTTCAGCCTCTGGAGTAGCTGAGGCTACAGACACATACCACCACACCTGCCTACTTTTTAAAAATTTTTGTAGAGACAGGGTCTGGCTATGTTGCTCAAGCTGGTCTCAAACTCCTGGCCTCGAGCAATCTTCCCTTCTTGGCTTCCATAAGGACTGGGATTACAGGTGTAAACCACCACACTTGGGCCTAAATACTATTTAAAACAGGAGAGTGATATATTAGATATGTTGATCTATGATTATTCTTTTTGAAAATATCTTTAAAATGTTACCTGTTCATTTACTTAGAAACGTCTTGTTTTTGAACTTAACAGTTAATTTTATAATTATAATGTGTGTATGTATAGATGTATAAGTATATATAAACATTACATATAAGCTATATATGCATATATAATTATAATAAAATAATATAACATTATAAATATACTAATATGTATATATACTTAATAGTCAGGACACTCTCCTCCTTAAAAAATATTGAGTTACATGCTGAAAAGCCTAGGGATTTAGGCACAGATCCAGATACTCAAATGCTATCATCAGGGCCAGGCGCGGTGGCTCACACCTGTAATTCCAGCACTTTGGGAGGCTGAGGCAGGCGGATCACCTGAGGTTAGGAGTTCGAGACCAGTCTGGTCAAAATGGTGAAACCCTGTCTCTACTAAAAATACAAAAAATTAGCCAAGTGTAGCGGCACACACCTGTAATCTCAGCTACTCGGAAGGCTGAGGCAGGAGAATCACTTGAACCCAGGAGGCAGAGGTTGCAGTGAGCTGAGATCATGCCATTGCACTCCAGCCTGGGTGATGAGCAAAACTCAGTCTCCAAAAAACCAAAAATAAAAAAAAAAAATGCTATCATCAGAATGCAGTCTTGCACTGTCTCTCCTCTCCTGTCTCCACTGTGTGGACTTCACTCTTAGACTCCTTTTGTGGTGGTAAGATGGCTACCAGCAGCTGCAGGGACACATCCCACCAGGTCAGCATTTTCTGGGGAAGAATAGCTTTTATTTCCCCTAGGACTGGGTCTCACTGAACTGACTTATCCATCTATGAACCATCAGTACAGTCAAGAGGTTGGAATATGCTGATTGCCCTGGTCTATGCTGTGCAGTTAAGTGTGCTCCCAAGAGCTAGGGGTACGATGCGGATGGCTGGTTTGTCTAAACTACGTAGACTGAGTATAGAAAATAAGGGGTTCCCCGGCTGGGCGCGGTGGCTCACGCCTGTAATCCCAGCACTTTGGGAGGCCGAGGTGGGCGGATCACGAGGTCAGGAGATCGAGACCATCCTGGCTAACACGGAAACCCCATCTCTACTAAAAATACAAAAAATTAGCCGGGCGTGGTGGTGGGCACTTGCAGTCCCAGCTACTTGGGAGGCTGAGGCAGGAGAATGGCGTGAACCCGGGAGAAGGAGCTTGCAGTGAGCCGAGACCGCCCCACTGCACTCGAGCCTGGGCGACAGAGCGAAACCCCGTGTCAAAAAAAAAGAAAAGAAAAAAAAAAAGAAAATAAGGGGTTCCCCAAAGGAAAATCAGGGTGAAACGATTCTGGAAAAACAAAACAACTGTCTCCTACAATAACATTTACATTTGACTTTTAACAAAGGAGTCAGGAAGAGAATATGGAGACGGAGAGAAAATGAATGGGGAAGGAGAAAATCATGGAAATGTAAAGAAAACATTTTTCAGTAAGTTGGACGAGGTCAGTGCTTCATAATCTTGGCAACGTATCGGAAAAATCTAGGTAGTTAAAAAAAGAAAAGATTTCTGCACTGTATCCCAGACTGAGTGAATCAACATCTCTGAGAGTGGCATCTGGGATTCAGTAAATATTTTAATCGCCCCAGGCAATCGAAATGCGGCTTATCCATAGACTCACTTTGGGAGCCATTGAACAGGGTGGCATGAAAGCACAGGCTCAGCCGCAAAACAACCTCAAATTACAGAGGCCTGACCAAGAAGCTGATTTCTTTCTTACCTAATAGTCTAGAGGCAAATGGTCCAGGATGGTGGGTGGCTCTGCTTCATGTGTTCGTTTAGAGACCCAAGTCCTTTCCATCCTGCTGTTCACCAGCCCCTAGGGTGTTGTCTTTGTTGAGCTGAAGCTGGCTGCTACCACATCCACATTGCAGCCCACGGGGAAGACAGAAGGAAAGGACCAGAGAAGCACTGAGTTTTATGTCAAGGCCAAGGCTCAGAAGTGGCACACACCACTTCCACTTTCATTATATTGGCCTAAACTTAGCCACATGGCAGCAAGCTGCAAGAAAGCTGGAAAGTGTAATGTTTCTCTCACCTAAGACATAAAAATTTTTGCCTTGACTCTGTAAATACACACACACACACGTAGGTGAGCATATGCTGAGCTAAAATTAGACATCTAAAAGTTAAACATTCATTACTTTCAGTTAAATATCATAAATTGAGTGCCTGCATTAATATTTATTCCTTCCCGAAACTCTAGTAAATAAAGGAATAAAAATGGTCAAAAGTAAAAAAGACCCAAAGAGAACAGGAGATGAGTAAGAGGAGAAAGTGATGTCAACACTATTTTGCAAAATGGAAAACAGACGGACAAGTGGAAACTGACCTGGCAGAGCAGAACAAGCAGAAACTTAACGCCAGAGAGAATTGAAGGGGAAAGTCCGGTAAAGAGTAAGCTCATTCCCACGGCAGAGCCTGGGAGAAGCTGAGCTGTGGAAGGCACCACCTACCTCTGAAGGTTGAGGGTGGAGGGAAAATCCAGAGACAGGAATGGGAAGTCCCTTGAAGTAGCAGTCAGGCTCTCAGATTTCCTGCTCTAGTTCCTGGAGCATGGGCACCCCCTACCTGGATAGGCACTGGAGCTTTGCTCTTGGAAATTTTAGGGAACCTCTGAGCTCTGGGACACCAGGCTCAACCAAGGGGATGGGGGTGGTGAAGTGCCCTTAAAGCAGATTCAGTGGAACTTCCTATTAGATGATAAATTCCTTAGTCCCCTTCCCACAGTAGATTCCCATGATCCTAGGCAGCCACTTTTATATTCCTCCAACGGGAGACTGGCGAGTTCCTCTCCTGGGAAACTGACCAACAGAGGACGGAAGACCCGCCAGGTTCCAATTTCTGTAGGTCCCCATCTGCCACACCATAGCGAAGCCTACCAACAGTCTATTCACACAGAGCTGCCACTCAGCTTTTAGTGACAGTAATGGACATCCAGGAATCACCAGACATTTCAAGAAAGGCTTCAACAGGAGAGAATATACCAAACAACGAACATGGGAGAGATGAAGATAGCAGGAGAAAACTTCAGAAAATGGTCATTGATATTTTTGGAAAGATAAGAAAAAATTTTACAACACTAAAACAAGAACAGAATGTAATGTAAAAAGGAACATTTATTAAAAAAAGAAAGTGACATAACTACATGGAGATGATGGGTGGAGGAGAAAAATAGGTGCAAGAATGCGAGGGAGTCAAATCCTCCTGTTGCATGGGAGAGTGCTAACAGATGAGGTCTAAAATTAAAAAGTGAAGAAGCAGCAGTTTAAGCATGCAATGTAGACATACAGAAAAAGCAAAAGGAGTTGAAAATTACTGACTCTGGAAGCAGGATTGGAAGGTGAGGCAGAAGACTGCTGGTTTTCATTATAAGCTAGGACTGTTTGATTGATTAATCCATGCCCATGGTGACGTTAAAATGTATTTTAATATTTTTATTGTTTTTAATATTGACATTTTATACTTTAAAATAACAAAAAATACTACTTCATATTTTAAAGACTACCTTCCAACAAGATGTTGAGATACAAATGTAGTAGAAGCCTCTATGTGACGTGATCAGTGTCAGAGTACCATGAAAGCACTAGGGCAAAGAGGCAATTTAAAGGAAACTCTTGGACTTAAGACCTGAGACATTTGAAAGAATCCCGGAACTTTCATGGGAGAAAGTGGGAATTCCTATTTTAAGAAATCTGAGCAAACTGTTATAGGCCAAGCTGCCAAATGTCTGCAGAGGGTTGGCAGGTGTTGTAGAAACTGCAGATCCTCTGGTTTTTAAAATTTTGTTTATATACTTGAATAATAGGAAGTCAGTTTGTTTGGATAATATCCGGAAATAAGACTTGTTTTTCTTTTTAAATTATAACAGAAATACTTTGCATAGCTTTAGTCAAACACTAATAATTGACTCCTCAGAAAACCCCCTCCCATCCCCCTGGCTGGTGTCCCATTAAACGAGTTGGATACTTGCTTTCTCTGTCTTCCTCTCAGCCAAGAATGCCCATGTGACCTAGTTTTGGCCAATGAGATATAAGGGAGTCTGCTTAGGGGCTTCTAGATGTTTCCTCCTACCTGATGGGAGGTTAGTGCACAAGGAGAAAGATTCTGCATCCTGCTTTTGAACAGTATGATGATGTCATTTTGGAGCTGTCTGTGGTCATCTTAACAAACCATGAGGGCAATTCCAAAGGAGTTATGAAGACACCAGTCCAAAACCCTGGCATCAATATATCCCAAACAAACACCAGTAACTAACTTAGGTCTCCCTGTTATGCAAGAGCAATGTAGCCAAGATCAATCTGGTTTTCTGATGTTTGCAACCAAAAGCATCCCTACTCTCACCATTGGTCTGAATATGCCATTGGGTTATTTTTACAAATGATATCGTGGTCTCAGTGATTAGGCAGTATTGAGTAAAGGGAGGTAAAATGATTTACTCACATCAATGTGATCATTCCATTCAATTCATACTTTTGTAAGAAAGTTTATAATGGAGCCCCTGAGGAGGTGTGCCTTGACACACAGATGTCGCAAGTGCGATGAATTTTTGACCCCTCAGTCCTGGGAGTTACCAAGAGGGGACTGGAGTGGCAGGAGTCTCTATGGCTACCAGAGTCCCAGAGCAGTGAAAACTCCCTCTGCGCCTCTTTACCTGTTTACCCAAATCACTGTGCAAATCTAAGCCTTTCCTCACAGTGCTGTCAAGTCAAATATGCCAGGAAGCCATACTCTGGGATTTACTTGTGGCATTTATGTGCATTCTCTCTCTTGGTTTTCACAGGAACGTTCTGAAGTTATTATTAATCTCATCTTCCAAATGCAGAAATTGAGATTTAAATCTCAGCGCCCCAATCCGTACAGCCATTTGGTGGCAGAGTCAGAATTTGGAACTAGGGCTCCAGAGTCACTCTCCTGCTGCAGAGAATAAGCATCCTTATTATTCCCAGCTCCCCATTCTCATTGTACACTTTCCTCTGAGCATACCTGACAATGGTCGACTTTCATTGCTGAGAGGGGGTGGTGGGAGGAGGAAGCGAATGGGGTGATGTGATGTAAGCCAGGAGAACGAGGGTGGCTCAGCCAGCTCAGATCTCTTTGTTCATGGTTTGTGAAGATGTGACAAGACCAGAGAAGCCAGAACAGAGGATAGAGGCCACATTGTTCTGCTGGCCTGGGGCCAAATGTACTTCCTCACCATGTGTTTCTTTAGCCTCCTGAACTTTGCTCGATGGCATTCTTCTGGCCACTGTGCCAGCTGCTCAGGGTGGGAAAAAGAAGGAAGAGTTTGCGTGGGAGCAAGCTGGGCTATGTCCCAGCGTATATGACATTTCTGCTTGTTTCTTTAACTTTGAGAGCTGTTTGAGACTTTTAGCCCTGGGGCTACTGCTGGTCAGAATGTTTTATTTCCACTTGTGAACCAGGATGGTGGGGATCTGGAAGAGGACTAGAGGCATCTGGGGACCAGAGGGTTAGTCCAGCCTTCTCCAGGACGAATGCATTTCCCCAAATCACAAAACCAGTTAGTGACAGAGGCAAGAAAGGGATGAAATTCTCCCCCAAGGTAGTAGAGCTGGCTCAGGGAGAGTCCAGTTTGGAAGCCACTTCCTGGATGTGTGACCCTGGCCAAGAAACTTCTCTTCAAGCTGGAGGTTCTCCATCTGTAAAGCAGGGATTATAAAAGTGCCTTTTCTGTAGGAATGAAAGAAGTAGTTGAGGTTATTCATGTAAAGAGCAAACTCTACTGCCTGAGCACACAGGATGTGCTGAAATGTTTGGTTTCTATTATTACTGATTCCTAGACAGCTTCTCTTTGTTCAGTTCTGCAGCTCTTTCGTGTGCTAATAGCTAACTGTGAGGATCACAACAGAAAGTGTTCCATTCATCAAAACGCACTTAGAGCTGGGCTAAGTAACTCTTATCTGTAATCCCAGAGCTTTGGGAGGCTGGGATTATAGGTGTGAGCTACTCAGCCCAGGTCTAAGGAGTTCAAGACCATCTCTACTAAAAATACAAAAATTAGCTGGGCATGGTGGCGTGCGCCTGCAATCCCAGCTACTCGAGAAGCTGAGGCAGGAGAATCACTTGAACCCGGGAGGTGGAGGTTGCAGTGAGCTGAGATCACACCACTGCACTCCAGTCTGGGTGACAGTGAGACTCTGTCTCAAAAAAAAAAAAAAAAAGGAAGAAAAAGAAATAGAAAAAGAAAGAGACCAGCCTGGGCAACATAGATAGACTACATCTCTATAAAAAATTGCCAGGCACAAACTAAAGAGCTTCTGCAAAGCAAAAGAAACTACCAGCAGAGTGAACAGGCAACCTACAGAATGGGAGAAAATTTTTGCAACCTACTCATCTGACAAAGGGCTAATATCCACAATCTACAATGAATTCAAACAAATTTACAAGAAGAAAACAAACAACCCCATCAAAAAGTGGGTGAAGGATATGAACAGACACTTCAAGACATTTATGCAGCCAAAAAACACATGAAAAAATGCTCATCATCACTGGCCATCAGAGAAATGCAAATCAAAACCACAATGAGATACCATCTCACACCAGTTAGAATGGCCATCATTCAAAAGTCAGGAAACAACAGGTGCTGGAGAGGATGTGGAGAAATAGGAACACTTTTACACTGTTGGTGGGACTGTAAACTAGTTCAACCATTGTGGAAGTCAGTGTGGCGATTCCTCAGGGATCTAGAACTAGAAATACCATTTGACCCAGCCATCCCATTACTGGGTATATACCCAAAGGACTATAAATCATGCTGCTATAAAGACACACGCGCGCGTATGTTTATAGCGGCACTATTCACGATGGCAAAGAGTTGGAACCAACCCAAATGTCCAACAACGATAGACTGGATTAAGAAAATGTGGCATATATACACCATGGAATACTATGCAGCCATAAAAAATGATGAGTTCATGTCCTTTGTAGGGACATGGATGAAGCTGGAAACCATCATTCTCAGCAAACTATCTCAAGGACAAAAAACTAAACACCACATGTTCTCACTCATAGGTGGGAATTGAACAATGAGAACACATGGACACAGGAAGGGGAACATCACACACCGGGGACTGTTGTGGGGCGGGGGGAGTGGGGAGGAATAGCATTAGGAGATATACCTAATGCTAAATGATGAGTTAATGGGTGCAGCACACCAACATGGCACATGGATACATATGTAACAAACCTGCACGTTGTGCACATGTACCCTAAAACTTAAAGTATAATAATAATATTTAAAAATAAATAAATAAGTAAAAATGAAAATAAATAAATAAATAAATTGCCGGGCATGTGTGTGTGTGTCTGTGGTTCCAGCTACTCATGAGACTGAGGTAGGAGGATCACTTGAGCCCAGATGCCTGAAGCTGCAGGGAGCTGTGACCGTACCTCAGTACTCCAGCCTGGGTCACAGAGTGAGATCCTGTCTTCAAACAAACAAACAAAAAACCGAAACCAAAAAAGCCCCTCACTTTACTGTATGTAAGTTATAACTTAATAAAGTTGAATTTTGTTTTATGTTGAAGTATTTATTCTATCACAAACCATCAAGCCTCATTAAAAACATGTAACACTGTCATTTCAGCAGATCCTTACACAATTATAGCTGCAACTTAAACCATGGCAGCAAAAGGTATCAGTTTATAGGGAACTGAATTTTTTAAATTGTTTTAACATTAGTCTAAGTGTAGGTGTAATGGATGTCAACTTGAGTGCAGTTATAGATATTTGCCCAGAGTATTGCTTAAGCCTTCTAAAAATCTCAGTATCCAATTTAAAAAATGTGCCTTGTGGTTAAATAATGATTGTTTGGGGGGCTTTAAGGAGATTGCTTATTTTTCCCTTGCAGTTTGTATGCTTTTCCTTGCCCAAAGATTTGAACAGTTTTTAATGAACTCCAGACTTTATTTCTCTAAAGCTTTGTAAAGTCAGAATACATTTTCCTGCTTTCCCCTTCACCCAAGCAGAGGTGACCTGGCTCCTTGGGAACCTGGTGTCAATGGTGGCTCTCTCATGGTGGCATCAAGATCTACCCTACATCATAATGATCTGTGAACATGTCTTATTTCCTCTTCCGGATTTTTAGCTTTTTGAAGTCAGGGGCTGTATCTAAATGACGTTCCCACTCCTAATGGTTCTGAGTATAATGCTGAATGCAAGAAAAAAATTAGCCAATCATTACTGCTAACTGATAAAACAGAATTAAGAAGTGATGTATTGTTTCATAAAGAACCTGAATAAATAGGTGGAAAAAATGAATGAAATACTGTTTCATTATTGTTAATGGGTAGAAGCAGAAATTAGAAGTAATATGTTGTTTCAGAGGGCACGTTAGGTCCTTGGTTTAGCAGACAGACAATCTTCCATTAACATGTCAATTATTTCCAAATTAATGCTTCTGACTGAATCTGGAATTAGGGCACCTGGACTGTAATCCCAGCTCTGTGATTAGCAAACTGTGGAAACTTGGCCACGTCCCTTGGGCTTCTGAATATCAGTTTCCTCCTCTGTACAGTGAAGGGATTGAAGTCTTTATTACATCATCACCCAAGTTCCTTCCAGTTTTAGCATCTACCAAGTGCCTCCTCTTGGTGTCATCTCAGTTCCTTGGACACAGGAGACCCTCAGGAAATGCCTGTGAGTTAGTTAAGTGGTTTGACTTGAACATTGTTTATTTTGCCAAATCTTTTTTATGGATAAATATAAAACTAAATCTCAGCCCAGCCCCTCTTTACATTAGCATAAATTCCAAATTGGCAGGTTTCGAATTACTGACATTTTATATTAGCTATTTTTAATTTGGAGCACACACACACACACACACACATACACATGACTATGAGTTCCAGGAGGGTAACACTTCATTCTGTCTTATTCACCACTGTATCCCACGGTTCACAGAACAGGGCCTGACGTTCAGTAGATGCTCAATAAACATTTGCTGACTGAATGAATGTGTAAGCCAAGGAAGTCCCAGTTCAATACCACATTCCACAAACTCACACATCCAATTCCACAATCCTTTTTAAACTATGTAATTTCTGGAGTTTCTAGAATAAGTAACGAAAGGAGGTGGGAATGTATCCCAAATATACATCAAGCTTCCTAAACATCCTCTTTACCCACTCATCTCTCCCACATTTCACACATCAAGGCAGAGATATCTTGAGCTGCCTTTTCTCATTCTTCCCAAAACTCTTTATGCTGGGACCTTGTCATCCTCATTTCCTCTCTCCTCTGTGCCCCCAAATCTATTCTTTTTCTTGAGATATAATTTATGTACCTTAAAATTTAACTTTTCAAAGGCTACAAATCAGTCATTTTTAGTATAGTCACAAGATTGTGCAACCATCACCAATTCCAGAACGTTTTCATCACCCCATAAAGAAACCTGTACCGGTTAGCAGTCCCTCCCCATTGTTCCGTCCTTCCAGCCCCAGGCAACCACTAATCTACTGTCTGTCTCTCTAGATTTGCCTGTTCTTGGCATTTTACATAAATGAAATAATACAACCTTTTATGCTTGGCTTCTTTCCTTCAGCATGTTTTCAAGGTTCATCCATGTTGCAGCATGATATGAGTCCCTCATTCCTTTTTATGAGTGAATAAGATTCCATTGTGTAAACGTACCACATTTGTTTACCCATTCATTGGCTGATGGGCATCTGAGCTGCTTCCACTTTTTGGTAATTATGAATAACGTTGCTATGAATATTCATGTACAAATTTTTCTGTGAATATTTCCTTTCAATTCTCTTTGGTACATAGCTAGGAGTGGAATTGCTAGGTCATGTTTAGCTTTTAGAGGAACTGAAAAATTATTTTCCAGAGTAGCTGAATCACTTTTACATTCCCATTAGCAATGTGTAAGGGTTCTAATTCTCCACATTCTTACCAACACTCGTTATTGTCCATCTTTTAAATTCTAGCCATCCTAGTTGATGTAAAGTGGTATCTCATTGTAGGTTTTGATTTGCATTTCCCTTATGGCAAATGAGACTAATAAAACTGAATATCTTTTCATGAGCTTTTTGGCTACCTTCAATGGGGATATGTCTTTTCAAATTCTTTGCCCATTTTTAAATTTAGTTATTTGTCTTTTTATTGTTGAGTGAGTAAGAGCTCTTCACATAGTCTGGACACAAGTCCCTTGTCAGATAGATGACGTGTGAATATTTTCTCCCATTCCATGGGTTGTTTTTCACTTTTGTAATTTTGATGAAGTACATTTTATCTACCCCAGATCTATTCTTACCTCCCACATCAGCACCCTGACCTTTCTTAGGTAAATCAATCCAGCCTCTCTTGTTACGTCCAGTTCTCCTCTCTACATGTTCCTGATCTGTTTAACAAAGATCCTGAGGAAAGTAGAGCAAATACAGTATCTTCTTTAGAATGTGAAAAGATGAGTAATGTTTGTCACCTATATTTTCATAGTTTTGTCCCTTTCAGATATACAAAAATACCGCCCAATGGGTTCACCTTACCCACTGCCTACACAGAGCCGATTTCTCAAGACAGGGGAATCACAATAGAGAAAGGATAATTAACGCAGAGCCGGCTGAGCAGGAGACTGGGGTTTTATTATTACTCAAATCAATCTCCTCCAACATTTGGGGATCAAAGTTTTTAAAGACAATTTGGTGGGAGGGCAGGGGCAGTGAGTTGGGGAGTGCTGATTGGTTGGGTCAAAGGTGAAATCATGGGGCATCCCTGTCTTCTTGTGCTGAATCATTTCCTGGGTGGGGGGGTCACAAGGTCAGATGGGTTGGTTTCTTGATCTGGGTGGTGCTGGTTGATACATCAAGGGTAGAGTCTGCAAAACATCTCAAGCAGTGATCTTAGAAGCAATTTAGGGAGGGTCAGAATCTTGTAGTGTCCAGCTATGTGACTACTAAACCACAATTTCTAATCTTGTGGCTAATGTTAGTAGTCTAGTCCCCAGGCATGAAGGAAGTTTGTTACAGGAAAGGGCTATTATCCTCTCTTTGTTTTAAACTATAATCTAAGTTCCTCCCAAAATTAGTTCAGCCTATGCCCAGGAATGAACAAGAACAGCTTGGAGGTTAGAGGCAAGATGGAGTCGTTTAAATTGGACCTCTTTCACTGTCTCAGTCACAATTTCACAAAGGTGGTTTCAATATTTAGGCACAATATGCATTTTTCTGAGCGTATGAGTGTATAGATTTATTTCATCAGATTTTCAAAGCTGTCCTTGACGCCAGCAATATTAAGAAATGTGCATGTAGCCTCATTCTCTTGTGTTTCAGGAAAATGAGACCTAGAGCAGCTGAGTGATTTGGCCAAGGCCACCCAGCTTACTAGTGACAGTTCTGCAGATACTCAGTATCTTGGTCTGTTTTTGTGTTGCTGTAAAGGAATATCTGAGGCTGGGTAATTTATAAACAAAAGAGGTTGGCCTGGCACAGTGGCTTACACCTGTAATCCTAGCACTTTGGGAGGCCAAGACAGGTGGATCACTTGAAGCCAGGAGTTCAAGACCAGTCTGGCCAACATGGTGAAACTCTATCTCTACTAAAAATACAAAAATTAGCCAGGCATGGTGGCACACGCCTGTAATCCCAGCTACTTGAGTGGCTGAGGCATGAGAATCACTTGAACCCCAGGAGACAGAGGTTGCAGTGAGCCAAGATTGTGCCACTGCACTATAGCCTGGGTGACAGAGCAAGATCTGTCTCAAAAAACAATAAGAAAAAAAAAGAAAGAAAGAAAAGAGGTTTATTTTGCTGATGGTTCTGCAGGCTGTATAAGAAGCATGGTGCCAGCATCTACTTCTGGTGAGGACTTCAGGGAGCTTCCCCACTCATGGCAGAAGGTGAAGGGGAGCTGGTGTGTGCAGAAACCACATGGCCAGAGAGGAAGCAAGAGATGGGGGAGGTGCCAGGCTTGTTTTAACAACCAGCTCTGGTGAGAACGAATAGAGTGAGAACTCACTCACTGCCTCGCCCACACACAGGGAGGGCAATCATCTATTCATGAGGGATCTGCCCCATGACCCAAACACCTCCCATTAGACCCCACCTCCAACATTGGGAATCAAATTTCAACATGAGATTTGGAGAGATCAAACATCCAAACTATTGCACTCAGGTTTCCTTATCTTCCTCCCTGACTCATCATCACACCATCCCACTGTATCATGATGCCTACGGAATTTCACATTGCAGGTAAATTTCCCCCGGAGCAGCACATGAATCCAGTACCAATATTTTATCAAATATTTATTTTTTAGAGACTAAGGCCAGGCAGGATTGACTCGGAAGGCTGTGTGGCAGCTGGAGAACCGGGTGAGTCTTGGTAGGAAACAGAAGCATTGGTCTTGAGGCTCCTCATGTTTTCAAGGTTCATCCATGTTGCAGCATGATATGAGTCCCTCATTCCTTTTTATGACTGAGTAAGATTCAATTGTGTAAATGTACCACATTTTGTTTACCCATTCATCGGCTGATGGGCATCTGAGCTGCTTCCACTTTTTGGTAATTATGAATAATGTTGCTATGAATATTCATGTACAAATTTTTCTGTGAATATTTCTTTTCAGTTCTCTTTGGTACATAGCTAGGAGTGGAACTGCTGTGGTCCCAGCTACCTGGGAGGCTGAGGTGGCAGGATCACTTGAGCCTGTGATGTCCAGGCTGCAGTGAGCCATGATAACACCACCGCACTCCAGCCTGGGCAACAGAGTGAGACCCTGTCTCCAAAAAAAAAAAAGGCTGAAATCTTGATAAAGCTCAAATTAAAAAGTCACAAATAGAAGAGTGGAGGAGGGGGTGGTGAAGATAAGGTACATCACCACCTGGTCTGGGCTCGGATGGAAACAAACTGCAGATTTAAACCAAAGGCGGTGCACATGGTGAGAAATGGATGCAGAATCATGGAAATTAACATTTACTTAGCAAAGTGGGGAACAAGAAAGATGGTACAACTGACAACTTCAAGTGATCCCTTCTCCCATTCTAGACAATTGAAGAATTTTCTTCAGGCGCTACAGTGAAAGACTATTTTAGAAACTTTCAGGCTGGGCACAGTGGCTCACACCTGTAATCCCAGGACTTTGGGAGGCGGAGGTGATCAGATCACCTGAGGTCAGGAGTTTGAGACTAGCCTAGCCAACATGGCGAAACCCTTTCTCTACTAAAAATACAAAAATTAGCTGGGCTCGGTGGCAGCCACCTGTAATCCCAGCTACTCTGGATGCTGAGGCAGGAGAATCACTTGAACCCAGGAGGCAGAAGTTGCAGTGAGCCAAGATCGCACCACTGCACTCCAGCCTGGGTGACAGAGCTAGACACTGTCTCAACAAAAAAATAAAAAGAAACTTTCTGGCCAACTTTTTAGTTCTGGGCTTTTTTTTTTTTTTTTTTTTTTTTTTTGCAGTCAGCAAAGAAATTTCTAAATGCTTACTTGGACTTCAAGGTTAATACTTTGGCTAAAAATTCTGTCTAATGTAGTAATATGGTACCAGTGTTTACTTCCTGGTATTGGTAATGGTACTATTTATGTACAATGTTGACATAAGGGAAACTGGGTAAAGGATATGTGGGAATTCTATACTTTTTGTTACAACTTTCCTGTAAGTCTAAAATTATATCAAAATAAAAAGTTAAAAATTAAAGAGAAAAAACTTTGGCTGCATTTTTTTATTTTTTGCATTTCCAGAAATTTATGTTTTAGGAATATTTTCTTTATGAAACCATAATGCAAAATAGTAACCAATAAACAATCAAACATAGCAAGCCTTATTGAACTTGTGTATTTATTTTATATTTGGAGATGTTATATTTTTAACATTCAAAATTTAAATATTAAAGAGTATGTAGTGAAAAGTTTTCCTCCACTTTTAGCCACCACTCATATGTACACACACATGCGCATTTACCAACTTTTTTTTTTTTTTTTTTTTTTTTGAGTTGGAGTCTTACTCTGTTGCCCAGGCTGGTGTGCAGTGGCATGATCTCGGCCCACTGCAACCTCCGCCTCCTGGGTTCAAGCAATTCTCCTGCCTCAGCCTCCTGAGTAGCTGGGCTTACAGGTGCATGGCACCACACCCCGCTAATTTTTGTATTTTTAGTAGAGATGGAGTTTCACCATATTGGCCAAGCTGGTCTCTTGGCCATGAACTCCTGACCTCATGATCCACCCACCTTGGCCTCCCCAAGTGCTGGGATTACAGGTGTGAGCCACCATGCCTGGCATATATCAACTTTTATACAAGTGGCTGCAAACTCATAAACAGTTTTATTATATTTCAAAGTTAATTTTAAGGAAAAAAAAGATATTACAATAAGGGATCATCTTTGCTAACCCCACTCCTACAACAGAATATTTCATTATTATTTAGTTAGTTAGTTTAGGTGGAGTCTCACTCTGTCACCCAGGCTGGAGTGCAATGGCGTGATCTTTACTCACTGCAACCTCCGCCCCAGGGTTCAAGCGATTCTCCTGCCTCAGTCTCCCAAGTAGCTGCGATTACAGGTGCTGGCCACCATGCCCGGCTAATTTTTGTGTTTTTAGTGGAGATGGCATTTCACCATGTTATCCTGGCTGGTCTCGAACTCCTAACCTCAAGTGATCCACTCCCCTTGACCTCCCAAAGTGCTGGGATTACAGGCATGAGCCACTGCACCCAGCCTATTATTATTATTATTGAAACAGGGTCTCAGTCTATCAGACAGACTGGAGTGCAGTAGTGCAATCAGGTCACTGTAACCTCAAACTCCTGGGCTCAGCCAGGGGCAGTAGCTCATGCCTATAATCACAGCACTTTGGGAAACCAAGGCAGGAGGTTACTTGAGCCCAAGAGTTTGAGACTAGCCTGGGCAACATAGTGAGATCCTGTCTCTACAAATAATGAAAAAATTAGCTGGGCATAGTGGCACAATCCTGTGGTCCCAGCTACTCTGGAGGCTGAGGCAGGAGGATTGCTTGAGCCCAGGAGGTGGATGCTGCAGTGAGTCATGATCATGTCACTGCCCTCCAGCCTGTGCAACAGAGTGAGAACCTGTCTCAAAAAAAAAAAAAAAAAAAAAGTGACCAACTCCATGTCCTCCCTTGCACTTTCTCCCTCCACCTTTCATTCTGAAGCTTCTAACATTCAGTGATTTAAAATTTCACTTTTTGTGCCTAATGTAGTCACATGTCAATATTGCAGCAATTCCTAGTATGCCTCTTGGTAGAAGAGAGGAAAAGCAATTCCTCTGCCCTGGGGAATGCCCTCAGAGCAGCTGATGCCATCCTGCAGCAGAGTCCATTGGCATCAAGACACACACAATCAGGGCAGCTGAGCTGGTGGTGGGCTATTCACAGAGGCTAAGAAGTTATAACACAAGAAACAAGTAAAGATCCTTCTTTGCCATTTAGACTCTGAAAGCAGTGATTGGGGGCATTCTCCCGGCTTCCAACAAACACACCACTTCCTTTTCTTCGCTCCAGCCTCAGACTTCCTTTCTCTCTTGCTCTCGTACACACACCACGCGGCATCAGAGGAAGGGCATGAGACAAGACCTTATCTGACAATTGTATCAACAAAGCCTTTGGGAAAATAAAAATGAGGACTACTAAATACAGTCCATATACAGTCCATAGATATATGTAATATATGTATGGAGTTACTCATCATCCTGTTTAGTAAACTTTATGCTAATTATACATTAAGTCCAGAAAAATATGCTCTCCTATCTTGGACCGCCTTTTAGTGTTGACAACAATGCCAGCTGCAAGCTTGGGGTCAGGTCAGCAGATCAGCAGAAGACCAGGAAATGCAAACAGATGGCCTCCATCTATATCTGCCCCGAGTTCTAGAAGGCACACAGACTTAAAATAAAAAATTTCTTGTAAAAATCCTGATTTCTAGTGTCTATTAAAAAATGAGGGTGGGAGGAGGGAGAGGAGCAGAAAACATAACTATTGGGTACTGGGCTTAATTCCTGGGTGATGAAATAATCTGTACAACAAACCCACATGTACTCACAAATCTAAAATAAGTTTTTTTTAAGACCATGTGCAGGGGTCACGCCTGTAATCCCAGCACTTTGTGAGGCTGAGGCAGGCAGATCACTTGAGGTCAGGAATTCGAAACCAGCCTGGCCAACATGGTAAAACCCCAACTCTACTAAACATATAAAAATTAGCTGGGTGTGGTGGCGGGCGCCTGTAATCCCAGCAACTTGGGAGGCTGAGGCAGGAGAATTGCTTGAACCCAGGAGGCGGAAGTTGCGGTGAGCCAAGATTGCGCCACTGCACTCCAGCCTCGGTAACTCATCTCAAAAAAAAAAAAATTTTTTTTCTTTTTTAAGTAAAACGAGAAGGCCTGGCAATGCTGGGGCCTGCATTTCTGCATGGCAACAAGTGTCAGGAGATGATCCGTGAGTGGGCCTGTTTAGAAAGGGCTTGCTCTCCCATTTACCCAAGTCCCTCCTATTCCCTAAAGCAGACCATTTGTCTGGTTTCACTTATTTATGTTACTGGCCTGGTTTTCTGAAAACATTTGGGTTCAGGAGATCTGTGTTCTCCTTTCCCTAAACTCTGTCATGCAGGACTATGGGGTAGGAGGAAGAAAGAAAAGATAGTAGAACAGCAAAGTCCTCCAGGCTTTTTAAAAAAAAATTGTGGTGAAATACACAGAACATAAAATTTACCATCTTAACCATTCCTTTTTTTTTTTTTTTTTTTTTGAGATGGAGTCTCCCTCTGTCGCCCAGGCTGGAGTGCAGTGGTACGATCTCGGCTCACTGCAACTTCTGCCTCCCGGGTTCAAGCAGTTCTCTTGCCTCAACCTCCCTAGTAGCTGGGACTACAGGTGCACGCCACCACGCCCAGCTAATTTTTGTATTTTTAGTAGAGACGGGGTTTCACCATGTTAGCCAGGATAGGATGGTCTCGATCTCCTGACCTCGTGATCCTCCCGCCTTGGCCTCCCAAAGTGCTGGGATTACAGGCGAGAGCCATTGTGCCTGGCCCCATCTTAACCGTTCTTAAGTGTACAATACTGTGGTATTAATTACATTCACATTGTTGTGCAGCCATCATCACTATATCCAAAACCTTTTCATTATACTAAGAAGAAACTCTGTAACCATTAAGCCATCATTACCCATTTCTCCCTCTCTCCCCGCCTCTGCTCATCTCTAATCTTATCCTCCAGGAGCAAGCATTTACTTCCTGGAGCAAGTAGACAAGATGGATTTGCTTATTATTTAACATCAGGACAATATTTCCTATCCCAGTGTTGTTTAACACAGACACAGGAAATTATATGGGTTTCCATCCTCATAGGTAAGGAGTGGGGAATCTGATCTTGACTTGAATAGCACATATTCATTGACTGAGAGCCACAAGATAAGGAGGGATGGCAGGACCATCAGGAATAAAGCTGGGATGAGAATTCAGATGGGAATTACAGTCCTTCAGGCCAGTTCACTGAACCTAGACCAAGCTGAATTCCTTCGCCCTTCATTTGAATTTGAAATTGTAGATACTTTTTAAAAGCTGTATTATATGAACTATATATCCAGATGGGGTTTTCCCAATGTTTTCAGTGTTGTCAGCCATGGAGGTAGCAGAATTCACCTCCTCTTAGTACCACCATCCATACACCCACGCAGTGGACCCCCCCACACACACACACACAAACACACAGACACAAGTGCACACATACGGCTTCTCTTTCCTCCCACATCCCCTTTAACACAACCTCTACTTAGTCTAAAATTGACAAAGAGCTGTAAGAAAAACTAGGCCAGCTTCACAAAACACTGCATTGTTTTTGGGAAACGGGAAAATAGCACGTTTGTTAGCTTTAATCTGATGTGTATTTGCATATGCTGCCGTTTCAATCCTTACAATACTTTTGAGGTATTAAAATTCCTACATTTCTAAACGATAAAATCAGAATTTCATATCAGTTTCATTACAAAGGTCCACTGATGTGCTAGATTTTTGTCTGACAAATACAACTTCAAAGTTTACCACAATCACTTGAAACAACCAGTTAACGAAAATGTTTTACACCAGAATTCCTTTTGGGAAAGCTCATTATTTACTGGAAAGAAATATTTTGCTAAGTTACTTGAGCTGGGAGGGTGAGATCTCAAGGCCATGATTAAGTAATAATAAGAAGAATAGTAGAGAATGCATGGGGCCTGAATCCTGTTAAACAGGAGCTCACTTGTTCCACTGCACTGTGAGTTGATTGTGTGTGTGCCCGTTTGGGAGTGATAGCAAGGGAAAGCAGATCGTACCTGCATAACACAGAGAGGAGTCCTGGCTAGCCTGGCACTGCCGAAGAAAGAAGAGAGAGAAACAATTCTCGGTCATGGTACATCTGAAAGCAGATTGAATTGCAATATCTAGTATTTTGCTATAGGGTATGATTGTAAACCCCTGGGTCAGTGTCTTTCATCTTTGGCACTGACATTTTGGGCCACGTAACTCTTGATGGTGGGGCTGTCTTGGGCACTGTAGGACGTATAGCAGCATCCCTGGCCACTAACCACTAGATACCAGTGGCATCTTCCTGCTACCCGCAGATATGATAACCAAAAATGTCTCCAGACATTGTCAAATGTGCTTTGGACAGCAAAATCATCCCTGGTAGAGAACCACTGGTAAAGTCTAATTTGCTTTTTTTTTTTTTTAAAGTCAACAGTCAGCTGCCAAGATGAATGCTTTTATAATAGGAAACAGGACATAACTATAGGCTTATTGTACTGGGACACTTTTGTACTAATGTTGTAGACATGTGTCATGCCCATACACGTTCAAGTTTCAAATAAATGTCTGATACATATTGCAAAGTTGAGAGGAAGCAAGAGTTTGATCTTCTGCAAATTCCTAGTTCCCCTATGCCCCCATCAACCTTGAACTTGCCTTTATTATAGCACTTTACCTTATACCTTCACTCCTGCATATATGTGTCTGTTTCCTTTGTAGCCTGCAGCACTTTTATCTCCACTGCCCAATACAATTTTAAAACTATTCTAAGCCTGAAGTCATGAAGTGGCAGCCCACAGACCTGAAGCTATGTTTTATTTAGGCCTATTAAACCTCGAGAATGTTCATATTAAAACACAGATTTACCGGCCAGGCACGATGGCTCACACCTGTAATCCCAGCACTTTGGGAGGCCGAGGTGGGCAGATCACGAGGTCAGGAGTTTGAGACAAGCCTGGCCAACATGCTAAAACCCCGCCTCTGCTAAAAATACAAACTAACTATTTCATTAGTTCTGTGCCTTTGGAGAACCCTAAGATAGGAATCCAGGCACTGGAAATCATACCCAGATTGACTTTTTCACAGCCACCAAAATAAAAAAGATCCTGCAGATCCTGCAACCTCTAAGTCTGGTAAAACAACAGCAACACAAGCTGACCTCCAAACCTTTATTGACTTGCTAATTGTGATTCTTAATTTAAGCTTTGCCTCTATGTCCATCTCTTTTGAAGCTGTTGTATTTCCTGGAAACCGCCCCCAGCCACCCTTTTTCTTTTTTCAACTCGGTCTCATTATGACTAAATACAAGAAAAAAAAATCAATTTCACACAATAACATGGTGGTCATTGCAGCATTTCAGCATTCTATGTTTATAATTGGGCTTTCTACCTGAGCCAAACTGCTTTTCCCACCCTCTTTTAAATAGGCTTTATTTTATTTTGAGACGGGGTCTCGTTCTGTCTCCCAGGCTGGAGTGCAGTGGCTTGATCACAGCTCACTGATGCCTTAAATTCCTGAGCTCAAGTGATCCTCTCACTTCAGCCTCCCAAGTAGCTGAGACTACAGGCATGAGCCACTGTAGCTGGCTAATTTTTAAATTTATTGCAGAGACAGGGGCTCACCATGTTGCCCAGGCTGGTCTGGAACTCCTGGGCTCAAATGATCCTGCTGCCTCAGCTTTCCCAAAGTACTGGGATTACAGGTGTGAGCCACGATGCCTGACTGCTTTATGTTCTTATATTTGTTTTAGGCCCACAGAAAAACTGAGCAGAAAGTAGAGCGTCCCCATATATCTCCTGTCCCCTACATGCTCAGCCTCCCCCACTATCAACACCAAACTCTTAAAATTAGATATTTCTTGTCTTTTTGAAACTCTTAAGCATTCTAGAATATCATATATTTTAGCAAGGGCAGTGTGGTGATTTCCTAACACTGCCAACTCTGTCTTTGATCATTCTGTTTCTTTCCATTCTCAGCCCTTACCCTTCTTTGTAATTTTATTTTAGAATATTTAATTGTCAAATAAAGATTGTATATATTCAAAGTGTAGAATGTGATGATTGATATATGTATATATTGTGTAATGATCACTACAATAAAATGAAGACATCCATCACCACCCATGCTTTACATTAGATTCCTAGAACCTATTCATCGTATAACTGAGTGCTTGTACCCTTTGACCAACATCTCCTATTTCCCCCACTCCCTAATCCCTGGTAATCATTGTTCTACTCTCTGCTTCTACAAGTTCAACTTTTTTAGTTTCCGTATGTGAGATCACACAGCATTTGTCTTTCTGTGTCTGGTTTATTTCCTGTGACGTAATTTCTCTAGGTCCCATCCATGTTGTCAGAAATGCAGAATTTCGTTCTTTTTTATGGCTGAATTATATTCCGTTGTATATATGAACCACAGTTTCTTTCTCCATTCATCCATTGATCAATACTTAGGTACAGTCCATATCTTGGCTATTGTGAATAGTGCCACAATGAACATAAGCATGCAGATATCTCTTTAACTGATTTCATTTTCTTCAGTTACATAACCAGAGGTAGAACTGCTGGATCATATCATAGTTTTATTTTTGATGTTTTGGGTAACCTCTATATTATTTTCTGGTAATGGCTTTACCAATTTACATTCCCACCAATAGTGTACAGGTGCTTTCTTTTCTCCATATCCTCACCAACACTTATCCCTTGTCTTTTTTGGAAATAACCATTCTAACAGGTGTGATATTATATCTCATTGTGGTTTTGATTTGCATGTTTCCAATGATTAGTCATGTTGAGCATTTTTCACTATATCCATTGACTGTAAATCTTCTTTGGAAAATGTCCATTCAGGACCTTTGCACATTTTTTAATCAGATTATTTATTTATTCATTTATTCGCTATTGAGTTGTATGAGTTCTTTATATTTTTTGGATATTGACTCCTTATTGGATATATGGTTTTCAAATATTTTCTCCCATTCTATTGTTAGCTGCCTCTTCCTTTTTTTGATTGTTGTGCAGAAGCTTTTTAGTCTGATGTAGTCTCACTTGTTTATTTTTGCTTTTGTTGCTTGTGCTCTTGGTGTCATGGCCAAAAAAAAAAAAAAAAATCATTGCTTCCAATACAAAGAGCTTTTTGGCCATGTTTTCTGTTAGGAATTTTATGGTTTTAGATCTTATATGTAATTCTTAAATTTATTTCAAGTTAATTTTTGAATATGTTATAAAACAAGGATCCAATTTTATTATTTTGCATGTAGATATTCGATTTTCCCAACACCATTTGTTAAAAAGAGTTTCCTTTCCCCATTGCATGTTCTTGGTGCTTTTGTCAAAAATTAATTGACTATATATTTGCATGGGTTTATTTATGGGCTTATTATTCTGTTCCATTGGTCTATGTGTTCAGTTTTATGCATTTACCATCCTGTTTTCACTACTATAGCTTTGTAACATAGTTTGAAATCAGCAAGTGTCTCCAGCTTTGTTCTTTCTCAAAATTGTTTTGGCTATTCAGGGTCTTTTGTACTTCCATGTTAATTTTAGAATTGTTTTTTCTACTTATGTGAAAAATGTCATTGGAATTGTGATAAAAATTGCACTGAAAGCCCTTTAATAACCTTCTTTTATTTTTTTAAAATAAAATTTAAACTTTTTTTTTTTTTTTTTTGAGACAGGGTGTCGCTCTTTGGCCCAGGCTGAAGGGAGTACAGTGGTACCATCATAGTTCACCGCAGCCTGCAGTTCGTGGATTCAGGCCACCTTCCCATCTCGGCCTCTTGAGTAGCTGGGACTACAGGTACATACATCTACACCTGGCTATTTTATTTTTTGTAGAGAAAGGGTTTTACTATATTGCCCAGGCTGGTCTCAAACTCCTGGCTTCAAGCAATCCTCCTGCCTTGGCCTCGAAGTGTTGGGACTACAGGCATGAGCCACCGCGTTGCCCCTTACCCTTCTTACGAAGGCAGGCAGAAAGACCCATGGGAGTCTGCGTACTGGGGCTAGTCATTATCAGGGACTTTTATGAAGCAGAGAGAGGAGGAAGGTTGATTTTCATAAAAAAATTAGAGCATATCACAGCCTTCTGTTTTAGTTAAAAAAAAAAAAGTCACCTATAAGAAAAATTAAAGCTAAAAGTAAATTCTGGAGCCATGTTAATAGCTGATATGGTAAATTGCTTCAAATAGCAGTTCCTTTGTAAAAGCCAGAGAAGTTAGAGGAAAATACAGATAACATAATAGCATTTGGGTTTCTTTCAATATGTATGGCTTAAGGCTCTTGAGCTTTCCTTTAATAAGAATCAGGTCCACAGCCGCTGCTTTTGTTAATGCCATAATTTTGTAGTGAAGTCATAATTTACTGGTTCCCCGCTGTATGCAAGGCACTGTGGGATGCACATGTCAAAGAGCGTGCCCACATTTCTTCAGCAACCAGCCACTGTGATCAGCACTCTGCTGGATGTTTTCTTCTTTATTTTTTTTCTTTTTTTTGAGACAGACTTTCACTCCTGTTGCCCAGGCTGGAGTGCAGTGGCACGATCTTGGCTCACTGCAACCTCCACCTCCCGGGTTCAAGCAATTCTCCTGCCTCAGCCTCCCAAGTAGCTGGGATTACAGGCATGTGCCACCATGCCCTGCTAATTTTTGTATTTTTAGTAGAGACAGGGTTTCACCATGTTGGCCAGGCTGGTCTCGACCTCCTAACCTCAGGTGATCTGCCCACCTCGGCCTCCCAAAGTACTGGGATTACAGGCGTGGGCCACTGTGCCCAGCCAAATACTAAGTTAATTTTAATAAGCCCCCAATACTGACATAGCACCTAAACTTAGCAATTTACAGCCCAGTTAAGGTTTAGCTTTGTCTTGTTAAAAGAAAAACTTCAGCAGAATTAAATTTAAAGGAGTTTAACTGAGCAATGACCTCATGAAGCAGGCAGCCCCCAGAATCACAGCAGATTCAGGTAGGCTCCAGCACAGCCACGTGGTGGAAGAAGATTTATAGACAAAAAAAGGGAAGCGACATACCAAAATCGGAAGTGAGGTTCAGAAACAACAGGATTGGGTACAGCTCAAATAAGATGTTTGCCTTATTTGAATATAGTTTGAACACTAGGCAGTGTGTGAGTGGTTGGAGCACGGCTGCTGTGATTGGTCAAGACTCAATGATTGTTACAGGCAAATACTCCTAAGTTAGATTTTCAGTCTTGTCTACTTACTACATCAGGTTGCAGTTCATCTACAAGGACTTAAATATAGAAGTACAGAGTCCTTCTCAGGTCGTATTTAGTTTAACAGTCTATTCTCTTATACATGCCTTGTGCTGTGGGTTATTAATTTGGGTTGATTGTATGGCCAAGGTGGCTGGTCATCTTGAGTCTGATGAGGAGGAATTTTACCCATTTAACAGTTGAGGAAAGTGAGGCTCAGAAACTCAGAAAGGTTTTTACTTTTTTAGGCTTGCCTAAAAATGGTATGACTCTGACTTAGGCAGAATTTAAACCCAGATCTATTTGGCTCCAAAGCCTTTGCCATGGTCTGGGTCCAAGTATTTGTGGTCCCCCCAAAATTCCTACATTGAAACCTAATCCCCAGGGTGACAGTATTAGGTTCTGGGGCCTTTGGGAAGTGATTAGGGCATGAAGGCAGAGTCCTCATTAATGAGATGAGGGTCCTTATAAAAGAGGCCTCAGTGAGCGCCCTTAATGTTTCACCATGTGAGGACACAGCTAGAAGGTGCCACCCCGAGCCTGAAAGTAGGCCCTCACCAGACACTGAATCTGCCCCACTTTGGTCTTGGACTTCTCAACTTCCAGAACCATGAGAAATAAATTTCTGTTATTTAAAAGTTACCCGGTTTATGATATTTTATGACAGCAGGCCAGATGGACAAAGGCAGCCTTTTCTCATTTCAGCTCACTACGAGATCTCTTCAACAAAGAAATAAATTTGTTAACATGTTTTCCTACATGGAATAATATGTTTTATATTTGTTTAAAGAAATGTTTAGTGGGCTCCATCTCCCTACCCTGCAGCCGACCCTGTTTCTCCCCCTGCTGCCAGTACTGCAAAAGTAAACAGGATCCTCTGAGGTTCTCCTGTCGAGACAGTAGCCACAAGCAATATGTGGTCTATTGAGCCCTGGAAATGTATCTAGCTTGAATTGAGATATGCTGTAAAATGCTCACAGGATTTCAAAAACTTGCTAAGAAAAAGAGAATGTAAAATATCTCATTCATAAAGTTTGTATATTGATTATGTGTTGAAATGATAATACTATGGTTCTATGAGGCAAAATAAAACAAGAATTCAAATTCATTTCATCTGTTTCTTTTTACTTGTTTGATAGAATGACTAGAAAGTTTAAAATAATCCATGCTGCTCACATTCTATTCCAAAGGATAGCTCTTCTCTAAGGCACAGGCTGTACTTAGAGCTTCTCCTTTGTTGCTTTCTTCATAGATTAAGTTGCTATTATTGGGAGTTTAGGGAGGATTTGCGAGAAGAAGGGCTGACAGCTTCTCAGCAGGCCTGGTGTTAGACGAGACCCTAATGCCAGGGACTTAACTAGGCTAATCTGCTTCAGCTGGAATTTAGTGGTCTCTGTCATTAATAGAGTTAAGCTCTTTCGTGAGCTTTGGCCTTTGAAAACACTACCTGTCTTTTTGGATTATATCTTAAGGAATGTAAGGAAGGAGTGGGTGCGCAATAGTCAAAGAACAAAACAAAACATATTCTCACTCTGTGTTGTCAAAGGATGGTGCAAGTTCGATGTTTCTAAATTTGTCTTGAGTTTACCTGGGTGGCAGGCCAAGAGCGATTTCATTGCTTGCCTTCATTTATAAAGGAAATGCCTATGACTGTGTGACCATAGTCCTCTCTTTTTATACTACAGTTCAAAGAAATGGAAAAGTACATTTGCTTTGTGCAGGGGCTAAGAGACAGAAAGAAGCCCTGCAGGGAATATCACATTACCTCTTCCAGCTGGGAAAAAGACAGCTGGCCCAAGATGGGATTTCAGCCCTGTTGTTAAATAAGCAAACAATCTAATCATGCCATAGAATAATAATAAAATGAAAGTGGATAGACAAATCCAGGTCAACTCCCCACATTCAGCAGCTGAAGATACAGACGCCCAGGGAGGCTGGGCCAGTTGAGGTCACTGAACTCCACTATAGGGGTAGCTGACATCTGTAAGTGGTAGGGTTGGGACACAGCTTCACAGATCATCAGTTCAGGGCTCTCAAACTGCTATGTACATTAGAATCACCTGGAGACTGTTAAAATCCCCATGCCCAAAACCGTCCTCCAGACCAATGAAGTCATCAGTGGTTGGAAAGTTTCCCAGGTGATTCCAAATTGCAGCCAAGTTTGAGAACCACTGATCTAGGTCACTCCCCTTGTTTCTGCAGATACTGGGACCTAGAGAAGATGAGAGAATTTTGCTCAAGTTCCTAGAGCTAGCAAGTGTCTGAGCAGAGACAAACCTTTTCTTTTCTGACTCTCAATTTTGTCCTTTCCTTTTTCTGCTTTCTCAGTTCACTGTTTTTTTTTTTTTTTTTTTTTTGAGACAGAGTTTAGCTTTTGTCACCCAGGCTGGAGTGCAATGGCGTAGTCTCGGCTCACTGCACCCTCCACCTTCCAGGTTCAAACGATTCTCCTGCCTCAGTCTCCCACGTAGCTGAGATTATAAGCACCTGCCACCATGCACAGCTAATTTTTGTATTTTTGGTAGATACGGGGTTTCACCATGTTGGCCAGGCTGGTCTCGAACTCCTGACCTCAGGAGACCCACCTGCCTTGGCCTCCCAAAGCACTGGGATTACAGGCATGAGCCACTGCGGCCAGCCTCAGTTCACTATTCTTACATGACATCACTTTGCCTTCCTCAGATATGTCCTTATTTCAGATCTTTGCAGAGCCATCTCCTTCTCATTAGCATCTCGGTTTCCATGCAAGATTTCTTGAGAGAGGGTGCCTTGACCACCCGTACCACCTCCCATATCAGAGCATCACTGTTTTTTCTTTTGGGCCCTTATCTCTGTCCAACAGCATCCCATATGTGGTCTGCTTTCCCCATTAGACCACATCTTGTTGTCCAGGGTCATAGTTCTCTTGTCAGCTCCTGCAATTGTCCCTGGCCTGTTGTAGTGGTCAGTAAATATTTGTGAAATAAAAGAATGTTGAATGGATTTTTAATAGTGACATTCTCCTAGATGGTTGTCTAAGGGTATAATTTCAAGGGAAGTATACTTCCTATTATGTAAGTTGGAGAAAATATTATTTAATTTTGGGAAACATATTTTCCAGCTCAACTCTTCCAAATCACATCTGTTCCATCATGTGAGGCTCATCTGGGTGGACAATTTGAATTTACATCAGCTGAAAAACTCCTAGGCTATTTAAAGGGACAACATTTTATCATGATCCAAAAATGGACTTTGATTAGACAATGGAGTGTGATTGGAATAAGAAAGTGTCACGTGACTAAATGGAAACATTTGCTGCCAGTGAAAATCAAATTATAATTGCTCTTCTTGCAGTTGGATGAATTAACAATATGGCAATTAAAGAAAGCTTTCCAGGTGAATAATATTACATACATAAATTAACCAGAGCTGCAGGCTACACAATGATGGCCTTCAGTGTATTTGTGGGCCCTCATATTCATGAATTCTATAAAATGGCATAAAGGGATCCCAGGAATACTCAGAGGCCACAGCGAATTCTCAAATGTATTAATGGGAAGCTACAATAAACATGACCCCCATCCCATTCAATGGGGTGAATATATGTGGGGTTTAGAGCCTGGTTACTCAAAAGTGTTCTTCCTAGAGCAGCAGCATCGGCATCACCTTGAAGCCTTTTACACAGACAAAATTTCCGGGACCACGCTCCTGGCCTACTGAGCCAGAACATGCACTTTAACAAGATCCCCAGGGAATTCGTATGCACGCACATTTGAGAAGAATCGGTCTAGATTTAGACTCCAGATCTCTGGACAAGTAGTTCTCAGTTGAAGATGGGGCACGATTTTGTCCCCAAGTGACACTTGGTGATGACTGGAGACCTTTGATCATCACAACTGGGAATGGGCATGAAAGAGGGTGGATGGTGGATGTTACTGGCATCTAGTAGGTAGAGACCAGTGATGCTGCTCGATATCCTGCAATACACAGGACAGTCCCCCACCATAAAAGTATTACGCAGCATAAAAAGCCGGTCATACTGAGGCTGAAAACCCCTGCTCTAGACCAATAGACTCTGTTGTTTTGAATACTAACATTATGGGCAAAGCCCAGTGGTTCAAGTCGATAATCCCAGCACTCTGGGAGGCCAAAGTGGGAGGATTACTTGAGGCCAAGAATTTGAGACCAGCCTGGGCAACATAGCAAGACCCCGTCTCTACAAAAAAATTAAAAATCAGCTAGGTGTGGTGGCACACACCTGTAGTCCTGACTACTTGAGAGGCTGACATGGGAGGATGACTTGAGCCCAGTAGTTCCAGGCTGCAGTGAGCCAAGATCGCTCCATTGCACTCCAGCCTGGGCAACAGAGTGACAGCCTGTCTCTATTAAGCAAATTATCGACCATAAGCATTGGCCAATGAGAACTAACTGCAGTATCCATAAAACTGAAACTTGAAAGATGAAATAATTTGAAAATTAGTAATAAATCAATAGCCATACACATAACTGATTAGTGGCAAAAAAGAAAATCTATCTTGAGAAGCTGAGGGTTTAATAGCATATTTATTTATAAATACTTATTTTTCTTTTTTTTTTTTTTTTTTTTTGAGATGAGGTCTCACTCTGTCTCCCAGGCTGGAGTGCAGTGGTGTGATCATAGCTCACTGCAGACTTGAATTCCTGGGCTCAAGTGAAATTCTTCTGCCTTAGCCTTCTGAGTAGCTGGGACTAAAGGCATGCGCCATCACACCCAGCTGCAAAGATTTTTAAAAAAATAAACTAAACCCACTGTCATCAACCTCACCCTACTCGTCTCCTCCAGTCCTCTCTGCACCTTGCTCCGGTCACAACATTGCTTCCTGCTTCCTGTAAACCTCCATGCCTTTGTGTAGTGTTTTCTCTGCCTGGAATGTCCCTTCCCCTCTCCTTCATCTGGCATATTTCTACCTCTTATAACCCCAAAATGTCATTGGCTGCTGCCCTTCTGAGCACTACCCCTCTCTCTCCTGGCCTCATTCCTCCCCTTTCAGCCTCCAGCATCTCTCACTATTGCACACACATTCCTGGGTGTCCATGTCTGTCTGTACCTGCCCTTTGCTTAAGAGCCTACCCTGGGGGAATTACTAGGGCTGAATCCCACTCCAGAGTCTCTGTTCATTGGTCTGGGTGAGGTCTGGGCATTTGTAGTTTCAAGCACCTAAGCCAGCGTTAAGAACCATTGTTCTCAGACAGAGGCCAATCTCCTCAACTCAGGGAACCCTGAGGCTGCCCTAACCAGAGTCTCTATTTCAGAATCATTTGTCACCCGCAGCATCTTGACCTCTTTACTTCCTAGCCATATTCCCAAATGCTCCATTTACGCACAAAACCAAAAGAACAACTGCGATAATTTTCCTCATTAAATAACTGAAGTCTATTTGTTTAAATTTTGGAAAAGACAGGGAATGATGAAGCTGAAACTGATTCACCACTAATCCCAGAGCCAAGGGGTAATCACTGGCATATTTTAGTATTTCCTATCAGTACTGTCCTGGGGCATAGTCATCCCCAAAGTCACACCCTGTCCTGCAGATGTGCCTCTCTTCATATGACTACTCCTCCTTGGAATGCCTGCCCCCACGTCCATCCCCTAGCAAGCTACTAGAAAGTCCTCCATGCCTTCACTCTAAGCGTCTTTTTCAACGTATTTTCCTGACTAATCTCAGGTGGATGGAATGTCTTCTCTCATATCTTCGTTTCTATAGGACTGTACATCCACCTCGATTTTGGTGCTGATTACAAGCTGAAAGTCTCCTGCAAGACGGTGAGATCTATGAGTGTAGGGATTCATGAATTTTTCTCATGCATGCTTTTTGGTTTGCATTTTAATCCCTGATGCATAGCACAGGGCCTGGCTGGAAGACAGATGTAGTCAATGTTTATTGAATGTTGAATTTGCTTCCGCAATTGAATTAGAGAATAAGATATGCCCCTTGGTGAAGCCATTCTAGACGGTGGCAGTTCAGGAATTGCTATGGCATATATATATATATATATATATATATATATATACACACACACACACACACACACATATATAAATACATATATATAAATACATATATACATATACAAATACATATACATATATAAATACATATATACATATATAAAAATACATATATATATTTTAATCCCATATATATATGTATGTATTTTTTTTTTGTTTTTGAGGCAAAGTCTCACTCTGTCACCCAGGCTGGAGTGCAGTGGTGCGATCTCTGTTCACTACAAGCTCCGCCTCCTGGGTTCACGCCATTCTCTTGCCTCAGCCTCCCGAGTAGCTGGGACCACAAGTGCCCACCACCATACCCAGCTAATTTTTTTGTATTTTTAGTAGAGACGGGGTTTCACCGTGTTAGCCAGGATGGTCTCGATCTCCTGACCTCGTGCTCCGTCCATCTCAGCCTCCCAAAGTGCTGGGATTACAGGCGTGAGCCACCATGCCCGGCCGGCCTATATATATATTTTAATTTGGCTTTCTTCCTTTTTATGCTTAACATTATTTACCAGGCACAGTGGCTCATGCCTGTGATCTTTAGCACTTTGGGAGCTGAGGTGGGAGGATTGCTTGAGCCTAGGAGTTTGAGACTGGTCAACATAGTGAGATCCCATGTCTAAAAAAATTTTTTTTTAATTAGCCAGGCATGGTGACACATGCCTGTAGTCCCAGCTACTTGGGAGGCTGAAGTGGGAGGGTCGCTTGACCCCAAGTGGTCGAGGCTGCAGTGGGCTATGACTGCACCATTGCATTCCAGCCTGGGTGACAGAGCGAAACCCTGTCTCCCCCCAACAAAAAAAATTTCACTGTTCTTTGCTTTTGCGTGACTAAACAATTCTATTTTGGTTGAAATCAAAATGATAGCAAACAGGCATAGTGATTTTTCTCTTTTATTCATGTGTTTTAGAATTAGGCTACATAAGAGATGGATGGATGGAGTTAAGGGGGCATGAGAGCAGCAGCTTTGCCCTTTAACAACAAGAACAAGGGCCAGGCACAGTGGCTCATGCCTGTAATCCCAGCATTTTGGCAGGCCAAGGCAGGCAGATCGCTTGAGGCCAGGAGTTCAAGATCAGCCTGGGTAACATGGCGAAACCCTGTCTCTACTAAAAATACAAAAATTAGCTGGGTGTAGTGGCAGGTGCCTATAATCCCAGCTACTTAGGAGGCTGAGGCATGAGAATTGCTTGAACCTGGGAGGCAGAGGTTGCAGTGAGCTGAGATCGCACCATTGCACTCTAGCCTGGGTGACAGAGCGAGACTCTGTCTCAAGAAACAAACAAACACCTCCCCCAAAACCCCAAGAACATACAGCTAGGGCCCTCCCAAGCCCCAGAGGGGACCTTTGAGCTCTTTGTGCTGAATAGACTTGGCTTTACCTGGGAATGATGCTTTACTCAGAGTATGCTTCTGTCTTAAAGGGGCTCCAACATTCACAGCAGAAACACCACAGAGGAACAAGAGGAGGACATACGAACTCTCGCATTAACAGTAACTGCATTAGTCCGTTCTCAGGCTGCTATAAACAACTGCCTGAGACTGGGTAATTTATAAAGGAAAGAGGTTTAATCGACTCACAGTTCCTCGTGGCTGGGGAGACCTCAGGAAACTTGCAATCATGGTGGAAGGGGAAGCAAACACATCCTTCTTCACATGATGGCAGGAGGAAGTGCTGAGCAAAGGGGGAAAAGCCCCTTATAAAACCATCAGATCTCGTGAGAACTCACTCACAATTACAAGAACAGGAGCATGGGGGTAATCGCCCTACCATTCAATTACTTCCCACCGGGTCCCTCCCATGACACATGGGGATTATGGGAACTACAATTCAAGATGAGATTTGGATGGGGACACAGCCAAATCATATCAGCTACTTTGTTCACAACTACCACAGTTATATGCATTTTCCCATTTATTATCTAGGGCATAAAGATCCTGAATAGCAATAGTGAAAATCAGAAGATTCTACATGAAACATATCTATTATTTGAAATAAAATATTTAATCGACCTAAATTGTTAATATTCTTACATTCTTAAAAGGCTGGTCAGGTATAGTGGCTCCTAACTGTAATCCCAGCTCTTTGGAAGGCTGACGCAGGAGGATAGCTTGAGGCTAAGAAGTCCAAACAAGCCTGGGCAACATAGCGAGACTCTATCTCTACAAATAAAAATTAGCCAACATTGGCTGGGCGTGGTGGCTCACGCCTGTAATCCCAGCATTTTGGGAGGCCGAGGCGGGTGGATCACGAGGTCAGGAGATCGAGACCATCCTGGCTAACACGGTGAAATCCCGTTTCTACTAAAAATACAAAAAATTAGCCGGGTATGGTGGCAGGCGCCTGTGGTCCCAGCTACTCGGGAGGCTGAGGCAGGGGAATGGCACAAACCCGGGAGGCAGAGCTTGCAGTGAGTGGAGATGGCGCCATTGCATTCCAGCCTGGGCAACAGAGCCAGACTCTATCTCAAAAAAATAAATAAATAAAAATAAAATTAGCCAACATTGGCTAATCTTAAAGATAGAGTCTCACTATCTCTACAAAAAGAGTCTTGCTGGGTGACACAGTGAGACCAGAGAGACTCTTTTTTTTTTTTTTTTTTTTTTGAGACAGGTTGTTGGTCTGTGGCTCAGGCTGGAGTGCAGTGGCACAATCTAGGCTTACAGCAGCCTTGACCTCCTCGGCTCACGCGATTCTCCCAGCTCAGCCTCCCAAGTAACCGGGACTACAAGCATGTGTCACCATGCTCAGCTAATTTTTGGTATTTTTTATAGAGATGGGGATTCACCATATTGCCCAGGCTGGTATTAAGCTCCTGAGCTCGAGCAGTCTGCCCACCTTGGCTTCCCAAAATGATGGGATTACAGGCATGAGCCACTGAGCCTGGCCACGACTCTGTCTTTAAAAAAATAAGTTAAATAAATAAAAGGCAAATGTTACCATGCCAGGGAAGTACAATAGGTAATTCAGAGCTTCAGAAAAGAAAAAAATGCTAAATTCTAAGCAAGGCAATGTCCTTATGTAAACTAATTATCGTTATTGACAATTAAGATAGCAAGACTGCCCCCTAAGTCCTCCCTGCCAGCTTCCATTACATTTTATTATCACAAAAACTCTCTACAGTCATTGTGTTAGAACTGCTTGCAATTGTGTCCTGACAATTTGTTGGCTCACGGGGGACTGGGATTAAAAAAAAAACAATGAGCCGTTTCAATTGCATTTCAACAAAAAATGGGACACTACTGTTTGCAGCTTCCTCCAAGCTAAACTTCAAGGGACAAAATGAGGTTGATATTTGAACACAGGCTGATGCTGACTTGTTTGTTCTGCTAGGCCCAGCCATTGGCATCTATGCTAGAAGAAGGGTGCTTCCAGACCAGGTTCGTTTCTAGAACTTTTGAGGAAACTAGCTTTGGAGTCAGATAGACCTCTTCAGTATGATCTTGGGTAAATTATTTCACCTTTCTGAGCCTCAGATTTTTTGTTAAAATAAGGCATAATGATACAAGCTCATGCCAAGGGTATCTTGGGATTAAATGAGATCTGACATAAAAGCACTTAGCACAATGTCTGCACAGTGTGGTCTCAGTAAATGGTGGCAATTGTGATAGGTCCACATTATATCCATCATAATACATTTATGAATGTCCTGGGTGTCCTGAGTCAGGTCTGAATCTTTTCAGAGTTCATGAACCCCTGGAGGAGCTAAGAGCTTGCCCACAGGTAGACCTGGTTGACTCCTTTTTCAGGTCTGGACTTGGAGTTCCAAAGAAACTCAGAAATAGATAGAAAACAAAAGATTAAAGAAATCTTTTCATTGGTTCTCCAGAGCTAAGTCTTGAGATTTTACTCTCCAGAGACAGTAGCCTTCTTTAATAATCTAGGTGTTATTCTGGGATTACTTAGAATGAATTCTCCTAAATCTTTAACTTTAAAGACCCCAAATAAAGACTTTACTATGTTTTCTATTGAGCCTGATTGACTGAAGATGGGGAATATTATTCCTAATGCTACACCAGAGATACTCAAAACAGTAGTGACTCAGAGTGTGGCAGCTCACATCTGTAATCCCAGCATTTTGGAAGGCCAGGGTGGGAGGATCTTGAGCCCAGGAATTGAAGACCAGCCTGGGCAACATAGGGATACAGGTCTCTATAAAAAAGAGATATGTATCTTTTATATTAAAAAAAAAAAACAACCACAGGATACCTTGTCCCTATAAAAAACTTTAAAAAGTAGCCAGGCGTGGTGGTGCACACCTGTAGTCCCAGCTACTCATGAGGCTGAAGCAGAAAGATCAGTTGAACCTGGGAGGTCGAGGCTGCAGTGAGCCGTGATTGCACCACTGCCCTCCAGCCTTGGCAAAAGAGTAAGACCCTGTCTCCAAAAGATAAATAAATAAACAAATAAAAATAAAAGAAAAATAATAAAATTTAAAAAATAGTAGTGACTAAGACAAGATGAAATTTCATCTCACTCTGATATAATAGTCACATAAGTGTCCAGAGCTGGCATGATGGCTCCACAATCATCAGGAGCCCTAGGCTCCTCCGATCTTACTGCTTTTCTGTCTGTAACGTGTGACTTTCATCTCTTGATCCAAGATGGCTGCTCCAGCTCCCACAATCCCAAGCAACGGGAATGAGGAGGGGAGGGAAATGCAGAGTGAGGCTATAACCCTTTCCTTTTAGGGCAAAACTTGAAAGTTCCCCCCAACACTTATTTTCATTCCATTGCCTGAACTTAATCACACACCCACATCTGCCTGCAAAGAATACTGAGAAATGTGACAATGATTTGGGATGGGCATGTGCCCAGCTAAAAACTGGAGATTCTGTTAGTATGTGAGAGAAGGGAAAGATAGAAGGAAAAAGACAACAATCTTTGTCAACATTCACCATGCATGCAAGCCCACTGCTGTCAGAGATGAATGGGGATTGTCTCTCATGACAAAAGCTTCACTAGCTCACACACTTTCAGTGACTTTTTCCTGAATGTATTTCCTACATTCACAAAACTCTTCTGGCTGAAAATCAGCGGCCATCCCAGTCATTGACTACCACATGTGTTATTGAATAAATTTTCCTACATTAAAATCTTTTTAAGGCTGGGTGCAGTGGCTCATGCCTGAATTCCAGCACTTTGGGAGGCTGAGGCTGGAGGATCACTTGAGCCCAGGAGTTTGAGACCAGCCTGGGCAACATAGTGAGACCTTTTTTTTTTTTAATCAAAAGAAAAAAATCTTAAAAAAATGGTAGTGAAAGTAAAATATAGAAAAAACTTAATATAAAAAGATAGCTTCTCTATAGTCTCATCCATCCAGAGGTAAAACTGAAAACTGTTAGCATTTTGGTGCATACTCTTCATGTGATTTTATATTATTTCTCTTTATACATATGTAATATATATAGAATTATACCATATGAGCTATTTTAAAATTTCCTCAGTTGCTTTATATGTCAATTACATGTTTTCATTCCATCAGCTATTCTTTCTTTCTTTTTGATTTTTTTTTAAGAGACAGAGTTAGGGTCTTGCTCTGTTGCCTAGGCTAGAGTACAGAGGCACAATTATAGCTCACTACAGATTTCGACTTCTGGGCTCAAGCGATCCTCTCTCCTTGGCCTCCCAAAACACTGAAATTTCTGGCCATCAGGTATTCTATAGCATCGTTTTTCCTGTTTTGTAAGGTATCATTTACATACGATAAAACTCGCCAATTTTAAGTGAAAAGTTTGATGACTTTGGGTAATGGTGTACAATCTTGAGACCATCGTCGTAACAAGATAAAGAACAGTTCCTAATTTTAAAGTTATCTGTGGCTGGGCGCGGAGGATCACGCCTGTAATCCCAGCACTTTGGGAGCTCGAGGCGGGTGGATCAGGAGGTCAGGAGTTCCAGACCAGCCCGGCCAACATGGTGAAGCCCCATCTCTACTAAAAATACAAAAATTAGCCAGGCGTGGTGACGCACACCTGTAATCCTAGCTACTCAGGAGGCTGAGGCAGGAGAATTGCTTGAACCTGGGAGGCGGAGGTTGCAGGGAGCTGAGATCGTACCACCGCACTCCAGCCTGGGTGACAGAGCGAGACTGTCTCAGAAAAAAATAAAATAAATAAAAAAGACGAAGTGCATTTTTAAATAAGGGCTCCCAAATTTGTCTCACTGAAGGATGCCTACTGATGTGTGAAAGCTTCTGAACGTATTTTCATATTGTGTTGCCTCTTTTATTTAATTGTTGTATTTATTATATTAGAGACAGGGTCTTGAACTCCTGGTCTGAAGCAATTCTCCTGCCTGGGCCTCCCAAAGTGCTGGGATTATAGGTGTTAAGGCCACTGTACCGGCAAATTGCCTCTTTTAAAAGACTCTTTATAAAAGGTACATGAAAAGCTTAAGTGATAAGGAAAACTGAATCTGCTAATCTTTTGGCTTAGTTACTGTCCTGTTCTAAAGGTTAAAGAAAGCTGTCTTGGGTATTTGTACATAAAAAGTGTTTATAAAAGGTAAGTCCTCAGGTTAAGTAGGTTTGTTTCTTTTTCAGAGCTGCCCATGCTGAGTCCATACATACAGAATGCCTTTTCACCATCTTCCTTGATGGGTCCTCTGCTAAACTCAGTAATTTTAACTAAGAAATAGAAGCTATATTTTTCATTCTTTTTTTTTTTTTTGAGACTGAGTCTTTCTCTCTGTCGCCTGGGGCTGGAGTGCAGTGGTGTGATCTTGGCTCGTGGCAACCTCCACCTCCCAGGTTCAAGTGATTCTCCTGCCTCAGCCTCCCAAGTAGCTGGGATCACAGGCATGCGCCGCCACACCGAGTTAAATTTTTTTTTTGTTTAGTAGAGAAAGGGTTTCACCATGTTGGCCAGGCTGGTCTTGAACTCCTGACCTCAAGTGATCCATCCGCCTTGGCCTCTCAGAGTGCTGGGATTACAGGCATGAGCCACTGTGCCTGGCCAGAAGCTAATTATTTTTTCTTTTTTTTTAGACGGAGACTCATTCTGTCGCAAGTCTGGAGTGCAGTGACGCGATCTCAGCTCACTGCAACTTCTACCTCCCAGGTTCAAGCGATTCTCCTGCATCAGCCTCCTGAGTAGCTGGGACTATAGGCGCACACCACCATGCCCAGCTAATTTTTGTATTTTTAGTAGAGATGGGGTTTCACCATGTTGGCCAGGATGGTCTCAATCTCTTGACCTTGTGATCTGCCCGCCTCGACCTCCCAAAGTGCTGGGATTACAGGTGTAACACCCCGTCTGGCCAGAAGCTAAATTTTAAAAAAATAAACAAACACCCTTGAACCAGATGGGTCTCCAAAATATACCTTTCTGGCATTTAACTGGCTATTTTTAAAGACTTTTGTTAAAAAGATTTATATCCATAAAGGAAATCTCCTTCTGTGAGGATGTCTGCCTCTGTGCACCTGGAAAAAGGACAGGGCTGAGACAAGTCTTACCTTCGTTTAGGTGCTTTTCCTGGCCAACGTGTCTTGAAATTGAGCTTTCAGCTATACTCTCTAGGTTTGGGCAAATTATGGTACAATATTTAGGCCTGAAGTCTGGCTTTCTGCTTTTTGTAGTTGTTGTTGTTTGTTTGTTTTTTTGAGACAGAGTCTCACTCAGCTGCCCAGGCTGGAGTGCAAGAGTGCAATATCAGCTCACTGCAACCACCGTCCCTCTGGTTCAAGCGATTCTCCCGTCTCACGTCTCAGCCTCCCAAGTAGCTGGGATTACAGGCACCGACCATCACTCCCAGCTAATTTTTGTATTTTAGTAGAGACAGGGTTTCGCCATATTGGCCAGGCTGGTCTTGAACTTCTGACCTCAGTTGAACCCCCCACCTCGGCCTCCCAAAGTGCTAGGATTACAGGCGTGAGCCACTGCACCTGGCCACACTTTCTGCTTTTGAGATGAGATGTATGAATACATTTTTTCTGCCTTGTTTCACCTAGAAGCCATCCATGTGAGGGTGCAGATTTAGGGTTGCTTAGCTGACAATTGTTTAGGGCAACAAAACAGTTAACTGGAAAACTGATGGTCAAAAAGGAAGAAATGTATTAAGATTTAGAACAGAAGAAACAAATAAAACAACCACAGAATGAGAATAAAATTACTGAGGTTATAAAAATACAGATTGAACAAGTTTTTTGTAAACTAGGACTAATGAATGGCACTAATGACTTATTGACCCAATATCAGAAAATACTCTTTAAATGTCCTGAAGTCCCTTGGAAATATAAATCTTGTCTGAAATGCTAACATCCAATGAATTAGGTAAGCAGCAATCCAGCTGAAATCAGATCTGAAATAAGTTAAAACTCTTTAAATGCTCAAACTACCTGCTTTGGATTCCCTGTAGGATTGGGGAAAAAAAAAAAAAAAGGAATGGGCACAGTGGCTTACGTCTGTAATCCCAGAATTTTGGGAGGCCAAGGTGGGAGAATTGATTGAGCCCAGGAGCACGAGACCAGCCTGGGCAACATGGCGAAACCCCATTTCTACCAAAAATACAAAAAATTAGCTAGGCATGGTGGTGCACACCTGTAGTCCCAGCCACTTGGGAGGCTGAGGTGGGAGGATCACCTCAATCCAGGAGGTAAATGCTGCAGTGAGCTGTGATTGTGCCACTGCACTCCATCCTGGGTGACAGGGCAAGACACTGTCTCAAAAAAAAAAAAAAAAAAAAAAAAAAAAAGAAAAAAAGAAAAAAGAAAGGCTCTCCACTCTAGTCTATTGTCTAGGATTTAGTCCTTCACCATTGCAAGCTAAGTTTGATTCCTGTTCAAGGAACCAGTCCCACTTGTTTTAATTTATTCCTATGATTTATGTTACCTTGGCATTCATTTCAATCCTCCTTTAAAATGCCCAGGCTTCTTGGAGAGGCTTGAGTTCTCCGAGTGTGCTAGAGTGTAAATATGCTACCTCGTTTTCTCTAAAATTCGGTAAGGGTTTCAGCCATGTGGAGCAGATAAGTTTCAGCCTGTTCCATTTGTAGAGATACAGTTTGAATCCAACTAACCCTTTAAACTAGTGAGTTTTACCTGATTCATGGCTAAAGTTTTAAAACTAAAGCTATAAAATCCTTGTGTCTGTCTATATTTTTGTGTATACATGTGTATACACGTCTGTTTGTGTATTGTCTATAGTACAAATTTGGCTTATAAATAAAGGAGCATTCATAAATTAATTAAATAAGCCAGATGCTTTTCAAGTTCACCTGACTTAGTAATCTTTTGTTGGATGGGACAAGTCTAATATTATTGGTTTGATGGGAATGACTGTTTCTTCTCAATTATCAGCAAAATGTGCATGCATTAAGTTTAAAGTTCTTGCTTTTATGATACTTGCCTGGCGTACAGTAATGTAAAATTGGTTGATAGGCCAGGCATGGTGGCTCATGCCTGTAAGCCCAGCACTCTTGAGAGGCCAAGGTGGGCAGATCATGAGGTCAAGAGATTGAGACCATTCTGGCCAACATGGTAAAACCCTGTCTCTACTAAAAATACAAAAATTAGCTGGGTGTGGTGGCGCGCACCTGTAGTCCCAGCTACTCAGGAGGCTGAGGCAGGAGAATCGCTTGAACCAGGGAGGCGGAGGTTACAGTGAGCCAAGATCACGCCACTGCACTCCAGCCTAGCAACAGAGCAAGACTCTCTCAAAAAAAAAAAAAAAAAAAAAAAATGGTTGATAGAAAATTTAGCTTGGAATGGTAGCTAGATTAGCCTAGAGTTTCATAAAGTTTTCCAAATACTATTGCTAAGAGTAAATGAATATAAAGGGGATAAAAGTTTGTAAGCGAACTTCTGATAATGGTTATATTTTGTAATATGTTTACCTAGAAATATTTCTCAAATCTTTTTAGTAGCTATACCCTTAGGGGTTTGCTAAGCTAAATTAAATGACAGAAGTTCATTGACTGGCTAGATCCTTTCCAGATAAGATGTAATGCTGAGACTAATCAGTTGCTGAATAAGAGTTTAGACTCATATACTTTTGGCTTCTTATTTCAGAAGAACAAAAGTTATGAGGATCTGTTAGTAAAAATGTTCCTATTCCATATTAAAGAGTTGTTCTGTTGAAAAGCGTATGTCTCTGGATTTGTAAAATGTGTAGTCACGGATTGTTGGTACGTGATTGAAAGTAAGTTGCTTATTTTAGCCAAGCACAGTGGCTCACACCTATAATCCCAGCACTGTGGGAGGCAGAGGTGGGAGTATAGCTTGAGCCCGGGAGTTTGAGACCAGCCTGGGCAACACAGTGAGACTCTGTCTCTGAAAAAAAAAAAATATTTATTTCCTAGGTGTTCACTGAAAATTAAGTGCTAAGAGTTAACACTGTAATAAGTATATATATTAAAAACTGCTATATATAAGACAAACAATTCTATGTAAAAAGTGTGTATAGGCTGGGCCCAGTGGCTCACGCTTGTAATCCCAGCACTTTGGGAGGCCGAGGCAGGTGGATCACCTGAGGTCAGGAGTTCCAGACCAGCCTGGCCAACATGGTGAAACCCCCTCTCTACTAAAAATACAAAAAATTAGCCAGGTATGGTGGTGTGTGCCTGTAATCCCAGCTACTTGAGAGGCTGAGGCAGGAGAATCACTTGAACCCAGGATCACTTGAACTGCAGAGGTTGCAGTGAGCTGAGATGGTGCTACTGCACTCCAGGCTGGGGGACAGAGCAAGACTCTGTCTCAAAAAAAAAAAAAAAAAAAAGAGTGCGTATAAGGACAATAGGATGTGTTTTTGGTTAAAAAAAAAAGGTGATTACTTCTTAACCACATGAAAATGTGGTTTTTGTTAAAGGCAAAGTAATTTTGTCTAGTTTAGAGGTTTTTAAAAGTTGCTCTAAATGGAAGGAAAAGATAGATAAAACTAACTGGAGGCTGGGCGCAGTGGCTCATGTCTGTAATCCCAGCACTTTGGGAGGCCGAGGCATTGCGGATCACTTGAGGTCAGGAGTTCCAGACCAGGCTGGCCAACATGATAAAACTCTGTCTCTACTAAAAATACAAACATTAGCCAGGTGTGGTGATGCATGCCTGTAATACCACCTTCTTGGGAGGCTGAGGCAGGAGAATTTGAGTGGCAAAAGTTACGATGAGCTGAGATTGTGCCATGGTACTCCAGCCTGGGCAACAGAACAAGACTCTGTTTCAAAAAAAAGAAAACAAAAAAACCTAAATGGATATAGAAAGTTAAAAAGATAAATAATGGGAAAAATTGTAAGAGGTTATAAAAAGTTTATAAAAATCTTACATTTTGTGTTCTAAACTGAATTGAGATTGGATGGATTTGTTTATAAGGTTTTGTTAAAATTATCTTTAGCATTAAAAATATACTGAGGCAAAGGTAAAATTTGGTTTTCTCTTTTGAGCTAGATTTTTGTGCAGCATTAATGAAAGATAGTAAATATTTTTGTTTACCTTTTAAGCCAACTGCAAAAAATAAAAAAATAAAAAGAAGAGAGACAGATTCCATTTGTTTCATGCTGTTTTTATTAGGTTTCTGATTGTTTGAAAAAATGAGTCTTTTCTCTATCAAAGAGTAAAGGTTTCTGCTTTTTTAAAATCTTTGAATTTAAAATCTTTGAATATCAACTTGGCTATATGAATGACTATTATTTTACAGTGACCTGTGAGTCTATTTCGATCAAGTGGTTTAAATCTTTAATATTGACAAACTTTCCAAAATCAAATTTCAAATTCTAAATTCAGTCTTTTTAACCTCAAATAATTTTTTGAATATTAGGACCTGTAGAAGTCTAAGAGATCCATATTAGGCTTATTTGTATGTTAAAATCATATGCGAAACATTGTCAAATAAAAAATGGTGTTTAACTTTCTTTGGGTTATGTATTAGTTCGTTTTCATGCTGCTATAAAGATATACCCGAGACTGGATAATTTATAAAGGAAAGAAGTTTCATTGATTCACAGTTCCACATGGCTGGGGAGGCTTAGATCACCCACTCACTGTTCTCAAAGACAGTGACCCTTTGCTCATCACAATAGTGAAAAAAAAAAAAAAAAAAAACCCTGGATGGAGATATAAGAAGCTAATGAGACATTTGAGGTATGAACAAGCATGTACAGCTACTGCACATGTGCACCCAGAGAACCAACCAGAACATGTTTACTAGCAACACCTCTTCCCACCTCCTTATGAATGATCGTGTAAGGGAGTCTCCCTCGTGCCAGCCTCTGCTGTTTCATCCTTATGAGCAGCCCGCCCTGAATCCTCTTCCTCTTAGGGTGTACTGTCTATTCTGTGCTTTCAAAATATTCTTTCTCCTTTACGATAAATTGTTCGATGCTGCATCTCCTTTGCTGTGTGTCTCCTGTTTAAAATCTTTTAAACTAGGAAGACAAGAACTGAGGTATCACAGCAGCCAGTCAGATCCCGAGAGGACCTGAGACTGTCACTTCCACCACCTGCAGGTAACCATTTTACTCTTCAAAAATTGCTTTTTAAGAAAAAAATTCTTTTTCAATAGTTTTGGGGGAACGGGTGGTTTTTGGCTACATGGATAAGTTTTTTAGTGGTGACTTCTGAGATTTTGGTGCACCTATCACCCAAGCAGTGCACACTGTACCCAATGTGTAGTCTTTTATTCCTCACCCTGCTCCAGCCCTTCTCCCTGAGTCCCTAAAGTCCATTATCTCACTCTTACGCCTTTGCGTCCTCATAGCTTATCTCCCACTTATAAGTGGAAGTTAAGCTTATACGATAACATACAATATTTTGTTTTCCATTCCTGAGTTACTGTACTTAGAATAATGGTCTCCAACTCCATCCAGGTTGCTGCAAATGCCATTATTTCATTCCTTTTTATGGCTGAGTAGTATATATACTCATATATATATATATACTCATATATGTATATATATATGCCACATTTTCTTTATCCACTTGTTGATTGATGGGCATTGTATTAGTCTGTTCTCACACTGCTAATAAAGACATACCTGAGACTGGGTAATTTATAAAGGAAAGAAGTTTAATTGACTCACAGTTCCATATGGCTGGGGAGGCCTCACAATCATGAAGAGCAAAGTCACGTCTTACATGGCAGCAGGCAAGAGAGCTTGTGCAGGGTAACTCCCGTTTGTAAAGCCATCAGATCTCATGAGACTTGCTCACTACCATGAGAACAGTATGGGGGAAACTACCTCCACGATTCAATTATCTCCATGCCCTGCCCTTGACATGTGGGGATTATTACAATTCAAGGTGAGAGTTGGGTGAAGACACAGGCAAACCATATCAAGCATTTAGGCTGGTCCCATATTTTTTCAATTATGAGTTTTGCTGCTATAGATATGCGTGGGCAAGTGTATTTTTCATATAATGACTTCTTTTCCTCTGGGTAGATACCCAGTAGTGGGACTGCTGGATCAAATGGTAGTTCTACTTTTAGTTCTTTAAGGAATCTCCATACTGTTTTCCCTAGTGGTTGTACCAGTTTACATTCCCATCAGCAGTGTAAAAGTATTCCCTTTTCACCACATCCACATCAACATCTACTATTTTTACATTATGGACATTTTTGCAGGAGTAAGGTGGTATCTCATTGTGGTTTTAATTTGCATTTCTCTGATAATTAGTGATGTTGAGCATTTTTTCATTTGCTTGTTGCCCATTTGTATATTTTCTCTTGTGAATTGTCTATGTATGTCCTCTGCCCACTTTTTGATGGGATTATTTGCTTTTTTCTTGCTGATTTGTTGTCATTCTTCCAAAATCGTTGAGGCAAAACAGAGTTAAGGAACATCAGAGGAAAGAGCAGAATAAGCACTTTGTTTTTTAGGCAAAAATCTATCCATTGTTTTTTGTTTGTATGTTCTCACTATGTTGCCCAGGCTGGTCTTGAACTCCTGGTCTCAAGCGATCCCCTCATCTTGCTAACCTATTGTTATTGTCAATTCTTACAAGTAAAGGCTCAGGGGACAATGAAATTTGTATTTAAATTATCTTTAGACAAACAAGTGTGTACTTTTTTTTCTTTCTTTTTTTTTAAATGGAGCCTTGTTCTGTCACCCAGGCTGGAGTGCAGTGGCACAATCTCGGCTCACTGCAAGCTCTGCCTCCTAGGTTCAAGCGATTCTCCTGCCTTAGCCTCCCAAGTAGCTGGGACTATAGGCGCATGCCACCACACCTGGCTTATTTTTGTATTTTTAGTAGAGACAGGGTTTCACCATTGTTGGCCTGGCTGGTCTCAAACTCTTGAGTGATCCAGCCTGCCTCTGCCTCCCAGAGTACTGGGATTACAGGTGTGAGCCACCATGCCTGGCCAAGGTGTGTACTTTCTTTGGGAAGATTCTGCCACACTTTCTTGCTATAGCCAGAGGACTATAGTGTGAATGTGTGAGTGAGTGTGAGAGTGTGTGTGTGTGTATGTGAGTGGGTGTGTGTGAGAGCATGTGTGTGTATGACCGTGTGTGTGAGTGTGAGTGAAAGTGGGTCTGTGTGTGTATGAGAGTGTGTGTGTGAGGGGGCATGTGTGTGTGAGTGTGAGATTGTATGTGTGGGAGCGTGTGTGTGTGTGTGTGAGTGTGTGTGCAAGTGTGAGTGAAAGTGGGTCTGTGTGAGTGTGTGAGTGTGTGTGTGTGTGAGAGAGAGCGAGCATGCAGTGAGGGGTGGGGAACAGGAACCTGAGTTTGAGAACAAGATAAACATAAACGTAGAACTGATGGGATCATCCACCTTCACAGTGACCCAGCTCACAGATGGTTTGAAAATGAGGCATTAATTCATTCCTAGTCTCATTAGGAGCCTCATTAATTTCTTTAACAAACTTTGTTGTGTTCCTTCACTGTTCCAGGTTCCTAGATGCTGGCAATGCCAGGATGGATGAATTACTTTCCTTGGCCTGGAGAGCCTCACAGTCTAGCAAGAGATACAGACGTGCAAATAATTGCAAGAGGTTCCTCCAGGCAGCTGAGTGCACCTTCTCCATACCTTTGATATCTAATATTCAAGTCATATCCCAGCCCTTGCTCCCCACAAGCAGAGCCAAGAATTCTTCAATCTTTTATGTCCTGAGACCCTGTCTGGGGCTCTCCTGATTCTCCCAAGCTCACCTCCCAGTCTGTACTTCGGGCTTTTCCTCTCTCTGCAGGTATGAAGTGGTCTACTCTGTTGCAGCATCTTGTCTTGGGCTCTATTAGGGGCTGAACCACGTCCCCCACAACCAATCCTGAGTACCTCTGAATGTAACCGCATTAGGAGATAAGATCTTTAACGAGGTGATTAAGTCAAAATGAGGCCTTTAGGGTGGGGACCTAATCCAATATGACTGGTGTCCTTACAAAAGAAGAACCACCCAGGATGCATGCATGCATCACACACACAAAAGGCCATGTGGGGACACAGGGAGAAGGCGGCTGGCTGCAAGCCAAGGAGAGAGGTCTCGGGAGAAACCAACACTGCCAAAATCTTGATCTTGGACTTCTAACCTCCAGAACTGTGAGAAGGTAAATTTCTGTTGTTTAAGCCACTCAATCTGTGATATTTTGTTATGGCAGCCAGAACAAACTAATACAGCCTCTAACTCAGTCTTTGCATCTGAATAAAGCAGCCTTGTACCAATAAATGCTCGGAGCCCTGTTACCTAACTGATCAGGAACAGAAGGAACAGGACTTAGTGACCAATCGAATGTTGGGGGCAGTGATGTGAGGGACTCACAACAAGGTTCAGATTTGATCGAGCTGGGGCTGAACCCACTGCTTTCAAGGATGCGACCAGACACTGATGGAGTGCTGCTGTCTGACACTGCCTTTTCAGACTCCACAAAATACCTTTCCCCATCAGACTAGATCATGGTTTTCTCTATATGATTAGATGGATGAAAATGAATCATATGTGAGTGAACCCAGGTTCCCTCTCTCCTCTTCCCAAAAAGGAATTTAGCTTCACTTACTCAGTTCCTTTCTCCCCTAGTCCTCCAACCTGGTCTTTCCTTGAAGGATTGACTCCTTTTGGCTTTTTCTGGCACAGACTTGGAAAAACCGGAGAAGGAAAAAGAAGTGAGGAAGCGCAAAGGCTAGAGCTGAGGGAAGTGTATTTTTCCCAGGGAGGGTTGGTGAATGGCACAGAGGTCCCTGTCATCTTTAAATGAGGTTGTTGGGAAAGGAGAGAACATTTTTAAGAAGCACTTCTATGGGTACATATCCCTTTGTGATATTCAAAAAGACCAAGAGCTTGAGATTTTTTGAAATTACTTTGATTGATGGAATGTGCTCCTTTGAAGGGAACACTGTCCTGAGATGGATCACTTGGATCACGGATTCAACTGGGTTACATTTGCATTCTAGGCGTGATGATTCCTTTTGGACTGATTAGACCAAGAGACTTTTGGTTATAGGGTTTGAGACAATCCCCCTTCAGCTTCTCACATGTTAAACCTTCTTTCCATTTATATCCATGCCATCACAGCGTAGCAGACTCCAGCTTGCTTGGCACCATCATCTATAAATCCACAATTGCAACCCCACATTAATCCAACTCCCTGGCACATGGTTCATGGTCTTATAACTCTTATAAACTCTTTTTTTGAGATGGAGTTATGCTTTGTCATCCAGGCTGGAGTGCGTTGGCGCAATCTCGGCTCACTGCAACCTTCGCCTTCCAGGTTCAAGCGATTCTCCTGCCTCAGCCCCCTAAGTAACTGGGACTTCAGGTACCTGCCACCACGCCTGGCTAATTTTTTGTATTTTTAGCAGAGATGGGTTTCACCATGTCAGCAAGGCTAGTCTTGAACTCCTGACATCAGGTGATCTGCCTGCCTTGGCCTCCCAAAGTGCTGGGATTACAGACACGGGCCACTGCGCCAGGCCTAAATTCTTACGTATAGTATAACTTTCACAAGGATTCATATGCCTAGAGAAAACATCAGAAGAATATACCCCCAAATATTAACAGTGGCTGTTAATAGTGTTGAGACTGTTTCCTTTTTCAATTTTCATCTGTATTTTCTAGATAGTCTATATTTCCCACATATATTACTTTTATAAAAAGGAAAAAATTGTTTAAATGTTATAATTTTTTTAATATTAAAGGATAAAAGGCATCACAGAAATTACCAGACACGTTTCGATCTGATAACTGATAGAAAACAATAGTAAGTAGGCCAGGCACGGTGGCTCACACCTGTAATCCCAGCACTTTGGGAGGCCAAGGCAGGCAGATCACTTGAGGTCAGGAATTCAAGACCAGCCTGGCCAACGTGGCGAAACCCCATCTCTATTAAAAATACAAAAATTAGCTGGGTTTGGTGGCAGGTGCCTCTAATCCCAGCTACTCGGGAGGCTGACACAGGAGAATTGCTTGAACCTGGGAGGTGGAGGTTGCAGTGAACCGAGATCACACCACTGCACTCCAGCCTGGGAGACAGAGCGAGACTCTGTCTCAACAACAACAACAAAAAAAACTAAGTAGCCCAGGTCTGCATTCTAACATAAGTTGGCCATTGCGATAGCACAACTTTACGATACACTTGTTAATGTCTTTTATTCCCAACTCTTTTGAAAATTTCACTGTACTCCATTTGCCTCTCTCTCCCCTTCCACTTGGGACCTCAGGGCATGTTTCAATGACTCATTCATTTAATTCCTGTCATGCAGAAATGCATCTTCTGCTAGGCAGCCCTTGAAGTCACCTCTTGTGTCACCCAGTGCTCCCACAGCACAGCACTCAGCAGATTGCATTGTAATGCCCGTTTGCCAGCTTCTTTCTCTCACTAAACAATAAACTGCTCAAGGGCAGAGACCATGTCTACAGTTATTGCTCACGATAAATCCAACACCTGAGGCAGTATCTGGTATAGTCCTGGGATCTATTGTTTGCATCCCAGACCCACTCTCCCCCTCCTCTGCTCTGCTCTGTGCCCTGGGAAGTTGGCCCACAGTGACACCAACCGACTCCTTTTTCCCTCTGGCTTTCAGGTGGGTTTGGCCCAGGGGTGGAGCAGGTTTTGTTGGGGCTTAAAGCTCACAGCATCTTCGGTGTTTTCTTTAAGAAAATAAGATTATAGGCCAGGCACGGTAGTTCATGCCTGTAATCTCAGCATTTGGGGAGGCCAAGGTGAGAGGATTGCTTGAGGCCAGGGTTTCAAGACCAGCCTGGCCAATATAGTGAGACCCCATCTCTATTATAAAACATATTTTTTAAATAAAAAGATTATAAAATTATGAATATAAAATAAGGTACAAAAGTAAATATTTGCAATAAGAAAAAAATACATCCGGAAAAATAGCTTCATATTTTTTGTCAATGAACTTCCTGATATGCCTCTGTAATAATTTTTCCCCTACATTTTTGGTCTGAATTCTCTTGAGTGCCTCTTCATGTGACAATAATTTTGTAATATTATGTACAATGAAGAGACTAGATAATTCAATTTTTCTTCTGGCACAGTGTACTATTTTTTAAAAGTTCTTTTACCTCATAGTCTATTACTGGTGACATCATTTAAATTTCTAGTATTTTTGTCAAATTCGGGAAATACATTGGCAATGTGTTTTGTTTTGTTTTGTTTTTCCCCTAAATGAGCTGTAAGGGTTGAAGAAATGTCCTGACTGGCTTCTGGATCTTTTCAACTTGATCCCTTAGCCCCTTCCCTATACACACACACACACGCACACACACTCCACAGGACACAGTGACATCACAGTGTGACTCTGATCCTGCACACAGCATGGTAGGAGTATTCCTGAAAAATCCTCCACTGGAAAGGAAAAGACACAGGACTGTGAGCCACATGCATTTCCCCCCAAATGCAAAGTAAGCATATCTCCAACTCAACTTCCCCTCAGCGGGACCCTTCAAATACCCATGATCATTTTCAGTACCACATGATACAGGAGAAGTCTGGTGAAGAGTGTGAAGAGACAGCAGACTTAACTAGCTGCAGGTGTGTTACATTTGGAGGCTGGGCATGGTGGCTCACACCTGTAATCCCAGAACTTTGGGAGGCCAAGGTGAGGAGATCACTTGAAGTCAGGAGTTTGAGACTAGCCAGGGCAACATGGTGAACCCCATCTCTACAAAAAATACAAAAAAAAGAAAAAAACTTGGCTGGCTACAATGGTGTGCACCTGTGCTCCCTGCTACTGGGGAGACTGAGGCAGGTGAATTCCTTGAGCCTGAGAGGTGGAGGTTGCAGTGAGCCGAGATCACGCCATTGCACTCCAGTCTGGGTGATGGGAGTGAAACCCTGTCTTTAAAAAAAAAAAAAGAAAAGAAAAAAGGTGTGTTACATTTGGACATTTTACAAAAACCCCATGACCATGAGAACATTGCTAGGGCCCACCCAGAGTCTTGGAAGGGACCAGTGTACATGAAAGTTGCTGCTGGTTAACAGTCATTAGCTTCATGGCAAATCCACCTCTGGTTCTACCAGTGGGAAACATTAACAGCAGGTCAGAGAGAGGGAGGAGGATAAAGGTAGGATATTTATTTCCCCGGCTTCCTCCCTATAGGGTTGCTGCAAGCTGGCTAAGTCCTGCAACCAAGGTCACAGCTCCTGTGAGGTGGCCCTCTTCACAGAGAGGCTGCTATGCCCAAGTCCCAGTAACTGCTTTATCCTCTTGTCCGTCGAGGCTTACGGATGGCGATAGAGCCCACTACATTATTCCTTGTGGTTTCCCTATGTTTCCTGAACCTTTTAAACACTCTGTTTATTAAACTCTCCTCAAGCTCTTACCTGCTTCCTTTGTTTTCTCTAGGGTTTCTGGCTGATAAAGGTATATAGGAGGTTCGGAAATGTTATTGAGTGAATGAATAAACTAGCACTAGAAAAAGCATGGACTTTGGAAAAGGACCAGAATTTAAAACCAGCCTAGAAGGGTAGAGTCGGGGGAACTCAACCCATTTCCCACCACCTCCATCGACCTCTTCTGGCATCCTAATGTTCAGAAGGAGAACATTCTAGAAGGAGAACAAAATTCTATCAGCAAGAAGTATAATACACTTGTGCCAAAGGTGTGCACAATCAGCCAAGTGACCTGAGAAATGCAAGTCCTGGCTCTGTTGAGGTCATCAAGGAGAAAGCAAGCCGCTGGCAAGTCAGGAAACTGTCTCAAAGTAGACATGTGGCTTGTGACCTTGAGGATGTGCGTATGTTTATTGTTGGGGCAGTTGCTTTTTCCTTGTCTCTCACCAGCTTTCAAAAGACCTGTTTAAGTCTTCTGTAAGAAGATATATCTCATGTGCAGTTGCAAATATGCTTCTTTATCCTTCTCTGGCTAATAATTATCAAAGTTACAGTCACGAGCCGGGCGCGGTGGCTCACGCTTCTAATCCCAGCACTTTGGGAGGCCGAGGCGGGGGGATCACGAGGTCAGGAGATCAAGACCACAGTGAAACCCCGTCTCTACTAAAAAATACAAAAAATTAGCCGGGCGTGGTGGCGGGCGCCCGTAGTCCCAGCTACTCGGAGAGGCTGAGGCAGGAGAATGGCGTGAACCCGGGAGGCGGAGGTTGCAGTGAGCCGAGATTGCGCCACTGCACTCCAGCCTGGGCGACAGCGAGACTCCGTCTCAAAAAATAATAATAATGATAATAAAAAAAGTTACAGTCACGAATATTCACCTTCTCAGGCTGCTCTATCAGAGATTTTTCTGGGTGAGCGCAGTGGTTCACACCTGTAATTCCAGCACTTTGGGAGGCAGAGGTGGGCGGATCATTTGAGGTCAGGTGTTCGAGACCAGCCTGGACAACATGGTGAAACCTCGTCTCTACTAAAAATATAAAAATTAGCCAGGCGTGGTGGTGTGGGCCTGTAATTACCACTACTCAGGAGGCTGAGGCAGGAGAATCACTTGAACCTGAGAGGTGGAGGTTGCAGTGTCCCAAGATCACACCACTGGGCAACAGCGTGAGACTCCATCTCAAAAAAAAAAAAAAAAAGAGATTTGTCTTAAAGCTGTGAGCCATAAGGTTGGGCACAGTGGCTTACGTCTGTAATCCCAGCACTTTGGGAGGTCGAGGTGGGAGGACTGCTTGAGCCCAGAAGTTCAAGACTAGACTGGACAACATGGTGAGACCCTGTCTCTATAAAAAAAAAAAATAGCCAGGCGTGGTGGTGCACTCCTGCAGCCCTAGCTACTCGAGAGGGTGAGGCAAGAACATTGCTTGAGCCCTTGAGGTTGAGGCTGCAGTGAGTGTGATCATGCCACTGCACTGTAGCCTGTGCGACAGTGAACTTGTCTCAAAAAAAAAAAAAAAAAAAGCTGTGAGCCATGTTGTTTAGAGTCTCTCAAGAGAGACTGTTTTTTTCTGGTCTTCATTCTTGGTGTCAAAGGCAACAAAATGTTATACCAAAATACATTCCCATGCTTGAACATTTCCAGTGGAATATAACTTGTCTCAAAATGAGAACCAGAAATGATGCTGATGTCATCAAATCAGTGATTGCTCTTGCAGAAAATATGACAGTCTGATTTGAAGAAATGCTGATCTACTATTAAGGGGAAGGGTGCTATTTTAGCATAGTTTATTTATTTAGAGAAAAATCTCATAGGTTGGCAGCTTCACACCTGTCTATTAACCCTGCTTCCCGCATGCTTCCATTTTGATGTCTAGTACTGATAATGCAGATTTCTTTCAATGTTATCATATTAATATTTCCCAACTCAGTTAACTTACATGTCGACAATAAACCTTGAGAGCAGGTGAGGAATATGTTGGCTTTCTGGCCAATATGCTGAGCTTTGTGAGAAATGCTTCTTTGAGGGTTATGTGCTTTGAGTTCTGTTTATGCTTACGGAGATAGAGTTTCCTCATTCAATTATCATTCATTCAAAGTCTCTCAACTTATTCTCTCTTATGATTAATGGCATACATAATGGAAAATGTGAAGTTATAGCTATAATCAGGGTTATAAAACAGCAAAAGGTTCTCTGGCCTGCCCAGAAACCAAACCTATGACAGCCATGTGATTAGCCCCATGTGTTGACCACAGGTTTAGGGATACCACTTATAAAAGGACTATTGATATGAATGTGGTCTTTCTGTTGCAGCAAGGGACAGATCCTTTCATCTACTGAAAATAGTGCTCTAAAGTATACGAATTATTTCACTCATTAAAGATAACTGAACGTGAATTCCTCAATTAGAAACATTTCAAGTTGTACTAGGTTGGTGCAAAAGTAGTTGCGGTTTTCACCATCCTTTCAATGGCAAAATATGAAAAAGGTAAGAACTGATGACACCTATGTTGATATGTTCTGGAAATTATTGCTCAGGAAGATATATGTAAACCAGTAAATAATTTAACTCTTAATAATTTCCTTCAGGAGATTCCTGCAAACTTATTTATCCAGGAAAACAGTTTGCTCATGTGGGAAACCAACCCTCCTATCAGAAACGGATTGCTCACCTGAGAAAAAAGCTTGTGTATCACATCAAAAGCCTTCCCACACTGGGTCCATCAATACTACACTATTATGTCATCAACTATGCCTGGCATCAATCAGTTACCTGTAGTGAAAAATCAGCCTAATGCCACTTGAGCCTGACCCCAAGTTCTACAAATAGCTTTTCTTGAAATCCTCCTTCTGAGACACTATCTGTCAAGGTGTGTTTTCCTTCGCTACAGTGAATCTAACAAAATTAGCTTTGGGGGAGTTGACAGTCAACAGAAGGGAGGAACTAACTAATATTTATTGACTATAGGTGTAGCTTCTCATTATATGTCAAACTGTTATATTTTATTATCCAATTCTATTGCTAATTTGTATCGAACACATTAAATATATTTGCTATAAGTTCGTGTTAAGTTACGCTATGACTTTGGCTAGGAGGAAGTAAAGTCTTTATCTTGTTATTCTGAACTCTAAGATTCATAGTGAAAAGTAGTAGACATTTGAAGCTTTCTTTACTCTTAGTTAAAAATGGTGAAATTTTAAGGCCTTAAAGAAGCTTCCACTTTTCATCCTTCATGTGAATCTGGCCTCTACAAATGTAGTGTTAACAGAAGTGGGTGTGGAAAATCCTTCCTTTCCACCTTCCCCTTCTGCCCAACTCCTACCGCCCTGAGGTTAGCTTCTACGGCCATTAACTATGCTGAAACATTGCACAACCCTGGTATTATGAGTTGAATTATATCCCTCCCAAAAGACATATTAAAGTCCTAACCCCCACTACTTCAGAATGTGACCTTATTTGGAAGTAGAGTCAAGTCAACTTAAAATGAAGTCGTCAGAGTTGGGTCCTAATCCAATATGACTGGTAACCTTTTAAAGAGGGGAAATTTGGATCCGGAGACAGATACACAAAAGGGAAGATGATGTGAAGACTCACAGGGAGAAGACAACCATGGGACTAGAGTAATGCCTCTATGAGCCTAGCAATGTCAAGGGTTACGGGCAAACACCAGGAGCTAAAAGAGGCAAGGAAGGATTCTCCCCTAGAGCCATCAGAAAGAGCATGGCTTGGGCATGCTCTTTCAGACTTCTAGCTCTTTCAGACTTCTAGCCTCCAGAAATGCGAGACAACAAATTTCCTTTTTTTAAGCCATTCTGTTTTTGTTACTTTGTTATGGTAGCCCCAAAAAACAAATATATCCATAGTCAACATTTTAAAGGAAAGAGTGATTACATAAAACATTTCATTATGTTTTATCTTATATGTAATTCATCTTAAATTGCTACTTAACGTGGTTCAAGGCAATTGTATCAGTCCATTCTTACACTGCTATAAAGATACTTCCTGAGACTGGGTAATTCATGAACAAAAGGAGTTTGATTGACTCACAGTTCCTTATGGCTGGGGGAGCCTCAGAAAACTAACAATCACAGTGGAAGCCAAAGGAGAAGCAGGCACCTCTTCACAAGATGGCAGGAAAGAGAAGAGAGAGAGCAACAGAGGCACTGCCAAACACTATAAAACCATCAGATCTCGTGAGAACTCCCTCATTATCATGAAAACAACATGGGGGAAACCGCCACCATGATCCAATCACCTCCCACCAGATCCCCCACTTGACACATGAGAGTTATAATTCAAGATGAGATTTGGGTGGGGACACAGAACCAAACCATACCAGTGATATTATTACTGGATACCCATTATAACTCTTTATAACTCTTTATTTTTCTTTATAACTCATTTTGAAATAAGTTATCTTTTCCTGAAATATGACTTTGGGACCTGGATCTACTCTGGACTGGGTGCTTCACATATATGACTTAAATTGTTGAAGTAGTTATCAATAACCTTATCTGAAGATGGGGAAATAATTTCTAAAATGTTAACTTGCCCAAGATCATAGGACTCATAAATAATGAAGTTAGTTATGTGAACTAACAGTCTTCTTAAAATAAAGTCCGTCTTTCAAATCTGCAATTTCATTATTAAAGGCACTAATTATAAGCATTAACTTACACTGAGAAACCATCACAAGATCGATCAATGCCCAAGGTGAGAAAGAGAACAGGCTGCTTTGAAAAAATAAGATGGTAATGTCCAAAACCTTTTCTTTAACTTTTCAAAGAATAGTATGTATAAATATTTAATCAAGAAAGATTTAGGTTCAAATCTAGTGAGACCTCCTACATGTCAGATCTTATAGTAGGCACTTTCATAGATAATAACTGTTCAGTACTCATACCAGCAAAAAAATCTATTAATATGTATTACGATTATAAAGTATTCATATTATGCTGGGTGCCGTGGCTCATGCCTGTAATCCCAGCACTTTGGGAGGCCTAGGCCGGCGGATCACTTGAGGTCAGGAGTTTGAGACCAGCCTGGACAATGTGGTGAAACCGCCCTCTCTACTAAAAATACAAAAATTAGCTGGCAGTGCGCGCTTGTAATCCCAGCTACTCGGGAGGCTGAGGCAGGAGAACTGCTTGAACCCAGGAGGTAGAGGCTGCAGTGAGCCAACATTGTGCCACTGCACTCAAGCCTGGGTGGCGGAGCGAGACTCTATCTCAAAATAAATAAATAAATAATAAAGTATTCATATTAAAACAACACAAATGTAACTTACTGACAAGCAGGGATACCTTGGAGTTCTCCACCCTCCCTCATGTACTCCTAGAGATGGATTTGATAAAATGTTTAAAATGTTCTGTGATGGACTTCTTTTTATACTTTAGTATCTTGAGAACTCAGTGTTTCTCAAGATTTGACTTACTGTACAAGATTGTACATGGTGTACCATGCATACTATACTTTGTGAGTCATTTAAGGGATTTTCAAAAATTATTTTAATTACACATAATTTTTGCCTTTGTGCATACCCCTGGTTTAATGTGCAATTTCATAACAGTTGCTGTGATTCAGCTCTGAATTTTGCTCTGGATTTTCAGTATCCAGTATTAGAAGAACAACACAATCATAAAAAGTTCTGGACTCGCATATGTAAAGGCTAATTTTGAAGAACTCAGAAGGGGAACTGGTGCTCTTAGAAGCTAGTGTGGACTCAGTGGGGAAAAACGTCCTCTACATAAACTTTACTAGTTTGATTAGGAGACGGCTTCTTTTGATCGAATTTTTGCAAAGCAGTTGAAAGAGGATCTCACAACATTCTTAGGACAAAAGTTGAAGTGTGAGCTGAATAATCACAATGTGAATCCATTATATGTTGAAGCCCCCTAACTAAAGTGGACACTGGGGACAGGTTGAAAGACTCTATCCTGACCTCCTTAGAATTATGAAGAGTATAAGTTTGTCACATTTGCAGATAATGTCCATCTGGGAGGAATGGCATGTCCTGGATAATAGAATTGAAATCTGAAAATAACTCAATAAATTAGAAATATAAGTCAAATCTAACACCATAAAATATACTAATGGTGAATATAAATTTTGTTCTAAGGTCTTTAGTCCAATTACATAAGTAAAGGAAGACGAAAGGGTGGAAAAGATTCATGTTCTTTAGTTGGCTCCATCCCAAGCAGGAAGAACATAGAAGGTAATGCAAACTTGAACTACCTTAGAGATACCCAGACAATGGAAATAATAATCTGACATCTCTGGCTTTTCACAAGCTACCCCTTGACCAGTGGTGTCATCGGGGGCAATGAAGTCTAGTAGAAACATTGATAAACTGGAGCATACTCAAAGGAGAGCATCTAAAACATGAGAACTCTTAAAGTTCTGTCCCAGGAGGACTCAAGTGGAGATGCTTCATGTGGATGAGAAAAGAGTTAGAGGAGATATGACAGCTGTCTTCAAATATTTGTATGACTGTCATTAGGAAGAAGTATTCAAATCCATTGGTGTAGCTCCCACAGGGCAGAACCAGCAACCACAGGGGTGAGTTAGAAGAAGGCTGATTTGGATTCAAAATAAAAACATCTTTCTGGACCTGCCGAAAATGGGATAGTCTGTCTCCTTTCCCTGAAGATTTTCAAGCAAGTATGAAAGGCCCCTGATTGAGGAAATCTAGCCATCACTCACAGTGCCTACTCAATATCCATCCTCTACTTTCCTTCTTTCCAACTATATCTAATTTTACTTGAGAGTGAACAGACCACCCAGTTCTAACCTTTGATCTTAGATCTTAGACCTTAGAGAAATTCCCTGCTGGGGCATTTGGATAAGCTTTTGATTTCCTGATAAGAAGGGACAGATATAGCTGGTGGCCACCCTCTTCCCTATTCTGCCTGGAATGCAGATGGTATGCTAAGAGTTACAGAAGCCATCTTAAAACCACAAGTAAAAACCAAGAAAATCAAGGAGAAATAGCTCTGATATCACTGAGCTGCTTAACCAAAGCCAGCAAGTGCTTACCTACAGACACCTTGCTGTGTTAGAAAAATACATTTTTGTTTGTTTAAGCTACTGCAGTCAGATATTCTGTTATTTGGACCAGGCATGGTGGTTCACACCTGTAATCCCAGCACTTTGGGAGGCCGAGGTGGACAGATCACTTGAGGCCAAGAGTTCAAGACCAGCCTGGACAACATGGTGAAAATCTGTCTCTACTAAAAATACAAAAATCAGCCAGGTGTGGTGGTGCATGCCTGTAATCCCAACTACACGGGTGGCTGAGGCATGAGAATCACTTGAACCTGGGAGGTAGAGGTTGCAGTGAGCTAAGATTGTACCACTACACTCCAGCCTGGGCAATAGAACAAGACCTTGTCTCAAAAAAAAAAAAAAAAAAAATATATTCTGTTATTTGCAGCTAAATGCATTCCTAACGTATCCAGGAAAAGTGGAATACAAAGAGCAATGGCAGCAGATTAGATTCACTCCAGAGTCCTTCCAATGTTGAGATTCTTTTAGTCCACAATCTAAGTTAATGTTCTTAAACTTTTCTACATTTACCCCATAAGTATCCTTCTAATACTTACTGTATAGATGGTACTATACTAAGAGTACTGAACACTCCCTTATATGTGTATAGTATCAAAGCCTCTTACTTTTCATTGAGAGTCGACAGTATACCAGAATCAATCCCACATTGATGTCATTGTAAGGAAAGATGATTTTACTTTGGAATGAGTTTTGCATAGCAATTCTAATACAATTTTGTAGTTGATGACCACTGTTTCAGACCTAGATCCATTTGCTCAAAGAGCTTGTGTCCTTTAGCCCAGGGCCTGTGAAGAGGATTCTGGGGATTTCTGATAGGTCAACATCTAGGTCAACATCTCCCCTTCCCTCTAGCACACACACAGTGTAAGAGAGATAGTGATACTCTGAAACTACTCGGGAGAGTCTCCTGGGGAAGCAGAGTGTGTCTCCAAGCCAGGGGAAAACCTGTGGTCATTGCCCTGCTTTTGAACATGGAGAAGAGTGTCAGGAGAAGTCTCAACCCCAGCACTTTGGATGGAGGCCTCCACTGAATAGCTTCCTCTGACACTGGCATCTCCTTTCTGTGCAGTTATCCTAGGGCAATCCTGGTTGGCTGAAGGTCTGGAGCCCTCAGATTGAGGGTCGGTCTCCTGCACACCAATATAACCTCAGAGACAAGGTGGACAGTGGCCTAGGAGCAATGGTTTGCTGCAGCACCTCTGCAAGATGGTAAGGTATTCAAGCAGGGATGCCAGGGTCAGCTGTAGAACCAGAAGGGAGCCCAGTCTAGTAGAGTGGAGACAGAGCTCAAGCCAACTCTGACCACAAGTGGAGGTGGACCCCATCCTGGGGCCTTGGTAGTGTCCAAAGGCAACAACACCAACAAAAGATGGGTGAGTGGAGGGATCAGTTATCCTGAGGATGCCATCCTGATTTGCCAAGAGCCATGGTTTCCCGGGCAATTTAGAGGAGGGCTAGAAACCACATCCCCCTAGGAGATGGGAGAAAACCTCTGAAAACATAGCTGGGAAGTCCAGTTCACATTCCAGAAACTTTTATTGTAGGCTTGAGCTGGATGAAGCTTCCATTGAACCAAGGTCCGAGATTTCTCAGCAACAGCAGAGGCAGGTGTGGCCTCAAAAATTAAGACATTGCACATCAGGCCATTTAATAAATATTTTTCAAACGGTGAACTGCAACCCATTAATGAGTCATGAAATCAACATAGTGGGTCTGCAACAGCATTTTTTAAAAATGAGAAAGATAGTAAAATAAAATAGGTTAGAAAGAAAAAATCAGAGTGCATTCCCTGTAGTAGAGGTAATTAATGTGAAACTTCTATTACTGTGTGTATGTATGTGTGTACGTGTGTGCGTGTATGTGTGTGTGTGTGTGTATTTTCCAGATTTTTTCTTTTTAATGGAGTGAAACTCCATTGCCCAGACTGGAGTGCAGTGGTGTGATCTCAGCTTACTGCAACATCCACCTCCTAGGTTGAAGCGATTCTCATGCCTCAGCCTCCCAAGTAGCTGGGATTACAGGTGTGCACCACCATGTCGGCTAATTTTTGTATTTTTAGTAGAGACAGGGTTTCACTGTGTTGGCCAGGCTGATCTCAAACTCCTGATCTCCAGTGATCTGCCAGCCTCAGCCTCCCAAAGTGCTGGGATTACAGGTGTGAGCCACCACACCAGGCCTGTTCCAGATTTTGATGTAAAATATATTTCTTACTGCGAGTAAGGGTAAAAAATGTTTGAAAGCCACGGATTCTCACTGCTTAGATAAGAACTTAGTTTGTATAACATAGTCTTCAGGACATTTTGTACCCTGTTTCATTTTATGACTAAACTAACAGGAAGCAAAGTGATCCAGGGCATTGACTGACATTAATTAAGCAAATGTCTCCTAGTTTCAGGAGGATGACATGTTCTGGTTTTCTGTAGCTCATTTGGCACATTCCAATATTTCTCCTTTATTCAGGGAGAGGATTGTTTGCTCTTTTGCTGCTCTTAGTTCCTTCTTTCTCATTATTAGTGACATTATGTTAGTGAAATAATGTCCCGGGACATCGTTTATCTCAATTTTCATAATTTTGGTCATTGGTTCCAACATTCTTCCTTTCCATATAATACCACTGCACATTCACTAGGATGGCTATGATCATAAAGACGTGTTAGCCAGAATGTGGGGAAATTGGAAACCTCATACACTGCTGTTGGGAAAACAAAAATGGTGCAGTCATTATGGAAAATAATCTAGTAGGTCCTCAAAATGTTGAACATGAAGTTACCATATGACCCAGCAATTCCGTTCCTAGGTATATACCCAAGAGAAATGAACACATATGTCTACACGAAACTTGTACACAAATGTTCACAGCAGCATTATTCATAATAGCTCAAGGATGGAAGCAATTCAGATATTTATCAACTGATTAATGGATAGACAACTGTGACATATCCATGCCATGGAATCTTATTCAGCCATAAAATGGAATGAAGTTCTGATATATACTACAACGTGAACAAACTTCTAAAACATAATGCTAAGTGAAATAAGCCAGACACAAAATGTCACAGACTGTAAGATTCCATTTTTATGAGCTGCCCACAACAGGCAAAATCTTTAGAGATAAACAGTAGGTTAGTGGTTACCAGGGGCTGGGGAGGAGAGAGGGAGAAGGGAGTTGTCTGGAAATGGAGAATGACTGGTAATGGGTTTCTTTGGGGGATGATTAAGATGTTCTAAAGTTGATTGTGATGATGGTTGCACAGCTCTGTGAACATACTAAAAACCACAGAATTACACACTTTAAATGGATGAGTTATATAGTGTGGCAATTATATCTCAATAAAGCTACGGTTTTGAAGAAGCACAGGTAGACAGATGGGCTCTCAAACAAGAGTCAGGACTTTTCGGGATGATAGGAAGTTTCTCTATCTTGATTGTGGTGGTGATTAAGAGATGTATCAATTTGTCAAGCCCCACTGCAATGTCTATAAATTAATCCTCAATAAAGTTAATGCTGGGGCTGTGTTTGCCCCAACTTACAAACCTGCAGCTTCAATTCTCCTAGGGGTTCAAGATGCTCCTCATATCATATTCATGGACGTGGGTCACTAGCCCTGTTGCTCCCGGGATTCTCTAAATTTAGCTGAGTCTTTCTCTCGTTCTCTGAAATGAATCCAGAATGTCCAGAATACAGACAAGTAGGCCTGGCTGGGGCTGAAAACCTGCTATGAAGCTGGCAGGAGCCCCTTTAGCTTTTCATAAGGAAGGACACTGACCCTGTGTGTGATGTGTATGACATCCTAATGCTCGCTCGGCAGCAAGGCTCAGCTGAGAGGACTCAGAAGTGGGCAGGAGATTCTCTGATTCTTTTTTTTGAGACAGAGTCTCACTCTGTGGCCCAGGCTGGAGTGCAGTGGCATGATCTCGGCTCAATGCAAGCTCCGCCTCCTGGGCTCATGCCATTCTCCTGCCTCAGCCTCCCAAGTAGCTGGGACTACAGGCACCCACCACCATGCCCGGCTAATTTTTTGTATTTTTAGTAGAGACGGGGTTTCACTGTGTTAGTCAGGATGGTCTCAACCTCCTGACCTCACGATCCGACCGCCTCGGCCTCCCAAAGTGCTGGGATTACAGGCGTGAGCCACTGCGCCCGGCTGTGGGCAGGAGATTCTAACCCACGCTGTCACTAACATTCGGCCTCAGTCAGGTGCCTGATGTCTGACGTGACACCCCCCTGACTTCCCACCATCCAGCGTCACGTTCTTTCCCCACAGGATCACATCCCAGTTATTTAGCCTCAGGCTTCATAGTGTGGCACTCCCTCATGTTCCTTGACTAGATTACTTTCTTCCATTTATTCACATGGGGACCTCAGTAAACAGAGGCGCACTCTGCTTGGGTGACCAAGAATTCCAATTCCTGAGCCTCTAGGAAGCTGCTGGAACAGAGCCAGAACAGTTGTTTCAAGGTGCTACCAATCACGGCTGCATCTTCTAAACTCTCCTAGGAAGCAAGAGCCTTGAGTAGCTGGGATTTTTTTTTTCTTTCCTTTTCTTTTGTTTTTTGTTTTTTTGTTTTTTTTTTTTGACAGGGTCTCACTCTATCACCCAGGCTGGAGTGCAATGGCACAATCACAGCTCACTGCAGCTTTGATCTCCTGGGCTCAAGAGATCCTCCCATATCACCCTCAGCCTCCCAAGTAGCTGGGACCACAGGCAAGAAGCACATGCCTGGCTAATTCGTAAAAAAACAAAATGTGTACAGACAGGATCTCATTATGTTTCCCAGGCAACATAGTGAGATCTCAAACCCCTAGGCTCAATGGGCTCAAGGGATCCTCCGGCCTCGGCCTCCCAAAGGGTTGGGATTACAGGCGTGAGCCACCATGTTCAGCGGAGTAGCTGTTTTCCATAATAATTATTCATATTTATAGAAAGCTGACAAGGTATCTGGGACTTACAAGCATTATTTTATGTAATCTTCACAATAATTTTATTGGTATGGTATTATTTTCCTTATGTTACAGATGAAGATTAGGCTTTGAAAGTTTAACCTGTCAAAGGTCGCATCACTGGAGCATATTAAAGCAGGGATGCAATTGTAAAGGCACCAGTCAGAGCTCAGAATCCTGTTCCAATTGGGATATATACATGGACTTCACAAATGAATGTAAGGAAGATACTCTTGTGAAGTATGAATTCATCTCCTAGAAACTTTATTTCCCGTGGGCTTCTCACCCACTGAAACAGGACATTTCAGGACTTTAGGTAAAAGGCAAATATTCAGTAGAGCAACTCAGTTACTTCTCAGATTTGATTCAAATTAAAAAAACTGCATCAAATGCAACAACACCATCGACTTGACCGTCAGACTCGAGAGAGGGTGTAGGAGTGAGAGCAAGGATTACTAACTTAGTTACTAAAGTTATGTATCAAGAACTAAGCCTGGACAATGGAGTTTCTTTCTTAAAAATAAAAAAGAAGTCCTTTCACTTTTAAAACTTTAAAAACCAATATGTCATTGTTTTTCACTTTTCGTGGCTAGGAGGATATGATGAAGGGAAAGTGAGACCCACATCTGGCAAGTAGAAGAACAGAGCAAAAGGGAAAGCAGAGAAGTTCAAACAAGGATTTCTACCTGCTTCTGCCTGAGGGCCACTGTGTGTGCGTGCGTGTGTGTGTGCGTGTGTGTGTGTGTGTGTATGTGTGTGCTGAGTGACAGGAGAAAGAGAGAGAGAAGGACTCAGCTAGACCTGGGGTAGCCAGAGCATCTCAGGCCACCAGGAGAACTGAAGCCGCAGGTTTGTAAGTTGGGACCGTGTAACTCGGCATGAGATGATGGTGGGCAGGTGCCGTGAGAAGCCGGGGACTAGGTAAGCCTGAAGCAGTGGTCCTGTTCCCCAAAACCTGGCACACACACACGAATGAGACCTCCTGGTATAACTGGAAGGGAGGGCGTGGCCGTTCTGAGTGTGCAGTGGACCAGCAGGGGCCTGGGTCAGCAGATGGGGATCCCAAAACCAGGGATACCAGCACCACAGGTGCCAGCTAGAGGAACCAGCGGATCTTCCTCAAAGCCATGGGATCAGGAACATCTCAGCTCTCAAGCAGACCAGGAAGGAGACCAGTCCCTCTGTGGAGATCAGTGTGTATCCAGCAGACAAGCATGGGCCATCATTCACCCCACGGTCCAGTAAACCAGCAGTGCCCCAGCTTTTAGGCAACAAGGACTGGTTTCGTGGAAAACAATTTTTCCACAGACAGTGGCAGGGGAATGGCTTCAGAATGAAACTTGCTCCACCTCAGTCCATCAGGCATTAGACTCTCGTAAGGAGCGCGCAACCGAGATCCCTCACATGCACAGTTCACAACAGTGTTGGCCTCCTATGAGAATCTAGTGCCGGCACCAATCTGACAGGAGCAGAGCTCAGAAGGTAATGCTCACTTGCCCATCGCTCACCTTCTGCTGTGCAGCCCAGTTCCTAACAGGCCATGGACCAGTCTTGTCCAAGGCCCAGGGGTTGGGGACCCCTGGTATAAACCACATACACCCCAGTAACCCCAGAGGCCATGTTGGAGAGGAGCAGGCAGAAGGAGAAGAGGAAAAGACCTCAAGGGACCCAGCACTTGTCTAAAGGAACTGTTTAAATAATGGAATTGGAATAAACTGGTCTGAATCTTAGGTGTTTCCCCTGCTGTGGCCCAAGCTGTGGCCCCTGAAAAATTCATATGCCAATCTACCTCAGAAGGTGACTATATTTAGGCCAGGCGTGGTGGCTCATGCCTGTAATCCCAGCACTTTGGGAGGCTGAGGTGGAAGGATCACCTGAGGTCAAGAGTTTGAGACTAGCCTGGTCGACATAGTGAAGCCCCATCTCTACTAAAAATACAGAAATTAGCCGGGTGTGATGGTGCATGCCTGTAATCCCAACTACTCGGGAGGCTGAGGTAGGAGAATCACTTGAACTCAGGAGGCGGTGGCTGCAGTGAGCCGAGATCGTGCCATTGCACTCCAGCCTGCGAGACAGAGCAAGGCTTCATCTCAAAAAAAAAAAAAAAAAAAAAAGAATGTGACTATATTTAGAGATAGGGCCTTTAAAGATGTGATTAAGTGAAAACGAGATCTTTAGGGTGGGCTGTTATCCAATCTGACTGGTGTCCTTATGAGAAGAGGAAATTCAGCCACACAAAGAAATAGCAGGGATGTGTGGATGCAGAGGAGAGATCGTGTGGGGACATAGCGAGAAGGCAGTCACGTGCAAGTCAAGGTGAGAGGCCTCAGGAGAAACCAGACCTGTTGATACATTGACCTTGGACTTCTAGCATCCAGAACTGTGAGAAAATAGAAATCTGTTGTTTAAGCCTCCCAGTGTGCGGTACTTCGCTGTGGCAGCCCCAGTGAATAAATACACTCCATCCCCACCTCCAGCCTCCCCCACCTAAGTGTCCCCAGTAGGGTGGGGTCTTGAGGAAAATCAAACCATTTAATAGGAATATAAGGAAGGTATATTTTTTGACCTTGCTCAAATCATTTGGAAAACAAATGTTTTAGAACTTTAAAAGAACAACTTTACTTACAAATAATCTACTCTCATTTATCTACTCATGTGAAGAAGAAGAAAGAAAATGTTTACTTACTAACCCTGGATATATTCAAAAGCAAAAAACCCCAAACTGTATTTCTTTAACATTTCTAATCTAATGTTTTTTAAAAGAAGTTAAATTAGCACAATTTATTCCAAACTAATGAAGTTCACCATATTTTAATTTCAAAGTCAGTCTTAGAGAATTCTAGTTTCATCCTACCTTCCATTTCGTAAAATTGAAAGGTCATATTTTCCTACTAAAAAAATGCCCCTGAAATTAACTTCAGAAGTATTTCCTTACAAGTGGTATTTGAAAGTATGTTGCTTTTTTGTTCGTCGTCCATACTTCTATTTTGTTAAATATAAAAACAGAGATGAGGAATTTCCTCATGAATATTTCTACTCAGGGAGAGGATTTGAAGGGAAATGAGACAAACACAGCCAGCCCTTGGTGGGGGCCGTCCTCCGCCTTTGTTCAGGCCCAAGCCCTTCCTTCCTCATTGTAAGTAGGACACTCGGTGCCTTAGCCGGTTGCCTCATTCAAGCTGAAGTGTACAGAACAAAACCACTGCCACTGACAGGGACACGGAGCCTGGACACTGTGTGCTCCCAACTGTGCGTCCGTGGAAACGTTTGCCAAGTCTTTCACAGTTGCAGCGGATTAAACACAATTTCCTAATGTTCACGGCTTCCTTGGGCATTCATTTAATTCATCACAGGCCCTGTCTGACAAGTATTAGGATCGAGGCCAAACACTATCCTAAGTTAGTCTGAAAAGAGGAGTTTCTAAGCTCTTGCTCCTTCCCCGCAGACTAACCCACTGGCCTCTCACAGCACACTAATCAATAGCTGGAAAGCCGGACCTTGGCTTTGACCAGAAGATTCTTCCGGCTAGTCACAGCCTCTCCTCGCCTTTCCAGTCCAGATCTGTCTGTCTTAGAGCAGAGAATGTGTGGATTCAGCACAAGTCTCCCCAGAGACATGCAAATGCAAAAAAGAAATGAGTATTTCGACAGAACACGTCAAGTCAATGAAGATGGCGTGAGGATGTCTGAAGGATTAGGAGGACAGTGGAGCTTTGTGGGGTCTGGGCAGGACAGCAGGTCATCCATGGTACAGATAAGTAGCTGTTATTCTCTTCCTTTTAAATCTACTGCTCTTCCAAAAACAAGATTCCCTGTTAGTGGTTAAGAATCCCAAAACGCAAACCCGTGATAAAAATTGCTATGTCACTTTCTGGAAGCCATCCTTTTCTCTTTATTTCCAAAATAAAGATGCTCTACCCTCCTCCTCCTCCTTCTTCGGTAAAATGTTATGTCTAAGCACGGTCAAAATTCAAGAGGTATAAAAAGAAATACTGTAAACCAGAATTTTTTTAAAATGAAGAAATACTTCCCTTAAAGCATAAAGTGCAGAAACATTATTTTAAAAAGCCATGTTTATCCTCAATTCTCCCTCTGAAGACAGTTTATTACCAGTTTCTTGTGTCTACTTCCAGAGATATTTTATTGGGTTGTGCAAAAGTAATTGCGGTTTTTGCCATTAAAAGTAATTGCAAAAACCGCAATTACTTTTGCACCAACCTAATGTACATAAGTATATTCTGACATGTTATTTTGAGCTCCACAGAAACAAAACAAGATTTGCCACCTGGTGACAGATCATCCTGTTGTTCCCAAGGAGAAAGGTGAGGTCATGACGTGGATTATGTAAGGTCACGAGGCTCCCTCCTAGACATTCTGATCCCTGCAGCATTCTTTATGTGATTGTCCTGCCTTTTATCCATAGGTCAGAAGACACACCCCATCTCTGCTTAAGTGAGGTGGAATACAATAAAATCTTATTCAGAGTATTTCCAAGTCTAAATTGTGGGGCACAAACGAGTCTATTATTTTGCCAGCAGCACCTACAAGGTCTTTTGTTTACAAATGTAAATCAATCAGTGTTTTAGTCAGCTCAGGCTGCTATGAGAAAATACCATAGACTGGATGTCGTAAACAACAGATTTATTTTCTCACAGGTTTGGAGGCCAGAAGTTCGAGATCAAGGTGCCAGCAGGACCGGTTTCTGGTGAGGCCTCTCCTTCTGGCTTGCAGACCACCACCTTCTCATCCTGTCCTCACATGGACCTGGCATTTCCTGTGTGCATGAGAGGATAGAGATAGAGCTCTCTGGGGTCTCTTTTTTTTGAGACGGAGTCTCACTCTGTTGCCCAGGCTGGAGTGCAGTGGCATGATCTTGGCTCACTGCAAGCTCCGCCTCCCAGGTTCACGCCATTTTCCTGCCTCAGCCTCCCGAGTAGCTGGGACTACAGGTGCCCGCCACCACGCCCGGCTAATTTTTTGTATTTTTATTACAGACAGGGTTTCACCATGTTAGTCAGGATGGTCTTGATCTCCTGACCTCGTGATCCGCTGGCCTCGGCCTCCCAAAGTGCTGGGATTCCAGGCATGAGCTACCACGCCTGGCCGGGGTCTCTTCTTATAAGGACACTAATTCTATTAGATCAGAGCCTGATTCTTGTGACCTCATTTAACCTTAATTACCTCCTTAAGACGCTATCTCCAGATACAGAAGATCTCCAACTTACAATGGTTTGACATGATTTTTTGACCTCATGTGGTGGGTGTCAGGCCCCTGAGCCCAAGCCAAGCCATCGCATCCCCTGTGACTTGCACGTATACATCCAGATGGCCTGAAGCAACTGAAGATCCACAAAAGAAGTAAAAATAGCCTTAACTGATGACATTCCACCATTGTGATTTGTTTCTGCCCCACCCTAACTGATCCATTGATCACTTTGTAATCTCCCCCACCCTTAAGGTTCTTTGTAATTCTCCCCACCCTTGAGAATGTACTTTGTGAGATCCACCCCTGCCCGCAAAACATTGCTCTTAACTTCGCGGCCTATCCCAAAACCTATAAGAACTAATGATAATCCACCACCCTTCGCTGACTCTCTTTTCAGACTCAGCCCACCTGCACCCAGGTGAAATAAACAGCCATGTTGCTCACACAAAGCCTGTTTGGTGGTCTCTTCACATGGAAGCGCATGAAAGTGGGAAAGATCCAAATTCAATAGAGACCATACTTCAAGTGCCCATACACCCATTCTGTTTTTCACTTTCAGGACGGTATTTAATACATTGCATGAGATATTCAACACTATTATAAAATAGGCTTTTTGTTAGATGATTCACCCAACAGTAGGATAATGAAAGTATCCTCAGCAGGTTTAAAATTGGTTAGGCTAAGCTATGACGTGCAGTAGATTAGGTGTATTAAATGCACTTTTGACTTACAACATTTTCAACTTACAATGGTTTTATCAGAGCATAAACACATCTAAAAATTAGGAGCACCTGCATAGTCAAATCAGGGATTAGGGCTTCAACATATGAATTTGACAGGGGGTGGGGGAAGGACATAATATAGTTCACAACAGTTAGCAACATTGATAACTATTTAATAAACTAATAAAAATAATAACGGCTACTATTTAAGTGTCAGGCAATGTGCAGCATGCTTTATGCATATTACTTAGAGTCCTCAAAAGAACTCCATGAAGTGGACATTATTATCACCAGAGTGATTGAAACTAGAAACATTTAACAAGTGGTACGTTTGAGCACTGACTAGTCAGAATGAACACCAACTATAAACAAGCACGGTGGCTGTTGTTCCAGTGCACGCTGGCCAAAGATGAGCCCCCAGATAATCATGTTTTTCAGGTAAGGAAAGAGAGTATTGGAGAGGAGAAGGGAATTGGACAAGCCCACACAGCTGACATATGGTGGAGCAGGGACACGTCTGTCTTACTCAACATTATTTTGCCTCTCTGCTACCTTGCCAGGAGCTATCTGCTGGAGATCCCCATATTTCTCTACTTTGGTGAGTCTTTTGAGTGTTTTCCATCATGTTCACAACTCAATGACTGTGCCTGCCATGGCAGAGGCTGGTTTGGGATCAAGTCAGTTTGGCCACTGTCTCCTCTCTGAATAGACCCAGACCTTGGTAGCAGGGGATCGTCTTTGCTGTTCATGCTGGCTCACGTTTGACACTATTGCAGTGTTTCTGCATCTGGGTCTTTGCGTTGGACCAAGCTGTCTTTTTCCAGAAGACATATCTGGGTCTTTGGGGTCATTTGCCTTCTTCCATGAATTTGACCTCTACTGTCAATCTAGATTTGGGTTCGTGCTGACTCACCATACCCATTACATGCTGCCTTTGTTCCCTAGCCTGACCGGATATTGGGCCTCAGGCTACAGCCTGCTTTTCCATTACAAAGTACCCAAACACCAAACACAATGCTGTCTGAGTGCCCCCTTTCCCTGCCAAATTCTTTTTGTGCTACTTCGACCGCAGTTGCTGACACTTTCCTCCGTAGGCCTTTATTCTCCTCCCCAATGAACTCCTCTTCCTATTCTAAGTGCTCCTCATTCTTTCTCTCTCTTTCTTATGTTTTTTCTTGTTGTCTGTTTTTGTTTTTTGAGACAGTCTCACTTTGTCGCCCAGGCTGGAGTGCAGTGGCGCAATCTCACCTCACTGCAACCTCTGCCTCCCAGGTTCAAGCGATTCTCCTGCCTCGGTCTCCCAAGTAGCTGGGATTACAGGCACACGCCACCACGCCCAGCTAATTTTGTTTTTTCTTGCTTCCACGTTCCCCCTTTTCTTCTTTTCCTTTTTCTTTTCCCTCTGTTTTAGGATTGCGTTAGCACATATCCAAAGAGCAGCCTTCACTCTTGGTATTTTGGGCTTAGGAACATCCCTGTCTCCTGGGCTGTCAGGGGCAGAGTATATCTGTGGGACATTCTATAAACCTGTCAGTCAGTGATACCTACAAGCAACCAGAATTAGGCCATTTTCAAGGCACCTTCATTAAAGATTAAAAGGCAACTTTGCCTGTCCCAAATTTTACCACACTTCCCCCCAAATGTCACCTTGTCCAGAGGGAAAGGGAAATACGTGATTGGAAAATCTGCTATCATATGAAAACTTTACCTGGACATGCCCCACTTCTTCAGATAAAGTTCCACTGTGCAAACTATTCTACGGCCCTATATCCTGCTGTACTCATTGTTACTAGAATAAATATTTGCAGTATAAGCAGAACTTTGTTCTGAGGATAAATCCACAGGATACTTAGCACTCTGACAAATGAAAAGCCAGTTTTTAGCTGCCCTTTGTTTGATACAAACTGGATGTTGTGTTTTCTTTTCTGGGTTATGTATAATGTATGAATTCTAGGCAATCTTTGACAAGAACTTATAATAACAAACTGCCTTTTGACAATGACTCTAGAGAGCCTTCCTGTCTCCAGAAAATATCCCTCTGTGGCTCCAAAGGTCTCAGTCTCAGGGTGATGTCCTGGCTACTTTTCTTTTGCACCATAAATGAAATGACAGTGAAGACATCAACCTCACCATGTTGGAAAACTGCCTAAGATGTTTCTTGGAACTGTGGCCAGTCCCAGGAACAGAAAGGCGTGATGTTCACAGCCAAAACTTCCTCATAGGGGCCTGCTGTACATCCTCATGCCTGAGAATTGCTCTGAGGAAGGACTCATTTACCACATTTGCACTGCAGAAGTCAACACGCAGCGATCAAAGCATATCCTGGAAAAGTCAGTATAGATCCTGAACCAAAAACCTCAGAAGTGATTCCAGGCTGCTGCCCAAGAGCTGACATGCATACGCTTGTTCATCACTCAGCAAATATTTATTGAGCGCTATCTCTGTTGTAAACACCGTATTGGATGTGAATGTCCAGCTGCAGAAAAAACAGACCCAAGCCTCTGGAAGCTGACTGTTCCCAGGAGGGGGCCCTTGGCTCTTTGCAGTGAGTTGTCATCCTGGGCACTGACGAGCAGTGGTGTGAGCCTGCTGAGCCAGAGAGACGATGAGCTGCTCCCACGATACCCAATAATCAGGCCCCAGGGTGCCTCCCCCGCTGCACCTAAAACACTCCAGATGAACTGCAGCTTTTCAAACCTGCTCTTCATGTGTCAAAGAAATTTTAGAATTTTTTTCCTACAGTAAAAGATGAAAAACAGGAGCCCGACAAGCAGAACATATACCTAATGTTAAGGGGAAGACCGCCTAGGGTCCACACTTGAGAAATTATTTTTAAGAATGTTTAATCTTGTTAGGACGGATTTCTGTGACTGCTGCCAGGGTCTCTGAACCCTCAGCAAATAAACGCAGATGACATTTATTTGCTCAAGATAATGCTACCATAATAAATGTAAAAGGGTCACTATCTTTCCCCCAAACTTCCTCCTCCCCCAAAATAATCTTTCCTGCAGCTTATCTTCTTTGACTCTAGGGGGCATAGCCATTAAGTCTTTATTCCTTTTGAACTTGATGCCGTCTGCCTTTGGCAAAGAATTGCCCTATTATTGTTTTTGAAAGAAAGTATTTGAAAAATTCAAAAGCCAGTTCTTGGCCTTATATTTTTTTTTTTTTTTTAGAAAAAGCTCTAGCCATTCAATGACCAACTTTCTGCCTATTACTATATCAGTCATTTACTTGCTTTAAAGTAAATCATGTGTCAAATCATGATGTTTTGCTCAAAGATGAACCTCATATATATACAATGTGGTCCCGTAAGATTATAATGGAGCCGCCCTAAATAGATGTGCCATTTAAAAAAATTTTATATTGTATTTTTACTGTACATTTTCAGTTTAGATACACAAGTGCTTACCATTGTGTTTTAATTGCCCATGGTATTCAGTACAGTCACATGTTATATAGGATTTATAGCCTAGGAGTAACAGGCTGTACTATACAGCCTAAGTGTGTAGTAGGCTATACTATCTAGGTTTGTATGAGTACATCTATGACATTCAAATAACAACGAAATTGCCTAATGACACATTTCTCAGAACGTATCCTCATTAAGTGACACATGACCGTAATGATGATTCTTAAAAGACAGGGGAAGAGGATTAATGACTTATTTTAACTCCAGTGACTAAAACACAATCAACTTCCTATTTCTGAGTGGCACTCAGAAAAATAATTCCTCCTTTTCTTTTTTATTATTCTAATTTTCTTTTTCTTTTTTTGAGACGGAGTCTCGCTCTGTCACCCAGGCTGGAGTGCAGTGGTATAATCTTAGCTCACTGTAACCTCTGCCTTCCAGGTTCAAGGGATTCTTCTGCCTCATCCTCCCAAGTAGCTGGGACAACAGGCATGTGCCACCACACCCGGCTAATTTTTGTATTTTTGGTAGAGACAAGGTTTCACCATATCGGCCAAGCTAATCTGAAACTCCTGATCTTAAGTGATCCACCCTCCTCGGCCTCCCAAAGTGCCGGGATTATAAGCATGAGCCACCGCACCCAGTCTCATTTTTCCAATTTTCTAGACAATATTTAAAGAATGCAGTGGATTGGCATTCTAAAATCCAAGCTTATACGCTGCCCAGAGAATACCCTTTAGTTGATGCACTGAGAGATGACCCAACTGTGTTGACAGGTGATCCAGTCTTTTAGCTACCTCTGCTTTCTTTTCCTGGGTTATGGGGAGCTTTGAGATAAGTATGCAGCTGTAAAGGTGTAGGTGTGGCCCAGGTGTCTGCAGCTCTGAAGGTGGAGGTGCAGCCCAGGTGTAGCTCTTTGAACCAGCATTCCCCTTAACATGACAGGTCAGCTCCTTTCAGAACTGACCCACCACTGGATTGGAGAATACTTCGGCAGGAAGCCACTTGGTTGTACAGTGGGAATCTCTTAGAGATGCACAATTGTTTCTGGCCTCAATCCCAATCCCAGGAACCTCGGTGTGAGGTGAGATTTGGGCGTCGGGCAGGATGGGCCCCATGACCTAACGAAACCTACTGGCATTCATTCTAGGTTCACATTCACTTGTAGCCAGTACCTTAAAGGTTCTAGACATGGACACCGTGCACATTGACAACATATCTTTGAGTTTAGTTCCCTCCTGACGTTGTTGGCAAATTGCTGTTCATAGACAAATTCTTTTCTGCCATATGTTTCAAGATTTCCCATTTCCAAATTCAGATAACATTCTGCTATAACGAAGTTATTTTAGGATTAATTTATTAAGATGTTCCTTTGTTTCATTGCTTGATGTTGCAAATGTAATTTTGGAGATCATATCACTATACCAAAGAGATCGCGTTCTTAACACAAAGAGGACATTTCTTATAGGTTGTTACCTACACGCAATTTTGTAATTACTTTCTGAAGGTTTTTATCGTGCTGACTAAGAGAAATCAGTTGTTTTCATTGCTCAAGGAAGGATTAAGGAGTTTGTTTAAGGAGAAACATGAAATAGTTTCCTAACTGGCACATCTGTAAGGGTACAGGTAAGCTGGCTTGGAAGCGTCCAATCTGGAAATTCGCCTCTGCACTGTTTTCATGGTGAGAGTTGTGGATAGGAAGGGGAGGTGATGGAAAAGGAGTAGAGGGGTAAGGTGCAACTCTACACACAGGCAGTCAACTCCAGTAGGACTGGAATGTCTTCATGATTCTGCTGCTTAACTCACATACTCAGCTGATCATGATGCGTGACTGTTCTCTTCCTGAAAGAAGGCAAGATATACAGACAAACATTCATTGTATCCTTGCTCTTTGGAAGATGTGTGCTACATACACTCTTCAGGGGAAGACAAGGGACTATAAGAAACAGTCTTAAAGCCATCGATTCAGCAGGAGTGATGTTAAACACCATTAAAGATATTAGTGCAGCCTGGGCAACATGGCACAACCCCATCTCTACAAAAAATACAAAAATCAGTCAGTCGTGATGGTGTGCACGTGTAGTCCCAGCTACTTGGGAGGCTGAGGTGGGATCTCTGGAGCCCAGGAGATTGAGGCTGCAGTGAGTTGTGATCATGCCACTGCACTCCAGCCTGAACAACAGAGCAAGACTCTATCTCAGAGAGAGAGAGAGAAAGAGAGAAGATGGTTGTGTGGATGTCAGTGTAGGGTTTTGGTACCTGTCCCCTTCAAAACTGCTCCTTGGGCTTCCTACATGCACTCAAGTGAATGGGAATTAAGTGGCTAGCCAGTTCCAAAGTACTGAGGACCCCCCTCTCCCCAATGCAGAGCTTCTTCCACAAGCAGCACTTGGCCCCTGGAAGCCCAAGCAGGGATTCCCTCACTGGCCTTCCTATCCCCCATTGGGTGGCTGGGCATATGGAGGAAGGAGATTCCAGGTCCTTGTCTCTACCAGTTTCAGAACAAGGAGTCGGAACAAAGAATCCACAGTTCAGAGGGCAGAGAACACTGGAAGAATTTTGCTCACTACTACGTCCTCAGGGCCAAGTGTTGAGTAGAAACTCAACAGAGGCTGACTGAATGAAAGACTGAATGGAGCATGACATAGAGTAAGAGTTTCTGTTTGTATTTTATGCACCTAATGGAGTGGAATCCTGAAAGAATGACTGAATGGAGCATGACATAGAGTAACAGTTTCTGTTTATATTTTATGCACCTAATGGAGTGGATTCCTGAAAGAAGGAATTCAGAGTGGATTCCATTAGATGCATAAAATACAAACAAATTCTTACTCTATGTCAAGGAAAACATGGCATTATTGTAGGTTGAATCAAACATACACAATTAGACATACATTCTTGCTGCATTTTAAAAAATCACAGCCACTCCGAAATTAATTTTAAGCATTTTTCACTTAAGCCATAAAAAGTTCTTTTTAAAAATCTATTTTTTCTAGAACCCTAGATGGTTAATATAGAATAAACACATTAATTGAGATGACAAAATTGGGGTCACTGGTATTTAAAAATTATCTTTGCATAAAACCTATTTTATTTTACCTGGTCAAACAATTATTTCCAATGGAATGTTGATTGTTTGAAATACAAAGTACTAAGTAAAGCGCTCAAATTTTTTTGTTTGTTTTTATTTTAAGAATTGACCAAGTATCAATTATCTTTTTTTTTTTTTTTTTTTTTTTTTTTAAGAAGGAGTCTCACTCTGTCGCCCAGGCTGGAGTGCAGTGGCGCAATCTCGGCTCACTGCAACATCCGCCTCCTGGGTTCAAGCGATTCTCCTGCCTCAGCCTCCCGACTAGCCGAGATTACAGGCGTGACCTACTGCGCCCAGCCTAAATATAGTCACCTTCTGAGGTAGCTTGGCATATTAATTTTTCAGAGGACACAGCTTGGCCCACAGCAGAGGAAACACCTAAGATTCAGTCCAGCTGTCTTCTGACTTATTGGATGTCTGTATCTATCAGTTCGCTCACTCCCATTTTTAGATCTGTTTTCTAAAATAAAAGGACTTTATCATTTCTTAAGACTACAGAAAAATATTATTCTAACTATAAAAAAATTGCAGATAAGTGAAATTAAAAAGTTAAAATATTCTTACTCCCCAATCACTGTTAAGAGTTTGATATAGGCCAGGCACAGTGGCTCATGCCTGCAATCCCAGCACTTTGGGAAGCCAAAGTGGGTGGATCACTTGAGGTCAGGAGTTCAAGACCAACCTGGCCAACATGGTGAAACCCTGTCTCTACTAAAAATACAAAAATTAGCCAGGTGTGCTGGTGTGTGCCTGTAGTCCCAGCTACTCAAGCGACTGAGGCAGGAGAATTACTTGAACCCAGGAGGCAGAGGTTGCAGTGAGCCAAGGTTGTGCCTCTGCACTCCAGCCTGGGTGACAGGGCAAGACTCTGTCTCAAAAACAAAAAACAAAACAAACAAACAAACAAAAAAGAGTTTGGTATATATTTTTCTTCTAGTTTTCTTCTAAGCATAATAAAAATCATACTTTTAAAAGTAATATATATATTAGAATACTGATTTTTTGCAATGTTCTTTTTTCATTTAATATATTTCCATGTCAACCTTGTCTGGAATAAATATCTCACCATAACTTATTTTGCAAAACTCAGATTAAGGGCATTTGGAGCAAACATAGGCAGAAAGATGTTTTGGACAAAGTAACATAAATGATATAAGTGCAGAAATTAATGCTGATTTTCCCTAATCTAAGAATTGTTCTTTTTTTTTTTTTTTAAGACCCTGTGGTATACTGCAGTTTGGATTAAATAGAATGAATAAATTAAAAATGACAACAGTGACTTCATTTTACGGGTGGCTTCATCTCCCCTATCTACTTCCCCACCTCTTGTGGAGCTAAGCAGGGTACAAGTGACTTTTATATGAAGGCTGATTTTATATACAGCATATTTAGTTTTCTTGCACTTACGATGTATTTTTTATAAAGGATGTTATTACTGTTAACAATCTGTCTTACGAAAGGATGCACTTCCTGTGAGTTCTTCACCACTAATTTAACAGGATTTTCCCTCATTTTTATTAATCATAGTTTCTCTTGAATTTTTTTTTTCTAACCCTAATATAATGGAGTAACTGGACAATTTACTGCCTTGTGGCCTAAGAGGAATGACATGCTTTGACATCTGAAGTTAGTATTTTTGAAGACAGACAACCCAACAGAACCCCTAGAGAAACACACTGAAAAAATGAAACCCCCGGACATGGTTAAAGACCAACTGTGCTGTTAACTGTGGAATTGCTCTCCCTAGCTGGTGAATCTGAGGCAACTCCCTGCCTCCCACCAGCTGTTAGACAACATAATGGTATGCTGTGCCAGGTTTTGATCTGTCTCCACTGTGGAGATGGATTAGAATCCATTGAAAGAGCTGAGATTGTATTAATATTTTGAAATCTGTGAATTATAATTTTCTTTCATAAGTGTGGCATGAAGCAGAACTTGACAGCTGCTGCTTCATCTTCAAAGCACTGTCTGAAGGTGAATCTGTCCACAGGTCATTTGCCATCATTTCCCTTCCTGGTCACATCAGCCGGCAAGTGAGTGACAATCTGTGGATGCCGGGGATCCCTGCCGCAGTGTGATGGTTCCTTGCACACAAGCTGAGGAATCAGAACAGAAGCTGAGTGACACTCTTTAGAGTGCAGGGACACCTGCTCAATGAAGCCAGTTCATCATTCATCCAGCATGTATCTTTTCATATTTCTGGCAGTGACTTTTACCACCATTTTGATAAGTCCAAGTGCAAATAGGACTTCTATTAGATCAAATAGGAACTCTCTGGGCACTTTAATAAAGCTATCTGGCTGGGAAAAATGATGCATTATGTGTCTGGATAACTTAAAACGTTGTCCCATCTTTGAAACATAGTGCTAAAGTATGTACATTGACTAAACCAATCATGTCAAATTAATACGGATAGCCAAGAAGTACAATAACAAATACATGGATGCTTTGGCTGTCTACACTCTTCTTCACCAAAGTGAGCACTTTAATTTGTTTCATGTATAACCTCATCCCCATGTTTCTTTATGTATATGAAAAAATGATACATTTTTATTTTCCAATTTTTCTACTCAAAAGATTGCACAATAACCTGACTAGTCTGCATTTTGTTCTTTTATTTAATATATCTTACAGACATTTCTATATCAGCATGAAGTGAGCATCCTTATTTTAAAATTATATTTATTTATTTATTTATTTATTTATTTATTTTTGAGACAGAGTCTTGCTCTGTTACCCAGGCTGGAGTGCAATGGCGCCATCTCGGCTCACTGTAACCTCTGCCTCCCGGGTTCAAGTGATTCTCCTGCCTCAGCCTCTCGAGTAGCTGGGACTACAGGCATGCACCACCACGCCTGGCTAATTTTTGTATTTTTAGTAGAGATGGGGTTTCACCATGTTGGCCAGGCTTGTCTCGAACTCCTGACCTCAGGTGGGAATAAACGAATTATATTCATTTTGGCCCACTTTGGGCTCCCGAAGTTTTGGGATTACAGGCGTGACCCACCGCACCTGGCCCTTATTAGTTTAAACAACTTTACTGAGATATAATTCACATACCACACCATCACCATTTGAAGTATACAATGCAGTGCCTTTTTCTATATCGACAGAGTTGTGCATCCATCACCACGATCAATTTTATTGCATTTTTATTGCCTCCAAAAGAAGCCCTGTACCTTTTAACCATCACTTTCCCCAGCCTCCCCATCCGACTCCCATTCGTTTGCCCAAGGCAACCAACAATCTACTTCTAACTCCATAGATTGCCCGTTCTGGACATTTTATGCAACTGGAATCATACAATATGTGCTCCTTTGTAACTGGCTTCTTTCAGGCGACATAATGCTTTCAAAGTTCATTCATGTTATCCCCTTGTTCTTTTTGATAGATGCATAGTATTTTATTATACAGAAGTACTATAGTTTGTTTTACCAACTATTCCCTTATTAGACACATGGATTGTTCCCAGTCATTGCTCTTTCAAGCAACAGTGCAGTGAATAACCTTGAACATATGTGTTTTCCTATGTGTGCTGGTACATATGCATAACACATACCCAGAACTGAGATTTTTGGAGTAGATAGTAGCTACAACTGTAATTATGTTTGATAGTGCCAAATCACTGTATTACACTTTCACCAGCCACGTATGAGAAGCCTGTTTCCTCCAGCCTTGCCAGCATTGCATGTTGTCAAACTCCTAGGTTTTTGCTAATCTATGGGTGGAAAAAATAGAGCATCTCCATGTGGTTTTCATTTGCATATTTCTTATTATGGTTGAGATTGACATAGATAGTTATTGACAATTCTTAGGAGTTCCTTGTTTGAACTACATTTTTTTGGCTTCATCAGAGTGGTGGTTACAGTCTGTCAGCTATGATAATTTGGTTTTCCACAGTGTTTGATTTTTAACATCTTTTACATATTGTATTTTTGAACTGAGAGTTATAATAAAGACATATATTTTAAGCATAATTATTTTCATAACAGAAGTATCAAAATGAATATAATTTGTTTATTCCTAAGTTATTTTGCTCTTATTTTCCTAGAATAATTTAATAAGAAATTAATTATCTTTTACTAGTTACGGTTATTTTGGTTGGCAACATAACTGTCCTTATTATGAAACTGCAATCCACATTAAATAAAAACTTCCAGTTATAACCAACTGAACTACTTTATTATATGTTAGATGCCTGTCACAAGTCCCATTTGGAATTTCTCAGAAAAAAATAAGCTTTAGTATTTCCTGAAGAAAGAAAAAATACTCTTTCCCTAAATATTCTCCCTCCTTCATTGGATATTTTATCAAGTGAGTTTGTTCCTTTGAAACTAAGTTTTTTTTAAGGACTAAGCAAATCTATCCATGTTTGGATTCATTTAAGCTTATTGTACTGAAATTCTGGGACTTCACAAATTATTTGCATTTTTTCTTAGCAGCAAGTCGTGAGAGGTAAACATTTTTCTCCCAAAGAATACTATTAGGCATTGAGGTCTAATCTGCACACACACCTAAGAAACTCCTGGGTGTCAAAGCAGGACAGGAGACATGCTTGCGTGGGTTACCCTACATCTCCTGAAAGGAACCATGGATGAAAGCAGGGCTGATGGCCAGGCCCTTAGGACTCTGACATAAACATTCCCAAAGTAAAACCATAAACAAGCCTGCCCTAACTTGTACATGGACTGTCCTGATGCTTCCAAGAGAACCAGGCATGAGACAGAGAGCCTCCGGTAACAGGTGTCAGAGTTTGGAACAGGTGAGTAATTGCAATCAGAGGGGGACAGAGGTGCTCTGGAGGGTGCCAGGGTGTTGGCCATCGAAAACTCTGAGACAGCTTCCTAGCATCTGCAGCAGCAGTTCTTATTCCTGTAACTCAGAATCTGTTGCATAAGCTGAATCCTCTGAGAGGCCGTGCCATTTATTATTAGGCAATGGCAACCACAGCAACAACAGTACTAATATAGAGTGCCAACGCGTTTGACCTCAGCTGGGAGGGGTGGGGGTGGGCTCACATATTTCCCTGCTCTGTGCATGTCCACAAACGACTGAGAGACCACAGAGAAGATTGGTCTGGGGACTACGCGAAATTTTAGCCAGTAGGTAAAGTCGCAAGGATAGAACCTGGGACTAACAAGGAGTAACGGATACTGTCACCATTGAGAAAAAAAGAAAATTCCCCCTCACCTTTGAGGAACATAGCACTGGTTGCAGAAGCCACAGAGCAAGGAAACTGATTACAAAGAAGAGCATCTCCCAGTGTTCCAGGGCGGCCACAGTGGGGCCAGCTTGAGGTCCGATGCTGATTTTCTGCTGACCTCTGTGAGAGGCGACAGCATGCTGGCAGTCCTCACAGCCCTCGCTTGCTCCCGGCACCTCCTCTGCCTGGGCTCCCACTTTGGCGGCACTTGGGGAGCCCTTCAGCCCACCGCTGCACTGTAGGAGCCCCTTTCTGGGCTAGCCAAGACGGGAGCCGGCTCCCTCAGCTTGCAGGGAGGTGTGGAGGGAGAGGTGCGAGCGGGAACCTGGGCTGCGCGCGGTGCTTGCCCGCAAGCTGTAGTTCCGGGTGGGTGTGGGCTTGGCGGGCCGCGCACTTGGAGCAGCCGGCCGGCCCTGCCGCCCCGGGCAATGCGTCACTTAGCACCCGGGCCAGCGGCTGCGGAGGGTGTACTGGGTCCCCGGCAGTGCCGACCCACCGGCACTGCGCTCGATTTCTCACCCGGCCTTAGCCGCCTTCCCTTGGGGCAGGGCTGGGGACCTGCAGCCCGCCATGCCTGAGCCTCCCACCCCCTCCATGGGCTCCTGTGCGGCCCGAGCCTCCCCAACGAGCGCCACCCCTTGCTCCACAGCGCCCAGTCCCATCGACCACGCAACGGCTGAGGAGTGCGAGCGCATGGCTCGGGACTGGCAGGCAGCTCCACCTGCAGCCCCGGTGCAGGATCCACTGGGTGAAGCCAGCTGGGCTCCTGAGTCTGGTGGAGATGTGGAGAACCTTTATGTCTAGCTCAGGGATTGTAAATACACCAATCAGCACCCTGTGTCTAGCTCAGGGTCTGTGAATGCACCAATCCACACTCTGTATCTAGCTGCTCTGGTGGGGCCTTGGAAAACCTTTATGTCTAGCTCAAGGATTGTAAATACACCAATCGGCACTCTGTATCTAGCTCAAGGTTTGCAGACACACCAATCAGCACCCTGTGTCTAGCTCAGGGTCTGTGAATGCACCAATCGACACTCTGTGTTTAGTTGCTCTGGTGGGGCCTTGGAGAACCTTTGTGTCCATACTCTGTATCGAACTGATCTGACTGGGACGTGGAGAACTTTTATGTCTAGCTCAGGGACGGTAAACGCACCAATCAGCGCCCTGTCAGAACAGACCGCTTGGCTCTACCAATCAGCAGGACGTGGGTGGGGCCAGATAAGAGAATAAAAGCAGGCTGCCCGAGACAGCAGCGGCAACCTGCCTGGGTTGTGTTCCACGCTGTGGGAGTTTTGTTGTCTCGCTCTTTGCAATAAATCTTGCTACTGCTCACTTTTTGGGTACACACTGCATTTATGAGCTGTTAACACTCACCGTGAAGGTCTGCAGCTTTACTCCTGACGCCAGCGAGACCATGAGCGCACGAGGAGGAACGAACAACTCCAGACGCGCCGCCTTAAGGACTGTAACACTCACCGCGAAGGTCTGCAGCTTCACTCCTGAGCCAGCGAGACCACGAGCCCACTAGAAGGAAGAAACTCCAGACGTGCCACCTTAAGAGCTGTAACACTCACCGCGAAGGTCCGTGGCTTCATTCTTGAAGTCAGTGAGACCAAGAACCCACCAATTCCGGACACATCTGGACATGTCACAACGTTTCATCAGCTTCCTCGTCAGCAAAATTGATATAACACTTCTTGACCTACCTTCTTCAAAGGGATGTTTTGAAACTAAAATGTAGGAACTCTGAGGAACTAAATAAATTAGATAATGAATTGCAAAATAGATAAATATGTAAATCTAAGGATCGAGGGAAGGTATTTCTGTATGGGAATAGTAGTAAAGGTAATTTTTATTTTCTTTGATTCTCTCTAAATTTTTTTCACAGTAATCTCTAATACGAATTATGTTTATACTCAGAAAAAAATCTTTAAAAGTCAAAAGGACTCGTGAGAATAACCTAAATTTCTATGAAACTGCTTGGAAAAGTCAAAATGTTAAAGATTATTTCATTTTCTTGAAATAAATCAATATAAACAGGGTTAGTAAACTGAAATGAATTCCAACCTGCTCTGTCATGAATGGAAAAATAAGTCTCACCTGGTTTGGATAGTTAATTTTGTTGTCAGAGCCATTTAGCTCAGGGCTACTTTTGTAACACTAAAGAAAGTCTCCTGCACTGCACAGATTCCGCCTGTCTCCACCCAGCCCCCCAGAACTGCCCTTGACTTCATTTGCTCTGAAAGAAAAACAAAGGGAAGGGGGGCGAAGTTATTTTCCCTCAACACGTAACAGAACATAAAGGGGCAGGGGGTGGGAATCTAGGACAGTGTATGGCCCAGCTCTCCTAAAAGGAGAAGCCTGCACTAAGTTTCCCCTAGATCTAGTAATGCAGTTTTTAAAATGTAACATTTGTATGTTGGTTCCAGGAACAAAATCGACCCACTGTTTAGAAGCACACATTTGTCTCAGCACTTTTGGACAGAGGAGGTTTGTTGATTGGAAAGCGCACTGCCTTCCATAAACAGGCATTTACTTGCCATCGGATTCTTCCGTGTCATTTCAACTGGACACGCAATTCTTTTTCATTTTCTAATTTAAACAGTCCTATGGTTTGGCTGAGGGCAATTCAACAGCTGGGATGTTTTATGATAGAGATAGTTGGTACGCCATGCTAGGTAATGTGATCCTAAAATAGATTAAAGAGTGAAGCCTCCTTCAGCTCTCCTCTCTGGCTTACACATAAAACACAAACCTGGTTAACATATCTTATCAATTCCTAGACAATTAGGCCCCTTGCAAAAGTCAGCAAAAGGATCACTGTGTAAATATTTAAAACCACTTTCAGATATGCCAGAAGAAAGAACCACCTTGAAGAATTAATAAGGAATGGTCAACATGGTTGTGACTTTTGTCTGTTTTTGACTTTTTTCTTTTTTTTTTTCAAGCAGGGCCTTGCTCTGTCACCCAGGTGGAAGTGCAGTGGCATGATCATGGCTCACTGCAGCCTTGACCTCGGGCTCAAGTGATCCTCCAACCTCAGCCTCCTGAACAGCTGGGACTACAGGTGCTGCCACCATGCCCAGCTAAAATGTTTTATTTTTTGTAGAGATGGGGTTCTCACCATGCTGCCCAGGCTGATCTCAAACTCCTGGCCTCAAGTGATCCTTCTGTCTCAGCCTCCCAAAGTGTTGAAATTACAGACATGAGCCACCGCATCCAGCCATGATTTTTTTAATAAGAAGAAATATAAAGTAATTAATGCTTTCTGAAGCATTGTTGTAACATTAATTCTGTTTACACGAACAACAAGCTGTGTAAGCTTGACTTAAAACATTAACTGTGTCCCACATAGATTTTCATAGAAAAGTCTGTCGTTTCACAATAATTCTTCAAAACATTGCTTCAAAGGAACCCAGAAATGCTAGCCCACTTCCGGAGGGAGCAGAAACCAGCAGGGGTTGAGAATGGCCGGGGATACAGTTTGAAGTCAGGGGAGGCAGAGAGTCTGGTGTCTGAAAGCTCATTAAAACAGAGATCCTTGGCCCGTGTGGTGGCTCACACCTGTAATCCCAACACTGGGAGGCTGAGGCACGTACATCACTTGATCTCAGGAGTTCAAGACTAGCCTGGGCAACACAGTGTAACCTCGTCTCTACTAAAATACAAAAAATTAGCCGGGCTTCGTGACGCATGCCTGTAATCCCAGCTACTCAGGAGGCTGAGGTGGGAGAATTGCGTCAACCCAGGAGGCAGAAGTTGCAGTGAGCTGAGGTGGTGCCACTGCACCCCAGCCTGGGCGACAGAGCGAGACTCTGTCTCAAACAAACAGACAAACAAACAAAAAACAACAGAGATCCCAAGGAAAGAGATTGGCAGATGGCAAGCTGAAGAGAATCATGCTTAACTAATAGCTAACACAAATGGTGTGGGTAAAAATTTAACTAATTAGTTTATTTATTTTTTTAAGACAGAGTCTTACTCCGTCGCCCAGGCTGGAGTGCAGTGGCACGATCTCAGCTCACTGCAACCTCCACCTCCTGGGCTCAAGCGATTCTCCTGCCTCAGCCTCCCGTGTATCTGGGACCACAGGCATGCGTCACCACACCAGGCCAGTTTCTGTATTTTTAGTAGAGATGGGGTTTCACCATGTTGGTCAGGCTGGTCTCGAACTCCTGACCTCAGGTGATCCACCTGCCTCAGCGTCCTAAAATGCTGGAATTACAGGCATGAGCCACCATGCCCAGCCTTGAAAATTTAATTTTAAACAACTTTGCCAACTGGAAGTGCTTATGAACATATGAAATATGTATTATCATCTTGATAAATATACTCAAAGATCCAAGATCCAATAATATATATCATCAAGTCATTTAAATTTCTGTATTATTAGAATTTTTTTGCTTGGAAGTGAAAGAAATTCAATCAAATCAGCTTAAGCCACTAAAAAAGAGCAGGCAATGTGGCAACTTTCTGAAATTTCCACTTGAAATTCCTGTGAAACTGAACCTGTTCTAAAAAATAAAGTTTATTTATGCAAGAAAGATGCCAAGGCTGGAAAAAAAATAAAGTCTACTTTAAAAAGGGGGTGATAGGCAGATCTGGGGGTAACTGACAGTGTGGATGGAATATTTTTGTAACCCAGATTAATTATTTAGAACAATCTAGACAAGATCTGCTCCTAAAACTATCCAAATGCATGAGATTTTGGTTGGACCTTCATAATTTTTATCACAGATTAATTATGAGGATAATGCTTTATATATTCTTTTGTGGGGAAAAGAGATCTGCTATTGTACTGCTATGAGAGAATCACTAAAAAGTTCTTATATGAGTAACGCAGTTAATCCTGATTCTAAAGATGGAAATTCGGTAGTGGCATTTGTAAGAATATCCTTAGAAGTAAACTGAGTGTGGAACATGGCAAAATTGATGACAGTAACCCTGGTGGAAACCAGTCTATTTTGACTTCTCTGTCAATTCATAGGCTTTGGAAAATAGTACACTCAAGTACATTTTAAGCATTTGAGAAGAGTCTTGAAGACTGCCAGATTCTCAGGCTGTTGGAATTTCATGAGCAAGAAGGAAAAATAAGTGAAAATAAAACGATGTAAACTCTGGACCATGAAACAAGGATTTGGTTTTGTGGGACATTCAAATAAATATGCAGGCAAACTATTTTTGCTGACATGTATAAAGTAAACCTTCCTTTTAAGCCATTAGATAGAAGCAGATGTCAAAAATGAAATCAAAGAAGGTAGAATCTTGGGTTAGCTGAGCTCAGAGGGACCCCTGAAATCATCTCTCCAGCCTTGTCATCTTACAGTTAGAGACACCGAAGCCTAGAGAACCCAAGTGACTGGCCCAGCTGAGGCTCTTCCATGTCACACTTCTCTTGAAATAAAACACACCGAAAGAGCCAGCAATTCCTAGAAACTCCTCCGTGACTAGAGGGAAAAACAGGAGGAAGGGAAAGAGGAAAAGGAGATCCTCGCTCAAGAAGGAAGTTCCTCTTCCAGTGGCTCAGCCCAAAGTCCCTTTAATAAAATGTTCTTAAACTTCAGGCAGACATGTCTGTTCATCTCATCAGTTACTCCCAATTATTTATCATTAGTAACCAAGGTTCTGTGCCCAGTTAAAAATGAGATGGACTTGAATGGATTAATGAATTGATGATGCTAACTTGGCTTACACACCTGAGATGAAAGGCTGTGTATAAAAATGTAATACCATTGTTGTTATAATTCCTATTATTGTTCATACACAAGCAAATATAGGTGCACATGTTAGTCACAGCTAAAGATTAGGCCACCCAAGAAAAAGAATGAGTACCTTTATGAATTGTGATTTCATTTGCACTATTATTTTTTTAGCATTATTTTAGTTAGATATACACCTTAACTTGAGTTATTGTTATAACAAAATGATTTCAGAACCTGACTTCCTGGTAGGAGATGTGGAATATGTGGAATGTTCCAGTAGCCAGCACTGGGACCTTCATAGTGCCTCTTGGATCTCAGTTTCCAAGTCAGTAAAATCCAGTTGTAGGATTAGGTGGTCTCTGACTTTTCTATTAGTGCTGAGAGTTAACAATTCTCTATCACTCCAGCAACCCTGAGGGCCAATCCTGCAGCTGATGAAAAATAGAAGCCCTAGGCTGAGTACAGTGGCTCATGCCTGTAATCCCAGCACTTTGGGAGGCCAAAGTGGGCAGACTGCTTGAGCTCAGGAGTTTGAGACCAGCCTGGGTATCATGGCGAAACCCCATCTCTACAAAAAATATAAAAGTTAGCTGGGCATGGTGGCATGCGCCTGTGGTCCCAGCTCCTTGGGAGGCTGAGGTGGAGGATTGCTTGAGCCCAAGAAGTTGAGGCTACAGTGAGCCATGATAGTGCCACTGCACTCCAGCCTGCGTGACAGAGTGAGAGCTTGTCTCAAAAAAAAGGAAAGAAAAGAGAGAAAGAGAGAGAGAAGGAAAGAAAGAGAAGAAAGAAAGAAAAAGAAAGAAAGAAAGAAAAAGAAAGAAAGAAAGAAAGAAAGAAAGAGAAAGGAAGAGAAAGAGAGAGAGAAAGGAAGGAAAAGAAAAGTTGGGGAAGGTTGGTTTTAAAACTGAGCAGTACAGTGATGTTTTAATACAGCTGTGCTGTAATTTTGGTTCTGCTACTTTATATTACTTGTAGTCAGACTTCCTCACCTGCAAATGGAGCTCAGAGCTCAGTGACCCTTCAGAGCGTCATTGGGAGGATTACATGAAAGGCTTAGATAATACCTGGCACAGAGGAAATGGTCAACCAATGTCAGATTTTACCAGGCTCTGGAAGGACCTACCTAGCGTTGACTTCACTTGCTCTGGCACCTGTACAACATCATCCACCAAACACTCACAGTGCTCCTAGCAGAGTGCCTCCCACCGAGTAGATGCTAAAGCTAAAGACAATTTTTTTTTCAAGAAAAATTTGAATTGCTTATTAATTCAAATCATTGTGGGCTGCAAAGAGCCTGAAAAGTGTCCCCCCAAACTATGCAGAATGGCTTTCGCATGTGCTCATAGCTAATTCTGGTTCTGACCAGTCATTCATCCATTAATTCATTCACCCAAGCACTCATTTATTTATCACTTATTTATCTGTGTCCCTCTGATGCACTTTGTATAGCGCTGAATGCCAAGAACCAATTTTGAACTGGACAAAATCCCTAGGGGACTTTGCATTCTAATGACATCTAAACTGCTTCTTCCGTCTTCTCCTCTGAATTTTCTTTGCTTGTTTCCTGTTGCAGCCAGGGACCTTTGAGGTGACAAAGCTCCCCAAATCGGTATTCATTTGGAAAGTGGAGAAGGTGCCTGTCCCTCTCTGTCGCACTGGCTTTGTATCTGTGACAGTATGCACTGTGCTTAATCATGACAGATACCAACTATGTTTTTGGGTTTTCTTTGCCGGGCACTACACTAAATGCCTTGTTTTGTATTATCTCCTTTAATCCAACCCAATGGGGTAGGTAGTAGGTATAATCATTGGCTCTTTTTGGCAGATGTGGAAACTGAGGCATAGGAAGTTTAAAGCAACTTGCCCAAGTTACAGGGCCAGTAAATGTTTGAGCTGAGATGTGGAGGCTTAAAGTCAGAATTGCCTAGCTCTGTGTTTTCCCCATGTCTCACAAAGGTTTTAGTGAAATACTTGTTTTGGTTTCCACTTAGAGGCCCTCTTTGCCCCAGTCTTTCTTCCCCATCCCTTTAAGAGTGACAGTCTCCATTGAGATGGTGCCAGATATAGATGAGAATGAAAGACGTGGCGCTATTCTAGGGAACACTCCTCTCCCCCTCTCCAGGGCCTAAGACTTTTGTCGTGGGTCAAGCCTATTGCTCTCTCTCCCTTGAGAAGAGGTTTTTCGCCATGAAGTTCTCCAGCCCTTAATGCAAATTGACATGTGGCAGGCAGCTCCAGATCTGAGTATTTCTTCTGCCCTATATTGGAGAATTAGACAACATACCCACGTTGACCTTTTCTGCATGATCTGTTCTGGGTATGACCAATGTATGCAGTTGTTGAGACAAACAAATGATTCCGTTCAGCCTCCCAAACCTAGGTGCCAAAGTAGCAGATTGCTTGTGGGCAGGGTGTGTCATTTCATTTGCCCCCTCTTCCTAGAAGCACATACATACAGCGTTGCAGAGAGTTGCTTATAGAGTGGGAGAGGAAAATTGTTCCTATGTTAAGCAACAGGCTTAATAATGCTTAGGCCAGCTCACTGACTTGACATGGGGAGAGGGAGCCAGAGATCAGCTCCCTCGTATCATAAATGAGCATTGTTACAGTATATGATCTTTGCAAATTTATGTATTGGTCAGCTAGGGCTGCCGGAACAAAATACCGTAGACTGAGTGGCTTAAAGAACAGAAATCTATTTCTCACAGTTCTGAGGCTGGAAGTCTGAGATCAGGGTGCCAGCATGGTTGGGTTCTGGTGAGAGCTCTCCTTGGCTTGTAGATGGCTGCCTTGTCAATGTCTTCACATGGTAGTGACAGAACAAGTCCCCATCTCTTCCACTTCTCATATAGGCGCTAATCCCATCAGAGGGGTCCCACTCTCATGACCTTATCTAAACCGAATCATCTCCCAAAGGCTCCACTTTCAAATACCATCATATTAGGGGTTAGGGCTTCAACATATGAATACTGAGGGGACAAAAATATTCAGTCCACACAATTTATAAAAGACCAATTATAACTAAAGTATTTTTTTGAAACTAAGTCTCGCTGTGTTGCCCAGGCTGGAGTGCAGTGGTGAGATCTCGGCTCACTGCAACCTCCACCTCCCGGGTTCAAGTGATTCTTGTGCTTCAGCCTCCCAAATAGCTGGGATTACAGGTGAGTGCCACCACGCCCAGCTAATTTTTTTGTATTTTTAGTAGAGATGGGGTTTCACCATGTTGGCCAGGCTGGTCTCCAACTCCTGACCTCAAGTGATCCACCGACCTCGGCCTCCCAAAGTGCTGGGA